>NC_059337.1:29242500-30461250 GCF_018350155.1 Leopardus geoffroyi
ATCCTAGGAGCTCTCAACACAGACTTCCCTCCCCAGGCACCTTTTGTGTTCCTGTCTGAGTCCTCCCTGCCCTAACTTGTACCTGAAAATGTTATCACTAAAGTGATGGGTAAGGGGTTACGTCACTTTATCAAAAAATTCTTTTAAATATTGACCTCCCCTAATAATTCAGGATACATTTTCAAGTTTACATTTTTTACCTGAAGGTAAGGGAATTAAAAGTTCATCAAATCGCCCCTTCCCCGGAGGGAGGTTTTTACGGTGTGATCTCATTTCATCCTCACGTCACCTTTCTCTCATATGGAGGAGAAAACTCAGACCCAGAGAAGTTGAAAGAATTTCAGGGTAGAGACACCTGTGTGGCTCAGTCGGTTAAGTGTCTGACTCTTGATTTTGGCTCAGGTCATGATCTCAGGGTTCATGAGATCGAGCCCTGAATTGGGCTTCATGCTAACAGTGCAGAGCCTGCTTGGGATTCTCTCTCTCTCTCTCTCTCTCTCTCTCTCTCTCTCCCCCCCCCCCCTGCTGTGTCTCTCTCAAAATAAACAAACATTAAAAAAAAAAAAAAAAAGAATTTCACAGAATTACACACTGGAAATGATGGTGCTGAGCTTAGAACCCAGGCTGTGGGGCCCTAAACCCCAGCTTGACCTCGGGCCCACTTCACCTTGGCTTGCCATGTTCCCCTTGCCAGGACAGCCCAGCAGAGCTGCGTGGGTTGGGAGGCAGGAGGCCAGAGCCTTGGGCTCCACTACTCCCCAGCTCTGTGACTTGAGGCTTCAGTGTTCCCTTCTATAAAGTGCCTCACAGCTCCAGCTTTGCCTGCCTCACAGGTAGCATGAGGAGCTGGTGGATGTGAGAAAGCTCTGGAGGCTGTAAGTCACTGTGGACAGGTTTTGTGGAGTGGGGTGATTGCTGTTATGATCTTTTAGAGAGAACTTCGGATCTTAGAACTGTAGAAGTTGGGGGCTGGGAGGGATTTCTCTGAGGGAGGGATAGATCTTCAGCTGATATATTCATCCCATCTAAAACTCTTGCCAAGAGGCTCCCTGGCCTCAGCTTACCTTCTTTAACAACAGGTGCTTCTGAACTCCCAGGGAAGCCCACACCAACCCAACTTTGAATGGCTCTGTTTATTAGAAAAGAATTCTTCGTTCTGGGCTGAGGTCTGCCCCCCAGCACCTGTCTTTCCTACTTGGCTGCAGCTGTTCTGCATTGGTTTGGTGGATGCCCTCCCGGCTGAGGCACCTTTCATTTTATTTTTTTATTGAAGTCTGTTTGACATACAGTGTTAGACTGAGGTGTCATTTCAAAGACTGACCTCTGAGTGTTTTCTCCTGCGGGAACTGTCACTGCATTCCCACAGCCAACCCTCAGGAGAGAAGCTCTCCATGTTCTTACTGTATCATCTCTCCTTGAACATCCCAGTGTTTTGGTTCCTCTTAGAGTGACATCTAGAACAGAACACAGTTCTTGGGGAGCTGCAAGACCAGGGTGGAGTGCTAAGGGGCCACCCCTGCTTTTTTGTTCTGAACCGAGAACCCTTAGATGTGGCTGCCTGGCCTGAGCTCACAGCTGACCCGGCCCCCCGCCCCGTGTTCCCTGGGAGGCCCCCCCATCCCTGTTCCCTTCTCCCATTCCACTGTGCAGCACTTTACATCCATCTGTGTTGGGCTGCAGCTTCTTTGATTCCTGACTTAACACGTTGGCTGATGGCTGCTTGGGCTGCAGTAACGGTGATGAAGCACGGCAAACTGCTTAACTGTCAGTTTACTGTCTCACGGCTCTCGAGGCTGACGTCTGAGATCAAGGTCTTGGCAGGTTGGTTCCTCCTGAGGGCTGTGAGGGTCTCTCCCCTAGCTTCTGGTGGTTTGCTCATAATGCTTGGTGTTCCTTGTCTTCCTCTTCACCTGGCATTCTCCCTGTGTGTGTGTCTGTGTTCACATTTCCTTTTTTATAAGGACCCAAGTCATACTGGGTTGGGGACCCACCCTACTCCAGTATGACATCACCTTAATTAGTGACTTCTGCTTCAGCCTCATTTCCAAATGAGACCCCATTCTGAGGTACTGGGGGTTAGGGCAACGTATCAATTTGGGGGAGACACAACGATTCACCCTCTAACAGGTGGCATACAGACCTTTAATGATCTTGCTTGCCCAGCCTCAACTCCTCCCACTGTCTTCACCTTCACTGTGGGCAAGGGAAACATCTTTTAGCTCTGTGTTCTATGCAGCGGTAGGTCTTGGAACTTTTCCACATGCTGATCACTGGCGGGCCAGGCCTGCCTGCCAAACTTCTCTTCCTCCTTAGAACCCATCTCCAGGTGAGCTCCCAGCCACCACTCTCTCCCCTCTAGACTTCCATGAACTCCCATGAGGCCCCAATCAACTGTGCCGTGTTGCTGTGACCATTTATGTGTGTGTTCCCCCCAAGACTTGTTTATCTCCAGAGCCCACCCAGGCCTGGCCCTCAGCAGGCTCCCTGTAGTGCTTGTTGTGTGAAATGTAATGTGCAAGTCTGTAACTGATCGAAGAACAAAAGAAGGCTTGTGGATGTCACTTGTGCTACTGTGGGTCCTTACAGTGCTCTGAGCTCAGGGGCCATCTGGCAGCAGTGCACTCCAGAAACCTCTCTTGACTTTCAGCTCCCTAGGCTGGTGTTTGTGGAATCCAGAATAAAAGAATATAGGAATATTCTTTTTGCAAGTTCTTCTAGAAGTCAGCAGCTTTTGCCTGCTTGTCTTGCTTCCCAAGGACAGGAGCTTCACAGTCTCCAGCTCATCCCAGGGTCTTCCTCATTGATAAAGCAGAATGAGTCAGAGGAGCAGCTGCTGGGTAGCCAGCCTCCTTCCTCTGCCCACAGTGGTGCTCACAGCCCATCTCGAGGCTGCAGCTCACGTGGGGCTTAGGCCTGCCTGGTTCTGTTGTCTCTTCACATGTGCTCACCTATAAACATCTGAGCTCAGGTGAGCACCTCCAAACAGCCACACATTCTATAGCACCTCTCTATCATCAGGATCCTTAGCTCTCGCGATAACAGCGTGGCCATTATTGTCCCTGAGCCAGTGACCTCCAGACCTTCAACACCTGATGCCACATTTGGGCCCACAGGGAGTCAAGATCTGGGTTTGGAGAGTCTACAAACAAACCAAGCCTTTGAAATAATCCTACACGTTCTAGGAGTCCTTGCCTCTCCATCCTGCTCCCTCTCTCTGCTGTCCCCATAGTGAACAACTTCCAGGAAGGATGGAGGGTGGCAGAATAAGAAGGGAGAAAGCTGGGTCACACTCGAAGCCCACTCAGGGTAAATTTGATCAGCTGTGTGTCACTAGCCAGGATGTCATGGCATCTGTGCTGACCCTCCTGAGACTAGGAGGTGTCTGAACAAGGCACCCAGGCCTCCCATAGAGATGCCAAACATGTATCCCTGGGAGCAGCTGCAAATGCCCCACCCATCTATACCTGGAACCCACCCCTGCTCTCCTTTATCTGTTCTGTGACACCCCTACCTCCAACCTCTCTAGACGCACACCTGCCCTGTACCTGCCCCAGTCTATGCCATGCACAGTCCACTCCCCCACAGGCCACTTCTGCCACTTCACTGCCAACCTCCAGAGCCATCAGTAGCAAAGCCAACACCGCTGAAGCAGAGGGCAGAAGCTGGGGGGCCAGCAAGTGGCATGTGTGATTCATAGCCTCCAGTGGGCCAGTGAGACAGGGCATCCCCCAGCTGATTTCTCTTTGATCAGGAGCTGTGTCCAGGGAGGGATTTCCATGACATTAGAAATTATGGCCAGACAAGCTAGGGATGCCCTGGGCTACTCTGGAGATGTAGAAAGGGCAGCCTTTGTTGCTAATGATGACCTTCAAGCCAGTGAGGGCTCCGAAGCTCACTGTGTCACAACAGCACACAGACTTTCCAAGGATTAACCTGCAGAAATGAGCGAGAAGTGACAGGAGCCTCTGGAGGGGGCCTTGCTCACTGCGGGAGCGTGGCCCTGAGGGGCGGGAGTGCTGAGTGGTTCCTACAGTCTCAACAGTTGCCAGCAGGTCAGAGCCAGACTAACGCCGACCAGCTTCTGTTTAGACTTGCTCTGGCACAAATCATTTTTAAAACCCAGGCTGCAAAGTTCCAGACTTTGGGGCCTGCCAAGTTCACGGTGCCCCTGTGTAGTCGTTAATACTTCCCTCCCAAATTTATTAGTCTTGAAACTTGCCCATAATTTATGAATTACAGCTACTGGTGGGAGTGCCACAGTTTCACTGTATATCACAGGAAACCTCTGCGTCCCTGTATGCTGCCCCAGCACTCAGAGAAACCCCCACAGAGGTGCACCAGGCCAGGCGGTCCCCCCAAAGGGCCTTCCCTCTGCCAAGCAGCTGGCACCAGGGTGTACCCTTAGGAGAGCAAAGACCTATGTGCTATGGAGACAAGTCGGGGTTTCTGCCACTGCTGGCCTCCTCACGTGTGTTCCTAGTGGAGTCACTGAGGACCCAGGGAAGCCCCGAGCTGTAGGGCCTCACACAAAATAGTGAGACAGTTGACAGGGCAGAGGGCTAGGGCTAGGGGTTTGTATCTCACCTCAGCCTTGAACAAGTTACTTTACCTCTCTGATCAGGACTGGCTCCATGGCCTGGTGACTTGGTTGGTCATACAGGGGCTCGAACTTGGTTCAGTGCTCTGTTGTGGTCTACTTGAAATCCTTAATGCTTTTTTTTTTTTTTTTTAACAGATGTGTAATTGGCATATAGCTTATTAGTTTTGGGTATACTATGTAACGATTAGATATTTGTTGTGTATATTGCAAAATGATCATAATAAATCTAGTTAACATCTGTAACCATACATATTTATAAAATTAAAAAAATTTTTTTAAGTTTATTTATTTTGAGAGAGAGAATAAGCAGGGGAGGAGCAAAGAGAGAGGAAGAGAGAGAATCCCAAGCAGGCTCCATGCAGTCAGCACCGAGCCTGATGTGAGCCTCGATCTCAGGAACCATAAGATCATGACCTGAGCCGAAACCAAGAATCAGACGTTTAACCGATTGAACCCCCCAGACCCCCCCGTTACAAATATTCTTTTTAATGTGATGAGAACTTCTAAGATTTACTTGCTTAACAACTTTCAAATATGCAGTACATTATTAGTAACTATTGTCACTATGCAATACAGCATATCCCCATAACTTATTTATTTTACAATAAAATTTGTACCCTTTGACCCCAATCACCCATTTCGCCAACCCCCACTTCTAACAACTACCAATTTGTTCTCTGTATCTGTGAGCTCAGAGTTTTCTTATTTTTGTTTTGTTTTTAGATTACACATAATTGAGATCATATAGTATTTGTCTTTCTCTCCCTGACTTATTTCACTTAGCATAATGCCCTCAAGGGACATCCATGTTGCAAATGGCACAATTTCTTTCTTTTTTATAGCTGAAATACTCCAGTGTGTGTGTATGTACACATGCCACATCTTTATTCATCCACCATTGGACACTTATGTTGTTTCCATGTGTTAGCTATTATAAATAATGCTGTGATGAATGTGAGGGTGCATCTTTTCAAGTTAGTGTTTTCGTTTACTTTGGGTAAATACCCAGGAGTGGAATTCTATGGTAGTTGTATTTTTGATTTTTTGAGAAACCTCCATAGTACTTTCCACAGTGGCTATAAAATGTACATTCCCACCAAAACTGTGCAAGTGTTCACTTTTCTTGACATCTTGCCAAAATTACCTCTTGTCTTTTTGCTAATAGCCATTCTAACAAGTATGAGGTGGTATCTCATTGTGGTTTGTAGTCCCCTGATGACGAGTGATGTGGAGCATCTTTTCATGTGTCTGTTGGCCATCTATATATGTTCTTTGGAAAAATGTCTATTCAGATCCTCTGCCCAGCTTTTAACTGGTTTGGTTCTTTCCGCTGTTGAGTTGTATGAGTTCTTCATACGTGGTGGATATTAGCCCCTTATCACATATGATCTGGCTTTTTGAACAAGGGACCCCACAATCCTGCTTGTCCTGTCTCTGAGCCCCAGTTTTTCCAGAATGAGGATAGTAGCAGAAGCACATCTTCTCTGCGAAGGATTGGGCTTTTGGTCACAGGCACAGCTCTAGTGCATGGTACACAGCAGGTGCCCAGTGAATGTCCGTGCCTCCTTCTATGAGGGCTGCCGAGTCAGGGACCAGGAGCCCCAAACCAGGAATCAGGGCTTCCCTATGGACTTTGGGGCCCATGTCTGCACAGGATGTATGGATGTGGGGTCCTGGGACCCTGCCCCACAGCACCCTCTCTCACCCCTTCCAGGAGGCCCAGCTGACTCAACCTCAGCCTTTCTCTCAACCTCAGCCTTGCCAGGCAAGTTGGGGCTCCACCCCAAGGGCAAACACACATAATGAGCGTTGCCATGGCCAGCACTCGAAGGGCTTTGGGAGGATTAGCCCGGATGCATTTTCAGAATGTTTACACCCCAGGAAGAAAGGTGCCAGGTGGCCAAGAGCAGCTGCTGCAGCTGCCTCAGAAGCCTCAAGACTTTGGGGTTGGTAGGGAATGCCATGGGCCAGGGGTTCAGAAAGGTGAGGGACATCCCAGGGCTAGACTTGACATTCATTATCTCAGTAAATCTTACAGCTTCCCAGCAGGTTGGTGTTTCTCATCCCCATTTCACCTGTGAGGAAGCTGAGGCTCAGAGTGCCTAGGGATTTGCCTGAGACCACAAGGTGGCTGTTTTGTCCTGGAGCCTGTGTTTGTGCCCACCCTTCTTTCCAGCCCCTCCAGGGGCAGCCAGCTCAGTCCTCCCATGGGGTGGTTCTTCCATGGCCCTAGGGACCCTGGGGCCAAATCAAAAGAAACTCTGGGGCAGGAGATTATTCTTAGGTGGAAGGTGGGCAGCCCCTTGTGTAGAGGATGAATGGTGGCCTGTTCCTGGCCACAAGCATCTGTGTCTACCTCCTCTCCTTTTCCCCAAGTTCCCAGTCACCCAACAGTCTCTAGTCTCCAGGCAGGGATCAGGGACAAGGAGAGAGGCTGTGTGCTGAACAGTGAGAGAGAATCCCAGAGGGGGAGGTCCTGGGAGGTCCTGCAGGCCCCCAGACACAGTCATCTGTCCAGTCAACACTATTTATTGGACGCTGGCATATGGCAAGCCTCATGCTAAGTGCTAGAGAGATGCTGAAGAAAATGTGGCCCCTGTGTGGGTCAGGACGGAACCCCAGCCCAAGTGGTCAGTTCTGGAGAAGAAGGCCTGCTTAAAGCAGAGAGCAGGCATGAACAGTGTCAGCATTGCTAGAGGAGTCCAGCAGGCCTCGCTTTCAGATCTGTATCTTAAAGCTCATTCTGAGGCCCCTGTGTGGGAATAGAGGGAGCAAATGCAGACTGGACAAACCTCCAGTGGCCACCTGGGCCCTAGGTTTTGTCAGGCATATTCATGCAGCTAGCCATCCCATTCATTAAACCCAAGACATGACAAGAGTCCAAAGGGGAAAGCATGACATCTGACCTATGGCTAGACCACAGGACCATAACAGAGGGCATCAGGGGTCCCTCGAATAGTCACAGACTTGGTAGGAGTCGGGTGAGGAAAGAGAAAGCACTGAGAAGTGGGCAATCTCCCAGCCTGGGCGGGCAAAGAAACCATTCACCAAGATGGAGGTGGAGGGAGAAACTGAGTTCTATTTGGGACATGTTGAGTCAGAAGTAGCTAGAGGTCATTAAGACGAAGTTGGCCAGTTGCCAGATCAGTCAGAAGTTCAAGAGAGACATCAGGGCTACAGTTCACCTAGCCTAGATTGTGTTTTCCAATGGCTTGGATGAAGATGTGGCAACCTCAAACAGTCAACACTGAGATAGGAGAAAGATCTAATACCTTGGACTGAACCAACATTAAGAGTTCTCTGGGGTGCCTGTGTGGCTTAATTGATTAAGTCAACTCCAACTCTTGGTTTCCGATCAGGTCATGATCTCACAGTTCATGGGTTCGAGCCCCACATCAGGCTCCATGCTGACAGCGTGGAGCCTGCTTGGGATTCTCTCTCTCTCCCTTTCTTTCTGTCCCTTTCCTGCTCGCTCTCTCTCTCTCTCTCTCTCCATCTCCCTCCCCCCTCTCTTTCTGCCCCTCCCCCACTCTCTCTAAATAAATAAATAAGTAAACTTAAAAAAAAAAAAAAGTCCTCCTCAGCAGGCTGCACCTCTATACTGACATTTGCCTGGGATGAGAAACAGGAATCCTCCATGGGGGTTACACAGCCAAGTGTGGTAAGGGCTTGGCCTGGCCCCAGTTACTGCAGAGAAGCTCTGGGTGTCTCGTGAGTCAGTGGAGTAGGGCGGCTGCTGCACCCACTTGGAAGATGTCAGGCTGCATTAGGGGAGTAATCCCGCCAGATTTTAGGAAGGACCAGTCTATTAAGTAATCCTGGCCTTGCAGGGCAGTGGCCAGGATTAAAGGATCTCGGTGTGTGTAGTGCCAAACCCCAAGGTGTGGAGCTATGAAGGCACAGTGAATGCTCCCTCCCTTCCCCTCCTCCACCTGTTTTGGTCACATCTGTAACCCTTAGTGAAGCCTTCAGAGTGGAAAGGCTTGAAAACTGGGGAGGGGTAGAAAATGGACAGTGGTTTCCCAGAGGAGACTTCTCAGGAGGGCCTTTTAAGTGTTTAAGTGTTGGATGGTCTGTCACCATCACATAGACAGTGAGGAGCAGTGGGCTTAGCCTTGGTACCTGTGAAAGACAGGACCAGGGTCTGCAAGGCTTGATTAAATGGAGATTGGCTGTTTGACCAAGGAATGGACATCCTGGTAAGGCCCCGCCTGTGCTCCTCAGAGGCCAGGACTCCTGGCCTCAGTACCCAGCACAGGGTCCAGCACACTGTGATCCTACTGAGCACAAATGAACAAGAAGCTGTCCACAGCTGACTGTTAGAGCTCCTCAACAAAGAGGTAGGCCCTCCCTTCCCCAGGTGTGCAGGCCATGGAGGGGAGAGCCCCCCATCAGGAGGTAGTGAGGTGATAGCCCAGATGCCTCTGGTCCCTTCCCACACTGCTCTCTCACCTCTGGGTGCTTTAGAGCTGGCAGAGGTTTTGGAAGCCATCTAGCCCAGCAACATCACAATCTGCAAGGGCCTCACCTGCCCCTGGTGGTACAGATGAAGAAACTGAGGACCAGAGAGGGGATGTGACCTCAGGCTCCTGTGGCAGTGGCATGCCCCAGGACAAGACCCAGGATCTGGGTTTTGGGTTCGTTTGTTACAATTTGTTTATACAATGTTACATTAGTTTCAAGCGTACAACAGTGATTTAACAAGTTTATTATGCTGTGCTCACCACAAGTGTGGCTACCATCTGTCACCATACAATGCTATTACGATACCATTGACAACATCTCCCATGCTCTACCTTTCATTCCTGGGACTTACTCCATAACCAGAAGCCTGTATCTCCCACTCCTCTTCAACCATTTTGCCTATCTCCCCACCACCTCCCATCTGGCAGCCATCAGTCAGTCTCCATATGTACAGGTCTGTTTCCACTGTTTGTTTATTTATTCTTTGTTTTCTAGATTCCACATGTAAGTGAAATTATATGGTATTTGTCTTTCTCTGACTTATTTAGCATAAGGCCCTCTAGTTCTGTCCATGTTGCCTTAAATGGCATAATCTCATCCTTTTTTATGACTCAGTAATATTTCTCTCTGTGTGTGTACACCACATCTTCTTTATCTGTTCTTTTATCAGTGGACACTTAGGGTACTTCCACATCTTGGCTTTTGCAAATAATGCTGTAGTAAACATAGGGATGCATATATCTTTTCAAATTCGTGTCTTCATTTTCTCTGGGTAAATACCCACTGGCAGAATTCCATGGTCCTTCTATTTTTAATTCTTTGAGGAACCTCCGTATTGTCTCCCACAGTGGCTGTACCAGTTTGCATTCCCACCAACAGTGCAAGAGAGGGTTCCTCTTTCTCCATATCCTTGCCAACACCTCTTATTTCTTGTGTTGTTGATTTTAGCCATTCTGACAGGTGTGAGGTGACAGCTCATTGTAATTTTGATTTGCGTTTCCATGATGGGGAGGGATGTTGAGCATCTTTTCATGTGTCTGTTGGCCAGCTATATTTCTTCTTTGAAAAAAATGTCTGTTCAGGTCCACTGCCCATTTTTTAATTAGTTTGGTTTTTTTTACTGCTGAGTTGTAGGAGTTCTTTATATATTTTGGGTTTTAGCCCTTTATCGAATATGATTTGCAGATAACTTCTCTCATTCAGTAAGAAAGTGGTCCAGTTTCATTCTGCATGTAGCTGTCCATGTAATTTTCTAGGGTCTGGGTTTTTCTTCATCACCCCAGGCCACCTTCTGTGTGTAACTCCCTTAGGATGAATTTTCACAGGTCTGCAGATATTTTAGCCGAGTTCATAGTTCTGCCCGTGTCACAAGGCCCCTGCAGCCATGGCGCAAAGGAAGGGACCGGAACCTCCTGTCTGGCCCAATAGGCCTGGGGGACCCCCTCCTGTCACTGCTTGCCGGAAGCAGCCACACCAGCCACCACCTACTTCCCAGGGTGACCTGCAGGGCTAGACACCATTTACAACATAAATTATAAAGAGCCATGGAGAATTGTATTGCTGTCTGATTCTGAGGGAGCATTGCTGGCTGATCCTGGAACAGGGCCTAGAGCAAGACTCCCTCAGGCCCCTCCCTCAGCTGAGGCATTAATGCAAAACACACCTCTCACCACAGGCATTTAAAGATCAAAAGAGGCCAAAAAAGCTTCTAAGAGCCAGGTCTGCCTGTGCTCACAGACTTCCAGCGTCAGGGCAGATTGGCCTTTGCAGTGATTTCAGGTGTGCCCAGGAAGGCAGCCATAGAAAGCATCTGGTCCACTCATCTGTAGACCACGGCTCCTAGGAGAAGCACCTAGGGGTGTGGACTCCCTCAGACGTCCATAGGAGAGGAAGAACTAGACTTCTGTGTGTTGAAGGCCTTCGTGTGCCTGACCCCACTGGAGAAATTCGACATTCGTTAGCTTGCTTAATCTCCTTAACAGATAAGGGAACTGAGGCTCAGAGAGGACCATTTAGCTAAAATGTGGTAGGTCGAGGTTTGAAATCAGGTCTGATTCTGATAGGTCCTTGTAGGACCCTAGGACCCAGGGGAGACCACGGTTGCTAATGGAGCATACCCTGAGCTCAGCTGACAAGTTACCAAACTGAGTCAAAGATCATCTTGTTACTCTCCAAACCATGCCAGGTCCCTCCTGATTATCACTTGACTCTGATCCCTCCCTTCTGTCCCATCAGGCACCACTTCCCTCCCCAGGACCTGTGAGCCTCACCTGGGCATCGTCTCTGGTCTCCTTGCCTAAATCCTGGCACCTTCTGAACCACTCACCCCACAACCTTGGGAGTGAGTCACACCTGACCGCATTCAAACTTTCATGTGGTTCTTCACTGCCCTCATAACAAGGCCAAGCTCCTTGGGATGGCTTTTGGGGTCTCCAGTCATCTGCTTGTCCTCCCATTCTCAGGCCACTCTGAATTTCTCACCTTTCCTCTCTCCCATTCCCTCTTCATTCCTATCAGGATGATGAACCACCGTTTCTTTGAGATCCTGATCCCATGTCATCTCCTTTGATCTGAACAGCTTTATACCTTGTCATGCATTATTCATGCAGTAACTATTTACTGAGCACTCACCCTGTACTAGGTAGTGGGGAAGCGCAGCCCCTGGTCCATCCCTGTACTGCATGGGAGACTAGGTACTCAGATGGATGAGCCAAGGGGATGTCATCAGTGATCAGCCTCTGCAGCTGTCTGTGTGTGGCCACTTGCAGGGCTTTGAGACTTTTGTACTGAGGATGGCATTTCCGGTCACCCTGAGAACCTCAGGTAGACTCAGAGACTTAGGCCATCCAGGCAGGGAAAACCCTGAGGAACTGTTTCCACACCCCTCATCTCAGAGATGGGGAAACTGAAGACAGAGAAGGAAAGGGCCCTGCCCGTGTCACACGTCAAGCCAGATGCTTCATGAGGACCTGGGTCCCTGATACCCAGGCCAGCCCAGCCTTGGTGAAGAGCCCCACTGAGGATTGGAAAGCAGCAGAGAGCCTCTGGGAGACAGCACCTCCTCTCATGGTGATGGGTAGGGGCTTTAGTACTGGGGGAGGGACATGAACTGGCCACAGCCTGGCGAGCCACCACACTCACCTTTCTCTGTCCTCTGCATAGATGCCGCAGTGAAAGATGACATGAACAGCTACATCAGTCAGTACTACAATGGGCCCAGCAGTGGTGAGTCTGTGTCCAGGGCCGATCTGCACATACCAGAACCTCTCTGTGGCCCCACGCAACCCCTAATGTTGAGAGTGGGGACAACTCGGCCTGGCGTGCCCATCTTCTGTTGCCTGTGAACCATAACTGCAGGCAGAGTTCAAAGACCTGGAGCTTTAACTCCCAGCCAAGTCCAGCACCCAGCTATGGATGTCAAGGGTGGAGTACTCTGTGATTACCAATGAGGGCTGCATGTGGGACCCTCATATGAAAGGGGGGCTGGAGGTTAGAAATCTGAGTGACCTCAGTGCCTCTCAACCTGAGGACCCTTTCAGCATGATCATGATGGGGGTGAGGTAGTTGGGCTTGAGGAGCAACAGGTGTGGGGCATGTCCTTGCTCCAGTTACATTCCATTCTTGCACTTGAAAGAAGTTTCAGGGGAGCCTAGTGGTTTCCACTTACGGGAAAGGTTGAGTTTTAAAATAATATGCAGGCCTATTGGTTCTCAGCCTTTTGGCTAAGATCAAGTGTAAAATAATACGCAGGCCTTCAGTGTCTTGTTTCTCCTTAGCCAGTGTCTTAAACCTTATAGTTTGTATTTCACAGCCTTCAAATCCTTATATATTCCATTGTAAGACTAGAATGTTACATTGTGTGACATGTATAATGCATTGGATTTTTTTCTTCTCTATAATTTAGCCCCCTCAAGATCTCTTTTCTCCCTCTCTTTTTCAAAGCTTCATCCAATCTGCTGATTTCAAACACCATCATCTCTAGCTCAGACCTCTCACCCAGTGCACTCACCCCACAACTTTGGGGAGAGAGACCTTGCCCTCACTGTGCCTGCCCACTGTAATTTGGCCCCTGGATACTTTTCACTTAAAGACCTTCTGAAGTGTCCTCTGTCCTCCCCCTGCAATGCTTCCTTCAGGGATGAATCAATCTTCTGAAGACACAGCTCTGATCATGTCACTCTCAGACTAGCCCCAGTTAAAACTTTGAATGACTCCCCCTGACCATGAAACCCAAATTCCTTGTCCTGGTACCTCATGCCTTCTGAGTTAGGATGTTGGCATTAATAACCCCAGCAGCACTGTGGTTTAACTAAATCAACAAAGGTCCATGGCAGATCATCCAGGTACTCTGCTCCCAGGTTGTCATCTTTCCTTCAGCACCCAGTGGGCAGAACAGCTACCATCTATTCTAGAGCATTGCTGACTGCCAGGCAGAGCAACAGCCGTTTACCGTTTATATAGATGCCACAGATCAGTTCTCACAGATAATTGACCAGTGCGTGTCCCATGTCCACACGAGTTCACCAAGACGAGGGCAGGGCATAATCCTCCCTCAGGGCAGGCCAGCAAACATTGGGAAATTGGACCACAGACCAACCCCCCCTACCCCCCCAGCAGAGCCCAGGCACACTCACTGTCCACCATTCAGGTCAGAGCCACCCGCATCAGGGCCTGCAGAGGTGTGGCATAGGGAGAAGTGTTACCAGCATCCCCTCCTTTCTTGCAGACAGTGGTGTTCCAGAGCCAGCTGTGTGTGTAGTCACCACAGCTGCCATCGATGTCCACCAGCCCAACGTCTCCTCTGACCTCTTCTCAGTCGATGTGCCCCTGAAGCTCAGCAGCAATGGCACCCGTGCAAGTGCCACCTCCGAGAGCGCCTCCCGCTCTGCTCACAGCTCCGTCACCCGGGCCCAGAGCAACAGCAGCCAGACACTGGGCTCCTCCACAGACTGTAGTACCACCCGTGAGGAGCCGTCCTCAGAGCCCAGCCCCTCTCCTCAGCCACTGCCTCTACCACCCCAGCAGCAGATGGCAGAGGCCACGGTCCAGGACCTGCTGTCCTCCCTATCAGAGGACCCCTGCCCATCCCAGAGGGCCTTGGACCCAGCCCCTGTCACCTGGCCCAGCCCAGCGGGCTCGGCCCAAACCAGCCCCGAGCTGGAGCACAGGGTAAGTCTTTTCAACCAGAAGAATCAGGAGGGCTTCACTGTCTTTCAGATCAAGCCTGTCATCCACTTCCAGCCTGCTGCACCCATGCTGGAGGAGAAATTCAGATCTTTGGAATCCAAAGAGCAAAAGTTGCACAGGGTCCCTGAAGCCTAGAGCCTCCAGGTGGGCTGCATGGGAGGAGGAGGGAGAGCTATCTGGATGCTCTCCTAGAGCCCCAGAGGCAACCAGGGGCATCACTCAAGGCCCGGGAGCCCACCTGGCCTCCCTCAGGGTGCTGCCTGCCTCCAGGGAGGTGTCACCAGGCCAGGAGGCCACATGCCTCAGACCTCAAAGCCCAGAGCTGGCACCTCTTCTGGCCCTGCTCAGGGGAGGGTGGTGCTCATGGCTGGGGTCTTTTTAAACCATTTTTACAAAAACCAGCCTGTGGCCCAGCTTCAGCAGGGTAGAGCGCAGGGGCAGCCCAGCCTCTTCCGTTGCCTTTGTTCCTGGTGCCCACCCCGGACCCTTGGGAACAGCACTGTGAGCAGGGGCTATCTAGCCCCACCCCCAAGCCGTCTTTTCTGGGAATCTTGGGTGGAGCCGACACAATCATACAAAGACCACCATCTGAGCCTATTTCATTCATCCTCATTCTCATTCGGCATGAGCATTTCTGAGTCTTTTCCAGACAAGTCTAGTTTTCACCTTCATAGGACATAATGAGATGAATCTGGAGGTGGGTGGGAGGGTCACTGGGGGGGTGGGGGGACAGCTGTTTTCCAATCTTGGCTTTAATAATAAAAACCAACTGCACTGAGACTTCTGGTTGGCAGAGGTTTTCCTTTGCAATTGCTAGCCCAGGTGAAGAAGCATGAGTGGGTTTGGGTTGGCCTGGCCTGGTGTAAAGCCACCCAGGTAGGCCCAAGCCGCACCCAGCAGCTCTTGAGGCCTCTACAGAGTGGAAGGAGCCCTGGACCCCAGGCAGGAAGTTCTCACACTGCCTGGCTGTGTGACTGCACTGGTCTCTTCCTGCTCCTTCATCTCCCCACCAAAACAGAGCTTGGAATTTTGCCTTCCTTGCTGACAACACCAGTTCCCACACCCAGTTCCCTGACCCAGGTCTCCATTCCTTGGGGACCTCAAACTCCAAAGGTCCACAACCGAGTGCGGTATCTTGCCTGAAGCCTGCTCTTCCTCCCAAGTTCCCAGCCAGGGCACCATCATCTACCCAGCTACTACCATGCATGGCATGGGCATCATTGGCTCCCTCCTCATCCCTCACAAGCAGTGGTAAATCCTGGCCATTCTGCCCTTCAAAGCACCTGCCCTAAACCCCATCACAGCCTTGCTGAGGCCCAGGCGCCACCGCTGGTTCCACATTCCACTAGTGGGCCCTTCCAGGCTGATGAGCCTGGTGCGTGTCTCCCTCGCTGAAAAGCCTCCAAGGAATTCTGTGTTTATAACCGCTATGTTTTGTTTTATATGTACACAAAAGGGAAGACTTAATTCCAAGGGCTCCCATTGCCCCAGCTGAACTTCTCAGTGTGTTCATAGCCCCTTCCACTTACCTGTCCTTCTGGCTACCCTCCCAACCTGTTCTTTGTCCCCTCCACCTTTAGGTTGTTCTCACTGTATCTCACTAGTCCCTCCCTATAGTTCAGGGTGTCCTCAGGACTTCTGTGTCCTCATGTGGACTCATCATGATAGTGCAGTGATCCCATGGCTGGGTCAGCATCTGCTTCCCTGCCTGCCTCCCCTTGGTCCTCAAAAACAGGGATCAGGCCTGAGTCCCATTAGAACCCCAGAACTGTGCATAAAAGGCCACAAGCTTGGGCAGAGCCACTTGGGAAAGATGGCTAAATTGTAAGGTATGACCACATGCAGGCAAAGAGCATCCACTTGATTCCTGGGGAGATGAGCAGTGTCCACTTGAGCCATTTGGGGGGAGTAATCTGAGGCATTCTGAGTGGCTAGCAATGTCATTACAGTTTCCGTTACTGAGCGCTTCACTAGGGCCTCTACTGGAGCTCCTTTAAGCCTTCCAACAATCCTGTGAGGCCAGTATACTAGCCCTGTTACACAGATGGAAGAAACTGAGGTTCAGATAGGTTTAAGAGACTTTCCTGAGGTCAGACACTAATAAGAGAGGCACTGAACCTGGAGCCCAAATCCACCTGGTAGTGTGTTGAGTGCTAAGGCTCCCAGCTTTCATAGCTTTTGGAAGCAAAGTGGTACTCACAGCTTTTGTCACATAATGGGTGGAGGGTATTACATGATTTATAATCTCTAGGGTAGGAGCCATAAGGGTCTGTAATTAGTGGTCTGCACCTGCTGGACTAGAAACAGCTACTGTCCTCAGCCAAACCCAGCTTGCTGAGCTCCCATTGGCCCAGCTCTTAGGGTACCCCAACAGGTGGTGGAGCCTGCCCTGCACCAGAGGAGAGACCCCACTCCTAGCCAGCACTCGCCTCTGCTCTGGACTTCTACTCCAGAGAAAACCACAGGACAGGGAGGAGAGCAATGGGGTAAGATGCTAGGCAAGTGGCACCTGCTCTCTGCTTCAGTTTCCCCATCTAGAAATGGGGTTTACAGAAGAGCTCTACTTTTGAAAGCTGATTTCTTAGGGAATTTGCGAACTGCTGTGAGGTGAAAGTCTGCCTGAGCACTCAATGTTGGCCTCATGCCTGAACGGGCAGTACCAGTGTTAGCATTGCCCCATGGGCCAATTAAAACTGAGGACAGGGGCGCCTGGGTGGCTCAGTCGGTTAAGCGGCCGACTTCGGCTCAGGCATGATCTCGCAGTCCGTGAGTTCGAGCTCCGCATCGGGCTCTGTGCTGACAGCTCAGAGCCTGGAGTCTGCTTTGGACTCTGTGTCTCCCTCTTTCTGACCCTCCCCCGTTCATGGTCTGTCTGTCTCAAAAATAAATAAACGTTAAAAAAAAATTTTTTAAATAAATAAATAAAACTGAGGACAGAGATACAAAGAGGAGGTCCTCTCAGAGGACAGAGCCCACAATCATAGCATTAGAGGGTGCACACAGATGGAGGAAGCCACTTGCTTGCCTGGGGACAGGCATGGGGTGGAGTCCCAAGGCCTGGAATGCAGGAGGAGGAGGGTAAAAGCTTTGGCTTTCACTGCTCCCCTGGGTGCCATAGCCCAGAGTTATGGTTGGTGGGCAGCTGGGGGTCAGTGGAGATGGAGCCTGAGCACTCCCTGGGAGGTTTGCAGCTCTGGGAAATGGTTTCCCCTTACTCATCCACCCTTTCACAGAGCCCACTCTGGTGCCCTCCCAGAAGGGAATAGAGCTTAGGTAAGAGCCACTGTCTCTTATGAGCCAATGAGGGGGTGATAACAATAATGGCTCCCATTGATTCACTTCCTGTTGTCACAGGTGCTCTCTGCGACCTTCCCTCTTTATCACAATCTGCAAAGTGGCATTCTTTTCCTTGCTTTCCAGAGGAAAAAACAGGCACAGAATGATGGATTAAATGACTTGCCCAAGGGCACACAGCTAAGTGGTAAACTAGTGGCAGGATTCAAACCCAGGTATATCTCAGTCAGATGTCATGCTGGATATGCTGGATTGAGCTTCCTGGAATTAAACTGGGTGTCAATAAGAGAACAGTCGCTAGGGGCACCCGGGTGGCTCAGTCAGTTAAGCCTCCGACTCTAGATTTCCATTCAGGTCATGATCTCACTGTCTTGAGATAGAGCCTGGCAAGGGGCTCCGTGTTGGGCATGGAGCCTGCTTAAGATTCTCTCTCTCTCTCTGTCTCTGTCTCTCTCTCTCTCTCTCTCTTTCTCCCTCTGCCCCTCCCATGCTCACACACTCTTGCACTTTCTTTAAAAAGAAAGAAGGAAAAAGGGGGTGGGGGGAAGCAGGAGATAGAAATCTGGACTCAGCCCCCCAGGCCATTCATCAGCCCACATGGCCCTCTCAGTCTAGAGGTACCAGCCCACTGTGTCTGCAGAGTGCCATGGCCCCTTTTGCAGAGCCAGCCTCGCTGCTCAGCCTTTCCACCGTAGCTGGAGATGAGCCAATCCTGCGGCCAGGGTGCCACCCTGACAAGAGGACAAGGCTCAGAGCCTGCAGGGCTACTGAGCAGCTCACAGCAGAGCTGGACCAGAGCCCTGCAGACCTGGTTCAAAGTCTGCCCAGGACTGGAGAGCTGTAAGGCCCTCCCCCACTGAAGAACGTACCGGCCCCTTGCCTGCCAGCTCAGTGCAATGCATCTAACCCAAGCCTTGGCTTTTCAGATCAAGTCCACAACTGTGGGGATCTTCATAGATCCTGCATGGTCAGAGGCTAGTGGTCTGGGATTCTCTTTAGTGTGGTGGGTATTCATTCCATCCATGACCCTCAGTTCAGGAACTTCTATCTCACTCCAAGACAGCTCTTGACAGAAGCTCTTGTTCTGGTGTTGCCTCCATGCTCCTCTCTGGTGCAACTTCCTCATCTCTAAAGAGAAAGACTAAGAGTGGAAGCTCTACTCTGAGCTACAGAGAGCCTCAAATAAGGTCCAAGGAAGCCTTCTTAAAAGAGTTTCTTACTAACCAGTCAACAGGATACTTGTGTAGAGTTGCTTAACAAGGACACCCAACAACTCTAGGGGCTGGCATGGTTAACCCCAACTTTTGAATGGACTTCTCAAGACTGGAGAGAAGTCAGGATCACTCCACCTCCATCCTTCACCTCAGGTACTGTTCTGCATCTAGAGTGTGTCTAAGCCCAGGCAGTTGGATTCTCAATCCAGCACTGTTTCCAGTTACACGGCTCCAAGTGAATCCCTGGACCCACTTCCTCCCCCTGTACAACAGGAATAATAACTCCCAGCCTCCCTGCCCCCATGAGGGTTGCTGGGATAGCTAATGACATAATGGAAGGGAAAGCCCTTTGAGAATGTGTCAAGGGAGACACAAACAGAAACCATCTTTATTAATAATAGATGTCTGGGGTGTTGCACTGCCTGCCCATGTTCAGCACTTCTGGGGAAGGCTGTGCAGGAGATGCTCAGTTGTTTCATTTGCTGCAGCAGCTAGTGTGGTGTATGGAGGTATATGGGTGGTGACAGGGTGTGAGCCCTGCCCCCCAGCCCCATTGCCAGCCAAGCCACTGTCTGCTCCTACAGAGCTCATCCCTGCTCTCATATCCCCAACAGTTCCTTTGTAGGTAATGCCTTGGAGTCACCCTGAGTTAGCTAAGAGAGCACTGTTGTTCCCCAGACAGGAAGCACCTTATCTGCCTTTCCTCCCCCTTTTCCAGTACAAGCTAAAAGCCTGTTTTTCCAACATAAACTGAGCAAGGATTTTTTTTTTTTCGCTCCAGTGCTGAAAAGTTTGGTAGTGTCTCCTGGTGAATAGTTAATTCAATTATCCAAATAAAATGATGGAACATTTGCTGAATTTACTGCACGCTACCAAAGAGACCACGCTAGCATAATCTTATGCAGAGCCGTAGGCTACAGCATAGGGGAGCAGACTGTTCATCTTGAAACAAGCAAATGAAATTGACTACCCTAGAGATCAATCAGGACATTAAACACTGTGATGAATGTGGAAGAATCCTTCAGTGTCTGAGATTTATGGGGCACCTTTCACCAAGCGCTCTAGGAGCCTCCTCAACATCAATTATGCCTCATAACTAGGTAGGCTCACCTCTGCCTCCACTGCATAAAGAAGGGATGTGGGGTTCTGGGACCTGGGTTTGCTAAATGTTGCAAAAGATAGCCAGTGTGCAGACCAGATCCAGATTCTAGTACAAAGACCCCTGCTTCCCTGAGCAAAGACTGGCTCAGAATTGAGGAATGTCGGGCTAGATGGGGACTCAGGGACTGGGGTCCAGAGTCAGTCATGTTCTTGGTGTTTCTGTTCCTTGTCCTTGCTGGGCCTTCTGCCTGGGGTGCAGTTCTTTGGTTATTTTGACAGCTCCCTCTGAATTTGGCTCAGCTGTCTCATCTTGCTCCTCTCTGTGTCAGCCTGCCTCAGCCAGGCTGCATTCATTAGATACGTCCACCATGATCCCAGAGAGGACAGGATATGTAGTTGAGAGAATTTGGCCTAAGGTCTCCATTTACTAGTCATGAATCCTTGGGCAAGTGTTTTAAGGTCTGTAGGTGTTGGTTTTCTTACCTGGAGAGTGGGGACCGCTACTACGCCTTGTGGGATGAGGAGGCGAGAATGAGGTAATATATGTAAAGGGTTCAGCAGAGCATCCTGGACATAAAAAGCTCTCAAAAATAATTTTTGTCTCCATCTGCCTTTGTTTGAGATCTGCCAACACATTTAAGCTTTAAGATTAAAGCTTAAAGACAGCTTGAAAGATTACCAAATCCAATTTGCCATTTTACAGATGATGAAAATGAATCCCAAAAGAAGGAACATGACCAGGTTGCTTCTGAGGCAGTAACAAAACCAGGATAAGAACACAAGTGTCCCTATGACCAGCCCATTCAGTGTTCAGTCCTGAACTGTTCAGTCCCCAATGTTCCCCACGCAACCCCACACTGGGAAAGAGAACAGCCCTCTGAGCTGGAGGTGAGCGCAGAAATAGTAGCAAACCTGACAACCAGTTGTGGGAGGCAAAGACAGAAACCCAGACAAGTGAAGCCTCACCAGGACCTGACCACGCACCAATCCAGATACCATAGAAAGTAATTGCCAGCTTCCTTCCCAATAAATTCCTAATTCCATCTCTGTTCCATGCTTCTAATGACAAGCTCACTGTTTTGGGGCAATGTCAGCAGAAGAAGAGTCCTGGAGAAGCTGGGAGACATTGGGAGGCAGCCTGGTGTGGTGGAAAGGGACTCTAGACCTGGAGTCCTGTTCAGATTCCACATTTCACTGACTGCGCCTCTCTGGTTACCTCTCAGCCCATTTGTTCATCCACGAAGCAGGGATAACAATATCCATTTGGGGGATTGTTGTATTAGGGTTTTATTAGGGAAGGATAATAAAATGCACCTAGTAGATTCTTAATAAATAATATTTGCCACAAATTCTGGTGTGTTCTAGTTTCACCATTTGCTTTGTGACCTGGGGAAATCACCTTCTGAGAGCCTGATTTCTTCACCCTTTCCACCTCTGATGGGGTAACTTACATGAAAGTGTTTTATAAACCAACAGTTAGCAACTCTTCTTCACTTGTGCTCTCCACAAAACATTTTTTTTTTTTTTTTTTTTTTTTTAGAGAAGAGCAGTTTCTTTTTTTTTCTCAACGTTTATTTATTTTTGGGACAGAGAGAGACAGAGCATGAATCGGAAACAGGCTCCAGGCTCTGAGCCATCAGCCCAGAGCCCGACGCGGGGCTCAAACTCACGGACCACGAGATCATGACCTGGCTGAAGTCGGACGCTTAACCGACTGTGCCACCCAGGCGCCCCACACAAAACATTTTTTAAAACCTAGGGCACTATGAAATTGTGGCAGTATATCACCCTATATGGGCTTTTTACAAGGTTATCAAACTTCCTTTAGCTCAGCAATAGCTAACCAAATCCATCTGTTGTAATCAAGTGTTTTTTGGGTTTCCCAGCCTTTTAAGCCCACTTTTATGTAGACCAAGACAAAAATCCCTCGTGAGAGCGTGAAATGCAACCAAGCTGATCATCCCTTTCAGAAAGATAGCAGAGAGCACTTATGGCTGGCGTTTTAAGCCCTCCAGCCCTGTATAGACACGCCCAGGCTCCACCGGCAGCATGGCTCCCACACTATCCCAGGAGGAAGAGCCCCCACTCTCTGCCAGCCTCGCCCACAGGACTGGACCCATTTCCACAGTCTCCAGGGACCCATTTGGTAACCAAAGAGCTTTCAGTCAAACCCATCTGGGGCAAAAGGCCAAAGGATTCCTGCAACAGCCTTCCAATCTCTTCCATCTTCTGCTCCATCTATCCTGAATATACCACCAGGTTAGATTATTTCCCTAGGTTAGATTATGGGACCCTCCTGAAAAAAAAGTCAATTTTTTGCTAGGAGGGTGCTTAAGACTTGCTCAGGTGGCAAGGTCTCAGGAAGTCAGGTAGCAGTTTGTGGAACATTCTTGATATACAGACATATTTATTTAAAAAAAATTTAAACGTTTATTCATTTTTGAGAGAGAGCACGAGCAGGGCAGGGGTGGGCAGAGAGGGAGGCACAGAATCTGAAGCAGACTCCAGGCTCTGAGCTCTCAGCACAGAGCCTGATGGAGGGCTCAAATTCACGAACCACAAGATCATGACCTGAGCCAAAGTCAGAAACTTAACTGCTTAACTGATGGAGCCACCCAGGTGCCCCGATATACAGACATATTGCTTATATTCCTAAGAGAAGGCATAGCAGCCACCAAAGTTTTAGGGGGGAAAAAAGTAAGACAGGATTGGGAAAATTCTAGTGATTTTCCCTGCAAATCAGGAAAAGACCTCTATACCTTTCCCGGTACCATTCCTGGTCCAGCTCCTGAAATAGCAGTATTCCTTGAGGGCAAAGTTTGAGAACCACTGACTTATGAGGGAAAAGTCCAAATTCCTCAGTATATCAGTCAATGGCCTCCACAATCTGGCCTTAATTACCTATCAGCCTCAACCCCCTTCCTGACTCCCCCCTCCAATCCCAGTCTCCATCTCTGACCACTTCAAGCATCTATGTGAGCTCAGATCTGTTTCTACTTCTACCCCACATACTGATATCAAAGCCTCTACCCCAGAAAGAATGACGGGGCCGGCCCACTAAGGAAGCCCTCTCTGTATATGTTCATACTGTATGCTTTTCTAATCACTCATGGTAGCTGCAAAATCTTGGGGGGAAAGGCTGTGCCTCCAGAAGCCTGTATTCTTAGAACCCAGCAGGATGCTACTTCAGGGCAGTGGCTGGGCCAGACTCTTCTAAGTGTTTACTCCGTAGTCCCACACAGCAAAGCAGGTGGGCCAGGGAACCCAGCAGGGAATGTCCCCCCACAGTACTGCTGAGAGAACTACACTAGGGAAAATGCTGGCTTTCGTGCTTTCTCAACTACTGAAAAGCTGAGATCAGGCTCTCATTGGGTCTCAGTCCATAGAGTGAGGTAGTCATTTGCTTGATTTAGATGGCCTCAAGGACCTATTCAGCTCTTTGCTCACAGGGCTGGCTTTCAACATGTGTATTTCTGCTCTCTCAGGGATTGTCTGGCCAAAGTAATCAGACCACCCAACTCCCAGGGGCTGTATGAGGCTAACCAAAGACTTCAAAAAACTAGGGAGAAAAGCAGAAAACACACACACCCACACACACACTAAAGAAAGCTACCCCTAACATCTTTCCCCACACTGCTTCCAGCTGTTCTTCTGAGTCCTCAAGCCTGATATAGGGGCAGAGTCATTAGGAGCTGACAGCTTGGTGTCCAATAAAACATGGTATGAAAAGAACACACCAAATTGCACCTTCTGGCATATATTATAGTTTTAACAATTTGCCACCACCCTGCACAGCTGCCTTTTTAAGGTAAACTCTAAGTAGGCACTTAGAGGGGCTTCTGAGTTGAATAAAATCCTGCTGGAGAGACAAACCCAGAACACCATCTCTCCTCCCCAGCTAGGATCCTGAATGTGTGCCCAGCCCACCTGGCACTGAGTACTTAGCGCCCTTTACCTGAGGTTACTGTGCAGCAAGTCTCCCTGTTCCTTGGGTCGAGGTGAGGCAGAAACCCACACTGGTGAAACCATGGCTCTGAAGCCAGACTTCCTGGTTTCAAATCCTGGCTCTCATGTACAGGCTATCTGAATTTGGGCAAGTTACAGAACCTCGCTGTGCCTCAGCTTCCTCATCTGTAAAAATAGGGATAATAATAGCATTTATCCTACAGTGTGCTGTGAGGACTGAAGGTTTAATAAGTGTGAAGTGTTCCAGTGGCGCCTAGCATATAGTAAGCGCGTAGTACTTGATGCTATTATGGAGATGGGGTGTGGTGGTCATGACAGGAGGAAACCAAAGGAGAGAAAGACCAATCAGTTCCATTCTGAGGCTGGGAACCACACAGACGTGCCACCTGGGACTGGTCCTCCCTGAGCCAGCACACCCCAGACTAGGGGTCCCTCTCCACTTGTCACCTGTGCATCTCTCCTATCCCCAAGGTACAGTGTCCAACAGGGTAAAGGGAGAGGGCCCTAAGCAAGGTTTACTCCCCTGGGAAGAGCCTCAAACCTGTGGTCTTGGACAAGTCTTCGTTTTCTTCACCACTTCTCTGTGCTTCAGTGTCCCATCTGAACAAGGGAGCTGAACCAGATGATTGCTCTCAGCCCTGACATTGTACAATGCTGTGCTTCATTTTATTGCCATCTTTTCATCCTATTAGGTTCAAGAAGGCTGAAATGCCAGAGGCATTTAACTTCTAAAAGTGTTTCATAGCAAGGGATTATGACACAAATCAGTTCAACTAGTTGGTTAGTTCAACTAGCCAAGCCCCAGGCTGGCCACATAAAGGGACTGTTTGACAACATCCGCCCCTCCCCTCATGTACCACTGGTCACTTCCTATGCCCTCCCTGAGGTTTCCTCGTCCTGTTAACTACTACAACTTCTGCAGATCTGCTTCAGACACAACTGTCTTCATTCTACTTGCCTGCTGGCTCCTGGCTTTTCCAGACTCCAGATAACTGCCTGTACCTTCCCACAGAATGGACCAAGCCTCACTAGCCTCTGTTCTTGGTCTCGCACTCATACTAGCTTCTAGCCCCCGTGGCACTCTTGATCTCAGCTGTGCCCTAGGGGGCAGAGTGAGAGTGCCAGAGGCAACCGCAAGTGTGGCCATCTCCCATGCCTGGCTGCTTCCTAAGAGAACCCAAAGGAAGCATCAGGAGGGCCAGAGAAAAGCCAAAGCAATCTCTGAGCAGGAATTTAAACATAATATCAAACTATCTGTTAACAAAAGAGGCCATATTGTGGCAAAGCAGCCCCTCCTTCTCCATTCCCCTCTTCTTTATAGACACAAATTCCTCTATAAGCTGACAAAACTTTAAAATGAAATGGAAAATTTAATTTAACTTAAGCCAACTAAATATATTCAGTAGATTCAGGTTTATCAGATCTGCTTTTGTCATATTAGTTATGGTTTTCTGAAGACTGGAATATATTTAATATTCATGCTTTTTTAGCTGAATTTGCCAATCTAGTTCCCTTCTCTCAATAATCATATTAAGATGATTAGTCTGGTGGGAGCATTCGTTTTTATAATCTTGCATAAAACCCAGAGTCCTCCATGAACAAGACAGGCAAAGAATAAATCAATTTTTACTCATTTTCTTCAGTTTTTTTTCTTTATGAAGCTAGGCATATTTCTGGTAGTAGTTTTAAAGCTGTGGAAATGTTTTATTATTATATATTTTATTACAGAATTAGAAAATTTCAAAAAGTAATTGTTTGGAACCACAAATAATTAAAAAGAAATATAATAACAGGCTCATAAAAAAGCATTCTGGCATCTGTGAGAATTTTTTCTTAAATTACGATATTTAGCTCTTCATACTTTTGATTATACTAGCCATGAATTTCTACTTCAACTGAATACTTTGATATATATTCCTTCTTGAAATATGGTAACTCATTTTTTCTTCAGCAGCTCAGTCATTTCAGGAACTACCTGCAAATTAAAAAAAATAAAAGTAATTAAGCAATTTGAGCCTTTAGTGTGCTACAGTCATAGCTCCTTAAGAAGTACACGGAGGCCAAAAGAAGCCACGCGCATCACTGCTGAGGCACGAGGTGCCCCTCCCCCACCCAACTCCCCCCTTCGGTGGCCTCCCTCCCATCTGTGGGAAGACTATACACGTTTGCAGGGAGAAACCACCCAGACACACGGCTGGCAGGACCACTGGCCCACGCACTGCCTAGGAACCTTTCTGACACAACCACAAACCTTACAAAGGCACCACAGAAACGGGAGTCCAATTTTTATTTTGTGTGGAGAGTAATGTGTATTTTTTACCTTTATGTTTTCTGGGCATTCTTCCTTCCCTTACTGTACTCTGGCCTTTCCTTCAAAGTCCATACCAAAGTCTCTTCCTTAGTCATGACTCTTGCTGGCCCCCCCAGCACTTGTTTTCTCATTGTTCGTTTGCTCACTCATCTTTCCTTCCACAAACACTACAGTTGCTTCTTCAGCACATGTTACTATCTTTCTGCACTTAAAAACAGGCTGCACGCTGAACATTCAATTTCACCATTCTTTATGAAAATAAAGGTTGTGCTAATGCCATGTCTGGTCAACAGACAAAATAAGAAACCACAGTGAAGGAAAACTGACGGAGTTGGCTCCCATTTTAAAATGGATTAATTACTAACCCTTAGTCTTGGCAGTTCAGGGGCTGCAACTGGAACTTTCAGTGTGAAGCTGCTTTCAGCCTGGACAAGAGGAGGCTGTGAGTGGGGACTGCAGGGGAGGGTCACATGGAGCCCACCTGAAAACTAGCCGAGCCACTTGTGTAAAACATCAATTACCCAGTCTTCCATGGGGCTGTCGACTGTCCTAGCTCAGAGAGATCCCAGTTGAACTCGCCACTGATGAATATAGCCTCTCAATTATTTAAGAGAGCTACATTTCCATTAGGTGGAAATAATGTGTTCGTACAAAATTTATTAAGGAAATTGTCGACATGTTGTTTCTTCCGAATGTCACTTTGTCTCCAGCCTGTTAAAAGGCCCATGTTTACCATGGAGCCAGCAGGCATTAGCTAAGGGGCAGCATTAGGTGCTGGCACCACTTGTCCCAGCTTTCCTCGGTGGAGAGACCATGAGCTTATGCCAGTCACACAGATGACATGCTAAACAAGCCTCACATGGGACCGACGTGTTTCATGAAAAATAGGCTAGAGCCCAACAACTTCTTTTAAATGAAACATTTAACCTGAGTTAGAACACACAATTTTTAAAAACCTTACAGAACGTCTCCCTGCCACACTACCCAAAATAGGGTTAAGAGGACTCTGTCCATCATCTATATCCTTTTTTATTAGATTAACCTCAGACTTTCCAGGCATACCACACAATGCCTTACTTAGGGAAAAGAAAATGCCAACTCCGGTTCACTGAATATCTTATAGCCTGAGCAAACTCAAAGATCCGGATTCTTATTTTTATTTTAGATATTGTAGAGGCAGCTCTCTATTCAGTAAGACTAAATGAAAATAAATTTACATTTAAAATAAGATATTCTGGGGTGCTTGGGTGGCTCAGTCGGTTAAGCATCCGACTTCACCTCAGGTCATGACCTCACAGTTCATGAGTTTGAGCGCCACGTAGGGCTCTGTGCTGACAGCTCAGAGCCTGGAGACTGCTTTGGATTCTGTGTCTCCCTCTCTCTCTGCCCCATTCCCACTTATGCTCTCTCTCTCTCTGTCTTAAAATATTTAAAAAAGAAAAGTAACAGCTGTTAACAAAGATGTGGAGAAACTAGAACATTTGCACACTGCTGAATGTAAAGTGGTGCAGCCACTAGAGAAAGCAGCTTGGAGATTCTTTGAAAAGCTAAACACAGATTTACCACATTATCCAGCAATTCAAAGGTATATACCCAAAGGAAATCAAAGTGGGGACTTAGAACAGATATTTGTAGGCCTATAATCATTGTACTGGATTAGACAAAAGTTTCACATATATGACACCTACTAAAGGACAAGCAATAAAAGAAAAAATAAACTGGACTTCAACAAAATGTAAACCTGTATGCGTCAAAGGACACCGAGAAAGTGAAAAGACAGGAGCTCCCCTCTACTTGTTAGATGGGATGCTGCCTGATTCATGACTCATTTAATAAAGCCAGTAATTGGGGCGCCTGGGTGGCGCAGTTGGTTAAGCGTCCGACTTCAGCCAGGTCACGATCTCGCGGTCCGTGAGTTCGAGCCCACGTCAGGCTCTGGGCTGATGGCTCAGAGCCTGGAGCCTGTTTCCGATTCTGTGTCTCCCTCTCTCTCTGCCCCTCCCCCGTTCATGCCCTGTCTCTCTCTGTCCCAAAAATAAATAAACGTTGAAAAAAAAAATTAAAAAAAAAAAAATAAAGCCAGTAATAAAAATAAATAAGTAAATTGCAAAAGAAAAGAAAAAGAAAAGAAAAGAAAAGAAAGAGGGAGAGAGAAAAAAGGAAAAGTCAACCCACAGAACGGAAGAAAATATTTGCAAATCATATACCTAATAAAGAACTTGTATCCAGAATATATAAAGAACTCTTATAACTCAACTACAAAAAGACAAATAACACAACTTTAAAATGGGCAAAGGATTTGCACAGACATATCTCCAAAGAAAATACATTATAAATGGTCAATAAAGACATGAAGAAATGCTCATCATCATTAGCTATCAAGGAAATACAAATCAAGACCACAACAAGTTACCATTTCATACCCATTAGGAAGTCTGTAACAAAAAAGATGGGATAGTAAGAAGTGTTAGTGAGTGTATGGAGAAATTGGAGCCTTCATATACATTATTGGTGGAAACGTAAAATGGGGCAGCCACTTTGGAAAACAATCTGACAGTTCTTCAAAATGCTAAAAATAGAGTTTTCAAGTGACCCAGAAATTCCATTCCTAGATATATACCCAAACAAGATAAAAACATATATGTATGTATAAAAGCTTAAATGCTCACAGTAGCATTTATAATAGCCAAAGAGTAGAAACTCAAATGTCCATCAAATGATTAATGCATAAACAAAATGAGGCATATCCACACAATGGATATTATTTTGCACTAAAAGGAAACGAAAGTGCTGATATAGGAGACAACACAGATGAATCTTGAAAACATTATGCTAAGAAGCCAATCACAGAAAGCCCATATATTACATGATTCTATTTATATGAAATGCCCAGGATTGGCAAATCCATAGAAACACAAAACAGGTTAGTTGTTGCCAGGGGCTGGGGAGAGTGCAGAACAGGGAGTGACTGCATATGGGTATGGGGTTTCTTCTCAGTGTGAAGAAAATGTTCTGGAATTAAATAGCTAATGGTTGCATAACTCTGAATATACTAAAACTCACTGAACTTTGCATTTTAAAAGGGTGAACTTTATCATTTGTGAATTAAATTTCAGGAAAGCTTTTAAAAACAACAACAACAACAACCAGTCGGGTGGTGTCCTGTGCTCTGTCGCTCTGACTCCGATTATAATATTTACCATTTATTGAACACCTATTATGTACCTATTATGAAAAGAAATACAAACAGGTAGGCTAATATTTAACCAAGACTGTACTAGGTACAGCATAATCTCATTTAACTTTCAATACAACCATGTAAGGTAGGTAGTATATTATTTATATTACTTTTGAGGAAGCTTACATTCAGAAAAATTGAGTAATTGGCCAACATAATTTAACTAGTATGTGGCCAAGACAGAATCTGAATTAAAGCTCTTAACTACTGTACCATATTATTTTTCTTATATTAAGAAAAAAACAACTTGTCGTCTCTAACTCATGATTACTGAAGGGTGAAATAAAACAATAAATATTAAAGAATAAATTTACATTTACATTTACTCCAGACATGAAGTTTGGTGGATACCGTATCACTTAGAGAATTATTAGTCACGCTATGTGTGATAGTTTGAAATTTAAAATTTTTACACAGAAATTTAGTCTAAAAAAGTCCTTTTTACATAACTATTATTTGACTTATGATATATTTTTTTAAGATTTTATTTTTTTAAGTAATCTCTACGCCTGACGTGGGGCTTGAACTTACAACCCTGAGATCAAGATCTGCATGCTCTCCCAATTGAGCTAGGCAGGCACCCCTGACTTACAGTATTTTCTTTAAAGTCTTAATCTGAAATAGATTATACTCTCACTCACTCATATTTTGCATAATTGTACTATTATGTATTGTTATACCTTTAAATATTTGATTTTTAAAAGACAGAGGGTGACCCTGAGGAGTATAGTCACTATACTACCTTGTCCACTCTTCGGTCGGAATTACTACAATATTCATCTATATTATACTCATTCTGATTTCAACAGACAAAACAATCTGATGGATACCGTCTAAGTTCCCAGAGTCTGCCAAAGGTGCAGTCCTTTTTACTGCGATTTATTAAAGAGCAGTAGTGGTGAACCACCTGGCAGTCCCTGATGAGATGGGAAGGCAGGGTGATGAGTGAAAGGATGGAATCAGGAGCCTTAGTTGTACCAAAAACTTGCAGAATAACTTCCCCAAATCACATCTCTTTGGGACATAGACAATTTAAAAAAGAACATGACTCATTTGTGTTATACATGTAGTAGCTAATGGGAAGCTGCAACTCAAGCAGTAATTTTTTTTTAAAGATTTTATTTTTAAGTCATTTCTATACCCAACATGGGGCTTGAACTTACAATCCCGAGATCAAGAGTCACATGCTCTACCAACCAAGCCAGCTAGGTGCCCCCCAAGCAATATTTTTGATATTTTATAATCTAATCAGACTGCTTTTTAAAGGATTAACTTTCCTCCCTTTATATTAATTAAAGGTATATATAACTGTGCTTCAGAACTTCGGAGCAGGATGAGATAATCACTAACTTAATATAATTCTAGCTAAAAGCAAATAAACGTTAGGTCTTAGTCCAAACACATTATCAAATGTAGGCTTCTTAAAACACCAAGAACAGCTTGAGAATCTCCAGTTGGAAATCATCTAACTGAATGATTCTTGAGGTCCCTTTCCACTTCTACTATCCTAGGACTCTCAACAAGATACCTCTCTCAGCACACACACGCTCTCACTCGCTCACATACCTGTCTCTCTCTCATGTCAAACCTGGGAGCTCCCCTAAATGCAAGAAGCACAGTGTGTGTGATACCATTCCATCAGTAATTGCTACAAAGATGCTCCTGCCCCAAGGCAGGTGTCCACCGTATAAACATCACAAATTTCCAACTAATACTTCATCCATTTATCAAGTAAGCCCTGTCTGTAGGTTGCAATATACAATACGCTAACAGAAAAACATAAACAAAACAACTTGCAAATTTATTAAAACATTCTCTTGAAGAAAAATAAAAGGCAAACTACAGTAGATGTCTGTTTGCGAATGTGTCAACACAATACATGGATAGGGTTCAGAAGTGTTTAATTTCATATTTTTTATTTAAAAGGTCTTTATCCCTCTACCCCTTCTCACTGGAGCTAAATGCTTGGTACTTGAACAAAGTTATCCTTGTACAGAGATAGAAAAAATTTCTGTTTTTCACACTAACTTTTCCTCCAACTGGCATATCTTAGTGGTCAAATGACTGCCATTAATTACTGTTCTTACAGGGGCTCCTGGGTGGCTCAGTTGGTTAGGAATCGGACTCTTGATTTCAGCTCAACTCATGATCTCACGGTTTGTGAGGTTGAGCCCCACATCGGGCTCTGCGCTTGGGACTCTCCCTCTTTCTCTGCCCTTCCCCTGCTCACCCACGCATGTGCGCGCTAGCTCTCTCTCTCTCTCAACATAATAAACTTAAAACTTATATATATTGTTCTTACACAGCTGGGCCAAGTAACAATTGCAGAAGAACTACCTAAATCCTAAATTTCAATTATAGGACCCCAGGATCACTGAAGCGGGGCTGTACTCTTCCAGGGCAAGATACAGGCCCTTTGAGGGATGGGGTGGGGGATGCTCCTGAGGTGAAGGATGCCCTATGAACACATACTTCACAGTTTAGACGTGTTCTCAAAATACACTCATTAGTTTATCTGGATCATATACACTGCTAGTGGAGCCATGGTAATGGGCCAATCCTCTTGCCAAGAGGACCACCCTGGCTCTATTCTCAGGCTGCAGCCTCTCTATTAAGGCCCGCGGTAGCTCACTGTAATTCTGTGCAAGGGGTTCCTCACTCTAGCAAACCGACTTCTCCCTGGGCTAGATGCTACTTTCAGAGCCTCAATGCCTGCATGAGTGCTTTCTGCACTTCTAGGCAACCTAGAAGTTTGTAGGCAGGTCCTGAGGGACAAAAAGCAGTTAGGCCATGCATGAGCTATCACCTTTAAATGTGGCCAAATGAGTATCAGGTGCACATCAATATCACTAAAGTAATTTCACTCATGGGTAGGGTAACTACAGGGGTGGTGGCAGGGTGGAAAGAACACTCAAAACAGTGAAGACTATGAAGAGTGGGAAATAAGTGTTCTCCCCTACATTTATCAGGTTAGGAAGGCCTTTAACTCTCAAGCAGAGCATACTGGTTGAGTCAGATTAAAATGGACTTGAATGCCCCCTCTTTCCCTGAAAAGCTGTAGCATTGTTGGCAAATTTCTGAATGAGGGTATTTGATGTGAATTTCTTTAAGGTACCTGTCAAATATGATTCTAGGTTATAATTACCTGAATCACTTCACGTTGTGTACTAACTATGCACACGAGATGCCAAAAGTCATGTGGATATTTTAAAGACAATATGGATTACCTCTTTTTTTCTTTTTTTAAAGTTTATTTATTTTGAAAGCGAGAGCAAGCGGGGTAGGGGCAGAGAGAGAGACTGGAGAGAAAGAATCCCAAGCAGGCTCTGTACCACCAGCGCAGGGCCCTATGTGGGGCTCGAACCCAGGAACCATAAGATCATGATCTGAGCTGAAATCAGGATTTGGAAGCTTAACCCACTGAGCCAACCAGGCGCCCCCGTAAGAACAGTAATTAACGGCAGTCATTTGACCACTAAGATATACCAGTGGGAGGAAAAGTTAGTATGAAAAACAGAAATGGCCCCAATGGACTCCCTCTTAAAGGGAAAGTTATAACACTTTATATAAATGTCATGTATTTATCAGGACAACTTCACTTTAAGTAGCTCAAAACTGGTAAATGTATTAATATATAAAGACACACAGTACAAACACATACAAGATTTTCCTATAATAGCCTCTTTTCTACCAACTCTAAAAGGTTCTTGGATGACAAGCTAGGTAACAGCCACCTCTCTGATGGCCAGCTTACCTTAAATAAATCAGCGACTATTCCGTAATCTGCCACTTGAAAAATTGGAGCTTCTGGGTCTTTGTTAATAGCCACAATTGTCTGTGAAATAAAGAGTTTGGCCTTTATCAAGAAAACATATAGATTGATGGCTGTATTTTAACATTCCCAACAACAAATTTATATGGTTAAAAATGTCTACCAAATAAGATTAATCTGATTCATTTGTGCCAATATTGTAAATTTATAAATTTCTGGGTTGGCACATAACAAAATTATCTCCCACTCCCCACTAGCCCATCACAGTATTTTAAAAGATTTTAAACCATTATTTTTCTAAGTTCTTCTCTGACTTATGGAAAGAAAATATTTTAGGAAGTAATAAATCAGAGGAGAGGATTCTGGGAAGATGGCAAAGTAGGAAGCATCAGCAATCTGTCTCCCCATCTAGACTGTTAACAACTGCGCTGGCAGAATCCGTCTAATGTAACCATTTTGGAACTCTTGGAGCTTGCAACTTCCAGGGCATGGCTTGCAAAGTCAACTGCAGCTCTTTAGTGCAGTAACAGTCCCCACCCGCAGTGGCAAGCAGCTGTGCACATATTCCTGGAGCAGCTTGCACACAGCCTGCAGGAACAAGAGTGGGCAAAAAGAACTCTTGTCCCCCAACTACTGGGGGACCAGTGCTTTGGTTACTGACTGCTGTTTCTGATCAAAGAGATGCATACAAAGAGGAGGATGGCCATTGCTGTTGCACTTCCCCACTGTTGCAAGTCCCTCCCCTACTCTGGCTAAAGTTACCTCCAGGGGATTTAAAGCCTTAAAGCACTTCTTCTGCCTCCCTTCATTGTTCTCTTTTTCTCAAAAGCAACTGCTGATACAGGGAAAATTACAAATTGGCCACACATTCAGGCTGAGAAAGGACACAAAAAGACCTTAAGTTTATACCTCAGGTTAATCTTTGGCAAAGAGCCTACAACAATCAAAAAAGAACGATAAATAAAAACAAACAGCGGGGCACCTGGGTGGCTCAGTCCGTTAAGCGTCTGACTTCAGCTCAGGTCATGATCTCACGGTCCGGTCCGTGAGTTCAGCTCAGGTCATGATCTCACGGTCCGGTCCTTGAGTTCAAGCCCCGCTGAGTTCAAGCCCCGCATTGGGCTCTGTGCTGACAGCTCAGAGCCTGGAACCTGTTTTGGATTCTGCGTCTCCCTCTCTCTCTGACCCTTCCCCACTCATGCTCTGTCTCTCTCTGTCTCAAAAATAAATAAATGTTAAAAAAAAATTTTTTTTTTTTTAAAGAAACAGCAAACCCTGGGAAAGGAGGAGAATCTGATTAACAGGAATACCATATTATCAGATTTAAATATCCAGTTTTCAACAACAACAACAACAAAATCACAAGGCATACTAAGAAACAGGAAAAAAAAATCAAAGAAAATTCCATTCAAAGGCAAAAGAAATAAAATAAAATCAATAGAAATTGCCTATGAAAAAGATCCGGGGTGCCTGGGTAGCTTAGTCGTCTGGGTGTCCAACTTCAGCTTAGGTCATGATCTCATGGTTGGTGAGTTCGAGCCCCGTGTCAGGCTCTGTACTGACAGCTTAGAGCCTGGAGCCTGCTTCAGATTCTGTGTCTCCCTCTCTCTCTCTGCTCCTCCCCCGCTCATGCTCTCTCTCTCTCTAAAAAATAAATAAACATTAAAAAAAATTTTTTTAAAGAAAAAGATCCAAAGGCAGCCCTACCATAGAAAGACTTTAAAACAACCATTTTAAAGATGCTCAAAGAATCATAAAGATGTGGAGGAAGTCAAGCTAGCAATGTATGAACAAAATGGAAATATCAAAAAAGAGGCGAAATTTAAAGAGAAACCAAAAAGAAAATTTTACATTCTGGAGATGTAAAATATAATAACTGAAATAAAAAATTCACTGGAGAGACTCAAACGCAGATCTGAACAAGCAGAAGACAGAATCAGCAAACCTGAAAGTAGGACAATGGAGGGGCGCCTGCGCGGCTCAGTCAATTAAGCATCCAACTTTGGCTCAGGTCATGATCTCGCAGTTTGTGGGTTTGAGCCCTGCATCGGGCTGTGCTGACAGCTCAGAGCCTGGAGCCTGCTTTGGATTCTGTGTCTCCCTCTCTCTCTGTCCCCTCCCCCACTTGGACTCTGTCTCTCTCTCTCAAAAACAAATAAACATTTAAAAAAATTTTTTTAAAAAGAAAGTAGGACAATGAAAATTATCAAGTCCTTAGAATAGAAAGAAAAAGATTAAAGAAAAGTGAAGGGTCCTGTGGGCCAATAACAAGCAAACAAAAATATGTATTGTGGGAGACCCAGAAGAAAGAAAAAGAGGCAGAAAGAATTGAAGAAACAGTGGCTGAAAACTTCCTAAATTTGATGAAGGACATTAATATAAACATCCAAGATGTTCAACAAACTCCAAGAAAGATGAATTCAAAGAGACCCACACAAGACACATTATAGTCAAACTTTCAAAAGCCAAAGATAAAAACAGAATCTTGAAAACAGGGACATGAGACTCATTACATACAAGGGATCCTCAATATTGGCAGATTTCTCATCAGAAATATTGGAGACCAGAAGGCAGTGAGCTCATTGATATATTCAAAATGCTAAAAGAAAAAAATTGTTGACCCCAAATTTTATATCCATCAAAACTGTCCTTCCAATGACATTCTTTTTGCAGAAATTAAAAAAACCTATCCTAAAATTCATATGGAATCTCAAGGGACACTGAATAGCTAAAACAATCTAGAAAAAGAGCAAAGATGGAGGACCCATACTTCCTGATTTCAAAACTTACTACAAAGCTACAGTAATTAAAACAGTGTGGTACTGGCATAAAGACACAAATACAGACAGACGGGATAGAATAGAGAGAGCTCTGAAACAGACACTCACATATATGGTCAAACGATTTTTGACAAGAGTGTCAAGACCACTGAATGCAGAAGGAGAGCCTTTACAACAAATGGTTTTGGGAAAACTCGATAAAGTTGGGACACTTAATACCAAAACAAAAAGTAACTCAAAATGGATCAAAGATTTAAGCATAAGACCTAACTAAAACTATAAAACTCTTAGAAGAAAACACAGAGGAAAAGCTGCATGACATTGTTTTTGACAATAATTTCTTGGATAGTCCATCAAACATATAAGCAATAATAGAAAAAAAGACAAACTGAACTTCATGGGAATTTTTAAATGTTGTGAATCAAAAGACACTATAAACAGAGTAAAAAATCAATCCAGAGAAAGGGAGAAATATTTGCAAATCATACATTGGAAAAGGGATTAATATACAGAATTTAATAAATTTAAATAAATTAAATTAAATAAATTTAATAAAATTTCTAAGCTGAACAAAAAACCCCCAAATAAGCCTATTCAAAAAGACAACCCGGATAACCACTTCTCCAAAGAAGATACATAAATAGCCAAATAAGCACATGAAAAGGCGTTCCACATTACTGATCACTAGAGAAATGCAAATCAAAACTACAATGAGATATCACCTCACACTCATTAGAATGGCTACTATTAAAAAATATATATAGCCACAAATATTGGCAAGAATGTGGAAAATTGGAGCTCTTGTACACCATTGGTGGGAATGTGAAATGTACAACCACTGTGGAAAACATTATGGCAGTTCCTTAGAAAATTAAAAGTAGAACTGCCATGTGATCCAGCAATACCACTTTCTGGGTATATGCTGAAAAGAAATTAAAACAGGGCTCAAAGACATATTTGCACACCCATGTTCACAGTAGCATTATTTGCAATACCTAAATATGGAAGCAACCCAAGTGTCCATCAACGGATAAATACATAAGCCAAATGTGTTATACAGATACAACAGAATATTATTCAGCCCAGAAAAGAAGCAAATTCTGACATATGCTACACCATGGATGAACACTAACAACATACGCTAAGTGAAGTAAGCCAGTCACAAAAAGACAAATATATGTGATGATTCCACTTATCTGAGGTACTCAGAATAGTCAAAATCATAGAGACAGAAAGTATAACAACTGTGATTACCAGGAGGTGGGAGGTATGGGGGGAAATTAGTAACTTATTGTTTAATGGGTACAGAGTTTCATTTTACAAGATGAAAAGAATTCTGGAATTGGATGGTGGTGATGGTTGTACAACATTATGAATAATTTAATATCACTGACAATGTGTACACAATTTTTAATTCTACACTTAAAAAAAGGTAAAGATAGTAAATTTTATGTGTATTTTACCACAGAATTTTGTTTTAAGTAGAGTACACTTAAAAAGTTGAATTTTACTATATATAAATTATACCTCAATAATCTGACTTAAACAAAAGGTAACTGAAAAGTTCTGCAGTTTATCAAAAAACTTTAGATACACTGAATAAAACCTTTGAATGAAAAATTAAGTACCTTATATTTGGTGTATTTTATTCAATATGATAGTTAGAAGTCTACTTTATTAAATCATTAGATATTTATTATGATTAGTCAACCTTTAGCTTATTTCACTTATAAAATGATTAATATCTTCTATGTCCTGTTAACAATATATAAATTTAAATGTGGGGTTTTTTTATTTTTGAAAGAGAGAGAGCATGTGCACATGTGCATGTCTGGGAAGGACAGAGAGAGAGAGAATCTCAAGCAGGCTCCATGCTCAGCACAGAGTTGGATGCAGGACTTGATCTCACAACTGTGAAATCAAACCTGAGCCGAAATCAAGAGTCAGATGCTTAACCAACTGAACCGCCCAGGTGCTCCTAAACTTGTGATTTTAAATGTTGGATTTCAACTTAAAAAAAAGACAAATCAAAAACAGAACAAATCCACACCCTAATTCATATAGTTTGTAGCTCAAACTATTTATCTTCCATATACTGCATTCCACTTACTATTTTTAAATTATTATCCTGGGTCTTTATTACAATATAGAAGTTATCTAGTCAGCCTGTTAGTAAGGAACTTTAAAACAAAAAGGTTTAAGTCCTTAGGTATGCAGCAAATATAATATAATAAATTACTATGTCTCCTACAAGAACTACCAAAAGGTCCTCTTATCTCCTACAAGAATTTTTAACATGAAGGATTATAATGACCAATTAGTAACAGATTAAGGAGAAATAGTCACACAAAAAGGTGCTGCATTTACCAATTATTCAATTTATTAATAACAGATTTACGTATATGTTACAAAGTGTTTGGTATTCTCCATAGGTGCTTCTAACACCACTGCAATTAAAGTTTTGACTCTAGGGGCACCTGGGTGACTCGGTCGGTTAAGCGTCCAGCTCTTGATACTGGCTCCAGGTCATCATCTCACAGTTTGTGAGTTCCAGCCTCATATGGGGCTCTGCACTGGCAGCCCAGAGCCTGCTTGATTCTGTGTATCCCTCTCTCTGCACTCATGCACACGTGTACACGTGTGCACTCACTCTCAAAATAAGTATTGACTCTAATATTTGATTCTAATGTGGTGTTATTTTTGCTTTAAAAAAATGTTTGTTTTTAAAAAAAATGTTTATTTATTTAGAGAACATGTGCACGTGGGGGAGGGGAAGAGAGAGAATCCCAAGAAGCCAATATAATAAAATAAAATCAGCAAGGAGCCTGATGCAGGGCTCAATATCACAAATGGAGAGATCATGACCCGAGTGGAAATCAAGAGGTGGAGACTTAACCGACTGAGCTACCCAGGCGCCCCTAATGTGGTGTTATTTTAATAGATTATAATAATTCATTTCTCTGGAAGTAAAATTAAGTTTCTAATGCCTATTACTCTATCACATGAAAACAGCTGGAACACATTTTAGAAGAACTTTGATATATAGGCTGGCTTAAAATACAGGCTCTATGACATATGTGTAATTCCTCTAGGGTCCCTCAAAGAGATGAAAATATTCCAGAATATCTGAGATTAGAGCACAGTGCAGTCCAGGTAACTACTATTCCAGAGAAACATGTGTGGTCAAAGACAATAATGATGGTTTCAATATGAACCTTAAATCCAAAGTCACAAGGACTAACATTTTGAATCACAAGCATTTGATTTGTATGGAGGTGTTTCTCTTCTGGGAATATGTAAGCCTGCTTCACAGCAACTAGCAGAGATTTATCTAATTAATGATGGTTAATGATTTTCCTGGAGGCCACCTAGTCAAACATCTGACAGTTTAATCATCTGAAAGCTTTTTCATTCCTACTGTATAGCAGTTATTTTTAAAGCAAGAGCACACAACTGTGGGCAAGCAACCACTAAAGTATTTAAGAATGCTCCCCTTCCTTACACAACTTTTAAAGCACAGATTGTATTCAATGAAATTAATACATATATAGTTCAAAAAGTGCTTTCGTTACATTGACTCATTTGATATAACGACCAAATCTCATATTCTCTAAACTATACCATGATGCTAATTAAAACTGTAGCTTGTATGCAATGTGATTATCAGATATAAACCAATTACTCTAATATCCCATTTTTGACCTTAACCAAAATTTGTTGTGTTTCCCACATAAGGCACTGATGACAAGGGCTATGCCTTTTTCATTTAAGCATCCCCAGCATCTGGTACAAACTAAGTGCTTAATAAATATTTGTTGACTGCATAAACAGACAAACTCTTGGCTCAAATTTCTTCTTATAGATTGTTCCCGAACACTGGTCTCCTTACTTCAATTGTTCCCTTTTTGCTTTAACATATACTAGCTACTCCATCTCTCCTGCAAGCTAGTCCTGCTGGCACGGGATGACAATTTTTACCAGGAACTTATTGGCAGGAAGAATCTTTTATTTTAGAGAAGCAGAATTAGATATGTCTGAACTGGCCCAGCTAAAAGTATTTTTTAAGGTTACTGTACTAGAGTGTTTTTTTTTTTTTCTTTAATGCAGCAATAACATTTTCCCCATTGGCACTGCTTGTTTTCATATCTCAGTAAAGAAACCTGCCATCCAACTGTGAAATCTGACTGGTTTTGGGCCAATTCATTTAGAGGTTACAAGGAGGTAGTGAATGCATTTTTTTCAAGTTAGAAGTTAAACCTGTTAAAAGTTTTATTACCTTTTATATCAAACTTCCATCTGAATGCATAAAAGCCAGAGTGTCAGAAGCATCTCTGTCTTCATGAAAGACTAAGTTCATAATTCAAACTGTACATTCGTATGCATGAATTAATGTGTCATATTCTGAAATATATGTTCACAGAGTCATTACACAGGACTTCCCAATATAGTCCAAGCAGCAATTTAAAATCAAGTGTTTCCTCTACATCCTGTATTTTTAACAATTACTCAGATATTAAAATGCTCCAACTCCAAATGTGTCCGTCACACTTTAGTAACAGCCTGAGAAGAGGAGCTGTGCTGACATATGAGGGTGGCACTTTTAGGGGACCAGGGTAAAGCAGATAGAGAATCAGGGATGAGAAATCTCATAAACTAGTTAGATGGTCAGAACCTCATCAAGCTGTTTTCACCCTAAATTTTCTATCCACTAATTTCAGAGCTGAAAGGGACCTCAGACATCATCAACCAACACCTGGGTTAGGCAAAGAACAGAGGTGCAGACAGGACACATCATGTGGTAAGCTAGTAGCAAATCTGGGACTCAGGGTCACACTTTTTTTCCTGACATGGCACTGCCTCTCCTACCAATGGTACACCTTCAATCAGTGAACAGCAGCTTGTACTTCTTTCAGTTCCTGAAAGAAATGTTAATCTGAATGGCTGAACTTACATACACTGTATAACTATATGGAAACAGAGTGAAACCAAAATTTTAAAATATAAAAATCTTTCTTTTAGGATCATTATTATTGTGTAGTTACCTTGCTGTCTTTCATCCCAGCTAAATGTTGGATGGCTCCAGATATTCCTACAGCAATATAAAGCTCCTGAAACAAAAGAGACCATTATCATTAATACATACTTATATATATTATATTGTATCTCCCACACTATGTGCTATTAGCAATTCAGGTCTCAGACTGAAGATATTTTAAATAGAAAAGATGCAATATGTATTACTTAAATTATGCTTACCTTCTTCCCTGATCTCCCTAATCCATAGTCTTCTTTTTCCTCTGAATAATAAACATGTGGATAATGAGAATCTATGAGCATTAAATATGTGCCAACCACTATATTAAGCATTTTACATCACCTGTTTCACTTAATCTCCCAATTTCCTGTGAGGTAGCACTTTTTGTCTAGGCTATTTATTTATTCATTCATTTACAGAAAGCGCGAGTAGAGGAAGGGCAAAGAGAATCCCAAGCAGGATCACACTGCCAGCGCAGAGCCAGACACAGGGCTTGAACTCCCGAAACCACGAGATCATGATCTGAGCCAAAACCAAGAGTCAGGCGCTTAACCGACTGAGCCACTCAGGCGTCCCTGGGCTACTTTTAGATAATCACACTTTAACTCATCATTCTGTATATACCCATTCACAATATACACACAATGTACATTAACATATAAACACATACTAAAATATATTTTGACTTATTTGTCTGGCTTCTCATAAAAAGAAATTTGTTAAAAATGATAATTAGGATATATTTATTAGACTTCATATTCAGAAAAACCAAAACTACAAATCAGCCTCAAGAGGTTCTAACAGACACATATGCATGTGTACATGCACACAGTCTCCCTAAGTAAGGAATATAAACTTCTTGAAGGCATAGGCGTAACCTTTGTATTTCTAGCACTTAATAAAAGGGCCCCCAGGCTGTAGTTTCTAAGTAAATGTTGATGACAGTATTTGTGCCTCCTCCTAACCCTTCACCCCCAGTAATAACTGAAGTAATAAAGAAAATGATAACTGACTGCTGCTCTCTGTCCCCTTATCTAAAAAATTTAAAGTATCCATATTTGAAAATTAAAACTATCATGGAAAACCAATTTAATCAGTGCTTAATTAAAAGAGCTTAGCTGCTCCATTCTATCTATTGGATATAATTAAAGCTTTAACTGAAAAGCTTTTCCCCACACCTAAACTGAACTAGCAAGTCCTACCTTGGGTAGGGGGGTTCACCCACTATGTAAACAGATTGATACTATGGTTTCATCACAACTGACAGTAAAGACTCTCCTCAATATGATTAAGGTGGAAGGCACTGAAGGTGGCTTTTTATTTTTATATGTTTTATTACTGGGTAGACACTTCAAAGTCAATGACAGTGTCAGGTGGTCCCACCCTGTTTTCTGCACTGCTTATGATCTAATTTAATAACTGCTCACTCCAAAACGTGACAGCATTTCAACTAAGATCTGAGAATAAGGATTTTTCATAATACCTAAGCGTGTGTGGTAGTGGCTGGATACAAGCCAATTTCTCCCTCTCTCAGTTTCCCCAATTGCAAACAGAAGGGGTATAGCCCCAACACTAGAGCTTCTTAAAAAAGCTCCACAGGATACTCTAATGTGCAGCCAGAGCTAAGAACTACTAGAATAGATGATCCATAAGCTCTTATGCAGCTTGAAATCTATTAACTCTTTCCAGCAGGACCAGGCCAGGGGATGGTATATCCCCCGGGTCTTATCTTTAAAGGCATAAATTGTCCAACTGCTTCTAGAGCAGCAAGGTACCACTGTGTACCCTGTAAAAGGAAACAACTTAATCCCCAAAGTAAGTTAAGTCATCTAAAAATTATGTGGGCTTGTTTCCCAATTCAACTTGCTCTATAAAGATAAGTAAGTGCAATTTGGCCTAAAAGACTGTCTTAGGCTGCAGGAAGTAAAATGTATGGGAAAGGATAAAAAACAATCCCAATCCCAACAATCTATCTATACAGATAGATAGAGATATAGATATAGATGAGATATATACATCTCATATATATGTGATGTATATATCTCATCTATATATATATAATATATGATCAGGCATGGAGTGGTCAACAAGCTTCTTTTCTTTGAAAAAGCACCACTTTTTTATTTAAGATTTACAGGTAACTTCAAATGATAATTTTAACACCATTTCAGTTTATTTTGACTAGCATTGTTTTCACAAAAGATCATTCATTAAATTGTTAATCAAAATACACTTACTAATAAATCTCACATTCAGGAAAACCAGGACAATAAGATTTATAAAGCAAGTTATTTAGAAAGACAAACGTACAGATAGAAAACTGTCTCACTAACCACTTTTCCAAGTGTATTCTCAAAGCAAGCATTGTAAAGGATCAATAGTTCTGTAAATGAGTCCTTCTAACATACATGTCTACATTAAAATTCAACAAGTCTTAAAAGCTTCTCCATTTGCATCATAAAATGCTAATAAAAAATGATCATCCTGGCAGTAAACATCTACATAAATATAAATGAAATTTACTTTAAACCCCATGAGATATGAATACCATTGACTTTAACCATAAATGTCACTAAGGAAATAAAAGATTCTGGGCCAAAGCAAACCAAGGGGCCATTCCTGCCTCTCTGACCAGTATAAGTGGTCCAAATAGGTTCACATGACCAACGGGATCTTATTTTACTGTCTTACAAACATGGTTCTCTGAATAAATATAAAAGCATTGAAATAATAACCAGAAAGAGTCCTGGGATTTGGGCTTCTGTTCTGAGATCTGATAGCTCTCTGAGGCAGGAAGAGAGACTTTTTTCTTCTTTTTTAAAAAACATGTACAGGCAATTAGACTATTATCTTAGGATGCTTCCTCATGGCTCAGAAAGCATTTCTGTATTTCAATAATAATAATTAGTATGTATAAAACTCTCCACAGATGCTAATTTATGGAGCACTTTAGACACTGCTTCACAACATAACAAGGCAATCCCTGCCCTGAGGCACTTTCCTTCTAAAATCAGATAGTAAGTAAGATAGTTTGGAGAGAAAATGAGAGGTGACTTGGAGGGAAGAACAGCAATTAAGGGTTCAAAAAAAGGTAGGATTAAAGAAAGGAACAGACACAGAAGTAGGGAGGGGTAGTTCTGGAGATAAAATCCTAGCAGCCTTAACAAAGGGAGAGAATCTAGAAGTGAGACTAGATCAACCTACATGAGCTGGCAGCAGTTTGGGATGGTCATTCTGCAAATGAAGAATGGGGATGGGACTGTGGGAAAAAAGAAAGCCACCAGGGTGGTAAGAGGACCAGAGGTTATTCTGAAATAGAAAGAAGGGATGGCATTCACTTCTACAGAAACAAGGACCAGTAGGAGAAAGCACAAATTACTCTTCTCTTGTCAAAACCTAAAAAAGACTACAGCTACAAGGCTCAACAAAAGAATTCAGGGGCAGGGCTCTAAAATACCTTACAGTGGGCTGAGATGAAAACAGGAATAGGGCTTAGAAAGTGCTGCATCCAGTGTGGTTTAACAAAGGTTTACAAGAGGAGTATATCACTATGATTAAGAACCTAGGCTCTAGAATTTCATTGCCTAGGTTTAAATTCCAGTTCAGCCACCTGGTAGACCTGTGACTGTGGGCCAGCTATTTAGCCTCTATGCCTCAGCTTGCTCACCTGAAAAACTGGAACTATAAGAACCCTACTTCAAAGGGTACTGTGAGGCTTCAGTCCTTGGCATAGTATCTAGTTTCCCAAGACACTGATGTGCCTTCAGGTATGCTCAAATATTGATTTTCTCAGCCCACTCATTGGCCAGGTGGGCTCCTGAGGTAATCTCAAGGCTACTAGGTACAGCTGAGTAACTATGTACTATATACTATGTACTATGTACTATGTACACGGAACAGCTCTGGAGGGAGCCATCACTTATATCATAGTCATTACAGAACTGCATATTTATTACAATAATTTTCCAACAGATGGCGGTAAAGTAACTTGAGAAAGGGGTACTTTTCTCCTAATTCATACAAAAAAGTTGTATAGACTAGAAGCACAGGGAAGCCAAAATTCTCTATGGTACAAATACTGTAATTTTCTAAGTATGCCATAACAGGAAAAAGTTGAGAGACTAAAAAGTTGAGAGTTAACTATGACTTCATAGTTGTTGATACTGCTGTTATACTTTATAGGGGCTATAAAGACAACTATGATTCTTTGTCCCATGTCCTCAAGAAGCTCACAGTCTAGCAACATAGGTTAAGGTAAAGTAATAAAAATCTATAATCCAAGCTAAGGGAAAAAACATCAAAGTATGACAGAGCTCTGGTCTCTTGTGCAAATGCTTTCAGTATCTGCCACTGAGAAATGAAAAGGTCAGGGGATAACACTGCTCTGTAGTCAATTCTATCTTCTGCCCAACAGGAGCCCACTTTTGCAGCTTATCCCATCTACTCTGGCTCCCTTAGTCCTTCAGACAAAATAAGCTATTAAATGCAGGTTTTACTGGTCCTAGCTTACTGATAAACCTGCATGTCTGATAAACAGAAAGATGACTACAATGCAGTCTTAAAATACTTTTACAGAAATCTAACCAACCTGTGGAATCAACATGGCCAGAATATTCTCTGGTAGATTATTTGAATTTCAGTTACTTTCTTCAGAAAGAATGTACTAACATCACTCCTGCTTAACCCAAACCTTGTGCAGGAAACCTGGAATTCAAGGGTTGTTATCTGAGTCCTACTCTCCAGAGGATTTTAGTGCAGAAGCTAAGGAGAAAGTGGTCTCTGACTTACACATTGTGATTTTTGTCTAACGCCAATTTTTGTCTAATGTTGTTAAATCCAAAAAAGATACATAGTGTGAGCCACATATTTAATTTTAAAATTTCTATTAGCCACATTAAATAAAGTAAAAAACAGGTGAAATTAATTTTAATAATAATCTCAATTCAGACTAATTTACATTTCATGTGTCCAATAGCCACATGTAGTTTAGTGGTTACCGTACTGGATAGCACAGATCCAAGATAATTTTAGAATAAGCTAAAGAACTTTCTTATACACTCTACAAAGGTACTGTAGCACATGGTCTGAAAGGAGAGCTACAGATAAAACGACTTTAGTTTCACGTGTCTGCTTTGCTTGTATTGGCTCAGAATAAGAGCATTTATAGGTTTTAAACTTTGAAAGAGAAAGAAAAGGAAAAGTCAGTAGTATAACAAAGCTGAAGACCAGCATGAGAGGCATCAAGATTAAACAAAAGAGCAGCCAATAGTGTCATAAATGATGACAAAAGTCCATCAAATTTCAGGTAGTGTGGACTATTACAGGAAAACCAAAAGCACACGAAAACTACTGGCTTAATACAGTTAATTTTTATTCTGAAAAGAAACTATCAAGTTTTGTCCTCTCATAAGTAATATATTTCTTAAAACTCTAGAAGGACCTAAAAAATCTATCCTTAAAAACTCATACTTTTCCAAAAAAAAGTATCTAAATAATCTGAGTTTTTAAAAAAATGTTTAAATAGAAATTTAAAAATACTTGGAACAAGGGGAGCTTGGGTGGCTCAGTCAGCTGAGCACCTGACTCTTAAAATTTTTTTTCTTTAATGCTTATTTATTTTTGAGAGACAGCACAAGTGGAGGAGGGCAGAGAGAGAGAGAGAAGGAGATTTCAAGGCAGGCTCTAGGCTATCAGCACAGAGCCGGATGCTGGGCTCAAACCCCTGAACCATGAGATCATGACCTGAGCTGAAGTTGGACGCTTAACCAACTGAGCCACCCAGGTGCCCCACACCTGACTCTTCATTTCAGTTCAGGTCATGATCTCATGGTTCACGAGTTCAAGCCCTGTATCAGCCTCTGCACTGACAGCAGGGAGACTGCTTGGGATTCTCTCTCTTTCCCTTCCCCACTCTCTTTCCCTTCCCCACTCTCTTTCCCTCTCAAAACAAATAAATAAAATAAACACACACACACACACACACACACACACACACACACACACACACACACAAAATACTTGGAACAAAACACCAAAAAAGGGCAAAGTGTATCAGCACCTGTAGGATGTAGCTAAAGTAATACAAAAAACCAAAAACAAAAAACAATTTATAACTTAAAAATTTTTTTATATTAGGAAACAAGGATAGAAAATTAACGAGCTAAGATCTCAACTCAAGAAAGTTGAAATGCGTAAGTACACAACACAAAACTACTACATTTATTCAATCACTAATATAACTAAATAAGAAAGATCAGGGAGAGATGGGTTCAGATCTTAACTCTTCCCTACCATCTGTTTTCAGGCAAATTATTTAACCTCTCAAAATGTCAATCCCCTCATGTGCAAAATGGAGATAAATAACTGCAGCTAATACAACTGTTGTGATTATTAAATAACAGTGCATGTATAGTGTTCAAAATATGTTTGGTGTTATTATTAATGTTATTATTACTAAATGATCACTAAATCTCTACAGTAGAAGGCAAAGGACAGCCAACTATTATCTAAATTCCACTTTACTTTTTATTATTTTTTTTATTTTGAGAGAGAGAGAGTGGCGGAGAGGGGCAGAGAGAGAGAGAGAGAGAGAGAGAGAGAGTCTCAGGCAGGCTCCAAGCGCAGCATGGAACCTGATGCAGGGCTCAATCCCATGACACTGGGATCATGCTCTGAGTCAAAATCAAGAGTCAATTGACTCAGCCACCCCTAAATTCCACTTTAAAGCGGCAACTACCAGCATCTCAAGGAAGTTATTAATTTGATACAATTCTTCTGGGATAATGTATTGGAAAAATTTCTTTTCATTGATACCTATTAGTTTCTTTATTGCATTTAGCACTAGCTGTAAAGCTAGAAATTCGCCCAACTTCCTAGACTGGTTTAGAAAGTTGGGGTAAATTTCTTTGCAAAATTCGAACACAATCTTAATATAGAGAGATACATTCCCCAGTTTCAATACCAAGACCCATATTGGCTATGTAAAACATATATATATGAAATTGAAATTACATGAGTTTTATGATATAAACTCATACATTCACTTTTTCCTGGAATTGGGCAGTATTCTGCCTATAGCAACTTCAGATCTGCTTTACTTTAAAAAAAGTAGAAAGGAAAGGTGTAAATATTTACTTTTTTGTTTATACAAAATAAGAATATATTAGTTTAATTAGAAGCTTTCAGAGCAGAGAAGCTGAGCCAACATTGCTTCATCTCTTTATTTTTTTTAAGCAAATTAAAAATAATTTTTTAAAAATCTTTATTTATTTTTGAGAGAGTCAGAGTGCCAAGGGGGGAGGAACAGAGGGAGAGGGAGACACAGAATCCAAAGCAGGCTCCAGGCTCTGAGTTGTCAGCACAGAGACCAACACGGGGCTCGAACTCATGCACTGCAAGTTCACGATGGGAGCCAAAGTCGGACGCTCAACCTATTGAGCCACAAAGGCACCCTTGCTTCATCTCTTTAAAAATCAGGTTTAAAACTTCTTTTCTACCAACAGTCTCCTTTTCCAGAGCTAGGGAAGGAACATAAAAGCAATTCTAGAGTTCAGAGATCCAATATTATGTGCTCAAAAACAATACCCCTAAGACTGTCGCAGACAGGACAACAGTTTTACAAGATAACAAATGCTTTCTCAACCTTCTTATTTAGAAGACTACAGCAGCATTACCTTAAACAGCAACTGTTACAGCTAAAACACAACACACAAACAGAGGACAAATGCCATGTTAGGAATTAAATGGAATTTATCATAGCAAATAATGAATATCTCTGAGAAGTAGATTCACCAAACTATATTTTCTTTTTTTTTTTTTTAATTTTTTTTTCAATGTTTATTTATTTTTGAGACAGAGAGAGACAGAGCATGAACGGGGGGGGGGGTCAGAGAGAGAGGGAGACACAGAATCGGAAGCAGGCTCCAGGCTCTGAGCCATCAGCCCAGAGCCCGACACGGGGCTCGAACTCACGGACCGCGAGATCGCAACCTGGCTGAAGTTGGACGCTTAACCGACTGCGCCACCCAGGCGCCCCAACCAAACTATATTTTCTAATTACTGCAAGTCTCCTGTGCATTAATATTGCTGTATTTCATCCTGTTGCTCATTTAAATTTTTTTTTTTTCAACGTTTACTTATTTTTGGGACAGAGAGAGACAGAGCATGAACGGGGGAGGGGCAGAGAGAGAGGGAGACACAGAATTGGAAACAGGCTCCAGGCTCTGAGCCATCAGCCCAGAGCCTGACGCGGGGCTCGAACTCCCGGACCGCGAGATCGTGACCTGGCTGAAGTCGGACGCTTAACCGACTGCGCCACCCAGGCGCCCCAATCCTGTTGCTCATTTAAAAGGCCAAACTATTTCCTCTGTTTGCCAAATTGTGTTAAGCTCCTTTTCTTTTTGGAAGAGGCTCCAAAACACAAGGCACAACTATCTATGGGTCTTTTCTCCAACAGTTCTCTGCCTATATTATGAAGTTCTCAGGCAGGATTATGGCTAAACTGAGTTTTAACATGAATGGAGGACATTACCCATACTCTTGGTTTAAAGCTGAAGGTATGTCCCAGCCATTAGACAATGCTCCTATACTAGGACTACCTCAGGTTTTATCAGGAGTCAAGATGGTATACTAATCATTAGAGTTCCGTGGTGTACCTTACATACATTATCTCACTTAACTATAACACTAACTCTATGGGATAGAAATTATTCCTACTTTAGGGGCACCTGGGTGGCTCAGTTGGTTAAGCATCTGACTTCGGCTCAGGTCATGATCTCGTGGTTCACGAGTTCGAGCCCCACATCAGGCTCTGTGCTGACAGCTCAGAGCCTGGAGCCTGCTTCAGATTCTATATCTCCCTCTCTCCCTCCCCTACTCACACTCTTCCTCAAAAATAAATGAACATTTAAACAAATTTTTTTAATAAAAAAATTTTTAAAAAGCATTCCCATTTTATAGAAGAGAAAGCACAGGCTCAGGCAGGCTTGGTGTGTTGTTCAAGGTTATACATATAGTGTACCTATAAAAGGCCAGCTTCTTGACCCAAGTACTTTAATATTAAATTCAGTACATTTTCTACTACACCACAAATAACAATATTATGACAGTACTGGTAATATGCTTCAACTGAAGCCACTAGTCTATAAAAGTGCAGTGAGCATATTTACCTTAGAGAAAAAACACTAACACAAGATGAGATGAAATGAACAGCTAACTTATATATAAACTTAAGTTATATATAAACTGAAGTTTATATATAAAAAAGTACTATCAATTTTAGCTAACAATTTTTATCCCATGTTATTTTTTTTTTTTTAATTTTTTTTTTTTCAACGTTTATTTATTTTTGGGACAGAGAGAGACAGAGCATGAACGGGGGAGGGGCAGAGAGAGAGGGAGACACAGAATCGGAAACAGGCTCCAGGCTCTGAGCCATCAGCCCAGAGCCCGACGCGGGGCTCGAACTCACGGACCGCGAGATCGTGACCTGGCTGAAGTCGGACGCTTAACCGACTGCGCCACCCAGGCGCCCCTATCCCATGTTATTAAAGATATCAGTACAACAGCTATAAGTTTCATATTCTGAGAAGGGACATAAGCTACATCTTTTACATTCCTCTCTCTACCAACCACTTGCATATCAATTGGAATTTGCAGGCCCTCCATAAACACAGACTAGCTACAAGTCTGTCAGAGACTGACTCACAGAAGAGGCAAGAGTTGGAAATTATTTCTTAATTGTTGTTGACAATGTTTATACAACATGTACTAAAAACTAGCCAATACTTTCAGATAAAAACTTTGATCCAGTTTTCAATGAAGTCAGTATCTGGTTCTAAATAACCTAATGGGAAAGGCCTAGAAGCAAAGCCAGAAAGCCCATTTAGGAAAAAAAGTAACAGTCTTCATATAGCCTCTGAAGGTTCCTCACATGAATGTGATGGACTTGGTGTTTACCAGGCACAGAATATATAGCTTGGATTTTTTAGACAAAGATTCTTTGAAATCCTAAATTCATCTTTAGACATAAGTACTTCTATATTCTTTCTCCGGCCCACCTTTTCTCCCCAGAAGAAGCCAAGTAAATGTCTTCTTCACAGCAGCTTAGTTACAATATGTCCAAAGCAGATGACAAATTATACCACTAGCATATACTTCATTATACACCTATTTAGTTCAAAATATAAATTTAATAACCCATTTGCTCAAATGCAAAGTTAAAAGATTTTTTTTAGAAAATAAGAACATCAACTGCATTGTGACTTGCAATGCAAGTTTAAACATAAGCCAGAAAAAGTGAATATTATTATATACTTTACTAAAATTATTCAGGTGATTAATTTACATTGAAATATTTGGGTATATGCCATCAAAACACTTAGATATACAATCAGTCTATTACAGACCTTTGCATTTTAGCAGGTCAAGTAAGAAATCTGACTATAAAATTTTTTGTCAGCAAGGTTTTAGTTGATCTAAGTCAGAACATGCTCAATTATATATACATACATAGAATTTTGGAGTAGTCAGGCATCTCTAAGATTATCTATGTAATCATTTTATTGTATCAATGAAAAAATTGAGGTCCACAAAACAGAGATGGCACCAGAACCTGACCTCCAGGCAGTATTCTTTTCACTTACCAAGCTGCCGCTTTCCTAAAACTCCTAAGAAGAGTTAGGCCATTGCTTCTGCACAGCATTTCTTGATCTTTACTCTAAAATTCTTAAGGTAACTTCTATGCCCAGGACCTCATGAGAGCTATAAAGTAACCAGAGGAAAACAGTTTGAAGGTTCCTCAAAAAGCTAAACACAGAATTACCATATGACCCAGCAATCCTACTCTTAGATGTATACTCAAAACAACTAAAAACAGACTCAAACAGATACTTGTATGTGAATGTTCATAGCAGCATTATTCACAATAGGCAAAAGGTGAAAACAAACCAACCTAATATCCACCAGCAGATAAATGGATAAACAAAATGTTCATGGAAGATTACTGGAATATTTTTCAGCCATAGAAAGAAATGAAATTCTAATACATGCTACAACATAAATGAAATCTGAAATCATGCTAAATGAAATAAGACACAAAAGGGCAAATATTATGATTCCACCTCCTTGAAATACCTAGCATAGGCAAGAATCACAGAGACATAAAGTACACAGAGATTACCAGAAACAGGGGTGGGGGTTAGGCAATGGAGAGTTACCACTTAATGGGTATACAGTTTCAGTTTGAGGTGATGAAAATTTTGGACAATAGATAGTGGTGATGGTTGCATGACACTGTAAATGTAATTAACACCACTGAATTGTACACTCAAAAATGGTTGAAATGGCAGATTTTATTAGATTTTATACCATAATAAAAAAGTTATTAGAAAGTTATCACCTTGACAGAAGCCTTCACATAATTCTCCATCTTCAAAAAACTTAAGTTCTAGAATCTTGTGGTCTTGACAATTATAAAAAATAAATAGTTCACATAATGTTAAAGAAATATAATAGGGGAAACCAAGTACAAGATTTATAGGAATTCTCTGTAGTTTCTTTGCAAATTTTCTGTAAAGCTAAAACTCTTCTAAAAAGTAAAAGTTAGGGGCGCCTGGGTGGCTCAGTTGGTTAAGTGCCTGACTTCAGCTCAGGTCATGATCTTGTGGTTTGTGGGTTTGAAACCCACATCAGGCTCTGTGTTGACAGCTCAGAGCCTGGTGCCTACTTCAGATTCTGTGTCTCCCTCTCTCTCTCTGTCCCTCCCCTGCTCACACTGTCTCTCTCTCAAAAATAAGTAAACGTTAAAAAAAAATTTTTTTAAGATAAAAAAAAAAAACAACCAGAGTTGTAAAGTTCAGCCCAAGTTACACAAAGACTCTTTGAAGTACTTTCTAAAGTTATAAGACTTTTAGTGGTACTAATAATATGGAAAAAGAAAGTACCTGTAAGATAATAATAAATTTACTATTCATCCAACCTAACCAGAGACCCTCTAAGTAACCTCACTTCACGGAAATGGAGGGGACGCCTGAGTGGTTCAGTCGGTTACACAACTGACTCTTGGTTTTCGGCTCAGGTCATGATCTCACTGAGATTGAGCCCCATGTTGGGCTCTGCACTGACAGCTCAGAGCCTGCTTGGGATTCTCTCTCTCTCTGCCCCTCCCCAGCTCATCCACATGCTCTCTCTAAAATAAACTTTAAAAAAACAAAAAAGGAAATGGAATACATTCTTCTGTCCCAAACACCATTTCCCAAATTCCTTTTCAGACTAAGTTCAGTTAATATTAATATAGAATGATATTAGATTAAGTCATTCAAATGTTCTTTTGTACAAGATTTTAGTGCTCAATTATCTTCGGCCCTAAAGTGAACACAAGGACAGAAGTATGTATGCTAAATGATCAATTCTCCATTTTATTTAATTTACAATGTCTTATGTTCTCTGACATTTGTGTGCATGTTTATCACATCTGAAACTATACATGAGAAAATAAATTAGCTTTTACATGAAAGAACCAAAAATACAATTAGAATAAAAATAGAAATTTAGAATAGTTTTATTCTTTCCAAGTTAGCACACAAAGATAGCTACAACAAAGCAACAAAGATCTGTCTACTCTTATTGATTTTCATGCCAGTTGTTAAATTAGATTGACTGCCTACAAGACATGTCAGTTTATCATAACAGTGGCATGCTTTTAAACAGTTATACATGTAAAAAGAGCTCAAGACTCTCCAAAAGTTAAAAATTTCAACCTCATATATAAAATAGTAATGAATAAAAAACTTCACTGATCTTGGTCTTTGGGAATAAATGTTTAAAGAAATCAGTCTAATAAAAATCAGAAAATAAGCTAAGAAAATAAATCAAAGCTATAATTTGAACTCAAAGATGTAATTAGAACTAATTTTTACCAATTAAGTTTTTAGCTGTTGCACAACTGAACAATTTATACATATTAACCTCAGTTTATAAATTCTACAACTTCTCCTTCGTCATTTTAAGCTTCACTGTAAGGACTCTGATCATCCTGGCCACGTAATTACCTTTAAGAAGCATGCTTAGGGTGTTTTCTGGACTGCAGGTCCATACAGCATTTCTCTTTGCCCTCTTGGGAATAGAACATCAATTGCTTTCAGCTAAATGCACTCACATATGAATATTTTAGTACAATTTAATGCTTCTATACCAACCCCAAAGGAATAGAGCATCAATTTGTGAACACAGTTCTCTTGGAGTTAAAAGCCAAGCTGGATAATGCAGTATGAAAGGGCTTGTCAATCTTTAGCTTTTTAGCAAGTCAGAAAAGCAGTCCATAAATTCAGTCCCAGCTGTATACAAATAACTCTATATAAAGTTTGCTCCTACACAGACTTTTTCAGCATAAGTGAATTTTCAAAACAGAACCCCCAAAACAAAATTTCTTGTTTTGGTAAATTCCCCCAAACTGCTTCTTCACCTAGTAACTATTCCCCTACTCTCAGAGTTATAAACAGACCACTGATCTGTTAGTAAAATACCAAAATACAAAGTAATCTACTTCCACTAAGAAGTTGCACTAAGTGTAAAAACATATTTCCATGGCAGTAGATAACAGATTCTTTAATGATTGCAATCAGCCTATATGTTTGGATGGATAGGACGTAAAGTCAAACAGAGCTTCTAAAAGGCAATTCAGAGAAAAACGTAAAACGGGAAGTACCAATAAATATGCCAAGCCTTAAAAAGCCAAATTAAATTCTAGTCATAGTTTAAGTCTGACACTCTACTAAGCTCAACAAATATTAATTAATGTCCTAACAAAATCCAATGAGACTGCCAAATATGAGTTATAGAAATAAGATTTCAATATCTGTTCATGATTTCAAAACAAAAAGCCTCTTCACAAACAAGGATTTATAATTATAAAAATAGCCAACACATAGCACTTGTACTATATGTGAGGTATGGTTTTAAGTGTTTTACATATTACTTATTCTATCTTTACTATTTACCATGAGATAGAGATTATTATCACCATTATACAGTTGAGAAAACTGTGGTACACAGAAGTGATTTGTCCAAGGTTATACAAGCAAGCAAGCAAGTAAGCAATAATTATATGACACTATTATAGAAAACTTCTGTTTCTTGTTTTTCTTAATCTGATAAAACAGATTGCAAACATCATACCTAGTGGTGAAACCTAGAAGAAATTCCTGGAAAATAAGGGACAGGGTATTTACTATCACCACTTCTATTAACAATGTCCAGGTTAATAGCTGACACAGCACCAAAAAAAAAAAAAAAAAAAAAAAAAAAAAATCAAACAAAAGGATAAGACAAAATTTCATTATTTCCAGAAGACAAGACATGACTATGCATGTACAACACCCAAGAATCTACAGATAAATTAATGAAAGCAATATATAAACATCAATAGCATTCCTTATTTATCTGTATACATTTATAAAGAAATTATAAAACTATTTGAATGGAGAAATAAAATCATGGTGTTGTATAGAAGACAAAATATTGCAAAGATGTCAACTCACCCCAATTAAATCTATGCATCCATAAGTTCACTTGAATTTTTGCTGCCTGAATATTTGTTACAACTTGTACTTTTTAAATCCAGAACTCACTATTCAAATAAATTTTTTTACAGAATAATAATGAATTTGCATGAGTGCACATGTAAAGTGCTTATGAATCTCATAGAGACTTTTGTGTCCACTCAACAGTTGTATCTCAGCTATTTGACAGGATCGTATCTTATGTTCACACTGTATAACTACAATTAATGGGAACACAAAGAGATATCCATTTTGAGATTTTTTTAATCTTGTTGCTTACCTGGCTTTGGACAATGATTCACAGCATCTATTTCTGGAGTCTTAGGAGACAAGAAAACTGTCCATCACCTCTCAGCATCTGAATGTGAGCCCCTTTACCAACTCCTCCCATGCACCCTGACTCACCACTGAATTCTCCTAATTCTCATGACCAAATCTCACCTGGGCAAGTCCTCAATCAGTATATTATATGGCGTTGGTTATTAACTAAGAATTATTTGCCTTTAGCAAATCTTTCATTATTTATTCATATAACAATTCATACATGTTTGGAGCAATGCAGAAGAAATATTTGATACCATCCAGTATCACTGCCTTCTATCCAGAAACATACTAAATAATGAGTTTAGTAAGTGTGAAACAACTAAGTAATTGGTGTTTTAAATATTATGTCGAAAACCTTGGTGAATTCTTATCATTTAAGGTTCTCTGAATTTTCAATAACTACACAATAGCAAGAATCACACTAAATTTGGGCAAAACAACCTACATTTCCAATCAAAACTTCAACTGTGGAGTTTGACAAACTAATTCTAAAACTGCAAGAGAAAAGCAGAGAGCCAAGAACAGCTAAGACCATTCTGGAGAAGAATGGGGAAAAAGGGATACTGCCCAACTACATAATTTTATTACTAAAGCTTTAGATACAGTACAGGTACAATGATAAACCACTGACTGACAGAACAGAACAGAGAGTCCAGAAATAGACTTGTGTGCTATATAAACATGTAAGAGGTAACACTAGAGATCAGTGGAGGAGGAGATTAGTCATGCAAGGAAAAAACTGAACACCTACTTCACACCAAACATCAAAATAAAACCAAGTAGAGGCACCTAGGTGGCTCTGTCAGCTGGGCGTCCGACTTCAGCTCAGGTCACGATCTCACAGTCCGTGAATTCAAGCCCCGTGTTGGGCTCTGTGCTGACCGCTCAGAGCCTGAAGTCTGCTTTGGATTCTATGTCTCCCTCTCTCTCTGCCCCTCCCCTGATCATGCTCTGTCTCTCTCTGTCTCAAAAATAAATAAAAACATTAAAAAAATTTTTTAATAAAAAATAAAACCAACTAGATTATAAACTAAAATGTGAAAAGAAAATTTTAAAAGTTTTCAAAACACATACAGGTGAGTATCATAAGACCTTGTCTTAGGAAATATATTTTTTTAATGTTTATTTACTTTTGAGAGAGACAGACAGAGAACGAGCAGGGGAGGGGCAGAGAGAGAGGAAGACACACAATCCAAAACAGGCTCCAGGCTCCGAATTGTTAGCACAGAGCCCCATGCGGGGCTTGAACCCATGAACTGTGAGATCATGAGCTGAGCCAAAGTCGAACGCTTAACCGACTGAGCCACCCAGCCGCTCCAGGAAATACTTCTTTTTAAAAAAAATCTTTTTTTTTTTAACATTTATTTATTTTTGAGACAAAGAGAGACAGAGCATGAACGGGGGAGGGTCAGAGAGAGAGGAAGACACAGAATCTGAAACAGGCTCCAGGCTCTGAGCTGTCAGCAGAGCCCAACGCAGGGCTTGAACTCACGGACTGCGAGATCATGACCTGAGCTGAAGTCAGATGCTTAACTGACTGAGCCACCCAGGCGCCCCAAAATAGTTCTTAAACACAATACAGACAGTAGTTACCAAAAAAGAAAACAGTAAGTTGAACCACATTAAAATTAAAAGCTTCTGTTTATCCGGGAACCCTCTTGCACTGTTGGTGGGAATGCAAATTGGTGCAGCCGCTCTGGAAAGCAGTGTGGAGGTTCCTCAGAAAATTAAAAATAGACCTACCCTATGACCCAGCAATAGCACTGCTAGGAATTTATCCAAGGGATACAGGAGTACTGATGCATAGGGGCACTTGCACCCCAATGTTCATAGCAGCACTCTCAACAATAGCCAAATTATGGAAAGAGCCTAAATGTCCATCAACTGATGAATGGATAAAGAAATTGTGGTTTATATACACAATGGAGTACTACGTGGCGATGAGAAAGAACGAAATATGGCCCTTTGTAGCAACGTGGATGGAACTGGAGAGTGTGATGCTAAGTGAAATAAGCCATACAGAGAAAGACAGATACCATATGGTTTCACTCTTATGTGGATCCTGAGAAACTTGGCAGGAACCCATGGGGGAGGGGGAGGAAAAAAGAAAAAAAGGGGTTAGAGTGGGAGAGAGCCAAAGCATAAGAGACTGTTAAAAACTGAGAACAAACTGAGGGTTGATGGGGGGTGGGAGGGAGGAGAGGGTGGGTGATGGGTATTGAGGAGGGCACCTTTTGGGATGAGCACTGGGTGTTGTATGGAAACCAATTTGACAATAAATTTCATATAATAAAAATAAATAAATAAATAAATAAATAAATAAATAAATAAAAATAAAAATAAAAGCTTCTGTTTATCAAAAGATATAAAGAAAACGATGGCTAAAAACTGAGAACATGTATGCGACACACATAACCAAAAGATTAGTATCCAAAAGATATTAAAAACTTCCAAGAGTTGATAAGAACAATTCAATAGAAAAATGGGCAAAAAGATAGGAACAGGAAATTCAGAGAGAAAAAAAACAAATTAATGGAATTTAGAATATAAAGATACCTCACTAGTATCAGGGAAAAGCAAATAAAAAACTGAGATTCATGCCCATTAGACTAGCAAAGCTTTTTTTAAAACAATTGTGGCAAAGTATACATAACATAAAATTTACCATTTTAATCACTGCTAAGCATAGTTCTGTGGCATTAAGTATACTTGCCTTGTCGTGCAAACCATCACTGCTATCTCCAGAACTACCATGTATCTCCAGAACCACAAAACTTTAAAAAACCAAAAATACCAAAGTTCAAAGAGGATGGGAGAAGGTAAGTTTTATAAACTGCTGGTAAGTGTAAACAGCCACTTTGGTGAACACTTCATTTCCGGTAATCGAGCAGTTTCACTCTCAGGCATACTTCTCTGGGGAAACATTAACATACAAGGAGCCAGAAGAATCTTCAAGGAACAGTATTTATAACAGCAGAAATTATAGACTACCTAAATAAGCATCCATTAGTAGGAAAATGGGTGAAGTGTGATATATTTATATAACAGAATACCATACATCAATGAAACACAAATGAAAAACCTTCACCTGAATTAAAATGGAAGAATCTCAAACATGAGACTTAAAAACATAAAGAACACATACAGTATGCTGTTGATATAATGTTTTCAAAATGTATACAAAACGATATTACCTATGAGTGTTTCTCAACTTTTTTACAACATGGCACACAGAAAATGGTACCATTTGTATGGTGCACTGGGCTACAAAACCGGCTAGTCATAATGTCTCCTGTTCCAAAGGCTGAGAGGATCAACATCTCGTCACACTTGTAAATCATTCATAGTACTCAAGTTGAAAAGTTCAGCTACAGACTGTTTAGGGAACTGTAGATACACAGTAAAAGTGAGATGTATGAAATCACCATCACCAAATTTAGGGTAATGGTTACTTTTTGAGAGAAGGGAAGCATATATATTAAAGAAAGAGTACACAGGGGTTTCAACTGTATTATAATATTTTTTAATTTAGTAGTAAAAACAAAGGTGTTTACTATTTTTATATATGCATATTTTAAAAATGAATAGAAAATAATGGGAAGCAAAGTGGATTTAGCAAATGTAAGCTACTTTTTTAAGCTTAGCCTGACAAGAGATGAAATGGGTGATAGCTTAGTGGGGAAAAGAGGCTGTTGGGAAGACAAAGGATTTTTTTTTTTTTTTAACTTTTTAAAAAAATTTTTGAGAGACAGAGACAGAGCGTGTGCAGGGGAGGGGCAGACAGAGAGGGAGACACAGAATACAAAGCAGGCTCCAGGCTCTGAGCTGTAAGCACAGAACCCAATGCAGGGCTCAAACTCACGAATGTAAGATCATGGGCTGAACCAAAGTCTGATGGTCAGCCGACTGCACCACCCAGGAGCCCTGAATTTTCTTTTTTAAGATTATAAAAAGGAGGGGCACCTGGGTGGCTCAGTCTATTAAGCATCCAACTCATGATTTCAGCTCGTCATGATCTCACAGTTTGTGGGTTCGAGCACCACATGGGGCTCTGAGCTGACAGGAAGAGCCTGTTTGGGATTCTCTTTCTTGCTCTCTCTGCCCCTTCTGACCCCCTCTCTCAAAAATGAATAAAAATTAAAAAAAAAAAAGATTATGAAAATGAGCCAGTAGAGACAGAGAGGTTCTGAATCCAGACCATGGGAGTAAATAATGGACTATCCTGAAGGAGGTAGGAATTTATGGAATCCAAGGACAGGTTAGAGAGATTAGCATTAAACTAGAAAGGGCTCACCTCTTTCTTTGATGTATAAAGGTAAGTTGTATTGTTTTGCTTTTATAGGGAGAACAAGTTGACTTCTGAAGTAGAAGGAGAAAGATCAGTGCCTGAGAATAGGGGAAATAATACTAAATAAAGAGCTTGAAAATTGGTACAACATAATATTGATATACACTAACAGAGGGCAAAATCAAAATTCATTTCAGGTAGATCTATTTGTGGAAAACTATATGAGGCTATGCAATCCAGTTTTTCATGGACAAGTGATTTTTAAAATGTGCTCAGGGCTTTAGTTATTCTGCAGAGGGGCCATAGAGACCTTTTCAGGAAAAAGAAAAAGGAAAGGGCTATGTTAGCAGCCCTCTTGGTTATACCACCCCACTTCATTTCCACTTTCCCTGCTACTCATGGGGCTTCCTGAGAAGATTTCACCTAAAGAAGAGTTCTACAACTAAATCACTACTCTGAAATTTTATCCTGGGAAAACCACACCAGCAAGCCCCAAACCAAATAATTTTGGCTCCTTACAGAACTGTACCTAAAATATTAGGCAACTGGCTGACACTGAGGGACATTATTAAAAAAACACCCTATGAAACCACTGTCCTATTTATAGTAAAGGTATTGTTGAGGATGTTAATCAATAGTGTCCTCTTTATGAGGGCTCAAGGGATAAATATCTCTCTCTGATCTTGATAACAGGCCAAATTATGCTTCCCATGTGCAATTAGTTTATTTTTACCTTAGGGACACTGTAAATCAGGACACTGATCTTGTTTCCCAATATGAACCGGCTCCTAGAAAGCCTAGTGCCAAACTTACAGACTAGCTCTAGCAAATGGACAGAATAAAATTTATTTTCTTACGTATCTCCAAACTCTATCTTCCACCTAAGTTATCTCAAGACCAAAATGCCACCCAGCACCTCCCTGCAAGAGACAAAAGGCAGAGTTTGGCTACATGTAGAGGGGTGGGGAACAGGAGTAAGAAAGCCCCAGCCCTGAGGTCTGGGTACAGAGGGCCTGCCTAAGACTGAGGCTAAATAAGAAGTGAGAGTTATTCCTTACTACAACCATGAGACTAAAGGCTAAAGAGCTATAGCAACTAAATGCAATACTTGACCCTAAACTGGATTCCATATGGAGATGGGACAGTAGTATAATGAAGGCTACTAAGCTAAATGATAAAGTTGGAATATCCCATTATAATATAGAAACTTGGAATTAGAATTTAAACTGACAAAATCCAAATATACTTTATACTTTGGTTATATAAAAAAATATTTCTTTCTTAGGAAATACACACTGAAATATTTAGGGGTCATGATGTTACTGTCGCATGTTCAGGGAAAATTTGTGTATATATGTGTACATACATGTGTACTGTACTATTCTTTTTATTTTTTTAATGTTTATTCATTTTTGAGAGACAGACAGAGCATGAGTGGGAGAGGAGCAGAGAGAAGAGAGGGAGACACAGAATCCGAAGCAGGCTCCAGGCTCTGAGCTGTCAACACAGAGCCCGATGCAGGGCTCAAACCCACCAACTGTGAGATCACGACCTGAGCCAAAGTCGGACGCTTAACCAACTGAACCACCCAGGCACCCTTATACTGTACTATTTTTAATTTTCAACTTTTTCTAAGTTTGAAATTATTTCCAAATATAAAGTTAATTAAAAAATAAAGAGGAATATGGAAGTCTTTGTTGCAACAGTAAGCTGAACCAGTGGTTCCCTATCCCTCGGTCTAAATTCTTAATTCTTGCAGGAAGCATGAATCCATAAACATGTGAGACACACACACACACACACACACACACACACTCAATAATCTTCCATATCTATATGGTATAAACTGCTGTGAATGATAAAATAAAAATGTATTTAATAGTATAACTAAATTCATGGCATTTTCTGGGCATTTTACATTTTCTCAAATAATCAAAAACAAAAGTAAAAGTGTTTTGTGAGGATAACAAAATTTGCCTTTGTGTCCCCTTACCTGAATAGGGAACTTCTTACTATTTTCATCAGAGAGAACTGTGGTGATGCTTTCCATAGCTATACAAAATGGCAACAAAATAGAACACAGGATCTTCAAAGAATATAAAGTTGACTGGAATGTGAATAGAAAAAAACAAGCTTTAAAAGATTCAAGGGGTTTCGGGGCGCCTGGGTGGCTCAGTAGGTTAAGTGTCCAACTTTAGCTCAGGTCATGATCTCATGGTTTGTGGGTTCCAGCCCTGTGTCAGGCTCTGTGCTGACAGCTGGGAGCCTGGAGCCTGCTTCAGATTCTGTGTCTCCCTCTCTTTCTGTCCGTCCCCCGCTCAGGCTCTGTTGTGTGTGTGTGTCTCTCTCTCAAAAATAAGAAACATTAAAAAAAAAAAAAGAATTAAAAAAAAAAGATTCAAGAGGTTTCCAATGGTTGAGAACAAAAACCCAAATTTAATAAAGTAACAGTTCAGCTTTAAACACAAAGGAATACTTTATTATTATTAGATAAGGGAGACATGGTTGGCAATAAAATATGGGCGAAGGAGAAGACTAAGATTTTGGATGTCCACAAGTGTAATACATGCCAACAGTGGGATATGGCTGCCAAAAACCTAATGTAATATTAAGTAGCATTAATTAAAATATTATTCAGGAAGATAATAATCCAACTCTGTACTCATCAGAGCACATGTGAAATAATGCATTCAATTCTGGGCCTTAGAACTCCTGCTTATGGCCCTGAGGGAATGAATAGCTTGTATCAGACTAATCCTCCTGCAGAGAAAAACTCTAAAACCTCCTGAAAATACAGACAGCAACTGTTTAAGTGCACTGGAGACAAGACAGGCAGCACTGGAGAAGGCAGAATTCTGTAGGGGAGGGAGGCATAATAAGATGGGCTTACCTTATACATCTATTTTCTCCCTTGGGGCATTTCCAGATTTCCCACAGGGGATAAAAGCTAGTCAGAAAGCAGTCACTTTGGATGGAAACCTGCAGTCTTACCAGTTAAGGAAACACAGAAACAGAATTTGTGGCTGCCACATTAGCTGAGAAGGAAGGAAAAAAATCCAGACAAAGAATCACAGACTGCATATATACCATGCTCAAAACTCTGGTGATGCCTGCATTCGACATGTGTGAGATGGCTTTTAACTAACCTGGCTGGTAACTAAAAGAGAAGACAGAGTTTGGAGTTTGAGTTTTGTGTTTAGTTCTGTTTGTCCAGAATCAATAGCAACTAATCATCAAAGAATTCCTTTATGTGAATGGTTGGCAACAAAAATGGTGCTAAATTAAATAATCAGTGTTAAATAACTTTTTTGAATCTCATTATTTATCCTGGAAAAACTGTATTGACTTTTGTACTGATGATGCAAAAAACAATAGTGGGTCAAAATGCTGCTGCCTTAGCATTAATCAAGATAGCTGCACCAAACTGAACTAGTTGTCACTGCATTCTTCATGGCCACATACTCAGTTTAAAAAACTTTAAAAATATGGGGCGCCTGGGTGGCGCAGTCGGTTAAGCGTCCGACTTCAGCCAGGTCACGATCTCGCGGTCCGTGAGTTCGAGCCCCGCGTCGGGCTCTGGGCTGATGGCTCAGAGCCTGGAGCCTGTTTCTGATTCTGTGTCTCCCTCTCTCTCTGCTCCTCCCCCGTTCATGCTCTGTCTCTCTCTGTCCCAAAAATAAATAAACGTTGAAGAAAAAAAAAAAAAAATTAAAAAAAAAAAACTTTAAAAATAAAAAAGCTGGTTTCACTTAAGATTGTTCATGATGAAGCAAATTATTAGTTTTTTAAATCATGGCCTTTGAGTACACATCTTTTTAGTATTCTGTGTGATAAACATTCATCGATTAAATTCACTGCCTTATATGGGTGAGGTGATGGTACCCCAAAACAATTACAATAATAACATCAAAGATCTCTGATCACAGATTGGCATAACAAATACAAAAATAATGAAAAACTTGGAAATATCTCAAGAATAATCAAAATGTGACACAGAGACACAAAGTGAGCAAATGTTGTTGAAAAAATAGTGTTAATAGACTTCCTCAATGCAGGGTTGCCAAAAACCATTAATTTATTAAAAAAAAAAACATAATATATGTGAAGCACAATAAAGCAAAACACAATAAAACAAGATATGCCTGTATTTTCTAAATGAACCATGCATGATGTTACAAGATAGTAAAACATCTATTCAAAGTGCAATACAGACCAATGGATTTTAATATAAAAATATGAAAAGTTCATCAATATGGTTTTGTATTCCACATTGCAAATAACCTTTAAGAAATTACTACTTGTCAAATTTTGGTGTAGTATAAAAGAAGAATATCCACAATTTTCTGAAAAGGCTATTAAAATATTCCCTTCTTTTCCAACTTTATATATCTGTGTGATGGTGGATTTTCTTCATATACTTCAATCAGACTAATATAAAAAAACATACTGGAAGCAGAAATGAGAATCTAGTAATTTTCTATTAAACCAAATATGAAGCCAAAAATGTAAAGCAATGCAACTATTCCCATTAAATTTATTTTTGTTTTGGAAGATTTGGGTTTTTTAACCCAAATGTTATTTATATTATGAAAAATGATTTTATTATTTTCAAACAAATTTTTAGTTTGAATTTCTAATACCATAAGTATCAATAGGTATGACCCAAATAAACAAAAGCTCTTTGAGGGCTCTCAATTTTTAAAAGGAATCCTAAGACAAAAATTTTGAGAACCATTGTACCACACATATAATGAAACAGGAAAATGTGAAAATACAATCAAAGGGCAACCTTGAAATAACCTAAATTTTAGAACTAGCACACAAAGATTTTAAAGCAGCTATTTTAAGTATGATCAAGGATGTAAAAGGAAAAGATATCTGCAATGATTACACAGATAAGAAATCTCAGCTGAGAAATTAAAATTATAGAAAGAACCAAATGTAAATCTAGAACTGAAACATATAAAATCCAAAATAAGAAATTCTCTAGATGGTTTTAACAGCAAATTAAAAATTATAGAGGAGTCAGTGACCTGATGGTAGACCAACAGAAATTACCCAATCTGAAGAACAGAGGGAAAAATGATGAAAAAGAATGAACAGAACTTCCATAACCTGTGGAAGAATATAAAGATATTTAAAATATGTGTAACTGGAGTCCCAGCATAAAAGTACTGAAAGATATGTGGCTCACTGTTCTGTAAATGTTGAACATGTGGACTTTCCGTACATAAAGTTTTACTGAAATACAGCCACATTCATTCATTTACTGATCTGTCTATGGCTAAGTTTGCTATACAACAGTAGAGTTAAATGGTTACAAGAGACATTCTATGACCCATAAAGCAAAAAGTATTTGCTTTATTACTCTTTACAGATAAAGTTTGCTGACCCCTGGTCTAAATACTCTTCATGCCCTTACTGAATTTCTTGGTCTAGTTATTCTATCAATTACTAGGATTGCCATAGATGAGGTCTTGCTTTTTATACATTCTGACAGTCTCTGCTCTTTGATTAGAGCATTTAAATCACATTTGTCTCTTTACTGCTTTTAAGAACTTTTTTATCAATCTTTAATCGATTTGATTATGATGTGCCTTGCAGTTTCTGTCATGTTTACTGTTCTTGGGGTTTGCTGAGTGAGCTTCTGAGATCTGTGGGTTTACAGACTTCATCAAATTTAAAACTTTTATGGTCATTATGTCCTCAGAGTTTTGCTGTTCCAATCATACATATAGCAGGCCTGTTAAAGTTGTCCCACAGCTCAACAATGCTCTATTTTTTTTTTCCTGTGTGTGTATGTGTGTTTTTCTCTCTGTCATTTCAGATAGTTTTGCTATCATATCCTCAAAGTTCACTAACATTTATTCCTGCAGTGTCTAATGGCAAAATATACACTCTTTTCAAGTGCATATGTTCACCAAGATAGGGCATTTGTTAGGCCATTAAAATAAATCTCAATAAAGTTTAAGACTGAAATATTAAGGAGATATTCTCCAAAATTAAATTAGAAATCAATAATTGAAAGCTTTCTAGGGAAAAAAACCCACAAATATTTAGAAATTAAATATTTCTAATTTTATAAATTAGAAAATATTTTTTACATAAAAGATAAAAATACAATATATCAAAATTTGTGGGATGCAGCTTAAGTAGTGCTTAAGAGGGAAATTTATATATTTAATATTTATATTTAAAAATAAACAATACATGGGGTGCCTGGGTGGCTCAGTCAGTTAAGCATCCGACTTAACTGGCTCAGGCCATGATCTCACAGTTCATGGGTTCGAGCCCCACATTGGGCTCTGTGCTGACAGCTCAGAGCCTGCAGCCTATTTCGGATTCTGTGTCTCCCTCTTTCTCTGCACTTCCCCCACTCATGCTCTGCCTCTCTCTCCTTCAAAAATAAATAAACATCAAATTTAAAAAAATTTAAAAATAAACAATAGAGGGGCACTTGGCTGACCTAGTCAAAAAAGCATGTAAGCCCTATGCTGGGTATAGAGATTACATACATACATACGTACGTAAGTAAGTAAACAAACAAACTTTTTACAAAATTTTAAAAATAAACAATACAAAGTTGATGAAGTAAAGTTCTACTTTAGGAGCAAGGTAAACCCAAAGTAATCACAAGGGAGAAAATTAAGAGAGAAAAAAATCGATTAAAAATAAAAAAAAAAAAAGACAATGAAAACAATTAACAAAGCCAAAAATTGGTTCATAAAAATTGGTATAGCTGCTATGGAAAACAATTTGGCAGATCCTCCAAAGGTTAAACATAGAGTTACCATATGATCCAGCAATTCCAGCCCTAGATACACATTCAAGAAAAATTAAAATACAGGCCCACACAAAAACTTATACATGAATGTTCATATCTGCACTATTCATAATAGTCAAAATGTAAAAACAACCCAAATGCTCATCAAATTATGAATGGATAAATAAAAGGTGGCATATCCACATAATGGAATACTATTAACAATAAAAAGTAATACTATGACATAGATAAACCTTAAAAACATTATGCTAAATGAAAATAAAAAACATAAAAGACCACATATTATATAATTCTATTAACATGAAATATCCAGAATAGGCAAATAAATCTACATAGACAGAAAGTAGAATGTTAGTTGCCTTGGCCTGGGGGAGTTGGAGAAAAAAACAAAAACAAAAACAAAACACCTATGCAGTTTCTTTTGGGGACGATGAAAATGTTCCAAAACTAACTGAGGTAATGGTCATATAACTGTGACTGTACTAAAAGCCACTGAATTAAACATTTAATCAAATGAATTGTATGGTATATGAATTATACCTCAATAAAGCTGTTATTCTAAAATAGTTGGATCAATGAGATTTAAAAAAACATTTTTTTTAATGTTTATTTATTTTGAGAGAGAGAGCATGTTCATGGGTTAGCAGGGGAGGGGCAGAGAGAAAGGGAGAGAAACAATCCTAAGCAGGCTCCACACTGTCAGCAGAGAGCACTACGTGGAGCTTGATCTCACAAACTGAGAGATCATGACCTGAGCTGAAATCAAGGGTTGGATACTTAACCAACTGAGTCACCTACACAACCCTTAAAAATTTTTTAGAAACTTTTCACTAGACTGATGAAGAGAAGGTGAACAAAAAAGAGAAGACACAAATTACAACTGCAGAAATTAAAGAGGACCTATCACTCCAGAAGATCTTATAGACAATAAAAAGCAATTAGACCAGTATCATAAACACCTTTATCTAATACGTTTGACCACTTAGAAGAAGAGGGCCAATTCCTTGAAACATATCACTTAGTCAAACAGACTCAAAATAAAATTGAAAATCTCAATAGCCCTAAAACCAATAAAGAAATTGAGTCAACTCTCAAATACTCCACCAAAGAAAACTCCGGGCCAAAATGACATCACTACTGAATTCTATCACATTTAAGACAAAACAAAGCAAATACAATCTTACACAAACTCATTCAGAAAACAGAGCAGGAGGGAACACCTTTCAACTCATTTTATGAAGCCAGCATCATGATGATACCAAAATTAGACAAGTATTTTCATTTTTTTTAGACAAGTATTTTTAAAAAAGAAAGTTGCAGATTATTTTGATCAAGACAGACCCCAAAATCCTCAACAAAATACTGGTCAATCAAAACCAGCAATATATTAAAAAGATAACCTATCACAGGGCACCTGGGTGGCTCAGTCAGTTGAGCGTCTGACTTCAGCTCAGGTCATGATCTCACTGTTTGTGGGTTTGAGACCCGCATTGGGCTCTGTGCTGACAGCTCGGAGCCTGGAGCCTGCTTTGGATTCTGTGTCTCCCTCTCTCTCTGCCCCTCCCCGGCTCGCGCACATGCGCGCGCGCTCTCTCTCTCTCTCTCTCTCTCATAAAATAAACATTAAAAAATTTTTTTAAAAAAGATAACCTATCATGATCAAATAGGGTTTATCACTATAATTCAAAGTGATTTAACTTTCAAAAATCAAAAATGTAACTCATCATATTAACAAAATAAAGTAGGAAAAAACATGATCATTTTAGTAAGTGTAGAAAAACGTTTGACAAAATTCAACCACCATTCAAGGTAACAACTCTCAACAAATTGGGAATAGTAGGGAAGTTCCTCAACTTGATACCATTAAGAAAATAAACAGGCAAGCCACACTTTGGGAGAAAATATTTGCAAAATATATCTGACAAGAAGGTTATACAATTACATAATATAACTATATATATAAATATATATAACATCAACATCTCAGTAACAAAAGACAAGCAATTCAATAAAAAAGGGCCAAAGAGTTAAATGGACACTTCTTAAGGAAGACATGTGAATCTCCAAAACACAACAATGTTCATCATGATTAGATATCAGGCAAATGCAAATTAAAACCACAATATGGTACCACTGCACATGCACTTGAACAGCTAAAACACCAAATGTTGGTAGGTAAAAATGAAGAGCAACTGGAACCCAAATACATTGTTGGTAGGAATGTAAAACTGCACTTTGGGAAGAAATGATCCAGAAAGGGGTATCAGAGTCCAAGCAAAGCGGGAAGAGTATCTACATAGAAGGACTGTTCAGTGCAGAGTGTCAGAGCCTGAGCAGGGCAAGGAGGGCATCTGTGCAGGGTAGGATATTGGGAGGGTCCAGGTTTTTTACAGTGGGGTAAGGGCATTACAAAAGATAAAGGGAGAGAACTGGAATTGACTCTGTGGTATTAGACTGGAATTGGCAGTATCAAAGTGAACTACAGTTTTCTTTTTTTTAATTCATTTTGAGAGAGACAGAGCTCCCAAGTGAGCAGGGGAAGGGCAGAGAGAGAGGGAGAGAGAGAATCGCAAGCAGCCTCCACACTGTCAGCACACAGCCCAATGTGGGGCTTGAACTCACAAACCATGAGATCATGACCTGAGCCAAAATCAAGAGTCAAAATCAATGCTTAACTGACTGAGCCACCCAGTTGCCCTTACACTTTTCAATATATAGAGACTGATTCAGAAATACAGATGTAAATGTGTATTGTATGTAATTATGAATGTGTGTTTGCCTACACATACACACAGTTATATACATTCCCTAGATTTTTTCACTGAGAGGTCTTGGGAATAACAACATCCCAATAGCAATGAATGCAACTAGCATCCAGATGTTGCCTACAAAATGCTATTCTTCGCTAAAGGGCACCAAGACTCTTTGGAGAAAAGACGAATTCCAGGCTGGGATAGGAAAAGTACAAAATGAGCCTGGAACATATTGTTCTGTTAGAAAGTAAGAAAGGGCTCAAAGAATGATGGGAACAGGTCAAAACAGACACAGGAGCCACCATCTCAAAGAGGCTCTTACTGGCCAAATGTGGGTCAATGTATACAATAATGACAGAGGTGGGGCTCGAACTCACAAACCATGAGATCATGACCTAAGGTGAAACCAAGAGTTGGACACTTAACTGACTGAGCTACTCAGGTACCCCATGAAAGACACTGGAATTTGAATAAAAACTTAAGAAAATATCTGAAAGACAATGCTGGATTTAAGAACTGCAAAGCACATTACTGAGACCAAGAAATCCACAGACCTTGTGAGGAGGACACGTTCACCATGGTAATGGCTAACTGCCTAGATACACTGAATAGAACATAAATCACTGAGATAGTTATTCAGTAAATTATACATATATATAAAGTGTACAAATATAAACACATACACATACACACACTTTTTATCTCCATAGAATTTTGGATGGCATATTTTATTGCAATACTTACTGGTGCTACTATTTTTCCCGTCTGTCCAACTTGCATATCATTGGGAACAAAGCCAGCATCAACAGCAGCACGAGAAGCACCAACTAAATGGGGAAAAACATATTTGTCATTTTTTTAAGCTCTTATTCCACTGGTTGGGATATTCACTAATAAGTGTATTAGAAAGACACCGACAAGAACAATCAGAAATTTATTTTATAAAGGCTTGTTTAAAAAAAAATCCTCCTGTCACTGGTCAAAAATTCTAAAATGAAGTACTAGTGCATTTTACACACAAAACTTCAAGATTTGCCTTCTACTTATACCCAAGGATTTAAGATTTTAAATTTGGCTGAAGTCCTCTGCTTGCTTTATCAAAAAGACATTCAGGCATTCATAAAACATACATTATAATCTGTTTGGCATGCCATTATATAATGGTCCTTTATGCAGTAAGTTCAATTTTTTTTTTAAGATTTTTAAAGTTTATTTATTTATTTTTTGAGAGAGAGTGAGCACGTGCACACACGAGTTGGGGAGGGGAGGAGGGAGAATCCCAAGCAGGCTCCGTGCTGTCAGACACATAACCAACTGAGCCACCCAAATGCCTCAATAACTTCACAACTTTTCCTTTTCTTTAAAATTTTTTTTTTAATGTTTATCCATTTTCGAGAGAGAGACAGAGACTGAGCACGAGCGGGAGAGGGGCAGAGAGAGAGGGAGAGGCACAGAATCCGAAGCAGGTTCCAGGCTCTGAGCTGTCAGCACAGAGCCCGATGCGGTGCTCGAACTCGTGAACCGCAAGATCATGACCTGAGCCGAAGTCTGACGCCCAAACTACCGAGCCACCCAGGCGCCCTGACAACTTCACAACTTTTGAAGAAAGGTACTATATCATTATTTCCTATGATCAGAAAAAGACAAGTTACGTATAACACAAGATAAGTTTTAACCAATATCTGCTATCTAAAAAAAAAATGAGAAGTTAACTAGCCTTCTATCCTCCTTCATCAGGAGTCAATAAGGAGCCCTGTACTTGGGAATAAGGTCACCCTCTCACAGTAGGGGTTGAATGACCCTCCGATCCTCTTCATCTTCATCTACAGAGGACAAGAGGAAGTCACAAACAGTACTCCTCACTACCTCCTAATGCTCAGTCTCAACAACACTACCTAGATCAGTGATGACTGATCACATCCTGCCCTTTACTTGCATCAGTCACTACAACAAGCCCCAGACTCAAAGGTTATCCTTCATAATCCACACACTAATCTCCATAATGCCCTAAATACGTCCTAATCTTCACCCATCTTCCTATTTGTCTAGATGCTCCCTGAGGACAATGATTCCCCTGCAATCCTCTCCAGTAGAGTTATCTGCCACCAACTTCATACCACTGGGCCTATAGGCGGGCACCTCACTGACACCCTCAGAAAGTTTTCCCTCCTTCCTCCTTAAAAGCCTTCAGCTTTGAATCTCATGTCATCATAATTACCCACGTATTGCTGTGTCATCTATCAACCACTAGGTCAATCTCCTTCATTTCTCAATGATTTTTAGCTTCTGGGTCATTGTCACTTTCTCCAATACTAGTCTTAATTCTCGAAGATTTTAATACCTGGCTTCTTGGTTCCTTAAACAACTCTCCTGCAGTCATCTCTGTCCTCAGCCACACCCATGGTCACATCCCCCAAACTTTCAATTACCAATCCCCTGACAATTTCCAATGTCTCTCTGTGACCTACTCTTTCCAGCTGACTCATTTCATACCCAACTCCAACAATCCTCTGATCTCACTGGGATCTACATTTCTATTCACTGTCCCTCTCTCCCACTGTGTTTGCTCTTCTTTACCCTAGCTTAAATTCTACGATCAATGACTCTAATCACTTAGTTGCATACGCCTGCAATTTCCTTGCCTTCCTCTTAAATCATCACACCCAACTGGAAAAAGCTCCATCTCTGGTTAATTGATTAAACAACCTCCCTTACCTTTTCCATACCTGTCCCCCTGTAGTTCAACATAACTGGAGAAAAACACCAACACCAAGCTGTGCTAACTGGGTTTTACTTTAAATAAATAGGCCTTAATTCTCTCACTCTTTCCTAAACTATAATTTCATAGTTTTCCTTCTCTCATTAAACTTCCAATATTCTTTAACATCATCACTCTCAGCTGATGAGCTTGCTTCTTATTTCACCGAAAAAACTGAAATAATCACAAGCAAACTTTCACATGCTCCAACTAACATACACCCATAAACTTGAAGCTGTGACCAATATTTTTTGTGGCCTACTTAAGGACATCACTGCAGCAACTCTCCCCTCCCTCTGCTATATGATTAATTTTTCCCTCTCAACTGGAGCATTCCCATCAGCACAGAAGCATGCTATTATTTGTCCCCTCTTTATAACACCCTTGTTAGCTCCATTCCCCCCCTCCCCCCTCAAATAATGTTCATTTTGCTGTTCTCCTATACAGCAAAATTTCTCTAAAGAGCTGTCTGTACTCAGGGCTCCTGGGTGGCATAGTTGATTGAGCATCTGACTTTAGCTGAGGTCATGATCTCACAGTTTGTGAGTTCAAGCCCTGCATCAGGCTCTGTGCTGACAGCTCGGAACCTGGAGCCTGCTTCAGATTCTGTGTCTCCGTCTCTCTCTGTCCCTCCCCCACTCTTACTTTGTCTCACTGTCTCTCAAAAATAAATAAATGTAAACAAAAAATAAAAAAAAAAAAACCTCTCTCTCATAATATATATTCAATCTGTCAGGAAATCCCAGTGGTTCTTTACCTTCAACTAATATCCCAAAACTATTTCTCCCCACATCCGTTGCTACTAACCTTATCCAAACCACACATGTCTCTCACCTGATTGAAACAGCCTAATTGATCTCCCTGTTAATGCACTTATTTCCCTATACTCTGTGCTCAAAACTGTAGCTAGATGTGACTCAAAACAGATCATGTGACTCTTCTCAAATCTTTCAATGGTTTCCCATTTCATCCAGAGAAAAACCATCTCTTTACAAAGGCATGGTCTGGTCTATTACCCCCAGTCTTGTCTCTTAACTACTCTTCCTTTTTGCACTTCCCATTCCAGCCACACTGGCCTCCCTACTATTCATCACACAGACCAGACATGCTTCTGCCTTAGTCAGGCCCTTTGTTACTTTACTGGTCCCTCTACCTGAAACACTCTCTCTTTCAGATCTCATGGCTTGCTTCCTCACATCCATCAAACCTTTGTTCAGATGTCTCCTTCTTAAGGCTTCCTCTGACCACCTTATTTAAAACTGAAACCCTCTCGAGGCGCCTGGGTGGCGCAGTCGGTTAAGTGTCCGACTTCGGCCAGGTCACGATCTCGCGGTCTGTGAGTTCGAGCCCCGCGTCAGGCTCTGTGCTGATAGCTCAGAGCCTGGAGCCTGTTTCCGATTCTGTGTCTCCCTCTCTCTCTGCCCCTCCCCCGTTTATGCTCTGTCTCTCTCTGTCCCAAAAATAAATAAACGTTGAAAAAAAAAAATTAAAAAAAATAAATAAATAAAACTGAAACCCTCCCTCTCCAAACTCCTCCTCCTCATCCTTTTCATAGCGTTTACTACCCTTAATTTAATATACTATTTACTAATTTATTTTGTTTAGTGTCTGTGGTAGGCAGAAAAACAGCCCCTCCAAAGATATATTCACTTTCTAATCCCCAGAATCTGTGAGTATTAACAAACATGGCAGCAGATATGATATAAAATTAAGGATCTTAGGAGAGGGTCCCTACCCTGAATTATCTAGGTGGTCTCTAAATGTCTTCACATGTATCCCTCATTAGAGAGATACAGAAGGAGATGTGAGACAGATACACAGAGGAGAAGGTGATATAAAGACTGAGGCAGAGATTGGAGTGATGCAGCCACATGCCTAGAAATGTCAGGGAAACCTCTAGACACAGAAATGAACAGATTGCTCCCAGAGTGTGGTCCTGCCAACACCATGATTTCAACACACTTCACACTTCTGGCCTCTAGAACTGTGAGAGCACAATTTTCTGTTGTTTTAAGCCACCAAGTTTACCGCAATTTGTTACAGCAGCCACAGGAACCTAATACAAAGTCCAGTCTCACCCAATACAAACATAACTTTGCTTATTTTACTCACTGTTATTTCCCTAGCTCCTAAAATCATGCCTGACATATGGCAGACACTCAATAAATATTTCTTCAATTAAAGAATAAGTGAATGAAACACCCTCAAATAACACCGTCTGATCATAAAGAGTCAATATCATGCCTTTATTCAGACAAAGCCATTACGGTTTCTGTGAGTATATAAATATATACTCATATAAAAGCATAGGGAAAACCTAGAAAGTTATACACAAAACCCTTAAATAAGGAAAGACAGAATGGAGACTTTTTATAAAAAAGAATATATTCATGTAATAGTTCTATAATTAAAAACTAAAATATTGCCGATTTTCTGACTTTTCAAAAGACATTCCACTCTGATCAGTACATTTTTAATACGTACTAGCTTTTCTATAAATGGTTAACTACAATTCTTTTTTAGATGTTTATTTTTGAGAAAGAGAGAGAAACAGAGTGAGAGCAGGGGAGGGATAGAGAGAGGGGAAACACAGAATCTGAAGCAGGCTCCAGGCTCCATGCTGTTAGCACAGAGCCTGATGTGGCACCCAAACCCACAAACTGCGAGATCATGACCTGAGCCAAACTCGGACTCTCAACCGACTGAGCCACCCAGGCGCCCCTGGTTAACTACAATTTTTAGATAATGTTAACTTCTACTTTTAGGAGAGGTTTATATTAGACTACCAATAAAGAGAAAAACAAGGACATTCCTGAATCAGAAGTAGACACTAAAGCTGACATTAAAAAAAAAAAATTTTAATAGAAAAAATACAAAGATTTGGCAAATATAAGAGTGTGACATAAATAATTAAAAAGCATAAGGATACTGTCTCCACAATGAATGCTACTTGGAGACTAAGAAAAACCATTTCAGAGAGAAAAGTCGAAACCAGAGAAAGCAAAATAATTTGCAGCCTTGAATGACCTCTGTATAAATGAAATAATAAGGAAAAAATATATCCAACAAAAAAAGAATATTTTTCTACCAAAGAAAATAACCTTACCTGCAGCATGTAGTTGATCTGCCAAATCATACAACTTAAAGTTCTCTCCATTCTTCAAACCCCGGCCTTGTTGAAAACAGATGGGGGAAAAAAAATTTAACTAAACCTAAACTCCATTCCATAAAGAATACACAAACTCCATTCTATATAGCTACAGAGATGACTTGTGCCATGCTCCCCCTGGTGCCAGAGATACAGATGTGCAATAAAGAGCCCAAAGTGGGTTATCAAGCTCATGATTTCATTTTAATTGCTAAAATGGGAATAATACTTGCAACTTACCAACTTGTTACATTTGGAAAAAAAAAAACAAACCCTATGCTCCTCTAAAATGAATACTAATAAAATCAAAGTATTTTAAAATCAAAGTATCTTTTAAAATTAATAAATTACAATAATCTACTTACCACCAGATATCACTACTCTGGCCCCAGTTAGCTCTGGTCGATCACTTTTTGTTAATTTCTGGTCAAGCCATTCTGATATCCCTACTGGGGAAGTACTTGATGCTGTATATATTGATACAGATAACAAAACAATGACCACGAGTTAAAGTTCAATAATAGCAATTTTTAAGATAAACAAAGAATTAATTCCATGAAATTGAAGTTTGTTAGTTACTGTGAATTTTTTGTGTTCATTTCATTCTCTGGGATTTTTGGAAAGAATTAAAGGGACTGCGTTCTAGCTTTTACCTTATCAGCTACACAACTTTTGAAAAGTCATTTACTTCGCTGAGTCTACTACAGAACTGGAATGACCCTCTCTTTATGGGGTTCAAATAAGATACTGTATACAGTAAAGAGTAACACCCTCTAAACATTTACTTTTTTTTTTATTTTTTTTTAATGTTTATTTATTTTTGAGGCAGAGACACAGAGTGTACAGGGGAGGAGCATAGAGAGAGGGAGACAGAGAATCTGAAACAGGCTCCAGCCTCTGAGCTGTCAGCACAAAGCCCAACACGGGGCTCGAACCCATGAACCGTGAGATCATGACCTGAGCTGAAGTCGGAAGCCTAACTGACTGAGCCACCCAAGCGCCCCTAAACATTTACTTTTAATTACATCCTTCCATTACACTGAACCTCTCAAGTACTATAATAGGAAATGGAGAGAAAAGTAAAAAACCTTAACATCAACATAACAGATTAATCTTAATGGACCTTTTCTCTCACCCCTCTGATCTACAAAAACAACTATACTAGTACCAAAAATGATATGAAAAAGGCACGTTACTTTTGTATAAGCTTGGGAATATTACTTAGACTGAGCTCTCAGACACTGTGTATTAGAAATCTAACCAGAGGCCATCTCTTACTCTAATATAATCCATGAACTAAAAGAAAAACAAGAAACAAAACAAATACAAACTTCAAATGAACACTCACCCTTTTCTGAACTGGCACTACCTCCACTTGTTGCTGCAGCTTCAAAAGATGTTCCTCGGACAGAAAACACCTTCACTTTTTCATCACACTTCACTGTACATAAAGCATTTCCTGAAATACACAATTTATTTTGAAAAAAACACTCATGAAAGACATGTATTCCTTAGAGGTTAAGAATTTACTTCATGAAAACAGGGAAGAAATAACTGTGGACCAATTGTTTTCTACCTCTACTAAGTGCAGGGAAAAGGATCATAACACTGAAAAAACTGATCAGTGGATATTTGTATAACCTTGGATGTTTTTAAAAGAAGGACAAGTTCTGACCTGCCTGGAAGTAAGGAACTGGAATAGACTAGGCAGCCACCCTAATAAGGCATGGTCTTCCTAAAAGAAATATAAACAAAAGCTTCCTTCTCCAAAAACAATCCGTAACTCAACAACATTAGCTGCAACAACTTAAGACTGAAGCCACTATGCATGCTAAGAGAGGAAAATAAATGAAAATATGATAGGGTATTAAAGAACAAGAGGTGTGATATGCCACGATTTTAAAAGAATTTAAGACATTTCTTATGGAGTAGCAATCACGTAAGAGTGACCTAAACTTGACCAATATTTCCCCTCAAACTACTAAGGACGAAAGATCTAATTTGAGAACTGACCATTAAATTGAAACACAGAACTTCAATCAGAAAGAACAAAGAGTTCATTGCTTTCTCTAGCCCCACTAGAGACCAGAGTGCTTAGAAGATCAATCAACGAAAGAGACACTGAAATGAATTTCTTAATGCAGATGGAAATGGAATAGAAGCAGCAAAGATTAAGAATACTATTTTTTTTTAAATGGAAAAGTTTTGCTTCTCCAGGTGCCACTTACAAAATGTACTGAACAGTGAATCTAATCTTTATTGATGATTGGAAAAATCTCGTCACTCTGTAAACTGAATAACCAGGCAGGAAAGAAAAGTGCTCTGGATCTATCAAACAGAATGAAATGTCATGGTCTAGTATCAATTCTAAGATTAAGGTTTTTCTCAGAAACCTTTAAGATGGTCCATTTAAAGCAAAGATATGGCTTGTTTTAAATCCTATCTTCATGCTGGAGAGGATGTGGAGAAACAGGAACCCTCTTGCACTCTTGGTGGGAATGCAAACTGGTGCAACCATTCTGGAAAACAGTGTGGAAGTTCCTTAAAAAATTAAAAATAGAACTACCCTATGACCCAGGAATAACACTGCTGGGAATTTACCCAAGGGATACAAGAGTGCTGATGCATAGGGGCACATGTACCCCAATGTTTATAGCAGCACTTTCAACAATAGCTAAAGTATGGTAAGAACCTAAATGTCCATCAACTGATGAATGGATAAAGAAGATGTGGTTTATATATACAATGGACTACTACTTGACAATGAGAAAGAATGAAATATGGCCATTTGCAGCAACATGGATGGAACTGGAGGGTATTATGCTAAGTGAAGTCAGGCAGTCAGAGAAAGACAGATACCGTACGTTTTCACTCATATGCGGATCTTGAGAAACTTAACAGAAGACCGTGGGGGAGGGGAAGGGGGAAAAAAGTTACAAACAGAGAGGGAGGGAAGCAAACCATAAAAGACTCTTAAATACAGATAACAAACTGAGGGTTGATGGGGGGTAGGGGAGGGGGCAAGTGGGTGATGGGCATTGACGAGGGCACTTGTTGGGATGAGCACTGGGTATTGTATGGAAACCAATTGAACAATAAATTATATTTTTAAAAAATCAAATAAATAAATAAATAAATAAAATCCTATCTTCAAATTAATTTCTGCTTTTAAAATTCACCAAAAGTTATTACGTTGATTAATTATTTTCCTTGGGTACTCACCTGCATAAATAGTTCTCACAAATGTGTCAGGTGATTTGATTGCAATGATATCAGAAATTGGAGCAACATCAAGTTTGGCTGCTATTCTGGGCAAAAGGTTCTAAAAGCAAAATAAGCAGTGAATTACACACATACATACTTATGGATGGCTATCAACTATCAACAATAATATTCTCTAAATGCATATTCTGTAGAAGTTTTAATTCAAGTATTTTATATTTCATATGCATCTTTAGACATACTACAACTTCAAGTACAACTTTTTGGATAGTCTTTATGATTAAGTAAGAGTCTTCCTCAAAAAATTAAAAATAGATCTACCCTGTGACCCAGGAATAGCACTGCTAGGAATTTATCTAAGGGATACAGGAGTGCTGATGCATAGGGGCACTTGTGCCCCAATGTTTACAGCAGAACTCTCAACAATAGCCAAATTATGGAAAGAGCCTAAATGTCCATCAACTGATGAATGGATAAAGAAATTGTAGTTTATATACACAATGGAATACTACTTGGCAATGAGAAAGAATGAAATATGGCCTTTCTCCATAACTGGAGAGTGTTATGCTAAGTGAAATAAGTCATACAGAGAAAGACAGATACCATATGTTTTCACTCTTATGTGGATCCTGAGAAATTTAACAGAAGACCACTGGGAAGGGGAAGAGAAAAAAAAAGTTAGAGAGGGAGGGAGCCAAACCATAAGAGACTTGAAAACTGAGAATAAACTGAGAGTTGATGGAGGGGTGGGAGGGAGGGGCAAGTGGGTGATGGGCATTGAGGAGGGCACCTGTTGGGATGAGCACTGGGTGTTGTATGGAAACCAATTTGACAATAAATTTCATATTAAAAAAAAAGATTAAGTAAGAGTCTACCATTACTCTAACTACATTAAGAGTTTTATGAGTTTTACAGTAATAAACCACCTTAACTCAGTAAGTTGAATTGTAAGATATGATATTCACTTTAATGAACATTACTCACAAAGTGTGACCCTTGTGGATTACTTAATTTAGATAAGATAGAAAAATATTTAGAGGAGTAATAAAATTCTCAAATACTGAAAAAGATTAGACATGTATATATTTAATGTATATGAAAGAAAAAGTATCAAAGCAGACATTTTCACCTTTTTAAAAATCAATATTGCAATAAAAAAGATCAAAACTCACCTAAATACCCATCAACAAGGGATAGGTTTATAAATTATAGCTCATCCGTAAAATGGAATCCTATGTAACCATATGAGAAAGGTGAAGCACAGCTGTATAATATGTACAGAAGCAACAAAAGTAATGTATATTCTTTTCCTTGTATATGCACAGAACATCTCTGGAATAGATATGTGTGATAACTTTGCCCTCACTAGCAGGGATCACTGGGAAAGCCACGATTTCCCCAAAGTCTCAGTTACGTCACCTCACAAATAACAGGAAGGTAATTCCTAGCTTCTAGTCTAAAATTCTATGACTCTAGGGCTCTAAAACAGAGTTAGTTAGTGAAGACTGAATGTCCATACTTTCTAGACTCAAAGGTTTTCTTAGATGATAACATCATCTAAGTGTAATGAAAAAAGTGAAGCGCTGCTTTTATCACACAAATAGAAAGCTGAATTCTACACTGCTTTCTACACAGAGCTTATTCCAGGGCATCTCCTGAACTTGGTACATGAAACCATCTCCAGGAGGCAAACTCTCACTATAACAGTATTCAACTTTCTCTCAATTCCATCCCCAAACCGTCTTTGTTCTCTAAGAATTCTCCTGGGATTACCCACTTGCATGTAAAATTACACTACTTAATTGGCACTAACATGTGGTTAGTTTTAAAATAATTTTAATATACATACTATAATGATTCATGACTAAACTCAGAAGCACCCCCAGGGTAGAGGTTTTGTGTCTTCTATTCCTCTTGGGTCCCTCCCCTACATCTGATAAGCAAGCAGTTCTATATATATTGATGCTAACAAGGGTTGACAGCCTGAGTCAATTTTCCTCCTGTCATATCTCCCAACAGGAAAGATTTTCTAACTTTCAGTTTATTTTTACCTTCATTACATAGCAGTTCTCCTTCAACCATGACAGAAGAGCCACTGAAAAGTACCAGTTTATAAAACCACAATTAGAAAAATTAAGATCTCTTAGAAAATGAAGCATTTGGGAAAACAATTAAAATGCCATTAAATATACTTCTAACTTGGTAAATAAGTTTAGAAGATGCCTACTTTTAAAATAAATCAAGTTTGACAATATTTAAAGCCTGCTTCAGTAAGTAACTCTTCTTGAAATCACCTTCTTGGGGCACCTGGGTGGCTCAGTCGGTTAAGCGGCCGACTTCGGCTCAGGTCATGATCTCACGGTTCGTGAGTTCAAGCCCCGCATCAGGCTCTGTGCTGACAGCTCGGAGCCTGGAGCCTGCTTCGGATTCTGTGTCTCCCTCTCTCTCTGCCCCTCCCCTGCTCACGCTCTGTCTCTCTCTGTCTCAAAAATAAATTAAAAAAAACATTAAAAAAAAATTAAAAAAAAATCACCTTCTTCAACTGTTCAGGAAATACTATTGGAATACTGTTATCTGGTCGAGCAAATTCTAATACAAATGTTAGGCTGTGCAGACTGTATCTCTTTTTACAGTTTAAACTTTCTAAATTGCTTGCATTTTAATACCTTTTGTACCTTCTTATCCCTGTTTTATTTAGCACATCTTGAAAAAAAATTTATCATGGTGCTTAAAGGCTTTATGTTTCTCCAGATCTGATCTTTCATTTAAATGTCCTGACAGGGTAGATGTAAACAGATCTATCTCTACACTGTCCAAACAGGCTTGACCACATGATTTCAGGGAAAGAGATGAAACAACTCAGTGTTTTTTCATGTACAAAAGGATGACAGATTTTTAAATTCTAGCATACCAGTATGAAGTATGCAATCTCAAACCACAGTTGGTAAAGGACTATTACAGAGCAGACTGCTCAGCTTCATCTAATGGACTCTTTTTCATTCCAAACCCATTCAGAGGCTATACAGCACCAGCTACTATTATGTGACCCTTGTTCTCAAAACTCTCATATGTCGCAACACCACAATTAAGCTCAGACTATTAAAATCTAGCTAATTAGATGCAACGAATGCCCTTTTTTTGGTTTAACAATATTTTAGATGAACCGTCAACACAGAAACTCAAGACTCATGAAATCTGTTTAAATCATCTAGTACCAAATCAAAATCCTCAGATAGAATGGTCCACAAAGATCTTTTACTTCAATGCTCATCTGTAACAGTGGTGAGATGTCAATCCTGACTTAATCTTTTCCAGAGAAAGGGCAACCTACCACAGAGGAAACCCATTCTTTTTTTTTTAACATCTCTACTTGATAGATCTTAGACATCACTTGATCAAACTACACCATTTTACGTACAAGAAAAACAGACGTCAGGAAGGTAAAATGACTAGCCCAAGGTCATATATGTCTGTGGACTCATCTTACCTGTCAATCACTAAACTCTATAAAAAAAAAACCCTGAAAAATGTATGATAGTCTGCAATGTGATAACCTAATAAAAGAATAATTGTTTGTTAAACTTGTGTTTACATTGTAGGTGGAACATTGTTACTGCCTAGAAATTCTGTTAACCTTAAAAGAAAAAAATTAGTGAGTTCAAATTGATAATTCTAGAGGTTAAAAACAAACTACACCAATTTACATGAGTTATTCTGCAAGTTCTCTACATGGTTTGCAGTGATTCATGCCTAGAAGCAATACTATACCACAGATTAATATTCACAAACACTATTCATTTCACAAGAAACAAGATCAGTATGTTGGGAGCTCACTGTTAATCACTCAACATGGTTATTTGATATAAGAGATTATATCTTATTCCTCAAACTAATATTTTAAAATCAATTACAACAGGGGCGCCTGGGTGGCTCAGGCAGTTAAGCGTCCAACTCTTGATTTCGGCTCAGGTCATGATCTCACGGTTCATGGGTTCGAGCCCCATGCTGGGCTCTGCTCTGGTGGTGTGGAGCCTGCTTGGAATTCTCTCTCTCTCTGCCCCTCCTGTGCTTTCTCTTTCTCTCTCTCAAAATAAATAAACTTTAAAATGAATTACACCAAAATTATGATAGTAAAAGAAAAAAAAGTCAAATCAAGACAGTTCAAAAAAGGAAATAAAAACAACCAATAACTATATGAAAAGATGTTTGATCTTACTATCAGAGAAATGCAAAAGTTACAAAATATAATTTTTCACCCATAAGATTGGGGGAAAATGTTAAAATGTATAATACCAAGTGCTGGCAAGACATCCTCTTAAGACAGCAATTTAGCAATATATGTCAAAATTTTAAAAGCACACAGTCTTTGACCCAGCTATTTCACTTCTAAGCTCTATTCTAAATAAATAGCAGCACATGTATACAAAGATGTATGTACAGGGACATTTGTTTACAGTAAGGCTTATAAATGCAAAAAATTAGAAGCAACCTAAATGTCCATCCTTAGCTAAATATTGAATATTATGCAGCCACAAAAAAATGAGACAGACATGAGCAAATATTTTCAGGACACATTCTTAAGTAAAAACCACCAGTCTCAAAATAATTCATGTTATATTATCTTAGGAGTAAAAGAAAAAAATTTGTACAGGTATTACAATTTCAAAATCCATAGCAGCAGGACTAAAAGAACGTACAATTGTTAACACCTGTACCTCTGAAGTGGGAAGAGGGAGTTGGGAAGAAAGGGAGACTTTGATACCTTGCTCTGCTCTGCATACTGCTCAGTACTACACGCACCCTCTATAATAAAAATGTATTTGTGTACAACTAATTTATAATCTTTAAAAGTAAAACAAAAACTAAAAACAGCAGCTTATTAAGAATGGGATAAAAGGGAGCTAGAATACCCATGGCCACAGAGAGAGCAAGAACAACCCACTGACAAATTCTCTTGGGCTCCCACTTAGTTTCCCCCTTTTTTAAAACTTCATGCAGATAACTAACTGCCCGACAGCACATTCTTTCTTCAGACATATCACAATGCACATGATCAGATTATAGCTTTCTTTACCCTAAGGATGTTTTCAACTACACACAGCCATTACCAAATCCCCCAAGTAGACAGAATTTGGCCTTTGTAAATATCTATCAGCCACCCAAATAAACCATTGCTTAAGATCGGTTATGACTACAATGACATTCACACACACACAGAGACTGTTCAACATTGTTTTTAAAGAAAAATAATTTTTAAAAATATCCTAGAGTTTTGTCCACGACGAAATTTGAAACTCTGGAAGTAGCATTCTAATAAATTATGACAAAATCTTGAAAGCACAGAGTTGTCTCTATGACAAAATTTGAAAAGGTGGAGGTGGCATTTTTATAGAAATTGTAACAAAGTCTTAAAAGAATACATTTTAGCAAAACTATTACCATATTAATTCAGAAAGCCAGGATTAGCTACCTAAACACAGTCTGTTGTACATTTCAAGCACAATGAAATCTAATAACCCTTCCAAATAATGACATCAGATTCCACATTCTCAATCTTCTCACCTTTCCAAAGGCAGATGCTCCAGCACAGATGTGTGTGTAATTGAACTGCTTCTGAGTTGCCAAAATCAACGGTGTCAGTTCCTCTAAGAATTAAACACATTTGATACATACACTTCATAATGTTTTCATATTCTTATATTCAAGTATAATTTAGACATTGCACTTTTTCCAATGGAAAAATCTCACCTGGAAGGAGGCCTTTGTATGCATCATGCTGAGCAATCAGAACTTTTGCTACACCTGCTACTTTGCAGAGATCCTGTGCCACCTATAATTAAAAGAGTTTTTAATTATCCATCTAACAGAAAGATACAAATAGAGCGACCACTACAAATACCAACAGAGCATAAAATCTTAAGGGTCAACTATAGAAATTGTTCTTATTAGAAAAAGGGCGACTAGGGGCATCTGGGTGGCTCAGTCGGTTAAGCATCCGACCTCGGCTCAGGTCATGATCTCGCAGTCTATGAATTCGAGCCCTGTGTCAGGCTCTATGCTGACAGCTCAGAGCCTGGAGCCTGTTTCGGATTCTGTGTCTCCCTCTCTCTCTACCTCTCCCCTGCACTCACTTGCTCTCTCTCTCTCTCTCTCTCTCAAAAATAAACAGTAAAAAAAAAAAATTTTTTTAATAGAGAAAGGGCAACTTAGGGGGAAAAAAGAAAACCCTTTAACAAAAAACAAAAACAAAAACAAAACTTAGGCTAACTGATCTTACTACCAACTGACCTTAAATAAAAATTCTTACTTTGAATAAGTATTATCTGGTAAGCCAAAATCAGCACAGCTCTCTATTCAAATTTAATTGTAGATTGTGCCCTTTACCTTTCACTCAATGTAAGTGTAAATTCATCATTTTAGAAATGGTGAAAATGAGGCAGTGCTTAGGTTCTCGGTCTCACACATACAGTAATAACACAGCCAATATATTTCAGACTCAGGGTTTCCTAGAGGTAAAGAACAGGACCTAACCACATTTGTTTACAGGACACTGTACTTTATTTGATAATAATAATTTCTGCTGTTAAAATTAGTGAATCTAGGCAATAGAAGAAGTCTTATATAATAGTCCATTGTCAACTACTGAGCTCCTGCCCACCTACATCTATTTATCTATGATGAAGCTAAATAATTTTTATTTTACTTCCTCATTTTTCCTGTGTGGAATCATAATTAAATTCTGGGAAAGCATAAAATTTTAACCACTCAGATTTCTTATATATAGAAGATAATTAGAATTCCCTTTTAATTATCTAATTACAGCCAAGACTGATTTCTGCTTTAGCAGAGACATAACAATCATATTATGGTCTTGTCTTCTTGTTTACTGATTCACTGATGAGTAGGCATAAAGAGCTATTCCTCTTGCCCCCATCAATGGAAGGTTAAGATTGCAACAATATTCACTGTTTTCAAGTTTGCAAGAGTACCTCTGCTGAGCCAAGAATTCACTGGCAGATCACTGGCAGACTATCTTGTACTATCAAAATTATCTTTTTTTTTTTTTTTTTAAATTTTTTTTTTTCCAACGTTTATTTATTTTTGGGACAGAGAGAGACAGAGCATGAACGGGGGAGGGGCAGAGAGAGAGGGAGACACAGAATCGGAAACAGGCTCCAGGCTCTGAGCCATCAGCCCAGAGCCCGACGCGGGGCTCGAACTCACGGACCGCGAGATCATGACCTGGCTGAAGTCGGACGCTTAACCAACTGCGCCACCCAGGCGCCCCTCAAAATTATCTTTTTTACCAGCAAAAACTTCTGGCACTACACAGAAGAATCACTTGCTGCTTTTGATAGATAGCTACAAAAAACTGAAATCTGCCTAGCCGTTAATGGAGTCTCTTTATGCAGATACTGATTATTTTTCTTTCAGATTAGAATGTGACAAAACAATAAGAATGTAACTAAAGAGAAGATTATTTCTGCTTTTTCTCAAAATAGTACAAATAAAATAGCATTTCAAATATTTAAAAAATAATATTAGAATAATTATTTAAAATCACAGCCAAAGAATCAAACCCAGAACTTGTATATCTAAAAGCAGGGTGGGGTGTCTGAGTGGCTCAGTCAGTTGAGCATCCAACTCTTGATTTCAGTGCAGGTCATGATCCCAGGGTCATGGGATTGAGCCCTGCATCGGGCTCCGGGGTCCGCACTGAGCGTGGAGCCTGCTTAAGATTCTTTCCCGTCTCCCAGTCCCTCTCCCCAGTTTGCGCTCTCTATAAAAAAAATAAACGAGTGAATGAATGAATGAATGAATGAATGAATGAATGAATGAATACAGGGCAACCAAAAAAGACAGCTTAGCCATTTTATCATACATTGTGGTCACTATCAAATAAATAAGATTCAACAGTTGTTAGCAGGATTTAGGCAAAGTAATCCACACAACCCTAAACCCGCAAGAATACATTCTTTCAAGATACTAATTTCATGTAAGAAATTAGACAAAAGTGACAGTAGTATTCTGAGCCCGCACTATATTACATGCTCTTCATCAATGTCATTTAATAAAAAAATAAATTAAATCCTCTAAAAAGAAACATGCTTTTTCCAGATTTCTTCCTCTGAGGTCCAAGTCCCCAACTGCACACTTGGTAACTTCTATACAGGATGGGAGTGAATTGGTGGCTCAACTTAAGTGAAGCATGATTTCAACTACACAGCTGCCCAGTGGTACAGAGCCTGCAAACCCTGATACAGTACCTTTCCAGGGGTTAGTTTACAAAGCTATTACCTTATTTCAACAACAAAAACTAAGAACATCTTTTAGTCAGAGCTACAGTTTGAAAAGCATAGTAGTTCCATCTGAATTCTTATACCAATTAAAAATTAACACCTATGATACTTTGTTCAGATTTCCCACTTTCAGGAATTAAAAGCAATTAGCTAGTATATTCATCAATACAAAAAAGAGATCGGCTATTAACCTCTAAGGGGACTCAAATATTATCATTCTACTTGGTACCTGATGGCAAATGATGGTGCCAGGAGAACTAAATCAAGTATTTTACCTCATTTCAAAAGACAAAATGCTTAGTGAGCAAACCTTTTAGTTCCTTTTTCACACGTAGTAATGATTGTGACATTGGCCATTTAATGAGGATTAGAGCCCAGTTTGGGTTACAGTCTTCAGCATAATTCTCTGTTGCCATCTTTCCCTGTCTCTTGATGGAGATTATATTTGCTATGGTTGACCTTAAAAATTTCTCACCTTGTCACATTTGGTTCCAGCTACTAAGCAAGACACTTCACCTCCAAGACGTTTGGCTGCAGTGATGGTATTTAATGTAACGGGTGCTAGAGTATCATTTGCATGCTCGGCTATCACCAGGGTACTCTGAAATCGTAACAATGAGACCTAAAAGGAAAAAAAAGGTGAAAAAGAATATTGTAATGCAAACAGGGTTTTCAAAATTCTAATTATTAAGTATGTGTGCCTCAAAGAAAACTGTACACAAAACTCAGTTCTATAAATATATCCATAAAATACTTGCTCAATGGCAAAAATTAAGCAATTTGTGTCTATCATTCTATTACCAATATTCTTAATTAAAACAGAAAATGCATTTGTATTCTACTGTTAGAAAAATTTAATTATTTCAAAACAACTTTCCCATTAATATAAGTTTCTCAATACTGTATGTTCAATGAGAAACTGCTAAATACATCTAAATTTAAAATTCTTAAGTTGTACCGATTAATTATCAAACCAGGAATCAAACTACCACCAATTACACTCACTTGCAGCAAACTCCTAAAGATACAGTATATCTAGAAATAATGGGTTAGAACACTTACTAAAGTTGATTTCTATTGCTTCACGTAAAATGCATTCAATACCCAAATAACTAATAATGTAATGTCTTTAAATGCTACACAGTAATTCTGCTCAGGTTTCAACCGCTTGAACATGCTTCTGAATTCAAAAAAGAAGCTTGCAGACAGCATCTTGGAACCAACCAGTATCCACTTATATCTACTGTGGACTATCAAGAGATCAAGCTCATGGTCATCTGGAATAAATTCAAACACCAGGAACACAAAAATGAATAAGAATGCTCACTGTGCTCAAAGATTTTAAGGGAAATAAAACCTGTTACATACAATTATTAGACAGTTTTTCAGTTAATGAAGAGATCCAAACTGCTGGAGGTTGCAGATCATGAAGCACAGAATCAAGGGTAAGAAAGGAACAAGCTTAGGTGTTCCTGTCTTGTGAAAACATAAGGAAGGGTACCACAGGTGTGACGAAGTCTAAGAAAATAAGAAAACTGTGGAATTATCCTTGTGAAAAATTGCAATGAGAAATGAGAAAAAAAGACACTGAAAATCAAATGGCATGGTTATATGGCTTAATTCAGCAATAATCTTTGATATGGAGTTGGAGTGAAGGAAGCATGGTATAAAATTTACATCCAGAGCTGGAAATTTACACAGGAGGGTATGAATGAAAGGCAGGGAGGCATAGGACTTACAATGCTCATTACACAATTAAATTTGGAAAATACTTATGTTTTCATTTACTATACTATAAATACCTATTGCCATATTTTAATACTTTTCCTTTTTATTGGTGTTAAGTATATGAGCATACCAGTTTAACCAGTTCTGTAATCGGTAAAAACAATGCAGGGGCGCCTGGCTGGCTCACTCAATGGAGTGTGCAAATCTTGATCTCAGGCCTGTGAGTTTGAATTCTATGTTGAGTGCAGAGATTACTTTAAATAAATAAATAAATAAATAAATAAATAAATAAATAAATAACACATTTTTTTAAAAAATGCAGGGAAGACCATCCTCATAGCTAAATCTTTGCACTCATCCTCAACAAATGAGAGTTTGTTTCAGTCTGGAAAGACTCTTCTGATCAGAATCTGGCCAGACATGGGGCGCCTGGGTGGTTCAGTCAGTGAAGCATCTGACTTCGGCTCAGATCATGATCTCGTGGTCGGTGGGTTCAAGCCCCACATCAGGCTCTGTGCTGACAGTTCAGAGCCTGGAGTCTGCTTCAGATTCTGTGTCTCCCTCTCTCTGATCCTCCCTGCTCATGCTCTGTCTCTCTCTCTCTCTCAAAAACAAATAAAAACATTAAAAAAAAAAAAAAAAAAAAAAAAAAAAAAAAAAAAAAAAGAACCTGGCCAGACTTTAGCTTCTCTGCTTGCATAGAAGACTAAGCCAGATTCTGTGCAACTTTCCAACAGGGACCCTTCCTCCCCTAAGCTTTCTACCTTTACCAGTTCATCCTCAACCTTCTCCTCAGTCCTCTAACCCCCTCTATCCTTGATGAACCAATCCCACAGCTGGGGACCAGAGACTCTAGGGACATGACAGAGGAAGAAATCACTGCATTATGTATCATGGATGGCATTTCTTGTTTTTTTTTTTTCCCCTCCCTTTTTTTTTTTTACTCAATGGAAGCAAGTAAAGGAGGGAAAATGAGACTTTTGTTGTTGCCAGATCGAGTACCTGCTTGTATAACGATAAAAAAAATTGCCTTCTTATAGGAAGTGGTTAAAGTTAAGGTTAGAAATATTTATGCAGATCTTATGATTCTTTTCTTATGACAAATTCCTAGAAGTGTTAGATCAAGAGATAGGCACACTTTTAAGGCTTTTAATACTGGCACAAACTGTTTGTTCTCCAGAAAGTTGTGGCAATTCACAACAGTTCACAATTCTTGGGAGGGAATGAAAGTTCTTAGAAGGCAAATACCAGGCCTATTCAAAGAGTCTGCTACAATGTTTTTTGTTTTTTTTTTAATACACATCTGTAGAAATATATAGTACTTTTTCTTTTTTAATCAGAAGAGCACAGTATCTTGCAAAGAACTCTAACTAGAACTCAATGGCATAATTTATGATTTAAATCACATTTCACAACAATTGCCAGTAACAAGCTACTTATTACCAATATATATCAGACACCATATTTTTGATTATGTTTCACACATCATTTACTATAAAAATTATGAGATTTCCATCACCATTTGAAGAATAAATCCAAGATTTGGTGGCAGAAGGCCCATAATTGCTATAAATTATAGTCCTATCATAAGATAAAGTAGGCCATCCTCCCAAGGAATCCTCAAGCTTTTTAGAACTCCTAGGGGGACACAGTATATTCTTTTAAAAAGACTATTCAAGGGGCGGCTGAGTGGCTCAGTCAGTTAGGCATCTGACTTCAGCTCAGGTCATGATCTCGCGATCCATGAGTTCAAGCCCCGCATCGGGCTCTGTGCTGATAGCTCAAAGCCTAGAACCTGCTTCGGATTCTGTGTCTCCCTCTCTCTGCTCCTCCCCTGCTCAGACTCTGTCTCTCTCTCTCTCTCTCTCAAAAATAAAAAAAATTTAAAAAGACTATTCAAAATTATAAGAGTAAACAACAACAAAAGAATATATGTAAGAACACACTCAGTTCATTTGCCTTATCAATCTTTACTAAGTACTATATACATCACAAAGGCACTCTATATTACTTTTTTTTTTTTTTAAGAGAGAGAGAGAGAGAGAGAAAGCAGGGGAGACAGAGAGAATCTTAAGCAGGCTCCATGCTCAGTGTTGAGCCCAACATGGGGCTCAATCCCACAATCATGATCTGAGCCAAAATCGAGTCAGACACTCAACTGACTGAGCCACCCAGAGCCCCAACACTGTATGTTACATTATCAATTGACTCCTTGTTATTATTTTTTTTAATACTAAGCTTCCTTCTAACTCAGTGTTCTACCTTCTATTCCTCAGATACCATGTAAAGAAAACCTACAGCACCTAAACATGGTTATATGGCTTAATACAGCAATAATAGTAGTGTTTAGCAGGAGAAATTCACCTGTAGCCTTTAATATGTTACGCTGTAGGGTGCCTAGGGGGCTCATTTGGTTAAGTGTCTGACTCTTGATTTCAGCTCAGGTCATAATCTCCTGGTTTGTGAGATCCAGCCCAGGTCAGGCTCTGCACTGACAGTGTGGAGCCTGCTAGGGATTCTCTTTCCCTTTCTCTGCTCCTTCCCTACTCACACTCTCTCTTTCTTAAAATAAATAGACTTAAAAAATCAGATTGTTTAAAAAATAAAAATAAAATGATATGCCTCAATCTAGAGCCCAGTTACTTCACATGCAAATTGAGGGAGATGAACTAGATCAGAAGGTTTCAAACTACACTCCATATAAAGAAGCTAAGAGTTCCAGGGAGGCATCTCAGGAACCACCACAAAGGATGAAGTGAGAACTAGGCAAGCAGCGTTCCCAGAATGGCTCCTCAGCTTTGCTTTAACCAAATTAACTAAACCAAAATATATAGAGTTGACCCTTGAACAACATAGGGGTTAGGGCACTGACCCTGGTGCAGTCAAAGATCTACATGTAACTTTTGACTCCCCCAAAACTAACAGCCTACTGTTGGACCAGAGCCTCCCCAATTACGTTAACAGTTGGTTAACCCGTATTTGGTATGTTATATGTATTACACACTGTATTCTTACACTAAAGCTAAAGAAAATATTAAGAAAATCATTAGAAAAGAAAATACACTTACAGTACTATACAGTTATTTATCAAAAATTTTCACATACACGTAGACCAGTGCGGTTCAAACCCATATTGTTCAAGGGTCAACTGTATATCTTAATTAAAACACATAACTCTATGATGTAGGTACTGTATTACCCTGACTTTACAGACAAGGAAAATGAAGCTTAGTGGCTACATAACTAAGAAAACAAAGCCAGCTTAAAAGTGCAAGTAGTCAGACTCCAGAATCTGAGTTTTTAATTACTAGCGCACATCAAAGTACCATCATTTTAAGCTGTCTTATATAGGTATTCCCCATTTTTCAAAAGTTCACATTATACCACTTCACTTTTATAAAACATCTTCCTGTTTCCACTAACCAAAAGAAATCCGAAGAGGATTTTCACTTTTATGAAAAAAAGGTGACAAGCAAAAATAGCCTTCAGCATTGGTTTTGCAGCAAGCTGTAACCCAAAGCATCACACATCCCAAAGCAGCAAGAATGGAACCATAAAGCTCCTTCCCTGGATATACACTCAGCATCAAGCCACCATAGCTTTGAACTGTGTGAGCATCTGTGATTTGTCTCAACTTACTCTGTGCATCCATTAGCAAGATGTGTCCTATGGTATCAGAAAAGCCTAAGAGATGGGGCGCCTGGGTGGCTCAGTCAGTTAAGCATCTGACTTCGGTTCAGGTCATGATCATGGGCTCAAGCCCTGCTTTGGGCTCTGCGCTGACAGCTCAGAGCCTGGAACCTGCCTCGGATTCTGTGTCTCCCTCTCTCTCTCTGCCCCTCCCCAACTCGAGCTCTGTCTGTCTGTCTCTCTCTGTCTCAAAAATAAATAAACATTAAAAAAAAAATTTTTTTAAGCCTAAGAGAGATTATTTTTGGGGTCTGAAAATGCTTAAACATTTTTCTGTATAAATTAATGGCAATTGCTTCTTCACTTTATACCATTTCAGCTTATGAAAGGTTTCACAGGAAAGCTCTATTCTGCATAACAGGGGAAACATGTATATGGGTCATTCCTATAAGATTTCATTTAGCAAATACTTCCCTGCTTTTTTAAAAACAGCACTGATCAAAAAGAAACAAACAAACAAATGATGTCAAAGCCCTCTTTTCCAGCTCTAAAAATTCCATAGCCCTAAAATCCAATTTTATATAGAAGAGTTGGATAGATACCACTAAAGATTCAAAAGATACAGGTCCATTACCAAAAAGGTTTTTAAACAAAAGTTACATTTTATTATCTTATGATCCATTGCATCTGCATACTTAGGGCCCTATTTTTTTTTTTAACTTTTTTAACGTTTATTTATTATTGAGAGACAGAGAGACACAGAGCATGAGCAGGAGAGGGGTAGAGAGAGGGAAGACACAGAATCTGAAGTAGGCTCCAGGCTCTGAGCTGTCAGCACAGAGTCCCGTGTGGGGCTGGAACTCACAAACTGCGAGATCATGTCCTGAGCCAAAGTCGGTTGCCTAACCAACTGAGCCACCCAGGTGCCCCAAAGGGCCCTATTTTTTATGGGGGAAAAGAAACCAAGTCCTTAAACATTAAAGATAAACTACCGAAATATTTAATTAGGTAACAGCCAAAAAAGGAATCTCAATCTCTTCAAAACACTGAAATTATAATTACTTAATGCACACTGCAGTCACGATAAATTCTGGGTCATTAACCTTATCTGGGCGCTCAAAACTGCCTGACAATGTTACTATGATATCCATGTTGGCACTCTCACTGTCCATACAACCATTTCAAAGATTCCCCTCTGATGTTCTCAACTGCCAACAGTCTGCTCCCTACTCTCAGAAAAGCACCTCACTTCCTTATTCACAATGAAAACTGAAGCCATCAGAGGGGACCTGCTGCACTTTCCTGATATCCAACAAAAATTCCTGCCCCTGCCCTGTCAAAATAGAAGCTGCTACAGGTTCTAGATCTGGTATCTTTATCTGGGCTTTAGATTCTGTCCTCTCAAATCTAGTCAAAGACTTTTTCTATAATCTCCTCTCAGTCATGTCTCCAACCTCTTTCATTTTCCAGGGCTCCTTCCCATCAACATGTAACATGTTTGAGGCTCTCCCAATTTTAAACAAGCCCAAAATTAAAAACCCACTAGCCCCACCTTCCACTCCAATTCTCTAATTCCTCAGCTCCCATTCATGCCTCAACTACATGCATTCTGGTTTATGTCCTCACTAAAATTACCAACAGATATGCTTCAGGCTTTACCTTACTTGTTCTCTCAGCATTATTTGAAATTATGGACTATTCCACTCTCATTTCCATGGCTTAATTTATAATTTACCACCTGTACATGAATCACATATATATTGGGGGAAGGAGGGAGAAAGAGATAACAAACCTTGCTAAGCGCCAGACCTACAATTAGGCTACATCTGCATATCCAACTGCTTAACGTGCCTGTCTCATCACTCTCCAACTCAGCAATTCAAATCTTAACTCATCTTTCCCCTGATATTCTAGCCTCTCACCACACTCCTTCTCCAGAGTTCTTCAGGGGATGCACCACTCTCTAACAAGCTGCACAAACCATGATCTGAAACTCAGATCTGAGTTTTTTCTCAACCCTCACATCCAATAAACTGCCAATCATAACAATTCTGCCTTCTAAATACAGTATCTCCTAAATCTATTCACTTCGGTGCCACCACCTAGTTAGTGCAGGCCATTATCCCTCTCCTATATCACCCCAACCATCTCCCAACCTAACTTTCTCCCCTTCAATCCATTCCTCTCAGTGAGGAATGGAAACATGACATAAATCTAGCCTGTTATTCCTCTGCTTAAAACACATTAATTGCTTCCTGTCTCCTTAGGATATGGTAAACTAGACTCTATGTTGGCTTATCAGGCATTTATTTTATGGTGTGATCTACCTCTCTAGCCATATATCCTCTCTCCGTTTATACCTTATTTTCAGATACTTGAACTTGCCTGCTCTCTCTGACCTCCAGCCTTCCTCAAATTGTTCCCTCTACCTAGAGGACCTCTTCCCTTCTTACCTGGTTAGCTTCCAATCATCCTTAAGTTTTCTGCTTAAATGCCAATCCTTCCAAGAAGCCTTAGTACAGAGCAGTGGTAAACATACAGGCTCTGGAGCCACCCTGCCTGGGTTTGAATTCCACCTCCACCATAACTTCTCTGTGTCTCAATTCCCTGATCATAAAATGGAGATGATAATAATAATAACCTCACAGAGTTGTTGTGAGGACTGAATTATTTGGAATAGTGGCTGGAACATAATAAATGCTCAATGAATGTTAGCTATACACAAAAGCTTTCTTTGGTTCTCCTTGGACTAGTTAACTTTGTTAGCACCAACACAGTACACTGAATTGCCTCCCTTATAGCACTTATCACACTTGATTATACTAACTAGATTATTTTGTCTTCCCCACTTGATTTTGAGTACAGGGGCCATGTCTGATTTTCTTATCACTATAACCCTAGCTTCTACTTCAGTATCTAGCACAAAGCAAATATCCAATAAATGAACCGAACATTGATTTTAAAAACCTCTTCATCAGGGCACCTGGGTGGCTTAGTCAATTAAGCATCTGACTCTTGATTTCTGGTCAGGTCATGATCTCACAGTTGTGAGATCAATCCCTGCATGGGGTGTGTGCTAGACTTGAAGCCTGCTTAAGATTTTCTCTCTCCCTCTCCCTCTGTCCCTCCCCCACTCATGTTCTCCCTGTCTCTTAAAACAAAAACTCCTCTTCAGCAAAGGAATGAGATGACAACCCAAAGACTGGGAGAAAAATATTTGCAAATGACATATCTGATAAAAAGATATCTAAAAGAACACAAAGAGCTCTTAAAAATTCAACAATAAGAAACAAATTGGTTTTGGGGCGCCTGGGTGGCTCAGTCGGTTAGGCAGCTGACTTCGGCTCAGGTCATGATCTCGTAGTCTGTGAGTTCGAGCCCCGCGTCAGGCTCTGTGCTGACAGCTCAGAGCCTGGAGCCTGCTTCAGATTCTGTTTCTCCCTCTCTCTCTCTGCCCCTTCCCTGATCGTGATCTGGCTCTCTTTCTCTCTCTCAAAAATAAACATTAAAAAAAAAAATTAGAATAGCAAAAATCCAAAACACTGACGATACCAAATGCTGGTGAGGATGTGGAGCAACAGGAACTCTGGGAGAAATTAAAAATTGTACAGCCACTTTGGAATATGGCAGTTTTTCACAAAACTAATATATTTTTGTCATACAATCCAACAGTCACATTCCTTAGTATTTACCCAAATGAGCTAAAAAATTACTTACACACAAAAACCTAAACATGGATGTCTATAGCAGCTTTATTCATAATTGCCAAAACTTGACAGCAACCAAAATGTCCTTCAGTAGGTGAATGGATAAATAAACTGTAATTCATCCAGAAAACAGAATATTCAGCACTTAAAAAAAAAAAAAAAAAACGTGCTATCAGGCCAAAAAAAGACTATATACTGTACAGTTTCACTCAGATGACATGCTGGAAAGGCAAAGCTATGGAGACAGTGAAAAGATCAGTAGTTGCCAGGGGGTGGGGGCAGGGAGGTAAGAGGGAAATAAGGAGAGCACAGTAGATTTTAGGGCATTGAAACCATTCTTTACAATACTATAATGATGTATACATGCCACTGTACATTTGTCAAATGAATGTATAGAATCAATTGGAACAAAAGTACCACTCTGGTGTAGGATGTTAATAGTGAGAGGCTAGGGAGGGGGTAGGGATGGGTGGGGTTTCTCCTCAACTTTGCTGTGAGTCTAAAACTGCTCCCCCATATAGTCTTTTTTTTCCAAATAAGTCTATTTTTTTTAAAATCTTCTGTTGTTTTAAAAACATCCTTTAAATACTTCTACTGTATACACTGAGCTATAGAAAGCAATTTTAAGACTCTAGATCAGCCTTTCTCCAAAGTTGCTCATCTGAGCCAGAGAAAATCTAAATGACTGTTGTCTTAATTCTCCCAAGAATGAACACAGACAGTTAGGACCATTCTAGATACATAGGTGAGTAAGTTAATTCACTGCATACAGTGGATGCTTTAGATGCTTGTTGCCACCTTACAATCATATCTTCCTTCTGTGTGTGTAAGTGTGGAAGAAGTTTTCCGGGGGGTACTCCTGGAAACAACATCTATGAGACATCAAGGAAACAGGACTGAGCATGGAAGAAGCTAAACCGAAACACTGTGATGCAGTCACAACAAAGATCTCAGTTGATCTCACAAGGAGGCCTGAAGCTATGCAGGCCCTTCAGGGTCATACAGAATTGAAGCCAGGGTGCTACAGATATTCCTTTTCACGTGGTGTCATTACTCCAGACTATTTTTTCTTAATTTCCAGGGTTCCTTCAGCATGTTCCACCTTACCTTAGACAAAATTCACATGGACTTGCAATTTTGTTTTGTTTTGAACGATCAAACTGTTTCTAGTTTCTGTTTCTGTTTCTGTTTCTAGTTCAAGCCTGGAAACAATCCATATTAAAAACCAAGATATCTAATAAGAACACATACAATATGAACAGAATTAAAATACTAAATAAGTGATCTAAGATAGACAAAACTCAAAAATGACGTTTTTTGTCTATAGAAAATCTTTTCCTCTTACTATTAATTCATCACTCAATAACAACTGTAAAGCACCTCAGTTTACAAAGTAATTTCAGATATCCTTTCAGAATTTCTCCAGCCCCCCAACTAGATTAATCCTGCCATTTTGTTCCCCAAATACCCTATACAACTTTCTGTTACAATGATTATACTTAAAATAATGTGTTCAATGTCTTTCTTCCCTTATCTATTCACACCATGTGGGCAAGAATTAGGTCTGTCTTGTTCTCCACTGTGAATTTAGTACCTACCTTTGTGCCTGGCACACAGCAGATATTCAATGAATGTTTAGTGACTAAATGAAGTTTCCCCAAAATGATAAAAAAAACTAAAAAGCAACTCTTTGTATCTCACTGGTAACTTAATTACCTAAGAACTTACATGTGTACCTACCAAGAACAGTATATAAACTTGTTAAATCACTACCCATCATGCTCTTAGAAAACTTACCAAGATTACTGACTAAAATTAGTTTAAGTAATAAAATGTGAGAAGTTTTCTTCTGTATACCAACTACATACCCTCATAGAGTTGACTGGCCTTTATGAGAGAGTATAATTTTTTAGGGCAGGGCTTAAAAGGGTTCCACCCTTTCAGAGACAAACTTCTTGAAAATGATATCTGTAAGCACCAACTACTGCCTTATCTCTCTGTCTCCTTTACTCACAGCAAACCGACTTTCATTTCCACCACAACACCGAATCCAATCTCTTCAAAGTCACTGACAACCTCGTTATGAGTAAGTCCAATGGAAATATTTTGGTCCTTCTCTTATTCAACCTTAACAATTATGACACTGCTTTTGATTTTTTCAGTCTTTTAGGAGCAACCAAGGAGATTTACTGCTTAAGAGTTCCTGCTGAACATAGACAAACTCTATGTTCATGTAGTAAACTACCACAAGTCTTAGAAGAAAAAAAAGGTAGAATCTAACTCCCTTACAAACCCACTCAAAACCTAAAGTAGTAAGAATAATTTAGCCTAGGGGCACCTGGGTGGCTCAGTCAGTTGAGCGTCCGACTTCGGCTCAGGTCATGATATCACGGTCTGTGGGTTCAAGCCCGGCATCGGGCTCTGTGCTGACAGCTCAGAGCCTGAAGCCTGTTTCTGATCCTGTGTCTCCGTCTCTCTCTGTCCCTCCCCCACTCTCACTCTGTCTCACTCTGTCTCTCAAAAATAAATAAATGTAAAAAAAAAAATGTTTTTAAATAATAACTTAGCCTACTATCTTTGCGAACTAAGTGGGATATGGGTAAGGGGAAGGAGAATGTGAGGGTCTTTTTACTTCTTAACTCAAAAATAAAAAGGCATGAGGGGCGCCTGGGTGGCTCAGTCGGTTACATGTCCAACTTCAGCTCAGGGTGTGATCTCGTGGTCCGTGAGTTCGGGCCCCGCGTCGGGCTCTGTGCTGACAGCGCAGAGCCTGGAACCTGTTTCAGATTCTGTGTCTCCCTCTCTCTCTCTGACCCTCCCCCATTCATGCTCTGTCTCTCTCTGTCTCAAAAATAAATAAACGTTAAAAAAAAATAATAAATTTTAAAAAAGGCATGAATAATCTATAAAATCTTTACAAGTTCTAATGCAAAAGATAAATAATATATAATTAAAGTCAGCTATCCCTATTTTAACATACATTTTGTAATAATAAAATGTATATTACATTTCTGTACTTAAATAACTTACTTTAACCTCTTTAGTAATAAAATATGATAGCTTTTAATCATGACTAGAAATGTCATATGACATTGATTATAATATTAAAAACACACTCAATTTACTTCACTTTTAAAACAGACAAGACCCTTGGTAGACACATTGGCAAGCAGCATAATTTTATGGAATTCACCTTATACAATAAATCTTTTAGAACTCCATCAAAATTGGCTCTCTTTCTTCTTTCAAAAGAAATTAAAATTTGCATGCAAATTATAGAGTTCAATCTCATTTGTCAATGCTAGGCCATGGACTCTGAAAAATGTCATGTTCCTTCATACCAGTTTCATAGCTTCTGAATCATGATTGTTATGCCTTCCATCTAGTAATGAATACAAAAACAGGGCACTCAATTGACCTTGAGAAGTGTTGCTTCACTCTCCACATAAAGTATTTCTCTGGTATCTTATTAGTCAACAAATCAATTTCAAATGCAAATGAATATAAAATAATACTCATAATTCAGATTAACTTCCTTGCAAGAATGTTAATTGCAAATGCCTACCTATTCCCCTCTTTTTTTTCCCTACCTATTTCCCTCTTAATGTGTTCTCTAAGCTCCTTATTGCAGATGTAAAATACCACCTTCATTAAACAGATGACATTGAGGAGCCCCCCAAAGATGAAGGAATTTGCTCAAGGGCACAAATCAGGTCAACACTGGAAAGAGAACTTGAATACCAAATGCAAGTCATTTGACTTACATTCTAACAGTTTAAGGCATCCCCCTGCCCCTTTTTTAATTCCAGTAACAAACAGGGTCATCTGGGTGGCTCAGTTGGTTAAGCTTTCAGCTCTTGATTTAGGCTTAGGTCATGATCCCATGGTCGTGGGATCGCACCCCGTATCAGGCTCCACACTGAGTGTAGAGCCTGCTTGAAGTTTCATTCTTTGTCCCTCCCTCTCTGTCCCTCCCCACCTCTCTCTCAAAATAAATAAACATTAAAAAATTTTTAATTGCAGTAAAAAAAACATAGCATTTATCATATTAATCATTTTTAAGGGTATAGTTAGCTTTATACACATTGTTAACAGTTTAAGATAATCTTTTAATAGATTAACTTTATTAGTAAAAATATAGTTTTGTGGAAACATATCTTCCAAAATAACTCATGGTTGGCTACAGAACTATTTTTTTTTTTAATTCCAAGAGTACAGATTTCACAAAAGCTATCTGACTTTATGACATTGTAAGTAAACAGAAGCATAAGTAAACAGAAGTCCCATGAAGGGACTCCCACTTTAGAAATACAAGACAACTTAAAAGCATCAAAAAATGTAAGAGTAGTAATGGATTATAACCTACTAAATAAAGGATCCATGATAAATACAAAAATAAGCAAGAAGAAAATATTCTTCCTTATAACAGAATATAATAAATGTAGAAGGAATCATGGAATTAGAAAAATTACCATTTTACATCATAGTAATATCTCAACATCAACAGGTGATGAGAAACAGGAGACTCACATAATCTCAACGTATCTAATTTTAACAAATTGTTAAAAATCACAAAGGGAGAAGTAGTAACTTGAGAGTGGAAAAACTTGGTGAACAACACTTTATGCAAGTAATTAAAGTCAACGTCACCAATAATGAGATAAATTAACATTATGAGCCGCCCTACACGATGCACTGAAAACACAGTATCACTTCTGTGATACTCCTGCCAAAATCTAATCATGAGGAAACACCAGACAAACCTAAATAGAGACAGTCAACAACAACAAAAAAGGCCTGTACTCTTCAAAAATGTCAATGCCATCAAAGCCAAAGAAAGGCTGAGGAGCTTTTCTAACAAAGACTAAAGATACAAGAAAACTAAATGTAAGGCATGATTCTCAAGGACCCTAGACCAAATTGCCAGAAAAACTGTTAAAAATGATATTAATATGACAATTGGCAATGTTTGCATGTCTGCAGATTAGACAACAGTATTTTATCGTTGTTAAAACTGCCTGACGTTGCCAATTTTACCATGGAAATGAAAGGTGAACCTCCTTGTTTTTAGAAAATACACGCTGACTCACTTGGGAATAAGTGGTATATCTGCAACATATTCTCAAGTAGTCCAGAAAAATAATAGTAAGTATATATGAAAAGAGATAAAGCAAATATGTCAAACTGTTAATGCTGGTGAAACTGAAAGGATTTTGAGAATTATGTGCACTATTCTTATAACTTTTCTCTAAGTCTTAAATTATTTCAAAATTTAAAAAGTTAAATATGTATGTGTATGTATGGATCCATTTTAGAAGTGTTCCTGCCACTTCCTTAGATTCTTGAAATTCAACTCTGAAGCATTCTTATGACTTTAGAGCAACTACTCTATTTAGCTTGACTTCAAATTCTCAAAATAAGGCAAGGTCAAACTCTTTGGCAAACCACAATAAAGATTTGGAAATACCATGTATGCACACTGGCAAACTGTGTTGACAAGAAGAATCACTTAAGCTAATCATTCCATTTTTTCCATGAGATCTACAAAACATCTGAGTCCTAAATTGCCCCCACTAAAATTATTTCACTTATGCCAGACTCCTAACTTGTCCACAAAACTACCTTCTAATTACTGCATAGCTATTTTTCTGCCAGTCTGGCTCTGATATCTGGAGTTTTCCCAAATTCACAACTTTAACTTGTTTATGTCTAGATCTTCTGAGGAAAAAAAAATCTCCTGGGAGAAAACTGAACAGCGACCTGAAGGATGGGGATTTGAACTTGTTCACAGAGTGGAGGGGCATGCAGGATTTTTCTTTTCTTTTCTTTTCTTTTTTAAATGAAACAAAGAATACACAAGAAAAGAGCCTACAGACATCTAGGAATATTGTCAACTATGTCTCAGGGAGAAAAATCCCAGTGGTGGATGTGAAAATATGCATGCATAAAACAAACTATAGAAAAAGTTAAAAAACGTCCATAAAGTTTCTGACCCAATTTAGCAATCTTGTTTTAAACTCTTGATTTGTCACTAAGGAAAGCACCAAAAACTTACCATTACCAATAGTTCCCTGGCTATTTAACCAACAATCTACTGTATAAAAAGACGCCTGCCTTATAAAACTGGCTAAAGCTGTGAAACTGGATGACTGACTTTTCACTACAATCCCCTAAACTCAGCACTGCCCCATAAATCAGAGAGCAGAGCAAGTTCTTAAAACACCGCCCTTACCCCGGAGCCCCCCAGCACTCGGCTGTGAGTAGATTCCAGCAGCCCCTACGCGCCCAGAGAAAATGTTTTAATTCTTCCAGAAATGTTGGCTTCCAAGTGAATTCAGGTTTTAAACTCTTTCCAAGAGGCCACCCCAGCAGCGACATTTTCCTTCCTCAGGTTAAGATTCCCGGGACGCAGCTGCACACTCCCCGCCAAACTGGAGAACCTGGCGGCCTGGCAGAATGCGGAATAAATCCGGAAGGTTCAAGAGGGGCTGGGAAACAGAAGCGCGGCTTCATACTCTGGGTCACCCTGACCTCTGACATCGGCCACCCCGCGGTCCACCGGGAAGGAGTCAAGGGCAGACCCTAGAACTTCGGGCCTGAGCCACAGACCGTGCTGGGCCTGCCTGCGTTAAGGCTGGTCAGGTCTGTGGAAGACTATGACCTTCGCCAAGGCACTCACAGGGGCAGTACACTGAGGATGGGCCGTCATCGGGCTCTGCCTTTCCCTCCAGGACTCACCGCCCGCCGGAGGTGGTCTGGAGCCGCCGCTCGGAACATGGTCTCTATTCCCGTCCGCCTAGAAGCACCGTCAGTCTCACGGCCTCCGGTAGCCTAACCAAGCAGCGCCGCCTCTGCGAGTCACTGTAACGCTCGCGAGACGCGCTAACGAGAGCGGAAACGGCTCAAGGGAAGAGCGAGAGCTCACGGTTTCTGTCTGCCCATTGGGCAGTCGCGCAACCAACGGGGTTGGCGGAAAGTTAGGGACTGGGCTTGGAAGTAGGGCAAAGGTGAGGCTCGGGTGAAGTGCAGCGGCTGAATGGCTGGCGGAGCTGGTGAACTACCAGCGACAGTGGTGGCCCAGAATGCCTCTCAGCCCCACAAGTGGGCAACGTTCTGAAAGTGAACTTTCACCCTGAGCTGATTGACGTCAGTCTCCTGGCTGCCAGCCCTCTGGATGAAGTTCCCCCCCGCCCCAGTTATTCTTTTGTTTGCTTTTTTATTCACGCATGTCAACGCTCCACCTGTAACGTGCTAAACACATTTTCCAGGTCAGGGGAATATAATAAAAGGATGCATAAGAAGTTGACCTCACCAGACTCTGAAGGAAACATACAAATTTCTTATTACGGAAAGAGGGATTCACCGAAGTGATGATGTTTGAGCTAGGTTCTGGAGGAAAGAACCGTGTGGGCAAAAACCAGGAAGGAACGTGAGGTGAAGACCCAAGGACAGGGGCAGAACTTTGTGTGCTGGCTGTAAAAGGAGGCAGGATGGCTGGAGATACAACTGGAACAGTAGTTGGGGAAAGCCTTGAATTTGGGGAATTGGGGCCGACCCTGGCCTTCTCCCCTTCCCTGGCCTTATCCTCTTCCTCTCCTCTTCTCCTCTACCTGTCCCTGGGCACCCCACCCACATCCTGGCTTCAGTGCTGTTGGTGCCAAATCTCTCCTGACCTTTGGATCCACATATCCCCCAACCTACTTGGACATCTCCACAGGATGTCCCTCAACATCTCAAACCCACATGTACACAATTGACAGCATCCCCCTCCAGATTTGATTCTCCTGTACTCCCCTTTTCAGCAAATGCTTTCCACCTCCACCCAACTGCTCAAGCAAGAAACCTAGGGACCATACTTGACTCCTTTCTCCCCTTTATCCACTTACCCTATCAGTCATTAAGTTCTAGTGATTCCACTCCCACATAGCTCCCAAATCCATCTAGGACTCTTTTCTACCCCTCTCCGTGTTTGGATGGTTACAGTTACCTTCTCACTGTTCTCCCACCTTCTAGTCTTCTCCACCCTCCAATCCATCTCCCATTGCAACCAAAAGACTCTTTCAAAAAGGTAAATTGGTGATATTACTCCCTTGTTGAATATACCTCAGTGACTCCCCATTGGCTTTTAGGATAAAATGCAAACCCCTTAATATAACTTATGAGCCCTTTGTGAGCTCATCCTTCCCTTTCTATTGAGCCTTGTCTTTCCCCTCCCTCTCATCCCCCATGGCCATAAAGAACTATCCTCCATGCCCTACCCCCTCTGCCTCCCCACTCTTCTTCCTCACTCTCCCTTTACTCCTTTAACTGTTTAATACCTATTCATTCTTGAAATTTCAGCTTGGAAACTCCTCCCCCCACCAACTCTGAATTGGATACCTCTCCCATGTGCCCCTATTTTCCCCTTTATTGACAATTGTCACATGGGTTGCAATGACCTGGTTACTTGTCTGTCTCATCCATCTGACTGTATGTCCTACCTTTTTTTAATTATTGTGTCTTCAACAGTGTCTGGCTCATAGTAAGCATTCAGTCAGTATTTGTTGGATGAATCAACAAACCAATCAATGACTTACTAAAAAGATCTGAACTTTACCATGACACTTTTAAGCAGGGGAGTCATATGTTCAGAAATGGTCTCAATTCCCAATTTATCAACAACCTTTCCATCCTGGTGAAGTCTAACTAATACATCCCATTGGCTCTACCTTCAGATGATGCCTAGAATCCAACAACTTCTACCAACACCTCTTTATTTATTCCTCTACCACTACACCGTCCCTATTTCTATCACCCGGATCATTCAGGAGCCTCCTAACTGTTCTTTCTGTTTATCCCCTTGCCTCCTGAAGTCTCTTCTCCAAATAGCAAACTGATTGTGTCCTCTGCTCAAAACCCTGTTCTATCACCGTGCCCCAGACATAGGCCTTGCTGCTCTTAAATTCACCAAGAAGCTCTCATCTCAGGGCTTTGCACTTTGGTTGTTCCTTCTGCCTGAAATCTCTTTCCTGGGGATCCAGAAGGCTCTTTTCATCACTTCGCTGAGGTCTGTGCCCAAAAGCTACATTTCCAGAAAAGCCAGCTTTGGCCACTCTAGATAAAATAGCCTCCTTCCCTCATGTTTGATTTTTCTGTTTGGCATTTGTCACCACCTAACAGGATGCACATTTTTGTTCATTTGTTTATTGTTGATCTGCTTCCATGGGAATGTAAGCTCCCTGGGCAAGAACACTGAGTCAACAAACATTCTAAGGGGCCTGTGCTCAGTTTTTGCTCTGCCTCTTCCCCACCTCTACTCCACCTTTAACACTCAGCTCAAGTGACATTTCTTCTGTAAGGTCTTCCCTGATCTTCCAGGATAAATGAATCCTTCCCTCTCCTTCATCCTCCTGGTTCTGCGAACAAGGACTCAGCTTGAACATACGTTGCAACCACTGAGACCATGTCTGTGCCCATGAGTAGACTCAGGCCATTGGATGCCCCCAGTGAATCTATGTGGGAAGGACAATGCAGTATTCCATTTATCACTGTATTTGCCTCCCAATCTGGCCCCCACTGGACTCATGTCTGAGTTCTGTGGAAGTGTAAGGAAAAGTGAAGAGTACTTTAAGTAAAAACTAAAAGGGACTAAAAACAATGTTTAAAAAATGGTACACAAATTAACCTCCTTCATGCCCTCCCCCCATGAGAAAGCAAAACAGAAAAGGAGGGAGAACATTCCCTAGCCCCACACCACAGGACAGCTTTGTCACCTCCCAGGCTCCAGTGAATCAGCAGCATCTGTGCCAGCAGAAGGGCAATACCCATGGATCAGGATGATTTCTGGAAGAGCAGAGCCAGAAGAGAGGTAAAGGCAGAAAACTGCCAAAGTCTGCGATAACTGACCAGACCTGCTCATGAGCACACATGAGATGCTCCCTGGGGGGTTTCAGGGGGAGTGTGGAGGAGTTCCATATTTACATGGAGGTCAAGTACTACCAAAATGTGAACACTAAAACATTTATATTAGCGCAATTTCTGCATACGTGTTTGGGTGTCTGTTTTTCCCACTAATTTATGAGCTGCTTTGGTGGTAAGACCCATGGTTTTTATTATCTGGTTCATGTATGTGGATGTTTAGTGAGTGTTAATAGAAATGTTTGTCCAAAGAGAAAAGGAAGGAAGAAATGGGTGGGGGAAGGGAGGGTGGATTTGCCACAGTCAACCCTAGAAGACAACACTCCAGTCTATTTTGGAAAACACCTCACTGTCTTTTTTCTTCTCCACAGGCCAGTTTCAGGAGAGCTCCTCCAGAATTCCTGATGGAAACTTAGAAGATGAGCGTTAGTGGGACGAACTACAGCCCCAATTACTGTTCCTGTCCAGGGGCCACCACTAGTACTCATTGCCTCCTTCATTGTTTTCAATCTTAAATTCTCCTCACCCTCAGTTAGCATCTCCTCTGGTCTCAGTGGCTTACCTGAGGATATGAGCCCCTGACCACCATGCCTTCTCAGGCCAAGGTCACTGCACTTGTCCCCTTATTGTCAAAATCGAGCAAGAGAGTACTGAGAAGCATTCAAACTGGCCAAGATGATGATTCTCCTTCTTGCCTGTTGGTCCCTGCAAACAAGGTGCCCAAAGTGCTCAGGTAGTAGCTATAGCTTATAGATCAATAGTACTCTTGCTGTATCCTCTGGTGGAAGATTCCCCCTCGGGGGACAAATATCTCTAACCCTGCAGAGTCCAGAGTTGTGAGAGTTGGAAGCTCAAATTCCACAGGTGCTCACTGAGAGTGATGGTAGTAGGTCCCTCCTGATTCTACCCCTTGGTTCCTGGGTCCATGAATTCTTCTGAGTGGGGACACGGCACCATATGAAAGTCTTTGATTCAAGATGTACATGGTATCCTGGAAGATGAACCCCATCCTCATAAAGTATTGCCTCCAAGCTGGTGCTTCAAGAGGGCCATTCTGATGCCCTATCAGGGAAGTAGCTTCTGGGTGGTCCCGTATATGACTAGATGAGCAAACCCTGTGATTATGGACTCATTCCTGAACCTCCACTTCAGTGAGTTGGGTCCCTGATCTGACATGATGTTATGTAAGATCACTTGTGCTGGTGAATGAAATATTCAAAAAGACCTCAGACAATGGTGCTGGTTAAGATCTTGCGGGCAGGGAAAGTAAACAGCATCCAGAATATATGTTAATTCCTGTTAGGATGAATCATGCCTCCTCCAGAATGGAAGGGGTTCAATGTAGTCAACTTGCCACTATATTGCCGATTAGTCTCCTGGGTAGTTGTTATTATATTGGGGGTATATTCAATAGCAACAGTAGCTAAAATTAGTTTTTGTAAGTGGGAGCCTATGCTATTACTCATACTAGCCTCTGTCTCTGCTGCTGTAACCTCCTTATTCACGTGTCCTTAGTGCCAGCACTGGGTGGCTGATGACAGAGACTAGCTGAAGTCATCTGGCCAAGTGAATTTTGCTTTTCTTAGTTATTTAGTGCCTCTTCCATGGTGGATGCTTTCTGGTGGGTGTCAACATGTGATACAAAGATCTTCATACTAGTGGCCTGGGTGGCTCAGTCAATAAAGCACCGATCTTGATCGTGATCTTGGAGTCATGATTTCAAGCCCCACGTTGGGTGTGAAGCCTACTTAAAAAAAGATCTTCATACTTTGTGGTGATGCACCTATACACCTATCCATCCTTGTGCTTCTATCCCACAATCCTTGTCCCTAATCTTCCTAAATTTCTTCTTCCAGGCCCTTACTAGCCATAGAGTCTTTACCATTGCCCCTGAGTTCATATATATTCTAACCTTGGGGGCACTTGTCTGTCCACAAAGTGGATGCCCAGGTGCACCTCCTGAAGTTCTGCGCACTGAGATCTTTCACCACTGTTTCTCAAGGCCACCGCTAATTCAGGCTGTATTGTAACTGCCATCCATTCTCAGCTTGAGGTCACAGACTGAGACAACTTTACACTAGCCAAATACAGGATTTTTCCTCTTTTCAGCTGGTTGTAAGGGATCCTACATACAGCCGTCAGTGTGAGCTGAGGAGGTGCTATTATAATGGTGGTGTGATGGCCTGGCATCTGGGCTGCCTGCTCAAGCAAAACCTGTGTAAACCATCTGTAAGCCTACATGTGTTCAATCCCAGATGTGCCACTTCCACCATAGGATGGATTGTTGCTGGCTGCCTGATATTATGTCTTAGTAGGTTTGATAGAACCTGGCTCATAAGGTAGTTCCTGACATGTGTTCACTTGGCATCTCAAAATCAGACCCAGTAGTACACCAGCAGTTTGGTTTTTTTTTTTTTCAAAAGGCACATAAATCTCTCCTATAGATGGCATGGCATTGCTCCAACACCCCAAGGACTTATGTTGTGATTCCCAGTGGAAATTGCCATAAATTACACACAGCCTCTTTTTCTACCACTGAAAACACTAATATCATGCATACCATCTATATGATATATAGAAGCATAAGGCCAAGTAGCAAGACTGCTTGCACCAAAGCCTGAACCTGCTGTATAACCTTTTCCTTTCCTGAGTTCCAATTAAAGCCTGTAGCTTTTTGCATCACCTGGTATATGGGCCAGAGCAATATTCTTAGTGTGCAATATACTATATCCAGAACCCAAAGAGAACTACCAGGCATTATGCTTCCTTCTTCATTGTAGGAGGTGCAATAATTTATCTTTTTCTTTGGACAGGATATGTGGCATGTCCTTGACACTGGACCCCTAAACATCTTTCTGATAGGACAGGCTCCTGAACTTTATGCAGCTTATCTCCCACCTCTGGAGTACATATGTCAGACCAAGGCCTCTAATGTGCTAGCTGCATTTTGTACATCTGGCTGAATTAGTATGATGCAATCGATGTAATAGATCAGTGTGATGTTCGGTGGGATGTCCAAACAGTCCTGATCTCTGTGGCCGCATTATGAGAGAGGCTGAAAGTTAACATAGCTCTGGGGGAATTCCATAGATGTACACATACTGGTTTATGTCCCATGTGAATGCATACTGTTTCTCAGCCATTCTTCTCATAGGGATTAAAAAGAACCCATTCATCAAATCAATGTCCACATAAAATGTATCTAAGACTGTTGATTTTTCTAGGAAAGATACGAAACCTGGTGTGGGGGCTGCAATAGGGCTCCTCCTTGGGTGACTTGTCTGGCCATCTACTTCCACTCTCTAGGTTTCGTCTGATTTGTGTGGGAACAATACTGGTGAGTTAAATAGAAAAATGATGGGGAAGGACACCTATTTGGTTCAGTTAGTTGAGGGTGCAATTCTAGATCTTGGGGTTGTGAGTTCAAGCCCCACTTTGGGTGTAAAGATTACTTAAAAAAATTAATAACTTTTTTTTTTCAACGTTTATTCATTTTTGGGACAGGGAGAGACAGAGCATGAACGGGGGAGGGGCAGAGAGAGAGGGAGACACAGAATCGGAAACAGGCTCCAGGCTCTGAGCCATCAGCCCAGAGCCCGACGCGGGGCTCGAACTCCCGGACCGCGAGATCGTGACCTGGCTGAAGTCGGACGCCTAACCGACTGCGCCACCCAGGCGCCCCAGTAACTTTTTTAAAAAAAGAAAAAGAGTATGGATTCTTTAGATCCTTGAAGGTCGCTTGCTGTATGCTGCCAGAAAGGCCCTCGAGCTTTTATACATGGTTTCCAATTGCCTGTTAATTACTCCTAGTCTTTAAAAAAGATTTTCCCTAAGACCTCAGTGAAGCTTAGTAATTGCCACCCAGTGCCATTGTGCTGTTAGTTTCCCCCCTCCATGTTTCTCAGGTGCCTGGTACATTCCCTTCTGTAGGCATACCATCTCAATTCACCACCAGTGAACATTTTCACAACTGGACCATCACTTTATGTTAAGAGCTATCTGTGTTCCAGGTACTGGCAGTGAGGGGGTCCTCAGTGTGAGGCTAGCAAAGGGCAATATAGCTCCAAAACCCCCATCTGATCACCAGCTTTCTCAGACCACTCCTACACTTCTACTCCTCTCAGAAGCAGGCTTTTCTCTTGGAACAAGAAACATGATGGCTAGTAGGAGGGCGCTCTTAGGACGCACACATGTGGAAGGTGAGACAGTAGCAGAATTAGGCAGAAGGAGAAGCTGGGCTGAGGTGTAGGCCTGAACAATAATCCAAAGGAATGTGAATTTTCTGTTATTGGATTAGATGGCAATGCATTGTTTATTATGCGATAAAATGATAGCCAAAAAAATATGGTATCTATTGACTAAAAACTCAACACAACATTCTTGACTCATAGAACACCCATCAGAAAAAACTGGAAAATTTAAGACAGAATATATCTTCTACGTGAGATATTTAAAACAGACTATTTCATTACATCAGAACTTCTTCAAAAATGTAGAGAAGGAAAATGAAGCTGCAGCTGAAGTTACTGAGTCATTCGTTAGCCGAACAACAAATGCCATTTACTGATGGTGAATTAATTAAATTGGGTTTGATTGCATCAGCTGACAAAATGTGTGCAGAGAAAATTAACTTGTTTACTACTATGAAATTTGGGGGCAGAAGAGAACGTGGGAAGCAAGTCAGCAATCAATTGAAAGTCAAAGCAGATTATTCCCTTGGCTTTGATGAGTTAATAGATGTTACTGATACTGCTCAGTCATTATTGTTTTTATTCAAGGAGTCAACGCCATATTTGAAATGATGGTAGGATTAGTCTCCATCAATACTCTGAATGAACAGAATATTTTCAAAGAAGTTGAGGAAACACTAATTCAATACAACCTGAAGTGGAATCTGCAAATATGTATTACAACTGATGGTGGTAAAAATATGTGTGAAGCAGAAAGGACTTAGACAAATGTAAAAGTTTGCAAAAATGCAAGGTGTGCAAAGCCTATAGGTATTCACTGTGTTGTGCATCAGCAGTTACTTCATTGAAAAAAATATTTTTAAGTTTATTTATTTTGAGGGAGAGAGAGAGCACGCATGCGCACTTGTGCATGCGAGTGCGGGAGGGGCAGAGAGAGGGGAGAGAGAGAAAATCCCAAGCAGGCTCCATCTGTCAGCACAGAGGCCACCTCACTAACTGTGAGATGATGACCTGAGCCAAAATCAAAAGTCACATGTTTAACCAACAGAGCCACCCAGGCGCCCCTCATTGAAAATATTTTTAAAAATTTCTTTAATGTTTTATTTTTGAGAGAGAGAGATTGAAAGTCAGAGTGCAAACAGGGGAGGAACAGAGAGAGTGGGAGACACAGAATCTGAAGCAGGCTCCAGGCTTTGAGTTGTCAGCACAGGGCCCATCGTGGGGCTAAAACCCATGGACCCTGAGATCGCGACCTGAGTTAAAGTCGGACACTTAACCAACTGAGCCACCCCTGAAAATATTTTTAATCTATCACATGTTACTTTCTCACAGTGTCAATAGTGAATTTCATTCACTCTAGTAGACTATTGTCAGTTCCAAGATTTTTGGTGTGTCAGAAATGCTGAATATCGGGACTTATCCTATCATATAGCAGTTTGACAACTTAACAGTGGTAAAGTTTTATTGGATTGTTTTAGCCCAGGACCTACGTTGAAATTGTCCTCAAATGTTTATAACAGCTTAATTTGCCATAGCCCCAAACTGGAAATAATCTAAATGCTTATTAATTAGCAAATGAATTAACAACTTGTGGTCTAGTATAGTTAGTGGTGCTGTGGACTGAACGTGTCACCCAAAGCTCATATGTTAAAGCCTTATCCCCTTCCCCCAATTTGATATTTGAAGATGGGCTTTTGATGATTAGGTGTAGAGGAGGCCATGAGGATGGAGCCCTCATAATGGGATTAATGTGCCCTTCTTCTCTCCCGCATGTGATGACCCAAAGAGAAGGTGGCCATCTGCAAGCCTGGAAGAGAGTCCTCACAAGAACCTGATCATGCTGACACCCTGATCTCAGACTTCTGGAACTGTAAGAAAACACATCTCTGTTGTTTAAGTTATCCAGTCTATGGTATTTTGTTAGGGCTTCCCCAAATGACTAAGTATGGTCTATTGCATTCATTGTAAAACAATAAAAAAAGTACACACTACTCACACATGCAACAACATGGATGAATCTCAAAAGCACGATACTAAGTGAAAGAAGCCAAACACAAAAGACATATGATTCTATTTATATGACTGTCTGCAAAAGGCAAAACTATAGGAAAAGAAAGCAGGTCAGTCATTTCTAGGAGTTAACCCTGGCAAATGGGCATGAGGGAACTTTCCAGGGAGATTAAAATGCTCTATATCATGATTGTAGTCTGTTTACAATGACAGTATATACATTTATCAAAACTAAAAAATCTATACATTTAAAATTGCTGAATTTTACCATATATAAATTTCACCTCTGTAAAGTTGATTAGAACACACATCCACGCAAACATGCCCAGCTGGTCGCCAGCTTGATAGAAACATAACTGAAACATTTCATTTTGAAATCTGACCCACATCCTCCATTCAGTCCATCAGCAACTCTTGTTGGTTTTAGCTTTCTGCTTCCACTCTGGTCCAAGCCATGTTCTCTCTCACTGGCATAATTGCAGAAGCCTCCCAACTAGTCTCTGAGCCTCTGCTCTTGCCTTCACAGGCTGTACTCCTCAACACAAATAGAGATGCTCTTAAACTATAAACCACATTATACCATCTTTGTTCAAAACCCTCCCTTATAACACTGAGGGAAAAAAATCCAAAGCTCTCATGGTGTCTTCAAATCATTCCTTGACCTTCCCCTACTCAGCTCTCTGCTTTATCTCTTTTCTTCCACTTTAGGTACCCTTTTATTCTATCTCCAATGCATAGGCATGCTCCTGCCTTGAGGCCTTTGTATATGCTATTCCTTCTGTCTGGAAAGCTTTTCCTGCAGAGCTTCTACTCTGGTTTGCTCCCACTCTTCAGTCAGGTCTTAGCTTTCTTCAACCACTGGTATGTAGCCCCTTCTCCATTTTATCCTTCTTCTAACTATGTTTTGTTTTTCAGGGCAAGGGCTTTGTTCTGTTCACTGCTGTATCCCTTGTATCTAGAACAATATCTGGTACATGTAAATGCTCAATGCATACTTCATGGATGAACAAATGAATAGATGGATGAAGAGTTGAGCCCTTTGCTATGAAGCCTTTTTAGACCTCCCAACCTGCACTTATCTCTCCCTTTTCCTCATCCCTCTGGCTTTGGTTGTCTTTGCTTCTTTGTTTGTTTTTTTGTTTGTTTGCTTAAGTAGGCTTTGTGCCCAGTGAGGAACCAAAGGTGGGGCTTGACCTCAAGACCCTGACATCAAGACCTGAGCTGAGATCAAGAGCTGGATGTTTGGGGCGCCTGGGTGGCGCAGTCGGTTAAGCGTCCGACTTCAGCCAGGTCACGATCTCGCGGTCCGGGAGTTCGAGCCCCGCGTCAGGCTCTGGGCTGATGGCTCAGAGCCTGGAGCCTGTTTCCGATTCTGTGTCTCCCTCTCTCTCTGCCCCTCCCCCGTTCATGCTCTGTCTCTCTCTGTCCCAAAAATAAATAAACGTTGAAAAAAAAATTAAAAAAAAAAAAGAGCTGGATGTTTAACCACTGAGCCACCAAGGAGCCCTTGTTTGTTTTGTTTTGTTTTGTTTTGTTTTTAAATTTTTTTTTTCAACGTTTATTTATTTTTGGGACAGAGAGAGACAGAGCATGAACGGGGGAGGGGCAGAGAGAGAGGGAGACACAGAATCGGAAACAGGCTCCAGGCTCTGAGCCATCAGCCCAGAGCCTGACGCGGGGCTCGAACTCCCAGACCGCGAGATCGTGACCTGGCTGAAGTCGGACGCTTAACCGACTGTGCCACCCAGGCACCCCCTTGTTTTGTTTTTTATAACAACTTTATTGAGATATAATTCATGCATCATATAATTCACCCACTAAATTTTTACAAATAAATTATTTTTGGTAAGTTCAGAGTTGTGCAACCATCACCACAGTCAATTTTAGAATGTTTTCATCACCTCAAAAGGAGATCTCACACTCCAGCTGTCACATCCTTATCGCCCTGCCCCTCAAGCCTGAAGCAGCTACTCATCTACTTTCTGATTATGCATTTGCCTATTATGAACATTTTTTAAGTAAATGGAATCATATAATCTGTGGTCTTTTGTGACTAGCTTCTTTCAATTAGCATAACCATTCCAAGGTTCATTGTGTTGTAACATGTATTTTGAAACGGCTGAATAATATTCTTTTATATGGACATACTGCGTTTTATTTATTCATTCATCAGTTAATGGATGTTTTGGGTTTTTTCCCCACTTTTTGTCTCTTATGAATAATGCTGCTATAAACATTTGTGTACAAGTTTTTGTCTGGATATGTTTTCACTTCTATAGGATTAGAATTGGCAACTTTATGCCTAGCCATTTAAGGAACTACCAATCTGTTTTCCAAAGTGGCTACACCATGTTACATTTCCACCAGCAGTGTTTGAGTGCTCTCATATCCACATCTCTTTGATTGTACTCCATTGATCTATATATGACTTGGTCATTTTGCCACAATACAAACATTTCACTGTGTTCCTGGGACCAGTTTGAGCCTTAGGTTGTTATTGACCTTAGGGGTTAACTTTTTTTTATTTTAGTTTTCTTTTTTATCTATTTTGAGAGAGGGAGAGAGAGATAGAGCTAGTAGGGGAGAGACAAAGAGACAGAGGGAGAGAGAGAGAATCCCACGCAGTCTCTGCATTGTCAAATGTGGGGCCTCGAGCTAAAGAACCATTAGAACATGACCTGAGCCAAAGTCTGACACTTAACTGACTGAGTCACCCAGGTCCCCTGAGTTAATATTTGATATATGTGACACTCACTACCTCAACTGAATTTTAAACTCCTTTATGGCGGAGTCTATGTCTTGTACATATTCCCCTTCATTACATGGTGAAGTAACAGGTGTACAGCAGGTGTTGCTTAGGGGAATAAGAACAGAAGTTGACAACAACTATAAAAAGAGAAAGAAAGAAAGAAAGAAAGAAAGAAAGAAAGAAAGAAAGAAAGAAAGAAGAAAGAAAGGAAGAAAGGAAGAAAGAAAGAGAAAAGAAAGAGGAAGGAAGGTTAAAAAGAAAGGAGGGAGGGAGGGAGGGAGGAAGGAAATAAAAGGGAATTCAGGGCCACAACAAAAGCTAGAAGCTAATCATTTGAATTTTAAATGCAATAATGAAAGGCCAAGCATCAAGAAGCTCATTCTTTTGCTTCTTCTTGAAAAAGTAACTCGTTGTGAGGTTTCTTCATGCAAAGCTGGGTACCTTCTTTACAGCATACATGAGAATTAATTCAAAATAAGCGATAGACCTAAATGTAAGAGCTAAAACTATAAACTTCTTAGAAGAAACTATAAGAGTAAATCATCTTGACCTCAGGTTAGGTAAAGCCTTCTAGATATGACACTGAAAGCATGAACAATGAAAGAAAACATTGAAAAATTAGACATTATCTGTAGACTTTGTACTTCAAAGGACACCATCAGGAAAGTGAAAAGACATTCCACAGAATGGGAGAAAATATTTGTAAATCACATATTTGGTAAGGGATTATATCCAGAATATATATAAAGAACACTTCCAACCCAATAATAAAAAAGAATGCATTTTTTATAAATGGGAAAAGAATCTGAATAGACTTTTTTCCAAAGAATATATACAAATGTCTTCATGTACCAAAAAGCATATGAAAAAATACTTGGCATCATTAATATCAAGGAGATGTAAATGAAAACCACAATAGAAGACAGCAGAGAATCCCTTTCTGTGGAGATAAAAGAAATAAAATGTAGTCAGAATAAAATTAAAAATGCTATAACCAAGATGTAATCTAAAATGGATGCCATGGGGGCGCCTGGGTGGCGCAGTCGGTTAAGCGTCCGACTTCAGCCAGGTCACGATCTCGCAGTCCATGAGTTCGAGCCCCGCGTCAGGCTCTGGGCTGATGGCTCAGAGCCTGGAGCCTGTTTCCGATTCTGTGTCTCCCTCTCTCTCTGCCCCTCCCCCGTTCATGCTCTGTCTCTCTCTGTCCCAAAAATAAATAAATGTTGAAAAAAAAAAAAACCCAAAAGCACTAGCGAGACATTTGGAAAGTTTCCCTAGATGCTTTAAAAATAAATAAATAAAATAAATAAATAAATAAATAAATAAATAAATAAATAAAATGGATGCCATGATGGCAAGGTTGAACAAAGCAGAGCAGCAAATCAGCGATATAGACAATAAAATTATGGAGAATAACGAAGAAGAAAAAAGAGGTAAACAAAAGCAAAAGATCACAATAAAAAAACTTAGAGAACTCAGTGATTTATTAAAAAGGAATAACATCTGAATCATAGGAGTCCCAGAAGATGAAGAGAAAGAAAAGGTGGCTGAAGGTTTATGTGAGCAAATTATAGTGGAAAACTATAGTGGAAAACTTTCCTGTCTGGGGAAGGACACAGACATCAAAATCCAAGAAGCACAGAAAACTTCCATTAGATCCAACTAAAACCAACCATTACCATGGCATATCATAGTCAAATTCACAAAATGCACAGACAAGGAGAGAATTATGAAAGTAGCAAGGGAAAAATTCCTTAACCTATGAGAGAAGACAGAAAAGGTTCACAGACGACCTATCCACAGAAACTTGGCAGGCCAGAAAGGAGTGTGGCAGGATATATTCAACATCCTGAATTGGAAAAATATGCAGCCGAGAATTCTTTATTCAGCAAAGCTGTCATTCAAAACAGAAGGAATGATAAAGAGTTTCCCAGACACACAAAAACAAAAGGAGTTTGTGACCAGTGAACCAGCCCTGCAAGAAATTTTAAGGGGGATTCTGAGTGGAGAAAAGATGAAAAAAAAAAGAACAAAAGCAACAAAGACTAGAAAGGACCACAGAATGTCACCAGAAGCACCAACTCTACTGGCAACACAATTGCATTAAATTCATATCTTTCAGTACTCTAAATGCCAATGGACTAAATGTTCCAATCAAAAGACATAGGGTATCAGAATGGATAAGAAAACAAGACCCATCTATAGCTGCTTACAAGAGACTCACTGTAGACCTAAAGATACCTGCAGGTTGAAAGTAAGGGGATGGAGAACCATCAGTCATGAAAATGGTCATCAAAAGAAAGCTGGAGTAGTCATACTTATATCAGACAAACTCGATTTTAAAACAAAGACTGTGAAAGGAGATAAATGGGGCATTATATCATAATTAAGGGATCTATCCACCAAGAAGATCTAACAATTATAAATATTTATGCCCCCAATGTGAAGTAGCAAAATATATAAATCAATTAATGACAAGCATAAAGAAACTCATTGATAATAATACCATAATAGTAGGGGACCTCAGCACCCCACTTACAACAATGGACAGATCATCTAAGCAGAAAATCGACAAGGAAACAATGGTGTTGAGTAACACCCTGGCCCAGATGGACTTAACAGATATATTCAGAACATTTCATTCTAAGGCAGCAGAATACACATTCTTCTCAAGTGCACATGGAACATTCTCCAAAATAGATCACATACTGGGTCACAAATCAGCTCTCAACAAGTACAGAAAGATCGAGATCATACCATGCATATTTTCAGACCAGAATGCTATGAAACTCGAAATCAACCACAAGAAAAAATTTGGAAAGACCATGAATACTTGGACATTAAAGAACATCCTACTAAAGAATGAATGGGTTAATCAAGAAATTAAAGATGAAATTAAAAAGTACACGGAAGCCAATGAAAAAGAAAACACGACAGTCCAAAACCTCTGGGAGGCAGCAAAGGTGGTCATAAGAGGGAAGTATATAGCAATCCAGGCCACCCTAAAGAAGGAAGAAAGGTTCAAATACACAACCTAACCTTACACCTAACAGAGCTGGAAACAGAGCAGCAAATAAAGCCCAAAACCTGCAGAAGAAGGGAAATAATAAAGTTACAGAAGAAATCAAATGATATTGAAATTAAAAAAAAAAAACAGAACAACAACAACAACAACAACAACAACAAAAACCAATGAGTTGGTTCTTTGAAAGCATTAACAAAATTCATAAACCCCTAGCCAGATTGATAAAAAAGAAAAAGAAAAGGACCCAAATAAATAAAATCATGAATGAAAGAGAAGAGATCACAACTAATGCTACAGAAATGCAAACAGTAAGAAAATAGTATGAACAATTATATGCCAACAAATTGGGAAGAAATGGACAAATTCCTAGAAACATATAAACCACCAAAACTGAAGAAATAGAAACAGAAAATTTGAACAGACCCATAACCAATAAAGAAACTTAATCAGAAATCAAATGTCTCCCCAGAAAAAGAGTACAGAGCTCGATGACTTTCTAGGGGAATTCTACCAAACATTTAAAGAAGAGTTAACCCCTATTCTTCTGAAACTGTTCCAAAAACATAGAAATGGAAGGAGAACTTCCAAACTCATTCTACATGGCCAATATTACCTTGATTCCAAAACCTGACAAAGCGTCCACTAAAAAGGAGAATTTCAGACCAATTTCCCTGATGAACACGGATGCAAAAATTTTCAACAAGATACTGGCAAATTGGATCCAACAATACATTAAAAGAATTATTTACCATGACAAGTGGGATTTATTCCTGGGATGCAAGGCTGGTGCAATATCCACAAATCAATCAATGTGATACATCACATTAATAAAAGAAAGGATAAGAACCACATGATCCTTTCAATAGATGCAGAAAAAACATTTGACAATATATAGCATAGTTTTTTTTATAAAAACCCTCAAGAAAGTAGCGATAGAAGAAACATACCTCAAGATCATACAGGCCACATATGAAAGACCCACAACTGATATCATCCTCAATGGGGAAAAACTGAGAGCTTTCCCCCTACAGCCAGGAACATGACAAGGATATCCACTCTCACCACTGTTGTTCAACATAGTATTGGAAGTCCTAGCCTCAGCGCTCAGACAACCAAAAGAAATAAGTATCCAAATCAGCAAGGAGGAAGCCAAACTTTCACTCCTTGCAGATGACGTGATACCCTACATGGAAAACCCAAAAGACCACCAAAAAACTGCTAGAACTGCCACAAATTCAGCAAAAGCACAGGATATAAATTCAATGTACAGAAATCGGTTGCATTTCTATACAGCAATAATGAAGCAGCAGAAAGAGAAATCAAGGAATCGGCCCTCTTCACAATTGTGCCAAAAACCATAAAATACTTAGGAATAAACCTAACCAAAGAGGTGAAAGAGCTATACACTGAGTTACGAGAGAAATTGAAGAAAGTTAGGAGAGAAATTAAAGAAGACACAAAGAAAAGGAAAAAGATTCCATGTTCCTGGATAGGAAGAACAAATATTGCTAAAATGCCGATACTACCCAAAGCAATCTACATATTCAATTCAATCCCTATCAAAATAACACCAGCATTTTTCACAGAGCTAGAACAAACCGTTCTAAAATGTGTATGGAACCAGAAAAGACCCCAAATAGCCAAAGTAAAGTTGAAAAAGAAAATCAAATCTGGAGGCATCACAATTCCAGACTTCAAGCTGTATTTCAAAGCTGGAATTATGGTACTGGCGCAAAAACAGAGTAGAGGGGGCACCTGGGTGGCGCAGTCGGTTAAGCGTCCGACTTCAGCCGGGTCATGATCTCGCGGTCCGTGAGTTCGAGCCCCGCGTCGGGCTCTGGGCTGATGGCTCAGAGCCTGGAGCCTGTTTCCGATTCTGTGTCTCCCTCTCTCTCTGCCCCTCCCCCGTTCATGCTCTGTCTCTCTCTGTCCCAAAAATAAATAAACGTTGAAAAAAAAAAAAACAGAGTAGAGAACTCAGAATGGAACAGAGTAGAGAACTCGGAAATGGATCCACAGCTGTATGGCCAACTAATCTTTGACAGAGCAGGAAAGAATATCCAATAGAAAAAAGGCAGTCTCTTCAGCAAATGGTGTTGGGAAAACTGAACAGCGACATGAAGAAGAATGAACCTGAACCACTTTCTTACACCATACACAAAAATAAACTCAAAATGGTTAAAAGACCTAAATGTAAGACAGGAGGCCATCAAAATCCTAGAGGAGAAAACAGGTAACAACCTCTTTGACCTCGGCCACAGCAACTTCTTACTCAACGTGTCTCCAGAGGCAAGGGAAACAAAAGCAACAATGAACTATTGGGACCTCATCAAGATAAAAAGCTTCTGCACAGCAAAGGAAAAATCAACAAAACTAAAAGGCAACCGACAGAATGGGAGAAGATATTGCAAACGACATATCAGATAAAGGGTTAGTATCCAAAATCTCAACACTCAACACCCAAAAAACAACTTGAGTATCAAACTCAACACCCAAAAAACAACTAATCCAGTGAAGAAATGGACAAAAGGCATGAATAGACACTTTTCCAAAGAAGACATCCAGATGGCCAACCAACACATGAAAAAAAATGCCCAACTTCACTCATCATCAGGGAAATACAAATCAAAACCACGAGTAATCACCTCACACCTGTCAGAATGGCTAACATTAATACCTCAGGCAACAACAGATGTTGGCGAGGATGAGGAGAAGAAGGAATCCTTTTGCACTGCAGGTGGGAATGCAAACTGGTGCAACCACACTCTGGGAAACAGTATGGAAGTTCCTCAAAAAATTAAAAATAGAACTATCCTATGACCCAGCAATTGCACTACTATGGAACAAAAAATGCTGATTCAAACGGGCACATGCACCCCAATGTTTACAGCAGCACTATCGTCAATAGCAAAAGTATGGAAAGGGCCCAAATATCCCACAGCCGAAGAATGGATAAAAAAAGATGTGGTACACACAATGGAATATTACTCAGAGATCAAAAAGAATGAAATCTTGCCATTTGCAGCAACACGTTTGGAATTAGAGTATATTATGCTAAGTGAAATAAGTCAGTCAGAAAAAGACAAATATCATATGATTTCACTCATGTGGAATTTAAGAAACAAAACAGATGAACATTGGGCAAGGGAAGCAAAAATAAGATAAAAACAGAGAAGGATACAAACCTCTAGAATCACTATAATTTAAAAGGCAGATAATAACAATAGTTGAGGAGGATGTGGAAAAACCAGAACCCTCATCCATTGCTGATGGGAACCCTCCTAAATGGTACAGATGGTTTGGGAAACCACCTGACAGTTCCTCAAAATGTTAGACAGAGTTACCAGATGACCTAGCAATTCCACTCCTAGGTGTATGCCCAAGAGCAATGAAAATGTGTGTTTACACAATACCTGTACACAAATATTCATAACAGCATTATTCATAATAGCCAAAAAGTGCAGACAAAGCATCTGGCCATCAACTGATGAAGGGATAAATAAAATGTGATATATTCACACAATAGACCATTATTCATTCATAAGAAAGGATGAAGTAGTGATACATGCTACAGCATGGATGAACCTTGAAAAAGATTATGCTAAGTAAAAAAAGCTAGTCACAAAACAGCACATTTGTATGATCTATTTATGGAAATGTCCAGAGTAGGCAAATCTGTAGAGATAAAAAGTAGATGAGTAGGTTGCCTAAGGCTGAGAGGGCAATGAGGAATGGCGAGTGACTGCTAATGGGTATGGACTTTGGGGGGGGGTAATAAAAATATCTAAGATTGGCTGTGGTGATGGTCCCACAACTCTGAGTACATGAAAACCCATCGAACTGTACACTTTAAGTGTGTAAATTGCATAAGCTATAGATACACAACATAGTTACACACACATCACACACACACATCACACATGAGGGTAAAGATGTTATGATAAGTTCTCCTGTTTGTTTTCTGTTTTAAAAAATCATTTGAAAAAGCCAGTAATTTAATCAATAATTGCATAGGTCTTGTACACACCTCACACACCAACCTCGACCCACCAGTGTTTCAGGACTCCATGAATGAGAATCATTGCTTCACATCTTAATTTAATATGCTTAACACCCCTCAGTCCTCTCTGTATCCATCTATATGGCTCAAATTTGATGCTCCCCAAAGCTTCCCCAGAACTTCTGTACAGGAGTATTTTAGGGGCAGCAGTCTGGCTAGAAGAAAAAGACATCCAAGGATTTGTCATGAAGCTGTGTTTGCACAGCAGACCCACTTTTTCACTTAAAATTGGAGGCTGATGGAGATTGGACCCCAGAGTCCTGCTTCTCGGTGGTCCCCTCCTCTGCTTCAATAAGGGCCACATAGAAATGGGCCTATGTTCTTAAAATCTCCTTCATTTTTTCAAGGCTCATCTGTGTTCTCAACAAGCAATCATTTTGCTATGACATTAGCTGATTTTCTAAATACAGCACCTGAAAATGGCCCTATGTTTTAGCAGTGTCTGCCAAAACAGGACTTCTTTCTTTGTGCTAAAAATACCTACACATGATTTTAACTATGCCACTTTCAGATTCTCCTTTCAATTCATCTGTTCCTTCCAATGTGTTGTCATTTCTCTACTTGGAAATCATGACCATGAAACCTTGAACGTTAATGGGTTATGCAAACAGGTTCCCTTGGTATATTTTTAATAATCACTGCCCTTATTATTACCAGATGTCAAAAATCCCAAATGATAACAGAGTGATGGCTCAGCTGGGTGGTTCTGGCTCAGACTTTCTCACAAAATTACAAACTATTGGCCATGCCCGTAGTCTCTGAAGAAGTATGTAGGTCGGGGAATCACTTCCAAGTTCACCTGTGTAGCTGTTGGCAGGAGGCTTCATTTCCACACCACAGGGATCTATCCATGTGGCTTTTTCCTAAAGGCAGGGAGCAGTGAGATATAGATACCAAGATGTAAGCTGAAGTCCTTTATAACCTAAGCTTGGTAGTAACACACCATCATGACTGCCATATTCCACTGGTAAGACTAACCAACCCTGCTACAGTGTGAAAGAGGACTATGCCAGGGTGAAAATAACAGGAGGCAGGTGTCACTGGAGGCCACCATGGAAGCTGGCTACCACCTAAGAAGGGACACCTGGACACCACGACTTCAACAACCATTTATTGAGCAGTTATATGCAGGCTTTATTATGGGCCCAGGAGGTATAAAATAGGCATAGTCCTCACCCTCAAGAGCTTCCAATTTAGAAGCTCATAGTAAGTGCTTAAGACATATGTTTTCTCCTCATAAGAAACACAAATACTTTATAAAAAGAGATCTTGTTGGGGAGCCTGGATGGTTCAGTCAGTTAAGCATCTGACTCTTGATCTCAGCTCAGGTCTTCGTCCCAGGGTCATGAGTTCAGAGATCTTGCTAATCTTGCTAATATAGACACAATCCAAGTAATTCCCACTTGGGAAAGTTGAGAAACTCTCCCCAAATGTGACAATTACAAGCTGGAAGACTCTGCAAATTTCAGTTTAGAGGCTGATAATTTATAATAAGAATCCTAGCTGAAGTAAAGACATTATAATCATATTTGAGAAAAAGGTGTAATAAGCAAACTGATGGTATTTATCATCGTTTAAAGGTGGTTATTTTCCAAAATTATTCTTTCAGACATTAGCTGCATCTATAGGCACACTAATAAAAAAGGTTCTAAAGTCATGGCCTTCTTAATTCCATGTGAAAGCAACTAACATGGGACCTCTCTTTGACAATGACTCATCCACTGTCAATTTTCTTGATGTTTAATATAATGTATATATAGATATGTATAGATTATATAAGAAGGTGACCTTGACTTTCACATCTTCTAGAATACGCTCTGACCTTCTCCTGGTTGGTCCCAATTAGTGAGCTTTTCTTCTCCTCATACTTGTGCTAAAATATTCAGATTTCAGACTCTTAGAGGAGACATGTATGATTCATGGGATTAATGGCCAAGAAATTTGCCTACATTATCAAATTAGCCATGCATTTTGCCAGTCTTCATAATGCTGAAGTGAAGCTTGAGATTTATACATAAATATTGAACTCTTATTCTGAGCATGATAAAACATGCATATCTTTCCAATATATCCATAGATAGAAATGAATACTAAAAGGTTTGCTGGTGCAGAAGAACCTGCCGGTACCCAAGAGATACAATCTGAAGTCCCACTGGATGACCGTCCTTCCCTGTAATGCCCTGGGCCGGCCTTCAAGGGCACCTGAAGACTCTGTGGTTCAGTAGCTGTTTGCTGAGCCTGAGGTTCTCACCTGCAGAAGATGGAGGAGAGGAGACTGATACAATCTCTGCTCCCATAGATTTAAGGAAATACACTTGTCCCTTAGTCTCCTCCTTCATGAGAAAGAGTAGGGATTATGTCTGTGTTATTCACAGATGTATTCTCAGTGCTTAGAAAAGGGATTTCAATAAAAAGCTTCTGCAGAGTGAAGGAAACAATCAGCAAAACTAAAAGACAACAGACAGAATGGGAGAAGATATTGCAAACGACACATCAAATAAAGGGTTACTATCCAAAATCTACAAAGAACTTATCAAACTCAACAGCCAAAAAACAAATAATCCAGTGAAGAAATGGACAAAAGACATGAATAGGCACTTCTCCAAAGAAGACATCCAGATGGCCAACTGACACATGAAAAAAATGCTCAACTTCACTCATCATCAGGGAAATACAAATCCAAACCATAATGAGATACCACCTCACACCTGTCAGAATGGCTCACATTAACGACTCAGGCAACAACAGATGTTGGTGAGGACGCGGAGAAAGAGGATCTCTTTTGCATTGTTGATGGGAATGCAAGCTGGTGCAGCCACTCTGGAAAACAATATGGAGGTTCCTCAAAAAACTAAACATAGAACTACCCTACGACCCAGCAATTGCACTACTAGGCATTTATCCAAGGGATACAGATGTGCTGTTTCGAAGGGACACATGTACCCCCATGTTTATAGCAGCACTATCAACAATAGCCAAGGTATGGAAAGAGCCCAAATGTCCCTCAATGGATGAATGGATAAAGAAGATGTGGTATATATGTACAATGGAGTATTACTTGGCAATCAAAAAGAATGAAATCTTGCCATTTGCAACTACGTGGATGGAACTGGGGGGTATTATGCTAAGTGAAATTAGTCAGCCAGAGAAAGACAAAAATCCTATGACTTCACTCATATGAGGACTTTAAGAGACAAAACAGATGAACATAAGGGAAGGGAAACAAAAATAATATAAAAACAGGGAGGGGGACAAAACAGAAGAGACTCATAAGTATGGAGAACAAACCGAGGGTTACTGGAGGGGTTGTGGGAGGCGGGGTGGGCTAAATGGGTAAGGGGCACTAAGGAATTTACTCCTGAAATCATTGTTGCACTATATGCTAACTAATCTGGATGTAAAAATTTTTAAATAAATAAATAAATAAATAAATAAATAAATAAATAAAATTATTTTTAGAAAAAGAAAAAGAAAAAGAAGAGGGATTTCAAGTAATCTTCCTTAGAATCCCTGAGAATGAAATCATTACTTGAACCCTAGGAGTCTTCATACTCACCTCACACAACATGAAAATGTAATGAGAGCCTTGGGGCCGAGCAGAGAGGCCAGACCTTCCGCATTACCCACAATGCTGCCTCCCTGCTTTGCTGCCAGTGCCTGCTGCTTGTTGACCAATTTCATTTCCCACACTCTACCCCGGTGGTTCCCAATCTTCAGCCCAAGATGAAGTTTTTAGCGTTTTTCAGTTAAATGACAAAAATTTTAAAAATGTAGTGAGTTTTCCACAAAACTCAGTGGAAAGGACTATTCCGAAACTAGGCTTTTCTTTTTTCCTTTTTTTTTTCAGTGTTAGTTTAGTATGAAGTGATGGTAGTAGATAGTAGCTTTTTAAAACATGTCTCACTTGGCAACATGGAATAGTGGCAATCCCATGTGATGTCTCTATTTTTTTTTTTTTTCTTAGATCTTGAATTCCAAAAGTCTGAGGACCATTGTAATACCCATTCAATCCCCACCTCATTCTTGAGGCCATCCTAATCATTCAGGGCTTACTTTTCCTTTCTTTAAAAAAAATCATGGGGTGCTTGGGTGGTTCAGTGGGTTAAGTGTCCGACTTTGACTCAGGTTATGATCTCATGGAGTGTGAGTTTGGACCCCAAGTTGGGCTCTGTGCTGACAGCTCAGAGCCTGGGACCTGCTTTGAATTCTGTGTCTCCCTCTCTCTCTGCCCCTTCCTTGCTTGTGCTCCTGTCTATCTCTCTCTCAAAAATAAATAAACATTTAAAAAAATCAGTTTGGATACTTTCCCTCTAAAGTCATAAGTATATAGTACAGGACAACTGGTAAATTTAAAAACTCACAAAGGAGGGGTGCCTGGGTGGCGCAGTCGGTTAAGCGTCCGACTTCAGCCAGGTCACGATCTCGCGGTCCGTGAGTTCGAGCCCCGCGTCGGGCTCTGGGCTGACGGCTCAGAGCCTGGAGCCTGTTTCCGATTCTGTGTCTCCCTCTCTCTCTGCCCCTCCCCCGTTCATGCTCTGTCTCTCTCTGTCCCAAAAATAAATAAACGTTGAAAAAAAAAAAATTAAAAAAAAAAAAAAAACTCACAAAGGAGAAAATGGAAATCCTCTGTAATACCACTTCTCAGAGAAAATAAGCAGTCTGAAAGATGACCTTCTATTCCATTTGCTGACTTTATCATTGAATTTTTTAAACAAAAATGGAGTTATTTTGTATAAGCTGTTTGGTAATTTCACCATACCTCATCCCCCCACCCCACCTTCTCCTTCTCCACAATTAAGTACTGACTTGGTATAACAGTGACATGTGTGAGCCATTTAATCCTCACAACAGCCCTCTGATGTGGGTACTGTTATTTAAAAACATTGTTTTATTAAGTAGGCTCCATGTCCAGCACAGAACCCCATGCAGGCCTCAAACTTATGACCCTGATATCAAGGCCTGAGCTGAGATCAAGAGTTGGATGCTTAACTGACTAAGCTACCCAGTAGCCCCAAGGTGGGTACTGTTATTATTCCATCTTTGTAACTGAGGCTCAGATAGGTTACAATACATTCCCATTGTACAGAGCCACTGAGTGGTAGAGCCTGGATTCTGACCAGCAGTACCCGGCACTGGAGCTCAAACTGTAAAACACAGTGTGATTCAGCTCACTTCCATTATGTGGATTTACCACAATTTATTTAACCAGTGTTTTACTTTTGTTCATTTTTATCCCCCTCTTCTTTAAAAAAATTTTTTTTGGTATTATAAATAAAGCTGCAGTGTACAACCTCAAGATTAAATCTTTGTGTACATTATCCATAAGTATTTCCATGAATAGTTTCTAGTAGAAGGTTTGCTGTGTCAAAAAGACCGCAGAGTTTTAAGCTTTGGTGAGTTTTGCCAAACTGCATTTCAGATTGTTGTGCCTTTTCAGAAGGTTGTAACCTTCAACACTCCCTCCAATAGGGAGATAGGGCTGGTTTTCTCACACTTTGCCAACACTGGGAATTTTTGGTTTTTGTTTTTTTAAATCTTTGCCAGTGTGAGATGCCAAAAATGACCATTCATGATGCTTTAATTTGCTTTTCTTCTTTTTTAATTTAATTTTATTATTTTTTTTAATTTACATCCAGATTAGTTAGCATATAGTGCAACAATGATTTCAGGAGTAAATTCCTTAGTGCCCCTTACCCATTTAGCCCACCCCGCCTCCCACAACCCCTCCAGTAACCCTCGGTTTGTTCTCCATACTTATGAGTCTCTTCTGTTTTGTCCCCCTCCCTGTTTTTATATTATTTTTGTTTCCCTTCCCTTATGTTCATCTGTTTTGTCTCTTAAAGTCCTCATATGAGTGAAGTCATAGGATTTTTGTCTTTCTCTGGCTGACTAATTTCACTTAGCATAATACCCCCCAGTTCCATCCACGTAGTTGCAAATGGCAAGATTTCATTCTTTTTGATTGCCAAGTAATACTCCATTGTACATATATACCACATCTTCTTTATCCATTCATCCATTGAGGGACATTTGGGCTCTTTCCATACCTTGGCTATTGTTGATAGTGCTGCTATAAACATGGGGGTACATGTGTCCCTTCGAAACAGCACATCTGTATCCCTTGGATAAATGCCTAGTAGTGCAATTGCTGGGTCGTAGGGTAGTTCTATGTTTAGTTTTTTGAGGAACCTCCATATTGTTTTCCAGAGTGGCTGCACCAGCTTGCATTCCCATCAACAATGCAAAAGAGATCCTCTTTCTCCGCGTCCTCACCAACATCTGTTGTTGCCTGAGTCGTTAATGTGAGCCATTCTGACAGGTGTGAGGTGGTATCTCATTATGGTTTGGATTTGTATTTCCCTGATGATGAGTGAAGTTGAGCATTTTTTTCATGTGTCAGTTGGCCATCTGGATGTCTTCTTTGGAGAAGTGCCTATTCATGTCTTTTGTCCATTTCTTCACTGGATTATTTGTTTTTTGGCTGTTGAGTTTGATAAGTTCTTTGTAGATTTTGGATAGTAACCCTTTATTTGATGTGTCGTTTGCAATATCTTCTCCCATTCTGTCTGTTGCCTTTTAGTTTTGCTGTTTCCTTCACTCTGCAGAAGCTTTTTATTTTGATGAGGTCCCCGTAGTTCATTTTTGCTTTTGTTTCCCTTGCCTCTGGAGACTTGTTGAGTAGGAAGTTGCTGCAGGCAAGATCAAAGAGGTTTTTGCCTGCTTTCTCCTCAAGGATTTTGATGGCTTCCTGTCTTACATTTAGGTCTTTTAACCATTTTGAGTTTATTTTTGTGTATGGTGTAAGAAAGTGGTCCAGGTTCATTCTTCTGCATGTTGCTGTCCAGTTTTCCCAGCACCACTTGCTGAAAAGACTGTCTTGAATCCATTGGATATTCTTTCCTGCTTTGTCAAAGATTAGTTGGCCATACATTTGTGGGTCCATTTCTGGTTTCTCTATTCTGTTCCATTGATCTGAGTGTCTGTTCTTGGGCCAGTACCATACTGTCTTGAGGATTACAGCTTTGTAGTATAGCTTGAAGTCTGGGATTGTGATGCCTCCTGCTTTGGTTTTCTTTTTCAAGATCGTTTTGGCTATTCGGGGTCTTTTCTGGTGACATACAAATTTTAAGATTATTTGTTCTAGCTTTGTGAAGAATGCTGGTGTTATTTTGATAGGGATTTAATTGAATATGTAGATTGCTTTGGGTAGTATCGACATTTTAACCTTATTTGTTCTTCCTATCCAAGAGCATGGAATCTTTCTCCATTTTTTTGTGCCTTCAATTTCTTTCATAAGCTCTCTATCGTTTTCAGCATATAGGTTTTTCACCTCTTTGGTTAGATTTATTCCTAGGTATTTTATGGTTTTTTTGTGCAACCATAAATGGGATCGATTCCTTGATTTCTCTTTCTGTCACTTCATTGTTGGTGTATAGGAATGCAACCAATTCCTGTGTGTTGATTTTATATCCTGCAACTTTGCTGAATTCATGAATCAGTTCTAGCAGTTTTTTGGTGGAATCTTGTGGGTTTTCCATATAGAGTATCATGTCATCTGTGAAGAGTGCAAGTTTGACCTCCTCCTGGCTGATTTGGATGCCTTTTATTTCTTTGTGTTGTCTGATTGCAGAGGCTAAGACTTCCAATACTATGTTGAATAATAGTGGTGAGAGTGGACATCCCTGTCTTGTTCCTGACCTTGGGGGGAAAGCTCTCAGTTTTTCCCCATTGAGGATGATATTAGCGTTGGGTCATTCATATGTGGCTTTTATGATCTCGAGGTATGATCCTTCTATCCCTACTTTCTTGAGGGTTTTTATCAAGAAAGGATGCTGTATTTTGTCAAATGCTTTCTCTGTATCTCTTGAGAGGATCATATGGTTCTTGTCCTTTCTTTTATTGATGTGACGAATCACATTAATTGTTTTGTGGATATTGAACCAGCCTGCATCCCAGGTATAAATCCCACTTGGTCGTGGTGAATAATTTTTTTAATGTATCGTTGGATCCGCTTGGTTAGTATCTTGTTGAGGATTTTTGCATCCATGTTCATCAGGGAAATTGGTCTATAGTTCTCTTTTTTAGTGGAGTTTCTGGTTTTGGAATCAAGGTAATGCTGTCTTCATAGAAAGAGTTTGGAAGTTTTCCTTCCATTTCTATATTTCGGAACAGCTTCAAGAGAATAGGTGTTAACTCTTCCTTAAATGTTTGGTAGAATTCCCCTGGAAAGCCATCTGGCCTGGACTCTTGTTTTTTGGGAGATTTTTGATTATTGATTTGATTTCCTTACTGGTTATAGGTCTGTTCAAATTTTCTATTTCTTCCTGTTTCAGTTTTGGTAGTGTATATGTTTCTAGGAATTTGTCCCTTTCTTCCAGATTGCCCATTTTGTTGGCATATAATTGCTCATAATATTCTCTTATTATTGCTTTTATTTCTGCTGTGTTGGTTGTGATCTCTTCTCTTTCATTCTTGATTTTATTTATTTGGGTCCTTTCCTTTTTTCTTTTTGATCAAATTGGCTCGTGGTTTATCAGTTTTGTTAATTCTTTCAAAGAACCAGCTTCTGGTTTCATTGATCTGTTCTGTTTTTTTGGTTTCGATAGCATTAATTTCTGCTCTAATCTTTATTATTTCCTGTCTTCTGGTGGTTTTGGGTTTTATTTGCTGTTCTTTTTCCAGCTATTTAAGGTGTAAGGTTAGGTTGTGTATCTGAGATCTTTCTTCCTTCTTTAGGAAGACCTGGATTGCTATATCCTTTCCTCTCATGACTGCCTTTGCTGCGTCCCAGAGGTTTTGGGTTGTGGTGTTAGCATTTTCATTGGCTTCCATATACTTTTAAATTTCCTCTTTAACTTCTTTGTTAGCCCATTCATTCTTTAGTAGAATGTTCTTCAGTCTCCAAGTATTTGTTACCTTTCCAAATTTTTTCTTGTGGTTGATTTCGAGGTTCATAGCATTGTGGTCTGAACATATGCACAGTATGATCTTGATCTTTTTGTACTTGCTGAGGGCTGATTTGTGTCCCAGGGTGTGGTCTATTCTGGAGAACGTTCCATGTGCAGTGGAGAAGAATGTATATCCTGCTGCTTTAGGATGAAATGTTCTGAATATATCTGTTAAGTCCATCTGGTCCAGTGTGTCATTCAAAGCCATTGTTTCCTTGTTGATTTTTTGATTAGATGATTTGTCCATTGCTGTGAGTGGGGTGTTGAAGTCTCTTACTGTTATGGTATTACTATCGATGAGTTTCTTTATGTTTGTGATTTATTGATTTATATATTTCTGTTCTCCCACATTTGGCACATAAATGTTTACAATTGTTAGGTCTTCTTGGTGGATACACCCCATGATTATGATATAATGCCCTTCTGCATCTCTTGATACGGTCTTTTTTGAAGTCTAGATTGTCTGATATAAGTGTGGCTACTCCAGCTTTCTTTTGTTGACCATTAGCATTATAGATGGTTCTCCATCCCCTTATTTTCAATCTGAAGGTGTCTTTAGGTCTAAAGTGGGTCTCTTGTAAACAGCATATAGATGGATCTTGTTTTGTTATCCATTCTGTTACCTTAGGTCTTTTCATTGGACCATTAAGTCCACTGACATTTAGAATGAGTACTGAAAGATATGAATTTATTGCCATTGTGATGCTTGTAGAGTTGGAGTTTCTGGTGGTGTTCTCTGGTCCTTTCTAATCTTTGTTGCTTTTGATATATATATATATATATATATATATATATATATATATATATATATTTTATTATTATTATTTTTTTATCTTTTCTCCCCTCAGAGAGTCCCCCTTAACATTTCTGGCAGGGTTGGTTTAGTGGTCACAAACTCCTTTAATTTTTGTTTGGGAAACTTTTTATCTCTCCTATTTTGAATGACAGCCTTGCTGGATAAAGAATTCTTGGCTGCATATTTTTCTGATTTAACACACTGAATATATCCTGCTACTCCTTTCTGGCCTGCCAAGTTTCTGTGGATACGTCTGCTGCAAACCTGATCTGTCTTCCCTTGTAGGTTAAGGACCTTCCCTTGCTGCTTTCATGATTCTCTCCTTGCCTGAGTATTTTGTGGATTTGACTATGATATGCCTTACTGATGGTCGGTTTTTGTTGAATCTATTGGGAGCCTTCTGTGCTTCTTGGATTTTGATATCTGTGTCTTTCCCCAGGTTAGGAAAGTTTTCTGCTCTGATTTGCTCACATAAACCTTCTACCCCTACTTCTCTCTCTTCCTCTTCTGGCATCCCTATGATTCTGAGGTTGTTCCTTTTTAATGAGTCACTGATTTCTCTAATTCTTAAGTCATGCTCTTTTGCCTTAATCTCCCTCCTTTTTTCTGCTTGGTTATTCTCCATAAGTTTGTCCTCTATATCGTTGATTCTCTGTTCTGCCTCATCCATCCTTGCTGCCGCAGCATCCATTCGTGATTGCACCTCAGTTATAGCATTTTTTATTTCATCCTGGCTAGTTTTTACTTCCTTTATCTCTGCAGAAAGGGATTCTAATCTATTTTCAACTCCAGCTAGTATTCTTATTATCGTGATTCTAAATTCTGGTTCAGACATCTTGCTTGTATATGTGTCGGTTAAGTCCCTGGCTGTCGTTTCTTCGTGCTCTTTCTTTTGGGGTGAATTCCTTTGTTTTGTCATTTTTGAAGGAAGAAAAGGAATTCATGAGGTAGACAACTTAAAATTTAAAAATATTTAAATTAAAAAATATTAAAATTTAAAAATTAAACACACACACACACACACACACACATCTAATAAATGATGCTAGATCCTAAGTGTGTTTTGGTCTGGGTGTTGAAAGTGGTTTGACAGATTAGAGAAAAAAAGGTGGGGGAGAAAAAAAAGGAAATCGTTTGAGAATTTGAAAAAATGAATACACTGAAGTAGACTAAAATGAGATGATGGGAGTAAAATAGAATTTGAAAAACTATACACAAAAGTAAAGAATATAGTAGAAAAAATTAAAGAAAAATATTTTTAATAAAAATTAAAAATAAAAATGATTTTTTTTCTTTTTCTGTATTCAAGTAAAAGCAAAGAAACAAAAAAGAGAAAAAAGATTTAAAAAAGAAAAAAAATCGTTTGAAAATTTGAAAAAATGAATACACTGTAGTAGACTAAAATAAAATGATGGAAGTAAAATAGAATTTGAAAAAATTTACATGAAAGCAAAAAATATAGTAAAAAATTAAAGAAAAATATTTTTAATAGAAATTGAAAGTAAAAATGAAGTTTTTCTCTTTCTTCATTCAAGAAAAAGAAAAGAAACAAAAGAGAAAAAAAAGAAAAAGAAAAAAGGAAATAGTTTGAAAATTTGAAAGGGTGAATACACTGAAGTAGACTAAAATAAAATGATGGAACTAAAACAGAATTTGAAAAAATTTACACAAAAGTAAAAATATAGTAATAAAAATTAAAGAAAAATATTTTTAATAAAAATTGAAAATACGAATGAATTTTTTCTCTTTCTGCTGAATTCTGTGGTTCAGGTTGTGCAGATTGTTGTGTTAACCCTCCAATCAGTTTTTTAGGTGTGTAAGATGGTTTAGTGTTGGTCTGGCTGTATTTCATGGACGCAAGACACACAAAAAACTTCCATGCTGTTCCACCATCTTGGCTCCTCCCCATGCTTTGATTTGCTTTTCATTCATTATTAATGTGGTGGGTACACTTTAAGGTAATCCCCGAAGATCTAAACCCTGTATAATCCCCTCCCCCTTGAATGGCTGTAATTTTTTTCTGACAACTATAGCAAAAATGAAAGGATTTTGCAGATGTAAGTGAAGTTCTAATCAGTTGACTTTGTGTTCATCAAAAGTAGGTGGGCCTTACTCAATTAGGTGAGCCCTTTAAAAGGGCTGCCTAAAGATGGAGACTCAACAGATTCTCTCTTGATCTCATTCTCTTGCTCTCTTGCTCAGTCTCTCTCTCCCTCTTGTTGTGCTACTGACTTTGAAGAAGCAAGCTATCATGAAGTAAAGTTGCAAGTAAATGAATTCTACCACCAGTCTGGGAGCCTGGAAGCATATCCTTCCCTATGTGTGGCACAGCCCACCCAACACATTCATTTCAGCCTTGTAAGACCCCAAGCAGAGAACCTAGTTAAGCCATGCCCAGAATTTTGAGTTATGGAAACAGGGATATAATAAATGGGTGTTATTTTAAGCTACTGAATTTGTACTGAGACAATAATTTTTCCATGTAAAATTGATCATGATTTTTTCTTCTTTGTAGCCCATTTTTTTGTTAGCATTCTTGTTTTGAAGAATGACTTACTTAAGTCATCAATACATTAAGGCTTTTTCTGTAAGGGTACCATCCCACTTGTCATAAATAATAAACATTCATTGCATTTTTTGGTAAGAGAAGTAAAACTTTAGGTTCTTGTTTCACAAATAAAGTTGGCTCAATTGGTTGTTTTGGGTGATCAAAGAGACCAAATCCCAGATCTTCACTGGATTCTTCTTACTCTTCTGTTGCTTCAACTTTGGCTGGGGCTGGGGCCACAGGGGCAGCAGCCACAAATGCAGATGGATTAACCAAGAAGGCCTCGGCATTTTCAGCAAGTGGGAAGGTATAATCAGTCTCCATAGACAAAGCCAGGACCCATTTGCATCCACTGGTGATAGAATGGGGCGCTGATGCAACAGTTGGGTAACCTATCTATAGACATATGCTGGTAACATTGAGGACAACCTCCAGGAAGCGGGAATGCAGTTTCCTCTGTGATGTCAAACACTTCAAATGTTGCCATTGTCAAACACCTGCTGGATGATCTGCCCAAAGGAGAAGGGGGAGATTTTCAGCATATTCAACAGTGTGGCTTTGCTGGCTCCCACCTTGTGTCCAGTCTTAATCAGCTGCATTTTAGTGGTGCTCCGGGAGATTTTAGTGGTGATGCCTAAAGCCTGAAAGAAGGAGGTCTTCTCGGGCCATGGCACCAGCATGGGTGGCAGCTGGCACCTTACTGGTCAGCAGAACGTCCTGTTCTCAGTGAGGTCCTCCTTGGTGACACAAAACCCATAATCCCCCCAGATATGAGGCAACAGTTTCTCCTAGAGCTGGGTTGTTCTCCAGATGCCCTTAGATGGCCTTGCACGTCACGGTGTTCTTGCCCATCAGCACCACAGCCTGCCCATTGAGGGATATGCGGATCTGCTGCATTGCTTGGAATCTATGTTGTCTGCTCCCACAATGAAGCATTTTGGATGGTCTTAAGTTGGGTTATCTTAAGGAAGTAGTTGGACTTTCAGGTCACTCTGTCTTCCTTGGGCATCATGGTGGTTCATCAGGGATTTCTATGCAGGGTTTAAAGACTATGTCACCCTCGTGAGGATGCCTGGAAAGAACAACAATCATTGCAGTATTATGTGGTCAAATCCATTGGTCTTTCCCACCTGGACTCTACCTTTATTGTGCCACTAGGAAGGCCCATCCTCATCCCAAGGTTACAGGAAGAGTCACATATATTTTAGTCTAGTATCTTTGTGTTTTTGCCATTACATTAAAATTTTTAATCCATCTGAAGAAGGTTCTGGTAAATGATGTGGTTCAGAGAGGTCTGACTTAATTTTTTTCAAATGTACCAATAATATATACTGAAAATTGTTTGCCTTTCTCCTGAATCATATCAAACCAAAAGTTTGATTTTGGTCTTTTCTTTTTTTTTTTTTTTCTTTTTTTTTTTTTTAATTTTTTTTTTTTAACGTTTATTTTTTATTTTTGGGACAGAGAGAGACAGAGCATGAACGGGGGAGGGGCAGAGAGAGAGGGAGACACAGAATCGGAAACAGGCTCCAGGCTCCGAGCCATCAGCCCAGAGCCTGACGCGGGGCTCGAACTCACGGACCGCGAGATCGTGACCTGGCTGAAGTCGGACGCTTAACCGACTGCGCCACCCAGGCGCCCCGATTTTGGTCTTTTCAATACGTTATATTAAATCTGCCTGCTATCTCTGAGGCACCTAGGTGGCTCAGTAGGTTAAGCGTCTGACTTCAGCTCAGGTCATGATCTCCCCACTTGTGGGTTTGAGCCCCATTGTCAGCCTTTGTGCTAACAGCTCAGAGCCTGGAGCCTACTTCAGATTCTGTGTCTCCCTCTCTCTCTGCCCCTCTCCTACTCATGCTCTGTCCTTTTCTCTCAAAAATAAGTAAACATTAATTTTTTTAATCTGCCAAGTTCTGCTTTAATATAAAACTGTTTTCATTATTAGAACTTTATAATGCATTTGAATATCTAGTAGGGAGAAACACCCCTCGTTTCTCTTCTTTTATAAACTTTCCTCACTATTCTCACACACTTCTTTTTTCGTTTTATCTTTAGAATTATTATGTCAAATTCCATTGGCAATGTAATTATATTTGTGGCATGCCAAATTACATTTATAGATTTATACATTTATAGATTAATTGGAGCAAAATTGACATCATATAAATAATGGTATACTGGACCATATTTTGGTACTCTATGTGTTTTGGTTTTTTATTTTTTTTTCCACCTGGCCCTAGTCAAGAATGTTTTCTTCACATAGACTTTTTACATTTCCTGTTGACTTAGCACCAGGGTTTTAAACATTTTCATGTAAAATATATTAATTGTAGGGGTGCCTGGGTGGCTCAGTTGGTTAAGCGTCTGACTCTTGATTCCAGCTCAGGTCATGACCTCGGGGTCATGAAATCTAACCCCACATCGGGCTCCATGCTGGGTGTGGAGCCTGCTTAAGATTCTCTCTCTTTCATTCTCTACCCCTCTCTCAAAAAAATTAATTGTAGTATATTTTTATAATTGTTTATTGCTAGGTTATAGGAAAGATATTTACTTACTTAATTATGCAATCATAAGTTAGCAAAAGTTTGGTGAAAATCATTGAAAGCATTCTATAAGAATCAATTGGCTATATGGAATTTACAGTACAGCGTATTGCATATTTTATTATTATTTATAAATTCTTTGCTATACTTCTTTGTATAAATAAATTTATAATACTCATATATGTATATGTACAAGTTCTTTCCTAGAGAGCCAGTTGTTTTTTTTTAATATTTATGTATTTTTGGGAGTGCACAGGCAGGAGAGGGGCACAGAGAGTGGGGACAGAGGCTGTCTGCTGACAGGCTGACAGCAGAAAGCCCTATGTGGGACTTGAACTAATGAACTGAGAGATCATGACCTGAGCCAAACTTGGGCACTCAACTGAGTGAGCCACCCAGGTGCTCCTAGAGAGCCAGTTGTTTAAACATTTATCAGCACACCAGTGGTGGTGTGTATGTGCCTGTACTAGTTAGTCTAAGCCAACAAAGGAGTCTGACTCCTTATCAGTTATTAGATCAGGAATAGGCATATCTAAGCCAGTTTGGGTCAAACAGAAAATGGGTTTTCTGGGAGATTCTGAAAAGAAGCTTTCTTGACCTTTGGTGAGAGCCCCAGAAAGCCAGCTTCTCCTGCTGATCACAGACAAGGAGGTATATGGTCCCAGGTATTTTGGCAGCCATTCTGTGACCATAAGAACCATCCCTAGGATGGAGCTGAGTCTCTTGACACTAGAACAGGGAAACAGAAAAAAACCTGCTGATGACACCTTTGAAGCCCTGGGTCATCCAACTGTACAGTCTGCCCTACCTCTGTGCTTGTTGTTTGAGCCTGCTCATTTCCTGTTTATGGTATTACTTTTAACTGGGCTTTCTATTAGCTCAAAGCACCCTGCTGATACACGAGGAATGAAGGAGATGAATAAAGAACCATCCATAGCACATAGTAACTGCTCAATAAATAATAGTATCTCCCCTTCCCTCCACCCAGATCATCCTTACTTGTACCCAGTGTTCATGTGCATGCCAGCTTTTGCCCCCAGCACTTTCCCTCCTCACTCACAGGCTACAGTGGAAGCTTTCTCTCCTTTACAGACCCAGCTCAAATCCCACCACTTTCATGAAACTTGCCTAGTTCAGAAGGAATTCTGCTTTATGCTCAGCTTGAATGAGCCTCACCACATACTGCTTTCTGTGGATGTTTGTGCTTTCCCGAGTCTAGGTCTCTCTTCTCAGCTACAGCAAAATCCTTTTGGGCCAAGACCATTCTGTATGCAACAGTTGGCCTCCTCTATAGTCTGGTTCAACCTCTGGTTCCTTGTGATGTTCAGTCAGTACTTGATGATGAGCCTACTGGCCTATAATCTTTTCTCTCCCTTGCTTTTTACAAGCTATGGGCTTCAAGATTCAGCTGAATGAGATTCCTACAATAGCAAGAGGAATGTTATTTTGTTTTGAAGGTCTTTACAAGTATAAGGCATGTCTAAAGTGGCTATAAATAATTTATATTGCCCATAACTCAAGCTGATCAAAATAGACCTCATCACCGTGATGCGGCAAAATCTGGTACAAGCTGCTTTGCTGCTGCCTCCAAACCAATTACACATTTGGAGCAGATGAAAATCTGACTGGATTCCCTCCTGAATCGGATTAATGCCCCATCCACAATCACATTAATCACAATCTGTCCATGATTAGACATCAGATAATCCCATTGGACAAGAGGTGACAACCCAGATTCTATTATCTCATTTTTTATCTATTTTTGGAATTTGCTGGTAACTCTAGCCTTCAGAAGATGTTTTCCAGTGAAAGAGGATCTTATCTGTGTTCTTTTGAAAAATCGTTGCTGGATGGGCTTTGACAATAGCCAAATATTTGGTGTCATTTATAATTCCTAGTTTATTTTAAGGTGACAAAGAGACAAAACAAGACATAAGTCTGTGGTCTTTGAAAAGTCTGTGGTCTGAGAAAAAAACACATGTATTTAGCGTCTTATGAATGTGTGTTGGAGAGAATAAAAGACATCCTTCAAAACCTTTAAAGGTTATGACAATAGCTTTGTGAAGAGGCATCCTCACATTTGAGGGCATACAATAAATGATTATCCATTTGTTTTAGTATCACAAAAGGCAAGCATCTATGATTGGTAAGGGGGCTGGAAGTGGGTCCCAAAGTCTGCAAAACCTAAACACCCACATCTATACAGTGGGAGGAGCCTATTACAATATTCAGTTTTCCTGCTGGGGAAATAAAATGAAAAATAAGCATCACTAAAGTTCAAGTCAGATAGCTGACACTTCCTCTAATTTGAATCTAGAAATACTGCTAAAGGAAAATGCTAGGACTATATGAGTCAGGGAAAATATGATTCTATGCCTACATTCGCTGACTTCAGGGCACTGGCCCAGAATAGCACAGCAGAAAAAACCTGAAGTCTACTCCCACCCCAGGAAGATACAATTCGCAATATAGGGTTGTTCCCTATGATGCTGGTCTGCATCTGAACCCAGATATATTTTTTCAATATCTTTAGCAAGTAAGTTACAAGGCAGTGATATTCTTTTCCACTTTCCTCAGGATTACATATTGAGATTCTTCCCGTTGCCCCATGTAAATGGTCGAGATTGATTGGTCACTATCCACCCCTCTTCCAAATCAGGCTTTCTCCTAGCCTGTCCATTTCTAAGGAGAGAGAGGGGCTGGCCCAAAGTCCACAAGCACATCTTCTTCCTTCATTTCCTCCCACACCTTCCTGACTTGTGTCCTGTTTATTTCCTGCCTTGCTTGATTCATCCATGTGTTCATCTTTCCACAGAACAGCTATGTTCATGCCATTTCCCCATCTGAATTTCTTCACACTACATCAGGATCACAGTTCTCCTTCGCCGAAAGAATGCCATCAGAATTCCTCAGCCTGGCATTTGAGGCTTCCTGCAGTCTAACCCAAACTTCTCTTTCAGTCTTTTGTTATCTGTCTCCTCTGTGACAGCCCAGCTACCTGGACCTGCTGTGGATGGTGTGCGCCACTGCCCAAATCATTCCTGACTCCAGGTTCACATTTCCCCCAAAATGCACATGACTCACACACCTCCTTCCTCTCTCTGCAAAACCGTTCCCTCTTCCTTTCTCCTTTTTGGTCTGGAAGAATCATACTCATCCTACAGGGCTCAGATGAGATGCCATGGGCTCCAGGAAGACTTTCCAACCATTCTATTCTAGGTCCCTCCTTTGTGTTCCTGTTATAGTCTAGGTCACGGTGCTGACCCCTAGTCAAAGGTAAACAAAGCCGGACACTAGGTACAGTGGCAAGGACTGATTTTAGTCAGAAATATAGTATAGTAACAGGGCAGAGTCCCATGTGCACTGAACTCAACTTTGACTTGTACAGAGGTGACTGGCTGTTTTAAAGGGAGAATGAGAGAATAGGGAGGGGAGGGGACGGGGGTTCAGGAGAGTCAGAGAAGTGAAAAAGTACAAAAAGCAGGAAGTAGGGATTGGTTCAGGAAAAACCCATGTGGGTTTGCTAACTGCTTATCCAAGGTAGGTTCTTCCCTCCCAAAGAGGCTGGGAGACAAGGGCCCTATCTTCAGATGTTGACAGAAACAAACAGTAAATTCTCTTGACAGCCTTGAGTTTTCTTAGGAAGGCATTTGGCGGGGGGGCAGGTAGGGTGGTCCTGTGGATATAGGCTTGAGCTGTCAGAACCCATGTCAGTGTTTTGTTCAAGGTTGAGACCTAGTCGAAAAAGGGCTCATAGGAGCCCACCTGGAGTTTGGTCAAAGGAGAGACTCTTTGTCACTTACCATTATCTTCCTCTCTTTTCTACCTGTTATCTGTTTCAGTGAAGCACACCCTGTCCATCCAGGGCCCCAGCCTGAAGCCTGGCCCATTTGCAAAAGGCTGGCCTCGCTGCAAAACCACCATCTGATCCTGCTTTGGTGAATCTATTTCTCTTTGGAGCTCAGTCTCTCCCTTTTCCCTTCCCTTCTTTTCTTTCTCATTTTACCCACTACCTGGATCTCAGTAAGGGAAGGGATTCGTTCTAAGTGACTAGAAGGGAGGCCCCATGAGGATGTGGGCCGGCAGAAGACAGGAACACCAGTGTGCTGGGCCAGACTGCTCAGAAGCACTCCCAGGCCATGCCAAGGTGGCGAGGGTTCCCCCTTCTGGAAAGATAGGAAATATGCAACTTTTCCCCAAACTGCCAAGCACAACTCCTTCCCCTGGCCTTCTCCCTGAAAATCTAGAGCTGGTGGTTCTCCCTGCAGCTGCCTTCAGGGTGTGATTTGGAAAGAAACAAAGCTCCCTTATGTTTTTAAAAAGGGTTCATTTTTCTCATCCTTCTATAATTATCTTATTGATCTCCCAAGGAAAAGAGTGATATAGACCATGGTTTTCTTAATACAGAATGACTTTGACACATGTCCACTGTCCCATCTGGGGCAGACTCAAAAGCACAAGTTTATAACTAGTCTCATGGACTAGCGAGGGCATGGGTTTGAGTCTCAGTACCACCTCTTACTAGTTGTTTTAACATGTGACAGTTACTGGTTTATTCATTTCTGAGCTGCTGAAAGATGACTATAAAACCTACCTCAATGCCTTAGAGGCAGGGTTGGCTTCATGGACAACCTGGGTGTTAAATGATATGGTCTGCAATAACTTAGCCCAGGACTCAGCCTGCCGCAAGTGCTCAGTGGGCGTCAGGGAAGATAGAAAGGGTTCAGGAGAAGGGAGGGGCCCAGCAGTGCCATTGGGTGGCTGTTTGCTCAAAGGAAGTCAGTGGGAGGCAGGTGATAGAGCCTCAGATGAGAGCACAGGTTTGCCTGTCAGAAGGCCTAGAGTCTTGTCAAGTTTCTTCCTTTTCTCAGGTCTTAGTTGCTTTCTCTGAAGCTTGGTGCCCAACTGCCACACCAAAGCTGAGTTCTCAGAACTGGATGGTGGGTGATGATGTGAATGCTGAGGCCTCTTTTTCCTGTTCTACACAACATCTCCAACTGCCTTGGGAGAAAAGTAGAGGCCTACGGCCATGGCAGGGCCAGGTGGGCTGGTCCTCAGATGGGCAAGGGTAGAACCCCATCCCCAGGGATGCTGGCAGGAAGAGCCCTGGCTTCCAGCTCCATCTCTGTCACTCACATGCTGGGTGCAAGGTCTCTGGGCTTCGGTTTCCTTTCTGATACTCATGGTAGAGATTAATGCCCTTTTCACTGGCATCAACTTCCTTTGTGTTGGGTGGGCATCATTCCTGTGGCATCCCCTTTGTGAATGATCAGGAAGCAAGATGGTGTAATATTCCATAAGCAGGATCTGGAGGCAGAGAGGCTGGTTCAAAGGCTCCGCCAGCTTTGTAACCTGGGACAAATTACTTAACCTCTCCAAGCCTCAGTTTCCTCATCTGTGAAGTAGGGATAATTTAAACAATAGTAACTTCTTTCTAGAAATGTGAGTATAAGGGCAGCCATGTGTGTGAAGGGGGCCCCAAGCAAGAGGCCGATATGATAGCTATTATGATGCTGCTGTTGAAGATGTAGGTTATACCCAGTATTCCTCCCCATGTGTGTGATTCCATGGAAACAAGGAGACAAAATATCTTTATGCAGATGAGGGTCTCTTGAGTGGGTAAGATCTGGAAGGCAGTTAGTGGGGAAGGAAGTCCAGTATGTGTGTGCATGTGTGTGCACATATGTGTGCATGTGCACGCATGCATGTGTGTATGTGTGTGCATGTGTGTGCATGCATGTGTGCATGTGTGTGTGCATATATACATGCACATGTGCACATGTGTTCGTGCGTGTGTGTGTGTATGTGTGTGTGTGTGCATGTGGGGGAGCTGTCTGGGCACCCCAAGCAGGATCTGTCCTTTCATGGACAGTCAGAGAGAGGATGACCACCTTCTCCGGTGGTCTGTTTCTTCTCTGTCAAACACAGACCTGGAAGAGAGAGGCTCTAAAGGCTCTTCCAGCTTTCTAGTTCTAGACTGTAGAAGAAAAGGAAGAAAAGGAAGGATGGGAGGACTGACTAAGCAAAACTGTAAAATAATAAAAGTGGGTTTTTTGCCAGCTGGCCTGCTTTGGTGACCCACCTCCCAACCCTGGGGCCTTGTGCTTTCCTGCTCCTTCTCTCAGGTCTCGTTCCCAGGGAAAGAGCCACTATCACTGTAGTATGAATGATCACCTGTTATTCTGTTCTTTCTTAAGGATCTTTGCACAGTAAGCTGACCTTTTAGTGGAACTGTGAGCAGAGTTTTAGGCAGCAGTGATGGGGTGAGGAGATTTGGGGAGATGGAATTCAGGGGACTTCTCTGTGCTTCTGAAATCTTCCCAGGAGGAGGGTCACAGCTGGGGCTAGTTTTATGGGATAATGAAGAGCTACGGACCTCAAGCTGCTATTTCTACTAAGGGAAGACAGTGTTCCAGAGCCCAGCAAAGCAGGCATCCAGGTCTCCTGCTTGTGGTAGCCTGGGATGTGCAGAATGTTGTGGCCCCTGCCTCCCCTAGAAGGGCACCCCGGGAGCCGCCAGGAGGCAGAGAACAAGGGCAGGGCCAGGTCAATGGTGCCCTGTGGCTGTGCCAGGGTAAGAGTTTTCTCTGTTTTCTCTTCTCCCACACTTGCGTTGGTCTCCCAGGGGTGGCTATGACCCAGGAGACCCACATTGAGGGACCCTGAAACAGGTTGCTGGCTTTACAGCTCCAGAGAGGTGAAGGGGGTGAGTGGTAGAACCATACCTCTGTGGGTCTTCAGCGGCCACATTGAAAGAAGCAAGGGAGATGGAACCAGGCAGACCTGGCTTTGAATGTCAGCTCTGACTTACCCTGTGACTGGAAACAGTCATGTCTGCTCAGGAAGCCTCAGTTTCCTTGGGGATTGAATGAGTCTAATATTGCCCATGTCATAACATGATTTGGTAGGCTAATAACAGGGGATTTGCACTTGGTAGGGTCTGAACAAATATTAATTTTTGACTTGGCTTCCTGGCATTCCAGGAGAGGTGACTATTTCTCCCCTCCCCCTAAGATGGCCTCAAAGATTGTTTTTTTCCAGGTGGTGATAAATTTCTCTTCTTGGCAGAAGAGGGTTAAAGTCCAGGCCTAAGATTCTGCTGGAGGCATCCTCTCCTGGTGGCCTTCAAACTTGAGTTATTGACTAGTCACTTGCTCCTGGCCAGATGCTGGAAACCAGGAGAGGCTTAGAGTGGCCTAAGGAGGAAGCTCATGGCCCAGGCACACAGCCTAGCTCACCAATATGCTCACCTCATGCCCCCATTTCAGGATTGCATACCCAGGTACACAGACATCACCTGTATGCAAACTACACTCAAGCCACACTTTTTGATTTTCCACCCCACAGCAGACACACAGAGCAAATGCACAGTGAGATATACAAAGAAATCTTCAGATGATATACACACAGACATATTTAGACCTCCCCTCCACACACAGGCACCCATGCAGGAAAGACACAGCATACACAGAGGCTCCCAACACAAAGATATAGCCATAATGATAATTATCACAGTTAACACGTATTGCACACTTAGTATACATCAAGTGTCATTCTAAGCCTTTTCCAGAGAATCGTTTAATTCTTACAATAGTAGAGATAGCTACTATTTTATTCCCCATTTTACACATGAGGAAACTGAGGGACAGAGAAGTAAAATAAAATGCATTAGGTCACAGAGTAGCCTGGTGAGGATACAAGCGCAGATTGCCCTTCCCCTGGCTCCTCAACGCCATTTATTTACAAAAACATATTCAAACGCATCATCCTCCTCATCCCCGACCTGCTCTGTACACACCCAGGGTGAGCGCCCTTTGTGGGAGCTAGTAGCCAAAGACGCGAGAAATGGCTTGTCAGCAGAGCGATCGAACCTTCTGTGCGGAAGAACCAGACTGGTGACAAGATGTTTCAAAGGTAGTGGCGGTGATCGAAAGCCTTGCGGGACGGGACTGCCGGCGTGAAGCACTAGACACAGCTCGGGGGCGGCGGGTGGGCGCTCTCTGGCTGTGCGTGGACCATTGTCAAGTAGCGAGTTTGGTGTGTATGGAGGGCCTAGCCCGAACTCTCCGCAAAGTCTCTCCCTGCACCCTTGGCTGCACCCCTTTCCCAGAGAGCAACCGAGAGCTTGAGGCCAAACAGACTTAGATTTTTAGTAGAAAGGCCGCAGCGCTCGACCGCACCCTCAGGCCGACCCGCCCGCGGGCACCAGGGCCAGGGTCTGACATTTTACCCCAAGGCGCGCACCAAGTTCTTGGTACACCTTTTAAAGGGAAAACAACAGCCACCATGGTTAGATATATGTTATTTATAATTCATGGGCCAGTCTTTGAACCCTTTCAAACAAAACCCACAGCGATTTCTTTGAAAGAAAGAAATGCTTGGATTCTGCTCCAAAGTCTTGGGTTTTCTAAGGACCGACAAACCAGTACACAGATAGTAAATTACCCCGCGCGCTACATTTGTTTCTGATTATTTGCGTTGCAGTTGGTTTGTGAAATCAAACAGAAGAGCTTATAAAAATCGCTTATTTGGGAAGTAGGACATACATTCGACCCCAGCATTGTTCCTAGAAGGAGCTGTGCTATTCGGGTGGGGAAAAGATGAGGGGAGTCCGTGTTAAATTACCCCCCCTCCCTTACACACACACACCCGCCAAACCTCCAAATGCAAGTCAAGGCTCGAATCAGGATCCGACAAGCGTCTTCAAATTCTGCGTTCTGACGCTACCCATCTAATGCTCCAACTTGGAGAAGTTTTCCACAGGCGGGCGGATGGCGGAAGTCTAAAAAGAGTTTATCCAAACGCCAGTGGTCGTTCCCTAACTTCTCTCTCTAGCTTGTACCCTGAGGACAAAGGCGCACGAGAGGAGAAAGGTGATCGGCTGGACGGTGATGGTTATGTCCAAACAGACCTCCCTTTCCCCTAGCTCTCGTTCCAAAAGAGTGGATTTTTTAATTTTTTTATTTGTGAAAGTAGGGAGCATTTAAAGGAGAGGCCTCCCCCCCCCCCCCCCCGTCTCCACCCCCTCCCCAGGTATCCATCACCCCGCTCGGGCACGCCTGCGGAGACTGCCCGGCAAATCCATGAGGAAGCTCAGAGCTGCGGTGGCCGCGGAGCCAGCTCGGCGGTGACGCAAGGTCCAGCAGGGATAGCCCGACCGGGGGCCGGAGAGAGGATCCTTGTAGATTTCGGACGAGGGGGCTGCGCTCCATTGTTCACTCCGGGCCAATCAGGGTTTGTCCATTTCCTTGCAGCCAATCCCCCGTCACCCTCGCCTTCCACCCAAGCCACCCCGCCCTACAGCCCCCAGGTCCCCATTACTTCCCCCGCATCCCCCGAGGTTCTGGGGAAGCTTCATGACGCCACAGGTCCCGCCCCCAGCTCCGGCCCCGGGCGAGTGCGTGCTGACGTCATGCTGCGTGCGGGCCGGTGCGGAATCGCTCCTTCAACTCAGCGGGGCAGGAGGAGTTAGTTACCAAAGAGCCGAGGCTGGGCGCGCGACCCTCGTCCTTCTGCCCCTGCCCGCACACTTTGCGCACATCTCTTTTCTGCATGGTGGATATTATTTTTCATTATCCTTTTCTGGGTGCTATGGGGGATCATTCCAAGAGTAAGTCTTTCTCTCTGTATGTGGGTGTGTATGTGTATGTGTTTAATATGCATTATTTCTAATGCAGAAGAATGTTTAGCGGATTCTACAAGTGGCTTCTATTTGACAGGACACTGGGAGAGAAAAAAAACAAAACGAATGCATTTCTCCTGCAGGCCACTTGTCCTTTGGAATCCTGTTGTTTTAATTTACAATTAAACATTCTTTCTCAATGTTAGGCTGCTAGGCTGACCTCAGGTTGTGAAATCTTTTTCTGTTTTGCGCTAGGGCAACTAGGTTTGATTGGGGGAATATGGGCTCTTTTGCTTGCTTGCATGTCTTTTTTGGCCTTTCCAAGAAGGCAGATTTCTCTAGCTTGATATGGGATATTTAAGAAATGTCAGAGAGGATGAGAGGAGACTCCGATGAAAGCTGATGTGTCTGTGTTGGGATTGGAGGGAGTCGCTGTAAGAGGGAGTGTGTGGACGGAAATGCCGGAACATCACCGTTCAGTATTGATGCGGTGGCGTCCGCAGTGCTTAAATGTCTTTTTATTCTTTCTTCCCTCCTACGTATTAGCTTTGAGTTACAAGATATATCAATAAAATGACTGTGTCCAAATGAATGTAGTAGCGGAAAAAAAAAAATTGGGGGTGGAGAGGAGACAAAAAGCCACCGCAAATTCAGAAGGTTTTGTTTTTTCGTTTCCAATTGTTTGGACGTTTAGAAAGCCCACTTCCTTCTTGTAGTCGCAATTCTTGAAAGGGAACGAGGGAGCGAGCGGGTTGGGTTGGGTTGGGGTTGGCGTGGCCAAGGCCCAGACCGGGTCCGGAGAGCCTGGCCTGACGCGGGTCCCGCGCCCTTCCCTGGCAGAGAAGCCCGGGACGGCCATGTGCGTGGGCTGCGGGAGTCAGATCCACGACCAGTTTATCCTGCGGGTGTCGCCCGACCTGGAGTGGCATGCCGCCTGCCTCAAGTGCGCCGAGTGCAGCCAGTACCTGGACGAGACGTGCACGTGCTTCGTGAGAGACGGGAAGACCTACTGCAAGCGGGACTATGTCAGGTGAGGTGGCGAGAGCCGGGGCTCAGCTACCGCCTGCTGGGGCTGGGGCTGGGGGTGGCGGCTTGTCTGCGCTCCCCAGCCTGGAGAGAAGGCCACTCCTACTCCGAACGTGTGCCGCCGTGAGCGTCTGGGCCTGCGAACTCCCCGAGGGTCGGTCCCCGCAAGCTCCCTGTGGGCCACAAAGCGTCCTGGGCCCGCGTGCCGGGAGCCGGTCGCAGACCGGGAGGCGAGGCGGGCCTCAGGCCCCTCGCTGACACAGACCGCGCCTTGGGCCCGCAGGCTGTTCGGCATCAAGTGCGCCAAGTGCCAGGTGGGCTTCAGCAGCAGCGATCTGGTGATGAGGGCGCGGGACAGCGTGTATCACATCGAGTGCTTCCGCTGCTCCGTGTGCAGCCGCCAGCTGCTGCCCGGCGACGAGTTCTCGCTGCGGGAGCACGAGCTGCTCTGCCGCGCCGACCACGGCCTCCTGCTGGAGCGCGCCGCGGCCGGCAGCCCGCGCAGCCCCGGCCCGCTCCCCGGCGCCCGCGGCCTGCATCTGCCAGGTAAGCCGCGCGCGGGGGCCGGCGCCCCCTGCGCTGTTGTGAGTGCACGTGCGAGTGTGTGTTACCGGAGTGCTTGTGCTCAGACGAAAAGTTGTCACTCGTGCGCGGTTCCGTTTGCCAGGATTGTGTGTTTCTGTGTGAGTGCAGATCTGTGGCTAGGAACACAGGAGAGTGTGTGTGTGTGTGGGGGGGGGGGGAAATCGTTTGTGGATCAACATGAACAGGGATTGTGTGTAGGAGTGTGTGAGCATGCGGGGAATTGTCGAAAATTGTGTTCTCCATGATCAGGAATATGTGGGACGGTCTGCCAGGAGTAGGAGCGTGAATGACAACAGAATCTTAGCAGTGCCTGTCTGGGAAACTTGTATGGGGAATTACAAGCACTGTGTGTTACTCCCAGAGAGGAAAGCTAGGTTTGCCTGGGGGTATGTGTGTAAGGAATACATCTCCCATCCCAGAACTGGGCCTGGGCTCCGCCAACTAGCAGGCCAGCCGCCCCAACAAAGAGCCGGTGTCTGTATTTGTGTTTTGAGACCCAGTTTGATGAACAACTTAGCAGAGTGCTTCTTCCGTGGGGACGGTGTGGTGGCACAGTGGACTTGAGGTCATAGAAAACATTTCAAGGGATGATGCCCTGAGTGCTAATCAGGAGCTTCCCAGAGATGGTGTCTGAGTGTGTGGTTAGTGGGCAGGATGGTGCCCCCAGGCTGGGCAGCCACAGACCTGAAGCACCAATCTCCAGATCTGGCTGAGCCTCTGGGTGCTCTGTGGTCTTGTAGTGCTCCTTCCCTCTCTGGTCCTCTCTTGCCTCTCCTATAGAATGAGGAAATTGAGCTGGATGGACTATTTGTAAATATTTATTCAGACCTAGAAATGCCTGAAGGAGGATATAAATTGAAACAGTGCAGCATATATCCATGGGTGTGTGGACCTAGTTTGGATGGGGGTGTGAAACAGGATGAAGCTGGTGTTGAGTGCACCGGATTTGGGGTCTTAGAGGTACTCCCTTTTGTGTGTTACGGGTTTCAGGCTGCCGGCGCGGGGGTCAGGCGCTATTTACCCGGGGTTGAGAGTTCCCAAAGCCAAGCGAGAATGCTAGCCGCTGCGCTCGGGCCGGGAGGGTGAGCTGCGCCGGGCCAGGGAAGCTGGAGCCTTGAACGAGGAGACCCGAGAGCTGAGGCTGGAGAGCTGGCAGTGAAGAACGTTTGGTCCCTTGAGGACCGTCCGCACCCCAGGCTGGGTCTTCGCGGCCTTGTCCCAGTGGTCTCTGCACGAGGAGGAATGGCTCTTGCAGGCCCCCAAGAGCGGGAGACAAGCCCCCTAACCCCAAAGCTGCGCGGCGCTCTGGGCCCCTGTCGGTCTCCTTCCCCCTCAGAGTCCCGGGAGCTCCTCCTTCTTCTTCCTCTGAAACTCCGACTTCTTCCGGAGGGCCTCCTTCGTCCGGCAGGGCCCAAACGGGCATTCCTAGGGTCGGGTAAGTGGAGGAGGCACAGCCGGGAGCGGCCACCCGGCTCCCGCAGCCGGCGTAGCGCAGGACTCCCACGCCCTGATGGAGCTCCGGGGACAGCGCTGCGGGGCAGCCCGATCGGGGAACTAGGGAAGGGACGAAAATGTAGAGCTCCCTCGGGGTAGGGCGAACAATTGGAAAGGGAGACGAACAATAAAACGAAATCAACGGAATAGAAAAAGGAACGAAATAGAGCCTCGGAGGGCTCAGCCGCCGCAAGGTGGGGCACGGGGCAGGCGGGTGGCGGCCCCTCTCTCACGTCTTGTCCGCCTGTCCTCGCAGACCCCGCGTCGGGCCGGCAGCCCTCACTGCGCCCGCACGTGCACAAACAGACGGAGAAGACAACCCGCGTGCGCACGGTGCTCAACGAGAAGCAGCTGCACACTCTGCGGACGTGCTATGCCGCCAACCCGCGGCCCGACGCGCTCATGAAGGAGCAGCTGGTGGAGATGACGGGCCTGAGCCCACGGGTCATCCGCGTCTGGTTCCAGAACAAGCGCTGCAAAGACAAGAAGAAATCCATCCTCATGAAGCAGCTGCAGCAGCAGCAACACAACGACAAGACGGTGAGGGACCGTGCAGCGGAGGAGCGGGTCAGGTGGGGCCTCGAGTTCTCGCGGCAGCATCTGGGTGCCCTTTTCAGGGCGGGCTCTGGGGACATCCAGGGGCAACTGGACTCTCCAAAAGCGTTTGTTTGTGCGTTCAGAGAAAGGCTTACCTTGGGGATTAAGGCTCAATAATTATTGTACCTGATGTCGGGTCTCCTCCTTGTTCCAGCGGCAGACCTGAGCTGGCACAGCTCCAAGCCGCAGGAGGCATGGTTATGCATCTCCCGCTAGTCCCGGCGGGTTGTGTCCTCTTGGCATGGCTTGGTTTGAACACTTTTCCTCTTGAAAAATGGGAATACAGGCCTCAAATCCCTTTGTTCTGTTGGCTGCCAACGCTGAGGCTGGACTATGGTGGAGGTTCTGTGTCCGGGGCATCTTAACTGGGGAGGGAGGGCTCACCTGGGTACGGTGGAATGTGCGTCTCCCCCCAAACCAGGACCCATATCTTGGGCCAATGTCTGGGGCCTCAGTGCCAAAGGCGGCGGGAGAGGTAAGGCCTAACTTGAGCGGCCCTCACCTCCACTTCCACTTGTCCCTCAGAGCCTCCAAGGACTGACCGGGACGCCCCTCGTGGCGGGCAGCCCCATCCGCCATGAGAGTGCTGTTCAGGGCAGCGCAGTGGAGGTGCAGACGTACCAGCCACCGTGGAAAGCCCTCAGCGAATTTGCCCTCCAGAGTGACTTGGACCAACCTGCCTTCCAGCAGCTGGTGAGGTCCTGCCCTACCCACCTGACCTCACTACTCCGAGGGGTGGGATTTGGCCGTTGGGCGGAGGTGGGAAGGGGGTACTTCCCAGGGGCCTGTCGTAGACAATGAGAGGGGGCATACGTTGGGGGGGACTGCAACTGCACCTCCGCCCATACATAATTCGCTCTAAAGCAAGTCTCCCTGGATTAAAGCCCTCAAGAGGCAGGTAGAGGGATTAACCCAACTCCAGCTCTCGCCCTAATACCCTAGAGTGCGCTTGGGGACCTGGCCCACTTCCCCGAAGGGCTTGCTCCCAGCCGGTGGCTTGTCCCTAAGGGACACCCTCAACTCAGAGCACACGGTCTGGGGGCACCAGCTCTGGCATCTCTTCACCTGCCTTTTACTGGTGTCTCTGCATCCCCAGGTCTCCTTCTCTGAGTCTGGCTCGCTAGGGAACTCCTCCAGCAGCGATGTGACCTCCCTGTCCTCGCAGCTCCCGGACACCCCCAACAGCATGGTGCCGAGTCCTGTGGAGACGTGAGGAGACCCCATCCTCGCCAGCCCGCGGACCTCGCATGCTCCCTGCATGAGACTCACCCATGCTCTGGCCATTCCAGCTCCGAAAACTCTCTCGCCTTTGTAATTATTATTATTGTTATTTAAAGAGAGAGGACAGAGAAGCAGTCAGGACAGCCCAAAGCGCCAGGATGCAACCTGCTTTCACCAGACCGGAGAGCCCTGATCCAAGAACTTTTATTTTTTCAAAACCAGAATTTGGGATTTACTAGAGTTAGCTCTGCCCTCTTCTCTTCCCTCGCTCCGCGTGGCTGCCGCCGCTCTGTCCGCGCCCCCTACCCGCGGAGAACGCGCAGGGCCCATCTGGCGCCGGGCCACCCCCAGAACTCGCCCAGGCGGGCTCCAACCCCAAGCCGGTCCCGCGCTCCCAGGCAGCTTTGCCTGGGCTCTAAGCGGGGACAATCCAATGGAACAGACACTCAATCCCCAAAGCGCATGATTGCCGGAAAAAAGTAGAAACGAGACTTTCCTGAAAATGTTTTAAATTATCAGTCGACGGAGGACAGAGTGTGTGAGCCTTTGCCGAACAAAACGTAAGTTATTGTTATTTATTGTAAGAACAGCCAGTTCACAGTGGGATGGATATTTTGATCTTAATAAAAAATAATAATAACCCGATGCGATGCTGCTGCTGTGTGCTGTGGGCACAGCGGGAGGGCTGGACGAGCGCCGGTTGGGGCTCGGAGCTTGTTTCAACGAAACAGCAACGGAGCAGAACCCGCCGCGGGTGCCCAGGGGTGGGCCCAGCTGCTTGTGCCCGCGCCTCGCGCGCCGCTGCCCTCAGGGCTCCCGCGCGGCCGGGGGGCGGGCCCGGCGGGGATTGGGCGCTGTTGGGGGGGGGGCGGGGCTGGGTCTGTGCGCCCCCCGGCGGCCCTGGCTGGCGCTTTAGAAAGCGCGGCGTCCCTCCCGGAAGTCGGCGCGTGCCCCTTGCTCCAGGCCACGCTCTGTCTGCATTGCCCACCACCCTTCCCCGGTCCCGGGCGTTTCGAGGCCGAGGTCCGCGGGGCAGTGGGGGGAAACCTCGTTTGAGCGGGAAACCTGCGATGCTCGGTTAGCGACAGTTCGGCGGACTCCAGCCTGCGGTCAGGCTCGCGAGGGCGTCTCGTACCCTCAGCTTTGCTTCTGCTCTTGGAGCAGAACCCAGCCCGGTGCACCCCCAAAGGCCGAGCCTCCACCGCTCGCTGCATTTTCGGCCGGTGCATTCGGGCCCTTCCGGCGCTTCTTTTCCGAATCCCCTGTCCAGGGCGCCTCGCACGCCTGCCACTCGGGCCATGCCGTCGACCAGAGAGCCCGCGGGCCCGTGGCGAACAGGGGGGCTGTGACGGCTCACCCTCGGCGCTGTCCCCAGAGTGGATGCGCGACGTGATCAATCTCGCTGCATTTATTAATTCCCCTGTCTAGACAGAGGAGAAGGCCGGGCGGCGGCTCCTTATCTTCGTTTGGCATCACCTGCAAGCGATACACTGAAGGAGCCACAACAAGCCCCCGCTAGGATCGTGGCTGCCCGGGAAAATAAGTCCACCCAGAACCAGTCTGGCGTGTCCTTGGTTTATTTTCTTTCCAGACCCGAAATGCAGGAGGCGGGGGATAGCCCGGGTGGGAGGGGGCTGGGAATGGCCCCTGGATATGCCGTGCCCAGGTCACTTGGTGTGACATTTCAAACCCCTGCGACTTGTTTTCTTGAAAACTGGCTTTAGTGATCGCAGGAAATAACCGAGAGATACTGAATCTCCAGCAGGCCCCCGGGCAAGCACAAAAAACAGGAGGCTCAGGTTTTACCCTTAACAAATATTTAACCCTTTGGCAGCCTGGGACAGTTCTTTTCCTCTGACCAGGCCTCACTTGGTGGACTCAGGAAACTGCCACCCTACCAGTCAATCCACTACTCTTGAAGAATCTCTGGCATTGGGTTTCCGTTTTCTCGTCCCTCGAGATAAATGACCCCAAGCATATCCTTCTTTGTCCAGGATTTGTTTTGAAAGAGCAATGCCGTGAATAGGGGATATCTCAGGTAGAGTCTGGTAAGGGAAAATGTGTCTGAGCGGCAGCTGTGGTCTCTGGATAGAAGAGTAGGTGCCTTCTGTTAAAACTGTGGGCTGCTCGGATGGCCAGAGGCCACTGTAGGTTTTTCAGCAGAGCTGAGGGCAGGATTCCGTCACCTCCCCTTCCCCCATTAGAAATGGAAAACTGGAAGACTAGCTGTCAATTATTGAAAGAAAATGGGAGGTGGGAAACTCAAGCCAAATTTATATTTTACTTCCTCAAAGTCAAGGTGATGCTAGCACAAAATTTGAAGAGAACATTCCTTTTCTTCGGGATTTAGGAAATGGTGCTGCAGACTTAAGAGATAAGGGAGGAGATACATAGGGTTAATGAGGACCAGCTTTACCTCTCAAGTGCCTAGAAACGGTTTTAATAATCAGGGTTAGATTCTTTGAGGCTTTGCTCCCTTAAGTTAGACCATTCCTTCCCAAACAGAAATATAGATATTTTCCCTTACATACTGGCTGGCCATTGGATAGGCTAAACTTCCAAGAAATCTTACTTTGGAAAACTTTTGATTAATCCAGAATATTAGGTTTTGTCACTTTAAAAACGGAAGTAACAGGTTCTTGAGTAAAGAATTTCATTGATGTTTGTTGTTAATTAGCTCTGAATTTTTGCTTTTGAAAGACTGCAGTTTTTTAATTTTTAAAAATTTATTTATTTTGAGAGAGAGACAGCACGAGTGGGGGAGGGGCAGCAAGAGAGGGAGAGAGAGAATCCCAAGCAGGCTCTGCCAGCTTCCAACGCAGGGCTTGCAGGGCTTGAATCCACAAACCGTGAGATCATGACCTGAGCCGAAACCAAGAGTCAGATGCTTAACCAACTGAGCCACCCAGGCGCCCTGAAAGACTGCAAATGCTACAAACGGAAACATCTGTCTAAGTACAGTAAACTCTTATCCATAGATCAAAAATCCAATTCTCCTTTTTGCTATTCTGTGAGTGTGTCAGATTTTGAATATTGGGAAATTACCCAGATAAAAGTGATTACCATTTATTAGGATGCCTGAATCTGTATGTATTACTATGTAAAATATTATAAACTCTTCTGTAGTTGGTTGCTGGCCACCCAAAAAGGTGCATCATTTCCACAGAAAAGCTTTGACTTTGAAGCCTTATTACAATGGTCTCTGGTGTGGTGTCAGATCTATGGTTGGTTACATTAATAAATATCAGTTTTACTGGTTCCCAGGTCATCTTTAAACATGCTCAGTAATACAGTTGGGATTTCCTTGTAAATTAAATTACCTGTAACAATTACAAATGTATTTTATGCTTACTGAACTTTCAGAGTGAGATGCCCAATTGTGTAGTAAAAAGTTCAATAAAAAGGGGCCATAGGTGGAAAATGGGAGTTAGTTATTTAACTAGATTCACTTTAGAATATTTTTTCCAGAAGATTTATCTAATAATTTGGATAGCCCTATGTAATTGAGGCAGGAAAGGGATTCCCAGAAATGGAAAAGTTTATGGCCATTATACCACAAAATTTAATACATATTGAAAGGCTGCACAATTCTGGGAAATTCAGAGTCCCTGTGGCAGTATTCCCAACGAACTTTAATATTTAATGGGTTGTGGAACAAAAATCAGCCTTTCAATTTTGAATGTGGAATGGCTTAAAGCTCAGAGCTGCAAATATTGTGTTTAAATGAGACGTTGTCTAAGATTGTTCTCTAGAAAATGTTAATTCTGCCACTGCTGCCTGGGGGAGGACCTACATTGCCACACATTTTAGTTAGCTGTGTTTTCCCATAGAAGTGGTCACCAGAGAGAGCAAGAGAATTAGCTGAATAGCATGCTGGAGAGAAGAAACAATGAATGAATAATAAACTATTTGAAGAGAAGTTCCAAGCAGGAAATTCAGAGTTTATTAAGCTGATGTAGGGAAGATTAGAGGCTTTTAAATACGGGTCTGATTGATGTAAAGGTAAACTTTCCTCAAGATACTGGGATGCAGTGCAATAATGAGGATTGTGTGACCAATTACAGACTAGCACCTTGTTGAGAGAGACTGTGCATGGACGATGCAGATAAACGGAGTTAGACTGAGAATAGCAATAGCAGAGGAAAAGGGCACAAGAAAATACTCACTGGGATCCAGATGTGGATTTGTGTGGGGATTTGGGGTTGGCTCAATTTATAAAGCAAGTTTGGGGCCCCGCAGCAATTGGGCCAGAAAGGCAGGACTTCTAGGTGATCAGGGCACCTCCTCAAAGTCAGCAGCTGGCGGGAGAGTGAGTGAGGGAATGAACGGAGGAGCAGTTTAGGAAGGCTGAGAATCTCCCGATTGGCAAACAGGATATTTAAGGGGGTGGTTTGAATACGGAAGGCGGGAGAACGCCTGGGTTGGGGGCGTGGGAACTGGGAGAGAGAAGTGGAAGAATAGGGATGGTGAGGAGTAATCCCTTTTGAGATTATCGACACCTGAGAATTTAGAAAGGTGGCAAGGAGCTCTGGAAGAAATGACCCAAGTGGTTTTCCCAGCTGCGCTGGGGAAGGAAGGAAAGACTGGGCCGGGAGGTGAGGCTCCCACCTAGGCGCAACGGGGGCGAGGTTCAGGGTCCGGGGTCACAGAGGCCCCGAGTGCCTGGAGCCAGGGAGAGGCTCCGGAATTTCAGCAGGAAGCTGTGGCTTCGACATCCTGTTGGGCATCCAGGGTGTCGAGCTCCCCAGAAGGCGAGCTGCCGCCCGGAGCAGGAAATTCAGTTGGGTAACAGCGCTGGGCGCTCAAATGTCGCTGCTGCCGGGCTTCGGCAGCTTTTTCCTATTTGGCTCAAATTCTGGGCTCCGACGCCCGAATGAAGTTGTTGCTTTTTTGCCCCAGCCGCGCCCATTCGCACCGTCAGCTTCACAGGCTGGACCCAGCATAAGCCTTTCGCCTGGGCCCAGCCTGATCCACTTGTGGCCCCTGAGCTCGGGAGACCCGGGATGCGGCCCCCGCCACAAGTGGGTGGCACTCGTCCCCGCAAATTGGAACTCACTTGCGCGCCGCACCCTCCCAGTCCCCGGCGAGTTTGTTAATCGTAAAACCCAGGGGAGTCAGAACTTCATTCTGGCCGGGCGGAAGGCGCCTTAAACTCGAGACGCACAGAGACCGTGAAGGTCGGGAGTCACCGAGGAGTTGCAAGGCCCGATTCTCGAAACCTCCCTACCCGGGCGGAGCCGGGATTCATCTCAGACGACCCCCCCCCCCCCACTCCCGGACGAGGGGGGCAAACGACACCATTCAATTAAATGTTTAATTGCGAATTCTGGTATGGTTTCTGAGAGGTTAATCACAGCTGTTTCAATTATTTATGGCTTTCTGGCAAATTTCCGACCAGATAAGAAGTATATTCTATTGTGAAGCATCTTGCAGGAAATCTTATAAATATTTGATTATTCCTTTCAGCTACAAGGATTCTGCGTTCACGCCCCAAGACGCGCTGGGCGAGAGGCATTCGGGAACTCCTCTCCAGGTTGGGGCTCCCGGGCGGGCGACTGCTGGTCGCCGATGGAGCCGGCCGCGGACACCTGCCTGCTCCCCCGCCCCGCCCCTTCCCCCGCCTCGGGCCGCGCAGGAGCCCGGGCCGCAGTCTCGGAGGGGGCGTGCGGGCGCTAGGGCCCAGCCCCTCGGCCTTCGGAGAGCAGTGCACCGCCCGGCTCGCGGCATTGTGTGCGCGCCGCCGCGGCGTCCCGGGTCCGGCGCCGGATCGCCGCCCGAGCCCTGGCGGGAGGGGCTTCCCGAGAGCGGGTCCCGCTGGCTTTGGGGCGGCGGCGCCCCCGCCCTGGAGCCCGGGCAGGACCCGCGGGGTCGCGGCCCCAGCCCCGCAGCGGCCCCTGCGGCCCGACGTGGGGAAGACGCCCGGGACCCGCGCCCGCGGGAGCACAGAGGGCACAGGGACGCGTTCGCCGTGGTTTCCGTCTTTATTTTTTTTTAATTTTGGGGACCTCTTCATTTTCTTTCGATTTGCAAAGAAGTAAAAACACATAGCTCAGCAGCTTTGTGAGGCTCCAAAAAGGAGTGTTGTGAACATTAAGTAGGTTGTTTTTAAAAAACCGAAACTTTTGTTATTTTCTGGTCCCGCCCCGCCTACCTTCCTATAGCTTTGACTCTGACACATATTCAGGCCACTTTTTTTTTTTTCCAACCAGATCTTTTCTTCACGGTAATGTTTGATCCTTATCGGACAGAAATTATTACAGATGTCATTCAGTGAGCGGCTTAGCACTGGCCGTCGGCTTAAGGTGGGGAAACGCTGGGAACGAGATATGAAAAGGTCTACGTCTCCCAGGCAGACCCTTCTCACGTTCAACTGTGAGCGGGGCATCGGAGTTTAAAAATTTATTCAGAGCCCTTCTGGCCTTGTTTTATGGTTACTTCAGAGTTGCTTCATTTCACAATTATTTGAGGAAATGCGTCAAGGTGATTCACTATGGCTGATCTTTTTGAATCGATAATTTTTATTGTGGAGAATACTTTCAGTTCAGCAATGGTTCTCAGTCCTGTCTGCTAGGAAAGTCCTGTTCGCTAGGAAAGGTGAGGCGGACCAATGGATACAATGTCCTAAATTCATTTCAAATAGCCCCCAAACCTATTATGTAATTAGAATAGCCAAGTGTTATAAACATCTTTACTCCAAACCTTAAAAAGGGAAATTTAGAGGTTAATTTTAAGTCTTTAATTAAAATACTCCCAGAGTTGGAGTTAACATTTTTCTTTCAAATTGGTATTGTCTTAATAAGAAAAGTCACCACTGCAAACAGAATAAGTTATTTTATTACAAGAACAAAACAGACTTGCTAATTTTATGTCTAATTTCACCCATATTACAAATGCAAAGTATATATTATCATAGGATGTAGGTAACCGAACTCCAAAATATTGTGCATAAGTGAAATAAACTCAACTTCCAGAATTAGAAAGAACATTAAAGTATCTACAGTCATTATAAATAGTGCAAAGTATATACCATATCTACAATGCAGGGGGAGAGTATAAACATGTGAAAATGAGCTTCTTAAGGAACAGTTAGAACATTTGTTTGAACAGTTTAAAATATTAACAAGGGCACTCAAATACAGAACTAACCAAATCATTTATTTTTTCTCTTTTTTTAAAAAAAACTGTCGAGCTTCTTCCCAGGCCTCCTGAGGAAATCTGTTAGCCAGCTCAAGATAGTCTTGGGAACCAAGGGATTTTCCTGAGAAGAAAAAAAGATAATAAATTCTTTGAAGTTTAAGAAATTAAAATTATTTTGATATCTGACTACAAAATGGAGACATGCACTTCAAATAAACCATGATACAAATTTATATAAAGAAGGTAACTGATCTATTTTTATCTACCTACAGCATAAAATATACATATTTTAATCACAATTTATTTTGTGCTTCTAACATATTCAAACATTAATCCCTATGTAAAACATTACAAAAAAACCTGTTTTTGGACTCCAGAGTAAGAAAATAGGGGGAAATAAGTATGGTGATCCAAATAAAATGACAGTCATCTCTTCCATCCTTAAGTTAGCCTCAAAATGATATATCTGTATATAAACTTGACATTTGTCGTCTAAAATAGCCTAATTTAAAATATTTTAATTTAAATATGACTTTAAAAAATGCTCAAATCTGGCATTCAAGTCATCTAACAAAGTGGAGGGAATGAGTGAGAACTTTACTGGTTATCAATGTAGGCAAAGAAAACAACCTCCTAGCTGGGTAGTGATTAAGCAGCCAGTGTTTGAAAATCAGAATTCTCCTTTAGCAATAAGAATGTGGTGCTACCAGGAGCTGCTTTACACTTAGAATGTAGAGGTTTACCTGGGCAATGAACTAAAATGCCTTGAAACATTTCTGGGGACTTAAACTAAGCAAAAGGAGAACAGATGTCTAGTATGGAATAATTTTTTTTAACTTTTTGAATTATTTTTTAAAGAAAATTTCTTTTTAAAAAAATGTTTATTTATTTTTAAGAGAGAGAAGAAACTAAGCAGGGAAGGGGCAGAGAGAGAGGGAGACAGAAGATCCAAAGTAGGCTCTATGATGAAAGCAGCAATTCTGACGCGGGGCTCCAACTCACCTGAGCTGAAGTCGGTGCTCAACCCACTGAAACATCTAGGTGCCCTCACTTTTTTTTTTAAAACCAAGTAAGCATATTAAGAGCTGTCACCAATATAATGACTCTGAGAAATGCAGAGAACAGTTCTCCATTTGCTGTTTTACGGATTAAGCATACTGGAATTGGGGAAAGCGTGGATATCAAGAAGATGGGTCCTTGGAAAAGAAAGAAGGTTGAAACTCTCACAGGCCTCAACCCACCGAGCTGAGGCAGCTCTTGGGACTATGTTTGCCAGATATGTAGCAAATCGTGACTCATCCTTACAGTCAGGAGAAAGGAAGAAGAAAGAATGTCTGTACTTCTTACGGGCAAAAAAGTTGCTGTACAATTAAAAATACATTAGATTTTTCAAGGCATTTTCATATATTCAAAATTTAAAACACTGTTTTAAGAAATAGTAACAAATTATACTGATTTCACTCACTGCAGCCTCCAATAACTTAAAAAAAAAAAGGCTGTGACTGAGTCAGGGCAGTCCTGAACTTGCACACTAATTCTGGCTTAGACAAATGGTACTATGATGTTGATTTGAACTTCTGAAAAGGAACATAGCTTTCTGTTTACTTCTCTGAGTGTCTGAACCAATAAAACCTGACCTTTTTTTCATGATACTGGTACAGCTTTATATTCTTTTCTATGTACTTTTCAACATTTGCCCACTATAGATAATTGGTGTACGTGTGTGTATGTGTGTGTGTGTGTGTGTGTGTGTGTGTGTGTGTGTGTAAGAGAGAGAGAGAGAGAGAGGGAGGGAGGGAGGGAGAGAGAGAGGCGAGGGAGAGAAAGAGAGAGACTGTCCAAGGTGACAAGGTGACTCACCACCCCTCCAAGTAGGGGCTACTTGGTGGGTCACCTAGAGGGTCCTGTTGGGAGTGGGCCTCTGGCCACTTTAAGGAGTATCAAACTAATGGAAGAATTGGGGAAAAATCTGTATTAGGGCCTCATTAATCAAAGGTGCTGTCACAACAGCCAGACAAAGAGCCATTTGTACTTCTCAATTACAGTGTAGCAGAATATTTTTTAAAAGTAAAAATGTCCTTAATATTCTACATCTCCAGCTCTGATCATAGGAAGCACCTCAGCAGGAACACTACAGGAAAAAAAATGCTTGTAAATCATTTGGCCTCTGAACTCTTACTAATCTGATGTTCTTTTTTCTCCAAGTAAAACAATTTTACAGTTTTTATTTTCAATAAAAATATCCAAGTACTTGAATTTAAGGGGGAAAATATGGGGTATTATCATTCATAATTTTATTCTGAACACAGACAGGAAACCAAATCTATGTGATTTTAGCATTTATGTGAGTAATGTAGGCCAATATTAATGACCTGATTGTCTCCTGTATTACAAAGTGGCTCTTTAGCAATTATTCACTATTTGTTATATCTTGTATGAGGTGAATATAAATTACGTAAAGATGTTTTGTGCTTTTATTTTCAAAATTTCTCTGTATATTCTGATGCATTAATGCTTGATAACAAAATCAGTTTCTTTACTCATTGAATTATAATTGGTATCCGAATCTCAAATGTTTTAGGGTGATGTAATAAAATGATTTCTGTAATAGTTCCAGAGGGTGGAGTAAGAAACATGTCCATTCAGCTAACAAACATATGACATTTCATTTCAATAGGACGTACCTTTGGGCTGATAAAGCTGGTTATCTGCCTGACCTGAAGTCTGTACAAAATCCTGTGTGAGACAAGAAAAGTGTTTTTATACCAGTGCTATGAACAGAGAATTTCTCTGACAGCAGTTTTAAATGTGATTCTGAAGTCTAAAGACAACTATTTTTGCATGAATACTTTGGAGCCCAAATATAAAAGCTTAAGAAATTGATGTTCAGGTTCTCAATTTAAATCAAATAGTGATGACTCAAATCTTGGTACAGATCATCAGGGGCCAGAAACTACAACTTTATTTCAGCAAACTGAATGCTTTAGCCAAACTTGCTCTTAAAATATTGATAGATTTTTAACATTTTTTAAAAAAGCATAACTCTAAAAGCCCTTACATATTCTGCAGCTAAAAAAGACTAGTAATTTCACTTTTATGTAAATTTTCAGAGACCTATGACAAACTACCAGCTCCTATTTTTAGTATCATTTTCTAGTGACTATTAATAACCTAACACATGCAGACCTCAAAGAACCACATTATACACTAAAATCCACTATATATTTACTCCTTTGAGCATAATTATTTATAGAAAAGAAAATCTGATTTAATTTCACTAAATAACATGCTATCTCAAATAAGAAATTTCTGTAACATTTACAAAATGTGTGTGTCCAAATGTATGTTCAATTTGTTACATTTACATTAAATTCCATTTAAATGTGTGTTAAATAGCACAGAGAAAAGTTAGAAGGCTTTAAGATCAATACCAGATGAAAATAAGTAAAAATTTTTTACTTTAGATTCTGAAATCATTTGTATTTTCATAAACTGTTTTCCAAGTGGTTGAAAATGTGAGGGACTAAGTTCATACAGATGCAAAACTGTCTTTGCTCAACTATCACTGTCTTGGTTGGGGCCTCTCTGCTCATGTCATAAAAAAATTGCACATCACATCCCCCTCCCTGGCAGCCCATCCCCCTTCCCAGCCTTATTTTTCTCCATAGTACTTAACACCACCTGACATGCTATTTGTTTTACTTTTCTGTTTGATTCCCCCCACTTTAATGAAAGATCTATAAAGGCAGGAATTTTTATCTGTTTTATTCATTGGTGTATTCCTAGTGCCTAGAACAGTGCCCAGAACACCAGAGGCACTCAGAAATTACCTCCTGAATACAAGACTGAATTTTAAGATCAGTCTTAAAATACTCTATAGTGTATTTTTAAATTATTATTATTACTGTTATTATTTTAAGTTTATTTTTTTATTTTAAGAGAGAGTGCAGAGGAGGAGCAGAGAGAGAGGGAAACAGAGAACCCCAAGCAGGTTCTGTGCCTTCAGCACAGAGCCTGACCCAGGACTCGATCTCACAAATTGTAAGATCATGACCTGAGCCCAAACTAAGAGTGGGCTGCTTAACCGACTAAGCCACCCAGGCGCCCAAGTATTTTCTATTTAAATTTTAATCCTAAGCCTTTAAGAATATATGCAAAATCTTAAATGTTGCTATGATGGTTATGTAAGATCTTATTAAGGTTTTAATTTAACCATAAGATTTTTGTTTTGAAATCCATACCCTACCTGTGGATCTGCAGATCTTCGAAAAAATTTTCAGAAAACAGAACCCAGACTCAATCGGAACAACTAAGCTGAAAGTAAACATTTCTAAACACAATTGATCTAGTTGTATTTGTTAACTGATGGTCTAATAGAGGATAGTTTAAAAAACATAAACCACTAACTGCTGTCTAAGGTGAAGAAAGCTGGACTCTTTAGCCATCCCAACCAGCTGGGCACTATCACATCCTTTCAACAAAGATGCATGTATATTTGCCAGAATAAAGAAGAATACTGCTACAGAGCTCTGCTTTCTGTTTCATTGTTATTAACAGAAAACATTGTCTTTTAATCACACGTACATCATGGAACAAAAAAACATTGGTTTTATAGAACATTTCAAGGAAAATGGAAGATTTTCAGCAATGAATGATCTACAATGACAGAAAAAAAGTTGCAGGATTAGCTATTAGCAAATGTTAAAGAATAGCCAACTTGAGTTTCTATTGTCAGTTGACGCAGTTAATTTAGATGTGAAAATACTGCTTTATTTTGCTACAGCACTAATTCTGATTCTAGTCCTACAGAATTTTAACCGGATCAGAAAAATATAAGGCCATACTTACAATTGTTAGATTTTTAAAAAAGCAATATAGCAGGTTTTTATTACACACACGTGTGTGTACGAATCATACTTATTTTAAAACTTACAAATCAACTGAAGTTTTAACTGATTCTTCTTCAGCAATCCTTATCTATTCCCTGTAGCTGCACTAAAGGCAAGGTGAATGTAAATGTTAAAAGCCTTAAAGAAGTCTGGCAACCTTTTTAAAATGTTTCCTTGGTGTGGGTGTACCATTTCAACAACTGGAAAAATATCCTTTTCTTGAAGTCCTCCACGTTGAAGTTTACACCATTCAACCCTAGTTTTACTATCCTAATATTTTAGAAATTAATTTTCAAGCACATAAAAACGTGAAAAATTTTAAAGACATTGAGGATGGCAAGAATAAACAGCTGGTTCACTTTAACTTTGCAATTGCATTAGCTTCCACTCAAAGTCAGAGAATCAGGCATAACACAGAAGGTACCTGAATGAATGTGGCCAGTAAAACACAGCTCATCTCCTGCTCCAGAATGATCTTGTTCTGACGGTTGTTGTAACAAGCAGCGATAAGTGAGGGGAACAGCACTTTGATCAGTCGTGGGTCACTGAAGTACTGGAAGGGCAACTGGCAGAGTTTCTGCAGCACCGTGGGGTGGCGGCCAGACTGTACGATGACCTGAAACAGAAGAGGAAACCTAGGTCAACGGCCAAAAAGCTCTGCCTGCCCCTTTCTCCTCCACTCCCAACAGTGTCTGTAAGAACCATGGAGAACACACTGAAGGAGTGTAAGGAGAAAAAAAAAAAAAAAAAAAAAAGACTCCTAAGTGATATCTGTTCTTAAAGGAACAGAAAGTAAAGAAATCTCATTTCCCAACTTAAGGAAACGATTCCAAAAGTTCTGCGGCCATTTCTAGTCCACGATGAAGGGCTCGGCTGCCAGGCGGGAGAGGATTCAACATACAGACTCTGCTTTAACAAAGCGCCCGCCCGCCCTCCATCCTCCCTTTAAAACAGAGAAGTCCTATTCCTTGAAACCTGCAAAGAGCCCCCTCAGAAGAAAGATGCCCTCTCCCACTGCACTGCCTGCTGCGGTCTTCCCCTAACCAAGCTCCGGGGATATACTGACTGTTCTGTATATGCAGACAGGCCCTTGGAAAGAAAAGGGGACTGTAAGGGGAGTAGGAACAGTTTCAGCAAGCACAGGCTCCAAAAGATCCTTCCTCTGATCCACACTCCTTATCTGTGTTTCCATCAGTGCCATTGAGTCTAAAAGGAGAACTGTTTAGATAAATGAGACTCTTGTCTTGAGGCAGTCTAGGTTTACAAGTGTATATGTTTTAAGGAATGGGGCAATGCAATTAATGGGCTTGCAGGGAAGCCCTCCTAATTTACTCCCTGGGCCTACATGATAAACTAAGAAATGTCAAAATCGGATCTGTTTCAAGTAACCTTGATTAGATGGTTCTAATATGAAAGAACTGAAGGACCCGAAGCCCACTTCTTGGTATAAGAGGAAGCTCAGAGAATGCTGGGGACACTGTAAGAATCTAAGGTCAGGACTGTAAATTGTACTTGGAAAAACATAATTTTACAGGTACACACCCAGACAGGACTGCATTCAAATTAAAACCAGAAGGACAGAATGAAACAGCAGAGGCAGGAGAAACATAAATTACAGGGATTTACAAGTTTTCAAAGTACTTTTAACAATACTTTAAGAACATACTCTCAGATGATAATGCAGTTTGGTTTAAGGACAAAATCAACAAGGTAATAGTTCACATATTTTAGCTCAATAGCTAAAATGACATCAAAAACCCTTAGAGAATGTTGATAGGGACTTGTTAATACCTTCAAATCCAGCAGGAATTTTAAAGACTCAGTGTGACAATTCAGCACATGGCTGTGTGCTGCCTTTCCTGACACCGGCTGAGAAAAATATGTTCTATCGTCTATTTTATTGATAAAGCATTTACTTAAATCTTTATTTTAATTATTAGCAACAAATTTTGTAGCACAGCCAAATGATCACCACTTTAGAATTTATAATACCATTATTACACGTTTCTTTTCCCCCTTTGGACAAAAATGAAGAAGAAATTTTTTCTTTGGAACTTCATTGTTAAAATGCTATTATTGGAAGATTCACTAATTGGAAAGATATTAAATTGGCCAGTCTGGCTGGCACAGGCACAATGTTAACTCAAAGACGACAGTTCCTGGTTCCTGGTAAAAGGAGCACAGAACATGCAAACTTAACCAGAACTTACTCCATCTGGACTCCTGACCCTCACTGGAGTGAAAGCAAGCCCCTTGGGGGGCCTGTCAGTCCCCTCGAGGAACAGAGCTGACTATCAGTTGCCTGTTGAAGAAGTGAGTTTACAGAGGTCACCAGCAGTGTAGTGAATGACCTGCCAGAGGCCACTACTTTTAAGTCCCTGGAGTACGGGAAGACACAAATGGATGTAGGAGGTCTGGTTACCTTGGGCAGGGTGTTCTACCCACAGGACCACCCATGATAGAACTTGTTCAGGTTATAGGGAAGGGGTCCACCCAGGGTGGTAAAAGCCACACCCCCCGGCTTGGCTGTGAGCCAGAGTGGGACATCTCGTCGGCACTGTCCCTTGGACCACATTTCAGACATTGTGGGGAGACAGGATTAGGAAGTCCAGGAGGGGGCCAACCTATAGCACTGAGACTTGGTGGGTGAGACCACTTCCAGGTAATTCAGGTGGGCTTTTGGTACAGAGGGGTGGCGTTTCCGATGTCAATGAGCACTGCTGAATGGTCAGCTGAATTAGGCCAAGCACTTCCCACATGGGCAGGGAAGCAAGGCTGGGATGCATCATGACCTTGACACTCAGAGCCTTGGGCACCAGGAGAGAGTTGACTGAAAGGCTTTTGACAGATGAGCCTTTGGGGGATGAGGGCAAGGCTCAATTTTATCTCATCCAGTCACTGACTCCTAGGCCTTAGGGTGGTCAAACGTCCCCATGAACTGCTCAAGCATTCTAAAGTCGACAGAGTCATCATGGAACATGAAAGTCATGCTGAATGAATGAAATGGAAATAGCTAAAGAAAATCTCAGATTTATAATGATGTTTTCTCTCTCTATGCCCTCCTGATGGAGCTGTAACTAAATCAATAACTGCTGGTCTGTCACCTTTGTCCAGACAAAGGGCTGCTGATAAGGTCTAAGGTGAGTACCACTCTGAGCCTGGCCAGGCCACCTGCCCTTTCAGGGCACACAGGCCAACAAAAACATATAGGGGCTTCCCACGGAGGCCCTTTCCAGACCCATGCACCAGGAGAAAGGAGTGGCTTGGCTGTAAATTTCACTGGTGGCCACAGCCACCAGTTAGACAGCATGTAGGGAGCTGGTATGGCTCCATAATAATGAGAAAACCCTCTTTCAAATATGTCAACTTAAAAAAAATTTTTTTTTACATTAATTTATTTTTGAGTAAGAGAGAGAGAGAGAGAGAGAGAGAGCGCGTGCGCATGAGCAGGGGAGGGGCAGAGAGACAGGGAGACACAGAATCCAAAGTAGGCTCCACGCTCTGAGCTGTCAGCTGTTGAAGCAGGGCTCAAACCCATGAACCATGAGACCATGACCTGAGCTGAAGTAGGTTGCTCAGCCAAATGAGCTACCCAGGCGTACCTCAAATATGTCAACTTTGAGATGCAGAGCAGGGCTCTAAGAAAACCAAGGGAATTTCTAGCAACATTCAGATTAAAAGAAACTGAAATTGAACTTTCCACTTACTCTTAGGTGCACTTTTAAAATAGGTACTAACTAAAGAGCTAGGAGATCTGAGTTCTTGCCTTTACTCCAGGCATTCACTAGCTGTGTGACCCTGGGAAAATTGTTCAATTTTCCTAGTTTTCAAGGTGGAGAATTTTTTAGAAAAGTGAACTTTTCAGTGAAGTATAACACACACACACACACACACACACACACACACACACACACACACACTCATACACCTCTAAAGTGAATAGCTCAATTTTTACAAAGTGAATATACCTGTGTTGCCAGTACCCAAATAAAGAATGAGAACATGACCACAGGTGTTGGATCTTTAAATACATTCCTTCTCACTCAAAATTAGATTCCTATGTTTTGATGTTTTTTAAAGTATTTATTTTGAGAGAGAGTGTGAGTGGGGGAGGGGCAGAGAGAGGGAGGGAGAAAGAGAGGATGCCAAGCAGTCTCTGCACTGTCAGCACAGAGCCTGAAGCGGGGCTTGATTCCCATAAACTGTGAGATCATGATCTGACCTGAAATTAAGAATCAGATCTTAACCGACTGAGCCACCCAGGCACCCCCAGCTTCCTACATTTTGAATTTAAGATAAATCATACAGAAACTATTTGACTATACTAGAACATAAGGGAGAGTACTTCAAAGCCTTCTTGGATCCATTCTTAATCATTCTCTGGAGAGAGGACCATGGGCAGCACAGGCCCCTTCTCTTCAGCAGAGGCCAGTGGACATAATTCCAGAGTCAATGAAGAAGGGCATCTTTTATCCAATGCCTGGTATTCACCACCTTTTTCTTAACTATCACTGACAAGGGATTGGGGGGGGGGCTTGGGGAGGTGAGGGACCCCTATTCCCTCTTCTTTTTGGAACTACTGACAGCTGTGGGAAGAAGGGGCTTTAAAAGACAGAAAGTTACATGCTGCCAATGTGTGCTATAACCTAGTGGAAGGTCAGGAGAATCTGAATGCTAGTGTTAAGAGAGAGGGAGAGAGAAAGAATCCCAAGCAGGCTTTGCACTGTCAGTGCAGAGCCTGATGTGGGGCTTGAACCCACAAACCGGTGAGATCATGACCTGAGCCAAAATCAAGAGCTGGATGCTTAACTGACTGAGAAACCCAGGTGCACCTACCCCCAACCAAAAAAATTTTTTTTTTTTTACAAAGAATCTGGAGCAGACAAATGGACTGATTCTTTCATCTGCTGACCTCTGGTCCCCTTGTGCTTTCTACAAAGTAGTAAACATAGGTGAATTATAAGTTGGTTCACTGTGTGTGTGTGTGTGTGTGTGTGTGTGAGAGAGAGAGAGAGAGAGAGAGAGAGCGAGCGAGCGAGCGAGCGTGCCAAGAAAGAGCTCTAAATTCACTGGACACTTACCGAGTGCCTCCTGTGCCAGGTGCTATAGGAACATGGAGAAAATCCATGCTTTAGCTCTCAGGGAGATGAGGTATGTACACCAATGAGAATTGATACAAAGGAGACTGGGTCATCAGACAGCCAAGGATAAAGTATTAGGGGGCCCCATGGGAGGAAGAGATTACTTCTTAGGTAAATGTGGAAGGCTACACTGAGAAGGTGGGTTGGACTTTCAGGGCTGGATTGGTGGAAGAATTTTAGGTGGTGAGAAGCCCCCAGATTGAATACCAGCCTGTTTTTACTCTGTTCAGGCTGTCCTAACTGGGTGGTTGAAACAAGAGAAATTTATTTTCTCACAATTCTAGAGCCTGAAAGTCTAAGATCAGGGTGTCAGCAGGGTTGATGAAAGCTCTCTTCCTGGTTTGCAGACTGACACCTCCATCTGTCCTTTCTTTGGCGAGTATGCATGGAAGGAGAGATCTGTCTTCCTAGTCTTATAAGGCCACCAATCCTATCTCATTAAGACCCCACCCTTATGACTTCATTTAATCATAAGTAGTTTCTAACAGCCCAATCTCCAGGTACAGTCACACTGAGGGTTAGGGTACAAAATATGAATTTTGGGGGGATATGACTCAGTCTATAGCACAGCTCTGATTTCTCATTGCCCCTGGTCAGAATAATGTTTCACTAGAAAGACTGCCCTCTCTAACCATGTATATTTCAGATGGGTCATTTGTCTCTCAGTGGCCATAAGCCACGAATCTACAGGCTCAAGGATGCTTGCTATTAGGTAGCCCTGGGCTCTAATTCTGGCTCTGGTTAGCTAACTAATTTGAGCCTCAGGGTCCTTTCCATAAAATAGGGATAGATAATTCTGCACAGCAAAGGAAACAATCAACAAAACTATAAGACAACCTACTGAGTGGGAGAAGATATTTGTAAATGATATAAGGGTTTAGTATCCAAAATGTATAAAGAACTTATACAAATACCCAAAAAACAAATAACTGAATTAAAAAATGGGAAGAAGACATGAACAGATATATCCTCAAAGAAGGCATCCAGATGGCCAACAGACAATGAAAAGATGCTCATCATCACACAACATCAGGGAAATGCAAGTCAAACCCACAGTGAGATAGAACCTCACACCTGTCAGAATGGCTGAAATAAAAAACATAAGAGGGGTGCTTGGGTAGCTCAGTTGGTTAAACTTCTGACTCTTGGTTTTGGCTCATGATCCTAGGGTCATTGGATAGAACCCTGCATTGGGCTCTGTGCTGAGTGTGGAGCCTGCTTAAGATTCTCTTTCTCCTTCTACCCCCTCCCCTGCTCATGCATGCTCCCTTTAAAATAAAAACAACACACACACACACACACACACACACACACACACACACACACACACCAAATCACAAGAAACAAATTTGGAGAGGATGTGGAGAAAGGGGAACCCTCTTGCACTGCTGGTGGGAATGCAAACTGGTGAGGCCACTCTGGCAAACAGCATGGAGGTTCCTCAAAAAATTAAAAACAGAATTACCATATGATCCAGTAATTCCACGAGTGGGTATTTACCCAAAGAATATAAAAACACTAATTCGAAAAGATGCATGCACCCCTATGTTTACTGCAGCATTATTTACAATAGTCAAATTATGGAAGCAACCCAAGTGTCCTTTGATAGATAAATAGATAAAGAAGAGGCATACATATGTGATGGAATATTACTCAGCCATCTTGCCGTTTGCAACAATGTGGATGGAGCTAGAGTATATTATGCTAAGTGAAAGAAGTCAGAGAAAGACAAATACCATATGATTACACTCGTTCATGGAATTTAAGAAAGAAAATAAATGAACAAAGACAAATACCATATGATTACACTCGTTCATGGAATTTAAGAAAGAAAACAAATGAACAAAGAAAAAAAAAGACAAATCAAAAACATACTCTTTTTTCTTTTTAAAGGTTTATTTATTCTTGAGACAGAGAAAGAGCGTGAACAGGGGAGTGGCAGAGAGAGAGAGGGAGACACGGAATCCGAAACAGGCTCCAGGCTGTCAGCACAGAGCCTGACATGGGGCTCGAACCTACGAACTGTGAGATCATGACCTGAGCCGAAGTCAGACACTTAACCGACTGAGCCACCCAGGTGCCCCCCAGAAACATACTCTTAACTATAGAGAACAAAGTGATGGTTACCAGCAGGGAAATGGGTGGGGGGATGGGTGAAACAGGTGGTGGGGAGTACACTTATGATAAGCACAGAGTATAGAATGTTGAATTGCTCTATTGTACATCTGAAACTAATATAACACTCTATGCTAACTACACTGGAATAAAAGAAAAGAAAAAAGAGATAGATGGCAGCCTTCAGGGTTTAGGTGAGGAGCAAATGAGACAGAGTCTGTGACCACAACGTGAAAAATATTATTAATGAGTGTATGGTTAGTTCACCAGTTCTGCTGCTCCAAGTCTTCTCCTGTTGGATCTGCCTTCCATATACTAGTAGGACCAGAAGTCCCCTCCCGGCATGAGGCCTAATGAATGCTTTCCATTATCCCACCCTCATCAGAATGGGGGTCGGACAGCAGCAGGCCCTGCATTCTGGCTGGGACTCACCAATAAGCTTCATGCTACCCAGGGAAGCCATTTCTGCGGCCCCTCCCTGGCCCTGCTTGCACAGGAGAGAGATATGCAAACAGAGCTGGGGATGCCAGCCAGGATCTTGTGGTGGTGGGGTAGGAAGTGCATTTTGACAGCTCTGAAAAGAAAATCCCAGCATAAGCACAGTCCAAGAAACACTGGTAAGTGGTACAGAGAAAGAGAGGCTTAGCTTACTGTGTGTGTGTCTTGAGGCTGTTGTGCTAGACTCATCAATCTAAAAGCAGAACAGGAAGGGCTAAAGCTAATAGGCTTGTGTTGTGGGTTCCTGATTCAGATCCAGGATGAGCTTCCCTTAAAGCACTTAAGGAAATCCTTAAGCCCAGGAAGTCTGCCCAGGCAGCACAGCCAGAGACAGCCTTTTCTTTTCAACCCCAAAGACGTGGCAGCAGCTATCACAATCAGAGTTGTGTACCTTAATTCTGGGTTCCCAAAGGGCAGAAACTGTGTCTTTTACTATCTAGTGCTCCATTGCGCTCCCGGAGTGCTGGGCAAGTGCTGGGCACATAAGAATTACGGAAAGAATTAATCAAAATGTCAGAGGCTTCCTACTTCACAAATTCATCTGTGACTTGCCTTGGGGAAGAATCATACCACATCTCTTATTAGATACAGATGCCATTTTCTAACTTGGAGGTTGCAATGATCTTCACATCATGTTGCCTTACGTCTGCATATCTAGTCCCTTCTCACAGAATGAAGGTTTGTGTCCCTCCTACATTCATACATTGAAACCCTAACTCCCAATGTGATGGCATCAGGAGGTGGGGCCCTTGGGAGGTGATTAGGATGAGGACAGAGATCTCATGAATGGGATTAGTGCCTTATAAATGGGACCTCAGGGAGCCCTCAGGGCTCTTTCTGCCATGTGAGAATACAAGAAGCTGTCAGTCTGCAACCTGGGAGGGTGCCCTCCCCAGAACCCAGGCAGACTGGCATCCTGATTTTACACTCGCAGACTTCAGAACTCTGAGAAACAAATTTGTCTTGTTTATAAGCCATTCAGTCTATGGTACTTTGTTATTGCAGTCCCAACTGCCTATCAAGACACCCCTAAATAATGAACTTTGTTTGTCTTCTACCCTAGAAGGAAGTTAGGCTTGGGGACCTCAGGGTCCTAAGCACCAATTCAGGGCTCCTTAGCCTGGTTATAAGGACAGGTCTGGAAAAGATCCTCCCTTTGTGAGTATTGAGTGGTGTCTCATTTGGTGTGAAGAAATCCAAAGTCCTGTAGGACACTGCATTGCTAGAACCTCAGCAACACCCACCACAACATAAAGCCGGTCACCGGCAGAGACAGTGCTCAGTAGTTTATAAAGCCCCTCTACCTACATCATCTGAGTCTCTAAACGCTCTCTGAAAGTGGGCAGACAGGGATGATGATAATCTTTTATAAAAAGAAATCCAACATTCAGAAAGTTCAAGAGACTTGCCCCAGGTCCCCCAGCCAGTCATTGGTGGAGCTGGGAATGGAAAACTCCTATGACTGAGTCCTGGCTTCTCACCTCCCAGACCCATCCAGGGCTATCAGACTGAGTCCGTCCCTTCCTGGGTACAGAGGCTTTCTGTCGCCGGGCCTGAGTTCATTCCCACGGCTGGCTGCCAGCCAGCTTCTCGCACACCTCTGCCAGCCCACATGAAGATGAGGATGACACATTGCCATTCTGCACAGACTAAACCAACCAACATACACAGATTAAACCAACACAAAAGACCTTTCTTCAAAAATCTATATTCTGCTTGGCAAGGTATCGAATAGCCAGTTCTTGACAGTGCTGGGTGGTGCCAAGGGTTTGCCTCAAATCATCAGACATAAGAATCTGAAAGAGAGGAGGGTTGGTGGGAGAGCCAGACTCTTGGGAGCGGACTGCTGGGACGTGTGGCCGTACAGCGAGCACTGGCTTGTGACAGCCTTGCAGCCAGCTGTCTTCTGAGTTTTGAGTGCCTGCAAAGCTGGTCTTATACTTTTGAAACAAATGCTATCGTGTATTATATACTTACAATGTTAATCCTTGGTATAAGCTGAACGGTCTTTCCCAACACTTAAATTTAAAACAGAAAAAGAGGAAAGTGGAGGTGGGGTACTGAGTAGTCATAAGTCTGGTCTAGAAACGCAGTGGGCCTAGGGAGAGTGTGTAGATTTCACATCTGTAAAAGGATAACTGCTGTGTGTATTTTACAGGATCCAAGGAGAGTGGCTAGGAAGGCCTGTGGAGAGTCCATCCTGTTGTACAAATGGAAAATAGCTGGCCTCACCTCACCCAGAGGGCCCCTTTCCTGCAACTGTGACTACCTGGAATTCAGCCCAGAACCAGGAAGTGAGCAAGCAGGCCTCTGAGCAGACAAATTAGTCTATTCATCAAATGTTTACTGAGCATCTACTCTGGCCAAGTGTGGTACAAGGCACCTGGAATGGGGTAGTGACAAGTCAGACATCCCTGCCTTCAAGAGTGCCCGGTCTTTCCACGAAATCCGTGTCAATCACTCACAAGAAAGTTCTACAAGCTCCAGCTCAGTCTACCAATTCACGTTTCAGAAGCAAGTCTAATAAAAGTGGTTTTCTGGCCTAGGATAGTTGGAGTCAGCAAATTAGGAGACTTCTGGAGTTAGGTACACTGACAACAGGAAGAAGCATCAGCTGACACTAATAAGTGAAGAGGTGGGAATTAAAATTATTTTGAGCAGAAATGAAATTTCAAAAAGTTGCCTAGAACCACTCAGTAGAAGACTAAATATCCCTACTCTTTTCAGTTGGTTTTGAGAACATTACTATATGGTAGTAAAGTATCTTATTAATTATCACCCATTACCTTTACTTAGTACTCTACACTTTAAATATTTGCTTCCACACACATGGTAATCCTCATGTGCCTAACACTATAGTAGATATTTATTTTAAGAAAACATATAACGTATTAAGTATAATTTAAGTTTAAGAAGGAAGGAAACTAATATTATCTAAAAAAATTAAAAATTTTTTTTTTTTAATTTTTTTTTTTTCCAACGTTTTTATTTATTTTTGGGACAGAGAGAGACAGAGCATGAACGGGGGAGGGGCAGAGAGAGAGGGAGACACAGAATCGGAAACAGGCTCCAGGCTCTGAGCCATCAGCCCAGAGCCCGACGCGGGGCTCGAACTCACGGACCGCGAGATCGTGACCTGGCTGAAGTCGGACGCTTAACCGACTGCGCCACCCAGGCGCCCTAAAAAAATTTTTTTTAATGTTTATTTATTTTTGAGAGAGACAGAGACAGAATGCGAGTGGGTTAGGGCAGAGACAGAGGGAGACACAGAATCGGAAGCAGGCTCCAGGCTCTGAGCTGTTAGCTTAGCACAGAGCCTGACGCGGGGCTTGAACTCATGAGCCGTGAGATCATGACCTGAGCCGAAGTCGGACGCTCAACCGACTGAGCCACCCAGGTGCCCCTTGTCTAAAACATTTTTTAATGTTTATTTTTGAGAGAGAGAGAGACAAGAACAGAGTGCAAGCTGGGGAGGGGCAGAGAGAGAGGGAGATACAGAATCCAAAGCAGGTTCTGGATTCTGAGCTGTCAGTGCAGAGCCTGATGTGGGGCTTGAACTCATGAACTGTGAGATCATGACCCTAGCTAAAGTTGGACACTTAACCGACTGAGCCACCAGGTGCCCCAGGAAACTATAATATTTAAAATATGATCACAAATAGTTCACGTTAAATACATATCATGTTTTAAAGGTAATTTTGGTCATCTGCAAAGTTCACTTATATGGGAACAGCTCATTCCCTGACAATACCATAACTATGATACTAAATAACAACAATAAGCTAGAAAAAGGTTCTGTAGCAGTTTCTTGCCTAAGTAGGCAAGTATGTATGGGTGTGTCTACCTGTCAATCATAGATACAACCATGGTGTATTATCATAAAATTTTCAGCTCTCTAGAAATCATGTACCTTCAAGGAAACAAAACAGAAAATGGTCAAGTTCAGTTTTACCTACTTATACTCTGAATCCTGCTGATTTTGCTAAGATCTAAGAGTGATCCTGAATTTCCCCCTTATTTAGGAGGAATTTCATCAGTGGTTTTAGAAAGCTCTGCATTTTTTTTTTCTCAGAATGCCCGCTGGCAAGTTTCTAAATATGTTTGTCCTCAGGACCCCAGCCCTATGTCTGCCATGGACCAAAAGACAGAACCACACACATAGCCCTGCCTGGCTCCACACATATGAACACCTGTTTAGGCAAAGAAAGACAGATGTGAATCCCCAGTTTTCAACAGTCTTAAGGCTTTAAACTCTGTAGGGACAGGGGCTATGTCCCTTTTATTTACTGCTATATTCCTAATATCTGGCATGGTGCCTAGCACAGTGCATGGTGAACAACAGGTGCTTAGTAAGTATTTGGGGAATGAATGAATGAGCTTTGGTTCCTAAACCCAGCTCCAGGGGGCCTATACCTACCCTATCAGGGCCTTGGGCCTACTCAGGCCAGGGCCTTCAAGGTCCTCAGGGGACACCATCTTTGGATATGCAAGAATAGCCGACTGGGTATTTTGGCCAGCACCCTATGGAATTCACCAGCCTCTTGGCACAACAGTACAGACAGCAGGGGCAGGGTGGGTCAGGGGCAGCCTCTTTCAGCAAGTGTTGTGAGCTGGTCTGTTAAACCTAAGGTCCAACCAGTTGTGTCAGTGTGGTAGGGTGAGTGGAGTATAAAGTAGCACAGATGTGTGTACAAACAGTTAAATCTCACTGAGGCAAATTCTTAATGCCTAAGAATTCTTGTTTTGCTTTTCTCATTTTCTTGTCAGAGACAAGATATCCTCAACAGAGGGGCCAAAATAGGTGTCTAGACATCTAAATTCATTAAAAGAGACAGCAGAGAGAATCTGTAAATCATTGGAACAAAGACTATTTTTTCTAGCAGGACCAAAACAAAGGAGTTGTTACATTCCTCTCCATAAAACTGGTCCTGCTACAATGCTGGGGTGAAGAGGCAGCAGCCACGGTGGCCAGGCCAAGCCTCTTTGTCCACATCACTCTTGACCAGTCTTATCAGACCCAAAGCCCAGGCCCAGGACAGAAACAACAGGACAGGAGAGGCCTTGAAGCCAGTGACCTCTATGAATCATATAAAGAAAATGGCATGCCCCCAACACACACACCTTGTTTCTCTCATCTGATGCCTTGCGGGTAGAGTAGGGAGGGTGTAGAAGTGGCTTTATTTAAATAACATGGGAGAAAAATTTGGAGAATCTGTCCACATACATAAGCAAATCAAATTCCGAGCAGAGAAACACATAGAATCCCTTGGTTAGCACTCCCATAAGTTTCTCTCTCCTCCCAAACTTGCTTCTGCCATAAAATAGATTTCTAGGCTGAGATTAAATGCAGAGATCTTGGCAGACTGTGTGGGAGGTAGGCCCTTTAAGCACTAGCCTTCTTTCCTGGTGGTCCCAGGGATTCATTGCTGTCAAGCCCCAGCACAGTGTCAAGGAGGAAGGAGAGAGAGGGAAGAAGGGAAAAAGGGAGGAAAGCAGCCAGGGTCAGAGGGACTAACTAAAGCCAGTAGTTGGGGGTGTGGCCTCTCACAAGCTTTGGAGAGCAGGTGATCCTCCAGAAACAAGGGTCTCCTCATGTAATAAGGGGTGAGTGGCTGTCCTACTGTGTCCCTCCAGGGAAACTGAGTGAGAAGCAAGTGAGTGCCTTGTTTGTTCTCTGCTTCCTCAGGGAAATAGGTTACCACCAGCAAAGGGATGCAAAAGAGGCATCTGGGCAGACTGCTTCCTCAAACATCATTGTGCTCCTATAGGTTAGAATGATGCTTCAGAACCAGGGGCCTCTGTTCAATTCTTGGGCTCCAGTAGGAAAGTTCTTAATGCCTACCTTCCCATTTTCCACATACTGAAGTGACTTTGAGACATACTTTGAACATATCATCTCCTGCTAGTAATATTTAGGGGCTTCTCATTATTTCCTAGAGGTGAAAATTCCCAAGTTCCTGATCTAGCACATAACGTCCCTTCAAGACCTGGGCTTGGCCTGCTTGTTTACTCTTAGCTCTTATTCCTTCCCCTGCCTCCTAAGCTCTGGTCAGAATGAGCAGCTTGCTGTTCCCTGAACCTGCCAGGCTTTTTTACATCCCTGTACCTCTGCTTATGGTCTTTCCTATGCCTTGAAGGTCTTTCTTACCTTGCTGCCCAGTAAATATCTGTTCTACTTTTTTTTTTTTTAATTTTTAATTTTATTTTCAAGAGCAAGAGAGACAGAGCATGATCAGGAAAGGGCAGAGAGAGAGGGAGACACAGAATCCAAAGCAGGCTCCAGGCTCCGAGCTTGTCTGCACAGAGCCTGACATGGGGCTCAAACCCACGAACTGAGATCATGACCTGAGCCGAAGGAGGACGCTCGACTGACTGAGCCACCCAGGCACCCCTGTTCTACTTTCAGATATCAGCCAAAGCGCCACCTCCACCATGAACGACCTCTAAGAGGAATCTCTAGCATAGATCCACATTTGTTTATGGTCTTCCCTTCCCTTCCCTCCCAGAATGTCAGCAACTTGAGGGCAGGGGCTTTGTCTATGTTGTTTCCCACTGGATCCTGGGTGTCTGGAACAGTGCCTGGACCACTGCAGGTACTGGTTAAGTGTTTGCTGAAGGAAGGATTGAGTCTCTGCACTGACAGCACTGCTCCTAGGCTGTGGGTTCCACAGGACAAGGTCTAGATTGTATTCATTTCCGCGTCTCCCAGCACGTGATTTGATGGAGGCTGGGCATTTAGCAAAAGTGGATATATGAGAGAAGGAATGAGTGATGAATGCTCATATGGACACAAAGCTCACAGTACTGGCATTTCCCCAAGAATAAGTCACCTCCAGCATTCTGTTCTGTGTTAGAGCTTCTTTTTCCTTCTTTTATGTTGTCTATTCTGTGAGAAGAGTTACCTTTCAAATAAGGCATGTTCTAAATTCCCTTCAAACACATTTGCAGCACAAGAAGGTTGGGCTAGATTATCTCAAACACTTGGCTCACCCTTAAAGTCACGGATTGTATAATCTGTCAGGGACTATACCCAAATTTTAATTTTAATTTATGTTTGAGAAAGAACCTAGTCTAAAGAGCACAGACCTTGTAAATGACACAGACTCATCATCATACATTCGAGGGACTATTTTATTTTGGGTTTTCTGTTTACTTGCATTACCTGTGTGCCATCTACCATAGAGTGGGGAAAGGGGGAGTGAGTGGGAAGGCTAGTCGCAGAAAGCCTTAGATAATATGTCAGAAGGCTTGATTCCAGTGATTTTGAGCTCAAGTCCTACTGCTCTTTGGCAATAAGGGGAGTTGGACTAAATGGGCTCTAAAGGCCTGTGAACTTGCAGAAATAATATAATCCTGTGCTATGAGCATTCACATACATAAGCACCTTATGCTGCCTATACCCACACAGATATTACATTTAAATGTGGTTAAAAAAAGCTTATTGTTTTTCTTAAGAATGAATAAAAGAATCATCATACAAAACATGTTGCCCACAAATTCTCAACTAGTAGCTATTCTGATTTTCTAAAGTCACTTCTTTAAGAAAAGAGAACTTATAATTACACACACGCTCACAGACACACATAATACTGGAAAGATTATGTCCATCACAGACCAACAGGATGTGTGTGTGTGTGTGGGGGGGTGGGTAGGGAGGTGGGTGGGTAACGCATTTAATGATGCCTTAAAACACAAATACTCCAAGTGGGCTTTGGACCATTCCTGGGAGGAGAGCTTTGGGTCAAACCTTGGGTGGTGTGAGAACAGCAGGGTTAATAAATGCAGAGCACAGGCTGATAGATTTTCTGGTCACATCCTATCAGCAGTCAGAGAGCATGGATACATTCCATGGAGCATTTATGGGCTCACCAGCACCAGTCTATGACAATTTTATTTAATCATAAAAATATAATAGTAGTCAAATCTTTTTGTAGTTTCAGTTTACTGCTTTCTCGAGTGAAATAAATGGTCTCTCAGATTTCTTTTGCTTTCATCTCCCTGCTCTAAGTACAGTAGGATAAGGTTCCAATTAAGACCCATTAAATGTTCACAGTGATTCATGTGAGCCATTTTCCAGTTTCTTTTCCTAACACAATCTCAATGCACCTCTGAGTGATCTCTGTGGTGTGTTTTCAGTTTAGCAGTTGCCTGTACAAAAAAGAATGATCTGGGTGTGAGGTCTTCCTTCATCCTACTTTTCCAATGCAAAGTGGTGAGTGGAGATTCTCCTTCACTGCTGTCCAGACAAGCATATGTTTGTCACCTGCCAGGTATGTCCAGCTGCATGAGGCATGCACCTTAGGAAGGGGACTGGCAGCTGGATAGAGCCAGACTGACCCTCCCAGTCACTGCCCCTTGGCAGCTACACCAGAGCAGTGCATGGAGTGGCAGCCCAGAGGCATCTGCAAGTGGACCCCTGGTGCATCTACCTCTTTTGGGTCCACAGAGGAACCCTGTAGGCAGCGGACACGCAGAGCTTTCTGCAGCTTCTTCATGGGTGGGGAAACACACCCCGACAGCAGAGACGGCCTATCCAAGCTGATATCATGTGTCAGGGCTTACCGAGGGCACACTCCTGGGCTTCTCCCACTAAGAGCAGGGAATCAGGAGGCAGACAATGATCACTTCAATAACATCACAGTCAACATCTGTTCCAGCCCAGGGAATGTGCTAATCACCATGTGCATGGCCTAATTTAATTTGCACAACAAGGCTGTGATGTTATTGATGGCTTCCCTAGTTTACAGGTGAGGAAACTGGCACCAGAAAGGTAAGTGGTTTGTCCAGGATCACAGAGCTGGTAAGTGGGAGAGTTGGGATCAGAACTTAGGTTGCCAGGCTCCAAAGCCCATGATCCTCTCAACAAGCTATAAAAATGTACTAGTGATGCCTTGAAGCAGAGGCCAGCCATGGGCTGCTGCCCTGACAGGGCTCTCACACACCGGGTTCTCTGACAAGGTGTGCAGCATCTGACGGCCCACTAAAGCTACATATTCTCAAAGGAACTACATGTGAAGAGATTTAAGATAAACATTTAAAGAGGCCCTTAGGAAATGTTATTAAATTGAATGATATGGTGGTTTGGGGGTCTTTAAGTATAGATTTTCCTGCAGTGTGCTTTCTTAGAGTGGGCCATAACTGTTGAAAATCTTTTTTTTTAAGAAGAATTTATTTTTTTTAATTTATTTTGATTTTGAGAGAGAGAGATAGAGAGCAAGTGGCAGAGGGGCAGAGAGAGAGGGAGGGAGGGAGGAAGGGGGAGAGAGAGAGAGAGAGAGGGAGAGAGAGAGAGAGAGAGAGAGAGAGAATGAGAATATCTCAAGAAGGCTCCATGCCGTCAGCACAGAGCCAAACTTGGGGCTTGAACTCACAAACAGTGAGATCATGACCTGAACTGAAATCAGAAGTTGGATGCTTAACCAACAGAGACACCCAGGCGCCCCCAAAACCTTTTCTAAAAACCAAATCATAAGTCAGAGTAGATTTGTCATGACAATGGCACCAAGTTGGTGAGCAAAGACCCCACAGGCATAGCTGAGAGTCAAATCTGAGACCTGAGTGATCAGAATGACATTTACTCTTCAAAACAACCCTGTGAGTTAGCACTTGTTGTCTCTCTGCTATAGTCAGTGAAAGTGACCTTCACGACAGCCTGCCTCTGTTTACCACCCAATGGAAATGAGGGGCTAGGATGTGATCCACCCCTAAAGCTTTTCTCTCACACACCACTGTGTTCTCAAGCACAATATTTGCCAAACCTTTAAACACGTAGTTTCCTTTGGATGTCAAAACTACTGGCTCCAGCAAAAACAAAACAAAGCCATTTCTTTTAGAACAGATTTGAAGATAAGTAACCCATAGTGCCAAAGAAATGGCTCTTAAATTTTTAGCTAGAAGTGAGTTCAGGAGGTTTGGTCAGTAAAATAGAAGTGTTGTATCTTTCAAAATCTGAGATCATTTTAACCTTTTGTGCAGTATTATGCCTAAGGAGAAATGTATCATCTCAACACCCAGTCATTCAATCAACAAACGTTTATTAGGTAATCGCTATGTGCCAGGCACCGCTGCAGGCACTGGAGACAAGACTCTGCTCTCAAGGTGCTTACATTCTAGTGGGATGCTGTGGGGGTGGGAGTGCGGAGACAGACAAAAGAAATACATGGTGGGAAGTAATAAGTGTGTGAAGAAAATAAAGCAAGGTAAAGGGGAAACAGTGACCATGAGGCTTATGTAACTGTTTTAGATACTGTGGTCAGAGAAGGCCTGATAACATGATATCTGAGGAAAAAGTTTGGAAGCCTCTCCAAACCATGCTGCTTTCTGAGGGTAAGTATTCTAGTAGAAAGCACTTAGAACAAAGGCTTGAGGTGTGTCTGTGGAACAGCAAGGAGACCAGCTGTGGCTAGAGTGGAATATTTGTGATTACTATACTTAGAAATGAAAATGATTAAATCTATCTTTTTATGTTGGTCTGGCCATGACTTTACACTCCATCCTCTATCAGAGTAGGAGGGGCCCTTGAAATCACCCTTTTTTACAGACAGGAAACTGAAGCCCAGAGGGCAGTGACTTGCCCAGGGTCAGTCAGCTCTGCAGCTGTAGAAGGATCTAGCAGTCCTGACTGCTGCACCAGCATTTGTTCCATGGTGGTGGGCTTTTTGCGACTAATGAGGGTCTTAATAAAATTTCCTATCTCAGGAGTGGTGTTTTCTTTGTGATTACACATTAATCCTTTTTTTTTTTTTTTTAAAGTTTATTTATTCTGAGAAAGAGTGTTGTGTGTATGAGCTGGGAAGGGGCAGAGAGAGAGGGAGGGAGGGAATCCCGAGGGAGATTAGAATCTGTACTGTTGGGGCAGAGCCTGACGCGGGGCTCATACTCATGAACTGTGAGATCATGACCTGAGCTGAAATCAAGAGTTGGATGCCCAACTGACTGAGCCACCTAGGCGCTCCACTGCACATTAATTCTTTATAATCTACCTCAGTGATTTATGAAAAAAGTTCCTCTGTGACTGAAGACCAAGGCAGGCCCAGAAAAATTAGAATAATCACTGGTCAGGAGTTAAACTCTGGACAAAATATCCCTTTGGCATCATTTTCTTATGCATGTTTGACGTCCCAATAGAAGACGTTCAAGGGAGCAAGAATGACTGAGGTTTGTGCACACAGCTGCCCTGACAGTATTCATCCTGTTCAGCGGGTCTGGGTTTGGGTACCTTGGGAAGAGGGTGTTGACGGTTTTCTTGGCTTCCTCTTGTGTGTCTTCCATGGCTCTGCCTAGTCGTGGGATGGAACTGAGAGGAATGATTAACTTCATGCCACCTTGCAGTTAAACTAGCCCTCAGAATGACCCTACTCATGCCCCTGGTCTCATAGTCACTGCTGAAGGGCCTTTGTGGGATCCCAACTTTTCATAGTCCAACTGGGATAAAGCTATGGCTAGCTTCCAACTTCAAAGTTTTACTGCTAGATTTCACGACAGTTATTTTACTGCAATGTTCTGGATCTGAGTTCCTCAAAAATGAGAACCTGAGGAAACTGGCAAAGGAAGGATAGTTTATCTGTACAATCCTGTTTGTTTCAGATCACTACGTAAGAATTAGGAGTTTAGCCTACTGCTGAATCAGGTGTATTATTCAGCGTCATGAAGGTGATGATGACAGGGCAAGCAGGGGTAGCAACAGCTACCTTTCATGAGCATTCACTAGGAGTCAGGCTCGGCATTCAGTAACTTGCCTGAAGTCATAGTGCTGGCATAGAGCAGAATAGGGATTTCTAAGCCAGCTGACTTCAGAGCCTATGCTCTTATCCTCTAGGACATCTGACTTGTAGAACCAGTGGAGAGCTAATTCAAAACTTTAGCTGCAGACTGATTCAAGATGTGAATCCATTCGGGTGCCACCCGCACTACTGCTGCATTGACCGCAGACGGGAGGATCTGTGGGAACTGCAAGAGTCACAGATCAGGAAGCCACTCCAATCACAGGGGGAAGAGTGTTTCTTTCTCAGTTCAGTACAAGTATCCGTGGCCAGTGTTCATGCTGAGTGGTGGAAGTGCGGGCTCCTTGGTGGGACTGCCTTCGACTCCAGTTGATCTGGTAATGGGGCTAGGAGTTCCCTACAACCTCTCAGGTGGTTTATGTGCTATGAGCATGTGGTAGTTCCAACTACCCTTGCATGGGAAAATTCATCCAAAGAGATGACCGAAGTAAAAGGTGTCTTTTATGCGGATTCTGTGAAATTGGTGACTTAATACAATCAGCCCAAAGTGCTAACTGGCAAATTTCTCCATAGTAATACTAGCTGGGTCACTCACTAGAAGTGTTAAATGTTTAGGCAGAAGTTAAGTTTAATTAGGAAAGTGTTGTTCTCTTTTTGGGGAAAAATCCCACATTTTTCTTTGGTATTGTAATATAAAGAGAGTAACTGCCAAATGGTTATATTGTTGAAATTGTTAAGCTTTCCTTAGACGTGATACACTTTCATTTTCTGAAAGGAACTGTATCTGTCACATAAAGAAAGATAATGCAGAAAGGTGAATGTTTGTGTGACAGCTGAAGAACGAGCTGCCAACACTGGGAGAATAGAAAGTCCTCAAACGCTGGAGACTCTGCCCTGAGCCCACCACAGCAGACCCCATTCATGGACTCGCACGGGCCGGGGGAGTTTACCAAATGGGTGTGACCTAGGACCATCTGCCTTTGAGAAAAACAAAGAGTGAAGTTAAGAATGTTTGAGTAGGAATTAGGTCCCTTCTCAAAGTTCTAAAGGCTGAACTGGGGCTTTGGAAAACTGCCACTCTTAAGACATCAGTCTGCTTTCCTCAGCTGCAGATGGTATACAGCTAGGAAAGTGCCCTGTTTTTGTTTGCAGGGAAATGCCTGAGGTGAGTACAATAGATACATTTCAGATATGTTTAGTCAACGAACGTTTAAGTTTTCTTACTAAGTCATCAAATTACAAAAGACCTGGGAAATGCATGTCACCCAGCTCAGGGTGAATCTAGTTTCAAAAGGTTCACTGTCCAGCCTTACTCGTCCGTTCTGATTCCCCAGAAGCATTCAAGAGCTTTTGGTCCAGTGCAGGGCAGATGATTAAATGATTTGCAAGGACTTCTCTACCGAGAAGCTGGATGGGGGAGGGTGGGCCACGGGGATCCTTCCTTTCAACTGCCACAAGAGACTCTGGTTCTGATAGCTAGGATCTATGGGGTCTTTCCAAATGAAAAACTCACTAACTAAAATGAATATGCAAAGGTGCTTATTCCCAATACGGTAATATGCAGGCAGTCAAATAATCTGTCATTCGAGTTAATTTAATTATCAGACCACATTTAATTATTCAATATAAAATGTAAATAAAGTGAAGGGCTGACAGCACATACTAATTATGTTCATTATAATAATTAGATGGGAAGGGATTTAGAAAGAGTCATGAAATTGCCATAAAATACAAGGAAGTTTTTGATTAAAAAAAACATTTTAATTAGAAACTGCAACCCGATAGAAAACATGATTGGGTCCATCAAGAATAGGGTATTATTTTTATTATCCAGGTTTCTTCCCTGAAGTCATCTTTGGTATCAGGGGGGCTGTCTTTGCAGTTAATAGACTAAATGGTGGCAAATAAAAAGTGCCAATCCTTTATGCAAAGCAGTTACCTAATAAAACAGGCTTAGGCTGCAGCAGGAGTTCAAAATCTCCTGTCTTTTAAAGACACAAGCTGTTTCCCCAGGAGGAAATAAAGGATCCACTGTGCACAAACAGGCCCTGCAAATTACCATGACTAATGATACGGAAGCATTAAATGAATTGAGCATCATAATTTTTCCTCTGAAATTCCTCTGATTTAGAGAATGTGGCATCAGGTTAAGTACATTCACTTTCATAAGAACAGAGAGGTGGAAAGGGCAGGAACTTGACTGCAAGTTGTGAGTTGGGTGTGCCAGTTTTTGGCTTGGCAATTCCTTTCCTCCCTCTGAGCCTCAGTTTTTCCACCTGTAATATGAGGCAGCTGGGCTAGATATTTCAGAGCCTCTCCAGGTGAAGATTCCATGAATCTATGACCTTAAAGGATGAGACCTTAAAGCTGAATTTACCACATCCCCTCAGCAAACACTCACTTGGCAAATTACTGGGGAGATTAGAAAGGGAATTTAGTAAAACAAGTTTTTAGAATGAAATAAACAATCAGCTGTTTAGTTACAGAAAACTCCCTAATTCTACTGGGGTATGAGCAGTTATCCTCTTAGTAAGCTTGGGGTTATTTCTCCCCTCCCTAGCCCCTGCCATGCAGCTGGATGGCATGGAGCCCAGCCACGAGCTGGTGAGCACAACCCTTTGATGTGGGTGAAACAACTGTAGCTAGAGATGGCTTCACAGAGCAAGGCACCTGACATCTCACCTGTAAGTCTCTGCTTACTGGTTTTGTCAGTGGAGCTCCTCTATTAATATGGGGAGCCAGGGTATATGCAGCTTTTAAGGGTTCACTGCCATGGAGTGGACAGGCAGCTAATGAAGCCATCTGGTGCTGACAGGATCCAGAGTAGGGCAAGGAGCATCTGAAAAACCACAAAATGGCTTGGAGTCCTCATGAGATCAGAATGCTCGTCTGTCTGTGGTTCTAATCTTAGCCTTTAAAATATCACAGACTCCTGGAACTCACAAGGGAGGTCATCTAGAACAATCCACTTCCTTTTTTAAAAAGCATTTTTAATTGTGGTAAAATATATATAACAGAAAACCTACCATTTTAACCATTTTTAAGCCTGCAATTCAGTGGCATTAAGTACATTCACAATATTGTGCACTATCACCACTGTCATTTCCAGAACCAGTATACCTCTTTGTATAGTCAAACATGCTCAAGCCTCAAGAGGGAACATGATTTAAGATCACACAGCTTGTGGCAGAGTGGGGGTTAGAACCCAGGCCTTCTTTTGCTAGACTGTGTTCAATTTTGTGTTCATAAAACACACTCATTTATACCATCCCAGGACCTAAAGTTTTCTTTGTATCTTTGTATTTCTTTGTACCATTTCAGGGGACTTATAACCTCTTCAAATCCCGATCCCTTACCTGTATGTGAGGCAGAACTACATCCTGATGTACTTACGTCCTCACTGAAGTGCTAATGAGGTCCAAAAGACACCAGATGGGAAAAACGGTATCAACGATTTTACAAATATCAGGGGTTATGCTTAGAAACCACATCTCCATAAGATGTGGTGTCTCAGTATTTGACACTTACTATAAGTCTATTGATTTCTGATTTTTCCTCTACTTTTTATCACATTCTTTCTTCTCATAGATTGTTGCTTTTCATTAATTGCCTTGGGGCTGAACTGACTTCTCTGATCTTGCCTCAAATCAGAAGTGGATGTCCAGCTTAATATTCAATCTTTCTGGGAGGCTAGGTGTAAAAATAGAAGATCTGGCTTTTTTCCCTTTTCTAATTTCTTTCTCTTAGTGAGCTCACTTCTCAACAATGATCTCCAAATGCTGCTGTGTCTTCTTCCCCAGATGACAAGCCATAGCGCACTTGTCTCCTGCTTGTGCTGCCTGGTGCTCTCTCTGCCCTTTTAGTCTATTTCCACTTGCCCCAATGTGCCCAGTCACTGCTCTGTCATGGCATCTCCAAATGCCAGTTCCCCTGACCCCATTTCCCATTCACTCTGGTGAGCCCACAGATACTTAGGAGGTGTGCTTTATCTGTAGGAAAGGATCAGTTTGTGATCTGGCATTGGCAGAAAAACTCTCTGAAATCCCACACAATTCTGAGTTCAGCAAATTCGTTACAACAGAGTTGGCTTAAGCAAAAAGTTTCAAACCATCTCCAAATGCGGATATGGTGAAGGAGCTTATCTCTTGCCGTAGAACTGTAACACAGCAAAATACTCTCGCATCCACAGATGACCTCTTTACAAGTCCAGTAGATAGTGTCATGATACATAATAAACAACTTAAGTATAAAACAGGAAATTGGAGGTGCCTGGGTGGCTCAGTCGGTTAACTGTCCAACTCTTCATCTCAGCTCAGGTCATGATCTCACAATTTCATGAGTTTGAGCCTTACATCAGGCTCTGTGCTGACAGCATGGAGCCTGCCTGGGATTCTCTCTCCCCTCTCTGCCCCGCCCCCAAATAAATAAACATTAAAAAAAAAAAAACAAAACAGGAAATTAGTTGGTAAACCACAGGCTGTCTACACAGGATAGAGCCCTGCAGCCAAAACTATATTCACAACAGGTGTGTCAACTATACTTCAATATAGATATTCACAAAGAATGGTTTTGATACACAGTGCCTGACTGATGGTTCGACTTATGATTTTTGAATTTTATGAAAGTGATACACATTCAGTAGAAACAGTACTTTGAATTTTTATCTTTTCCCAGGCTACTGATAAGATGCTTTCTGGTGATGCTGGGTGGCGGCAGCTCCCAGCTGGCCCCCAGTCAGTCACGCGATCATGAGGGTAAACAACTGATCCACTTAACAACCATTCCCTACCCAGAAACCATTGGGTTTTTCACTTTCACTGCAGTATTCAATGAACTAAATGAGATATTCAACACTGTACTAGAAGACAGGCCTTGTGTTAGACGATTTTACCCAATTGTAGGTTAATGTAAGTATTCCGAGCATCCTGAGAGTAGGCTAGGTGTATTAAGTGCACTTTCCACTTAAGATATTTTCAACTTCTGATGGGTTTATTGGGGCATAACCCCAGTGTAAGTAAAGGAAGACCTGTAATGTTAAGTGTATAAAGTAGGATATAACAGTATGCATGTACAGTATGATCTCAGCTACGTAAAATATTCATGGAAGGGTGGGGATGTGAAACAGGTGAAGGTGGTCTTAGGGTACAAACTTGTAGTTCTAAGATAAATATGTTTTGGGGATGTAGTGTACAGCATGTTGACTAGTACTGTATCACACATACATTTAAAAGTTGCTAAGATCATGCATCTTAAAAGTTCTCACCATATGAGAAAAAAATTTGTAACTATGTGAAGTGATGGATGTTAACTAAACTTACTGTGGTATTAATCTTGTATGATATGCACATACCAAATTATCACTTTTTACACTAAAACTGATACAAAGCTGTATGTCAGTTATATCTCAATAAAACTGGAAAAAGTATTCAGAATAAGGACTGTAAGGGAACTTGCCAAAATGGTAACAGTGGCTATCTCAGATGGTGAGAGCAGCTTGTAAGAGACTTATGAACCTGCTGGGCCTGGAAAGGACAATGCATCGCTACCTGGGGGGTGTTAGCAAGGGGAAAGCACTTCCAGAATGTTCCCATGGTGGGAGGGGGAGGTGAAAAAGATCTGTTCTCCTGGCACCAGTGTCTGGAAAAGAGGAACTTTTCTATAAATGACACTTGTTCTAGTCCACATTTTCTATATTTTAACTATGGAATTCTTTCCAGAATGGAAATGCTCCTCAACCTTCTTCAAAGGGAATGCAAAGAACATACATTTTGCCTCCATGCTCATTCAAGGTTAGCACTGGGGGCATCCAGATCTTCTCGGAAATAAATACAGGGTTTAGTGTTCCTTTCATCCAGATGGCTGTGGTTTCTGAGTTCTCGGCCCTGCCTTATTTTTATTTTTTCTTTCCCCGCTCTCACCTTGAACTTGGCTTTGTCACTATAACCAACTCCTGTCCTTCTCCTGCCCTGGTCTAGTTTGCTGCAGGCTAATAAACGGTTGTTAGAGATGTGCCTAAAATAAAACTTATTAAGCTTGAAGTGAGGGTTAATGGTTGTCCAGAGGCCTTTTTCTCAGCTATAATCCACACAGTTGAGGTTGCAGAAGGTTTTAGATAAATGAGGCTATCAGGAACTACTATTTGATGTGTTAGCTATGCCATTACTCTGGTTTTAAAAATGAAGAGAAATAAGGTGCTCATCATCATCATTATTATTTTAAGAAATCGGTAACAGTTTTCCCAAGTTCTTAGAGTAGCAGAACCCTATTTACAAATGAAATCTTGCTTGGAAACCACATAATCCAAATAGTTAAAAGTGAAACTACTCTGAGTGACTCAAGGGGGAGAAGCCCAAGTCCTGCTTTCTCAGGCCCCCCTCCAACACCACCTAGCACCCCCTAAGCAACTAGAAGCCAAGTGCCAAGAGTGGCTTCATAAAGCACCCGACTCTAATGCTACGTGCAAAGTGACCCGAACTGAAAGATGCACTCTACCTCATCACAATGAAACAAATATATGGATAGAACATCAGAACCTCTGTGGTAAGGGAGTAGATGCTTCTGTGTACTGAATATTTTATTGAAAAAATTTTATTTTTATAACTCTAAGAGGAAGCCTTAGTGCTCATCTAGTGCTGATCAAATCTCTTTGGGTAGAATAAGGCAGAGAGGTGTCCTTGGAGTCTGGTTAAAGGGCCTCACGCAGGACAGATGGGTTCCAGCAGGCTAGCCTGCCTTTTCTCAATCCAATACCTCACACTCTCAGTGTTGGGGGAGCTGCCTGAGGAACTGTCCAGGGCCTCTTACCTGGTTATCTGGGTGGTTGACAGTGAAGTAGCCCACACAGACGATGACCTCATGAAGGAGGCTTTCACAGGAGACTTGGCTGCAGTGGCCCAGTAGAGAGCTGGCGATATGCCGGAATGCAAGGGACAAGCCCTCTGCCCCTACAATAGACTGACAAAGACAAGGAGCAGTTAGAACTCCCCATCCCAGGGACAGGCAGGGCTGCAAATCACAAAGCAAGACTGGACCCTGTGCACTTTCTGCCATGGTGCCGGAAAAACATAGGAAATTTCTAGAGCACTATGCTTGACAGTTTAGTTTAGAGATTCTTGCTCTAATAAGTGACCATAATCAATGTAACATTTAACCTGAAAAGAGACATGGAGAAATACTCTTACTTTGTGGATCAAGACATACTATCCACCTAAAGCATAGTTGTTTATTCCATTTGTAAGAAGTTATTTTTTCCCATGGTACAAATAGTCTCATTGTAGAAAATGTGGAAAAATATAAAAATGCTAAAATTCTCCTGTGAATCTCCTGTTACCATTTAGCTAACTTCTAATACTTTTCTTTTTCTGAAGGAGAAAATATTTTCTTGAACACAGGGGTAAAAATACAATTCTAATGATTTACTTATGTTCAAACAGGAAAGCAATATAAATAACAACTGGTTATTATTCAAATAAACAGCCCTATAAACCCAATGTTCCCAAAAGAATGTAAAAAAACACAACACCCTGACCCCCCAAAAAAAACAAACCATGAAGCCCCCTCAACTATGAGGCTTCTGGGATCCTTTCCCCAGACAGGCAAAGGGCTGTTGTTGGTGGGCGATGCAGGAGGAGAGCCTGGGTCTGTCTGTGCAGCCTGAAGCTTCTATTTAATAAACATGTCAAACAGACAGAGCGACAGGAGGGCAAAGGGGAGAGGCGAAGCCTACAGAATACACTCGCAGCCGACACTGGAATGAAGCACCACTGCTGGCCTGTGGGGAAAGGCAGCGTTTTAAACTCATCTCTTCATTTGAGGTCTTGGTGGCCTTGAACCAGGTCAGATACATAGCACCTTAGAAGTTTCAATGAATTCACTTTGCCTAACAGTGGTGAAACACAGTCCTGTTAGTGAGCATTGTGGAAATAAAATTACTGCTAAATTTTAAGAGTGCCTTCTGTCTCAGTTTCATTGCCCTGAGACAAAATGTTTTTCAAGCCCCAAAGAGGTTCAGGAGAGCTCTGTTCCTTTAAATCAAGTAGTGACACCTTCTCAGCTCAGCCCTTATTTAATTAGTTGTGTCCAGCATGCTGTGACCCAGTGCCCTCTGTTTAACCTTCACTGATAAGAGCAGGTCAAGGGGCATGTAAGTTTGAATATAAAAATTAAACCAATTTTTCAAGGAAACTATATTTCCTTTTTAGTCAGAATTAATTGCCAAGTCAGTACATTGATTTGTTTCTTGAGACCACCTTCAATTGTAAAATCTGTCAAAGTGTATGCAATATACAATATCCGGGATCTCAAGGCCATCTGTGACAATATGAATTCACAGTGAAATCAGACTCTTTGCTGAAGGGGGAAAAATATTTTGACAGCCTTATTAGTATACAATGAAATGGAACAAGCTAAGAAAATAGTCTAGTGGATAACCTTTTGTTACTAGCACATGATGGGTTCCACATAAAACGAGCACACAGGTTCATGGCTTCACACAAGTGTGGAGGGGCACTGGGAAAGCTTCACTCAAAAGTTAACTTTCTGAATCAACATCTGCAAAATGGTTTGGGTAAATTATTTATCTTCAGAAGCTGAGTCAGTCCACATTTAAAAAAAATTAAAAAAAATTTAATGTTTATTTATTTATTTTGAGAGAGAGAGAGAGTGGGGGGGGGGTAGAGAGAGAGAATGAGCAGAGGAGAGGGAGAGGGAGACAGAGAATCCCAAGCAGGCTCTGCACTGTCAGCACCCAACACAGGACTCAAATCCACAAACCGTGAGATCATGACCTGAGCCAACACCAAGAGTCAGACACTTAACTGACTGAGACACCCAGGTGCCCCCAGTCCACATTTCTTGAGGGCCTACTATTTGCTAGCTAGAACAGTGCCTTTATGTGATCTCATTTAATCCTCACACTTGTGAGGTAGGTGTTTTTAATCTCTATTTTACAGATGAGAAACTGAGCCCATAACGGTTCAAATGACTTCTCTAAGGTCATAAAACTTGGTGGTATAATGGCTTACAGTCACATCAGTCTGACTCCAGATGCAGAAAGGTTTGATGAGGATGCCTATTAGAGCTCTGCATTCTTGTGATGCATTGGGACTCAAATGGTCAACATGTCTTACATTATCCTGTTTAGCAGGTCAGACCATTTATCTCATTTCAATTTTATTCTTCAGTTCCTTTGACCCACACAGGCAATTCATAAACTGTCTCCCAGATTTTTTCTTGAGGTCAGATCCATGCTGTACCTAAAATCTCTTTTCCTGTCTTTTATTAACATAGGTCCTAAAAATCTCACTTTTGACATGTAAGTTGTTTTGATGAACTAGAACATGAGTTTCTCTGACCACATTTATCAGAAAAATAGTACTTTTCTCCCAAACTCTCTCAATTGCATTACAATGCAAGTATTGTATATTTGTATTATATTTACTTGAGTATTACATGCTTGATCAGATACCCATCTACATCAATGATATCTGTGTGGACGATTTACTTTAGCTTGCTAAAAAGAGTGCAGTGGTTTAAAAAATGTTTGGGGCGCCTGGGTGGCGCAGTCGGTTAAGCGTCCGACTTCAGCCAGGTCACGATCTCACGGTCCGTGAGTTCGAGCCCCGCGTCAGGCTATGGGCTGATGGCTCAGAGCCTGGAGCCTGTTTCCGATTCTGTGTCTCCCTCTCTCTCTGCCCCTCCCCCGTTCATGCTTTGTCTCTCTCTGTCCCAAAAATAAAAATAAAACGTTGAAAAAAAAAAATGTCTATAAATCTTTGACAGTCCCCCCATTGAGAGGTGGGGCCCAAGCCTTCTCCCCTTGAATCCAGAAGGCTTATGACTGATTTAACCAAGAGCATGGTTGATATATAGCTATATGACTTGTAAGGCAAGGTCCTAAAAAGCCATGCAGCTTCTGTTTCTTTTGGAACATTTGTTTTCTGGAAGCTTCCTCTCAGGATACTCACTCAGAACCCAGACACCGTGTCATTTTAAGAAGCCCAAGTCACACAGAAAAGCCACATGTAGTGTTTCTGGCCAACAGTCCTTGGTGAACCTAGTCTTTAAGTCATCCCACGATTTGAACAGGAGAGCGAAGGGGCCTCCAGATAAATTTAGCTTCCAGCTATCTGTGTCAACCTGCCCCCCCCCCCACCTCATTATTTGAGCCTCTTACCTGAAGCCCTATATCAGAGAGTAGTGACAAGCCACCCCTACTGTGATAAGCCCTGCCTGAATTTTGGACCCAGAGAATCTGTGATCATAATAAAGTGGTTGTTGTAACTAAGTTTTTTTTTGTTTGGTTTTAAATGCATAAAAGTGACTGGAACAATAAGGTAATCATGGGTAGATGTATTAAAGGCTCTGATGCTAGAAATTCTGGGCATGTGGGTCCCTGCACATACTGATGAGGTGTAAGAAAAACACATGTGCTGGACCTTGAGTACTGAAAGGATGGCAGCCAGGGGGAGGCCCCTGTGAGCTTTCCTGGTCCAGGCACCTGTTAAAGAGAAAAGAATACCTGGGAACAGTGTCTGGGAGAGAATGAGAAACAATGATGGCCAAATTGACTAAGATAAAAGAAAACAGGAGGAAAAAAAAACAGGAAGAGAGACTTAAGAGTAATATGGAACTGCATGAAGGACAGAGAGGAAAGAAACAAATGTACTGGAGAATTATCAAGAACCAGCCAGAACAGGACATTCTACTTGGTAGGCAGGGCATTTGATTCTAAGAATGGCTTGAACAGGGGTGCCTGGGTGGCTCAGTCAGTTAAGTGTCCGGTTCTTGATTTCTGCTCAGGTCCTGATCTCACAGGTTCCTGAGTTTGATCCTCGCATGGGGCTCTCTGCTGAGAGTGCAGGGGCCTGCTTGGGATTCTCTTTCCTTCTCTGTCCCTCTCCTGCTTGCTTGCACTCTCTCTCTCTCAAAATAAATAAATATTACAAAAATAAAATAAAAAACAGAATGGCTTGAACACTCTTGAGTCACTCTGGTATCTTTCCTGCTGCTTTTTCAAGTAGGGGGTACATTTCAGGCTGGATATGGCAAAGAGCTGGAAAGGAAGAATCTTGGTCTTTATGTTAGTTTGACATTTGCTCCAGAAATAAGCTTTTGATTTTTCTAACATTATTGGCAACTGTGCCTAAAGGCCATTCGGGGAGCAGGGCTGGTTGGAGTTCAGTGGTGTTCCTTTTGAGTGAGACTGACCAGGCTGTGAGCTCACAGGGATGGTGTGGGGAGCACATGGATCTGGGATCCGACATTCAAGAGTGACTCATGGAATGGCTGACTTAACACAGATGATTTTGCTTATGATGTGGAGCACCCTGCAGCAGTATAAATACTGGTCAGAAGACCTATAAAACTAGATGCTAAGAGACAGTTTTTAGATATTTTCTTTTCATAATCCCTAGTAACAACGGAAATCACTCTAGTTGGACTAGTTGATGGGTAGACTGCTGGTCTCCATGTTCTGAGGACAAAAACTAGTGTCTCCGGATTTCCAAGCTGTTTCCACACAGAACACAATGGGCCTGGGTCTTCACAAAACACAGATGTTCAACCCAGAGGCAAGAATCACTGGCATTTTCTGGAGCAGATATCTCCTTATTAGGTGTGCCTGTAAACTCTCAGAACTTCACACATTATGTAGTTACCATCTAAGGCTATAGTGTTCAATTGCTTTGGAAACTGAAATGCTTTAACCCTAAACAGGATTCTGTTCTTGTGATGGATAAACTAACTCTACCAAGTTGAAAGCTATTGAGCCCAATGATACAACTTACTAATTTCCTGTTGTGCCCAAAATGACAGGAAGACAAGAATTCCACATTTGTCATCAGCTACAAAACAAGTGTTTCGTCTAGTTGGGAATGGCCAAAGACCACCATTTTCATACATTTATATCTCTATAACCTTTTTCCCTTTCTCCCTCTGAGCAAAGCAATTCATCTAAATTATGGGTTCATCATCTGCCAAGTTTGTTCCTTTTTTAATGAAATCACTTGACAGTTAATAAACTGAAAGAGAAAGTCTACTCCTTGGGGCTTGCTCTGTTCCAAAGGTTCAGTGTTTTTGAAAATTAAATTTCCCACATGAAAAAAAAATCTATTTCTAAGCTGACAGTCTGGTATTACAGCATAAAGCAATTTTTCTTTCTTTTGCTATAAAAACTTAATTTATGGGGGTGTGCACGTATAACTATACATACACTTTACACCGGACACAAATCAGTTAAATCATCCACAGAAAGTCATATCAATCAAAACAATTTATCTAACTTTGGTTCTGTTTATGTAAGACTTTCCTTAACATTTAAAAGTTGATGGGATAATAATGCCTTTCTATGAAGAAATCAACACAGAAGATTTATTAGTAGCAGAGTGACACAGATTTGGGGAAATCAGAAAATCATAGGTGCCAGTCCTGGCATAGCCACGTGTAACCTTGGGCAAATAACTGCTAGCTTTTCCATCTGCAAAATGGGTGTAATATTTTGCAGGGCTATCATGAGAATAAATGAGAAAGCATATGTAGAGTGTCTAAAATAGTTCCCAGATGACAGTAGCTTAATAAATGATGTATATTGTGATTTCCTTTACTGTAGTTTACTCCTAATGTCCCAATCCAGGAGAGGAACCTCACATCATTATCTACACTAAAATATTAACTCTTGGTTGGTTAACACCATCACTAACCAATGCTTGGTACCTGGAAAGCAGGCAGATCAAGAGCTGCAAAACTGTTGAAGAACTGTAAGCTCTGAATGGCCACTTGGACTGTGTTCTGAGTGTAACTCTCCTTGGGACTGGCTGTGCTGGGGTCCGAGATGGTGCCGTGGAAGAGGACACAGTAGAGCATGTGCAGAACTCCAGCCAGGTCTGTGGCTTGAAGAGCAGCGGTCAGTCCTGTGGGATCCTGGCGATTATTGTCAAATACGCTGTTTGACCTGACAAAGAAACATTCAACTCTTTAAAAGAAATCTACTTAAAGGATGTTAGCATTTTTATAGGTCAGATGGAACAAGACAAGCAGACCGTTAAAAGCAAACCATCTGAGTTGTATAATAAGGTAACAAGAAACCTCAAGGAATAAATGCAGCCTTCCCCTGCCCGAGAGCACAGTGGCTTGCCCTTTTCTCCCCCCGGGAGACCTGCTCACTGTTGCAGCAGCAGCAGCAGCAGCATCAGCAGCAAATGAGCAATGTGCAGCCAGTGCTGAGCTTGCCACCCACCCTCCCTGTCCTCTGCAGCCTAGGAAGGCTCACTTTGCTTAGAGTCTACATCTGGGCAAACTGGACAGAGTCCATTAGAGCTACTGGGACTCAGAAGTCAGAAATCCCATAGTTTCTTTTCTGGATACACAAAGGGAATCTTTTCAGGGGAGACAGCTACCAGGAAAATGAGGCCTCAAAAAAAAGGGCTCTGTAATGTGTTGGTATACTGTGGTGGGGAGGAGACAGTTCACCTGCTTTTGAAAGCACGGTTCATCATCAAGGAATATTGGCAGGACAGGTTGTAGGCGTCAGACTCCCAAGAACAAGTAAGTGCTGGATTAGCTTTATACAAATCACCATGAAGTCAGCTTAATAACTCGCAAGCAGTGCCGTGGGTGAACAAGAAGCAACAGCAATGGCAAATGAGCTCCTAAAATTAACAGTAAAGCCAGCAAGGGTTTGCTAAATCTACCTCACTCCTGAATCAGGTCTATACGAAGCATCCAGTGACCAAGAGCCTGCAGTTTTACTAAATGTGGCTGCCAAGCATTCGTTCACTTTTTTTTTTTTTAAAGAAACTGCACCCAAATTTCTCTCTGAGGAACTACCTCTCTCTCTTATAACCAGCGTACTTTAGGTGGGGCTCCTCCCCCATTCACTCTGACTCAAGGACCTAAGGTAATAAAAGACACAGTTTATTCTTCTGGCTGTTCAGTATGGCTCAGGGATGGCACACATCACAGTGGAGGGAGATTCTTTTGCTGAAATGCTTAGAAAAAAGCCCTCACTTTTTCTCCATTGGGTTTGAATCTGAGAAGATGTAAGGTTTGCAGCTGCTATAGCCACTTCTGTACAAATCCTCAGTCCTCTCCATGCTATTCCAAGTGGGCCACATGTCTTGTTTCACGGACATAATTTTCTCTCAGGAAGAGAGGTTACAAGTCCCTGTTTAGTGTCTTCCTTTACCATACTCTTCCCTATTTTTAACATGAATACAGGTGCCCACCATGTCCACCTCCACAGCTTCTTTTTTGTTGCTCCTTTCAGATGGAGTCTGGAATGTGAGAGGGGCATTATTAAAGATCTATGCTTATCTCATTAGCCTAGAAACACTGAAGACATGCTGCTAATAAGGGGCACCTGGGTGACACAGTTGGTTAAGTGCCCGACTCTTGATCTCAGCTAAGGTCATGATCTCACAGTTTGTGGGTTCAAGCCCCTCATCGTGCTCTGTGCTGATGGTGTGGAGCTTGCTTGGGATTCTGTCCCTCCTTCATTCTCCCCTTCCCCTGCTGTGCTCTCTCTCTTTCAAAATGAATAAACTTAAAAAAAGAAAAAAGAGATGCCACCAATTAAATAAGAATGTGGAAGTGCTGGCTGGAAAGTTTCTAGTATCTTTTCTAGTTTTCTAATTCATAACTTGTTTTTTCCAAACGGATAATTTTTTTCATTTTGATTTGCTACTAGTTTCATCAAAGAAGAGTTTTATTCATAGCCATGGTAAGTATTTACTTCTTGAACGTGCATTATTTCTGATATTGTTAAGGACGTGAGATGACATTATATACCTTATTCTCTTCTCAAGAAAGCAGCTCTCTTAGTTTCCTAAGAGAAACTGTCCTTTCATTGTCCGGTAACAGGATCTGCTGAATTCACTCACGTATTTTACCTCACCTCACTCTTCATTTTTCATGGTTGGTAGTGAAGGTATTAATCCCCTTCACTCCACACATGAAGAGTAGTTGAGATGTTTTAGGTCATACACATTTGTCAGTGGAAAAAGCAGGATACCACAAGGACTTTTGACTCTTTTTTTTTTTTTTTTTTTTAATTTTTTTTTTTTTTTTCAACGTTTATTTCTTTTTGGGACAGAGAGAGACACAGCATGAACGGGGGAGGGGCAGAGAGAGAGGGAGACACAGAATCGGAAACAGGCTCCAGGCTCCGAGCCATCAGCCCAGAGCCTGACGCGGGGCTCGAACTCACGGTCCGCGAGATCGTGACCTGGCTGAAGTCGGACGCTTAACCGACTGCGCCACCCAGGCGCCCCGACTTTTGACTCTTTAAAGCCAATGCTTTGTCTGAGGACCAAAGCATCCAGGCTAAACAGGAGTGACCTCTTCTTTTCTCTCCATCCCTTTTCTTAAGTCAAATCTCAGGGGTGTTAACTGAACACTGTGAAAGTACATGGAGACTGTAATGTAATCTCATATGATCACGGAGAGATACTTTTTGTCTTATGGGACTCAATACACACACAAAGTTGAGAAACGATGTTTATTTGCTCTTAGGCACATCTAGACCTTTACATGAACTGTTAGCTTATGTCAGTTGGCTCTTCCTTGCTTTCTTCCATTGTAGCCGGAAGAACTTGGGGTCAGACCCTGACTAGAGGCATGAGTAGAGATTAATATGTCTGACTTTATTACATAGGTTCCAAAAAGGGGTCTGTGCTTGTTTAACACTGATTGCCTTTTAGAACCAATGGCAAGTCAGAAGACATTTCTTCCTAAAGTTAATTTCCAACAGCCTTTTGGAGCCTTGGGAATGAGTGACATCATTGCTGGTGACAACAGTTTTACTGCTCTGTGATTCAGAATGCTGGCCTTCCCCTTACTGCCTGTGTGGTTTTTAAACTGATTATCAGCATATTCAAATGAGATACTCAGAAATATAACTTTGTCATTTAAAACAATTTGTCATACTTAATCTTTCTAAACTTTTAAATGACACGAATTCACTGCTATTACTTCTTCAAGAGAACAAATGCAGATAAGAAAAAAGTGAAGGTCATCAGACTACTTCTTTCTTCCTCTCTCCATCCCATTATTTAGGAAAATACTAATCATAAACTATGAAACAACACATCCCAGGTACTCTTGCAACATTCTCCTGATGAAATTAACATGTTGATTCAGAAAAATGAATTAAATAAGCATTCGATGACTTAGATGTGGAAATCGTTCAAAATGCATATAACATTGCTTCATAGAAAAGACTATTCATTTTAAAGTGAGCCCATAGAATTCACAGGACAGAGAGGAAGGGAAAGGGCTTGTCTATTACATTTGGCTTCCACAGGACTAATGTAGAGCTGAAAGGACTTTAGGAAATGTTTACTTTTGATTTAGTCTGAATTACAGATAATTTGTCCATGAACAGGCCACTGGCTCCCGTTGGTCTTAACTGTCAGTTATAATCACTTTAAGCCTAAATGTTTATAATGAAAATGTAAAAGGCCTTATTCATATCAGACATAAGTTACAGAATTTTCTTTTAAAAATACATGGAAGATATGAAAACTCAGATCTGAAAGTTAATATATTACATTACATTCTGAGATCTTCTCAATTTTACTGAATTTTAAAGTGTTTTTGTTTGTTCTCTAGGAATAGGGATCTTAGTGGTATATTCATTTCTGTTCATTAACAGCCAGATTCAATTAGGAATAACTATAATTGGACCATCAATACTCCTGCGCAAGCACCTGAAAACCCTACTTTGCCTCAAAGGAAAGTATAGATGTGCAAAAAAAAAAAAAAAAAAAAAAAAAGCAGTGATTTGTATGGGCACGGATCAAATGCCATCCATTCATCTTTGGTGTTTTACCACTTATGTGCCAGGTGTGACAGTTCCAGATACTACAGCCCCCTTTTCCCTATTTGTTCCTGGCTTGTTTGCTCTCTTCTCCCTGATCCCCATTTTTCTGGCTTGGTAACATCAACCCTGATCTCGTTCAGTGCCAGTGATCTTCTAGACTGCTCTCTTATCTTCTTGGATTTTTGCTTTGTTCATTCCTTCAGTGCTGGAATCCCCAGGCATCTTGTAAGAATGTCCCATTTTAATCCTTGAACCCTGAGCATTCCACTTACTGGTCTGCAGTATTGGGAGTAGGTGGGATTAAGTCACTGTCTCTCCCAATGATGGATGTAAACTTCACTGTTCAAAAGTGAATCATTTTTTAGAGGTAGTCCAGTGTGGGGCTCTTAAGGACTGGGATATTCTGGAAAAGCTGACCTGAATCTGGAAAAGCCTGACCATTCACCAGGCTTTGTGGTGAGCACAAGGGGCAGGATCGTCTGGTCAGATACTCTCAATTTGAAAAGCCAAACTACCTGTGCTCTAGGAACAGTGACCATCTGTGATATGGGCAGTCAAGGAAGACTAGCTCCCTGTCCTACAGAGGTTACAGTCTAACAGAGACAGGAATGTGTATCAGGTTCCTATTGCTGATGGAACAAGTTATCAGAAGCTAGTGGCTCAAAACAATACTATTCTCTTACAGTCTGGGGTGGCGGGGGCGGGGGGTGGTCAGAATCCAAAACAGGTCTTACTGGGTGGGCTAAAACCAGGTGTTATCAGAGGTGTGTTCCTTCTAAAGGCTCCAGGAGGCAGTTTGTTTCCTTGCCTTTCACAGCTTTTAGAGTACACATGCATTTCTTGGCTTGTGGTCCCTTCCCCCATCTTCAAAGTCAGCAGCACCTTCAAACCCCTCTAACGCTCACTTTCCCACTTCTCTCTTTCATCTACAAGGACCTCTGTACTTACAATGGGCCCACTTGGATAAACCAGGATAATCTTCCCATCTCAAGATCCTTAATTTCCGCAAAATCTCTTTTGCCATGTAAGATAACACATTTACAGTTCTGGGGAATTAGGATACAGATAACTTTGGCAGGGCATTATTCTTTTTTCCCCCACTTTTTCATATTAAAATACGTATAACATAAAATTTACCATCTTAACTATTTCAGGTATACAGTTCGTTGATAATAAATATACTCATGGGGCGCCTGGGTGGCTTAGTCGGTTAAGCATCCGACTTCAGCCAGGTCACGATCTCGCGGTCCGTGAGTTCGAGCCCCGCGTCAGGCTCTGGGCTGATGGCTCAGAGCCTGGAGCCTGTTTCCGATTCTGTGTCTCCCTCTCTCTCTGCCCCTCCCCCGTTCATGCTCTGTCTCTGTCCCCCCCCAAAAAAAAAAAAAATATATATATATATATATATATATATATACTCATAATGAAGTACACCCTTCACCACCAACCATCCCATAACTCTTTCGTATTATGTAAAACAGAAACTGTATACCCCTTAAACAATAACTTCCCGTCCCCTCTTCCCCCAGCAACCATCAGTCTACTTTCTGTCTCCATGACTGACTATGCTAAATACTTCATGTAAATGGAATCATCACACTATATTTAGTTTCTTGTAACTGGCTTATTTCACTTAGCTAATGTCCTCAAGTTTCATTCATGATGTAGAATATGTCAGAATTTCCTTACTTTCTAAGGCTGAATAAATAATATTCCATTATATGTATACAACACTTTTTGTGTATCCACTTATCTACTGATGAACACTTGGGTTGCTTCCATTTTTTAACTGTTGTAAATAATGCTTCTATGAACAGGGGCATACAAATGTTTTCAAAACCCTGTTTGTAATTCTTCTGGATATATACCCAGAAGTGGAATTGCTGGATCATATACTAATTCTATTTTTAATTTTTTGAGGAATTGCCATATTTTCCACAGCAGCTATATCATTTATATTCCTACCCACAATACACAAGTGTTTGAATTTCTTCACATCCTCACTGACACTTGTTATTTTTTGTTTTGTTTTGTTTTGTTTTGATGGTAGCCATCCAAATGGGTTATCTCACTATAGTTTTGATTTGCATTTTCCTATTATCAGTAGTGTCAAACTTCTTTTCATGTGCTTATTGGGTATTTGTATATCTTTGGAGAAATGCCTATTTAAGTCTTTTGCCCGTTAAACAAAAATGTTTATTCATTTATTTTGAGAGAGAGCACATGCATGCATGTGAGTGGGGAGGGGCAGAGAGGGAGAGGGAGAGAGAATACTAAGCAGCTTCCATGCTATGAGTGCAGAGCCTGATGTGGGCTTTGATCCCATGGAACAGTGAGATCATGACCTGAGCTGAAATCAAGAGTTGGACACTTAACTGATTGAGCCACCCAGATGCCCTGCCCATTTTTTAATAGTGTTTTTGTTGTTGTTGTTGAGGTTTAGGAGTTTTCCGTGGTTTCTGGATATTTATTCCTTATCAGATATATAATTTGCAAATATTTTACCCCATTCTCCAGGTTGCCTTTTTACTGTGTTGATACTGTCTTTTGATACACAAATTAAAAATCTTCCTGAGGCCCAATTTGTCTACTTTTTCTTTTACTGCCTGTGCCTCTTGTGTCCTATCCAAGAAATCACTGCCAAATCCCATGTTCTGAAGCTTCTGCTCTGTGTTTTCTTCTCAGTTTAATAGTTTCAGGTCTTTGAGCCATTTTGAGTCATAGCGTTTGAAAAGTGTTCAGCTTTACTCTTTTGCATGTGGATGTCCATGTTCCCCAGCACCACTTGTTGAAAAGACCCCTTTCCCATTCAATGGTCTTGGCATCCTCGTCAAAATCATTTGTCCATATGTGTGAGGGTTTATTTCTGGGCTCTCTGTTCTGTCCCATTGTTATATATGCCTGTATGCCAGTTTCACATTGTTTTGATTACTGTGGCTTTGAAGTAAGCTTTGAAATCAGAAAACTTGAGTCCTCCAGTTTTGTTCTTTTTTTCAATATTTTTTTTTTATTTATTTGGGCTCCCTTGAGATTTCATATGAATTTTAGTATCAGTTTTTCTATTTCTGCAAAAAAAAAAAAAAGTCTTAAGAGATTTTGTCAGAGATCACATAAAATCCACAGATTGCTTTGGGTAGTAACGACATCTTAATAATACTGTCTTCCAATCCATGAACATGGAATGTGCTTCCACTTATTTATGCCTTCTTTAATTTCTTTTGGCAATGTTTTTTCCTTTTCATTGTATAAGGCTTTTTTGCCTTCTCAGTTAAATTAATTCCTAAGTTTTTTTTTTTTTTTTTTTTTGGTGCTATTGTAAATGGACTTGTTTTCCTAATTTCCTTTTTGAGACTGTACATTGTTAATATAAAAAAATGCAGCTGCTTTTTGTGAGTTGGTTTATTATTCTGCTACATTGCCAAATTCATTTATTAGTTTTAATTTGTGTGTGTGTGATCTTTAGGGTTTTCTATATATAAGATTATAGCATCTGCAAACAGAGATATTCTACTTCTTCCCTTCTGATTTGGATGCCTTTTATTTCTTTTTCTCACCTAATTTCTTTGGCTAGAAATTCCAGTACTATGTTGGATAGAAGTAGTAGAAGTGACATCTTTGCCTTGTTCCTGATCTTAGAAGAAAAGCTTCTAGTCTTTCACCATTGACTATGATGTTCCCTGTGGGTTTTTCATATATGGTTTTTATTATATGTTGGTATTTTCTTTCTATCCTAGTTTTTTGAGTGTTTTTGTAATGAAAGGGTGCTGAATTTTGTCAAATGTTTTCTGTATCAATTAAGATGATCATGTGTTGTTTCCATCATTCTGTTAATGTGGTCTAATTACAATGATTGATATTCATGTACTGAACCATTCTTGCACTCAAGGAATAAATCCCACTTGGTCATGATGTATAATCCTTTTACCATGCTGCTAAATTTGGTTTGGTAGTGTTTTGTTGAGCATTTTTACGTCAATGTTCACATGGGGTATCAGTCTGTAATTTTCTCTTTTTATAGTGTCTTCATCTGGCTCTGGATTCAGAGAATCCAGAAACTCAGAGAATAAGTTATGAAGTGTTCTCTCCCATTAAATTTTTGGGAAAAGTTTGAGAAAGACTGGTGTTAGTTCTCTAAGTGTTTGGCAGAATTCACAATTGAAGCCATCAGGTTCAGGGCTTTCCTTTGGAGATTTTTGATTACTGATTCAATCTCCTTACTAGTTATATAGGTATATTCACATTTTCTATTTCTTTTTTTTTTTTTTTCTTAATTTTTTCAACGTTTATTTATTTTTTGGGGGGACAGAGAGAGACAGAGCATGAATGGGGGAGGGGCAGAGAGAGAGGGAGACACAGAATCGGAAACAGGCTCCAGGCTCTGAGCCATCAGCCCAGAGCCCGACGCGGGGCTCGAACTCACGGACCGCGAGATCGTGACCTGGCTGAAGTCGGACGCTCAACCGACTGCGCCACCCAGGCGCCCCGCATATTTTCTATTTCTTTGTGATTTAGTCTTGGTGGGTTTTTTGTTTCTAGAGATTTACTCATTTCATCTAGGTTATCCAATTTATTGACATACATTGTTAATAGCACCTTCTTATAACCCTTTTTATTTATGTAGAATTGATAGTAATGTTCCCACTTTCTTTTCTTTCCTCACCTTTATTGAGGTAGAAATGACAAGTAAAATTATAACTTATTGAAAATGTACAACATGATGATTTGGATATATTGTGAAATGACTCTCACAATCAAGTTAATACATCCATTACTTTAGTTTTTGTTTTTTTACATAGTTATCTTTTTTATTTTTTGTGGTAGTATGCTTAAAATCTACTTTATTAGTAAATTTCAAGTATGCAATACTGTATTAAACTACAGAAAATATGGGACACTTCAAGAATTTGAGTGTCATCCTTGTGCAGGGGTCATGTTATCTTCTCTGTATTGTTTCAATTTTAATATGTGTGCTGCCAATGTAAGCACCCCATTTTCATGTCTGAGTTTAGTAATTTGAGTCTTCTCTCTCTCTCTTTTTTTCCTGGTTCATCTAGTTGAAGGTTGTCAATTCTCTTGTTCTTTTCAAAAAACTTGAATTTTTGGTTTCATTGATTTTCTCTATTGTTATTTTATTTTTTTAAAAACATGTTTATTTTAAGAGAGAGAGAGAGAGAGCATGAGAGTGCACACGTGTAAGCTGGGGAGGGAGAGAGAGAATCCCAACAGGCTCCACGCTCAGCACCGAGCCTGACACAGGGCTTGATCTCATGACCTTGGGATCATGACCTGAGCTGAAATCAAGAGTTGGATGCTCAACCAACTAAGCTACCTAGGTGCCCCTATTCTTTATTTCAATGATCTCTGCTGTAATCTTTGCCATTTCCTTCTTCCTGCTAGCTTTGAGTTTAGTTCGTTCTTTTTTCTGATTCCTTAAGTTGTATAGTTAGGTTGTTTTGAGAGATTTCTTATTTTTTAACATAAATGTTTATAGTTATACATTTCCCCCTTAACAGTGCTTTTACTGTATCTTGTAAGCTTTGATATGTTGTGTTTTCATTTCCATTCATCTCTAAGTATTTTCTAATCTCCTTTGTGATTTTGTCCTTAATCCATTTGTTGTTTAAGAGTGTGTTGTTTAATTTCCACAAATTTGTGAATTTTTTAGTTTTACTTCTATTATGGATTTCTAACTTTGCTCTGTAATAGTTGGAGAAGATATTTTGTATGATATTTACTTTTTAAATCGCACAAGACTTAATCTTTGGCCTAATAGCTGATCTATCTTGGAACATGTCCGATGTGCACTTGAAAAGAATGTGTATTTTGTCTTTGTAGGTTGGAATGTTCAGGAAAAGCATTATTCTGCCTACCACAATGGACTAGTTACTCATGATTCATTCATTTATTCAACAAATATTTATTGAAGACCTACTCTGTAGTAAGCACTACTCCAGGCACTAGGATTCATCAGTAAAAGCGATGCCCTTTTCCTGATAAAGCTTACATTTTAGTGTGGGAGTATAGAAGAAACAAATAAAAAATATACGTAATATATAGTATGTCAGGTATGCTAAATGCTCTGGAGGAGAAGGGGACATGGAGAAGGGGAATGAAAAAGTGGGTGAATGTTTAACAGTATTTTATATAAGGTGATTAGGGAAGCTTTTTCTAAAGTGTTAAGTAAGTAGAGTTCTACAGAAAGTGAGGAAGGAAGCCATAAAGATATCTGACGCCAGGGTGTTTTAGACAGAAAAGCAGCATGTCTCAAGTCTTGGAGCTAGGAACATGCAGGACATGTTCAAGAAACAGCAAGGCCAGTGTGGCTACAGCAGATTGAGTGCATGGAAGAACAACAGGAGATGAAGTCAGAGAGGACAGGAAGAAGATCAGGTAGGATCTCACAGACCATTGTAAGGACATTATAAGGATTTTACTGGATGAGAAAGAAAGCCATTTTAAAGTTCTGAGCAGAACAATGATGTATCTGACAAGTTTTTAAAAAATCACTATAACTAACTGGTTGAAAAGCTTTTAGAAGAGCCAAGGCAGCAGCAGGGCAGCCAATTAGGAGGCTGTTAGAATTATTCAACTGAGAGATCATGGTGGATGAGCCAGGCTGGTAGCTATGAATGTGGTGAGAAGTGGTTGGATTCTGAAAATCTTCAGAAGGCAAAGCCAACAGGATTTCCTGATAGATTGGATGTAGGTGTGAAATAAAGAGAAGTAAAAAATGGCTCAGTGGTTTTTGCCCTGAGTAACTGCAAGAATGTGGCTGCCATTTATAGAAATGGGGAAGACAGTGGATAGAGCACATTAGGAGGAAAACCAGGAGTTCAGTTGTTTTTTTTTTTTAAACTTTATTTTTTATTTTTTAAAATTGACATCCAAATTAGTTAGTATGTAGTGAAGCAATGATTTCAGGAGTAGATTCCTTAATACCCCTTACCCATTTAGCCCATCCCCCCTCCCACAACCCCTCCAGCAACCCTCAGTTTGTTCTCCATATTTATGAGTCTCTTTTGTTTTGTCCCCCTCCCTGTTTTTATATTATTTTTGTTTCCCTTCCCTTATGTTCATCTGTTTTGTCTCTTAAATTCCTCATATGAGTGAAGTCATAGGATTTTTGTCTTTCTCTGACTAATTTCACTTAGCATAATACCCTCCAGTTCCATCCACGTAGTTGCAAATGGCAAGATTTCATTCTTTTTGATTGCCGAGCAATACTCCATTGTATATACATACCACGTCTTCTTTATCCATTCATCCATCGATGGACATTTGGGCTCTTTCCATACTTTGGCTATTGTTGATAGTGCTGCTGTAAACATGGAGGTGCATGTGTCCCTTCAAAACAGCACATCTGTATCCCTTCGATAAATGCTTAGTAGTGTAATTGCTGGGTCGTAGGGTAGTTCTATGTTTAGTTTTTTGAGGAACCTCCATACTGTTTTCCAGAGTGGCTGCACCAGCTTGCATTCCCATCAACAATGCAAAAGAGATCCTCTTTCTCTGCATCCTCGCCAACATCTGTTGTTGCCTGAGTTGTTAATGTTAGCCATTCTGACAGGTGTAAGGTGGTATCTCATTGTGGTTTTGATTTGTATTTCCCTGATGATGAGTGATGTGGAGCATTTTTTCATGTTGGTTCACCATCTGGATGTCTTCTTTGGAGAAGTGTCTACTGATGTCTTTTGCCATTTCTTCACTGGATTATTTGTTTTTTTGGCTGTTGAGTTTGATAAGTCTACTAACCCTTTATCTGATATGTCATTTGAAAATATCTTCTCCCATTCTGTCGGTTGCCTTTTAGTTTTGCTGACTGTTTCCTTCGCTGTGCAGAAGCTTTTTATTTTGATGAGGTCCCTGTAGTTCATTTTTGCTTTTGTTTCCCTTGCCTCTGGAGATGTGTTGAGTAAGAAATTTCTGTGGGCAAGATCAAAGAGGTTTTTGCCTGCTTTCTCCTCGAGGATTTTGATGGCTTCCTGTCTCACATTGAGGTCTTTCATCCACTTTATTTTTGTGTATGGTGTAAGACAGTGGTCCAGGTTCATTCTTCTGCATGTTGCTGTCCAGTTTTCCCAGCACCACTTGCTGAAGAGACTGTCTTGATTCCATTGGATATTCTTTCCTGCTTTGTCAAAGATTAGTTGGCCATACGTTTGTGGGTCAATTTCTGGGTTCTCTATTCTATTCCATTGATTTGAGTATCTGTTCTTGTGCCACAGGAGTTCAGTTTTAAACTTGTTAAATTCAAGATGCATATTAGACATATAAGTGGAGATAATGAATTGCAAGTTGGATACAATTAACTTCCCAAGGGTAGGTATTTTCTGTCAATTTTGTCCCCAGGGCTTAGAACAGTGTCTGACACACAGTAGCTTCTCAACAAATTATTTGTTGAATGACTTAATAAATATACAAGCCTAAGATCAGAGGGGTGGTCTGGGCTTGGGATATTTGGGAGTCATCAACACATACATGGTATTAAGCTCAGGAGGTCATCCAGTAAGTGAACACAGATGGTGGTCTGAGGATTGAAACTTGGGATATTCAAACATTTAGACACTGGGGAGGTATGAAGAAATCAGCAAAGAAACTAAAAAACAGAAACCAGTGGAGTAGGAGGAAAACCAGCAAAGTGTGGTGTCCTAGAAACTGAGTGAAGACAGTTTCAAGGAGAGGGAAGTGATCAATGAAAAAGTTTAACTAAAAATAAATGAGAACTAAAAAAAGGATAATATTTGTATCAATGACTGTTAAATCCTATTTTTAGATTATAAAAACTAGCTGCATATGTTTAGAATGGGAAGAAGGTGAGTGACAGGGGACTGGAATACAGCTGTCTGTGATAAGTGGAAGAAAAGGCTTAGCAAAATAGCTGCTTAACAGCTCAAATGAGGAAATCATGTTGCTTGTTTGCCAATGAATATAATTCAATTTTTGACTGAATTAATAGGAACACAACGTACACAACTAGAAGGCTTAGTCCTGCTCCACTACCCTGGGGGCACTGGGTCCAGCACTGGGTGCCATACTACATTGAGGAGGACACTGATGCATCGGAAAGTTCTCATGAAAGTGACTCGTGTTGTATCTGGAAGTATCTGGAAGCAGTGTCACCTGAGGAACATCTGACGGAATTGGGAAATTTATGTCAGAACTGGAGGCCGTAAAGGGTATTTTCAAACTGAAGAGGTGTTATATTGTTATTTTTGACCCCAGAGAAGAGACATTACCTGAAAGCAGATATTAGATAAACTTACAGAAATTCTTCTAACAATACCCTCCTGTGCGTGTGCACGCGCGCGCGCACACACACACACACACACACACACACATACACATATGCACACACACCCTATAGCTGGTTTAATGCAGTTCTAATTTGGAGCCCCAGTGAAGGGAATGGGGATGACTTAGTGGAGGTGAGAGAGCAAGAGAAAGCTGAAGGTGAGAAAAATGTATGTATAAGCATTAGAAGACATCTGGCTATTCAGTTAGAGAGAAGAAAAAATACAGGGACAATGAAAGAGTAATATTACTGGGTGGGGTGAGGCAGGCTGATACTTGGGAGGATTTCCAAAGTACCTGATCCAAGTTTCAGTTGAACTCACAGAGCAACTTCTGAGAAGGAAACCTTTCTGGGAAGAGAAGTTGGAGATGATAAGAGATGGACTTTCTTGCTGTCTGGAACGGACAACCTGGGAGAGGATGAAGAAAGAGGAAGACCAAGGGGACACCAGTGGGAATGGGAGGGAGAGGGTGAGGCCACTGAGGAGAAACCAGGCTCTGGCACAGGTCTGAATGGAGGCCCAGGGAGAGGAAAGATAGAGAGCTGATGGGCCCGGACAGTCTGGGGACAAGTAAAGGTAGAGGTAAGGAAGGGCAGGGAGGAGCCCAGGAGGTGAGAATGTGAGCAGCCCTGACAACATCCTGACAACAGGATGCAGTTCTGGATCCTGGAGCTGCAGGCCAGGGCTGCTGTCCAGAAACACCTCTCAGATGGGACATTTCTAACCTTCCAACTTCAGTTTTCTCGTTCACTGCAAGCAGCAAAGGGCCCTGTGCTGGTTTTGGCTAGTTTTGCTGATGTTTTGGCTTCTCCTATCTTAAGAAGTTGGCAGTTAGGCTGAAGGAGCTCTGCCAGAGGCTCTATGTGTTGCCAGAGGAAGGCAATTGCTTCTGCTGGTGGGTAACCGGGAGGGAAAAAAATGTCATATCACGACTGCATGATGCCTGCAGTGCCCTCCTAATTGATCTTTCCTGCTTGTGTTCTCATGCCTCTCATCCATTCTTCACAGAGTAAACAGATGCTTTTTTTATGTTTTAAGTAATCAGATCATGCCACTCTCTGCTGAAAATCCTCAAATGGCTTCCCCTCACAAGTAGAAGAAAACCCAAACTTCTACACTCTCTGTCCTCATCTCCAGGGCCTTACTTCTCTGGCTTCATCTAGCACTTTCTTTCTTGCTCATCACATTCCAATATACTGCCTTCTCTGTTTCTGGAACATACCCACCTCAGATATTTGGGAGTCATCAATTTACCATTCATCTCCACTAGAATATTCTTCCCTTGGATCTTTACATGGCTGGCTCCTTAGTTTCAGTGTCATCTCCCCAGAGAGGCCTTCCCTGACCACTCCATCTCCAGAAGTCCCTGACTAGGCCTCTGTGCTATATTACCCTGCTATTTTCTCATACTGCTATCACTAGCTAATATTATCCAAACTGTTCATTGGTTTATTGTTTTTTTTTACTTTTTTCTCCCGGTAGATTATAAATTCCATAAGGATAGGCATTTTGTTCACTACCACCTCCCTAATACCTTGATGAATGTCTGGCACATATCAAGTGCTCAATAACTAGTAATGAATAAAGATCTTTCAAAGCAATGGAAGGAAATGAGGAAAAATTCATCTCATTCCTTGCCAAGGAATGAGGGCTCTGGATGTCTCCCTCTTACCTTAGAGGAGGGAGAACATGAGATGTGGGCAGGCCTTCTTCCTATGTTAAGTGCAGGTGCAGGAAATGGGGCCCTGGCACAGGTTAATGATACACACTGGTATTTGCTAATTTTGCCAGTCAAAAGCTATTTCCTGAGTTTTTATTTTGCTTCTAGGTTGGTGCTGGTGCCAGAGGGGAACTGCTAAGTCATTTAGTCTCTTTCCTTAGGGAAATCTTTGTAGTTGAAGACATAAAACAAATACACAGGACAAGAGAATGAATGAATGAAGCAGACAAATATCAAGTAAGAGGGATAAATAGGGATAAATATTTCTGAGGCAAGCATTCTTTTGATTATATCAGATTGGACTGAATTGGATTCTGGGAGACAGAAGCTAAAGATCACTAAGGTTTTAGGTTTTAGAATCTGGTCAGATAACAAGAATCATGAGTAGAATAAGGTAGTGAGGAGGAACGGTCAATTTTGGGTGAAAGCCAATGAGGTTTAGAATCTGATGTATAAAATAGAAGTTCTTGGTAGAAACCACCAGTAGGAATTCCATGAGGAAATGTCCATCAGGGCCTTGTTGTGAATAGGATTTGTACCTTAATTTCACTTGCTTTTGCCTTGATTAACTTTTTCCTACCTATTTTCTTTTGTTCTACATTTTTTTTTTCATAAAAACTCCTGCATATACTGTAATCCCTCTCAAATCTTTTTGGAAAAAGGGAATCATATAATAAGTATATATTACAGCACCACAGGCAAGAGGTTGTGGTGACAGATGTGTTAGTCCCTATTTTCCCCTGACTCATTTGACCCTGTGAGGGAAGAAATATCAAACTCACTTTTACAGTGTGAGGAAACAGGCTTTAAGAAGCTAAAGAATCTGCCACTGGCCCAGAGCTAGGAGAGCAGGAGCTGCACCCACGCTGTCCTGACTCCCAAACCTGTGCTCTTCAATACAACTGTGCACAAAACCTTTCTTGAGATCCTGCCCTCCAAAGTCCTACAGCCAGTGGGAGTCTGACGGCAGGTGCATTCTTGACATATTCTGCTGCTCTGAACCTGGTGAGCCGATACATGTACTGACAGTCTGCCTTCATCATACCCTATCCTCTCTGGGAGAAGTAAGGAAGTGAAGGCTGCTCTTAAACTTTAGTCCTGTAGGCTATGGCCCAGACAGCTCCCTTTCTCTGGCACAGTGCCTAGCACATAGTGGACACACAAGTTGAATTGTAGCAATGAAGTGGTCTCATTGTTCTGTCCCTATAAGTCAACTAAGGCTTTATTACTAGCTGGAATGGATCTTTCTGAAATCTCTCAACTAGCAATCACCCAGTTGTGAGTACAGAAACAGTCCAGAAGTTCCTGCTCTTGTATTCTTCTCACTCTCTGGATCTGAAGCAGGCGATAGTCACTTTCCTCATCACTCTACTGGCTGCTGTGCTCCCTTGTATGGTGTGAGCAGGACTGCTGGAACATAACTCACAAGGAGCACTTAGCCTGGGATACATAAAAGGTGCTCAACAAATGTAACTTCCTGAGTCCTATTATATTTACTTTAGTCCCTATTTCCCAATCCCAGAAAGTTTTTTGTCTAAGGACAGTGGCTAATGACCACAGGTTTAAAAGTTAACAGAGGTGATGTCAAGGGACAGGGTGATATACCAAATACGAGACTGCAGAGAGAACAGAAGACACATGAGAAAAGGATGCTGGAAACACATTTATCTACAGGGAAGGCTGGAATGTGGCAAATAATGTTTTTCAAACACAACCACGGCAATATTTCTGGTCCTATATTTCTAGGACCTTCGTATTCCCCGTGAAGAGGTGAAGTCTATTTCTCCTACCTCTGAAGGAGGGGAGGTGGGTGTTGTGAAGGCCTTGATGAATAGAATACAGTGGAAATAGGCTGCATGACTTCTGTGGGTGGCTCATAAAAGGTAATGTTTCTACCTGGTTCTTTGTCAAGATGCTCCTTTTGGGAACTGACCACCATGCTGTGAGGAAGCCCAGATTGGCCTATGCAGAGTGACCAGGTGGAAAGGTCCTCGGCTAACAGCCACATGAGCCACAGATGTGTGCGAATAAGCACTCAGATGATTTCAACTTCTAGCCTTCAAGTCTTCTGACTGAGGCCCAGATATTGTGGAACAAAGATAAGCTAGTCTCTCGGTATCTTGACAACATTCCTAACACACAGAGTCTGTGAGATTAACAGATGATTGGTTTTTTTAAGATTTTATTTTTTTATGTATCTCTACCCCTAGTGTGGGACCTGAATTCACCACTCTGAGATCAAGAGTTGTATGGGTGGCTGTCAGTTAAGCGTCTGACTCTTTGAAAAAATTTTTAAAATGTTTATACATTTTTGAGGTGGGGGAGGGGCAGAGAGAGAGGGAGGCACAGAATCTGAAGCAGGCTCCAGGCTCTGAGCTGTCAGCACAGAGACCGATGTGGGGTTCGAACTCAGTAATGGCAAGATCCTGACTTGAGCTGAAGTAGGATGCTTAAGTGACTGAGTCACTCAGGCACCCCAAGTGTCCGACTCTTGATCTCAGCTCAGGTCTTGATCTCAGGGTTGTGAGCTCAAGCCCTGCACTGGGCTTCACACTGGTCGTGAAGCCTACTTTAAAAAAAAAAAAAAAAGAGTTGCATGCCAGGTGCCCCAATAGATGGTTGTTTTATGCCACTAAGTTTTGGGGGAATCTGTTATACAGTTATAGTAATTGAACAAGGAGATTAAAAGCAAAGGGAAATATGTGGAAGGGTGAGATCAGGGAAGTTCAGGGAGGAGAGCATGGATAGAATAGTCTGTATGTTGCCAAGGAACAATTAGGACTAGTTCTAATAGGTAGCAGTAGGGAGACAGGTTAGAGATTGGTATAAGGAGAGACTTTTTAAAGCATTAAAACTTATCAATAACAGAATGGTTCTCTCAGTGTAATGAGTTCCCTGACAAAGGAAATATTCAAATATAGAATGGATGAGGTTATTGGAGAGATTCACACATGAATAGAAGACTGGATTAAGGAAACTTTAAGGTTCCTTCCATTCAACAAAATGTGACAACAGATGAGATCTGGGGTACAAGGAAGATAGAGGAGACAGAGATGATGGCATCTGGAGTCTGATGATATTGTACATGAGGAAAGAGACTCTGGGAAGATTAAGAAAAATTCTTTTCCCTTCCTTCTGCCTCTTGCTCAGATGACTGTTAATGGTCCCATTTTCTGCCTCCTCTCTAATACATTCTTCACCAAATATTCCTGATATCTGAGTAATGCTCCCAAAATATGGTTCTTAGCATGTCACTTCCCTGATCAAAGGCTTTTAATGACACCACTGCCCCACATCTTAGCAAAATAGTTCACACAGTCTTTTTACATTTATTATCTCAGTTGAACCTCATAAAAACCTGGGAGGCACTAAAATCACCACCACATACATCCCCAAATTGAGCTCAAGTAAGTACTCTATTGGTTCTTCATATTTTTCTACCATGATGTCTTCGCTTTAGCTATTTGTTTATCTACTTTCTCTCAACTCTAAATGTTCCAACAAACCCTTCTATCTTTCAAGGTCCAGATTAAATTTTAGTTGCTCTAGGGAACAGGTAATTCCTACCACTAAGAGTGATCTCTCCCTCCTCTTAACTCCATCAATAATGATGTAATGACAGCAGCCAATGTTTATTAAGCATTTACTATGTGGCAGGCAGTGTGCTAAGTGCTTTTCAGGGTTATCTTCTATCCTCTGTACCACTCTGCCTTATACCATGGGTCTTTGTATATGCATCTTCTTTCCTCTACTAGCCGACAAGGTCCTTGAGGACACAATTGATGTCTGAGTCATTTCTGCTTTCTCCCAAGCTTAGCACAGGGCCTGGCACAGAGCAAGTGCTACATAAATATTTGTTTAATGCATGAGTGAATAATTCAGGCAGGCAGAGTTAAAGTTTACCTTTGCCAAACAAATGGTTTTCAAGCACCCTTAAACACTTGAGAAGTACTCATTTATATCCACATAATTAATGAGCTAAATTATAAATCATTCTTTTTTTTTTGACACAGGTTTCCAGGGACCTTGGATAGAACCAATTTTGTTAGTGTAGTTTATGGATGTGAAAATAAAAACCATGAATGTATATAACAACAAACTCCTTTTCATGTAAATATATTCTAGAATTCAGAAGAGTCTTCTTCAATCAGAATTAGCTAGGTTTTATAAGCTCCTCTTCTTATTCTGTATGGTCATAAGGACTGTCAGCTCTCCCTGTGAACCCACTGCTCCTTGGCCCTATTACTACAATGTCTAGTACAGTTATGGAATTAGTCAATGATTGCTGATTAAGTAAAAGGCCTGTGTTGGTTGCAATTCATAATCACTCATTACTGTTCTGTTCCTGTTAGCACCTTCAGGGGGCCTCAGTGAGTCTCAGCTAATTAGGGCAGTTGAGATGCTGACTGAGATTTGAAAACCATCCTTTTCTCTTTACTACTTAAAGGACCAAGAAGGTAAAAGTGATTAACAGTAAAGGCCAAAGAAATAAGTATTTCTGAAAGTCCTATTACAGACTGTTGAAATTCATTTAAGTCATTAAGAATTATAATTTGTGAAAAGTCCTCGGATTAAAATTCTGAACTAATCCTAACATAACATCAAACCTTTCACCAGAAGATCACAATTCCAATTTTTACTTAAATGCAAGTTCAAAACCAAGCCTGGTACAAAAATCAAGTTAGTCTTTTCTCCTCCACACTGAAGCAAAGATTAAGAACATAAACTCTGACACCCAAATTGTCCTTCAGAAAACCTAGGTAAAAATTAGCAGATTAAGGGCACAATAGGAGAGTAGTGCAAAGGCAGCCGGGCTGTAATCACCGTCACAAAAAGGCTGGGCCACCAGCAGACTGCAGTGTTTACTCAAAGCCCTGGGCTAATCAGCTACTTAATTATCTCAGGGCTTGCCAGCTCACAAGATGATTTTTGAAGGCCTCTCTGGCTCCTCTTTGTCTTTTTATTCCTGCTGGTCATAAAAGAGCTTTGACAACAATCCTTCCTCAACTTTCTGGCTCTGGCTGGCTTGTCCTGATAGCCAAAACAGGCATTATGTGAATTACTCCAATATAACGACAGCCACACTACCTTTGTCCCCAGACAAGGCCGTGACCTTGCAGAAAGAAACTCTGACACACATAACAAAGTACTTTCCATAGGTCATTGTAGTTTATAGTTTAGAAATAGAATTTCCATGAAGAAATGGCAAGTAGTATGAAATGGTCTGTAAATATTAGAGGCAAATTAATACGGAAAGGTAGAAAACACTGTCTTCCTGTGGCTTGGTGGTGTTCTGGAAATGCTGAAGACTGAAGGATGAGGAAGAACTGCAGTTAGGGGTCATCCTTTCATCTCACAGAAGCAGCTGATACTGATACTAAGAACTTCCTAGGTAAATTAAGCCAGGAAACCACCTGGACCCTTTCTCCTAGAATAATCTGCTTTTGCAGCAAGGCCTACTAATACAAACTGAAGCTGGAGAAGGAAATTATAATAGGAAAAATGGATTAAGAATTCTTAAATACCACCTAGAGTTAATTACTGATTTATTTAAAATCCAGCTGTATATGTACAGAAAAAACAATTATACATATATATAAAGACTTTGGTCTACTTGGATGACCCTTAGGAACTCGTAGGAACAAACATATTTCTTCTCTGGAAAACTGCTTATATTTCCTAATTTGGAGACTCTACCATCCACCACTCAAAAGTTTCAAGTCAGAAATCCCAGGAACCATTTTTTTTTTTAAAATTTTTTTTTTTTCAACGTTTATTTATTTTTGGGACAGAGAGAGACAGAACATGAACGGGGGAGGGTCAGAGAGAGAGGGAGACACAGAATCGGAAACAGGCTCCAGGCTCTGAGCCATCAGCCCAGAGCCTGACGCGGGGCTCGAACTCCCGGACCGCGAGATCGTGACCTGGCTGAAGTTGGACGCTTAACTGACTGCGCCACCCAGGCGCCCCACCCCAGGAACCATTTTAGGTTCCTCCCTTCCTTTTACCTCCCTCCAAGCTCTATGCCATCTCTCTCACATTTATTCTGTCTCCTCTTAATGCATTTGATTCTATTTCCACTGTCTCACAGGCCCTCAACATTTCCCACGTGCCTCATGCAAGTCCTCTAGACTCATGCCTTGCCATTTTTACTCTTTCCAGGAATGATCATTCTATAACAGAAATTTGATCCTGTTACCCTCTCTTAAACTTCAGTGGCTTTCTGTAGCTCTAATGTAGCACATCCAGTTCTTGTCTCCATTTCAGCCTCCTAGGAGCTAACATCTATGGAGCTCATTTAAATTAAAAAAAATTTTTTTTAATTTATTTTTGAGAGAGAGAGACAGACAGACAGATAGACAGACAGAGTGTGAGCAGGGCAGGGGCAGAGAGAGAGGGAGACACAGAATCCGAAGCAGCTCCAGGCTCTGAGCTGTCAACACAGAGCCTGACACGGGATTTGAACTAATGAGTCGTGAGATCATGACCTGAGCTGAAGAAGGACACTTAACCGACTGAGCCACCCAGGTGCCCCACATGGAGCTCATTTACTACTTCATCTCCTGTCACTCTTCACAGTCACCCCATCACACAGCAACATCAAATTCAACATGAGACAATATCTTGTATATCCATATCTCTTAGTTTGGGTTGCCTCCAAACCAAACTCTGAAACAAGGATATGGGTGTAAATAGTTTATTTGTGAGGAAGCAAAGGAGAGAAAGAGGGAAGGGAGAAAGCCAATCAACGATGTGTTAGTGCACAGGTTACCACTGGGGTCCCTCTTACAGACTATACAGAACACACCTCAGGACTGTCTCACTGAGGGTTAGCAGAGCTGGGATATAATCCACCCATTTACTATGGAGGGTCACTCCTGGAGGTATTAGCTCCCCAGTACTTGTAGCAAACAGCTATTTGTCCAGAGAATATCCTCAGGCAGAGAAATACAAGAAGCCATTGGTAGGTGACCTCCAGGTGGGCCAAAGACACCAATAACATGTTATATCATAGAGTACACATATTATGACCCTTTTCTCTGTTGCATTCTTCTCCTCTACTTGTCTTTCTGGACCCTTCAATATTTAGTCCATTGAAACCTTTCTTGATCTCCTGTGGGAGTGCTTTAATTCCTTCTCTGTGAACACTCTCTTCTCCTGCAGCTATTAGTTTACAGGTATGACCCCACACCAGGCTGTGGGATCCCCGTGGGCAGTATCTTGGGTACTTGTCTTGGTGTTTGGCATACGACAGATGCTCAATGTCTATGGGAAAGGACATGACTGTGGGTGTTAGAGAGAAGGGGATCCTGCTTTCCATACATGTAATTGAGAAAATCTTCAAAGAATTGAAATATATGCTCCTACATTTTGAATAATACAAAGTCAAGTGTGTAGGTGAGAGCACTGAGGTAGGAATCTTATATCCTAATTCAAGTTAGTTTGGCTCAGTTGCTTTCCCTGTAAGAGTGAGTGGCTGTGACTGATCTCTAAGCTTCTTTCAAGTTCCAGAGATTTCAAGTGACTAAATCTGTGTGTAAGTGAAAGCCAAAGCCCAAAACTGTACAATAACCACATATGGAAATACTTATGTGTGATATTCATCTGGATTCAAGGAAAGAATACAGGTGACAAAGCCTTGAGATGCTGGCAGGTTTCTAATGCTGTGTACATGAAAGAACCACTGTTGGACAGGGGTCTCCTGGGGGAGAGGACACCTTCCAGGGAGCAGCCTACTGCACAGGAGCTAGCTGGGCAGCAGGCTATACTCCAAGCTGGCAGGTGCCGGTGCCCTAGGTGCCAATGCCCTAATACCGCTGCTGGCCTCTCTGCCGTGTGGTACCATCTGATCATATTTAGGTTAGAGACTCAGATAGCCACTTCCTATGTTCTTATCTAATCCCTGGAACAGGTTCTGTCTGCATTTCTGGAAGGAAGAAGACTAACTTAATACAGGTTATGCTTGGCTTCCCTGATGATCAGGTAGTCTTAATCTTCCTAGAAATGTGACGGGATTAAGAGAGGTAACAGTAAAGGAGGACTAGGTGGGTGTTGGGTTTCCATGTGTAACAGACTAAAAATTGTTGGGAGGGGTTCATTATTAATTAATTAATTATTTTATTTATTTATTTATTTAGAGGGAGGGAGGGAGAGGGAGAGAATGTGCGTGCAAGGGGGAGAGGGACAGATGGAGAGGGAGAGAGAGAATCTTCAATCTTAAGCAGGCTCCATGTCCATCATGGAGCCAGATGTGGGGCTCAATCCCATGACTGTGAGATCATGATCTGAGCTGAAATCAAGAGTCAGACACTTAACTGACTGAGCCAGCCAGGTGCTTCGAGGAGGTTAATTTTAGATGGCAAATTCTCTGTTTTAAAATATTCTGAATATAGTCACTAGCATTCTGTGTACGTTGAAAATGGGTGGATATTTCTTTAAGCAGCGAGACTTTAGAAGTTTCAGAATTTTTTAAAGTTTATTTATTTTGAGAGAGAAAGAGAAAGTGAGCATGAGTAGGGGAGGGGCAGAGAGAAAGAGGGAGAGAGAGAGAATATCAAGCAGGCTCTGTGCTGTCAGCATAGAGACCCACGTAGGGCTCGATCTCATGAACCATGAGATCATGACCTGAGCCAAAATCAAGAGTCAGTCACTTAACCAACTGAGCTATCCAGGCGCCCCAGAAGTTTCAAATTTTTAATTTTAATTTTGGTTTTAATTTTCTTCTTGATAAATAATAAAAAAACAATATATTTTTTTCTCTAACAAATCAATGGCAAGAAAAAAAGAGGCAGAATATTTTACAGAATAAAAAAGACTTAGGAGATATAATAACCAAATGCCACCTGAAATTTGGATTCTGATTCCAATAAACTTCTGGTAGAAAGATGTTTTGAGACAGTGGGGAAAAGTGGACCAGGTATATTACAAAATGGTTGTTTATTATGTTGGGGTGATAATGGCATGGTATTTATGTTTAAGACCTCAGAGATACATGCTGAATTATTTTGGGTGAAATGTCATGATACCTGAAATTTGTTATTACATGCTCTAGCATAACCCCTTTCCCACCAAACAAAAAACCAACAAGACAAAACATAAAACCCAGGGTGTGAGCAGGAGGATAAAATAAGAATGGGAAAAATAAAATACTGATAATAGTTGGAGCTAGACAATGGCTATCACTGGGGTTCATTATTGTACTCTCTCCTTTTGGGTATAAATAAAAAGAGCCACAATAAAAAAATTGTATGCAGTGCTGTTTAAAATTTAATTGTAAGAAAATTATTTTATTAAACATTCTTTCTTTTTTTTTAAATTTGAGAGAGAGAGAGAGAGAGAGTGTGAGTGAGAGAGAGAGCACACATGTGAGTGGAGAAGAGGGCAGAGGGAGAGAGAGAGAGAATCCCAAGCAGGCTCCACACTCAGCAAGGAGCCTGATGTAGGGCTTGATCCTACAACTCTGGGATCACAACCTGAGTCAAAATCAAGAGTTGAACACTGAACCGACTGAGCCACCTATGTGCCCCTACTGAACATTATTCATATGCCTGATGGCTACATCATATTCCTATCAGAAACACTGAATCACTATTGCAAACAGATCTTTTTTTTTAAAGTCTATTTATTTTTGAGAGACAGAGACAGAGTGTGAGTGGGGGAGGGGCGGAGGGAGAGGGAGACACAGAATCTGAAGCAGGCTCCAGGCTCCGAGCTGTCAGCACAGAGCCCGATGCGGGGCTTGAACTTACAGACTGCGAGATCATGACCTGAGCTGAAGTCAGATGCTTAACCGACTGAGCCACTCAGGCACCCCTGCAAATGATTTTTAATTGGTGGGAGAGAAAAGAATGCAACAGGGGTTTATTTTGTGCCCCCCACCCCCGCCCCAGAGAATTACTGCTTTTGCAGACAGTCCACAGGATGGGGTGAGGGGTATAAAGAGCCAACCGGGCCAGCAGTTGTCCCTGACACATTGGCTATAATCATGCCCATAGTGTACAGGATGCTTTTGGGCAACCAACTTGAGCAATGGAAACCTGAGTAAGGTAGAAGGGCCGACAGCAGCCCCTAGTTGAATACAACAGGCCAACAGGTGACCCTCCTCAAAATATCCTAAGCCCTAGGCAAACAATGGGTTACTTACACCCGGACCCTGGACACAGGTACCAAAAAAGGAAAATTCTATACGTTTCCCTATACCCTTCACCTTCCCCCTTAACTACAGCCCCTCACCACTGCCTCATGGCAGCCAGTCTCTCCTTTGTTGTCCTGTCTGCTGGTCCCTTGCAGTGTTTTGAATAAACTTCTATCTCTTTTGTTCTGCCTCAGGTGAATTCTTTCAGGCCTCTACCACATCGGGTCTCCCCACACATAGATCATATGTAACTTTAGGGAGCTGTTGTTTTTGGATGGCTCCCTTCCTTTATTCATGAAGGTATCTTGGAGAAAGAGACAAAAGGGGAAAATAAACAAACCTAGGAGGCTGTAAATAAAAGCATGTGAACAAACTTATGGACACTGTGAGGCTGCGCTGTATTCTGCTGAGGGCCTGGCTTGATCTGGTGTAGGCTTTGTAACTGACTCAAGGAGAATCACTTAATTCCTCTGGATTTCAGGAGAAGAGGGATGGATGACCCCCAAGATCTCTTCCAGCAATGACAGTTAAGTTTATGACACCAAAAAGAAAAACAGACTTTGACAGGAGCATGTAGCTAGGGAAAAACAAGAAATATGAGGCTTGCCTCAGTATGGGAAACCAAGAAGGACAAAGGTAAGGCAAAGAAAAAAAGAGGCCAAGATGACCACTTGCATCCCTATAAAATGACCCCAAGATTGGCAAAACTTTAGAGATGTTTCCAAAGTTGAGTCTAGATTAGTATCAAGTAGAAGCCTTACCTTCTGGTGACAGCAAAGCACAGCATGCACATTCCATGCAAGAGTCCTGCAGCATGCTGAAGAAAGGTGGCCGTCTTGGGATTCTCATCCACTGGGCCTTGCACAGAGAGGAAGCAGCCATGAAGCTTGTTGATCAGGCCTATGTTCACCACGTAGCTAGATGTGGGGAGAAACATATGTGTATCAGTCTGCACAGGCTGGCAATATCGTCACCTTCAAAGATAAATCTTAACAAACATAGGCTTAGACCCCTCAAACAAGCAAACAATAGGTTTGGGTAAAGCATCTCAAGTAACAATTTCCTTAGATTTAGTCCTGAATAATCAGCTATTTCTGTAAGTGATTTGCTTCCTTCTTTTGGTCATTCTGATGCTATTTTTTTTCAAGAAAGATGAATGAAAATGATCATCTGATCATTTTTAGTGGTCTAAAGAGTCTGTCAATATTTGAAATGATTTATAATCATCTCTACACTCTTGAAAAGCAATACTTCTTAAAGTACCAGAGAGCCAAATTCCCTAGAATGTAGAGATTTAGAAAATAAGATGATGCTACTCAGATACTCTTGTTTCAACCTAAATTTCTAATACAACTGTAGATTCTCTGTTTTCCAAAATCCTGTCATCATTAAGAGTATAATAATGAGAATCTAATTGCTCTCTGTTATGAAAAGTACCAGTCTTGACAGTTGACAATAACATTTAAGAAGTCACTTTCATCTTTTCATCCCATTAAACAGCTTTCCAGAACTGTTTATTAAACTGGACCAAAAATAGTGGTTCTTTTATTAGTCTGCAAAGCAACTATCATTGAAAATAGTATTTTAAGACTATAAATGACCTGTAGATAAATCAGCTTTAGCTTAGAGATTTTATACTACTTCAGTGCTACTGTATTTACATGTATGAAAAGGGCAGGACTTTGTATGTAGTAGTTCTGAAAATCAACACATGTTAATTTTGGGAAGGGCCAACATGGTGAAGTAGGGGAATCCAAAGTTCCCTTGTCTCACAAACAAAGCAGTGTTGAAGCTCAAGGACTTTGAACTCGAGAGTCCGGGAGGCAGTCGCTTCCAGGGACTCACCGGGACAACCTGACGGGCCATAGGTGCGTGATTGTAAACTGGGAGAGAGACAATGAATGGTGGGGAGGTATCCCCTTCTGCAGAGAGACAAAAGGAAGAGAAAGAGAGGCTGGGGAAGCATAGGACTGTATCTGGACAAGAGAAAAACCACGGACCAGGCCGGAGAAAGATCCAATCTTTAAATGAAGGGCTTTCTCTGCGACTGGGTCCCGGCTGCCAGGATGGCGCACCTGGGAAGGAGGGGAGCCAGCCCTGGGCTTGGTGGTTAGGACACGGGTGTAGTCCACAGTTGGAGAAAGTGATCCCCTCCCTGGTGTGCTGCGGGATAGGACAAAGCTTGCCCACGTCCACCAGCTGGGGACTATATATCTGGCGGTGTGCAGCTGTACTCCCCCAGTACCGCGGAGCACAGAGCAGGAGTTTGAATCGCAATCAAGAGCCGGGGCACGGAAGTCGGCAGAGTGGGACAAACTGCCTCATTTGCGCCTGTGGCACAGTGAGGATGGCTTGAACAGAGTGGTTTGGGACACCTGGTCTGTGGAGGAGAGACTGGCGTGTTGCCATTTTTTTCCCCACCACCAACAAGGTGGGGCTTCAGGCATCGGACAGTGGAACCCACACTGGAGGCTGGACCTGCCTACTCCAAACCACCCCTTCTGTACCTGGTAACTGCGTATCTACTGGAGCGGAGTAGTAGCTGAGGAATTAGCCCCTCCATGAGACCAGCACTGCTGCATTGCCTGGTTTAATTCTCTGACAATTCTTATTATATAGATACATTCTTCCTTCCTTTTCTCCTTATCTCTTCCCTCCTCCAGTCTGGTTAATCTGGTTGTTGGTTTGTCTAAGCAGACATATTTAATCCATTCTCTTAATACATGTTCCACACCTCCTTCTTCATTCTCCTTTCTCTCTGGATTAAGCCAAATAGTTTCTCTGTCTGGCCAATGTTATTTTCTTTTCTTTTTTCCTGCCTCCTTCTTTATTTTCCTTTCTCTCCCTCTGGATTAAGCTGTATAGTTTCTCTGTCTGGGCAATTTTTCTTTTTTCTTTTTCCTCACCCCTGTCATTTCTCTCTTTGTACGGGATAAGGCCTCTTCCATCATCACCACTCCCCCCTGTTGCTTACTTGTAGCTGGTGTTTCTGACTTTTTGTTTTGGGTTTTTTTTTTGTTTGTGTGTTTGTGTATTTTTGTTTTCTGTTTGTTTTTTGTTTTCCTCTCCAGGGCTACATCAATGAACAAATCAAAACACACCTAGTGGAGGGTTTGAAATATCAGTTTGAGTAGGGAGATAAAGTAATCAAAGTCACAACAACAGAGAGCAAGTAACATACTCCAAAAAACACCTCCTAAAGGGCCAGGCCCTGGACAGTGTATGACCCCTCTTTAATATAGTAGTGCTCGAAGGTGAAGGGCAGATAACAAGCTTTGAAAACACATAAGGGACAGAAAACTAGCCAAAATGACGAAATGGAAGAATTCTTCTCAAAAGAAATTCCAGGAAGAAATGACAGCTAAAGAACTGCTCAAAACAGATATAAACAATATAACTGAACAAGAATTTAGGATAATAGTCATAAGATTAATCGCTGGGCTTGAAAAAAGCATAGAAGACAGCAGAGAATCTATTGCTACAGAGATCAAGGAACTAAAAAATAGGCATGATCAATTAAAAAATGCTGGAGATGAGGTGCAAAATAAACTAGAGGTACTGACAGCGAGAACTGAAGAGACAGAGGGGAGAATAGGTGAAATAGAAGATAAAATTATAGAAAAAGATGAAGCTGAGAAAAAGAGATAAAAAAAAATTCTGGATCACAATGGGAGAATCAGAGAACTGAGTGATTCAATGAAATGGAACAATATCTGTATCACAGGAGTTCCAGAAGAAGAAGACAGAGAGAAAGGGGCTGACGGTGTGCTTGAACAAATTATACCTGAAAACTTCTTCAATCTGGGGAAGGAAACATGCATTGAAATCCAGGAGGCACAGAGAACTCCCTTCACACATAACTTAAACTGATCTTCTGCATGACGTATCATAGTGAAACTGGCAAAATACAAGGATAAAGAAAGAATTCTGAAAGCAGCTAGGGATAAACAGGCCTTAACCTACAAGGATAGACACATAAGGGTAGTAGCAGACCTATCTACTGGAACTTGGCAGGCCAGAAAGGAGTGGCAGGAAATTTTCAATGTGATGAATAGGAAAAACATGCAGCCAAGAATCCTTTATCCAGCAAGCCTGTCATTCAGAACAGAAGGAGAGATAAAGGTTTTCCCAAACAAAAACTGAAGAAATTCATCACCACTAAACCAGACATATAACAGATCCTAAGGGGAACTCTGTGAGTGTAGCAAAGACCACAAAGGACCAGAGACACCACTATAAGCATGAAATCTACAGATAAGACAGTGACTCTAAACCCATATCTTTCAATAATAACACTGAATATAAACAGACTAAATGCTCCAACCAAAGGAAAAAGGGTATCAGAATGGATAAACAAACAAAAAAACACAAGACCCATCTATTTGCTGTCTACAAGAGATCAATTTTAGACCTGAGGACACCTTCAGATTGTAAATGAGGGGATGGAGAACCATCTATCCTGCTACTGGAAGTCAAAAGAAAGCTAAAGGAGCCATACTTATATCAGACAAACTAGATTTTAAACTCAAGACTGTAACAAGAGATGAAGAAGGGCATTATATAATAATTATGCAGTCTATCCATCAAGAAGAGCTAACAATTATAAATGTTTATGTACCGAATTTGGAGACACCCAAATATATAAAACAACTAATCGCAAACATAAGCAATCTTATTGGTAAGAATGTGGTATTTGCAGGGGACTTTAATACTCCACTTACAACAATAGATCATCTAGACACAAAATCAATAAAGAAACAATGTCCCTGAACGATACAATGGACCAGATGGACTTGACAGATATATTTAGAACTTTTCTTCCTAAAGCAGCAGAATATATATTCTTTTCGAGTGCACATGGAACATTCTCTGAGATAGATCACTTACTGGGTCACAAAACAGCCCTCAATAAATACAAAAGAATTGAGATCATTACCATGCACACTTTCATATCACAATGCTATGAAACTTGAAATCAACCACAGGAAAAAGTTTGGAAAACCTCCAAATGCATGGAGGTTAAAGAACACCCTACTAACCAGGCAATTAGAGAAGAAATTAAAAAATATATGGAAACAGATGAAAATGAAAACACAACAATCCAAACGCTTTGGGATGCAGCAAAGGCAGTCCTGAGAGGAAAATACATTGCAATCTAGGCCTATCTCAAGAAACAAGAAAAATCCCGAATACAAAATCTAACAGCACACCTAAAGGAAATAGAAGCAGAACAGCAAAGACACCTCAAAACCAGCAGAATAAGAGATACAATAAAGATTAGAGCAGAAATCAACAATACAGAATCCAAAAAAACAGTAGAACAGATCAATGAAACAAAGAGTTGGTTTTTTGAAAGAAATAAATAAAATTGATAACCCCCTAACCAGAGTTCTCAAAATGAAAAGAGGACCCAAATAGATAAAATCATGAATGAAAATGGATTTATCACAACCAATCCCCCAGAAATATGAGCAATTATCAGAGAATACTATGAAAAATTATATGCCAACAAAACTGGACAACCTGGAAGAAATGAACAAATTCCTAGACACCCACACATGACCCAAACTCAAATGGGAAGAAATAGAAAATTTGAACAGACCCATAACTAGTGAGGAAATTAAATCAGTTATCAAAAATCTCCCAACAAATAAGAGTCCAGGATCAGATGGCTTCCCTGGGGAATTCTACCAGACATTTAAAGCAGAGATAATACCCATCCTTCTCAAGCTGTTCCAAAAAATAGAAAGGGAAGGAAAACTTCCAGACTCATTCTATGAAGCCAGCATTACTTTGATAGCCAAACCAGACAGAGACCAGGCAAAAGAAGAGAACTACAGGCCAAAATCCCTGATGAATATGGATGCAAAAATTCTCAACAAGAGACTAGCAAATAGAATTCAACAGCATATAAAAAGAATTATTCACCATGATCAAGTGGGATTCATTCCTGGGCTGTAGGGCTGGTTCAATATTTGCACATCAATCAATGTGATACATCACATCAGTAAAAGAAAGGATAAGAACCATATGATCCTGTCAATCGGTGCAGAAAAAGCATTTGACAAAATACAGCATCCTTTCTTAATAAAACCCCTCGAGAAAGTCGGGATAGAAGGAACACACTTAAACATCATAAAAGCCGTATATGAAAAGCCCACAGCTAATGTCATCCTCAATGGGGAAAAACTGAGAGCATTTCCCCTGAGATCAGGAACATGACAGGGATGTCCACTCTCACCACTGTCGTTTAACACAGTGTTGGAAGTCCTAGCCTCAGCAATCAGACAACAAAATGAAACAAAAGACATCAAAATCGGCAAAGAAGAAGCCAAACTTTCACTTTTCATAGATGACATGATACTTTACACAGAAAACCCGACAGACTCCACCAAAAGTCTGCTAGAATTGATACACGAATTCAGCAAAGTCGCAGGGTACAAAATCAATGTACAGAAATCGGATGCATTTTTATACACCAATAATGAAGCAACAGAAAGAGAAATAAACTGATCCCATTTACAACTGCACCAAGAACCATAAGATACCTAGGAATAAACCTAACCAAAGATGTAAAAGACCTGTATGCTGAAAACTATAGAAAGCTTATGAAGGAAATTGAAGAAGAAACAAAGAAATGGAAAAACATTCTGTGCTCATGGATTGGAAGAATAAATATTGTTAAAATATCAACACTACCCAATGCAATCTATACATTCAATTCAATCCCAATCAAAATTGCACCGGCATTCTTCTCAAAGCCAGAAAAGCAATCCTAAAATTTGTATGGAACCACAAAAGACCCCAAACAGCCAAAGTAATATTGAAGAAGAAAACCAAAGTGGGAGGCATCACAATCCCAGACTTTAGCCTCTAATACAAAGCTGCAATCAAGACAGTATGGTATTGGCACAAAAACAGACACATAGACCAATAGAATAGAGAACCCAGAATTTGACCCACAAATGTATGGTCAACTCATCTTTGATAAAGCAGGAAAGGGCATCCAATGGAAAAAAGACAGTATCTTTAGCAAATGGTGCTGGGAGAACTGGACAGCAACATGCAGAAGAATGAACCTGGACCACTTTCTTACCCCATCCACAAAAATAAACTCAAAATGGATGAAGGACTGAATGTGAGACAGGAAACCATCAAAACCCTAGAGGAGGAAGCAGGCAACAACCCCTTTGACCTCAGCCGCAGCAATTTCTTGCTTGACACATCTCCAAAGGCAAGGGAATTAAAAGCAAAAATGAACTATTGGGACCTCATCAAGATGGAAAGCTTTTGCACTGCAAAGGAAACAATCAACAAAACTAAAAGGCAACCGACGGAATGGGAAAAGATATTTGCAAATGACATATCTGATAAAGTGCTTTCCCTTAGGGGGAAAGCTCTCAGTTTTTCTCCATTGAGGATGATATCAGCTGTGGGTCTTTCATATGTGGCCTTTATGATCTTGAGGTTTGTTCCATCTATTCCTAATTTCATGAGGGTTTATACCAAAAAAAGGATACTATATTTTGTCAAATGCATTTTCTGCATCTATTGAGAGGTTCACATGGTTCTTATCCTTTTTTTTTTTAAATTAACGTGATGTATTATATTGATTGATTTGCAGATATTGAACCAGCCCTGCAGACCAGGAATACATCCTGTTGATCATGGTGAAAAATTCTTTTAATGTATTATTGGATTCGTTTTGCTAGTATCTTGTTGAGAATTTTTGCATCCATGATCATCAGGGAAACTGGTCTGTAGTTTTCTCTTTTAATGGGGTCTTTGTCTGGTTTTGGAATAAAGGTAATGCTGGGCTCATAGAATGAATTTGGAAGTTTTCCTTCCATTTCTATATTTTGGAATAGCTTCAAAAGAAGAGGAATTAACTCTTCTTTAAATGTTTGTAGAATTCCTCTGGAAAGCCATCTGGCCTTGGACTCTTGTTTTTCAGGAGATTTTTGACTACTGATTCAGTTTCTTTATTGGTTATGTGTCTGTTCAAATTTTCTATTCCTTCCTGTTTTAGTTTAGGTAGTTTATATGTTTTTAGGAATCTGTCCATTTCTTCTAGATTGCCCAATTTGTTGGCATATATATAATTGCTCATTAATATTCTTTCATTATTGCTTGTATTTCTGCAGTGTTGGTTGTGATCTCTCCTCTTTCACTTGTGATTTTATTTGGGTCCTTTCCTTTTTCTTTTTGATCAATCTGGCTAGGGGTTTATCAATTTTGTTAATTCTTTCAAAGAACCAGTTCCTGGTCCTGTTTTTGTTTTTTTTGTTTGTTTATTTTCTATTGTGATATCACTAATTTCTGCTCTAATCTTTATTATTTCTTTCTTCTGCCGGTTTTGGGCTTTACTTTTCTTTTTCCAACTCCTTTAGGTATAAGGGTAGGTTGTATACTTGAGACATTTCCTCCTTCTTCAGTAAGGCCTGGATTCCTATATACTTCCCTCTTATGACCACATTTGCTGCATTCCCGAGGTTTTAGACTGTTGTGTTTTCATTTTCATTGGCTTCCGTGTACTTTTTACACTTTTTAATTTCCCTTTAACTTCTTGGTTAACCCATTCATTCTTTAGTAGGATGTTCATTAATGTCCAAGTATTCATGGTCTTTCCAAATTTTTTCTTGTGGTTGATTTTGAATTTCATAGTGCCGTGGTCTGAAAATATGCAAAGTATGATCTAGATCTTTTTGTACTTGTTGAGAGCTGATTTGTGACCCACTATGTGATCTATTTTGGAGAATTTTCGGTGTGCACTTGAGAAGAAAGTATATTCTTCTGCCTTAGGGTGAAATGTTCTGAATATATTTCTTAATTCCATCCGGTCCAGTGTGTTATTCAAAACCATTGTTTCCTTGTTGATTTTCTAGTTAGATGATCTGTCCATTGCTGTAAGTGGAGTGTTAAAATCCCCTACTATTATGGTATTATTATCAACGAGTTTCTTTATGTTTTATGTCGATTTATATATTTGGGTGTTCCAGGTTGGGGGCATGAATATTTACAATTGTTAGGTCTTCCTTGTGAATAGATCCCTTAATTATGATATAATGCCCTTCTTCATCTCTTGTTTCAGTCTTTGTTTTAAAATCTAGTTTTTCTGATATAAGTATGGCTACTCTGGCTTTCTTTTGATGTCCATTAGCATGATAGATGGTTCTCCATTCCCTTACTTTAAATCTGCAGGTGTCTTTAGGTCTCAGAAGATGAAGAGAGAGAAAAAAGGGGCAGAAGGTTATGTGAGTAAATTATAGCCGAAAACTTTCCTAATCTGGGAAAGAACACAGACATCCAAATCCATTAAGCACATAGAACTCCCATTCAGTTCAACAAAACTGACCATCAATAAGGCATATTCACAAAATACACAGACAAGAAAGGAATTATAAAAGCCCCAAGGGAAAAAAAATGTCCTTAACCTACAAGGGAAGACAGATCAGGTTCACAGCATATCTGTTCACAGGAACTTGGCAGGTCAGAAAGGAGTGGCAGGATATATTCAACATTCTGAATTGGAAAAATATGCAGCCAAGAATTCTTTATCCAGCAAGTCTATCATTCAAAATAGAAGGAGAGATCAAAAGTTTCCCAAACAAAAACTAAAGGAGTTTGTGACCATTAAACCAGCCCTGTAAGAAATTTTAAGGGGGACTCTTTGAGTGGATAAGAAACAAAATAAAACAAAAAAAGATCAAAAGCAACAAACACTAGAAAGGACCAGAGAATGTCACCAGAAACACCAACTTACAGGCCACACAATGGCACTGATTTCATATCTTTCAATAATCACTCTAAGTATAAATGGACCAAATGCTCCAGTCAAAAGACACAGGGCACTGGAATGGATAAAAAAACAAGACCCATCTATATGCTGACACATACAAATTTTTATACATAATGTTTATATAAAATCATATGTGTATGTATATGATTATATGATTGTACATATATATACATAATCATACACACACACACACACACACACACACACACACACACACACAAACATGAATGGGAATGATATACACAAACTAACATAGTGATTTTCTTCCTGAGGAGTAAGGTGAAAGGGATGACGATGGGGAGTTAGCTGTACCTGCAACATTTGGTTTCTTACCAATAAGAAAAAAGATCTAATGCACTATAAAAAAGTGTTATCAGTTACTGAAAAATGTTATCAGTTGGCACATAGGTATTGATAATTTTGTTAGGTGTGTAAGACGTTTAATGTGCTGTTGAATTTGGTTTGCTAGTATTTTGTTGAGAATTTTTGCTCCAGAGTTGGGCACATAAATATTTACCACTGTTACATCTTCTTAGTAGACTACCCTTTTATCATTATATAATGACCTTATTTGTCTTTTTTGACTATTTTTAGCTTAAAATCTATTTTGTCGGATATAAATACAGCTACCCATACTTTCTCTTATTACCATTTCTTTGAAATATCTATTCCATCCCTTTACTCTATGTATGTCCTTAATGCTAAAATGAGTCTCTTATAGGCAGTATATCGTTGCATCTTGTTTTGTTAATCCATTCAGCCACTCTTTTGATTAGAGCATTTAATTCACTTACACTTAAAGTAATTATTAATAAGTAAGGACTTACTATTGCCATTTTGTTTTCTGACTGTTTTGTACTTTCCTTGTTCCTTGCTTCTTGCTCTCTTCCTTTGTGATCTGATAACTTTTTGTTGTGGTATGATTTGACTCCTTTATAATAATCTTCTGTGTATCTACTACAGGTTTTCCTTTGTAAGTTTGATAGCATATAGAAACTATGCTTTTACTTCTCCCCTGCTCACATTTGAGGTTACTGATGCTATAATTTATATTTTTTATAGTGTGCATCAAATGACAAATAACTGTAGTTATGGTTACTTTTAATACATTTGGTTAACTTTTATTTTTATTTTATTTTTTTTAATTTTTTTTAACGTTTATTTATTTATTTATTTATTTATTTATTTTTTTAATTTTTTTTTTCAACGTTTATTTATCTTTGGGACAGAGAGAGACAGAGCATGAACCGGGGAGGGGCAGAGAGAGAGGGAGACACAGAATCGGAAACAGGCTCCAGGCTCTGAGCCATCAGCCCAGAGCCTGACGCGGGGCTCGAACTCACGGACCGCGAGATCGTGACCTGGCTGAAGTCGGACGCTCAACCGACTGCGCCACCCAGGCGCCCCAACGTTTATTTATTTTTGAGACAGAGAGAGACAGAGCATGAACGGGGGAGGGTCAGAGAGAGAGGGAGGCTCAGAATCTGAAACAGGTTCCAGGCTCTGAGCGGTCAGCACAGAGCCCAATGCGGGGCTCGAACTCACGGACCGTGAGATCATGACCAGAGCCGAAGTCGGACGCTTAACCGACTGAGCCACCCAGGCGCCCCTTGATTAACTTTTAAACTACACTTGTAAGTGAATTATGCGCCAACATTACAATATCAGACATTCAGATTCTGACTATATATTTACAATTACCAGTGACTATTACACATCCACCTTCTTTTGTTACTATCTTCCTTTTATTTCAGCTTGAATAATGCCCTTTAGCATTTCTTATAAGGCAGGTCTAGTGGAGGTGAACTTTAGCTTTTGTTTGGGAAAGTCTTTATTTCTCCTTTATTTCTGAAGGGCAGCATTGTCAGTTACAGCATTCTTGGTTGACAGTTTTTTCCTTCCATGTTTTTAAAGGCTGTGCCTTAATGTTGGGTGGGGCTGCAGGCAGGACTTCAGGTGGGCTGCTGGCTGTGCTCTGATATTGGGCAAGGTTGCCAGCTGGGTTCTCTGGTTGGGAGGGACTCCCAGATCTATCTCATAGTTGGGTGGGGCTGTAGGCTATGCTTTGAGATTTCCCAGGGTCACTGTTAAGGTTTCCTGGTAATGTGTGGGGCCAGAAGCTATGACCAACAGTTAGGTAGGGCTGTTTGCTTGGCTACCTGCCTGATCAGGGCTGTAGGATGGGCTTTGTGGCTGCATGGGTTCTCTGGCTGGTCAAAACTGGAGGTGATGCTGAGCAGTTGGGCAGGGATTAAATTTACTTCTCTGTCCTGGTGGGGCTATAGAACAGGCTCTACAGCCAGTACAGCCTCAGACTGAGGAACCAAATCAGGCAGAACTGCCAATTAAGCTCCTTGCCAAGATGGGGGCTATCTAGGTTTAGCTTTATGAATAGGCAGAAATGCTATCTGGGATCTCTGCTCAGGTATCACTGCAAGCTAGAGTGCAGTTCACCAGGATTTGAATGCTTATTGCTGTCAGTCCTACCCCTCCTGCTCCCTTTCAAGTTGATTCTCAATGGTTGAACCCTGCAGATTACCCCTGTGATCTTCATGAGGCAAAACCCAAGTGGGCTTCCTGGGAAGTGTCCCACAACACTGGAAGACCTGGACATCCACTTTGGGTTCTCTTTTCACATTGGAAAAACTATAAGCTTACCGAGACCCTCTCAGTGGCCAGCCTGGGGGAGAGGTGATGTGATCAGAGTGTTAGTTTTTCTTTTCACCCTTCTAATGCAGTCCTTCTTGGTCTCTGAAGTCCAGGGAGGGTTCTTCAGACTCACCCACCCCCAATTTCTGGGGTTTTCACACTGCTGTCTTTATCTATAGATAGCTGTTAGTTGGCCTTCTATGGTGGGGGGGACTGAAGTTGGCAGGAACCTATGTTGCCATCTGTTCAATGACACAGTCAGTTCCACAGTAAAGAACTAAGATCTTATAAACAGAGACCTACCACAAGGAATCAACACTGCTCCAAATAAGCAGAAGCATCATCTGCAGCATTGTATTTCCATTTCACAGTATATGATGGTAAGTGATATTTTAGTGCATTCTAGTCATATCTCAACAAAGTAATGGAGGCTTATAGTCCAAGATCAAGGTACCAACAATGTTGAACTCCTCTGAGGACTCTCTCTTTGGTTTTCAGATGGTGCCCTTCTGCTGCTTCTTCACATGTGCATGTGCCCAATGTTCTTAATATAAGAAGAGCTTTTACAATTAAAGACTCAAAATCACTAGTAGAAAAATGGGCAAAGTAAAAGAACAGGCAACTCACAAAAAAATAGAAATGGCCAATAAACATTTAAAAATGTTCAATGTCACTACTATAAAAATAAATATTTTCACCTCTCAATTTGGCTAAGGCTCAAAAGAGTGATGACATATTGTGTAGACTGAGGGTGCAAGAACATACTCATAGTTAATCTTTGTGTAGGTCAATTTGGCAATATGGACAAAAACCCTTACTGCAATTGTTTGACCCAGAAATTCTACTTCTCAACATTTATTTTAAGAAAACAATCAGTTGCAGGGAAAAATGAGTGTACAAAGATGTTCTTCAAAGTGGTATCTGTAGTAAAAAACTAGAATAAACCTACATGAGTAACAATAGTTTACATGAAACAAATCACTACTACATAAACAAACAATTGGAAAGCCAGCAAAAAGTAATTTGCAAATTCCTATTTAGAAAAATAAATACATGATAAGACAATATGCACAAGTATTACAATATTTTTTATAAAACCACCACATGTATGTACACCAAAACCAACCCAGTCATTATCTTTGGGTGGAGGAATTAAAGAAAATTTTTGTGTTTTTACAAAAATACCCATTTTTCTTTTCTGATTTAACAAATTGTTTTTCTCATTGAGCACACATTACTTTTATAATTAGGAAAAATAAATTATTTTGAAAAGGAGAAGAGAGAGAGAAAGAAAGAGCGAAGCTATCTGCTATCACAAGAGAACCTGAATACTTAAAGACATAACAATAGAGCAAAGGTCATAAATCTGAGAGATAGTGACAAGGCAGAATCAGTAAGTACTAAAGATTGTTTTTAAATATGCAAATTACTGTCACATTGGTTTCCATACAACACCCAGTGCTCATCCTAACAGGTGCCCTCCTCAACACCCATCACCCGTTTCCCCACCCTCCCACCCCCATCAACCCTCAGTTTATTCTCAGTATTTAAGAGTCTCTTATGGTTTGCCTCCTTCCCTCTCTCTAACTTTTTTTTCCCTCTTCCCCGACCCACGGTCTTCTGTTAAGTTTCTCAGGATCCACATAAGAGTCAAAACATATGGTATCTATCTTTCTCTTTATGACTTATTTCACTTAGCACAACACTCTCCAGTTCCATCCACATTGCTTCAAAAGGCCATATTTCATTCTTTCTCATTGCCAAGTAGTATTCCATTGTATATATAAACCACAACTTTTTTAAAATATGAAATTTATTGACAACTTGGTTTCCATACAACACCCAGTGCTCATCCCAACAGGTGCCCTCCTCAATGCCCATTACCCACCCTCCACTCACTCCCACTCCCCATCAACCCTCAGTTTATTCTCAGTTTTTAAGAGTCTCTTATGGTTTGCCTCCTTCCCTCTCTGTAACTTTTCCCCTCCCCCATGGTCTTCTGTTAAGTTTCTCAGGATCCACATAAGAGTGAAAACATATGGTATCTATCTTTCTCTGTATGACTTATTTCACTTAGCACAACACTCTCCAGTTCCATCCACGTTGCTACAAAAGGCCATATTTCATTCTTTCTCCTTGCCAAGTAGTATTCCATTCATCAGTTGATCCATTCATCAGTTGATGGACATTTAGGCTCTTTCCATAATTTGGCTATTGTTGAAAGTGCTGCTATAAACATTGGGGTAAAAGTGCCCCTATGCATCAGCACTCCTGTATCCCTTGGGTAAATTCCTAGCGGTGCTATTGCTGGGTCATAGGGTAGATCTATTTTTCACTTTTTGAGGAAGCTCCACACTGTTTTCCAGAGCGGCTGCACCAGTTTGCATTCTCACCAACAGCGCAAGAGGGTTCCCCGTTTCTCCACATCCTCGCCAGCATCTGTAGTCACTTGAGTTGTTCATTTTAGCCACTCTGACCAGCGTGAGGTGGTACCTCAGTGTGGTTTTGATTTGTATTTCCCTGATGAGGAGTGATGTTGAGCATCTTTTCATGTGTCTGTTGGCCATGTGGATGTCTTCTTTAGAAAAGAGTCTATTCATGTCTTCTGCCCATTTCTTCACTGGATTGTTTTTTGGGTGTGGAGTTTGGTGAGTTCTTTATAGATTTTTGGATACTAGCCCTTGGTCTGATAGGTCATTTGCAAATGTATTTTCCCATTCCGTTGGTTGCCTTTTAGTTTTATTGATGGTTTCCTTCGCAGTACAGAAGATTTTTATCTTCATGAGGTTCCAATAGGTTCATTTTTGCTTTTGTTTCCCTGGCCTTCGGAGATGTGTCGAGTAAGGAGCTGCTATGGCTGAGCTCAAAGAGGTTGTTGCCTGTTTTCTCCTCTAGGGTTCTGATGGTTTCTTGTCTCGCATTCAGGTCCTTCATCCATTCTGTTTATTTTTGTGTATGGTATAAGAAAGTGGTCTAGTTTCATTCTTCTGCATGTTGCTGTCTAGTTCTCCCAGCACCATTTGTTAAAGAGACTGTCCTTTTTCCATTGGATATTCTTTCCTGCTTTGTCAAAGATTAGTTGGCCATACTTTTGTGGGTCCAATTCTGGAGTCTCTATTATATTCCGTTGGTCTACATGTCTGTTTTTGTGGCAATACCATGCTGTCTTAATGATTACAGGTTTGCAGTAGAGGCTAAAGTCTGGGATTGTGATGCCTCCCACTTTGGTCTTCTTCTTCAATACTACTTTGGCTATTCAGGGCCTTTTGTGGTTCCATACAAATTTTAGGATTGCTTGTTCTAGCTTGGAGAAGAATGCTGGTACAACTTTGATTGGGATTGCATTGAATGTGGAGATAGCTTTGGGGAGTATTGACATTTTAACAATATTTATTCTTCCAATCCATGAGCATGGACTGTTTTTCCATTTCTTTGTGTCTTCTTCAATTCCTTCATAAGCTTTCTATAGTTTTCAACATACAGATCTTTTACCTCTCTGGTTAGGTTTATTCCTAGGTATTTTATGATTCTTGGTGCAATTGTGAATGGGATTAGTCTTTCTGTTGCTTCATTATTAGTGTATAAGAATGCAACTGATTTCTGTACATTAATTTGTATCCTGCAACTTTGCTGAATTCGTGTATCAGTTCTATCAGACATTTGGTGGAGTCTATTGGGTTTTCCATGTGTAGTATCATGTCATCTGCAAAAAGTGAAAGCTTGACTTCATCTTTGCCAATTTTGATGCCTTCAATTTCCTTTTATTGTCTGATTGCTGATGCTAGAATTTCCAACGGTATATTAAACAACAGCGGTGAGAGTGGACATCCCTGTCATGTTCCTGATCTCAGGGGAAATGCTCTCAGTTTTTCCCCATTGAGGATGACATTAGCTGTGGGCTTTTCATATACAGCTTTTATGATGTTTAAATATGCTCCTTCTATCCCGACTTTCTCGAGGGTTTTATTTATTTTTATTTATTTATTTATTTATTTATTTTAATTTTTTTTTTTAACGTTTATTTATTTTTGAGACAGAGACAGAGCATGAACGGGGGAGGGTCAGAGAGAAGGAGACACTGAATCGGAAGCAGGCTCCAGGCTCTGAGCTGTCAGCACAGAGCCCGACGCGGGGCTCGAACTCATGGACTACAAGATCATGACCTGAGCCGAAGTTGGCCGCTTAACCGACTGAGCCACCCAGGCGCCCCTCTCGAGGGGTTTCATAAGAAAGGATGCTGTATTTTGTCAAATGCTTTTTCTGCATCGAATGACAGGATCATATGGTTCTTTTCTTTTCTTTTACTAATGTGAAGTCTCACATTGATTGGTTTGTGAATACTGAACCAGCCCTACAGCCCAGGAATGAATCCCACTTGATCATGGTGAATAATTCTTTTTATATGCTGTTGAATTTGATTTGCTAGTATCTTGTTGAGAATTTTTGCATCCATGTTCATCAGCAATATTGGCCTGTAGTTCTCTTTTTTGCTGGGTCTCTGTCTGGTTTGGGAATCAAAGTAATGCTGGCTTCATAGAATGAGTCTGGAAGTTTTCCTTCCCTTTCTATTTTTTGGAACAGCTTGAGAAGGATAGGTATTATCTCTGCTTTCAATGTCTGGTAGAATTCCCCAGGGAAGCCATCTGGTCCTGGACTCTTATTTGTTGGGAGAGTTTTGATAACTGATTCAATTTTTTCACTGGTTATGGGTCTTTTCAAGTTTTCTATTTCTTCCTGTTTGAGTTTTGGAAGTTTGTGGTGCTTAGGAATTTGTCCGTTTCTTCTAGGTTGTCCAGTTTGTCGGCATGTAATTTTTCATAGTATTCCCTGATAATTGCTTGTATTATGAGGGATTGGTTGTAATAATTCCATTTTCATTCATGATTTTATCTATTTGGGCCTCTCCCTTTTCTTTTTGAGAAGCCTGGTTAGAGGTGTATCAATTTTGTTTATTTTTTCAAAAAACCAACTCTTGGTTTCATTGATCTGCTCTACAGGTTTTTTTAGATTCTATATTGTTTACTTCTGCTCTGATCTTTATTATTCCTCTTCTTCTGCTGGTTTTAGGGTATCTTTGCTGTTCTGCTTCTATTTCCTTTAGGTGTGCTGTTAGATATTGTATTTGGGATTTTTCTTGTTTCTTGAGTTAGGCCTGATTGCAATGTATTTTCCTCTTAGGACTGCCTTCGCTGCATCCCAAAGCATTTGGATTGTTGTATTTTCATTTGCATTTGTTTACATATATTTTTTAACTTCTTCTCTAATTGCCTGGTTGACCCATTCATTCTTTAGTAGGGTGTTCTTTAATCTCCATGCTTTTGGAGGTTTTCCAAACTTTTTCCTGTAGTTGATTTCAAGTTTCACAGCATTGTGGTCTGAAAGTGTGCATGGTATGATCTCAATTCTTTTATACTTATGAAGGTCTGTTTTGTGACCCAGTATGTGATCTATCTTGGAGAATATTCCATGTGCACTCGAGAAGAAAGTATCTTCTGTTGCTTTGGGATGCAGAGTTCTAAATCATTCAGGGCCCTTGTTTCTTTATTGATCCTGTGTCTAGGTGATCTCTCCATTGTTGTACATGGAGAATTAAAGTCCCCTGCAATTACCACATTCTTACCAATAAGGTTGCTCATGTTTGTGATTCTTTTATATAATTGGGGGCTCCCGTATTTGGCACATTGACATTTATAATTGTTAGCTCTTCCTGATGGATAGACTGTGTAATTATCATATAATGCCCTTCTTCATCTCTTGTTACAGCCTTTAATTTAAAGTCTAGTTTGTCTGATATAAGTATGGCTACTCCAGCTTTCTTTTGAGTTCCAGTAGCATGACAGTTCTCCATCCCCTCACTTTCAATCTGAAGGTGTCCTCAGGTCTAAAATGAGTCTCTTGTAGACAGGAAATAGATGGGTCTTGTTTTTTTATCCATTCTGATACCCTATGTCTTTTCGTTGGAGAATTTAGTCCATTTACATTCAGTGTTATTATTCAAAGATACGGGTTCAGAGTCATTGTGATGTCTGTAGGTTTCATGCTTGTAGTGATGTCTCTGGTACTTTGTGGTCCTTGCAACATTTTACTCAGAGTCGCCCTTAGTATCTCTTGTAGGGCTGGTTTAGTGGTGATGAATTCCTTCAGTTTTTGTTTGTTTGGGAAAACCTTTATCTCTCCTTCTATCCTGAATGACAGACTTGCTGGATAAAGGATTCTTAGCTGCATATTTTTTCTGTTCATCACATTGAAGGTTTCCTGCCATTCCTTTCTGGCCTGCCAAGTTTCAGTAGGTAGGTTTGGCACTCCCCTATGTGTCTACTTTTGTATGTTAGGGCCCGTTTATCCCTAGCTGCTTTCAGAATTCTCTCTTTATCCTTGTATTTTGCCAGTTTCACTATGATATGTTGTGCAGAAGATCGATTCAAATTATGTCTACAGGGGGTTCTCTGCACCTCTTGGATTTGAATGCTTGCTTCCTTCCCCAGATCAGGGAAGTTCTCAGCTAGGATTTGTTCAAGTACACCTTCAGCCCCTTTCTCTCTCTCCTCTTCTTCTGGAATTCCTATGATACGGATATTGTTCCGTTTGATTGCATCACTTAGTTCTCTAATTCTCCCCTCATACTCCTGGATTTTTTTCTCCCTTTTTCTCAGCTTCCTCTTTTCCCATAACTTTATCTTCGAATTCACCTATTCTCTCCTCTGCCTCTTCAATCTGTGCTATGGCCACCTCCATTTTATTTTGCACCTCATTTATGGCATTTGAAATTCCTCCTGACTATTTTTTAGTCCCTTGATCTCTGTAGCAATAGATTCTCTGCTGTCCTCTATGCTTTTTGCAAGCGCAGTGATTAATTTTATGACTCTTATTCTAAATTCTTGTTCCGTTGTATTGCTTAAATCGGTTTTGATCAATTGGTTAGCTGTCGCTACTTCCTGGAGTTTCTTTTGAGGAGAATTCTTCTGTGTCATCACTTTGGGTAGTCCCTGGGCAGCTCCAGACTGCAGGGCACTTCCCCTGTGCTGCCCGGAGTAACCTGTGTTGGTCGGTGGGGCCGCAGTCAGATCCCATGTCTGCCCCAGCCCACTGCTGGGGCCACAGTCAGACTGGTGTGTACCTTATCTTCCCCCCTCCCAGGGGCAGGACTCTGTGGGGTGGTGTGGCCCCTGTCTGGGCTGTTTGTACACTGCCAGGCTTGTGCTGCTTCAATGGGATCTGGCCAAGGGCTTATTAGATGGGGTGGATCTGCAAGGTGCATACGGGCGGAAGGGGCAGGCTTAGCTAGCTTTGTTGTTGGTGGTCCCCTGCGGGAGGGGCCCTGCAGCACCAGGAGGGAGGCAGGTCAGTTGGAGGGATGGACCCACAGAAGCATAGCATTGGGTGTTTGCCTGGTGCAAGCAAGTTTGGTGATGGCAACTGGTTCCCTTTGGAATTTCGGCTGGGGGATGGGAGAGGGAGATGGAGATGTCCCCCCATTGAGCTGAGCTCTGTCTTCTGGGCTCAACAACTCTCCCTCCTGGCATCCCTTTGCCCTCCCCGCTCTCCGAGAGCAGAGCTGTTGACTTTTAACATTCCAGATGTTAAGTCCCGCTGGCTGTCAGAACTCATGGAGTCTGGCCCCTCCGCTTTTGCAAGCCAGACTTTGGGGGTTCTTCTTTGCCTAGAGGGCCGCCCCTCCACCGCCCCGGCTCCCACTTGTCTGTCTGTGTAGCATGCACTGCCTCTCTGCCCTTCCTACCCTCTATCGTGGGCCTCTTGTCTACGCTTGGCTGGAGAATCTGTTCTGCTAGTCTTCTGGTGATTTTCTGGGTGTTTAGGCAGATGTGGATGGAATCTAAGCAATCAGCAGGACAAGGTGAGCCCAGCATCCTCCTACCCAGCCATCTTCCCAGGTCTCTCCTCAAGAGCCAGACAGGCAGGCCAGACACTGAGCTCCAAAAGTGGGAAAGAGGTGACTTGGATCTAGATTCCTTTGTGTCTCCACACTCCAAGGTGGTTCAGCTTGCACTGTAGGGAGCCACACCCTCGGTTGAGCCCCAGACATTAAGGTGCAACTTGCTCTTCTCGCCAGGGCACGTCTGTCTCTACTCAGTAAATACTAAAGACTTAATTGGATACTGATTTGGTAAAAGAGTCTCTGTGAGGAGTGTTTGACAGTGGTCAGATTGCTGGCTTAAGTAATTGAATGGGATATTAGTGCCACTGAGAAGGACAAATCACACAGGAAAAGGAGCTCCTCTGGGTGAAAAGATTATGTGTTCAGTTTTGAACTTGTGCAGCCTGATGGGCCTATGCTATATTCTGATATGAGGCGAGGGTTTGTTGGCTAGGAAAGTGCTAAAGTACAGTTTTATAACTTCTTGAATAGATGCCTTTCATTTGATAACTTTTGATTCCAAAAGACTGGTGTCAGTTAGTGACTTGGAATCATCTATTTGCCTTCTGGTTTCACAGTTTGATTTCCCTGTTTTAAGACATAAGTATCTACTTGGATATGATGAAAAGGACTGTGCTTTAGTAAGACTTTAAAGAGCCAAAGAAACCTTGTAAAAGAAGAACACAGCTGGATGCATTACACTTCCCGATTTCAAACTAATTACAAAGCTATCATAACCAAAACAGTATGGTTTTGGCATAAAAACACACAGAGACCAACAGAACAGAATTGAGAACCCAGAAACAAACCCATGCATATACAGTCCACAAATTTTTGACAAGGGAGCCAAGAACAGTAAACGGGGAAAGGACAGTGTCTTCAATAAATGGTGCTGGAACAAATAGATAGCCACTTGCAGAAGAATGAAATTGGATTCCTATCTTACACTGCTCACAAAAATGAACTTCAGATGGATTAAAGACTTAAGTGTAAGACCTCAAACCATAAAACTCTTAGAAGAAAATACATGGAAAAACTCCTTCACATTGGACTTGGCAAATATTTTTTTGCATATGATAAGAAACAGAAGCAAAAATGAACAAGTGGGACTGCATCAACCTTAGAGGCTTCTGCACAGCACAGGAAACAACAAGGTGAAAAGGCAGCCTATTGAAAGGGAGAAAATATTTGCAAACGATATACCAGATAAGGGGTTCATATCCAAAACATATAAGGAACTCTTACCATTCAATAGTAAAAACACAAATAATCTGATTAAAAAGTGGGCAAAGGATCCAAATAGACATTTTTGCAAAGAACATACAGATGCCCACCAGGTACAGGAAAAGACACTCAACATCACCAATTATCAGGGAAAGTGCAAATCAAAACCACAATGAGATCCACTTCAAACCTGTTAGAACAGCAATTATCAAAAAGACAGGAGATATTATGGCAAGGATGTCAAGAAAAGTGAACCCTTGTACACTTTTGGTGGGAATGTAAATTTGTATAGCCACTGTGGAAAATAGGGACATTCCTCAAAAAATTAAAAACACAACTACCATACAATCCATCAAATCTACTTCTCTGTATACATATGAGGGAAATGAGTCACTATCTCAAAGAGATACCTGTACTCCCATGTTCATTGCAGCACTATTCACAATAGCCAACACATGGAAACAACTCTAAGTGACTATAATGGATGAATGAATAAAGCAAATGGGTGATACGTGTGTGTGTGTGTGTGTGTGTGTGTGTGTGTGTGTGTGTATAATAGAATATTATTCATCCAAAAAAAGAAGGAAATCCTTCCATTTGCAACAACACTGATGGACCCTGAAGACATTATGCTGAGTAAAATAAGTCAGACAGTAAGATATATACTGTATGATCTCACTTACATATAAGTAGAATCTAAAAATGTCAGACTTCTAGAAATAGAGAGCAGAATGGTGGTTACTAAGGCCTAGGGGCTAAGGAAAATTAGATGTTATTAAAGGGTACAAACTTTATAATATGACTAAGTTCTGGGGATTAATGTACAGCATGGTGACTATAGTTAACAATACTGTATTACAGGGGCGCCTGGGTGGCACAGTCGGTTAAGCATCCGACTTCAGCCAGGTCACGATCTCGCGGTCCGTGAGTTCGAGCCCCGCGTCAGGCTCTGGGCTGATGACTCAGAGCCTGGAGCCTGTTTCTGATTCTGTGTCTCCCTCTCTCTGCCCCTCCCCCATTCATGCTCTGTCTCTCTCTGTCCCAAAAATAAATAAACGTTGAAAAAAAAAAAAAAACAAACCAATACTGTATTACATACTTGGAAGTTGCTAAGAGAGTAGCATTTATTTATTTATTTATTTATTTATTTTTATTTATTTTTTAAATTTACATCCAAGTTAGTTAGCATATAGTGCAATAAATAATGATTTAAGGAGTAGATGAGTAGCTCATCCCCCCTCCCACGACCCCTCCATTAACCCTCTGTTTGTTCTCCATATTTAAGAGTCTCTTATGTTTTTGTCCCCCTCCCTGTTTTTATATTATTTTTGCTTCCCTTCCCTTATGTTCATCTGTTTTGTATCTTAAAGTTCTCATATGAGTGAAGACATATGATTTTTGTCTTTCTCTAATTTCACTTAGCATATTACCTTCTAGTTCTAGTTCCACCCACGGAGCTGCAAATGGCAAGATTTCATTCTTTTTGATTGCCAAATAATACTCCATTGTATATTATACCACATCTTCTTTATCCATTCATCCATCAATGGAAATTTTGGCTCTTTCCATACTTTGGCTATTGTTGATAGTGCTGCTATAAACATGGGGGTGCATGTGTCCCTTCAAAACAGCATACCTGTATCCCTTGGATATATACCTAGTAGTGCAATTGCTGGGTCATAGGATAGTTCTATTTTTAGTTTTTTGAGGAACCTCCATACTGTTTTCCAGAGTGGCTGCACCAGTTTGCATTCCCACCAACGATGCAAAAGAGATCCTCTTTCTCTGCATCCTCACCAACATCTGTTGTTGCTGAGTTGTTAATATTAGCCATTCTCACAGGTGTGAGGTGGTATCTCATTGTGGTTTTGATTTGTATTTCCCTGATGGTGAGTGATGTTGAGCATTTTTTCATGTGTCGGTTGGCCATCTGGATGTCTTCCTTGGAGAAGTGTCTTTTGTCCATTTCTTCACTGGATTATTTGTTTTTTGGGTGTTGAGTTGATAAGCTCTTTATAGATTTTGGATACTAACCCTTTATCTGATATGTCATTTGCAAGTATCTTCTCCCATTCTGTCGGTTGCCTTTTAGTTTTGCTGATTGTTTCCTTTGCTGCACAGAAGCCTTTTATTTTGATGAGGTCCCCGTAGTTCATTTTTGCTTTTGTTTCCCTTGCCTCTGGAGACGTGTTGAGTAAGAAATTTCTGCAGGCAAGATCAAAGAGGTTTTTGCGTGCTTTCTCCTCGAGGATTCTGATGGCTTCCTGTCTTACATTGAGGTCTTTCATCCATTTTGAGTTTATTTTTGTGTATGGTGTAAGAAAGTGGTCCAGGTTCATTCTTCTGCATGTTGCTGTCCAGTCTTCCCAGCACCACTTGCTGAAGAGACTGTCTTGATTCCATTGGATATTCTTTCCTGCTTTGTCAAAGATTAGTTGGCCATTATGTTTGTGAGTCCATTTCTGGGTTATCTATTCTGTTTCATCGATCTGAGTGGCTGTTCTTGTGCCATTTGTTTGTTTTTTGTTTCCTAGGACCTTGTATGGTATCTAGCACAAAGTGCTACAGGTGATCATAGTATGAACTGATATATATTTGAGAATATCTTAGATCTAGACACTTGACTGAACCATGTAAAATAATGAGAATAAATACTGTTATTACCATCTCTGTTATATATCCTCTGGCCTCTTTTCTATCACACGACAAGAAAGGGACATATGTCAGGGTAGTGTGCTCGGTTCCAGCTCTACTTCTGGAGTATAGGCTAGAGAACAGCACCAAAGACTGTTGGAACTTTCTGTCCAGTTTTACAACTCTACAGATATAAGCTGACAAAAAACTCCCAGGTAATGGCAGGGAGTGGAGTGAGATTTCTTGTTAGTTTATATCTGAGAAGGTGAGAGAGCAAGCATGGAAATAATTAGACATGTTCTGTTTGCTTCTGATCCAAAATATAGTTTGTGGTTCTACACAAAGTCATCATCAATCAACTAACAATGCATTATTTATAAGAAAACAACCTTCAGCAGAAGTGGTTCAAATCAGAGAAACAGTGGCAGAGTTTTGTTCTGAAAGGCTGTAATTGTCAATCAGTCTTTTTAAGTTACCTGAGTTATTTGGTTTGGGAGATTACCACTGTTACTTCTTCCCTAATACCTTCCTCCTTTATAGAGGATCTGGTAACTATAATAATATATAATAATATATGTGAAAATGTATGTCCTTTCTCCTGGAAAGCCCATTAGAATTACACTGAAGCGCTTGGCTGGGCAAGGCTGTGGCTATGTTGCCTGGATGAGAATGCAGGGTTGCTGTATCACACAATAGCCCAAGGGAGAATGTAGGGACAGAATAGCATTTATCAACCGAGGAGCTAGGTTCTACAGTGACCAAAGGAGATGGGGAAATTGAATAGGATAAAGCAAATGAGAGAAAGGCCAGGGAGGTTAAAAGTCAAGTGCTGTAGGGGCGCCTGGGTATCTCAGTCAGTTAAGCGTCCAACTTCAGCTCAGGTCATCATCTCAAGGTTCGTGAGTTCGCGCCCCATGTTGGGCTCTATGCTGACAGCTCAGAGCCTGGAGCCTACTTCGGATTCTGTGTCTCCCTCTCTCTCTGCCCCATCCACGATCCTGCTCTGTATCTCTCTCACTCTCTCAAAAATAAACAAACATTAAAAAAAGTTTAAAAAACCTGTTGGGATGAGCACTGGGTGTTGTATAGAAACCACTTTGACAATAAATTATATTTAATATAAAAAATTTAAAAAAAAGTTAAGTGCTATAAGATAAATCGTTGTAGACCCAAAGGACCTAGTACTTTCTAGCAATAAATATGCTTGGGGAGAGAGGGCAGGCAGATGGAAGGGATATGTGAACAAAATAATCAAGGGTAAGAAAGATACTGAATGAAACAACTGTTCCCAAGAAAGCACTACAAGAAACCAGCAGAAATATAAGAGCTGTTTTGAGACAAATGAAGAAGGCATTCTCTTTTCTATTAACCTACCATAAGCTTCAGAGCAACAAATTTCATGGATTTTTCAAACTGGAGATCAGTGCTGATCACAGAAAACTTGCAGATAGGTGGGGCAGGTAAATGATTAACACCAAATGGAACCCTATTGGGAAATTAAATGTCCTACTTGATTCAAGACGCATGAGGAAAAAAGAGTTCAGATGTCAAAACAGGAGTAAATTTCCCTGGAGAAAAGGTGACCTTAGCAGGGTTGACCTTGAACAGGTGTCAGAAATCGCTACATTTGTGTAGTGTAAAGCACACAGGTTTTGGTAGTCCAGCAAGACCTGAGTTCCAATCTCAAATCTCCTACTTACTTGTAAATCTATCTATTAAATAAACTTAGGCAAAGCACTTAACCTCCCTGAGCATTTTCACCACCTACAAAGTCTAAATTAGAAATCCTACACTTCAAGGGCTGCAAAGCCTCTACTACATTATAATACCTTACACATAATGAGTGCTCCACAAATGATAGCTATTACTGTTTTAAGTCCAAATCAAATTTAAAACAAGAGATGACCTGAAATAGGAGAATTCTCAGAAATTCTTGATTTGGGAATAGTTGACAGCAAGAAAGTTATAAAAGCTTGGACACTACATATTCTAATATCAAATTATCTAAATATCAATAATGACAGATGAGCTCTAACTGTATTGCTTTTCATTAACAGGATTTTTCTTCTCTGCGGTACAAAATGTAGTGTATTTATTGCCAAGAATTTATGGACGGTATCATGAGAACCAATGCCATCATATGGACCCTGAGATTTAAATTATTTTAATATAACTTTTTTTTAAAGAAGAAAGTTTGAAGAAGTCTAGCAATTTTACCTGATGAGGTCCTGAACTCGACTGTTAAAAGTATCACCTTGTGAGGGTTTGTTTTTCATTTCCTGTGTCGATATTTTTGGTGTATCTGGCTGGCTGTTTCCATCTGGTCGATTGGCAATCAGGCAGCTAAAAACCACAGCACTGACTTTGAGAAGTCCAGTTGTCAAACCTTCAAAAAGTTGTTTATTTGTATTTCTTCCCAAAATAGCATTATTTTCATCTGGAACATAAACCTAGATGGAAAAAAAATACAGTAATTATATTTCAGGAAAACCACCAGAAGTGGACAGAGATAATGTGGAACATTTCTGGAATCATAAATAATTTTGAAATTGTAGAAGTGGCTAGCTAAATATTAGAGTGTTGGTTCTGAAGTTAGATTGCTGAGTTCAAGTCTCAGCTTTATCCTTGCTAGTTGAGCGACCTTGGGCATGTTGCTACTTCAAAGCTTCAATATATTCTCATTTATAAAAGAGGGACAACAACAGTGCCTATATCATAAGATTCTAGTGAGGATTAAATGAGTTAATCCACATAAAATGCTTAGCTCATGCCAAGGCATACAGTAAGTGCTCAAGAAATAGTATTTATTCAATTGAATACATTATATTAACAATTTATATGAGCCCAGAAAATGAACCAATTGGTAAACTGACAACATTGTTTTCTTGTTAAAGTGAATTCTAAAAATATCTAATCTGAATTCCTCTATTAAAATCAAATTTGTATTTCTTATTACAGAATGGTAAAACAGTTTTTGCCTAATACTTAGTGTCATATTCAGCTATTCTTGTATATAGTTTACAAGAAGTAACATGGTTAAAAGTTGGGACTAGGAGTCAGAACCTGGGCTTAGTTTCTGACTCTACAGTTACATGGTCTTAGACAAATTCCTTAACCTTTCTGTGTCTCTATTTCCTTAATTGTGAAATGAGGATAATCATAATCATAGCAGTAAATCAACACGTGTAAATTCTTAGAACAATGTCTGGCACATAGGTAAGCCCCACAGAAGTGTTATCTGTTACTACATTTCTACTCTTACTATGATTCCTACTATTACCATGAGTAAATACTACTGTATATGAATAACAGTTCTCACAGAGAAGGATGACTTAAGAAGTACAATGGCTAGGGGTGCCTGGGTAGCTCAGTTTGTTAAGTGTAAGCTCAGATCATGATCTCATGGTTTGTGAGACTGAGCCCCATGTTGGGCTCTGCACTAACAGTGTAGAGCCTGCTTGTGATTCTCTTTCTCTGCCTCTTCCCTGCTCTTTCTCTCTCTCAAAATAAATAAGTAAATAAACATTAAAAAAAAAGTACAATGGCTGGATATATAATTACCAGGCTGGGAGCTCTGTGCCCTTGGTCTGTAAGGGCCCACTCTTCCCAGGGAGAGGAGGGGTTGACTCCTAAAAGCCTTACTACCAAGAAAGGGGCAGAGACAATAAGCTAAGGGTGGGAAGAAGAGGTCTGGATGGAATCAGATGGTACTGTACTCAAGATCTACTTTTTCTTCTAGGAGATTACATGACTCAAAGTAACAATTTTACATTTCTGAGACTTGGTTTCTGTATCTGCCTACCTACTAGGACTACTATAAAGTTCAAATGAGATGATGAGTAGAAAAACACCTGGCAAATTATTACACTTCAAATGCACTTAGTATAATCAGCCTTTGCTTATCTTCACTCTTCACCTGCACCAGTCCTATCAAAAGAGGAATAAATACTCACTTGGATTAAAAAAAAGAGGATCTTTATAAACACAAGCTAATGTCCCCTTCATTCCTTTCTGTTGTTGTTAGACATGCCATGAAAGTCACTTTTCTGAGAATAGCCTGTTTAAGACTGCTGACCATAAGTTCTATCCGACCATGGAGCCATTCCTAAACCCAAGTAATTACAGCAGAATCTTTCTGCAGTCTATGCTCCAATTAACTGATGAAAGCTCCCTTTGAAACTCTATAGTAGTTATAAAACAGTCACACAAACTTTCGATTGTGACTAGTGTAACCTAGCCTATCCCAATATAGCAGGTGGTATATGAGAATGGAATTTGAACCTAGGATTTCTATGTAAGTCAGGATGAGCTGGGTTATGCTGCAGTGAAACACTCCTCAAAAATTTCAGTGGCTTCAAACAATAAAGTTTTATTTTTCATTCAAATGACATGTTCGTCTCAGGCCGGCTGGGGCTCTGTTCTGCGTCCTTGTCTTTACTCTGGAGTGACAAAGCAAGTACCATTTATAGCAACAACAACCAATAGAACTTTCTAAGATGATGCAAGTTTTTAAGTCTACACTGTTCTATATCTGCACTAGTCACATGTGGCTGTTGAGCACTAGAAATGTGGTTAGTGTGATACAGGGATTGTATTTTTAAATTTAATTAATTTTAACTTTAATATTGGCTAGTGTATCAGACAGTACAGAGCACTATAGGTCACAGTGGCAGAGAAGAGAAAAAATCTCTGTAAGGTCTTGAATCAACATTAAATGCATTACCTGAACGTGATCTTCTCATTTTTGCTCACACCTTATTGGCTAGAATAATCATACCATCCAACCCAACCACAAGAGAACCAAGAAATGTCATCCAACTGTGTACTTGGAAAGAGGAAGAGAGGCAGGACATTTGCTCTATGGTACCATTGACTGCATGATATTGTTTCTTCCATTATGCCTACACAAATATCATTCATGGTTAAGTTCTTTAGCATATGATGATTACATTTACTTTCTTATACAAATTTTTGGTCTCAGGTAACTTTTTTCATATGCTGAATTTCCTATTTATCTGTCATTAATTCATTGTCAATCTTTCTGGTTACAGTGAAATTTCCTCTCAAGTTCAGACACAGCAGAAATCATTGATTCTTTTTCTCCCCCCACATTCCCCCTGAAACCTACAACACCCCTGCACTAATATGGACTGTCTGCTCTGTAGGCCTGTGACACAACTCTCCTCTTGGGATTGCCCTTCATCTTCATCTTAAGAATTCCTTCCACCCCTTCCTGGGTTAGATTCCCTTGTTTCTTGGATTCCATGTCTTTTTTTCTTCCCATTCTCTCATTTTGTTGAGGAATATATTCCAACAAGTTCCTAAGAAAGGCTGCATAGAAAGAAAAATTTTGAGACCAGTGAGTCTTTATAGATCTTTATTTCATCCTTATACTTGAATGATGGTTTGGCTGAATGGAGGATTCTTGGGTGCAACTACTTTTCCTTCAGAGTTGTGAAAGACTGCTCCATTATTTCCTACTCCAAGGGCTGTCATTAAAAGGTCCAAACAAATTCTAATATTTTTGTACATGGTCTGTTTTGTCCTCTCTAGAAACTTTCAGGAACTTCTTATCCCTGATTTCCTGTGTCTTGGTATAGGTTCTCCTTCTCCTTCTTCCTTCGTGTGTGTGTGTGTGTGTGTGTGTGTGTGTGTGTGTGTGTACAAAAACTCAGTACTCTTTTCAATCTGAAAACCATGTGTTTCACTTATGGGGAAATTTCTTGCATTATTTCCTTGCTAATTTCCTCCGACTCACTTTTCTCTGCTGGACTTTGGTCCTGAACTGAGCCTGTAATTTTCTTATATTTTGTTTTCTTCAGCTTTTCACCTCTTTGCATTTTGTCCTACTTCTTAGGTGATTTCCTTAACTTTATTTTCCAGTCCTTCTACTGAGTTTTTCATTTCATCTATTGTATTTCTAATTTTCAGGAGCTATTTTTAGCTCCCTGTATGTTTTGTTTTTATAGTATTTTTTGTTTCATGGATATGTTTCTCATCTCTGTGAAGTTATGCTTTTTAAAGATTTTCTTCTGTTTCATACATGGTCTCTGTTTCCTGTGAGTTCTTTCTCTTTAGGTTGTAAGCTTTCCATAAATAAGTGGTAATGTAGGACTTTCTGTTCATACTCAAGACTGATGCATAGATTAGTTTATCACAATCTTGATCCAATCACAAGATGGACACACACTCTGTGTGAAGGGCTTCAATTTAGATGACTAAACAGAGACCCAGCTTTTCCACTGGGAAATCCCAACTATTAGTAGTATAGGTATGTTCTCCCAGGAGAGTTAGTTTCAGAAGAATGAAATCCTATATCTTCTAAGCCTGGAGTATATAACACGGCCTATCCATTTTTGCAGAGATTCATAGAAGAAGGAGGCCGAGTGTCTCACTATTTAAGGAATAGATTTTCACTTAGTCATTTTGTTTTTGTAGGATTTTTTGTGTCTGTATATGGTGTCTCTGTACCTGGAGAAACTTTAGGTTTCAAACTTGTTTCTGCCACCATTGAGGGGAGTGTCATTTGGCGGTACACAGAGCACATGAAATCTAGAGTATCTAAACCGTCTCTTGTTTAGACTTTCAACCAATTACCCTCCTCTTTCCAGCCCCACTTGTATCCTCATTTTCTGAGATACTTGGTGACTCTAATTCTTGAACCTTCTGGGGTTCTGTGGCACAAATTTTCTTCTGGCGTTTTTCTTCCATTAATTTAGGTTTTAGCTTTTAGACAACTGTCCTTTAAGTATATGCTTCCCAGATTAAAACATATTTGCTTTCCTTTTCTATTTTCTTTGTTTTTGAGGGTTCAGGCCTATATCTATCCACTATTAGTGGGCCCCCCACCCCCGGCAGAGAAAATATAACTTGTGTTTTCAAGTTGGCCACATTTTAAAATTAACTCAATAAATCCATTAAAAACACAACTTTCTTTTTCTTTTACACACTACAGAAAGAATAGGAGAAATACATTTCTGGGTAATGTCAGTTTCTTCATCATCACAAAATTTCATAATCCTTTCTTTTCAAAAACCTTGTACTGATTTTCATCATTATTTCAAATAAAACACTATGCATGTGTATTTAGTAATCTTTCACTTAATTAGAAGTACTTCATCCATTTATTTCATCTTTGAAGAATATAGTTTGAGAATTAATAAAAAATAAAAAAACCTGAGGTACCAAAATTAATGACATTTATTTAATCACCTGCTTATCTAACATTTGAGTATCTACTACATACATGATCAAGGGATCAGAGTGATGCTCTGCTCACCTTATGGGTCATTCAGACCGTACAGACCTCTGATTTTATAAACAAATGTAAGAGGCTGTGGTTTCATGGTTTACAGAGGAACAGAAAAAACAATATAAAAGAGGAAAGTGGTGACTGTTTTAGAGGCAGGCAGTAGCAAAAGGTGACACTAATTCTGGAAGCACAAGAAAGGACAGATACGAGTGCAAAAAAGGTATTACAACAGTTGTCTTTATTAGACTTACTCATCTTTATTTCCTCTGAAATTATCATTTAGTATATATCAGTATAACTGCTTATGCTCAAAATGACAACCTAAAGATACTAAAAAAAAAAAAAAAGGATAAATTGTGAACAATACTCACTGGGAGAGGGGAAGAGAAGGAAGGACAGAGACTAACATCTATGAGGTTTTTCTACTAAGTCAAACATGGTTAAGCATTTTTCCTGTATCATAACATTTAATTTTTACAGATTGAGAATTCAAGTTCAGAGATATCAAGGACATGCCCAAGTTTCACAGCTAATTAAAGGAAGGTCCAGTACTTGAACCTGAATTTAATAGACTTTAAAGCCCGTGTGCACTGACTCCTCACATTGGGTATCTCTTTTACTGAAGATTCAGCAGAAACTTTCTCTTTGGTGAAGGGAAGTAAAAACTGATCATGGGCCAAACAATGTCTTTCTGATGTCTCTTCCATTAAAAAAAAAAAAAAAAAAAGAATTCCATAAGTGCTTCATTCTTGGCCAAAGGGCAAGAATACATTATATTTAAGGATTGTTGGGATAATTCTGGGTGAAATATACTAATCTCATTATCCAGAAACTGTCAATGTGGTTTGAGCATCAAATGTCACTTCTTCATCAGCCCTAAGAAAATAAGCTCAGTGTAAAGTAAATCAGATATATTTTTACAATATGCCTATATTCTCTGTCCATAGCTGGTAACTTTTGATTTTCTATTTCATTGGGGCTTTCTACTTAATTTTAGAAATACCATTTGGCAGTTTCTTCACAAAGTAAACACAAACTGAAAAACCTCCCTAACAATCTGGCAGTCATATGAAGAACGCTCGTGGCCTGCAGGAGCCTAGCTTCCCTTGTTAGGCCTGCTGCAGTGAATCCTGGGACTTCAGACCTAGGTCAAAAGGATGTCACTGTACTGAACAGTCTTTTACTTTCTCCCCATAATTTACTATTTTCCAACAGTCTAAGTTAGCCTGACATTCAGTTCAGCTCCTTATCATATTTTTCCATAGAATTTTGTGTTTGTATGTGTATTTTCCCATTTAGTATTGATCCTTTCACTGCTGAGAACAGAATTTTCTTTTGCTTGTAACCTTTACTGAAGTCTTTTTTGTGTTTCATCAGGACATTTTATTCAAGTGGTCACAGAAATTCTCCTTATCCTTCTATATAGACTTTTCTTTTCCTGCTTTTAAATCATTTAACAGCAACGATTTAATAGGAAACCAAAGTTTCATCTAGGAAAGAATTTCAAAATTGCCTAAATTAAGGTAAGGAGGTGCTTATTTTCAGTGAGACAGAAAGGTTCTTTCTAAGTCTTCAAAAATGAGATTTGATAAAAAGAAACTTGCAGGGGAAAGTATCTACACTGTAAAGGATAATGTATTCAGAGCACTACTCTATACTGTTGTCTTTTGTCTAGTTGGGTATCGCTGTTACTTGCCAGAGGTAAAATAACTCATTAGCAGCCTGCTCTTTTGGGACACTTAGTAGATGAAAGGCACACCTAGAGTTCTAATACATGTTTATAGACCAACACTAGAGTTTAACTTCCTTCCAGCACAGTTGCGGGCCAAGGGCACATTGCAAGTTGAGGAGCCTGTCCTTTAGGAAAGGTGTGCTAGCAACATCCTCCCCTCCCCCCAGCCCACTGCCCCGATCTATTGCACACCTGGCTTACCTGAGTCTGGAACACATTCCATCCTGGGGTGGGTGGTCTCTGAAGGGCAGGGGAATGTTACCTTCCCAGCATGCACCAGTGCTTATAACTATCACCTGGTGGTATGTACCTGACCTGGCCTGGGACAAAACAGAGCTATGTAGCTTTTGGCTCTTCTGAATCTGTCACTCCTGAGGCAGAAATCTAAAACCACAATTTTTCTCCAATGGATGAAAGGCATTTCCCTTAGTATATTTCTTCAGAATACACTTGTGGTCATTACCTTACAGTAGCAAATTACAGGTTGACTTCATGTACATATTCTTACTATAAAATTTCCCCTTCCTCTCAAAAGATATTTTAGCTTCTTAAAATCTACAGGTATTTCATATAGTTTTAGATCTAGAAAGAATTTCTGAATCAAATTTTATCATTTTATATTTGAGAAAATCATGGTCCAGAGGAGGAAAATTTCCTGAGCATAAAGAAACTATCAAGGTTGGAATAAGTACTGTGTGTCTTCTCTAAACCTACTCCAAGGAGAAATCCAATATTTATGGGACCAAACCGTGAGGCAAAGTGTTTTGGCAAAATTAAGTTAAAAGTCATTGTCACTTTTAAAAGGCAAATTTACATTTTTCCTCACACTACCTCACACTATCAAAGTAATTTAAAAAACTTCCTACATTCTTCTTTGCAATACAGAAAGATGCTTTTCTTAGTAGTACAAATCCATCCTTTTGTAACGTGATTTCCCGAGAGAGAATTTTTTTTTTTTGAATTTTTTTTTCAACGTTTATTTTTTTTGGGGGGGACAGAGAGAGACAGAGCATGAACGGAGAAGGGGCAGAGAGAGAGGGAGACACAGAATCGGAAACTCTGAGCCATCAGCCCAGAGCCTGACGCGGGGCTCGAACTCACGGACCGCGAGATCGTGACCTGGCTGAAGTCGGACGCTTAACCGACTGCGCCACCCAGGCGCCCCTCCCGAGAGAGAAAATTAACTTGGTAATCAGTGGTAATTCTATCCAGATAATTTTTAGTATTGTGAAGTTGGGTTTATGTATTTTTAAGTTGTACACTGTGTTTGTTCACAATGGTAAGAATATGATTTAAGTGCACTGAGAACCAATAGAAGATTGTTTAGAAATACAGGCCTACATCAAGAACCAAGAATAATTTCAAATAAACAACCTAACCTTACACCTGAAGGAGCTAGAGAAAAGAACAAATGAAGCCTAAAGCCAGCAAAAGGAAGGAAATAATAAAGATTAGAGCAGAAATAAGTGAAAGAGAAACTAAAAAAACACAATAAATAGATCAATAAAACTAGGAGATAGTTACTTGAAAAAAATTAGAAACACTGATAAACCTCTAGACTTATCAAAAAGAAAAGAAAAAGGACCCAAATAAAATCACAAATGAGAGAGGAGAAATAACAACCAACACCACAGAGATACAAACAATTATAAGAGAATATTATGAAAAACCATATGCCAACAAATGGGACAACCTGAAAGAAATGTATAAAAATTCCCCAAAAACAAAATCCAGGGCCAGATGGCTTCACAGGCAAATTCTATCAAACATTTAAAGAGGAATTAATACCTATTTTTCTCAAACTATTCCAAAAATAGAAAAGGAAGGAAAAACTTCTAAAGTCACTCTATGAGGCAGCATTTCCCTGATACCAAAACCAGACAAAGACTCCACTAAAAAATAGAACTACAGGCTAATATCCCTGAAGAACATGGATGCAAAAATTCTCAAGAAAATACTAGCAAACTGAATCCAATAATGCATCAAGAGAATCATTCACCATGATCAAATGGGATTTATTTCTAGGTTGAAAGGGTGGTTCAATATTCCCCAATCAGTCATTGTGATACACCACATTAATAAAAGGATAAGAACCATATGATCATTTCAAGAGATGCAGAAAAAGCATCTCACAAATATCCACTTATGATAAAAACTCTCAACAAAGTAGGTTTAGAGAGAATACCTCAACATACCTCAATATAACAAAGGCCATATATGAAAAATCCACAGCTAAAATCATCTTCAATGGGGAAAAACTGGGAGCTTTTCCTCTATGATCAGGAACACGACAGACATGTCCACCCTCACCACTGTTATTTAACATAGTACTGGAAGTCCTAGCCACAGCCATCACACAATAAAATGAAATAAAAAGGCATCCAAATTGGTAAGGAAGAAGTGAAACTTTCACTATTTGCCCACTGTCACTTCACAGGGACTTCTCTTGTAGTAATAATGGTAGTGAAAGAGGCGGCAGTGGTAAGAACAGCTGACAATTAGCGATCAGCTAACAATGTAAGACACTGTGCTAACTACTTCACCCAGATCATCACACTTAATCCACACAATATTCCCACAGACCAGTACTGCTGTTCCTATTTTCAGAAAAGAAATCCAGGGTTTAGAGAGGTTAAATACGGCAGAGTAAGGGCCTCAATCCAGGCAGCCCCCCTGCTGAGCCTGAGCCTTTAACTACTTTACTACACTGTACTGAGGGTTAATCAGGATGACATGTGAAAGTGCTTGGAAATTAGAAAGCACTAAACAAGTGTGAGGGAATTTTTATTGCCACTTCCAGATACTTAGACAAGTGACCACAATTAGCTTTCATCCAATGTTAATAGTTTAAATATTGCTTCCCCTTGTAACAGCTATTCAAAAGACAATGCTTCATATTCAGCAAAAGCTGCAAAAGTACCTGTGAAGGTGTTTTTGTTAAATATGAAATTTATTGTCAAATTGGTTTCCATACAACACCCAGTGCTCATCCCAACAGGTGCCCTCCTCAATGCCCATCACCCACCCTCCACTCACTCCCACTCCCCATCAACCCTCAGTTTATTCTCAGTTTTTAAGAGTCTCTTATGGTTTGCCTCCTTCCCTCTCTGTAACTTTTCCCCTCCCCCATGGTCTTCTGTTAAGTTTCTCAGGATCCACATAAGAGTGAAAACATATGGTATCTATCTTTCTTTGTATGACTTATTTCACTTAGCATAACACTCTCCAGTTCCATCCACGTTGCTACAAAAGGCCATATTTCATTCCTTCTCCTTGCCAAGTAGTATTCCATTGTATATATAAACCACAACTTCTTTATCCATTCATCAGTTGATGGACATTTAGGCTCTTTCCATAATTTGGCTATTGTTGAAAGTGCTGCTATAAACATTGGGGTAAAAGTGCCCCTATGCATCAGCACTCCTGTATCCCTTGGGTAAATTCTTAGCGGTGCTATTGCTGGGTCATAGGGTAGATCTATTTTTAACTTTTTGAGGAAGCTCCACACTGTTTTCCAGAGCGGCTGCACCAGTTTGCATTCTCACCAACAGCGCAAGAGGGTTCCCCGTTTCTCCACATCCTTGCCAGCATCTGTAGTCACTTGAGTTGTTCATTTTAGCCACTCTGACCGGCGTGAGGTGGTATCTCAGTGTGGTTTTGATTTGCATTTCCCTGATGAGGAGTGATGTTGAGCATCTTTTCATGTGTCTGTTGGCCATGTGGATGTCTTCTTTAGAAAAGTGTCTATTCATGTCTTCTGCCCATTTCTTCACTGGATTGTTTGTTTTTTGGGTGTGGAGTTTGGTGAGTTCTTTATAGATTTCTAGCCCTTGGTCTGATAGGTCATTTGCAAGTATCTTTTCCCATTCCGTTGGTTGCCTTTTAGTTTTGTTGATGGTTTTCTTTGCAGTACAGAAGATTTTTATCTTCATGAGGTCCCAATAGCTCATTTTTGCTTTTGTTTCCCTGGCCTTCAGAGATGTGTCGAGTAAGGAGTTGCTATGGCTGAGCTCAAAGAGGTTGTTGCCTGTTTTCTCCTCTAGGGTTCTGATGATTTCTTGTCTCACATTCAGGTCCTTCATCCATTCTTACTTTATTTTTGTGTATGGTATAAGAAAGTGGTCTAGTTTCATTCTTCTGCATGTTGCTGTCTAGTTCTCCTAGCACCATTTGTTAAAGAGACTGTCTTTTTTCCATTGGATATTCTTTTCTGCTTTGTCAAAGATTAGTTGGCCATACTTTTGTGGGTCACTGGAGAGTCTCTATTCTATTCCATTGGTCTACATGTCTGTTTTCGTGGCAAAACCATGCTGTCTTAATGATTACAGGTTTGTAGTAGACGCTAAAGTCTGGGATTATGATGCCTCCCGCTTTGGTCTTCTTCTTCAATACTACTTTGGCTATTCGGGGTCTTTTGAGGTTCCGTACAAATTTTAGGATTGCTTGTTCTAGCTTGGAGAAGAATGCTGGTACAACTTTGATTGGGATTGCATTGAATGTGGAGCTAGCTTCGGGTAGTATTGACATTTTAACAATATTTATTCTTCCAATCTATGAGCACGGAATGTTTTTCCATTTTTTTGTGTCTTCTTCAATTTCCTTCATAAGCTTTCTATAGTTTTCAGCATACAGATCTTTTACCTCTATGGTTAGGTTTATTCCTAGGTATTTTATGATTCTTGGTGCAATTGACAATGGGATTAGTTTCTTTATTTGTCTTTCTGTTGCTTCATTATTAGTGTATAAGAATGCAACTGATTTCTGTACGTTAATTTGTATCCTGCAACTTTGCTGAATTCATGTATCAGTTCTATCAGACTTTTGGTGGAGTCTATCGGGTTTTCCATGTATAGTATCATGTCATCTGCAAAAAGTGAAAGCTTGACTTCATCTTTGCCAATTTTGATGCCTTCGATTTCCTTTTGTTGTCTAATTGCTGATGCTAGAACTTCCAACGCTATATTAAACAACAGCGGTGAGAGTGGACACCCCTGTCACATTCCTGATCTCAGGGGAAATGCTCTCAGTTTTTCCCCATTGAGGATGACATTAGCTGTGGGCTTTTCATATATGGCTTTTATGATGTTTAAGTGTGTTCCTTCTATCCCAACTTTCTCGAGGAGTTTTATTAAGAAAGGATGCTGTATTTTGTCAAATGCTTTTTCTGCATCGATTGACAGGATCATATGGTTCTTATCTTTTCTTTTACTAATGTGAAGTCTCACATTGATTGATTTGTGAATCCTGAACCAGCCCTGCAGCCCAGGAATGAATCCCACTTGATCATGGTGAATAATTCTTTTTATATGCTGTTGAATTCGATTTGCTAGTATCTTGTTAAGAATTTTTGCATCCATGTTCATCAGCGATATTGGCCTGTAATTCTCTTCTTTTGCTGGGTCTCTGTCTGGTTTGGGAATCAAAGTAATGCTGGCTTCATAGAATGAGTCTGGAAGTTTTCCTTCCCTTTCTATTTTTTGGAACAGCTTGAGAAGGATAGGTATTATCTCTGCTTTCAATGTCTGGTAGAATTCCCCAGGGAAGCCATCTGGTCCTGGACTCTTATTTGTTGGGAGAGTTTTGATAACTGATTCAATTTTTTCACTGGTTATGGGTCTTTTCAAGTTTTCTATTTCTTCCTGTTTGAGTTTTGGAAGTTTGTGGTGCTTAGGAATTTGTCCGTTTCTTCTAGGTTGTCCAGTTTGTCGGCATGTAATTTTTCATAGTATTCCCTGATAATTGCTTGTATTATGAGGGATTGGTTGTAATAATTCCATTTTCATTCATGATTTTATCTATTTGGGCCTCTCCCTTTTCTTTTTGAGAAGCCTGGCTAGAGGTGTATCAATTTTGTTTATTTTTTCAAAAAACCAACTCTTGGTTTCATTGATCTGCTCTACAGGTTTTTTTAGATTCTATATTGTTTACTTCTGCTCTGATCTTTATTATTCCTCTTCTGCTTCTATTTCCTTTAGGTGTGCTGTTAGATATTGTATTTGGGATTTTTCTTGTTTCTTGAGATAGGCCTGGATTGCAATGTATTTTCCTTTCAGGACTGCCTTCGCTGCATCCCAAAGCGTTTGGATTGTTGTATTTTCATTTGCATTTGTTTCCACATATTTTTTAATTTCTTCTCTAATCGCCTGGTTGACCCATTCATTCTTTAGTAGGGTGTTCTTTAATCTCCATGCTTTTGGAGGTTTTCCAAACTTTTTCCTGTAGTTGATTTCAAGTTTCACAGCATTGTGGTCTGAAAGTGTGCATGGTATGATCTCAGTTCTTTTATACTTATGAAGGTCTGTTTTGTGACCCAATATGTGATCTATCTTGGAGAATGTTCCATGTGCACTCGAGAAGAAAGTATCTTCTGTTGCTTTGGGATGCAGAGTTCTAAATCATTCAGGGCCCTTGTTTCTTTATTGATCCTGTGTCTAGGTGATCTCTCCATTGTTGTACATGGAGAATTAAAGTCCCCTGCAATTACCACATTCTTATCAATAAGGTTGCTCATGTTTGTGATTCTTTTATATAATTGGGGACTCCCGTATTTGGCACATATACATTTATAATTGTTAGCTCTTCCTGATGGATAGACTGTGTAATTATCATATAATGCCCTTCTTCATCTCTTGTTACAGCCTTTAATTTAAAGTCTAGTTTGTCTGATATAAGTATGGCTACTCCAGCTTTCTTTTGACTTCCAGTTGCATGATAGATAGTTCTCCATCCCCTCACTTTCAATCTGAAGGTGTCCTCAGGTCTAAAATGAATCTCTTGTAGAGAGCAAACAGATGGGTCTTGTTTTTTTTTTTTTTTTTATCCATTCTGATACCCTATGTCTTTTCGTTGGAGAATTTAGTCCATTTACATTCAGTGTTATTATTCAAAGATACGGGTTCAGAGTCATTGTGATGTCTGTAGGTTTCGTGCTTGTAGTGATGTCTCTGGTACTTTGTGGTCCTTGCAACATTTTACTCACAGAGTCGCCCTTAGTATCTCTTGTAGGGCTGGTTTAGTGGTGATGAATTCCTTCAGTTTTTGTTTGTTTGGGAAAACCTTTATCTCTCCTTCTATCCTGAATGACAGACTTGCTGGATAAAGGATTCTTGGCTGCATATTTTTTCTGTTCATCACATTGAAGGTTTCCTGCCATTCCTTTCTGGCCTGCCAAGTTTCAGTAGGTAGGTTTGGCACTCCCCTATGTGTCTACTTTTGTATGTTAGGGCCCGTTTATCCCTAGCTGCTTTCAGAATTCTCTCTTTATCCTTGTATTTTGCCAGTTTCACTATGATATGTCGTGCAGAAGATCGATTCAAGTTATGTCTACAGGGGGTTCTCTGCGCCTCTTGGATTTCAATGCTTGCTTCCTTCCCCAGATCAGGGAAGTTCTCAGCTAGGATTTGTTCAAGTACACCTTCAACCCCTTTCTCTCCTCTTCTTCTGGAATTCCTATGATATGGATATTGTTCCGTTTGATTGCATCACTTAGTTCTCTAATTCTCCCCTCATACTCCTGGATTTTTTTCTCTCTTTTTCTCAGCTTCCTCTTTTCCCATAACTTTATCTTCGAATTCACCTATTCTCTCCTCTGCCTCTTCAATCTGTGCAATGGCCACCTCCATTTTATTTTGCACCTCATTTATGGCATTTTGAAATTCCTCCTGACTATTTTCTAGTCCCTTGATCTCTGTAGCAATAGATTCTCTGCTGTCCTCTATGGTTTTTGCAAGTGCAGTGATTAATTTTATGACTCTTATTCTAAATTCTTGTTCCGTTGTATTGCTTAAATCGGTTTTGATCAATTGGTTAGCTGTCGCTACTTCCTGGAGTTTCTTTTGAGAATTCTTCTGTGTCATCACTTTGGGTAGTCCCTGGGTAGCTCCAAACTGCAGGGCACTTCCCCTGTGCTGCCCGGAGTAACTTGTGTTGGTGGGTGGGGCTGCAGTCAGATCCCATGTCTGCCCCCAGCCCACTGCTGGGGCCACAGTCAGACTGGTGTGTACCTTATCTTCCCCCCTCCCAGGGGCAGGACTCTGTGGGGTGGTGTGGCCCCTGTCTGGGCTGTTTGTACACTGCCAGGCTTGTGCTGCTTCAATGGGATCTGGCCAAGGGCTTATTAGATGGGGTGGATCTGCAAGGTGCATACGGGCGGAAGGGGCAGGCTTAGCTAGCTCTGTTGGTGGTGGTCCCCTGCGGGAGGGGCCCTGCAGCACCAGGAGGGAGGCAGGTCAGTTGGAGGGATGGACCCACAGAAGCATAGCATTGGGTGTTTGCCTGGTGCAAGCAAGTTTGGTGATGGCAACTGGTTCCCTTTGGAATTTCGGCTGGGGGATGGGAGAGGGAGATGGAGATTCCCAGCACCTTTGTTCCCCTGTTGAGCTGAGCTCTGTCTTCTGGGCTCAACAACTCCCCTTCTGGCATCCTCTTGCCCTCCCCACTCTCCGAGAGCAGAGCTGTTGACTTTTAACATCTCAGATGTTAAGTCCTGCTGGCTGTCAGAACTCATGGAGTCTGGCCCCTCCGCTTTTGCAAGCCAGACTTCGGGCGTTCCCTCCACTGCCCCGGCTCCCTCCCACCAGTCCGTGCAGCATGCACCGCCTCTCTGCTCTTCGTACCGTCTTCTGTGTGTCTCTTGTCTATGCTTGGGTCTGGAGAGTCCATTCTGCTAGTCTTCCGGGGGTTTTGGGTTATTTTTAGGCCCATGTGGGTGGAATCTAAGTGATCATGAGGACAAGGTGAGCCCAGTGTCCTCCTACGCTGCCATCTTTTCTCTATGAGTTGAAGGTGTTTTTTTTTTTTTTAATTTTTAACATTTATTCAGTTTCGAAGACAGCATAAGCAGGAGAGGGGCAGAGAGAGAGGGAGACAGAATCTGACGCAGACTCCAGGATCTGAGCTGTCAGCACAGAGCCTGACGCAGGGCAGGACTTGAACTCACAAATCGTGAGATCATGATATAAGCTGAAGTCGGACGCTTAACCAACTAAGCCACCCAGGCACCCTAGAAGTACCTGTGAAGTGTTTAAAGGTAGAACGTCAGGAAAATACACATATATATATCTTTCTCATAGATATTTCTACATTTTGCATATATAGAATTGAGAGCGGAATTTTGGTTTTATATCTTCAGAAAGGTTTAAGTAGAAACATGAGGAAAGACTTGTTATGGATAACCACTGAGCCATGCTATCTACTTTATAGAAAGATTAACATTTTGGAGGAACTTATTCAGTTTAAGTAAGTATGTATATGTGGATCATGAAATAGATAAATTCACATTAGAAAGGACATGAATATCATCCATATTTCACCTGTATTTGAAATAACAGTATAATTCTCTGACCCACAAAACCCATTAGCTTACAACAATTTCTTTCATTCACTTATCAAATATTTTTCAAATACTATGTCCTAGGCTCTGTGACAAGCTCAGTGGGTGAAGATAAAGACAAAGCTCTGTTCTCAAGAGTTCACTGGTGGGGCATCTGGGGGCCTTAGTCAGTTGAGTGTTTGTTGATTTCCCTGACTCTTGATTTCAGCTCAGGTCATGATCTTATGGTTCCTGGGATTCAGCCTGCTTGGGATTCTCTCTCTCCCTCTCTCTCTACCACTCCCCTGCTCTTTCTCTCTCTTTCTCTCTCAAAAATAAACTTAAAAAAAAAAAAAAGAGTTCATTGGTAAGTATACCATAATAGAATTTCATGTTATAGGTACAGCAACCCTAGAAATAAAGTCATGGCACTGTAAGGACTGGAACACAAGGAACATTGCCAAGAGGGATAAGGCATGAGCTGAGTCTCACAGCCGGAACCTAGCTTGGTGGGGTGGTGGTGGTGTGGGGCAGCAGAGTGCACACAAGGAAACAGCATGAAAGAAGGAATCAGTGTGTGTGTACATTCAGGGAGCCTCAAGTTGCTGGGTGTAGCCAGAGTATTGGGAAATAAGACTATCAGATCACAAAGGCCACGTATGCGTCATTAAGGAATTTTGCTCTTAATCTAGACAGTGATGTGTTAGCCAATGAAAGATTCATTTCAGAAAGAGGATTTGTCACAATGTGCAGGCTATTATAGAAGAGGTTAAAATTAATGGCTAAAATTAATGGTTAAAATTAAGAGAAGGAGGCTACTGTACTGCTACAATTGAGAGATGATCGGGAATGGAGAATAATCTGATTAAATTGCATATTTAGGGAGTGGGAAGGAAGGAGTTATTTACCAGGATAGGGAATACAGGAGAAGGGAGGAGGGCAGGCCTAGTTTTGGACATGCTAAGTTCTGGATCCTGGGTATGGAGATGCCTATTTGGGATCACCAGTGTATGTATAATAGTTGAAGCCATAAACACAAAATTGTCCATGAAGTTGGTACATCTTAAGGGGGAAGAGAAGAAAAACTCAAAAAGAAATCCTGGGAAACATCAACATTTGCAAAATGTCCAGAGGGGGATTTACATAAACCAAAGAAGGGGAGATTTTGAACTTGGAAGTCACTGGTGATCTTGGTGAAAGCACTTTGAGTAGAATGGTGGGAGAAAAAGCCAAAGTATAGTGGGTAGAAAGTGAATGTGTAGTGTTGGGGCACCTGGGTGGCTCAGGTCATGATCTCATGGTTCATAAGTTCAAGCCCCACAATGGGCTCTCTGCTGTCAGTGCAGAGCATGCTTTGGATCCTCTGTCTCCCTCACTCTCTGCCCCTCCCCCGCTCATGGTTTTTCTAAAAAATAAATATTTAAATTTTTTTTTAAAAAAGTGTGTCGTGTCAAAATGAAAAAAGTGAAGGCAGAATGCTCTTTGAGATGCTTCGTTGTGACGGAAAGGTGTGGTAAGTGTGACAGAAGCCAATGAGCTGTTACTTCTCTTGTGTCAGAAACAGAACAGCACCCAGTGATAGTAATACAATAAAGCCTGATGATGTTGGCTTGTTTTACAAGTGATCACTTAATTTTGGCAGCTTGGACTAAAACAAATGCAGGAATTAAACTGTTAGGAAAATATGAAAGTGCTAGTCTCAGGGCAGGTAATCTTTTTTTTTTTTATTTTTTTTTTTTACGTTTATTTATTTTTGAGAGAGAGGGAGAGACGGAGTGTGAGCAGGGGAGGGGCAGAGAGAGAGGGAGACACAGAATCTGAAGCAGGCCCTAGGCTCCAAGCTGTCAGCACCGAGCCCGACGCGGGACTCAGACCCACGAACTGTGAAATTATGACCTGGGCCGCAGTCGGACACTCAGCCGACTGAGCCACCCGGGAGCCCCAGGACAGGTAATCTGATCCAACAAGGAAGCCAGATTTTCCCAAGTTAATTATAGATAATGTTTTCAAAATTGTATTATTTGTTTTTCTAAAAATATCAAATATTTGTTAGACTTTATATATAATGTACAATAAAAATAATGGTTTCAGTCTTCCTTTTTCACAACATTGATTTGGGGAACATATCCCCATATATTTCTCACTGCATGCAGTAAATCTCAAAGGAAGGGTGGGTATGTGTGATTTGAAAAAAGTGTTCTAGACAGTCTGATCTGTATTCCTAATCTTTAGATGAGACTCCATGCCCTACAGATCCAGTCTAGGAAGGTAGCTCAGTAAATGTTAAACTATCTCAACATGCCCAATATAAGAGGTGGAGGCAAAAGCAATTGGTTTAGTATGGTTTCCGCACTAAATCTGTATGTGGCCTTGCATGAGTTATTTAAGACTCCTTGAGTCTGTTCCCTCACCTGAAAATTGAAAGGGTTGTATGAGAGGATCTTTGAAGTTCTTTATAGCTCTTGATATTTTATGATTTGTTGACAGGTGAGTCTAGGATTGCTGAATTTGGTTTATTTTCTCTCTATTTTTCTCTATGCTTTATTTGCTTTCTGCTTGGTGATTTTCAAGAACACAAGGAACAATTTCCTTCCATGCCTCCTGTTCTAGCCATTTGCCACTCTGTTCCCACCTGCCTAATTCCTACTTAGGTTTGGCTTCCAGCACTACTTCCTCAATGGAGACTTCTCCAAACTTTTTTTTTTTTTAATGTTTATTTATTTTTGAGAGAGAGAGAGAGAGGGAGGGAGGGAGGGAGGGGCAGGGAGGGGAGGAGAGGGGAGGGGGAGGGGCAGAGAGAGAGGGAGACACAGAATCAGAAGCAAGCTCCAGGCTCTGAGCTGTCAGCACAGAGCCTAATGTGGAACTCGAGTTCGTGAACCATGAGATCATTACCTGAGTTGAAGTCAGACACTTAACTGGCTGAGCCATCCAGGCACCCCTTTTTACATGTTTAATTTTTTAAATGTTTATTTCCAACCTTTTTATTAGGAAGGAATCTCTCTTTCCTCTAACTTCTCAGAACACCTGATCTTTATTTTGCTTACAGGATTCTTTGCTTTGGCATTCACGTTTCATTTTCTAGACCAGAGGATGGTGCATATTTTCTACACAGGGCCAGAAAATAAATATTTTATGTTTTGCATATCACACAGTCTCTATCACAATGACTCAACCCTACCCTGTAGACAGCAGCCATATGTAATGAATGGGTGTAGTTATGTTCCAACAAAACTTTATTTACAAACAAGTGATGGTTTGACCTGTGGATCTTAGTTTGCTGACCCTTGTGCTAGACTATAAGGTTCTTGAGAGCAACTTCCACACTATTTTCTTTCTGCATTATTTGTGATATCTAGTAATAGTATATTCTTGGCTGAAGAGGGCATACAAATAATTTGAATATATTGTGTTTACTTAAAATAGGAGGAAAGAAAATCAATAGCCATTACCTTTATGTTGTTCGTATCAAGAAAAAAATGAGAGAATGAATATGAAATCATATGAAGATGTACAGGCATTAGCCCCCTTGGCTTGCTTCTCCCCTCAATAATCAGAGTCTTTACATCACTATATTTTGGACAGAGTATTTTTTCCTCTTCTAAATCTAGGGCAAAATAAATTTCACTGGGCATGCAATGCCAAAAGTCAAACGACCCTTCTGTATGTACACAAAATCACATTTCTCCCAAATTTTTGTTTTGAAAATGTCAAGCTGTCAGAAATGTTGGAGAATAGGAGACAATGAACTATACTCTTTACCTAGACTCACTGGTTGATGTTTTGCCACATGTGCAAAAGCACATTTAAAAAATAAATTTTATTATAAACTGAATCCATTTTAAGTATATACTTCAATAAGTTTTGACAAATGTTATGTGTCCATGTAAGAACCACCCTAATCAAGATGAAGAATAGTTTCATCATCCACAAAAGTTCCCTTGTGCTCCTCCACATTTGAGGCTCTGGGTAACCGCTGATCTGCTTTGTGTCATAGATTATTTTGTGTCTTCTAAAATTTCAAATAACTAGAATCATATGGTAGACTTTTGAATGTGGCTTTTTTCCCTACTCTGAATAATGCTTCCATGAATTCTAATTCATCCATGTTGTTCAATGTATTAATAATTATTCCTTTTTATTGCTAAATATTATTCCATTGTACAAGATATACCACAATTTGTTATCAATTCACCTGTTGGTGGTGTGTTGTTTAGGGATTTTAGTTATTTATGAATATGGCTGCTAAGATCATTCTTATGCAAGTCTTTTTTTGTGAAGAAATATTTTCATTTTTCTTGGATAAAAAGCTAAGAGTGAAATTGCTAGGCTGTAGGGTTAAGTGTATGTTTATAATAAATTGCCAAACTCAAATCACACTTTTTAAAACACAGGAATTTGTTAATTTATTTGTCAAGATTCAAGAGAAAGCAAGTTATCTTTCAAGGAACACAACCACATACTGAAGTGTATAGATTTAATGGACTCTCATTTGCTGCAGTCAGAGGTGTTAATGAGACCTAATATTGCTGCTTTTACTTCTCTAACCAGACTGCTTTCACAGGTGAGAACGAACTGAGCAAGAGCAGAGGCCAACCACAAAGAATGCTTTTTCCCACATCTCATAAACCCCAGGAGGAGTGGGAAAGGGCACAGAAACAGGAACTTAGCTCTGTGTATGACCATTTTAATGTCTGGGGTTACTGTTTTCTTTCATTTATTGAAAAAGCCAGAAGGCCTTCTGCCTGATGTCCTGCTATGCCTAAGTACAAATATAAGGACATTGGGATGTAAGCTTCAGGAGGGCAGGTGGAGAGACTGCATTATTACAGGGTGCTGGGAAAGGCCTAAACAGGATTTCCCTGTATTTGTCTTTCCCACTTCTACCCACAGCCCACATGTGACCACTAGTAGTCTCTTTCTATCCTCTCTCCTTCCTCAGCCCTCCCCTTGTTTCTCTTCTCATTCTCTTTCTGGGTCTCATTCTTATCTTCCTTTTGGTCTCAGTCTTCTGTTTTCTCTCACCTTTCTGCTTTCTCAATGTGTGCACACCTGTGTATGTGTATGACTCTTAACCTTTCTAGGTTTCTTTATCTGAGGCTTCTGTTCCCACTCTCCTCTTCCTGAACAGAAGTTACCAAATCTGTATCTTCAGACTTGTTAGACATAAGCTATATACTATTGGAACTATTCCTAAACTATTAGAACTATTGCTTTGCAATTGTTGATGGTGGCCTTTGTACTTCTCATCTGTGGTTTTTTTAATTGCAGCTAGAACATTCTACTACAGGGTCCCATCTGAGACTGGGACTGCACATTTTATCAATCTCCATGTTAAAGAACAATACTGTGTTCAAATGAGCACAAAATCTACACTGAATAGCTCTCAGCTCCTTTAAAAAATTTTCATAAACAGCTGTGTTAATAATTTCTCTGCAAGTATTACAAATGTGTTTCATTTATATAACTAGATACACAGTCTACCATGAAAGCTTTTCTTTCCTTTCATAGGAACAATCATTTTTCCAATAAGGAAATCTTTGTAAGTTCAAGGCCATATTTAAGCCCCAAGAAATAAGCCTTGGTATATAAATTACCAGTGTCTCAGCCACTAGGGTCAATGCACGCAGCTGATGGAAACCACATAATTCTTATCAAATCATTCCAGGTTTTAGGACTTCTATTTTTCCTTAAAAAATTTTTTTTAATGTTTATTTATTTTTGAGAGAGAGCATGAGCGGGGGAGGGGCAGAGAGAGAGATACACACAGAATCTGAAGCAGGCTCCAGGCTTTGAGCTATCAGCACAGAGCCTGACCTGGGCCTGAACCCACGGACTGGGAGTTCATGACCTGAGCCGAAGTCAGATGCCAACTGACTGAGCCACCTATGCACCCCTGCACTTCTTTTAAAATATATGTGTGTGATGGAGTGCCTGGGTGGTTCAGTTGGTTGAGCATCCGACTCTTGATTTCAGTTTATGTTAGGATCTCATGGTTTGTGGGATTGAGTCCTACATCAGGCTCTGGGCTGACAGACTGTTTGTGATTTTCTCTCTCCCTCTCTCTCTCTGCAACCCCTTCTTCTCCTCCCTCCCGCTCACACACACGCATGTTCTCTATCAAAATAAATAAACATTTAGGAAATGTGTGTTTGTGTGTGTATAAAATCTCAAACTTCAGAAAAGCTGGTATCTAGAATCATGCTACATCTAGTTGTTGTGTCTCTTTTCTACCCATCTAAAAAACTGCTCACTGTGATCTTGAACTTTCATGATTTTGACACTTTTGAAGATTATAGATTATTTTGAAGAATGTCTCACAGTTTGGGTATGTTTTCTGTTTCCTCATGATTAGATTCAGATTATGTATCTTTGACAGCCATATCACAGAAGTGATGCTATGTTCTCACTGCAGCCTATCAAGTGGCAGACAATTTTGATTTGTGCATTATTGACAATATATACTTTGATCACTTAATAAGGTGGCATGAGCCAGGTTTTTCCACTATAAAGTTTCTCTCATTTTGTAATGAATAACACTTGTAATGTTAACTATATTGGAATTAAAATATTTAATTAAAAAACAAGAATAAATACAAATTTAAAAAAAGAACACTAATAAAAAGATCCATTAATTGCAACACTGGGTATTCACCCAAAAAATACAAAAACACTAATTCAAAAGGATATATGCACCCCTATGTTTATAGCATCAATATTTATAATTGCCAAGATATGAAAACAGTCCAAGTGTCCATCGACTGATGAATGGATAAAGATGTAGTATACAGACACAACAGAATACTATTGTCACAAAAAAGAATGAAATCTTCCATTTACAATGACATGAATGGAACTAGCTACGCTAAGCGAAATAAATCAAAGAAAGACAAATGCCATATGATTTCATTCATATATGGAATTTAGGAAACAAAACAAATGAGCAAAGGGAAAAAGAGCAAGAGAGACAAACGAAGAAACAGACTTTTAACTATAGAGAAAAAACTGATGGTTACCAGAGGGGAGGTGGATGGGTGATGGGGATAAGGAGTGCACTGGTGAGGAGCACTGGGTGATGTACTGAAGTGTTGAATCACTAGATTATACACCTGAAACTAATGTTACTGTATGTTAACTAATTGGGATTTAAGTAAAAACTTAAAAAAAATAATTCTGTAGGGATGTACTCTGAAACTAGGTAAATATCTTGTTCCTCATACATGTTCATTTTTCTTAGGAAATGGGTATGGTGTATTTCATAAATGAAATAAATATCTTTCATTGTTAAAAAAAAATGGCAGAATGATACGTGGAGCAGGATTGGAGATACACGTCTTCCTGCTTGCACCAAGAGATCAATTACAATTTGTTTCTATTTAAAATATGTCATTATTTCCCCAAACAGCAGTATAATAAGTATCTTCTTTCCTTACATTTTCCTTCATGTTTGAAACCTGAGACAAGCAAGCTTCTGAAGGGCAAAAGATAAGGCCATGTCATTTCACCATGAACTCAGTATCCTTCACACCTTCCAGCCAAGGCTGTTACCACTTAGCATCCCCTCCTCTTTCTCCTTGCTTTTAGTCTGTAAGCTTTACCAAGGTTGATATTTTCTCACTTTTCCAAGCATAATGATTACAGTACTCAGCCCTCAGGTCTCAGTTTAGATATCATCTCTTTAGATATCATCAGGAACTTTTCCCTGACCTGGTACATCTCACACACTGTCTTCACTCGTTATAAGCCTTAAAATGTGGTATATGTGTTTACTTGTTTGAACTATCTACCTACCACATTGTAAACTCCAAGAAGACTGAGACTATGGCTTTAATTTACTAACTAAAAATTTAATAATGTGACTAGAACAACACCAATAGATTTAAACTACTTTTCATTTTTCTGCTATCCCATCCCCTGCCTCTGGACCTAAGTAACCACGATCATGAGTTCTGTTCATCATTCCCTTACTTAAAAAGCTTTTTTTAAATCACAGATGTATGTGTCTCTAAAGAACATTAGGGGAGCCTGGGTAACTCAGTTGGTTAAGCATCTGACTTCAGCTCAGGTCATGATCTCACGGCTCATGAGTTCGAGTCCTGCATCAGGCTCTGTGCTGACCGCTCAGAGCCTGGAGTCTGCTTCGGATTCTGTGTCTCCCTCTTCCTGTCCTTCTCTCTCTCTCTCTCTCTCTCTCTCTGAAAAATAAACATTAAAAAACGTTTTTTTTTTTTAAAAAAGAATATAATGTAGAGTTTTCCTTGCTTTCATGCTTTACGAAAATAATATTTAAAAAATAAGTCAGTGGTCAGAAGATAATAGAGTAGGCTAGACTCACCTTGTTCTACGAGTACACCTAGATAACACACACGAGTGTAAATAACTCAGAAAACGACCTGAAGACTGGCAGAACACTCTCCACAGCTGAATGTACAGAAGACGCCACACTGAATAGGGTAGGAAGGGTGGAGACATGGACAGAGGCCAAAATGACTTGTGGGACTGAGAGAGGGAGGGACATTCCAGGTGTGGAGACAGGAGAGAAGCAGACCCCACCCCAGGCACAGGGGACCCTCCCTGGTAAGATCAATCCCCAAAACATTTGGCTCTAAAAACTAGAGGGGATTAACTTTACCAGTTCTTACAATCAGTGGGGCTTAAACCCTAGAACTTTAAAAATCAATGAATTCAGCTCTGGGAGAGCCGGAGGGCAATAGGAAATGGAGTCCCTGCCCTTAAAGAGACAGCACAACAAACAGCCCTACTGAGATAAGAGCAGAGAAGCAGCAGTTTGAAAGATGCCAGGGGTATATGGGAGGGAGATTTGTTTACTAATCTCAGAGCCTGTGCTGGAGAGGCAGGGATTGTTGGGAGACTTCTGTAAGAACAAAACAGCTGGCAGTGCCATTTCTCCCCACCCACCCAGCCTAGGTACATAGACATATGCAGGAAGTAGTGTAGTGCCAATAGTCTCCACCTAGATTGCTAATAGTGTGCCCTGCCACTGTGTGCTTCTGTGGAACCACCCCCTCCATCCTGGCCTTGGCAGGAGTTTTCCAAAGCAGCTCCAAGTCCCCTCCCATAGCAGACCCGTGAAAACTGCTAACACTGCACATCCAGCCCCCATGTTTCCTTGTGATCTGTCCCCTCCAACATGCACTCAGCACACCCATCCAAGGCAGTGCAACAGAAGTGGCAGTGTGCAAACAGTCCTGAAAGGGGTCAGAACCACTCCAAAGTGACTCCTGCCTGGGGAGAGGGGAAGAAAACTCCATACACTAGTTCCATTGTGGCCCTAGTGGTGGGCTGGGGATAAATATTGGGTCTGACTACAGGCCCCACCCACCAACGAAAGCTCAGGAAGACAACACAGGGAAAGTACCTTGCTATTCAGTGTGATCACAGCTCTGACAAATACATGGTATGACCCAACTCAAACCCAAGGCAGACCCAGACTATTGTGCATACAGGAGGCAAAGAGGGCAACTGAAGACAACTGGGACTAAAGGAAAACACAGCTCAGCCACAACAGTAGGACACATGCAACATATATAGGAGACAACCCTGAAGCGCCAGGCTCTGGTGAATAGGGAACATTACCCTAAAGAGCACTATAGGACCTCTTCTTGATAAAGCCACTACTTTAAAGAGTGGGAGACATAGCGGACTTTCCTGACACACAGAGACAGACACAGAAAACTAGACAAAATGAGGAGACAAAGAAATACATCCCAAATCAAAGATCAGGACAAAATCATAGCAAGAAAGTGAAACAAAACAGAGATAAGCAATATAACAGATGGGGACCTTAAAGTAATAGTCATAAAGATCCTCACTGTATTTGAGAAGAGTGAAAGACCCTCCAAAAAAAAAAAAAAAAAGATAGACAGCATAAGAAAGCATCAACAGGAGATGAAAAACTCAGTAAATGATATTAAAAACATGCTAGAGGGAATAAGTAGACTAGAGGAAGCAGAAGAATAGATCAGTGACCTGGAGGAGAGAGTAATGGAAGGCAATCAAACTGAACAGGAGAAAGGAAAAAGATGATAAAGAATGAAAATAGATTAAGGAAACTCAGCAACACTGTCAAATGTAATCACATTTGCATTATAGGGATCCCAGAGGGAGAAGAGAGAGAAAAGAGGGCAGAAAACTTATTTAAAGAAATAATAGTGAAAATTTCTTGAAACTGAGGCAGGAAACAGAAATCCAGATCCAGGAAGCACAGAGATTCCACAACAAAATCAACTCAAGGAGGTCTAAACAAAAACATACAATAATTAAAATAGCAAAAAAGTAGTGATAAAGAGAATTTTAAAAGTAGCAAGAGAAAAGAAAACAGTTATATACAAGGGAAACCCCATAATACTATCAGCTAATATTTCAGCAGAAACTTTGCAGGCCAGAAGCAAGCGGCATGATATATTCAAAGTGCTGAATGAAAAAAACTTGCAACCAAAAATACTCTATCCAGCAAGGCTATCATTTACAACAGAAGAAGAGGTAAAGAGTTTCCCAAACAGAAGTTAAAGAAGTTCACCACTAAGCCAGCCTTAGAAGAAATGTTAAAGAGCACTCTGATGGAAAGGAAAGACCATAAGCAGGAATAAGGAAAGTAGGATCAAAAAAGCAGTAAAATTAAGTATATCTATAAAAAGTCATCAAGGGATTCACAAAATAAAAATACGTAAAGTATGACACCATATACCTAAAGTGTGGTGGGGAGAGGAGTAAAAATTTAGTGCTTTAGAATGGGTTCAAACATATTATAGGCTGCTATATGCATAAGATGTTATATATAAACCTAAAGGTAACCACAAATAAAAAACTGGTAGCAGATATACAAAAAATAAAATAGTAATCCAAGTATATCACTAGTGAAAGCCAGGACACTAAGAGAAGAGAGCAAGAGAAGGAAGGATCAGAGAACTACAAAAATAACCATAAAACAAGTAAATAAAATGTCAATAAGTACATATCTATCAATAATTACTTTGAATGTGAATGGACTAATCAGTCCAAAAGACAAAGGGAGACAAAATGGATAAAAAAAGACCTTGCCTACAATATGCTATAATATGCTGCCTATAAGAGACTCTCTTCATACCTAAGATACATGCAGACTGAAAGTGAAGAGATGGAAAAGCATTTATTGTGCAAATGGAAGTGAACAGAAAGCCAGGGCAGCAATACTTATATTGGACAAAACAGATTTTAAAAACAAAGAATGTAACAAGAGACAAAGAAAGACACTACATAATCAGAAAGGAAACAACCCAACAAGAATACATAACAATTGTAAATATTTATGCACCCAACATGGAGAATCCAAATGCATAAAGCAGCTACTAACAAACATAAAAGAAGTAATCAGTACTAATACAGTAAGGGTTACGAGACTTTACATCTCCATACATCAATGCATAGATCATCCAGACAGAACATTAACAAGAAAACAATAGCTCTGAATGAATGACACACTGGACCAGATGGATCTATCAGGTATATGTAGAACATCATATCCTAAAACAGAATACACGTTCTTTTCATGTGCACATGGAATATTCTCCAGAATAGATCACATGTTACGCCACAAAATAAGTCTCAACAAATTCAAAAAGATTGAAGTCAGGCACCTAGGTGGCTCAGTCGATCGAGCGTCTGAGTCTTGATATCAGCTCAGGTCATGATCTCACTGTCATGGGACTGAGCCCCACGTCCATGCTCAGCACAGAGCCTGCCTGGGATTCATTCTCTCTCTCTTTCTCTGCCTCTATGTCCATGCTCCCTTTCTCTGTTAAAATAAACTTAAAAAAAAAAATTGAAGCTATCTTTTCTGGCCACAACGCTATGAAACTAGAAGTCAACCACAAGAAAAAATCTGGAAAGTGCATAAACACATTAAGGTTAAATAACATGCTACTAAATAATGAATGAGCCAAGAAAGAAATCAAAAAAGAAATAAAAAAATACATAGAGACAAATGAAAATGAAAATGCAATGCTCCAAACTTTTGAGGATGCAGCAAAAGCTGTTCTAAGAGGGAAGTTTATAGCAATACAGGTATGCCTCAAGAAGCAAGAAAAATCTCAAATAAACAACATAAGCTTACGGCTAAAGGAGCTAGAAAAAGAACAAACAAAACTCCCAAAATGTATAAGAAAGGATATAATAAAGATTTGAAAGAAATAAATGAAATAGAGACTAAAGAAAAATACAAAACATAAATGAAACCAGAAGCTGGTTCTTTGAAAAGAACAAAATTGATAAACCTTTAGCCAGACTCATAAGAGAGAGACGTGGGGAGAGAGATAAAGAGAGAGAGAGGGAGAGAGAGAGAGAGAACTCAAACTCAGAAATGAAAAAGAAACAACTGACACCACAGAAATACAAAGGATTTTAAAAGAATATTAGGAAAATAATTATGGTTGGCCAGCAAATTGGACAACCTAGAAGAAATGAATAAATTCCTGGAAACAGATAGCCTGTCGAAAACTGAATCAGGAAGAAATAGAAAATTTGAACAGAACAATTACCAGTGATGAAAATGAATCAGTAATCAAAAAACTCCCAACAAACAAAAGTCCAACCCAGATGGCTTCACAGGTGAATTCTATCAAACATTTGAAGAAGAGTTAATACCTATTCTTCTAAGAGAAAGAAAAGCTTCAAAATTCATTTTATGAGGCCTGCCTTACCTTGAAACCAAAACAGGATACAGACAAGACAAAAAAAAAAAAAAAATAGAACTACAGGCCAATATCTCTGATGAACACACATGCAAAAATCCAAAAAAAAAAATATTAGCGAATCCAGCAATACATTAGAAAAATCATTCACCACGATCAAGTGGGATTTACTCCTGGGATATAAGCATGGTTCAATGTTTGCAAATCAATCAAGGTGATACATCAAATTAACAAGAGAAAGTATAAATGAAAACCATATGATCATTTCAACAATTGTAGAAAAAGCATTTGACGCAGTACAACATGCATTTATGATAAAAACTCTTAAGGGGTTTACAGGGAACATACCTCAACATAATAAAGGACATCTATGAAAAACCCACAGCTAACATCATACTCAATGGTGAAAAACTAAGCTTTTCCCTTCAGATCAGGAACAAGACAAGGATGTCCACTCTCAACACTTTTACTCAAGATAGTACTGGAAAGTCTGAGTCACAGCGATTGGTCAAGAAAAGGCAATAAAACGCATCCAAACTGGGAAGAAAGAAGTAGAATTTTTACTATTTGCCGATGACATGATACTCTATATAGAAAACCCTAAAGACTCCACCAAAAAACTTAGAACTGATAAATGAATTCAGTAAGGTCATAGGATACAAAACCAATATGCAAAAATCCATTGCATTTCTATACACTGATACTGAAGTAGTAAAAAGAGAAATTAAGAAAACAAATCTTTAAAATTTCACCCAAAATACTAAAATATCTAGGAATAAACTTGATCAATGATGTAAAAAACCTGTACTCTAAAAAGTATAAAACACTGATGAAAGGAATTGAAGATGACACAAACAAATGGAAAGAAATTCCATGCTCACGGATTGAGAGAACAAATACTGTTAAATGTCAATATTACCCAAAGCAATCTACAGATTTAATACAATCCCTATGAAAATACTGACAGCATTTCTCACATAACTAGAACAAATAATCCTAAAATGTGTAGGGAACTACAAAAGACCCCATGTACTCAAAGCAATCTTGAAAAAGAACAAAACCGGAGGTATCATAATCCCAGATTTCAAGATATACTTCAAAGCTGTAGAAATCAGAACTGTATGCAGTTGGCACAGAAATAGATCTATGATCCTCATAGATCAATAGAAGAGAACAGGGATCCCGAAAATAAATCTATGATCAACTGATCTTCAACAAAGGAGGCAAGAATATGCAATGGGAAAAAGAGTCTCTTCAACAAATGGCGCTAGGAAAACTGGACAGCTACGTGCAAAAGAATAAAACTGGACAACTTTCTTACACCATACTGAAAAATAAACTCCAAATGGATTAAAGACCTAAATGTGAGACCTGAAGCCATAAAAATCCAAGAAGAGACCACAGGAGGTAATTTCGCTGACATTGGCCATAGCAACATTTTTCTAGATAAGTCTCCTAAAGCAAGGGAAACAAAAGCTAAAATAAACTACTGGGACTACATCAAATTTAAAAGCTTCTTCTCAGAAAGGGAAACAATCAACAAAACTACAAGACAACCTACTGAATGGGAGAAGATATTTGCAAATGACATATCTGATAAAGGGTTAGTATCAAAAATATATAAAGAACTTATACAACTCAACACCCAAGAAACAAATAACCCAATTAAAAAATGGGCAGAAGACATGAACAGACATTTCTCCAAAGAAGACATTCAGATGAATGTGAACAGATACATGAAAAGATGCTCCACATCACTCATTATCAGGGAAATGCAAATCAAAACCACAATGAGATATCACCTCACACCTGTCAGAATGGCTAACACCAAAAACACAAGAAACATCATGCTGGCAAGGATGTGGAGAAAAAGGAATCCTCGTGCACTGTTGATGGGAATGCAAATTGGTGCAGCCATTGTGGAAAACAGTTTGGAGGTTTCTTAAAAAATTAAAAACAGAACTATGATATGATATAGTAATTCCACTACTGGATATTTACCCAAAGAATATGAAAACACTAATGGAAAAGATAGATGCACCCCTATGTTTACTGCAGCATTATTTACCACAGCCAAGTTATGGAAGCAGCTCAACTGTCCATTGATAGATGAACAGAAAAAGAAGATGTGGTATGTATGTATGTGAATGTACACATGTGTATGTATGTAAATTATAATAGAATAGTTTTTATATAATATTTATGTATTTTAATATATATTAAATATTTTTATATTATATTTTTAATATTTAATACATTTATATAATATAAATATAATTTTTCTTAATGCTTATTTAGTTTTGAGAGAGACAGATAGCGTGAGTGGTGGAGGGAGAAAGAGAGGGGTACAGAGGATCTGAAGTGGGTTCTGTGCTGACAGCAGAAAGCCTGAAGCGGGGCTCAAACCCATGAGCCATAAGATCATGACCTAAGCCGGAGTCAGACACTCAACCAATTGAGCCACCCAGGTGCCCCTATCTTGTGAAATTTAAACTGAGTTTATGGGCTTATCTTGAAAGCTTTTGCTAAAAGATTTTCAACTGTTCCAAATGGGACTTACTAGCAGTATTTATATAAAAAGATCACACAGGTAGGTGACAGACATTTGGTCCCTCGTTTGCTCAACAAATTATAAAATGATTACTTGGAAAAGTAGGCTTATAGTCTGACCATAGTGCTATTATTAGGCTTGATTGTTGAATACATGTCTAAGCCTAGTATATCAATAAAACAAATATTTATTGTTTAATTTCTAATTTATATATATATATACACTATATATAATACATATATTTTATATACACACACAATGGAATATTAGCTATAAAGAAGAACGAAATCTTGCCATTTGCAACAACATGGATATAAAGAGTATTATGCTAAATGAAATAAGTCAGCCAAAGACAAATATCGTATGATTTCACTCCTGTGGAATTTAAGAAACAAAAGTAACAAGAAAAAAAGAGACAAACAAAAATCAAATTCTTAAATACAGCGAACAAACTGATGGGGAGGCAGGTCGGGGGAAGGCTGAAATATGTGAAGTACACTTGTAGTGATGAGCATTAAATAATATGTAGACTTGCTGAATCACAATATTGTACACCTGAAACTAATATAACACTGCATGTTAATTACTCTGGAAGTAAAAAAAAAAAAGTGAATTTAATTTACTGAAGTTTACTAATATTTTTAGAACTTTCTGCTTTTCAGTTCATGAGAAAGACTGGCCTACACTTTTTTTTTCTTACACCATACTTGTCTTGTTTTGTTACCAATGTTGTACTGGCCTCAAAGAATGAATTGGGATGTAGTCCCACTTTTTCTCTTTCTGGAATATTTTAAGAATGGAATAATTTATTCCTTGAGTATATGCTAGAAGTTGGCTGTAAAATCATCTAGGTCTTGTGTTTTCTTTTTTTTTTTTTTTAATTTTTTTTTTCAACGTTTATTTATTTTTGGGACAGAGAGAGACAGCATGAACGGGGGAGGGGCAGAGAGAGAGGGAGACACAGAATCGGAAACAGGCTCCAGGCTCTGAGCCATCAGCCCAGAGCCCGACACGGGGCTCGAACTCACGGACCGCGAGATTGTGACCTGGCTGAAGTCGGACGCTTAACCGACTGCGCCACCCAGGCGCCCCAGTCTTGTGTTTTCTTTATGGAAAGATTGTAAATAACCAATTCAACTTCTTAATGGTTAAGGAACTATTCAGGCTTTTTTTTCTCTCTCTCTCTCCCTTCCTTCCTTGTTTCTCTTTTTTTAGTAATCTCTACACCCAATGTGGGGCTCAAACTCATGGCCCTGAGATCGAGTTGTACACTTTTTCAACTGAACCTGCCTCATCAGGCTTTCTATTTCTTGTTGAGCTAGTTTACTTAAGCTTTTAAATGCACTGGTATAAAGTTATTCAAAGTAGCTTCAACTTTTAAATTCCTCTTCAATCTGTAGTTAATTTTCCTTTTTTATTCTTTATATTATTTTTGCCTCATTTTTTCTTGATCAGAAGTTTTTCTATTTTATTAGTTTTTGTGGATAACTAATTTTTGCTTTATTGATACTCTCCAATTTTTGTTTTCTAATTATCTTTATTATAATTTCCCTTCTCTCTGTAGATCAATTTGGCTGGTGTTTTTCTATGATTCTTAGGTTATAGATACTTGACTAGCCATATACCTTATTCTTTTCAAATACAAGCACTTAAGGCTATATATTTTTCTTACAATTTTGCTTTAACTGCATCCCCCAAGCTTTGATATATAGTATTTTCATTACTGTTCTATTTTAAATTTAAAAATTTGTGATTTATTCTATGACTATTGATTTCTACTTTAACTGAATTACATTCAGGGCAAATTGCATAATACTCATATTTAAAGCTATCAACATCCCTTTAAGCATTGTTTTTGGATATGCTACACTTTAATTATTGTCAGTTCAAAATTATTTATAATTTTCCTTTTCATTTTGTAGATATGGTATTGATTTCTAATTTTATTCCATTGTGGTCAGAGAACATACTTTGATTTCAGTCTCTTTAAATTTACTAAGATTGCTTTATGGTCTAGCACATAGTCTATTTTAAACATACTATGCATGCTAGAAAAGAATGTATGTATTCTGCAGTTTTTGGATACAGTGATGTATAAATATCTGTTTGATCAAGGTAGTAACATCTTAACTGACATTACTAGTCAAGATGTTTTATCAGTTACTGAAGGGTATTAAAACATCCATGTATTAGAATGGAATTACTTTCCCCCTTTAATTTTGTTAACATTTGCTTCATGTATTTTGAGACTCTGTTACTATGTTATCACTCACATTTATGATTGTTTTATCTTTCCACTAACTGATGTGATCTTTTATCAAGATGCAGTGTCCCCTTTTATATCTCCTAACAGTTATATATTAAACTTCTCTTCATTTGATATTAATATAGCCACTTTAGCTTTCAATGCTTACTAGTTGAGTCTTTTTTCATCCGTTTACTTCCAACTTATATTTATGTAGGTTGTGTGTCTTTATATTTTAAATGTATTTCACATTGGTAGTATTATAGTTGAGTCCTTCCTTTTATCCTGACAATTTATGCCTAGTAACTGGAGGGTTTTGCACATTTCATTTAATGTAAGTATTGATATATTTGGTTTATATCTATTGTTTTCTGTTTGTCCCTGTTTTGTTCTCCTGTTCCTTTCCTTCCTTCTTTTGAAATATTTCAAACTCACACACATATATATTGCCCCCTAATTAAAAAAAGTTTTTATTTAAATTCCAGTTAGTTAACATACAGTGCAATATTACTTTCATGTGTACAATCTAGTGATTCAATACTCCCATACAATATCCAGTGCTCATCACAAGTGCCCTCCTTAATCTCTATCACCTATTTAACCCATCCCCTCAACCACCTCCCCTCTGGTAACATCAGTTTGTTCTCTATAGTTAAGAGTCTGTTTCTTGGTTACATGTTGGTTTCTAAGCTATTTGCTAGTAGTTGCTCTAAGGGATTATAACATACAATCTTAACTTCACAGTCTACTGAGAGCTGAACTTACCACTTTGTGTAAGATGTGGAACTGTTGTACCCTTACAGGCTCATTTTCTGTCCTCCCCATCCTTTATAGTATAGTTATCATATGTAGTACACCCATATATGTTGCAACCCTACAAGACAATGCTAAAATTTTTGCTTTAAGCCATCACATAATACTTTTTAATTTTGTTAAAGAAATAAAGAGGAAAAAGTGTTCATTTCCAGTGCTCTTCATTCTGTCTTAAAGGTGAAAATTTTCACAGGTTATCATTTCCCTTCAACCTGAAACTTCTTTGACACTTTTAGTAGTGCAAACCTGTTGTCAACAGATTCTCTTAGGCATCTGTTTTGTAATATGCAGATGTATTTATTTAACCTTTATTCTTAAAGGGTTTTCCCCCCTAGATACAGAATTCTGGATTGATGTTTTTTCTAAAGATGGTCAAGGGTTTCCAGACTTTGTTGATATATCAGACTCTATTTGAATCATGATTTGCCTTATGCAATGTGGCTATTTTCAAAATTTTCTCTTTGTATTTGATTTTTAGCAGTCTGACTATGACTAATCTAGGCATTATTGTCTTTGTATTTATTCTTTTGGGGGTTTGCTGAGCTTCCTTACTCTGCATATTTATGTCTTTCAGAAATCTGGAAAAATTTTAGTCATTATTTTTTCAAAATATTTTAATGCCTCATTCTCTATTTTCCTTCCATCCAATAACAAACATGTATATTACAGGTCGATATTGTCTAACAAGTCCCTGACATTCTGTTCCTTCTCCTTTTCTTCTTTGTTGCCACCTCCCCACCCCCGCTTCCCCATTCTTCAGATTGGGTAATTCCTATTGATACAATTTCAAGTTCAACAATTCCTTCTGCTACTTCCACTCTTTTTAAAAACTGAAGTATAGGGGACAGCACCAATGGTGGCGACATGGCAGCATGGCAGCTTGTGGTACTGGCGCTAGTGAGCACCAAAAGCTGCTCTGGGGCAGGGAGCAGGATCTGGACTTCCGTAGATGATATCAGCTCCAAAACACACCACTGACATCGTCAGCTACAGCTGGGTGAAGGGGGGCAAGATGCTGAAGGAAGACTTGAAGATGAAACACGAGATGGGCTTGGATGACCACCCTGGTGAGTACTTGTGCATCTTCCTCCCAGAGCATGCAGGCGAAACCAGTATTAAAGTGAAGGGACTCCTCAACATCAAGGCTATAAAGAAGTCAGAGCACACTACTGAGGGGTGTGCTGGGGCTGCAAGTTGGATTCCTTTTCCCTGGTCAGCGACTGGGTGTGGTACAAGATGGAAGCTCTTGGGACCAGGTCATCAGCAACAGCTCCCAGAGCAAGTTCTTCACGGTGTCCTTGGAGAACAAGATTGCGGGGAGCTGCACACCTGGAACCTGAATCTGGAGGAAGACCATGCCAGTATGCCTGCAATGGCACCAATTTGGAAGGCATCAGCAGCCAGGCCATCATCATGCTTCATGTGTGAAACTGCTTTGCTGCCCTCTGGCCCTTCGTGGGCAGTATAGCCGAGGTACTAGTGCTGGTCACTGCCATGTTCATCTATGAGAAGTGGTGGAGGCTGGACGAGATCCTGGATAACAAGGACACAGGCTCCGCTTCTCTGAAGAGCAGCAGGCACGTGAACGACAAAAGTGAGAACATTCGCCAGTGGAAAGGCAACTGAGGCCTCCAGCCTCTGTCCAGCACAGTTCGCTCTGGTGTTTGCAGATGCCACATTCTCTCCTCTTAAAGGAGATCCGCCCCACGAAAGCTAGCCATGCTGTGGGTCAGATCACACGTTTCTTTCCTTTTTTAAACTTAACTATGGTTTTCTACATGTAGAATTCCATTCCTTAGGGGTTTCATTTTTTCTTTTGAAACATTTTGTGAATGTCTCAGGGGAGCCATGAGCTTCCTGTGAGACTCCTGCTGGCTTCTGCCCATTCCCCCCCACCTGTCTCTCCTGTCCCCCAACTGTCTCCTGCCTGTCCCCAGCTGACCCCCAACCCATCCCCTTGGTGTCCCTTGGGCATTTGTCATCCTAGCCCTTTGTGGGGGTTGTGAAGAGCAGACTGCCCTTTGACTGGGACTCTACCTCCTGAGGCTGCTGGGTCTTGCTGGGAACCTTTGTGGAAGGTCACAGGTCATGCATGGTGCAAGTATGCTGCCTGTCTGAAGGTAGTGCTGGCAGGTTGCCTCAGGTCTGTGTCATGTGTGGAGACAGGTTGGACTATGTGGCTGCTGGTGGGCCCTGTGGGCCCCTCACTGTTCCTACTGTCTACACACCCAGTTGTTTGGGAGTGGTGTGGTGACCATGGCTGCAGGGACTGCAGTGATAGCAACTGCATAACTCCTCCCCAACTGCTCCCCAGCAACCTGACTTGCCCACTACTCCACCTGCTCACCAATAAAGAAAGGCTGACTGGCAAAAAAAAAAAAAAAAAAAAAAAAAAAAAAAATATATATATATATATATATATATATATATATACACACACACACACATATAATTGACACACATATCATATTAGTTTCAATTTTACAAGATAGTGATTCAATATTTTTATACATTATGAAATGATCACAATAGGTCTAGTTACCACTCATCACCATACAAAGTTATCACAATTTTATTGACTACATTCCCTATGCTGTACATTACATGTCCATGGCTTATTCATTTTATAACTGAAAGTTTGTCCCTCAACCCCTTCACCTATTTTTCCTGTCCTTCCACTCCCATCCTTTCTGGTAATGACCAGTTTATTTTCTTTTTTTTTTTTTTTTTTTTTTTTTTTTTTAAATTTTTTTTTTCAACGTTTATTTATTTTTGGGACAGAGAGAGACAGAGCATGAACGGGGGAGGGGCAGAGAGAGAGGGAGACACAGAATCGGAAACAGGCTCCAGGCTCTGAGCCATCAGCCCAGAGCCCGATGCGGGGCTCGAACTCACGGACCGCGAGATCGTGACCTGGCTGAAGTCGGACGCTTAACCGACTGCGCCACCCAGGCGCCCCACAGTTTATTTTCTTATCCATGCATCTGTTTCTCTTATCTTTTTTCAATACTACATATAAGTGAAATCATACAGTATTTGTCTTTCTCAGTCTGATTTATTTCACATAGCATAATACCCTCTAAGTCCATCCAGGTTGTCACAAATGGCAAAATTTCATTCTTTTTTATGAATAAATAATACTCCTGTGTGTGTGTATCTCACATCTTCTTTATTCATTCATCTACAGATGGACATTTAGGGTGTTTCTATATTTTGGCTATTGTAATAATCCTGCAATAAACATGGGAGTACACATATCTTTTCAAATTAGTGTTCTCATTTGCTTCACATAAATACCCAGAAAGTGGAATTGCTGAATCATACAGTAATTCTATTTTTACTTTTTGACGAATCTCTATGTGGTTGTCCATACTGGCTACACCAACTGGCATTTCTACCAACAGTGCCTGAGAATTCTCATTTCCACATCCACACCAACAGTTGTTATTTTTTTTCTTTTCAAGAGAGAGAGGGAGAGAGTGGGATTAGGGGGGTGGCAAAGGAGAGCAAGAGCCAGAAAGAATCTCAAGCAGGTTCCATGCTCAGTGCAGATCCCAACGTAGGGCTTGATCCCACTACCCTATGATCATGACCTGAGTCGAAATCAAGAGTTAGAAGCTTAACTGACTGAGCCACCCAGGTAACCCATTTTTTGTCTTTTCGATAATAGCCAGTGTCCCTGGTCACCTCCTTAGGGCTCCTCAAGCCCCCTAGTAAATTGTTCTTAAAAATTTAAACTTATTTTGTAAATAATTTTACAATTCTCCCAGCTTTCCCTAATGTTAACATGCTACACAACTATTACATAATTACCAAACCCAAAAAATTAACACTGGTATAAAACAATGAGCTTAATTTATAGACCTTATTAGAATTTTGACAGTTTTCTCACTAGTGTCCTTGTTTTGGGCCCCAGGTTCCAATTCAGGATTCCACAGTAAGTTTAGCTGTCACATCTCTCTAGTTTCCTCTCATATGTGAGTTTTTCAGTTTTTGCATTTTGGCCCATTATTTTGTAGGCCACCTTCAATTTGGATCTGTCTGATGTTTTTTTGTGATTAAGTGATGTTTGTGCATTTTTGACAAGAATACCACAAAAGTAATGCTGTGAACTTCTACGTACATAATAACAGAGGGTAAATGATGTTGCTATGCTAGCTTTGATCACATGGTTAAAGTACTATCTACCAAGTTCTTTATTATAAAGTTTCTATTTTCCCTTTTTGTAATTAAGTTATCTTGTGGGGAGTTATTCTGAGGCTCTGAATCTGAGGCTCATCATACTTTTGCTCACTAGTTTTTATTCATTAATGATTCTCTCTTGCAATAATTATTACTGTGGTATTTGTCTAAAGGTGATTTTTTTTGTATATATAGTGAATTATATTAAAAAATAAAGGTGACTTTTTTTCTACTTATCACCATTCCATCTTATTTATTATTCAGTGAATTTTTAAAATCTGTCATTGTATTTTTTAGTTTGATTTTGAAAAAAAAGTTTTTTAATGTTTATTTATATTTGAGAGAACACACACAAGCAGGGGAGGGGCAGAGAGTGATGGAGACAGAATCTGAAGCAGGCTCCAGGCTCTGAGCTGTCAGCACAGAGCCTGATGCTGGGTTCAAACTCATGAGCCATGAGATCATGACCTGAGCTGAAGTCGGACACTTAACTGAGCTACACAAGCATCCCTAGTTTGATTTTTTTTTTTTTTTAAAGCAGGCATTTGACTTTGTTAGACACAAACTGTAAAACTCTATTTGTGGAGAGAACCCAAAACCTCACTCTAGTTCTTTTGTCTTTAGTTGAGTCTATCCCACACATGTATGGTACAAGGATCATTCAGACATTATTTAATTGTCTGAAAGGGGACCCCACCTTCTGGCTCTCTCCTTTCTGAACCTCATCCTCACATTCTAGCAGTTGTTTTTACCCCGAAATCTGTCCTCTAGTTCTTCAGGCCAGAAAGACTGTGGATTTTCTATGGTAATTCTAGTCATTGCCTGTGGTACCATCTATGCCCTACCCTCAGACTAAAAAGCCATAAACCAGGACACACACACCATGCCATTCTCTTCTTCCAAGTGTCTATTCCAATCAGAATGTGTCAGCTTTTGAATGGTCTCTAGTGTCTTTAGGTATTTGTTTTTTTATACTTTACCCAGAGTGTATACTTGTTATCTACAGGAGGGTCAGTTTGATAAGAGCTTATTCAGTCAAACCTAAAGCAGAACTGGATCATTCATGTGATAACTGATTCTTTCACATTTGTTAAGACTTGCTCTATGGCCTACTGCACAGTCATTTCTTGTAAATTTTCCATGTGTTCTTATAAAGAATGTATATTTCCAATACTGCACATAAGGTTCCATGTGTGTTAAACCAAGTTTGTTAATTGTTTCATTCAAACTTTTTACACATTTAATAATTGTTTGCTTTACCTGCCATTTGAAAACGGTGTGATGAAATCTCTGCTATGATGCTGGATGTGTCAATTTTTCCCTCAAGCAGTCAGTTAGTGATTTTAGGTTATAGTAATAATGATGGTGATGATAGAACTTCATACGAATGCAGTGGAAGGGCAATTAAAGTTATAATCTGGCCCATTATTTTTAATTCACTAGATCAATTCTGAATGCAGCTTTGAGGGTAAAGTTTCTACAACAGTCATAACATCACTTAACTGTTCTTGCCAAACTTAAATTAGCAGCATGTCAAGTAACAGAGTGGAAAGAATCTAGGTTGGGATTTAGGAGACCTGAATTTTAATCATAGTCCTACTGGTAACAGGCAGTGAAACTTCTGGCAAGTACTCCACTCCACACACCTTCCACCCCTTTCCTCTTCTGAGTTCCACTGCTGTTGTTTATAAAACAAAAGGACTGAACTACACCAGATACTATGAAGGCCTCCTTTCTGCTTCTGATATTCTCTGTGTCAATATGACATTCTCTGTATCAATACGTGTCCTATAAGACACAGACTTCACATTACTGATGAAGAAAAGGGCAGGTTGTCCTTGACAGCTTGAGTAAGTGCCACATAGTGAAAGGAGGTAACAGGTTGCAATTGGCATCAGGAAGAGTACTATTACCTGTGGAGGGTTGAAGGATTTCTAATCCCATATAATTAACTATGGAGTCCATGTTCTGGCTCCTTAGTACAAAGAAAACTATGTGGTTAATGCTAGTTCCAGGCCTTTGCTGCTATAATGAAAATCAAACAGGCACCAGCATGGCTTTGCACATGACTCAGTAAAATACAATCCCCTTGTTGTAGGGTTGCATTTATATTTTGTTTATATACAGAACTTTCCTGTCACCTTCTGAAGTACTCACCCACAGCCTATTTGATCCAACTATATCATATCAATTATTTAAGGTTTGTACATCACTTTTTAATTAATAATCTCCTTGGCTCCAGAAAATATACACACACAATTTATAAGCATATTCTTTAAATATTCAATAAAGAACAGGTCACTATGAATTAAAAATAAAGATGCTAATAAAATATTTAATGCTTTTTACAATGCAATGAAACATCAAGAAATTATAAAAGTCTTTTAATTAAATGCTTTTTCAGTGTATCCTACCCAGGTGCCAATATTAAACATGTATAAAATTAAAGTCACAAAAATGTTGTTTTGTCTCATTTGTCAATTCAATAAAGTGAGTACACATCAATTCAGGCTATAGGAAGGGAAACCCTGGACAGGGGCTCAAGAGACTAGGATCCAAGTCATGTTCTATCACTGAATAGCTGTGTGATCTCTTTGCCACATTTCTATTTGCTCATCTGTAATACAGACTATTTACAATTTCCAAAAGTAATGTCTGTTAATCTATTTTCCCAGAACTCAGTAATATTTTCACTGGTCTTTCCTGATGATAAAAAACATGTAACATAAATTTACCTTCTAACAATTTTAAAGTGTACATTACAATCTAATTAACTATATGCACAAACTTACAATTTGCTGTAAAACAGATCTCCAGAACTTTTTCATCTCTCATGACTGAAACTCAATACTCATTAAACATCAGCTTCCCATTTCCCTTCACCTCAGCTCCTGGCAACCACAATTCTACTCTCTGTTTTACAAGTTTGACTACTTCAGATATCTCAAATAAGTGAAATCATGCAGTATTTGTTCCTTGTGACTGGCTTATTTTGCTTAGCATACTGCCCTCAGGTTCACTCATGTTGTAGCATAAGACGGGACCATCTTCTTTTTTATGGATGAATAGTATTATATGGATGAATATATATATGTGTGTATATAATATGTATATATATACACATACACATACATACATATTTTCTTTATCCATTCATCTGTCAATGGATATTTATTTCCACCTCTTGGCTATTATGAATAATGCTACACTAAACATGAGAGTGCAAATGCAGGCATACCTCATTTAATTGTGCTTCACAGATAGTGCATTGTTTTACAAATTGAAGGTTTGTGGCAACACTGCATTGAGCAAGTCTATCAGCACCATTTTTCCAACAGCATTTGCTTACTTCATGTTTCTGTGTCACGTTTGGAAATTCTTGAAATACTTCAAACTTTTTCATTATTGTATTTTTTATGGTGATCTGTGATCAGTGATCTTTGATGTTACCCCCATTGTAATTGTTTGGGGACACCATGAATTGCACTCATGTAAAGATGGTGAACTTGATAAATGCTGTGTGTGTTCTGATTGCCCCATCTATCAGCTGTTCCCCCAACTCTCTCCCTTTCCTTGGGCCTCCCTATTCTTGATACACAATATTGAAATTAGGCCAATTAATACAATGGCCTCTAAGTGTTCAAGTAACAAGAATAGTGCCATGTCTCCCACTTTAAATCAAAAGCTACAAAAGATTAAACTCAGTGAGGAACGCATGTCGAAAGCCAAGATACACCAAAAGCTAAGCCTCTTGCACCAGTTAGCCAAGATGTGAACGCAAAGGAAAAGTACTTGAAGGAATTTTTTTTTCTTGATGGAAATTAAAGTGCTACTCCAGTGAACAAGCCTTACTGCAGATATAGAGAAAGTTTTAGTTGTTTGGATAGAAGATCAAACTAGCCACAATATCCCCTTGAGCTAAAACCTAATCCAGAGCAAGGCCATAACTCCTTTCAATTCTATATGAAAATCAAGAGGGGAGGAAAGTTTAGAAGAAAACTTTGAATCTAGCAGAGATTGGTTCATGAGGTTTAAGGAAAGAAACCTTCTTCATAATATCAAAGGGCAAGATGAAGAGCAGGTGTTGATACAGAAGCTGCAGTAAGTTACCCAGAAAATCTAGCTAGAATAATTAATGAAGGTGGAGATGCTAAACAGCAGATTTTCTCAGTGTAAATAAAGCTGCCTTATATTAGAAGAAGATGCCATCTCGTACATTCATAACTAGAGAGTAGTCCATGCCTGGCTTCAAAGCTTCAAAGTGCAGGCTGACTCTCCTGTTAGGGGCTAATGCAGCTGGTAACTTTATGTTGAAGCCAATGTGTATTTACCATTCTGAAAATCCTAGGGCCCTTAAGAATTATGCGAAATCTACTGTGCATCTGCTCTCTAAACAAAGCCTAGATGACAGCACATCTGTTTATGACCTGGTTTACTGAATATTTTAAGTCTACTGTAAACTTCTACCACTTAGAAAAAATATTTCTTTCCAAATATTACTGCTTATTAACAAAGTCCTGGTCACCCAAGAGTTCTGATGATGCTGTACAATGAGATGAATGTTTGTTTTCATGCCTGCTAACAAACATCCCTTCTGTAGTCCATTGATTAAGGAGTCATTATCAATTTCAAGTCTTCTTACTTAAGAAATACACTTGTAAGGCTGTAGCTGCCACAAATGGATCTTGACAAAGTAAACTGAAAACGTTCCAGAAAAGATTCACCATTCTTTTTATTTTTTTTATGTTTATTTATTTTTTGAGAGAGAGAGAGAGAGACATACACAAAGCGTGAGGTTCGGGGGAGGGACAGAGAGAGAGGGAGACACAGAATCCAAAGCAGGCTTGAGGTTCCATGCTGTCAGCACAGAGCCTGACAGGGGACTCAAACTCACGAAGTGTGAGATCATGATCCGAGCTGAAGTCAGACACTTAATTGACTGAGCCACCCAGGCACCCCAAAGATTCACCATTCTTGATGCCATTAAGAACATTTGTGATTCATGGGAAGAGGTCAAAATATCAACATTAACAGGAGTTTGGAAGAAGCTGGTTCTCTCATGGAGGAGTTTGAGAGGTTTCAGACTTCAGTGGAGGAAGTAACTGCAGATGTGGTGGAAGTAGCAAGAGAACTCAACTAGAAGTAGAGCCTAAAGATGGGACTGAACTCTGCAATCTTGTGACAAAACTTTACTTGATGAGGTGTTGCTTCTTAAGGATGAGCAAAGAAAGAGGTTTTTGAGATGGACTATAAAGACTGTCGAAATGACAAAAAAAGATTAAGAATATTACATAAGGTTAGTTGAGAAAGCAATGGCGAAATTTGAGAGGATTGACTCCATTTTTGACAGGAGTAGTACTGCGAGTAAAATGCTACTGAATTGCATCACATGTAAAAGAAAAAATCATTCATGAAAGGAAGAGTCATTCAATGCAGAAATTTCACTGTGTGTTGTTTTATTTTAAGAAATTGTCAAAAAAACTTAACCAAGGAGGTGAAAGATCTTTACTCCGACAACTATAAAACATGATGAAAGAAACTGAAGACAAAAACAAGTGGAAAGATGTTCATGGATTGAGAGAACAAATATTGTTAAAATGTCCCTACTGCCCAAAGCAATCTACAGATTCAATGGAATCCCTATCAAAATACCAACAGCATTTTTCACATAACTAGGACAAATAATCCTAAAATGTGTATGGAATCACAAAAAAACCCCAAATAGCTAAGGCAATCTTGAAAAAGGAGAACAAAACTGGAGGTATCACAATCCTAGATTTTCAGATATACTACCAAGCTATAGTAATCAGAACATTATGGAATTGGCACAAAAACAGACACATAGATCAATGGAACAGAATAGAGAGCCCAGAAATAAACCCACAACTATATGGTCAATTAATCTTTGACAAAGGAGGCAAGAATATGCAATGGGAAAAAGAGAGTCTCTTCAACAAATGGTGCCGGGAAAACTAGACAGCTACATGCAAAAGAATAAAACTGGACGACTTTGTTACACCATACTCAAAAATAAACTAAAAATGGCTTAAAGACTTAAATGTGAGACCTAAAACCATAAAAATCCTCAAAGAAAACAGGCAGTAATTTCTTTGACATCAGTTGTAGCAACATCTTTCTAGATTTGTCTCTTGAGGCAAGGAAAGCAAAAGCAAAAATAAACTATTGGGACTAATCAAATTCAAAAGCTTCTGCATGGAAAGGGAAACAATCAACAAACTATAAGACAACCTACTGAATGGAAAAAGATATTTGCAAATGACATATCTGGATAAAGGGTTAGTATCCAAAATATATAAAGAACTCAACACTCAAACAACAACTCGATACTCAAAAAACAAATAATCCAATTAAAAAATGGGCAGAAAACGTGAACAGACATTTCCCTAAAGAAGACAGATAGACAACAGACACATGAAAAGATGCTCCAAATCCTTAAACGTCTGGGAAATGAAAATAAAAACCACAATGAGATATCACCTCATACCTGTCAGAATGGCTAGCATCAAAAACACAAGAAACATTATGTTAGCAAGGATGTGGAGAAAAAGGAACCTTAGTACACTGCTGGTGGGAATGCAAATTGGTACAGCCACTATGGAAAACAGTATGGAGGTTCATCAAAAAATTAAAAATAGAACTACTATATGATCCAGTAATTCCACTACTGGGTATTTACCCAGAGAATATGAAAACACTAATAAAAAAAGATAGATGTACCCCATGTTTATTACAGCATTATTTACAATAGCCAAATTATGGAAGCAGTCCCAACTATCCATTGACAGATGAAAGAATGGATAAAGATGAGGCATATCTTATTCTTAGATTTGTTGACTTGTTTGTGAACTAATATGTGATCTATACCAGAGAATGTCCCGTGTGTGCTTGAGAAAAATGTGTATTTTGCTGCTGTTGGGTGAAATATTTGGTATATGTGTGTTAGGTGCATTTGGTCTGCAGTGTTGTTTAAACCATCTGGTTCCCTAATTGGTTTTCTTTCTGGATGTTTATCCATTATTCAAACTGGGGTACTGAAATCCCCTACTTTTATTGTGTTGCTGTCTTTTTCTCCCTTCAATTCTTTCAATGTTTGCTTCCTGTATTTGGGTGCCCTGATGAGTGCCTATGTATTTACAGTATCTTCCCAGAAAACTTAAAACTGTCCTTCTTTATCTCCTTTAAGTTTTTCACTTTAAGTCTCTTTAGTCTTATAGAAAATTATCCTTCTTTATCTGAGAGTTTTTCACTTTAAGCCTATTTAGTCTTATATTGCATTGAATATCTTTTTTAATTTTTACCTTCATCTTATGTGTGTCCTTAAATCTAAAGTGAGTCTCTTGAGTCTATTTGAGTAGACAGTATATAGTTAGATCTTGTTTTTTGATCCATTCAGTCACTGTATGCATTTTTATTGGGGAGTTTAACCTACCTACATTTATTTATTTATTAACATTTATTTATTTAAAATACCCACATGTAAGTGGACCCATGCAGTTCAAACCCATGTTGTTCAAGGATCAACTGTACTTTTATATGCTTTTGTATTGCCATTTAACATCTTTTTGCTCCTACTTGAAGGACTCACCTTACAATTTCTTTTTAAAATTTTTTTAAAAGATTTTATTTTTAAGTAACCTCTACATCCAACGTGGGGTTCAAATTCATAACCCAAGATCAAGAGTTACATGCTCTACTGACTGAGCCAGACTGGTGCCCCTCACTTTCTAATTTCTGTAAGGCAGGGCTAGTGGTGATGAATTCTTAGGTTTTGATTATCTGGGAAAGTTTTTAATTTCTTCATTTCTTAAGGATAGTTTGACTGGGTATAGTTTTCTTGGTTGGCATTGTTTTTTCTTTTAGCATTTTGAATATATCCTTCCATCCCTTCTAGCCTACAGGGTTTCTGGTGAGAAATCACTGATTTTATAAAGGTTCCCTTGTACATGACAAGTCACTTTCTTCTTACTGCTTTCAAAATTCTCTTTGTCTCTGACTTTTGACAAGTTGATTATAATGTTTCTCTGTGTGGATTTCTTTGGGTTCATTATAGTTGGATTCTGTGGGACTTCTTGAATCTGGATGTCCATTTCCTTCCCCAGACAAGGAAATTTTTAGCTATTATTCTTTAAAACAGCTTTCTGCCCCATTCTCTCTCCTCCTTTTGGGAGTACCATAATGTGTATATTGGTCTGTCTGATGGTACTGCATATGTCCCCTAGGCATTCTTCACTATTTTTCATTATTTTTCCTTTTTATCCCTGTGACTGCATAATTTCAGATGACTTGTCTTTAAGTTCACTCATTCTTTCTTCTATTTCATCAAGTCTGCTTGTGAACTCCTCTACCTGATTTTTCAGTTCAATTATTGTTTTCTTCAGCTCTGAAACTTGGCTTTTTAAAAAAAATATTTTCTATCTCTTTATTTTCATTTTGTTCATGCATCATTTTCTTGAGCTCATTGAACATCTTTATGATAATTATTTTGAATTCTTTGTCAGTTAATTCATATACCTGTTTCTTTAAGACTGGTTTCTGTAGATTTATCTTGTTCTTTTGTATAGGCCATATTTCACTGTTTCTTTGTGTATCTTATACCTTTGTGTTGGAATCTGTACATTTGGAAAAAAAAGGCATCTCTTTTAGACTTTACATCTTGGCTTTGTAGAGAGGAAGACACCAGTCACCTTGGTTAGAGAATCTAGGGGTTTCTGAAACCTTTTGATGGGTGATGTGACTTCTCTGGGCCTGCGTGTATAATTTCTCAAGTAGAGAGTTTTGCTGGTTTCTTTTCAGGACATCATAATCTCTTGCTCCCTCTGGTGTCTGTCTGCAACATTAAGTTCTCTGGTTCTACAGCAGCAAGCTGCCCTGCTCTCTCATATTCTCAGGCGCTTCCAGGCATCCAAAATATGCCAGCTCCTTGTCAGTGCCCTGAGTCAGGTGAAACAGGTTCAAGACCCTTGGGAAGCTCTCCAAAAAGCCAAAATGCCAGACTTACACTCTACTCCCCTCTCCCTCCTAGAAGAGAACTCATGAACTGGGGTATTGTCTGCCAGTGCTGAGCTTTGCTGGCTTAGGGAGGGGGTAAACACAAGTAAAGTAAAACCATTCTTCTTATTCATTTCAATGTGGCTGTTCTTGGCTTTGAGACTGCCTGGGGGTATTTCAACAACTTAACTGTCTTCTGGAATTCTCACAATGGTATTTTGGTCCATATACTATTATGTTGGTGTCTCTGTGGGGGAAGGAGGGCTAGGACTTCCTGTTCTGCCATCTTTCTCTTTTCACTGGTCTTTTCATTGCCTTCCAATGTGCATATTTGGTCTCTTCAAGGAGACATTTTGAAGTTAGAGATCCACTGTTCTGTGCACTGGGAAAATTTAGGTACAGAGATGTTGAACCATGCTTCTGGAATGACAGTAATCTGCTTTAACATATTTTAAAACTTTCATGCTTCTTGGAATATAATACATTTATGCTAGCTTTCAACCTAAATCATGTCTATCTAAATGTATTGTTTTCACAGGGCTCCAAATAAACTTCTGAAGAGCTTATCCCAAAAATCCTACTTAGAATCTCTGTTGCAAGGTATACTTTACCGTGCCACTTGTGCTAATTTATCTTCTGTAAAAATCCTAACCTAGAAAGGAATTTCCACCATTCCTCAAGGCACAGTGAAGTCCAATTTCTTCCCTAAACCTCTTTAATGTTCCAAGTTAGAATTCACTCATTCACTCATCAGATATTTGAGGAGCACCACTTATGTGTCAGGTACTCTTCTAGACTGCTTAGGATACTCTGTAGCTCTCATTACATTACAAACTTCTCACAGCCTTTCTTTAGTATTTATGTGTGCAAGTTCTTCCTTAACTGTAGGCTTCTGGAATGAAAGAACTGTGTCCAATGTTCTCTGTAACCCTGGCATCTGTACAGTGCTTTGCACATAGTTCAAATAAAATATAAGAGTGCTAAAACAAATTTCAAGCAGCTAGACCAAAAAAAAATTTTTTTTCTTCTAAACCATCTCAGTTTGCTCAAGAAGGTTGAAGTGCCTCATTATTAGGTGTCTTATATATCTCACCAGACTTCACTTAATTAGCTTCTTTCTCATCCTTCTGTAAAATGTGTTGATGATTATTTTCTCTCCATTACTTAATAGGTACCGCAAGTTAGTGGTCCATATTTCAGTTACATGGTTATCAAAACCAGTTATCAAGAAAAATGGAAACGTATTCAAGTGATTTCAAGAAATGTAAAATCACCATCCCTAACCATCTCCATCCCTTTTCTCCCCAAATTAGGAAACACAATCTCCTCTGCCAACTGTCACAAACTCAGTCACAGCTGTATTAGAATTGAAAGCAGCCTAAAAGATCTGTAAAAACCAAGAAGTGCCACGTATAAGGAAAGGAGGAATAAAATGTATTTGGCAAATAAATGTCCCAGGACTACAGTCCTGAACTGAGAAAACTAAACACAGAACGTGGTGAAATCCACCGGTCAGGAGATTAAAAGCTTTTCTGAGTGTCAAGAAACCATGAAGTCATAAGCAAGGGTATATTATTCAAGGAAGAAGGAGAGGATCAAGCTACTTACAAGCTCCTGGCACATGGTAGGCACTTAGTAAATGAGGAGCTAAGGTCTAGCTCAAATGTCCCTGCTTTGTGATGTCCCAGGCTATAAAACACCTTCCTGTGCTCCACTGTAGTCTGTATATGCTGCCATCACACTGTTTACTATATGCAATCTATCTATCTGTTCCTACTCCTAAACTGGGATTTCCTGGATGGTGCAGATTATATTCTGTGCTTCTCTGTAAGTGGAAATAGTAGGCACTTTATTTAGTGTGAGAATAATAAACTACTACATATGATATTTTTCAGTAAGAATAGAAAGGACTGAACAGAAAGGACTGAAGAGCTAAGATGGAAGATCCTGTCTGTAAATCTTATTCATCCCTTCACATTTCAAAGGCCATCTCTGTTGTTATTTGTTCTGGTCAAAGTACATATTAATGTCTTTTCTTCCATTACCAACATAGAAAAAGTTCCACAGAATACATTCTTCCAGATGATACAACATGGAACAGCGGGGAAGCATGTTTTTTTGTTTTATTTTGTTTTGTTTTGTTTTAAGTAGGCTCCACACCCAGCGTGGACCCCAATGAGAGGCCCAAACTCATGACCCTGAGATCAAGACCCAAGCTGAGATCAAGTCAGATATTCAACTGACTGAGCCACCCAGGTGCCCCCTTTTATAATTTTTTTTTAATTTATTTTAAATTAATTTTAAACTAACAGATATGTTTCAAAAATAGTGAGTTCTCTTCACCCTGTATCCCCTATTGCTAACATCTTACAAAATCATACTATAATTATTGAAAGCAGGGAATTAACATTGAGTCAATAAAATTAACCATTCTATAGACTTTATTTGAATTTCCCAGTTTTACCACTAATGTCCTTTTTCTGGTCTAGGATCACACATTTCAGTTACTTGTCAGATCTTCTTAGCCTCCTCCAATCTGTGATAGTTCTCCTCTCTTCCCTTGTCATTCATGACATTGACACTTTTGAAAAGTAGCAGTTAGTCACTGTGTGGAATGTCCCTCAATTTGGGTTTGAGAGACCTATATTTGACTCTTGGCTCCATGACTTTCTATGCTGTCTTGGGCAAGCCAAACTCTTTGGGATTCAAGTTTCCATACTGGTAAAATGGGATAATAATACTAACTTTAAGTTTAGATAAATTAAATGTGGCGATATATATTAAAATGTCTAGAATATGAGGCCATATAACAAACGCTGTCTTTTCTCCTTGTCCCTGCCTTTCAACTATTTTGAGTAGGATTTTGGGCTAAAATGTCTTACCCATATTTAATGCCTTCTTTTATAGATAATACCAAATATAATTTACCCTTCAAGTGATGATGACCCTTAGTCATCACTGTAAATAGCCATTGCTGTACTGTGTAAACAGTTCTAGGTCTGTGCCTTTGTTCTCTCTCACTGTTATCCCTTCTCATTGTCAGTATGCCTGCCTGTAAGGATCTCATCATTCCCTTTCTGATTCTTAGCTTGAGATGTGGGGATTCACTTGTTCGCTCATATATTCACCAATGATGTACTAAATCTACTAAGTGTCAGGCACTGTGTTAGGATCCTGGAGAGGGTGATAAGTTGCCTCCTATCCTTGTTGATTCTATGGCTAATGGGGAAATGGAAAAATTGTTAATTACAATTCAATGTGATCAGTTCTATGAAAGATGTACTGCCTAGGAGCACATAAAAAAAATTCCTAACCTGTACTTGGGGAGAGTCAGGTTGGGGAAGATTTCATGAGGAAGGTGCCATTATGTTTCAGTTAAGGTCCGAAGAATGTACAGAAATTAACCAGACTGAGGAGGGGATAGTGCAAAAGGCATGTAGTGTAAGAAGAATTAGAACTATGTGCTGAGTAAAAGCAAATCTGTTCTAAAAAATAAATCTCCTGTGTTGTAAACTTGCAGCTTGAGAGAGATTTTGTGCCAATACCTCAGGGGCTCAGAAACTTCACCAGGAAACTTCTGGCCCCAGGGCTGTATTCTGGAGGCTGCAGTTGACAGACCTAAACCTTTGGATATTATACTGAGCTTACTACCTCTTTCAACATCTGTGAACAACAATTGGCTGCTTGTTCTCACGTCAAAAGAGTAACAGGTTTACTCTTTTTTGACAGAGGACTTTCTTGATTCAAAAAAGTATATATCAAGGGCCATCAAAAAGTCCTTTTTAAACTGACCCTTTTAACTGAGTTGGCAAGAGAGGTTTCAAGGCTTTCCCAAGCTTTCTTCCTTTCTACAGCCCTCATTCCTGTGGGCTCAGAGGTTTGGCTTTGAATCCAACTGATTCTAAAGCCTCAGTTTAACCATGTAAATTTGTGAAGTTGGCAAGTGTTATAAGTATATTATCCATTAAATATTGGAACTTAGAGGAGAATCCAATATGAGATTTTCAAATTAAGAGGTTTCTTTGCTAGTCTCCAGTTTACTCTCTCCGTCATCTTCACTTTTTCATCTGGAGGGTAAATAAGCTGAATTCTTTTCATTTTCTCCACAGGGACTATTACCTGCTTCTAACTCAGAATGCTAATATTACATACCGTCAACTGGTGTATCAGGAGGTCCATTAAGAAGGTAATCTTGTTACTAAACAGAACATCGGTGCAATTTTCTGAGCAGTCACTGCAGGTGAGGTTGTAAACATTGATTGCATTGCAGAGAGACCTAATAGGAGAGAAACACCATTTATAAAACTTGAGCAGCTCTTCTCTAAACAATTTAAAATACATAAAATGAATCGTACAAAGGCAACAGGCACAGGATGGAAATCACCCTGAAAAAAAAAAAGCAAAATATCAGGTACAAGTCTCATCAGCTAGATACAAAAGCTTATAATTTATCCAAAGCCTAGTGTTTGTCAGTATCTAATACTTACCTCTTACTAATTTCTTAGTTGTATAGCAGATAATGGAAATGTGTTTACTAGTCTATCTGATAATGTCCTAATAATCTAAAATTAGGTATCTATCACCCAGGAACTTTGGGACATAGACATTTTTGAATAAAGTCCAGAAATAGAAGGGTCAAAGCTCCTGTTCCCAAACCTCCTGGTCCTAGATAAAGGCAGATGAATGAAGAAGGGAGAACACATGAGGAGAAACTACAGGCTTTCCCTCTGAGACAAGAGTGGCGGGGTTCTGGGGAGTGAGCACCACGCCTGCTTGGCGCCTGAGTGGGCATGGGCTCCGCACAGTAGTCTCAGGTCAAACTGATCTTAGGATCAGTTAACATTAAGAGGAAATGTATTCCTCTTAGGGAATAAAACAAATTCATATGCCACTGTTCAAAGAAATGTCTGGAGCCACAAACTCAGTGGGTACTCTTCGGGTGCTCTGAAGATTGTGTTTAAAACCTGCATTGCCTGAGTGATCAATGTGGATTCTGGCCTGACTAAATCTCCTGCTTAAATTCTACATATAAATGTTTTGATTTAGTCCCTTACAACCAACCCTGCAGGACAATAATCCTACAGGACCAGAAGCATCAATATCACCTGGGAACTTCTTAGAAATGCAAATTCTCAGGCCCCCACCCCAGACCTACTAAATAGAAACTCTGGGGATAGATTCCTGCAATCCGTGCTTTAACCAATTCTGCCAGTGATTCAGATGTACTTGCAAGTCCCCGCTGCTCTAGAATAGGGGCTCAATAGTTTGAGCACTGGAATCACCTGCACATCTTTAAAAATAAATACCTGCCTGAGTTCCTCCCTTGGAGATGCTAGTTGGGTGAGTTCTAGACATTTGCATGTTTCAAAAGCTCTATGGAGCAATTGTGATGTGCACCCGAAGTTGAGAACCACTGGTCAAAGAACCACCATGTGAGTGTTCATCTAACAAATATCTAAGTTCCTATGATCTTTCAGGCACAGTTAGTTGAACAAAACAGTCAAGCTCTCTGTCTCATGTGGGAGAGAAATGCTGAAGAGAGCCCCGGTTGTAATTATCCATTATCTGATATAGTTGGACTTTGCTTTATATAATTATAGTTTCCTAAAAATATGTGTACATCTTAGCATCCATTTTCTCACCTATAAAACCAGGATAATAATACCTAGACTCCACATGAGTGTTATGAGGATTAAGTGAGATAATAGATGTAAAGTACTTAGGAAAGTGCCTGGCAGAAGGTTAAAAATAAGTGATAGGCTTTATTAGGATTATTAATCTTATTATTCTTGTTATGAATAAGGCACAAATGAAATGTTAAAAAATTGACTCAAATTAAACATCTATAAAAGCTATTATTTCCAGAATCATGAAGCACATTGTTTCCCAAATGTCTTCACGGTGCACTGGCATGAACCATGAAAGGACTCTAGACTGCAGGGTGCCAGGAGGAAGCTCACCTCTGTCTAGCCTCATTAAATCCCTGAGGTTGTACAGAAAAATGTTGGTCCATATGAAACCCATTTATAATACATTGTTTGGAGTCTCTACTTAGGAAGTCCTTCACAAATGCAAATTAGCATTTCATTTACCAGATGAAATCTCTGGATTTTGCAAAATAGTCCTTTTCTTTTTACTTAAAAAATAACTTGTCCTTATAATTATAAAAATAATTTTTATTTGGGACTGTGATGCCTCCCGCTTTGGTTTTCTTCTTCAGTATTAACTATGGGTATTCAGGGTCTTTTGTGGTTCCATACAAATTTTAGGATTGTTTGTTCTAGCTTTGAGAAGAATGCCGGTGCAACTTTGATTGGGATTGCATTGAATGTGTAGATTGCTTTGGGTAGTATTCACATTTTAACAACATTTATTCTTCCAATCCATGAGCATGGAATGTTCTTCCATTTCTTTGTGTCTTCTTCAATGTCCTTCATAAGGTTTCCATAATTTTCAGCATACAGATATTTTACATGCTTGGTTAGGTTTATTCCTAGATATTTTATGGTTCTTGGTGCAATTTTAAATGGGATCAGTTTCTTTATTTTTTTTTCTGTTGCTTCATTATTGGTGTATAAAAATGCAACCAACTTCTGTACATAGATTTTGTATCCTGAGACTTTGCTGAATTCATGTATCAGTTCTAGCAGTCTTTTGGTGGAGTCTTTCGGGTTTTCCATGTAGAGAGTATCAGGTCATCTGCAAAAAGTGAAAGTTTGACTTCTTCTTTACCAATTTTGATGCCTTTTATTTCATTTTGTTGTCTGATTGCTGAGGCTAGGACTTCCAACACTATGTTAAACAACAGTGGTGACGGGGCGCCTGGGTGGCTCAGTCGGTTGAGCGTCCGACTTCAGCTCAGGTCACGATCTCACAGTCCGTGGGTTTGAGCCCCGCGTCGGGCTCTGGGCTGATGGCTCAGAGCCTGGAGCACACTTCCGATTCTGTGTCTCCCTCTCTCTCTGCCCCTCCCCCGTTCATGCTCTGTCTCTCTCTGTCTCAAAAATAAATAAACGTTAAAAAAATTAAAAAAAAAAAACAAAACAAAAAAAAACAGTGGTGAGAGTGGACATGCCTGTCGTGTTCCTAATCTCAGGGGGAAAGCTCTCAGTTTTTCCCCATTGAGGATGACATTAGCTGTGGGCCTTTCATATATAGCTTTTGTGATGTTTAAGTATGTTCCTTCTATCCCGACTTCCTCGAGGGGTTTTATTAAGAAAGGATGCTGAATTTTGTCAAATGCTTTTTTCTGCATTGATTGACAGGATCATATGGTTCCTATCTTTTCTTTTATTAATGTGATGTATCACATTGACTGATTTGCGAATATTGAACCACCCTGCAGTCCAGGAACGAATACTTGATCATGGTGAATAATTCTTTTTATATGCTGTTGAATTTGATTTGCTAGTATCTTGAGAATTTTTGCATCCACGTTCATCAGGGATATTGGCCTGTAATTCTCCTTTTTAGTGGGGTCTCTGTCTGGTTTGGGAATCAAGGTAATGCTGGCTTCATAGAATGAGTCTGGAAGTTTTCCTTCCCTTTCTATTTTTTGGAACAGCTTGAGAAGAATAGGTATTAACTCTGCTTTAAATGCCTGGTAGAATTCCCCAGGGAAGCCATCTGGTCCTGGACTCTTATTTGTTGGGAGATTTTTGATAACTGATTCAATTTATTCACTAGTTATGGGTCTGTTCATATTTTCTATTTCTTCCCATTTGAGTTTTGGTAGTGTGTGGGTGTTTAGGAATTTGTTCATTTCTTCCAGGTTGTCCAGTTTGTAAGCATATAGTTTTTCATAGTATTCTATGATAATTGTTTGTACTTCTGAGGAATTGGTTGTGATAAATCCATTTTCATTCATGATTTTTATCTATTTGGGTCCTCTCTCTTTTCTTTTTGAGAAGTCTGGCTAGGGGTTTATCAATTTTGTTTATTTTTTCAAAAAACCAACTGGTTTCACTGATCTGTTCTGTTTTTTTTTGTTTTTGTATTTGTTTTTTTGATTCTACACGGTTTATTTCTGCTCTGATCTTTATTATTTCTCTTCTTCTGCTGGGATTGGGGTTTCTTTGTTATTCTGCTTCTAGTTCCTTTAGGTATACCATTAGATTTTGTATTTGGGATTTTTCTTGTTTCTTGAGATGGGCCTGGATTGCAATGTATTTTCCTCTTAGGACTGCCTTTGCTGCATCTCAAAGGGTTTGGATTGTTGTTGTTTTCATTTTCATTTGTTTCCATATATTTTTAAATTTCTTCTTTAATTGCCTGGTTGACCCATTCATTCTTTAGTAAGATGTTCTTTAACCTCCATGCGTTTGGAAGTTTTCCAAAACTTTTCCTGTGGTTGATTTCAAGTTTCATAGCATTGTGATCTGAAAGTGTGCATGGTATGATCTCAATTCTTTTATATTTATTGAAGGCTTTTTGTAACCTAGACTTTAGCCTCTACTCCAAAGCTGTAATTATCAAGACAGTGTGGTGTTGTCACAAAAACGGACACATAGACCAATGGAATAGAATAGAGAACCCAGAATTGGACCCACAAATGTATGGCCAACTCATCTTTGACAAAGCAGGAAAGAATATCCAATGGAAAAAAAGGCAGTCTTGTTAGCAAATGGTGCTGGGAGAACTAGACAGCAACATGCAGAAGAATGAAACTAGACCACTTTCTTATACCATACACAAAAATAAAGTAAGAATGGATGAAGGACCTGAATGTGAGACAAGAAACCATCAGAACCCTAGGGGAGAAAACAGGCAACAACCTCTTTGAGCTCAGCCATAGCAACTCCTTACTCGACACATCTCCGAAGGCCAGGGAAACAAAAGCAAAAATGAACTATTGGGACCTCATGAAGATAAAAATCTTCTGTACTGCAAAGGAAACCGTCAACAAAACTAAAAGGCAACCAACGGAATGGGAAAAGACATTTGCAAATGACCTATCAGACCAAGGGCTAGTATCCAAAATCTATAAAGAACTCACCAAACTCCACACCCAAAAAACAAATAATCCAGTGAAGAAATGGGCAGAAGACATGAATAGACACTTTTCTAAAGAAGACATCCACATGGCCAACAGACACATGAAAAGATGCTCAACATCACTCCTCATCAGGGAAATACAAATCAAAACCACACTGAGGTACCACCTCACGCCGGTCAGAGTGGCTAAAATGAACAACTCAAGTGACTACAGATGTTGGCGAGAATGTAGAGAAACGGGGAACCCTCTTGTGCTGTTGGTGGGAATGCAAACTGGTGCAGCCGCTCTGGAAAACAGTGTGGAGCTTCCTCAAAAAGTTAAAAATAGATCTACCCTATGACCCAGCAATAGCACCGCTAGGAATTTACCCAAGGGATATAGAAGTGCTGATGCATAGGGGCACTTTTACCCCAATGTTCATAGCAGCACTTTCAACAATAGCCAAATTATGGAAAGAGCCTAAATGTCCATCAACTGATGAATGGATAAAGAAGTTGTGGTTTATATATACAATGGAATATTACTTGGCAAGGAGAAAGAATGAAATCATCCCATTTGCAGCAACGTGGATGGAACTGGAAGGTATTATTCGAGTGAAATAAGTCAGTCAGAGAAGAAGAGATATCATATGTTTTCACTCTTATGTGGATCTTGAGAAACTTAACAGAAGACCATGGGGGAAGGGAAGGGGAAAAAAATAGTTACAAACAGAGAGGGAGGGACGCAAACAACAAGAGATTCTTAAATACAGAGAACAAACTGAGGGTGGATGGGGTGGGTTGGGGAAAGGGAAAATGGGTGATGGGCACTGAGGAGGGCACTTATTGGGATGAGCACTGAGTGTTGTATGTAAGCCAATTTGACAATAAATTAGATTAAAAAATGAAATCATACAAACATTTAAAAATATTTTTTATTTGTTTCACTAAAATAGCCTCCACACCCAGTGTGGGGCTTGAACTCACAACCCTGAGATCTAGAGTTACTAAGCCAGTTAGGCACCCCCTATAAAAATAATTTTTAATTCGTTCCCGGGTTTTGACACCAAAAAAAACTAACTAACTAACTAACTAAATAAATAAATAAAATAATTTTTAAAATTATTATAATAAATTTGGGAAAGACAAGGACAAAGAAATAGCAAAAAGCTATCAAGCAATAATTTGGCATTTGTATGTCTGGTCTTTTGTTCTATTGTTTTTTTTTTTTTTCAACGTTTATTCATTTTTGGGACAGAGAGAGACAGAGCATGAACGGGGGAGGGGCAGAGAGAGAGGGAGACACAGAATCAGAAACAGGCTCCAGGCTCTGAGCCATTAGCCCTTCTATTGTTTTTTTTTAAGTTTATTTATGTGTTTCTGAGAGGGGAGCCAGCATGAGTGGGGGAGGGGCAGAGAGAGGGAGAGAGAGAGAATCCCAAGCAAGCTTTGCACTGCCAGCACAGAGTCTGACGTGGGGCTCAAATCCACAAACCATGAGATCATGACCTGAACTGAAGTCAAGAGCCAAATGCTCAATGGACTAAGCCGCTAGGCACCCCACCCTTTTTTCCAATATTATAAATGTACATTTATTTAAGAAATACATAATGAATATTTCTCCATGACATTTAATATTCTCCTGTAATAATGGTCTTCAGTTTTTTTTTTTTGTTTTTTTTTTTTAATTTTTTTTTGAACGTTTATTTATTTTTGGGACAGAGAGAGACAGAGCATGAACGGGGGAGGGGCAGAGAGAGAGGTAGACACAGAATCGGAAACAGGCTCCAGGCTCTGAGCCATCAGCCCAGAGCCCGACGCGGGGCTCGAACTCACGGACCGCGAGATCGTGACCTGGCTGAAGTCGGACGCTTAACCGACTGCGCCACCCAGGCGCCCCATGGTCTTCAGTTTTTTATAAAAGCAGCAGAATGCTTTCTTACTCAGAAGATTCAAAGCTTACACATTCTTATTTAGATGCTTAAACCACAGAACTGATAAAACCAGAGTTGTTCTGACTGAAGCAGAAGTGAGGAACCCAGAGTCCTACTATGTTCCCTCCTTCAGAGCCTTGAATGGTTCTTCAGAGAACTTAAGGTGTGTTCCCATGGGGTGCATAAAAAGTACTGAGCTTTGATAAATTAAAATTTACCTTGTAACTTTTTGACTAGGAATGGCAACCATAGGACAACATGCACAAAAAAAGGTAAGTAGTCAAAAGCATTGCCCTCTTACTTATGTTCCTCAGCTACTCAATTTCCCACCTTAGAAATCACCATGGTTACTAGTTTACATATCCTTCTAGACATAATCTATACATACTGAAGAGTCTTTTTTCCCTCTACACAACTATTACCACATGGGATTTGGAGGCTGAACTTAGTCAAGGTCATCTTTCTTTGGCTCTTGTTGCTATTAAGCAAGACTTGGAAATGTGAGGCTTTCCTGCAGCAGCATTCCAGGTTCCATCTTCAAGCTTCTGGGTGTCAAGAACCAGTGGGATTATGCTAATTTATCTGATTTCCTAATCTCTGATCTGTACCCATTCTGCAGTTTCCCTGGTGTGAGACACAGTTGTGCATGGCATCCTTATTTCCTTCCCAACTTGTGTGTTGGCTTCAGAGGGGGCAGTGCCCCCAGTGGATATGTTTGGTATTGTTTTGGAGTTAATCTGGAAAAAAAAACCCATGCTTTTTCCAATTTATCTACTGCCTTTCATTTTGCTCATATTATTTTCACAATATTATTTTATGTATTGAAACTAAACAATTTTATGTAGTCTAACATATTGTTTTGCAGTCAATCCAGAGGTCTACAATATTTTCCAACAATTCTGTAAGCCTCTAATATCTTAAGTTCCTTTTCTGATTAAAATAATTACACTGAGAAATACTGCATAATTTTAAAAAGGATTAAGAGTGTTATACTATGGATATAATATTTATTTCAACCACTCCCTTACCATTTTTGTGTTTAATTTTGGATGTTATAAATAATGCTGTTTTAACAGTCAGACCTTTTAGTTAAAGACACAAGAAGAAAGCTCTGATTGACTTAAACAGAAAGGAAATTAATTGATAGGCTATTGAGTATATGATGGGATTTAGAAAACACAGGCACAGAAGTTACACTGCCAGGACCAATACCCACATCACACACAACCAAACTGATCTGATGAAAAAAACCAGTGGGCACCATATGGCACAGCTTGAACTTACACTGTGACTTTGCATGCTACATGCAGCTGTTTCCAATTGTCAAAAGGACAGAATCTGGGATCTCCTTGCTTCGTCAGCTTCAGAGTGGATATCTGGAATAGGTATACTGGGTTGCAAAGCTTAGGTCTCATGCCTATATCCTAGACATGAAAATTGGGAAGCAATTCCCAAGTTCTATAGTGGTAGGGCCACTTTATATGCTTGGGAACTTAGCAAACACAGGATGTGCTCAATGGCACAACTCATACTCATAATAGCTGTACTGAAAACATCGTATCACCTTGTGATAAATTTCCAGCAATGATAAATTACATAAAAAGATATGAACATTTTTAAGATTTTTGATAGACACTGCCAAATTCAAATTGCCCTCCAGAAAAAAAATTTGAGTTTTAAAAAAACTGATTTATACTCTTAGAAAAAGAGTTTCTCCATGCTTTTACCAAAAACTGGAAAATTTCATTAAAAAAATCTTTACCAATTTGGCAGCTACATATAGTATTTTTAAAGATTGCATTTTTATTACTAGTGTGTTTTAAGACCTTTTCATGTTCTTATTGGCCATACATATTTACATTTTCTTGAATTATCACTGTATACCTTATACCCATTTTTCTATAGGGGAGGGCTGTCTTTTTCTTATTGATTTATAAGGCTCTTTACCAATAATAAAGATGCTAACCTTTGATCACTGTATGTTGCAAATAAATATTTCAGTTTATCTAAACTTATTTTTGTCAAAAGAATGTTTTCATTTCATTTTTTTTATTTTTTAAATTTACATCCAAATTAGTTAGCACATAGTGCAACAATGATTTCAGGAGTAGATTCCTTAATGCCCCTTACCCATTTAGCCCACCCCCCTCCCACAACCCCTCCAATAACCCTCTGTTTGTTCCTCATATTTAAGAGTCTCTTATGTTTTGTTCCCCTCCCTGTTTTTATATTATTTTTGCTTCCCTTCCCTTATGTTCATCTGTTCTGTGTCTTACAAAGTCCTCATATGAATGAAGTCATATGATATTTGTCTTTCTCTGACTAATTTCACTTAGCATAATACCCTCTAGTTCCATCCACGTAGTTGCAAATGGCAAGATTTCAAGGAATGTTTTCATTTCTATTTTATAAAATCTGTCAAACTTTTTTAGTGCATCTGGGTTTTGTGTCAGACTTAAAAGAACCTTTCCACTTCAAGATTATAAAAATATTCTTTTAAATTCACTTTTGGTAGTTTCATAGATTTTACACTTAAGTCCATGATCTAAAATTGATTGTGAGATAAGGTAGGGGTTATTGAAGTTTTTCAAAATGAAGTTGCCATGTCTACTCATCTTTTTGTTAATTATTCTTATTCTCTATTTTAAAAATTTTTATTGTTTTTCATCACTAAGGTGATGTCTTTATTGATGAAAACATAAAAAAGGTTTTCATCTTTTTCTTAGTGATTTATAAGGATTCTCTCATTATGGCAAAGGGTTAATACATGTTGTTAGTGCTTTTTTCAGTTTATCTACTACCTTTCATTTTGTTCATGTTATTTTCACAGTATTATTATTTTATGTATCGAAGCTAAACAATCTTATGTAGTCTAACAATTATTTTCTTTGTGGTTTTATTTTTTCTTCCCTTCCTTTCATTGTTTAAAAAGTTCTTCTTCGCTATGAGATGAGGTAACTATACAGTTGTATCCAGCCATTTGTTTTTATTTTTTCTTGAATGATCATTGTGTGTGGTAATTTTATGGTTTTATAAATTCACTATCAATTCGTTTAGAATTTATTTTGACATGTGGTGTGAGCCAGAAACCTACATTTATCCCCTCTCCCCCCAAAAGGTTATTGAATAAACCACTTTTGCTCTACTGGTTTGAAATGGTATCTTTATCATAACTATATACAGGATATATTCCCTGGTTTCCTACTCTAACTGATGATTTTGTTAAGCATTCATTGTGCCATATTACATGGTTTTGTGTATTATAGTTTTATAGTAGGATTAATATATACAATTGTAGATCCTTAAGGACTTAAAAATGTAGAACCTTATAGCTTTATAATTGTATGCTATTTTTCCTTTTTGTTTTGATCCATAATTTTTATCATCTTGATTTAAAAAAAAATTTTTTTTTTTTTAAAATTTTTTTTTTTTCAACGTTTATTTATTTTTGGGACAGAGAGAGACAGAGCAGGAACAGGGGAGGGGCAGAGAGAGAGGGAGACACAGAATCGGAAACAGGCTCCAGGCTCTGAGCCATCAGCTCAGAGCCCGACGCGGGGCTCGAACTCACGGACCGCGAGATCATGACCTGGCTGAAGTCGGACGCTTAACCGACTGCGCCACCCAGGCGCCCCTAAAAAAAAATTTTTAATGCTTATTCATTTTTGAGAGAAAGAGAGAGTGGTAGGGGCAGAGAGAGAGACACACACACAGAATCCAAGCAGGCTCCAGGCTCTGAGCTGTCAGCCCATGAACCTGAGCCGAAGTCCGACACCCAACCAACTGAGCCACCCAGGCACCCCTATAACCTTGATTTTTAATTTCAATTTTTCTGTTTCATTCAATCAAATCCCTACAACTTGTCTAAAATCACTTATGGAATATCATAAGGCATCAATAAACATACCCATAAAAAACACAAAGTATAAGATTTTGTCCTAATGCTCTCTGTGCTTTAAAGAAAAAGCATTTACTGGTAAGTGTGGAATGTGCATCTATATAATCTTATGCTCACAAAACTCCCCCAAGAAACTTCCACAAAGAAACTACTTTCTGATAAGAAAAAAAGCGGGGGGGGGGTACAAAAAATCTCAGGGTCAGGAAAAACTTGTCCTCTCAGTAAAACTTGTTTGAAAGACAACTTCTATTTGAAAAGCACCTGTCTTAGAAAGATCACTTCTTTGAACACAGCCTGGGTGGTCTGCCCAGGAGGCTTTCCCTGTAATTTAAAACTCAAATGACCAGAAGCACTTTTTAACATCAAACAGAAAGCCCCAGATTTTAAAAGTATCTTCTGAGAAGACATTAAAATCTTATTGTCCATTCTGTCAAAAGTACACTGCGGCTGGCTTAGATAAAGGCTTTGTGCCCCAAATGATTGTGACTACATGAGTGAATCTTGTGTCAGTAAGTCTTCTCACTGAAAATGTTGCCTCTGAAAAGCGAGGAGAGAAAAGGCATCACAAAACTGGATATTTTGGCAATCAGTACAGTAACATATTTCCATATTAAAAGGAGTAATAAAACACTAGTAAAACTCAGACATTAAGATTAGTACCTATACCCTATGAAATAATTAATTAGAAAAGCCCCAGGTGGTTGTAGCCTAAGAGGGTATGATAATATAACTTAGGAATTACATAGTTTATATTCTTATGCAGTTTGCAGTAGTTAAGACTTTTCGGAAAATACCGTTCACCAAAATCCACTGTCTTACACCTGTGTGAAGACGGCAGACATTTAAAAACAACTTCCATGGGCATTTTACAACCAGAGCCCCAGTACATATAACTTACCAAATTCCTTTGGTTGCCATTAAGCATTTAATAAATGATACATAGTTATATACTCCTTTAGTTATATGGTCCTGCAGGGCAAAATTCTATGCCAAGTAGGCACAGCAAATACCAGAGTCACATCATACAGCTGCAGGAAGTTTTATCAATTACTATTTCAACCTTCATGTAAGAAAGGGGTTGCCTGATGTGGATAAGTGTGGAAATGTGACAGATCCTCACAAAACAGAGGGTGGTTAGCAAATGATAATAGAATTTGTTTTAGCAAAGAAGATTATTGAAACTGAATCAGAACACACAGAACTGGAGTATTTAATACCAGTTCCTTAGGGAAGGGAGAAAAGAATGTTAAAACTAGAGCCTCAAAATATATTTTACAAAATATATTTGATTTGCGTTAAGCATTTAATAAATAGTATATAGTTTATAAAAACTGTCATTCTTAAATTATGCTCTGTCTTTATAAAGCTCCAAACTAAAATAATTTCTTTAGATAGTATTAAAGAGTTATCTGAGGGGTGCCTGGGTGTCTCAGTCAGTTAAGTGAGCTGAAACTCTTGGTTTCAGCTCAGGTCATGATCTCCCCGTTTGTGGGATTGAGTCTTGCATTGGGCTCTGCGCTAACAGCGCTCTCTTTCTTCTCTCTCTGCCCCTCTCCCTGCTAGAGTGCGTGCTCTCTCTCAAATTAAATAAACAAATATTAAAAAAAAAGAGTTATCTCATACTAGGGAGATCCAACTGCAGTTAGGATTCAAATACCCTAAGTGGACCCACCAAGCAAGTGGCCACCCCCAGAATGAAGCTTGTGACCTAGGCCTGGCCTTACAAGAGTGGCCACTTGAGAGCTGCCTACGCCAATTCTTGAGGCTGAAAACACTCCTTTTGAACCACTGAGAACTCTATTCTATTACGGGACTACTCTAAATTTCTTCTGGGCAAGGTCCTTGCCTGATTCATCCTCTTTGGAGCCATCACAGTGTGCAGCACTGAGTTGGCTGAGCCCAGAAATGTCTAATGAAGGGACAACTGCTTTCCTTGTTTCAAGCACAATATACAAGAATATACAGCTGTGGAATATATTAACACACTAATTAACCACATTTTCCACTATTCTATTTTTTAAACACTCATTAGAATGAGTAGAGGTAGGAACCATGCCACCTACTTAAAGATAAAATATCTTATGAATGCATAGTGATATTTCAGATTCAAATTCAGGACTAAGGGATTTTTTTCCCCTTTAAACTCTTCTATATAATAGCTCTCTATTCTTTCTTTGACACGGAAAATCTTAGCCCTCAAATGCACTGAGGATGACAGAATTAGAATATCCATAATTATTCACCTGCTTTATACTACAACACACAACAGTTTCAGTAAAGCAAAATTACCACCACCAATACTAAAGACAGTTGAAACATATCTTGGCATATGCCATACTCATTCCTCATCTTCAATGAGGTTGTATTAGCTATACTATCAGGTTATCAGCTATACTATAGTCATTTCCTAACATATTCTCCTTAGTTTTTTTTTTCTTTCAGTGGTATTTAGTGCCACTACTCATTCTGCCTGATCCAGTGATGGGCATGGGGAAAACAGGGCAAAAGCTAGTCTCTACCCTGTAGGGAGCTTCCAGCCTCCTAGGGAAGCCATGAAAGGCACAAAGGTTTCATGATGAGAGGAGGTCAAGTCAGGGAAGGCTTCCTGAAGGTGGTGGCCTGGGTCTGACCAGACTCCCTGGGAGCCCTGAACGGTCATGTGTATCTGGGTTTGCCTGCAGGATGGAGGCTGATGGAAAGCCCTATGTGAAGTAGTATTGGGTAATCAGCAAGAAGCAAGAGTCAGTGCCCACCAACTTCTTCAAGGTGCTAACCCTAGAGGCAGCAGGCAGGCAAACTGAACTCCACTTCTGATTGTGATGCCCAATATACCTGTGGATTATTCAGTTTTGACATTTTTGTGACCACAGAATAGGTGAACTTGTGTCAAAATTTGGGAAGTTTTTTTTTTTTTGCAATGGATAATGGGACATTTGGATCAGCATGAGCTGTGGGTGAAGGGAAATTTTTTTCCAATGGTGCTATGAAGACTAGTCTAAAGCCACACTGCCTTTCTTGTTCCTGATCCATTTGTCTGATGCCAGAACACTTGGGGTAAGCAGGCCAGAGGGGGGAACCAACATTCAGGAACAATAAAGCTCAGATCAAGATGGGGGGTCTTCGGGGTGCCTCGGCGGCGCCTCGGCGGCTCAGTCAGTTAAGTGGCCGACTTCAGGTCGGGTCATGATCTCGCGTTTCACGAGTTTGAGCCCCGCGTTAGGCTCTGTGCTGACAGCTCAGAGCCTGGAGCCTGCTTCAGATTCTGTGTCTCCCTTGCTCAAGCTCTGTCTCTGTCTCAAAAATAAATAAACATTAAAAAAAAAAGATGGGGGGGGGTCTTCAAAGGATGCTAATAAGACTGCCTGACCAAATGACCTTCGCTGTGGAGTTATAAATTATATGTACCCTACGCTTCAGTTTGAATTAAAACTCAATGTAATAATCACAAAGGATTATTGCACTGCATATCATATTCTACAACATAACTTTATTTACTTTTGAGAGACAGAAAGAGACAGAGCATGAGCAGAGGGGTGGAGAGAGGGAGACACCAAGTCCGAAGCAGGCTCTAGGCTCTGAGCTGTCAGCACAGAGTCTGATGTGGGGCTCGAACTCATGAACCATGAGATCATGACCTAAGTCAGATGCTTAACCAACTAAGCCACCCAGAAACTTCTCTACAACATAACATTTTAATAACACCAACATTAATTTTTAAAGTAAACTATTTTCCTAATAATAATGGTGCCCAGAGCAAGCAGTAAGAAACCTTCACCTAGATGTGTTATCTCAAGGTTTTTTTGTTTTTTTTTTTTTAAATCAGTCAATTTGGTACAATTAGAATTGGCAATTTAATTATTCCATAGATATATTCTAATTTTAGATGGAAAAATCGTACATATCTTAAGCACCAACCTAATGAAACTTTCTTCATTTCCTAAAATTAACCTCCCACTGAGAAGGTGTTATGTTTCAAAGATTAGAATAATACATTTAAAAATGCAGGGTGACTGCCAAATTAAAACATTAATTTTAAAGTCTAGTGCTAAACTGTCTGGTCTAGTAACAAGACAGTTACCGTTAGCAAATCTTTAGATATATTTGTAAGTAGGATCTGGTTATGTAATTTTAAATTCACAATTAGACACGCAGACCCTGGAGAAGACCCCAGGTGGTTTGCAGTGTTAAACAGCAGATTAAAGTCGGCAAAACTAATTTCTTTACTTTAATCTTATTAGTGGTACAACAGCTGTCAAATGTAACCATCTCTGTGCAGCCTTTTGAGACACAAACAAAATGCTTCAATATGTCAAATGGAGAAGAGTATTTACCAATCACTATGGCTAATTGGCTTGCAAAATAATTTTTTACTTTTATTGTCTTAGGGAAAGTTAGTCACTTTTAGTAAGCTTGGATCTAAAAACAGATATTTAGAATTATATTCAAACAATCCTGCTTAGAAAAGACGAATTATTTATTAACAGTGGGCTGTATTCCAGATTTCACCCACACTGGCAAGTACCATTTTATTAACATTTACCGAGGGCTATGATGTAGTGGGCACATAAAGTGGTACTTGGTTTCTAAGTCCATAATATCTAGAACAGGTAATAACAGGAGTAAATACTATGATCAGTTTTCTCCATATGTGCCACCTGATTTAAGTTCTGAAAAAGGTATTTAAGGTAATATTGAAATGTTCTATTTCTTTTTTCAACTTCATTGCTAAATATTCCCTGGACATTTTGTCTTATAAACAGTTATGAGTGGTTTTTGTCTATCTTTCTCATTTTTTGTTAGATCACTTCCTCTTGTCCCTCTTTGGCTCCTAGGTGGGAAAAATGATTCCACAAACATTTCCTATACGTATACCAACAAACCACTACAAAAAAAAAAAATCCAAAACCAGTCAGTCTCTCCCCCACCAAAAGTCAAAAACTAAACAACAAACAAGTAACAATAACAACAACAACAAAACTCCAGCAACTCACAGGAATAATGACAGTAATTTTTTATAAGATATTAATGAAATGGTATTTTATTTTTATTAAAATGGCTAAAGTTACGTGCTCACATATCAGAAACAACAAGGCAGGAAGGTACAGAAAACAGACACCAGAACAGGATGCTCAGTCCCAGCTGCCAATGTGATGACTGATGACAAATCCTTTCATATTTTTAAGCCTTAGTTTCTTCATTTATATCAGTGATAACATTGGGGAAGACGTGCCAAAAACTCTGTTAACAAATCTAATGTATTTATAAAGCAGTTTTACTACTCTTGTACTTCTGAAAACGCCAAGTGTTCTGCAGGGGTTCTAAGCACTCCTTCGCAAAGGTTCTCTTGCACATCTTCTATCCGCCACGATAAACAAAGCACCAGGTCCGTGGCAATAAAAGTATGTTAAATGACTGAATTCCTCTTTGTGTTTGGTAATAACAGTATAAGCAATAGGGCTGAAATTAAGATAGTGGCAACAATTATAGATGAGTGAATAAAACTGACAGGAACTCCCTCCACCCCCAAATGTGAAATAAATAAGGAATGGATGCCTTTTACTTTTCCCTGAATTGTCATTTGCCCAATTCATTCATACCTAAATATTTCTGATATTGTTCTAACGTGTACAGCTCCCTAAGCACACCCTATTATTTCAGGCCTCCATGATCTTGTACATGCTGTGCTCTCTGTTAGCTGAGGAAGATTTGTTAATTTGGCAAACTCTGAATCTTTTCTTTTAAAACCCAGTTTGGATGTTATAACTCTGTGTCCTCCCCTGGCAGTTAACTGCTCCATCCTCTGTGCTATTTCTGTACTTGGTGCATACTTCTATAGTTTTACTTAGCACACTGTACTAAATTACATCTTTCCTTGGTTAGCTCACCCCCTAACAAGTGAGCTTCCTGAGGATACGGACAATGTTTTATTTATTTCCACAACTCTATTGCCCAGCACATAGTTCACAATCAGGATGGTATTAATCCTGTAAGTAAAAGGTAGAAATGTGTAATGACATATTTGGTTGTCAAAACAATGGGAACACAGGTATCTAATGGCTATTTAATGTTATTTAATGGGCCAAAGGATGCCACACACCTTACAGTGTGAAGGACAATCCTGCATTCTGCCCCAGATGCCACTGGCGTCCCATGTTAGAGTATGACAATTCACAAAGCCCCTTTATACATATTAGCATTTCATCTTTACAACAACCCTGTGAAACAGGAATCTTTCTCCTATTTCCCAGATGAAAAATACTACAGCCAATAAGGTCTTATGAGACAAGTCTCACATCAAATACTGGCAAAGCTGGTATTTGAACCCTAATGCTCTGACACTGAAACCCAGTTAAGTTTAATCCATTAGTGCATTATATTCCCCTTTCTCTAATTCTAAATACAGGTATTTTTGGCTTGAGCTCTAGAGCTAGCCAAGTGGAAAAGTTTACAGAAGTAAATTTTAGCCTAACATACATTATGTGTTAGACTGTGGTATGTACTTGTAAAATATATCATCTTCATCCTCTGTAGGTAGTTTTCAAGGATTCAAGTCCCAGAAGGTGACAAGAAAAGAGAGTTACAAAGTTAGGAGAGTGCTACATAATTCATGGTTCTGAAAGTGCTGAAGTGTGTTTTCAACAAGACTGCTGTGTTACACGGTCTAGAACACCAAATGACTTGGCTACATGCTCTTCATTGATTATGTAATGCATTGATACTTAGCCCATAGAAATTCATTGTTGACTTTATGAAGGAAATTAATAAGAAAATTGGATTTACTTAATAGAAATTAACCTTATAACCGTCTTTGTTAGAATGCATCAATTTGAAAAGGTGAGAGATCTGTATTTACCTTAACTCAAATGTCAATGTAGAGAACTATTTACATGCACTTTGATTTTCAATAAGGCAATTAACCTGATCTTTGAGTCAATAGCTAGGCTTGGTGAAAATAATTCCCAGGAAAAGGTAATAGTGCAAAGAAAATGGCAAGCAAGTGAGAGCCTCAGGTAAGATGTGAATAATGTTCCAGGAGTGATTTAACAATAATAGTCCAGTTAAAGATTTTCTTAACCAGATAGATAACCAAAAATGTTTGACAAATTATTGCTGGAGAGCTTTCTACATGATAACAAATGCCTTAACGTAGACTGAACTACAAATAAAGTTTCAAGTCTACTTGTATTAGAAAACATGAATCCAGCATCTACCAATGCAATTTTGGTAAAACAACAACCCCCTCTAGAATGAAGTTTTGCATTTCTTATTGGGTGAGAGAGAGGAAGGAATAAGAGATGATACAACGCTCTGAAGTTTGCATCAGGTATTTAAGTAAGCCATACTCTGAGATAAATGTTGAATAATATGGAGATACTGTTTGGTTTCCCTGAGAGAAACAAGACTGCAATCCCCAAAAGGGTTGCCCTGAAATGGGATAAGCCAATGCTTTTCTTCTTTCTGTTAGGTACTATAAAATGACTTAACTAACAGAGGACAATTTGTCTTTTACAAACGCTGTCTCTTTCTCCTAGTGACTGAAACTGTGCTATTAAAGGCATATTATTCAGTTCTTAAAAATATAATGAAGCTCTATCTTGTAGCGCGTGATTACTGTTCCGAGCTGCATCACGCTGCCAGGATTTGAGGGGGAGGGACAATTGATCTCACAGTCTTCTCACCTTCTAAACATCATAGTCTCGGAGTCAAAATAGGCAACTGTTTTCCAGTTTCCAAAAATAACTTGTGAAATGATTGGGTTTCTCATGAACAAACTTATTTTTACCAAAAAGTTGGACTATGGCCCATTATGATCAAGTCTGAGAGAGCAGGGTCTAAAGAAATACACTTTTCAGTTGTTTGTAAATGTTACCAGGATTCAAACTAATTCCTAATTATAATGTTAATGACGAGGTAACCGATCTGGGACTGAGGGCCACCAAGAAAGTTAACACTTGAGAGCTATAAAAAATATGAATAGTACTGTTATTTGTGTTTTAATGTTTATTTATTTTTGAGAGAGAGAGAAGCAGAGAGACAGAGTGTGAGTGGGGGAGGGGCAGAGAGAGAGGGAGACACAGAATCCGAAGCAGGCTCCAGGCTCTGAGCTGTCAGCACAGGGCCTGACATGGGGCCTGAGCTCATGAACTGTGAAATCATGACCTGGGCCAAAGTCTGACACTTAACTGACTGAGCCACCCAGGCACTTCTATTCTTAAAGAATAATATATAATACATTTTCTTACCTTTGATCCTGAAGATAAGCTCTGCACTCTAGAGTATGCTACTTAAGTGTGTTTGCCTTAGCAACCAGAGACAGAAAGTTTAATCTACATAATTTTCTATACAGAGTCTCCAAACTGGGGTTAGCAGAGAGAAGGAAAGTTCAGCCAGTCCCAGCTTGTAGAGACATTTAATGTTCATAAAGAACTATACTCTAGAGAACTTGTAGAGCGTGTTTTCTCTCTATTTCTACTTTAAACTGTGGGCATTCATTCTTTCTTGATAGGAAAGAATTTAGAAAAACAAAAGAGGTCACAAGGAAGGCTCTATAACACAGTCAAGTATTTTCAACCCAATCTAGAATTTAAGAAATCTTTAATATTTGTATTTAAAAGTATCAGGCTCTTTTGGTTTGAAGGGACAGAAATTCACTAAAAATATCTCAAGTAAAAGAGGCATTTATTGAAGGTTATTGGGAACTTCCCATGAATCCAGGAGAAAATGAACTACTAGACCTCAGGAGGGCAGGAACAATGGCAGCTCTGTAGACTGGACCTGCTCTCATTTCCATCTCCCTTCTCTCTCCTGAAACAGTTCTGTTCTCCTCCTTTTTTCCCAAATGGCCTTCGTTAGCCCTGCTAAACTTGGAGTGAACAGAGCCCTGTAATGGCCATCCCAGAAGTTACTCAACGTGATTTTTCAAATTCAAATACACTAGAAAAAATGAGCTGGAGTTGTACAACTTTCCAACTGCAAATTCCTGAGAGAGATATTTGACTGGCTCAGTTTAACTTTCTGGGCTGAGTTTTAAGTCTGATATTGTTGGCTAGTCTATAGATTGGCTGCTCCAGTCAGATGTCCACTCTTGGTTGAATCAGGTATGGCCATTGAGGGAGCATCACATGGCATAAAACAGAGCTGCTAAGAAGAGGCATGGTGCAATGCTTAGAACAGGTAGTATTCAAAACACCCAGAAAAACGACAACAGATATGAAGTGAGTATGACAAACCAAGAAGAGAGATGAAAGGCTAATAGGGGAGGAACTCATGGTGAAAGCTGAATTAACAGAGTATGGATTGTGTTGCAACTTGAAGAGAAAGGCAAAGATTTAACAAATTTAACAAAAAAAACCACCCAAAACAAAACAAAAAGGCAAAGTAAATGAGCCCCCAAAAGAACAGACAAGTGAGTCAAGAGACCAGAGTAAGAAGTACGCTATAGAGCACATGAGGCCAGGCGTCTCAGGAAACTAAGTTTGCAGACACTGGATATGCAGCAAAACATTCCTTTTCTGAAGTTTGTGTATACCACCAGAGTGCCTGTTCCACCAAGGTAATACAGCAGGCTCTAATGATACTTAGAGTTTAATCCATCTCATTTTCTATGATTCTAAGTTCCCTATGGACAGGGTCTATTTGGAACGGTTCCTAAATGTGGCAGTCCCATTCCCATGTCCACACATGCTTATAACTGATCCTAAGAAGGGACTCCCTGGAAAATAGTTTTTTCCCCTGGTCATTAGGATTGAAAGTCCTAGAAGCCCTAGATTATTTACCTGCTTCTGGAACACAAAGGAATATCTCTTTTCCATTATAAGATGAACTCCACCAGTCTCTACTGTGTATCATAAGACCAAGAAAAGGGAACAGGAGCCTTTAGAGACAAAACCTCACTAATCATGGGAAAGCAATTCTGAACATTCTTGTTGCGATTCGGAATGAATAAACATGCTTTCAAAAGGGATATTATGGCTCCCTCAGGGTGCAGTCACGTTCCAAACATGACGGCAGTCGACCCTCATTCTGGTAGCAGGCCACAGATGAGGCTGCTAGTGACTGTGAGGAGTAAATACGGAAGGCATACAAAGCCCCTAGCAGAGTGACCAGAACTAAGGATATACCCAGTAATGTTAAGTAAGGTCTGTCTCCTTACCAACGCAAAGGATCAAGTACAGGCAATACTGCCAAGTGAATAAACTGCACAAAATCACAAGTTTTATTTTATTTTACTCTGGAGAATAAATTTGTGGTATCTTGTACATGATCTTCCTAGGAAGCAAAGCTCCACCTCACATCATTCTAAATTTATTTACTTTTATTATTATATTCAGTGACTGCTGTTTTACCTAAGACTGATTTATTATACATAGATGTATATACCATAAAGCAAAAAAAAAAAAAAAAAACAACTTAATTTGTTTGATATGAATACACAGGTTTACTTTATAAAGAACACAGCAGTGAGAAGTATCTATTTTTAACATAGTTTAAAATCGGGACCATCTCATAATATACCAATGTGCTGTGATTCTAAAACTGTGGTAAGGATGACCAAGAGTACAGTTCTAGCATCCCCATTTGGCTTTTTCAGTAAGTGGCAGTTATAGATACTTGACTTAATTATAAATACATAAAAATTTAAAGACAAAATTAAAAAAAATTCCTAAAGAGTGGTCAAAATCAAGGACCCTTTTTGGTTGAGATGTGATCATATTTCAAATCCACAGAGTCAAGTATTTGATGCAGTAAGCTCTTTTTTTTTTTTTTTTAAAGTTCTTTATTTTGAATGAGAGACAGAACATGAGCAAGCAGGGGTGGGAGGCAGGGAGAGAATCCCAAGCAGGCTCTGCACTGTCAGCATAGAGCCCAACATGGGGCTCGATCTCATGAACCATGAGATCATGACCTGAGCTGCAATGAAGAGTCGGACACTTAACCAACTGAGCCACCCAGGCGCCCCGATGCAGTGAGCTCTTTTCCTGCTTGATTTCTATCCATGGGAAAAATAATTAATTCATGTATTCAAATGATATTTATTAAGATGCCATTATGATTTACACTAATATTGTTTTTATAAAAATAAAAGTAATGTATTTACTATGGTTTCTGGTCCCAAGGAATTACAGTCTATTTGGGGAGATGGCAATACAATAAATGGAGTACAAGATAGTTCATTAATAAAGTGCTAAACTGAACTATTCCCTAACCCGGTGGATATTTTTTCAGTGATTTAGATGAAGATGCATATATTCTACAGATCAACTTTAGGTCTGACACAAAGTTAAAGAAAAAGACACTAAGTTAGAGGTCAAATCAGGATCCAAAATGGATCTTGACAGGCAAGACTAAAATTTATCAGGATGAAGTTTGTGCTTAAGATGAAAAAACAAATGCACAAGTAAAAACAGATTATAGCTTTTTAGAAGCCAAAGTGGCACAGAGTTGGGGATTTAAAGCTCAGTTAATTAAGGTAATATCAAGTCAACATCATAACAACCACAACAAAACCCACTGATATTAACTAAGTGCTTTCTTTGCACAGGGCACTTAACAAACACACACACTTTTAATTCTCACAACAGCCAACAAGTCCTATTCAACAAGGTAGTGTTACCATTTAACTGAGGCTCTGTTATAACAAGCAATTTGGACCAATGTCATATAACTAATAAGTGAAAAGCAGAGAATTTAAACTCAGATCTGACTCCAGAGCCTATTTATTTTTTGCTATACTATACCATCTGCATTGTTCTGTGTTGATGAAACTATAGTGCTTCTATATAAAAATTGGGTCCAGAGGTGCAATTAAGGAAGATAAGCACGGCTAACAGAGAAGAAATAGGGGGCCTGGTGAGTTTTCCATTGAACAACCTAGAGTGGTTTGGAGAGTTAACCATTTGGGTCCTTCATTGTCTACGAATGTCAAGAAATAGGAATACCAAGGAAGTGAAAGGCAACCTGGGGATGACTTAGCCTAGTGATCATGGCCCGAAAGGGGATGTGGGTTTCTTTGTGAATTACGAACATCTATTGCTGCCTGAAAAGGGTTTGGATATGTAGAATGCCAGTAAGTACCAACTCTCCCTTCTATTATCATTGCTGCTCTGTAAATCTGTTATAAAAACACAACACAAAGCTTTGACCACAGCTTCTAATCACATCAGATCTATCTTCTTATTTACATCACTTGAGGCATTCTCTATGTCCAAAGAAAATGACAAACTACTATCTATTTTCAAATATTAAAAGCTGTAATAAACAATTCTTATTAGCCCAAACCAAAGAAAAGGCTAGAATATTCATTCATTCTTTTGTACTTGTTTTCTGCAATTAAAATTAACAGGCAAATTAATATGAGTAATCCCAAAAGTAGATAAAACATGAGATGAAAATTGCCTTGTTTCAGGGTGATCTTTCTTGGCACTGAAAACAATTTTACGGGAACACATTTGTTAAAAAGGTTGATTTTGGAATACCACATCCTAACTAAGTCCTCTCAAGGATGCAAGGATTCAAGCAATTCTATGGGTTTTCCCTGGTTCTAACAAAAGCAAAACAACTGTTTTGTACAGAATAGTAGTTGGAAGGAATATGAGAAAGAACACTTTCTGAGTTAAGCCACTGACTCATGCCCACCAGAGTGTCTGAGTCCATACTAAATCTCACACAGCTGTGGCATTTTTCTTGCCCCTTTCTAAGTAAGCAGCATAACACTCTCCTAGACTTAATCCTCTAGCCCTGAGAAGGGAGGCTAGTTTAGAAAGTCAACATGATCTTGAGCTGTGCTCAGGAGAAGAGAATCTTAGAGTCACTGCTCGATGCCCACTGCCCTGAGTGTTGGCCTCGCTTAGCAAGCAGTGCCTGGATGAACACACAAATCTATTGGCCTAAGGTGAGATGAAGAAACAAACTCTCAATCCTGGCACTGTGGTCAGCTGGTGACCATCAGAGGAGTACTGGGCTGGGCTCCCAAGATTCCAGAGCTTGTTTCCAATGTTGGTGCACTAACTCTTGCTCAGGTCTTTTTAGAAAGTATGGAAACTTCTTCTGTTCCCAAAATGATAGGCACAGATAAGCACCAAAGCATGCTTTTTGCCACAATGACAAATGTAGCTTTTGTAAAACAGGCATCTAAGTTACCAGCCAGAGAGCTCAGTCTCATGCATGTTTAAACCTACCACAAAACAAAAAAAAGCAAAACAAGACAAAACAAAAAACTATAGGTGCATTTAATTTTACTCTTTTTAATGTTTATTTATTTCATTTGGGAGACAGAGAGAGAGAGAGCAAGAGAGTGAGCCTGACACTGGGCTCGATCTTATGAACTGCAAGATCATGACCTGGGTGGAAATCAAGAGTCAGGGGTGACTGGGTGGCTCAGTCAGTTAAGCATCCGACTTCAGCTCAGGTCATGATCAAATAGCTCGTTGAGTTCTAGTGCCACATCGGGCTCTGTGCTGACAGCTCAGAGCCTGGAGCCCCTCTGGATTCTATGTGTCCCTCTCTCTCTGACCCTTCCCCTCCTCATTCTCTGTCTCTCTCTCCTTCAAAAATAAATAAACGTTAAAAAAAATTTAAAAAGAAAAAAAAAAAAGAAAACAAGAGTTAGACAGTTAATTGACTGAGCCACCCAGGTGCCCCTACAGGTGCACTTAAGGTGAACAATATGAATGATTAACAGTTATCAAAGCCCTGTCCCAAAGAATCAAATGCCATTTCCTTTCTTTTTAAAAAACATTTTTTTAATGTTCATTTATTTTTGAGAGACAGAGATGGAGTACGAGTGCGGAATGGGCAGAGAGAGAGAAGACAGAATCTGAAGCAGGCCTCAGCTCCCAGCTGTCAGCACAGAGCCCGACATGGGGCTTGAACTCACGAACTGCAAGATCATGACCTGAGCCGAAGTCAGACACTTAAGCCACCCAGGGGCCCCTGCCATTTCCTTTCTTATCTCAAATTTATTTCCTCTCTCCCTGTCAATTAACAAACACTGAGTGATAACAACACACTGTCACTAAAGTCCATTTTGATAAGAAATATCAACTATCCTGGGTTAGAAAACCTCCATGCGTGCTATATCTGACTGATGTAGAACCTTCTGCTACACAGAAAGATATCCTGACTCAAAGGATACCTATAGCTTCTTTTATTAATCTCTACTTTGTCAGTAGAGCAAAGGAAACTAAACTAACTTCACTATCAGTTTGTTCTTAGAAATGTATCATTTCGAAGAGATAATATAACACTGTCTTAAAGCAGGCAAAACTACTACTTAAAAACTGTTACCTAACATTTATATAACACTTTGAGGTTGACAAAAACTCTCACATACGTAATTTCATCCAATCCCCAGAGTAGCACTATGAGGTGCATATGACTACCCCTGAGTAACCAAATGAGGAAACAGATGCCACAAGAATAAGGCACTTGCCCCAATTCTCCCAGCTCGTCACTGGCACAGGTAAAACCGGAATCCAGGTTTGTCCAACTCCAAAGCCAGTGCTATTTTTATTTTACCAAAATGTCTCTCAGGAGAAAAGATGATGTATTCTTGCAATTTCTGTAGTATCCAGTGGACAAATAAAGCACTCACTTTTGTTGGGCCAACTAAATATTTAAGTTTTCTCAGTGATACAAGTAAACTTTTATCAAAACTTCTCATTTAAACTCTGTAAATAAGAGTCTCCACAAAATATCCAGAAACCGTGCATGCTACCCCTTCAGAATGTAGTACTTCTGAAATAAAGCTGTCTGCTACTATATCCCAGGTGGCCAGGGATCACAGAGTGACTTGAGAGAAGAGGAAAGCAGATCTTGGGTCCAAAGCTTGTGCAGGATCCATATGACAAAGAGCAATTTGCAGTTAAAGACTGAACTGCAATTCAGTTGCCAGCTATTTGGCCAGGACTCTAGACTATGGCAGTCTTGGCTTCAGACTAATCTTCCTGTACATTAGGGATTTCTTCAAATTTCACAGCTCAGGCCTTTGTTAATGTACTTACCTCTTCTTGTACTACCTTTTTGCTACTACTATTCAGTTCTGTTCAATTTATGTAAGCAGTTAAAGCTGCCCAGGAGTTCATCCATTCTTCTTGTTTTAGGATTAGAGAAGGTCATAGACCAAGGAGATTTCCTTTTTAAGGCTTTTAGGCTCGATTTGAGTTTTGTAAGTGAAGTCGAGCACCTCTGTTTTTCTCCCTAATGGAGAGTGTAAGCTTTTGCTATTCAAGCCTGAATACACATACAAGTTTCTTGTGGTCCCCCATATGGAAACCATAGAGCAGAAATGACTCACAAATGAAACGTGAAAGACAGATTAAAAAACTATACTTACTTAAGAGGAATTCGTGAGGCTGTGTTCACATTTGTGGTTGGGACTACTACTTGAAGAATGTGTTCAAGGGCTGTTAATCCACCAGCAACTTGAAATGCAATCTGATCTGCTACATTCTAGACAGAAATACAAGTAGAAATTAGCCCAATTTCTCAGGCATAGAATGATCACCAAATGAAATATTTAGTTGTAGTGTCAAACACTCTGTTGGTTTAGTTATTCTACAAATACTTATTGAATGTTTATGCAGTGCTAGGAACAGGAGGTTGAAACTGGTGAACACAGAAGACATAGTTGCTGCCCCCATGAAGCTTGAAATTTAGTGGATGAGAACACCACCAATCAAATAACCATAAATAAAATAATTTCAATTATGATAAGTACCTTGAAGAAAAAGGGAAGGTGCTCTATAAGAATAATAGGGAACCAACTATATATTGGGGAAAGGGTCAGCACAGGCTTTTCTGGTTGAGGTTCTGAAACAGGCCAAAAAAAAAAAAAAAGGGGAGGGGATGGAGTGCTCCATGCAGAGGGCAAAACCATTTTATACAGAATATTTTAGCAATAATTTTAAAAAGCAGATCATCTTGTAATGCTAATTACCACCTAACAAGACAAACTAACTGTCACAAAGATTTCCTCTCGTATTACTTTTTTCCTTGGCAATACAAGATAATCTCATACCTAACCATCTCCATATATTTTTTTCACCATTTCAGCTATTTTAGGGAGAATCTTAAGTCAGCATTATAGAACTCAACTGATGATTATTTCTTTACAATTTCTGAATTGTTTACAAGTCTTGTGAAAGGAACATCTTTGAGCTCTTTGCATTTCTCTGGCATGGGGACAGGCAAGAGCAATTCTATGGTACACTGTATTAGTTTCTATGCATATGAACAATCACCGCAATCTGCTATTATACCACCACCTTTATGTTTCTTCTAAGAGCATGCTATAGTTCATCAAGCCTTGAAATATCTTTGAAATACTTAAGTATTTTTGGGGGGATAAGAGGGTGCATCAGGGAGAGATAGGAGTTATACACAAGATCTGTCAAACATGTTTGTCTGATTCTTCTGATGTTCTAAGCACAATGCTCTGCTTGATGTGGACTACTGACTTCTGACTAGACTTTGGTAGTACAGTGCCTTAGTCATTTAATCGCTCACTATGTGCACAATAAAATACAGTTTGACACTATAATAAGTTTATTGTGAATCCTAGACAAGAAATCATACTTTTAGGATAGAAAATAAAGAATTTTTGTTTTTAATGGGAAAAAATGTTTCTTTGCAATAAAACTAACCATCAGAAAAAACTGAAAAACCCAGGTGTATTCAGTAATTTGAAACCATCATGCTGTTACCATTCTTTCTTCATAGGCTAGGATGTCAATATGATTAGAAAATAATAATAAATTTTGTATTAGCACACAACACAAAGAAAACTGCACTAATCATAACTGTATAGGTGGAAGAGTTATGGCAAATTGAACACATCCTATACCAAATCCAAAATGAAAAAGCAATAATATAAATCAAAATTAAAAAAATAACAAACACCCTGTAACACCCTGTTACCCTGTAACAACTCCAAAATAAAAAATAAAAAAATAGCTTTATAACATGCCATAATATTCCTGATGCCCATCTCATTCACTCTCTCTTCTTCTTCCCCAAATGTAAAAGCGATTCTGATTTTTAAAATCATAGATTACCTTTGTCTTCTTTTGAGTTCTATAAAAACGTAATCATACTCTACATATTCTACAGAATCTACATATTCTTTTCTTGCTCAAAATTTTTTTTCTAAATTCATCCATATTGCTGCCTATACCTGTGTTTCATTCATTTCCCTTGTTGGAATATAATATTCCCTTGTCTGATTATATACATCAACTTTTTTTTTTTTTGGAAAAATTTACTTTATTCTAGCATCTTTTTTCATCCCTTCCACATTACTTTCACTTTTAACATTACAGGGTGAAGATAACCATTATCTTATTATCTTACTCAACTTATTTAAATGTTTCACTGCTGACTGACATCTGGGTTGTTTTTTTTTAATGTTTATTTATTTAAAAAAATTTTTTAAAACATTTTTTATTTATTTTTGATAGACAGAGCACAAACAGGGGAGGGGCAAAGAGAGACGGAGACACAGAATCCAAAGCAGGCTCTGAGCTATCAGCACACAGCCCGACCTGGGGCTCGAACTCACAAACTCACAAACCGGGAGATCACGACCTGAGTCGAAGTCGGACGCTTAACTGACTGAGCTACCCAGGCATCCCAATGTTTATTTATTTTTGAGAGAGAGGGAGACACAGAATCTGAAGCAGGCTCCAGGCTCTGAGCTATCAGCACAGAGCCTGATGCGGGGCTTGAACCCATGAACTGTGAAATCATGAACTGAGTTGAAGTCAGAAGATTAACCAACTGAGCCACCCAGGCGCCCCTCAATTTTTTTTTTTGTTTATTTATTTTTGAGAGAGACACAATATGACCAGGGGAGAGGCAGAGAGAGAGAGGGACACACAGAATCTGAAACAGGCTCCAGGCTTTGAGCTCTCAGCAGAGAGCCTGACAAGGGGCTTGAACTTGGGATCAGTGAGATCATGATTTAGATCGAAGTCAGATGCTTAACTGACTGTCCCAAGGTCTGAGCCAGCAAGGTGCTCTGGGTTGTTTCCACTTTCAAACTCTGGACAATGCTGCTTTAAACATTTTTGTACATGTATTTGTGCAACTGTGACATGCAGTTATGTTGGGTATATGAGTGGAATTCCTGCATCATAGAGTATACATAGGTTCAATTTTATTAGCTATGGCCAAACAGCTTTCTAAAGTATTTGTGTACACGATGAAGTACAGTGATAATTTCAGCTATTCTACATTCACACCAAAATTGATTTTATCATTTTTTTAAAACTTTAGTCATTCTTATGAATGCATAATGGCATTTCATTGAGGGTTGTTTTTTTAAATTAAAAAAAAATTTTTTTTAAGGTTTATTCATTTTTGAGAGACAGAGAGAGACAGAGCATGAGCGGAGAAGGGGCAGAAAGAGGGAGACACAGAATCCGAAGCAGGCTCCAGGCTCTGAGCTGTCAGCACAGAGCCCGACATGGGGCTCGAACTCACAAACTGCGAGATCATGACCTGAGCCAAAGTTGGACGCTCAACTGACTAAGCCACCCAGGTGCCCCTCATTGAGGTTTTTATTGGCCTTTCCTGGATAATCAGTTGGATTGAACACCTTATGTTTACTGAGTATTTTTTTAAATTGAGGTATACTTTGCAATTGGTTAAAAGGCTCAGATGTTAAGTATACCATTCAAATAAATTTGAGAAATCCTTATCAAGACCCGAACACTTCCATCACCTTAGAAAGCTCCCTCATACCACTTTTATAGTCAATCCCCCCACTCCATGAAGCAACCACAGATTTGATTTATAGTCCCATAGATTTAAACACCAAAAGCAAAAGCAAAAATAAATAAGTGGGCCTACATCACACTAAAAGGTTTCTATGTAGCAAAGGAAACCATCCACAAAATGAAAAGGCTATCTACTGAATGGGAGAAAATATTTGCAAATCATATTTCTGGTAAAATACATAAAGAACTCAAACAACTCAATAGTAAAAAACACAAACAATCCAATTAAAAAAATGGCCAGAAGGTCTGAATATACATTTTTTCCAAAGAAGACACATAGATAACCAACAGGTATATGAAAAGATGTTTAACACCATTAATCATTAGGGAAATACAAATGAAAATCTCAGTAAGATATTACCTCACACCTGTTAGAATGGTATTATCAGAAAAAAAGAAAGAAAGAAAGAAGGAAAGAAAGAAAGAAAGAAAGAGAAAGGAAAGGAAGGAAGAAAGAAAGAAAAGGAAAGAAAGAAAAAGAGAGAAAAAGAAACAGAAGAAAAAGAGAATTAGTGTTGGTGAGGATATGGAGAAAAGGGAACCCTTGTGTACTACTGGTGGGAATATAAATTGGTGCAGCCACTATGGAAAACTGTATGTAGGTTCCTCAAAAAATTAAAAGTACAAGTACCATATGATCCAGAAATTCCACTTCTGAGTATTTAGCTGAAGCAAATGAAAATGCTAATTTGAAAAAATATATGTACCCGACGTTCACACAGCATTATTTACAATATCCAAGATATGGAAGCAAGATAAATGTCCAATGATAAATAAAATGTTTACAGAAGATGTGGTATATAAATAAAATGGAATATTACTCAGCCATGAAAGGGATGAAATTTTGTCATTTGTGAAAACATGGATAAACCTTGAGGGCATTATCCTAAGTGAAATAAGTCAGGTAGAGAAAAACATGTAGAATTAAAAAAAAAAAAAAAAAAAGCTCACTGACACAGAGAACAGATTAGTGGTTGTTAGAGGCAGAGGATAGGGGGTGGAAGAAATGGGATGGGTGAAGGGGATCATAAGGTAAAAAGAAACAAAATATAGGTTAATTTTGTCTCTTGTAGAATTTCATATAAATGAGATCATATGATATACATGAATATTTTCTGGATTTAATTTGGTAGTGAATGGTTATCCCATTAGCAATGTTTCTACTGTATCTGGTACCAGAAGCATCTAAAGCATAAGGAATACAGCAGAGGGACTCTTAGTACAGGGATATAAACACATATATATATATACCTCCTTTCTTCTTATACTCGAAAGAAGTAGGAATTATAGATAAAATATGTGGTAATATTTAATGTTTATTTATTTTTGAGAGAGAGAGAGAGAGAGCACACACACATCAAGGGGAAGAGAGAGAGAGGGAGACACAGAATCTGTAGCAGGCTTCCAGACTCTGAGCTGTCAGCACAGAACCCAATGCGGGGCTTGAACCCACAAACCGTGAGGTCATGACCTGAGCCGAAGTCTGGCATTTAACAACTGAGCCACCCAGCTGTCCCCATAATATGTGATAATATTGAAAAGGCAGAACCACATTAAAAAATAAATGGAACATCTCTGTGAACCAGGGATGGAAAAGCTAAAAAAACGCATAGGGCAAGGGTCCAACTTTCAGCAGACTCTTAAAAGAACACTTGCCCTTCTAGACTTTTCCCTCTTCCTCAGCTTTCCCACTGATTCAGAATCTAAGTTCTGATTACTCCACTTCTGTTGTAGCTCTTAACTCTTGCCTACATCTACCACGTCAGTTCAGGCTTTCATGGTCTCTTGCTTGAGGTACTGCAGCAATCAGTACCTAATTGGAATCTTTGGATCTAGGCTCACCCCACACCAGCCTATTCTCTAGAGCTGTGCTTTCTAAATACTCTAAGATAAAAATCAGGGTTTCCTTCATTTCCTACTCCTTTCCTTTCCTTTTTCTTTCTTTGCCCTTCCTTCCTTCCTTCGATTTCTACTCCATTGTAGACCAATACTTTTGTGAAATGCAATACAAATGAAGTACTGAACAAATGAAAAAAAAAAAGATGCACAAAAGTGGAGACCACATTTAAAAATATTAGATACAACAGACATAAAATTACTCTGCCAGTTTGCTAAAACTTACTCTGGATTTGTGTATTTATCTCACCCTGTTCTAGTGACAGTGGCCCAGCACTGGACTGTGGACTCCCTTTTGAGCAGTCCTTTTCTGGATGCCTATATATGCAATGAGGATAATATTCTCAAGAGTAAATGTAATCATGTCACTCTGCTTAAAACACTTGAGTGACTTCATCCTCACTGTCTGCGGGAGGCTCAAATTCCTTAGCACAGGTTTTCAGAATCTGATGCCCCATTAACAGCCTTCTTCTCTGCCATGTTCCTGCCTCTCCCTCAACCAAATTCCCCATATGGCCCTTGTTCTTTCACGCCTATGTGCTTCTGCAAATACTGTTCCTCCTCCCCAGAGGGGATGATTCTCCAGCATTTTATCTTTGTATCCCCACTAAACTCAGAGCTTCCTGAGTTTAGGGGCCATGTCTGTTTCATCACATTCCCAACACTTAGCAGAGGGGATGGCACTCAGTATGTGCTCAACCAATGGTTGTGAATGATGGTTCTGAGAAAGAAGGCTGAAAAGGATACCTGCACATGATTTTGACTGTGAAAACACAGATAGTCAATAACTTCTCTGGTATGATCACAGGATAAAATCCTCCACTCCTGTTACTGTGTGTGCCTTGTAGAACAGTTTGTTCCTGAAAGTGAGCTTCATGACCAAGGAATAAAATTCAGTTTTTCAAGACTGAAGGACATATTCACCTTGAGCCTCCTTAATAGCCAACAAGGAAGATCCATCCATTTCTGTGTAAAGCCTTTATATATATCTCTTAATTCAAAAACAAAGTATATTTTACCTCAGGCCACGCAGATGCACCAATTGATGCAATCTGTCCACAGGGAAATGAAGCAGCACCAATGCTATTCTTGTAGACCTCTCCACAATGGGAGAGAACCGGATCAACATTGCAGAGGTGGAGGCGAAAAGGACTGAGTAAAAGCAGACCATTTTAATGTATACATCTATGCTTTAAAAACAAAACAAAACTCAAAGCCTTTTATGCAGTGCCAACAACATGGATGTGACCTCTTAAAAAACTGAAGATATAAGCTCTAGTTAGACATTAAACAGGAAAAAATAAGCCAATTTCAGGAAGATAAAGGCCATTTAAAGCCAAATTTTTCCTAATGTATTATTGAAAACTGAAGCTTTAATTTGTCATTTGCAGCTTTTCAAGGAAATAAACCAAAAGGCAAAACCAACTGTGAAATAAAAAAACTCACAAACCTCCCTCTGGAGTCATGGAGGTTTCTGGTTACTTTTGCAATGGAAATTCAGAATCCAGAGGTGGATCCTCCTCCACAGAAGATGGCCAGATGGCAACCTGTTTAGTATCTTCCTAACTTCTTCATCTCCTATATCAACTTCTATTCCTCCCATCATCTCTGCCCTACCTCAGGCCCTCATTCGGTCTGAAGCTCCTTAAGCTGACTCATCTTTGCAGCCCCAGTTCTGGCACAGAACAGGAATGGTGAACACCTGATGGATGAGTGACTGAACAAAAGGACGAACAAATGAAAAGATTTCTCTCAGAGAGCAAAAATGTTCTGTGAGGTATCAGAGGTTAACACACAATACAGAGGCCCATAAGAAAGAACAAATGCCTCCTTCTGGATTCCGTTCCTGAACACAGTGCAAACAAACAGCTCTCCCCCTCTCTATGCAGAAAAACGGGTAAAATAGTCCTATCATATCCCATGACATTTTCACCTCAGGAGGACAGAAAAAGGAAAATCAAGTTGGCTCGAAGAGCACCCAAATGTTCAAGTAAAGGAGAAAATCCACCTCCTTAAGCACGTGGCTCTGTATCTGGACTTGGCACGTGGCGTGGCATTAAAACCTCTATATGCAAATAAAAAATGGAAGTCACATTCACACAACAATCCACAGACTCAAAGGGCCTCCCATTTTTCACCTTCCTCTCTGTGCCCACCACACTAACTGCTTGTGCTAATCACCTGGTACTTCCTATACTCGGTGCTCTTTATGCTCCTGGATATCTTAATGCCACGATGGGAATGGATGCTTCTCAAATACATCATCTTATACTTGTTCCTATCCCTGTTAGTGTCTAGAAAAAAGCTAGTATCCTAAAAATGCTTAACCATAATTATTCTCTCCATCTAAACTGCCACGTTCTCACCCTATAATGTTCAAATGCTCCCTCATTCCTTTAAGACCCACATCAAATAGTATTCATGAAGCCTTTCTGATACCTTCAACTAAAGTCAAAGGTCTCCGTATTTAACTGCATTTCTCTTGGGGCCCTTATCACTTTCTATATTATCCCCTATGTTATATATCCCTTATATTATTCCTGTATTATTTGTGTTCACGTACTAGGCTATAAAGCCTAGCTCTCCTGTCTTTGCATTCTCAATCAGGGTCAAGCACAGGCTACACACATAGTAGGCACCAAGCAAACTTTGTTTAGTAACTAAAAATATCTAGAAAGATGAACTAGGTACCTTTCCTTTTCTCTTTTACCCCTTTTCCAAACACTCTGCATTCAGACATGTGAAAGTGGAACACTCATAAGGAGCTCGATCTTTCTGATTTGAGTGAGGAAAAAAATACCTCTAAAAGATGAAATGTGTGGCTTTACTTATGTACCTGACATAACACCTTAATAGCTCTGCCTTCCTCTGCTCTCTCCCACTCTGAGACTGACAACTGACTAATAGGATTAGTGGCTCCATTCTAATAACCCAGCTTAGCTGAAGGCCAGCAAAAAAATGACAGCTTCAATCTGAATTACATGGCCCGGGAATCCATTCAATTATTAACTAGAGTAACTGTTATTGCCTCTCCCAATCAAAGGAGAGGCAGCTGTTAATCTTTGGTGGCCTACAAAGGCTGGTGGCCTTTGTACTTGACTTCTCTATAGACGGTAATTATGTTCTTTGTGATCAGGGAGGAAGGCCTTCCTAGCCTTTTAGACAGAGGTGGCAGATGGGGAAAACTGTTTGCCTGTTCATTAGTAGGATAGGCTAGATTTGTTCTGAGCATCTGGTGGTACCTTAAGACCTGTTTAGAGATAATACAAGTAGGTTTTGGCAAGTCCATAAATTTAGAACTCGGTAGACCAATTTACAGAGATGAGAAGATTCCAGAGTAAATTTTTTTATGGTTATTTTTCCCATATGGAAAACTAACCTAACACTTAAAGGACATCATCTTCATTCCTCTGCTATCCTCACCTGTTCATGTTAGTTTAAAGGGAGCATGATGAGCTGACAGGATTTTTCCCTTCTAAGCCTTCTAATGTTGGCTTCCTCATATTCCCATCATCTACATAAATGTCTAGGCTCAGCCTTTCAGCTGTACACTCACATTTGAAAGAACTCAGGGTCTGGGGTTGAGAATATCACAAGGAAATTAGAAACTTATGTAAATGTTGTGCCCAAAAGAGTCATAATCTACAGTTTGAAGGCTTAGGTAATAAGGTAAGTGAGGCTGGGGGAGGCTGGAAAAGCTTTCTCAAGATGAGAGAAACAATTCCTTTGTAATGCTAATCAGAACTTGGATCCTTTGGAAGGCTCTCCCTAAGGGAGCTGAACTGTGCCATTTTTGACCTGTCTGGACTAAGTGAGATGAGGGCAGGGTGAGTGAGAGGGGGTGGTGCGGGACACAAGACACCCTGCTCCTTCCCTTTAAGCTGCTATGAGACAGATGACCGAAGATCAGTGTATAAAGTTTATCATTGCAATCCAACAAAACTCACAATAAAGTTATTTTTGATCTCCCTCATCCTCAGTGCTGCCAGGATGTCAAGTGGCAGGCACTGGCCAGGTGCAGCACTCAGAGAGCTGGTGAGACAGAGATTTCATATAGATAAATGCAGTGCAGTGAGGGGATGCCACAGTGAGGGGATGGATGGAGAGCTGTACTCCCACAAAGGAAATGGTCCCTGTGACTAGTTCTTCAGGACACAATGGGTATCTGTTGGAACAGTTTTCTGAGTTCTCACGCTATCAAATAAAGACAAAAAACCCAAGGTCAAGGACCTACAAATGAGGTTCCTTGAACGACTGCTTTATTTCTCTCACCTCTCCCAACTTTGAGGCTACCTGCTAGTTTACAACAGAACTTGAAGAGTCTTAACACAGCAGTTCCTTCCCCTCCGTTCTTGCATCTTAAATGTCCTGGAAATTTTAAAGCTTAGAGGTAAAACAATTTGGGGCCATCAAACCAATGAGAATCTCTTTTGGGCAGGAAAATGATAGGGACAAAAGTGAGTAACATGGACAAATTCCTTTGGGTCTAGCAGCACTCAGGGAGCAGGACCTTAGAGCTCAAAGGCTCTTCTCACCTGGATGGCAAGGAAAAGGAGAGTGTTTCTACATCACTCTGTTCTCTCTCCATCATGACATTTATAGTTCATGACACTTTTCTATTATTTAACTATAAACTAGATCATATGATTTTCTACTTAATCACAAAGCAGACTGTGAGCTCTTGGGACAGCTGGAATTATGCTTCTATAGAATCTAGCAAAAAAAAAGTAGGTATTCAGACTACTCAGCCATAGAAAAGAATGAGATCTTGCCATTCGTAAAAAGAATGGACCTAGAGGGTATAATGCTAGTGAAATAGGTCAAATAGAGACAAATACCATATGATTTCACTCATATGTGGAATTTAAGAATCAAAAGAAATTTTAAAAAGTGACAAACAAAAAAAAACCAAACCATACTCTTAAATACAGAGAACTGGTGGTTGCCAGAGGGAGGTAGGTGCAGAAATGGATGAAATAGAAAGGGGATTAAGAGTTTGTTTGTTTGTTTATTTATTTATTTTGAGAGAGTGTGTGCACATGCATAAGCAGGGGAGGGGGAGAGGGGAGAAGGAAAGAAATTTTTAAGCAGGGAGCCCTGACATGTGGCTGGATCTCCTGAGATCATGACCTGAGCTGAAACAAAGGGGCCAATGCTTAACCAACTGAGCCGCCCAGGCACCCCAAGAATTCATTTATCTTGATGAACACTGAGTAATATATAGAAGTGTAAATCATTATATTAAATGAATATAACACTGTATGCTAATTATACTTCAATTAAAAAACATTTTAAACAACTGGTATTCAGTAAATGGCTGCTGAATCAAAAAAATAAAGGCACATTCTAGTTTCTGGGGTTCTAACATCAGAAATTGTCTTAAGAGGAGAGAGAAAATTCATCAATCCACAATGAGAAAGAAAAGGTGTAGAAATACCCATATGGCTGGGAAATCAAGGTAAGGGTGCAAGTAAGCTAGAAACTGTGGAAGAGGCACTAGTCCTTGCCTGGGCTGACAAGGTAAGGCAAGCGAAGGTAGGCCCTGCTCTGAAGGAGGCAAGCCCTGAGAGGAGAGGCCCGAGATATGATGCATATGTACTGCCCTACTCACGTTGGCCTTCGTTTATTTTGCCCCATACTCGAGTAAAGTAGTGACCAGGACTCTTTTATGTCTTTAAGGAGGGACACAGAAGAAAGAGGGAGGGAGAGGGCAATTTTAAAAAGTGAAAACAAACTTAAGGAAAGAATAGGAATCCAAACTTTACTTTTCTCAAAAAACAGTAGGGCAGAAAGTGACAATTCAAGGGCTAACCATGTGGCGGGCCCTGGGTTGTTACACAAGCTCTCACAACAACCTTATGAGGTAGGAATCATTGTTCATTATACTGATTAAAAAAAAAAAAAGCCTTAGAGGAATCATTTAATTGTTTACTGTTAGTGATTGGCAGAGCTGGGGATTGAGTCTAGGTTTATCTGACTTCGGAGGGTATGATGGATCTACAGAAAGAAAATCTAGCATGTTAAAATAAAAATGTGTTTGGCTTTTGGCATACTTATCACTAAATATCCGAATTTTTTAAATTCTGAGACTTTTTAAAAAAGAAAATTAAATTTTGAAAATTTTAAAGAAAATTTGATTTTGAAATTATTTTGGATATATTGAAAAGTTTCAAGGACAGTAAAGTTCCTGTATGCCTTAATCTAGCTTTCCCTCATGTTAAAATCTTACACAACCATTCTACATTTATCAAAACTAATAAGAATTCGCTAGCAGCTTAAAAAAAAATTCTTGAAATAATCCAGACTCAGAGAATGTAAAAGAATGCCAAGTTTGACCATCACAAGTAAATAAAAAAGGAAATGAGACCTAACTAGATTCTAAGGGACTGAAATATGAGTAGTTCTTTTAACTGGTGGTGCAGGTCTTGAGACTGTCAGGAAACAGGAAGAAATGTGCACACAGCAGGAGGGAAGCAGGCCTTGACTGAGGAGGGAGGCAATGTGGGACCAGGGTTAAAAAAGGCTCCAGGTGGCCCAAGATGAGCTCCCTCTGCAGCTCCAGTCCCAAATGGCCTTCAATACTTTCTCAGCTGGGGCAGTCTTTCAAAATCCTTTCCTTCCTGAATGTCAGTGAAATCTCTGTAGGCTTTGCTTCTAACTTCAGCACAGATACTGTTTCAAAGTCTTTTAAGTATGATTTCTCCACTTGTACCCATGACAGGATATTTATCCCAAGTTTTATTTTATTTTGTTTCATTTATATATTATGTTATGTTATGTTATGTTATGTTATATATTATTTAGTTTTAATTTTATTTTTTTTCCCAGAAGCAACTAAGTTAAAAAGCCTTGTGATTGGGTACTAGGAAAGCTGAGTACAACTAATTTCAGAAATGATGCTGCTAAGGCCTACTTTATTCAGTCCAGGGGAAATAGAAGAGGGAAATGGCTAGTGATGGGCAATGTTTCTGCAGATGGATTATCTGGAGCCAGCACTCTGGTTTAGGCCTTGTTCTCTAGCATCTAAAAGGGATATAGGTAAAATAGAGAAGAAAAAACAGTGTGAAATCTGTTACTTATGAGACTGATACAAAATGTGGCAAGGAAGAAGGCAAAAATAAATAGTCCTTCAGATTCTGGACTTCAAGATGATCATGTTAACTATTCTTTGGTCATGGATGAAAACTGCCTAATAATGCAGAGCTTCTGTTCTCCATTATAATGTTGCAAACAATACCTTTTTATGTGGAGAACAGTGTGAAGGCTTTTTCAGAATATCTGGTCTTTCTTCCTAATTTTCCTAAAGCAAACATGATCAAATGTTTACTGAAGAGTTAATGCTGCCCCACTGAATTCTAACATGAGAACTGCTCTGTGCTACTGCTTTTAGCTATGAGAATAAGATAAGACCTTTACTAAAGGTGAACTGAAATGTTTAAAAGTCTGCTTTTTCAAGGCAAACAAAACCCAGAGGAGTCATTAAGTCTGCAGAACACCAGACCATTTTTTTGCTTTATGAAAAGGCAAATATAAATCCCCTTTTCTTTACAAGGAATACTCAAATTCATTTGAAGAAAAGTTTGATGATCAATTTCTATTTACACATGGGGTGCCTGGGTGGCTCAGTCAGTTGGGGGTCCGACTTCGTCTCAGGTCATGATCTCATGGTTCGTGGGTTTGAGCCCCACGTTGGGCTCTGTGCTGACAGCTCAGAGCCTGGAGCCTGTCTTCAGATTCCGTGTCTCCCTCTCTCTCTACCTCTCCCCTGCTCACACTATCTCTCTCTTTCTCTCAAAAATAAATAAAACATTTTTAAAAAGTTTGTATTTACACAAAGCCTTTAGTCTGAAGTCTGAAATTGGTTTTGGTTTTAAGTCAGCATGAAAGTCTATATCCTCCCAATATGATAAGTTATCATATGGAAAAGAAATGTAAAGACCCTAAAAAGAATCTGTTCCTCTGAAGAAATTCACGTGTGAACATAAATGGTACATGATGCTAGACCTCTTTAGCAGGGTGGGGAGAGCTAGGGATCTGAGAAAGATCTGCAGAAATGATGTACTGTATGGGGAGGAATCAGATAGAAGGACCATTTGCTAATTTTATGATAGAAAAGACTGCAAAATAGTTCTTGCTATAGTAGCTGTAGCCAGAAGAATCATTGTCCTCTAGACTGAGCTCCTATGGGCACAAACCATTTCTTAGTCACTGTTTAGGAACCATTAACATGGCCTCTGGAATAATTCTGCCATGGTTTGAATCCCAATCTTTTCACACTTATTAGCTACGTAACATCTGCCAAGGTACTTATCCTCTTGATGCCTCAGCATTCTTATTCGTAAGTTGGGCCATGTAATTCCACTCCAAATGGTTGTTGAGAGGATTAAATAAGCTGATTCTCATAAATGTTAGTGATCATCATCATCTTCTTTATACTGCTCTCCTTTATCTTGCTAAGTACCTACGATGCTGTCATCAAATAAATACTAGTTCCTAACCTGAGGCTTCTTAAGGGGACATATCCTGGGATCTTTGTGACATCTCAAAATTGCACTGAAGTATGATTTCTCTCATAAATATCTCTGTTTCAGAGTCTATCTTCTTGCCCTGTCAGTCACAGCTTCAAGGTTATTTCCTCAAACAGACCTTCTCTGACTTCTAGGTTGTATTCAGTCTTCCTACTACATCCACAAACAATTCTGTATTTTCTCAATCATTTCTTCAAACGCTCATTGCTCTTAATTGCAATTAATTGTTTAATTGTCCAGAAGGGCAATTAAGTGTGATAAGTCCTATGTATACATAGGTACGGAGAAGGGCAGGGTCTTTATCTGTCTTCATTACTGCTATTTCCTATGTGCTAGGCACATTAAAAAGAATCACCAACACTTGATGAGCACACATGCATATGCACCAGACACTCCAAGTGCCTTGCAAGCAGTGTCTCAGAATATTCACAACGGGGCAGCATGAGGTTGATACAGTTACCATTCCATTTGCATGAGGAAACTAAAGCTCAGGAAGAGGCGTAACTTGTTTAAGATTATTTAACCAGTAAGAGCTGATCTAGGAATCAAATCCAGATATGTCAGACTTTAGAATCTGAGCTTTAAACATCACACTACTACTCTCTGCACAGCATGCACTGAAAAATAAAATTGCTTCACCGAACTAAAATGTCTGCAAGATGAGTGTAATGAATGACATAGAGTTAGTGTTGAGAAGTTTCCCTAGACAGGATGATAGCACTACAGACACAATTAACCTTAAACTTCTAGATTTGAGTTGGCTCTATATTGTTCTTGAGAGAGACTACTGAAGCTTTGAAAAAGGGCTATTATTCAAGTAGTTCAAAATAAATGGTAAGAGACAGAAAGGAATTACAAAATATAAGAAGGAATTTGAAAATGATCTAATTTCCTTATGAAGGTTAGACGTATTAGATGAGTCCAATATGTGCCATAGAATATAGCCATTTTGGGTAGTTTGGCAAGTGTTACATACTCTGTAATCTCACTAGATTTTTATAGTATATTTTACAACTCATTGGCTCGGGTTCATATATGAACAAGGCTGATATATCAAACAAATGATCAGTACCTAGAATACATAAGGAACTGTTGTTGGTACCTTAGATGACCAAATCTAAAAATAACTGGTATCTGTACTTTGGATTCTGTATTAAATAAGTAAACAATATAAATTATTAGCTTTTTATGAGATAGAAATCTATTTTCTAGTCTCCTCTGGTCCTTGACATAAGTATAACAAACTTGGGATATGTCGATAAAATGACGAGTCACTGCTAGTACTGCAACACTTCAAGATAGTATCAATTTTTCCTTTGAATAGACTGTGATGTATGCCCAGAACTAACTCTTTCTTGGTATCACCAAATCTGCCAAGTTGGCTGTTTCTGTAAAGTAAGCTATTTGGCCCAGACAAACGTCTGTTGTGAATACTGAGGCATTTGCTTGGCTTTAGGCAAGAGATAGACTGAAGACAAACCGAAAAAAAAAAAAAAAAAATGAAAAAACAAAAACAAAAGCAAAAAAAAAAAAACCCCGCTGAATTTATTTGAACAAACATTTATTGTCTGCCAGCTATGTACCTGGTGCTTGGTAAGTGGTAGAACTACAGAAGCACAGAGGATCAGGACCTGCCCTCAAAGACCTCATATTCTACTAAGAAAGACAGATTTGAAAACAGATCAGTGCACGTAGTGTGATAAGTCCTATGTATACATAGGTACAGAGTACACCTAACCTGGCTGGATGAAGATCAGGGGAATGACAGGAAATACTTTCTGGAGGAGGGGACACCAGAGTTGAGTCTCAAAAGACACGAAGCCATCCAGGTAAAAGTATTTGTGGTAAGGATGGATATGTGTGTGTTGGGGTGCGGGTGGTGTAAGGGTTGTGAGAAGCAAAAGGGTTGGGTGGGAGAATTAGGTGTTTGAGGGGATGAGACGCATGGGGATAAGAGGGTGCAGGGCTCATTCAAGGGACTATAACCCATTTACAATGGTTAGAGTGTAAGATGTGTGTGTGGGGGGGATGTCGAGACATGATGCCAGAGGGGTAGAAAGAGAACATATTTTGCAGAGGCTCTTGTATGCAAAAATATAGAGTCTGGATCTTATTCTAAAGCAACAGAGAGACATGAAAAGGTTTAAAGGAGAGGGTGACACACCTAAATTTTTACTTTCGGAAGCTATAAGGATACAGTGGAAAGGGTTAAGACAAAGAGCAAAGAACTCAAATAGGAGATTATATTCCAGTTTAGAAATAAGTAGGGACCCAACACCATCAAGTGACAATTCAAATAGAGAGATAGGCTGGCTGGCTAGAAGCTATATTTACAAGTAAAAGCAATAGGTTTGGCTACCGATGAGACGTGAGGAGAAAGAAGAGCCAATTTACCAATCATCTTTTACATAGAAGGCATAAAGGATACTACCTGGTCTGGTACAGAATCATAGTCTCCTCCACAAAAAGCTTAGAATCTAACTGGGTAAAGTAGGCATAAAAAAAATCTGATGATCTTCCAAGATAATGTCTAAGTGCTAAATGAGTATGTGGCAGTCACAGGATCCGGGGCTCATGCAAAGCAGGACAGGAAGAGCTCTTGTGGCTCCTTTCTCATAATGCCAAGTGAAAAAACACTTTTAAAAACCATTTTAACTTTTTAATATATAACCTTGGTGACTTCAACAGTACCTCAGATTGGGTATTTGTATATAGGACTGAAAATTTTACTGAGTTGTCATTAACTAGCCTTTATTGTTCAATAATATTAATTCCATGCGAAAGATAAAGAAGTAAAATATGGAGGAGGGGGAAGAAATGGAACATATGGTGCTTTTTCCAGGAAAGGCAATTTTCTTCCAACAGATATCATATATTGGTTGCCATACACTCTGAACAAAAAAGCCTGCTTTTCCTTCCCCTTATTTTGAACTAATAAGGATTCCATGTTTTCTAAAGGTTTTATGGATATTGGTTTGGCACCTCTTAACACAGCATCAGGGTCTACATCACAGGCCACTAAAACCTGTACCAAAGCTCAGAGAGTGGAGCTGTTTGAACAAAGAACAGTTCAAAGAGGAGGCTAGACTCTAAGAATGATTTTCTGTATGTTCTCGTGCTTATGTTTTCCAAGCTCTACTCTGTATCATAAGCTCAGAGACTGCATATTTAAGCTTTGAAAACTGTTAGCTGCCTACCCACAGACACGAGACACGATGCTGTCTTCTCAGAATGCACACCTCATTAAGCACACCTATTTCTGACAAGTCACCTTTTCTCTCATCTGCCAGGAAATAAAGTTCTCATATTTCAGATGGCCTGTGAGTGGTACTGCCTAGCAGTCAGGAGACTGCAGCAGACATGCATTTATGTTACTTTAAAAAAAAATGTTTATGTTCCAGAAGAGAGCACAAATAGGGGAGGGTCAGAGAGAGGGAGGGGGACAGAGGATCCTAAGCGGTCTCTGTGCTAATAGCAGAGAGCCCAATATGGGGCTCGAACCCATGAACTGTGAGATCATGACCTGAGCTGAAGTCTGACACTCAACCGACAGAGCCATCCAGGTGCTACCTCCTTCCCCCCTTTTTTCCCTAAAGAACAATACAACTTGATAGGAATAACTATGGCTATTTCAAAGTAAACTGGCAGGTCAAAACTGTTAAAAATTTTTATACAAGCTTAACACTTTATATGGTTTACATGGTCCGAACATATTTACATGTAGATGTAAGTCTAAATCTGATAAATTTACTTACATATTAAAAGTTGCACTTTAAAAATTAATTTTTATAATCCTAATATCTAACATAGTACCTGGCACCAAGTAGATAGTAATTATTTTTGTACTGATAAATCACCTCCCAGCCTACAAAAGGAATAAATCAGAAGACTGCACGTCTCTAAATATATGAAATACCAAAATGCACAAGCTACATAGGAGAACCATATCCTATACAGAGTACTCTGCCCAGTAAACCTTATACCACAATTTAAAGTACCATATATAGTGCATAACTATTCAAAAATATTATTTTTAAAGGTAGAGGTAGAGTTCCAGCACTGCCAGTGGTCAGTGTGGACTCACAGCTTCAAGCAGTACCATTCCCATATTTACTCCTCCAGCTGAGTGGTGCAGAGTTATTAGTCTCTGGGTACCATTACCCTCTTCTTTTTGCTCTTCTAGCCTGTTCAATAATTTTTGTAATGAAATCCTTGTTTTAAATTCCCCTATTTTAAAAATACTGAGAGTAGTTAACTATTTTCCTGACTGGCTGCCATCTGAGACATTAATTAACCAGCACTTTAGTACTGTCTTACTGGGCACCATTACTTAACATTTTCATTCATTTATTCAACAAACATTTATTGAGTGACCATTATGCTCTTATGTTAGGTGCTGAGGACAGATAGAACAGACATGTCCATATCTTTATGGAGTTTATAGTGTAGCATTGCAGTCTGGTATAATTAGTTTCTATTCATGAATATGTAAGGATTATAAACTCAGTGAAAGCAAGATCATGAAGTTCCCTGGTAAATGCTTTAATCAGAAAGGAACTCTAAAATTGACTTTATTGCTTTAAGTTAACCAAACTATAAAAAGTAATTTTTATTAGCTGATAAATCACAATGATAAGAGGAGTCCACCCTTCATAGCTGTACCTAGTAATCCATTTGTGTTCCTGATGTTACAATTAGGCATTATAAGAACACATAAATGATACAACTTATACAAAGTGTGTATAAAGGATACACAAAGGATACACAAAGAAGACCTCAGGAAAGCTGTATAGACTCATCAGATTTACCTAAATCGTCATTTGAGTTAGATAAGAAATTTATTGAATTTGTTTCTATGGCACTTGATACAAAGATAGCAGACAAGTCTACAAAGTCCTCTATCAAATGGACTCAATAGTCTAATGTGTCCCTAGACACTAGGCTACCAATTTGTTTATCACTGATCTTGACTATAAGGTTGTTAATGTATTATTCATAAGCACATTATGCATTTTACTGCTTGTCTACAGAGATTTTAATTCAGAAAATGCTCTGTGCCCGTAAGAATTTAGTGTAAATGACACAGATAAAAAAATCATTTCATGTGTTTCTGACAAGTGATTTACATAAAATTTCTATTAATCAAAATAGACTTAATGTATAGTGTAGCTTGTCATTCACATGGGCTCTTCTATTTGAAAAATTCACAATGCCTTGTGACTAACTTTAATCTTCTAATAATTATCTAAATCTAAGAAAAAGAACACATTTAGGTCAAGAAGTATTCACTGAATACATATAATAATCCAAACTACGAGAGAGAGAGACAGAGACAGAGACAGAGAGAAAGAGAGATTCACCCTGTATGACTTCTTCCAATTTAAATTTGGTGGAAAGATACCTCTTTTTAATTTTTTTTAACGTTTATTTTATTATTGAGAGACAGAGACAGAGCATGAGCTGGGCAGAGTGAATAGGAGACACAGAATCCAAAGGAGGCTCCAGGCTTCATGCTGTCAGCACAGAGCCCCACGTGGGGCTTGAACTCACAAACGCAAGATCATGACCTGAGCAGAAGTCAGAAGCTTAACCGACTGAGCCACCCAGGCGCCCGGGAAAGATACCTCTTTAATCACTGTACAATCACTGGTCGCTGATAAGTCAGTTAAAAGATTGTTGATTTTAATTCTGTCACAGCAATGGTTGGTCTTGAAGTAATATAATAATTTTTAAGTTTAAGTCTTGGAAGGAAAAAGAAAAAAATGATACTAGGCAAATTACTAAATTTGGAGCTCATTTAAACATATAACATACAAAAACCTGGAGTGTACACAGAAACAGATGTCTGAAACACACACATATACAGAATGAACTTTTGATTTGTATACTAAGACAAGGTAGGAAATAAGTATTTCCATCATAAGTATAAATGTTAACAAAATGCTAGGGGGGATGGGAGGTTTAGGGAGTGATGATTAAGGGGTACGGAATTTCTTTATGGGGTAATGAAAAAGTTCTAAAATTGATTGTGGTCACACAACATTGTGAATATACTAAAAAACAGTTAATTGTATACTTTAAATTGGTGAATTTTATGTTATGTGAATTGTATCTTAATAAAGTGGTTAACAGGGTTAACAAGATGGCCTAATTAAAAAACACAACTTATTGAATATTGGTTTCCTAAACAGTTACAGCAATTTCAAAATAGACTGAATAGTGTAACTATCAGTAGTTATCATTTATTAACTCTAATAAAAGTGGCACACTGCTTTAAGTAAACAGGATACATAAAATTCAAATGAGGACAACACTATTTTACAAAAATATTTTCTACTTTATTAAAGATTCAGACTCCGTTTTAAAAGACTAGTCATAGAGTCTTAAATATTAGATCAGAAATATATATTTACACAAAATGAGGAAAACTTGGAATCAGACAAAAGTCTCTGATTTTAGGTTCTGGTGTGGACTGACATATTTCTCTCTCACATAAACATGTTAGCACATTTCCAAGATTGAGGCCATAGAAGTAGTCACTTACTGGTTTCCAGGATAGTCACTGATTGCCCTTTATGGGAATCTTATAGTACCAACTCATAATCAACAAAGAGACTCAGAACTGATGTGCTTCAGAAAATGTGATAATATAAACAACCTTAAGGATCCAAATTCCAAAGGCAATTAAACAACAATCAGGGAATCATTCAATAAACATTTTTTTTTGGGGGGGGAGGATCCATCCAATTCCACTACTAAGGGGATCCTGTGTTAAGACAGACAACTCACCATAATTCTATGGTAGATGCTCTAACAAAAGTATGATCAGAGGGCTCTGAGAGCAGAGAAGAGGAGAAATTGTTATTGCTTTTTAAAGAAAATACATGCTTTATATATGAAAAATAACAACTACATCATATTATCAGGTATGCTGGAGAAGATGATATATTTTCCACTTCAGTGTCTTACTCAGTTAAAAAAAAAAAGGTGCATAAATCAATATCAAAAATCCCTACTATTGTGTGTGATCAGGATGAATTCACTTAACCTCTCCCACCTCAGTTACTTCACATAAGCCATTAATTCCTAACTCTCTTAGGACTGAAATGACAGTCAGGACTTAAATAAGAGTCTTTTATGTTAAATCATGGTTTGAAGTTCTTTCAAAACATCAACACAATCTGGCGGTACACAAATTTTTCTTTTTTTTTTCTTTTTGTATCACGTTTTAATTTAAATTCTAGTTAGATAACATTGTGTAACATTAGTTTCATGTGTACAGTATAATGCTTCAATACAATACTTCCATATAATACCCAGTGCTCATCACAAGTGCACTCCTGAATCCCCATTTAGCCCATTCCCCACCCACCTTCCACCAGCAATCTTCAGTTTGTTTTGTATTGTTAAGAGTCTCTAATGGTTTGCCTCCATCTCTCTCTTTTTCCTTCCCCTACTTTCATCTGTTTTGTTTCTTAACTTAATGGTCCAATTATTCAAATTGAAACTTTACCAGAAAACCTGTAAAATGTTCATAGCTTCTTTGAAAGACAACATGCAAAAATGTACTATAAAATGATTTGTTGTTTATGGTAAAAAACAAACAAAACTCAGATATATGAAATGGCCATTCATGCAACATTTGTGTACTGTGTGTACCAACTGTGCTGGTGCATCCTGTGAAGGATAGAGAGCCATGGCATGAGACCTCAACACTAGTGTCTACAAGTGGAGACAAAAGTCAGAACAAGTAGCTTATAAGCTAAGGCAAAACTTGGTACTTGTCCTAAGAGAGATACAAAGTATTTAGATTTCAAAGAAGAAAGAGATCATTATTCCTGGGGAGATATTTTCATTTTGATTATTAGGCTTTTTTTTTATAACGACAGTGATGAATTATTTTATGTTTATTTATTTATTTTGAGAGGGAGAAAACACAAGCAAGGGAGGGTCAGAGAGGGAGAGAGAGAATCCCAAGCAGGCTCTACACCACCAGCACAGAGCCCAACACAAGCCTTGAACTCACTAACCCTGAGACCATGACTTTAGCGGAAATCAAGAGCTAGACGCTTAATTGACTTGAGCCACCTAGGCACCCCTGGATTATTAGGCTTATGGGTGGTTCCATTAAAAACAAGACCAACACATATATAAGTGAATGTTTTAAAAATATATTCACTTATTATTTACACCTCACTGCATAAGTGTTTTTGCCTCTGCACTATTTAAAAAAAATTTAATGTTTATTTGTTTTTAAGAGGCAGAGACAGAGTGCAAGTAGGGGAGGCATGGAGACAGAGGGAGTCACAGAATTCGAAGCAGGCTCCAGGCTCTGTGCGCCACCAGCACAGAGACCAAAGTGGGGCTAGAACCCATGAACCATGAGCTCATGACCTGAGCCGAAGCCTGATGCTTAACTAAGCCCCTCTCTGCACTATTTTTGATACTCAGAAATAGTAAATGAGGACAGTCCCATATTCTACTTAGAAATGTTCATTCTGTAATTTTTGGAGATATTTACTGTTAACAGTTTCTATTTTTTTTTATCATTCATATAGAGACTTGCCAATACTAGAGAATTATTTATGAAATGAAACAAGAATTTGAGCCTAATTTTGAAAGACCTCAGGAATAAATATAAATTGCTAGCTATAAGTTTATATGGAGGAGATCTAAGAGACCTGGGCCATTTAAACAAGCCAAAACAGGCCCCTTAAATCATGAAATTTTGATTCACAGGAACAGTAACTTACTTAAAATTTTCACCTCAACTCTTATTTTGCCATTTCTAGTAAAAGGCCCTTAGGATACCCTCACTTCCAATTATGTACCCTTTTGTCTTGTTATCAGGAACTAAAGGGTTAGGTTTTTTTCCTTTTTTGTAAATTAACAAGTTTTTTTTTTTTTTTTTTTTTTTTTTTTAACATTGTCAATGGTTAATTTAACAATGGATGCATGTTTACACTTTCTAGGCTAACCAATTTTACATGTCCCATTCTTTCAGTATGAACTCATTTTCCTCTAGCGGAAGCAGAGCTTCAACTGATTTACTGAGTAGTTCTATTTCTTTGTTTTTGAATGTCCAAAATGTCTACATTTTGCCTTCATTCTTGAATCATGTTTCGCTGGCATGAAATTCTTGAGATTACATATTGTGAAGATAGTACTCTATTGTCTCTTGGCACTGCTGACAAGAAACTTGCTATCAAACTACTTTTTAGGTAATGTGTGTCTCTACTCTGGTAGTTTTAAGTATTTTCTTCCTTTTTTTTTTTTTTTCTCTTAAAGTAAGCTTCAAGCCCAACACAGGGCTTGAACTCACGACCCTGAGATCAAGACCTGAGCTGACATCAGGAGTCAGACGCTCAACTGACTGGGCTACCAAGGCATCCCTCTTCTTTCTTGATTTACATGATTAGCATGTGTGAATTCACACCTTTCTTTGATTGTTGAAAATTCTCAGATGTTAAGTGTAAAATACTAAGTACACTTTTCTCTCCTTTCTCTCCTTCTGGAACTCCAAATCCTATAGAACCCTTCAGTCTGCATTCTATAGGACTCTTAATCATTCTTTCACCCTTTTAATCTGTTTTTCTGCTGTGTTTTGGGTATAGTCTTTAATGCTCTCTCTCAAGCTATTGATTAATTCTCTGTCTACTTCCAGTCTAGATTTTATCCTGTTGAGTTTATTTTTAATTTCAAATAATGTATTCTTACTTCCTAGCTTTTTTAGTCCTTTTTCATATAACCTATTATTTCATTTCTGCCTATTTTTTCATATTTTCCTGTTGATTTTAACTGGATGCTTTTATCATCTCCTTGAGTATACTAAGTATATATCTTTAAAAATCTTTTTCAGGTAGTTCTGTGAAATTAATATCTTTTATAAATTCTTACTCCCTTTTAAAAGGTTGTTTCATGGCTGTCTTTCCTAAAATTTGATATATTCATGTCTATAATTTTGGCTTGCAGGCACATTTTGGGAGACAGGTTTTAGTCTGTCCATCCCTTTGTGCTCTCTTGTCGGGCAGCTTCACAGTTGTACCCATAGGTGCACCCACAGGTCTCATAAATGGCAATTCAGAGGTTAGAGCTCTGGCAGTAATACTGAAGATACTACAGATTCAGTCACTGAGTAGGCAGGTGGGTTGGTTTAATTCTTGGGTATGAAGCAATGTATTCTCTTCCTTCCTGGGCCTAAAGCTTCCTATAAGCTGATGCGCTAGGCAGTAGTCAATACAGTTTTTATTCAACCTCCTATCATGAGTAGAAAAGTCCCTACCCCACGCTCTGACCTTAGGTTGTGAACATGGCTTTCTAAGGGGCACCTAGCCCCTTGTAGTCTGAAGGAACCCAATCCTGTCACCGTAATGCCTCTGGATCAGGAGTGTGACAGTACTCTGGTGTCTGCCCTTTTTTGCTTTGTGTTTCTATTCATTCCATTTCTGGTCCACAGAAATCCCAATTTTGCTTTGACCTGGCTATGTCTTAGTTTTCTTTTTAAGTATTTTTTCTTATTGTTATATATTTGAAGAAGAGATGTGTTATGTATTTGAAGCAGATGAGATATACCAACATGCCTAAAGTTTCCCTAACTATCTGAAAACCCTCATCTCTCCTCTTCATTCTTCTGATTTTCCCCATCACTCTTACTAACATTTATCTTTGTCTTTGAAGGCTTGTCTTCTTTTGCCTATATCAGTAGGCTTTTCCTTAAGGGATTGGATAGTAAATATCTTAAGTTTGGAAGGCCAAGCGGCAAAAATCAAGGTTATTAGGTGAACTGTAATCATTAGCAAATATAAAGGCCATTCTTAGTTTGCGGGCCATTAAAAAACTGGCAGTGGGCAAGCTCTGGTTCGTGGTTTGCCAATCTGTGGAGTAAACATACCATTCCTCCCCCCTCTGCTCTATCCTTTCCTTACTCTTTAGATTATCACTCATTTCTACTGTTTTCTTCACTATATCTAAGCTGAAGATCCCAAATATCTATTTCTAGCCCAGGTGCCTCATCTAACCCCATGTTTTTTTGTTTTCTGTCTTTACTGATCATTTCAGTCCCCTTTATTCTGGTATTCGCAATACATTCTTTTTTTTTTCAGTTTTAACTGCACTGTAGTTAGCATACAGCATGTTATCAGTTTCAAGTATACAATATAGTGATTCAACAATTATATACATTACCCAGTGTTCATCATGATAAATGTACTTTTTAATTCCCTTCACATATTTCACCCATCCCTCCACTCACCTCTGGTAACCATCAGTTTGTTCTCTATAGTTAAGAGTCTGTTACTTAGTTTGACTCTCTCTGATTCTTTTTTCCCTTTGTTCTTTGCTTTGTTTCTTAAACTCCACATGAGTGAAATCATATGGTATTTGTCTTTCTCTGATTGACCTGTTTCACTTAGCATTATACTCTCTAGATACATCATGTTGTTGCAAATGGAAAGATTTTGTTTTTTTCATGCACAGTAATATTCCATCATGTATATGTATGTATATGTATAGATACATGCATACACACACTATGTATTTAAAAAAATTTTTTTTAATGTTTATTTATTTTGGAGAGAGACAGAGCATGAGAAGGGGAGGGGAAGAGAGAAAGAGGGAGACATAGAATCCGAAGCAGGCTCCAGGCTCTGAGCTGTCAGCACAGAGCCTGACGTGGGGCTCGAACCCACAAACCGTGAGATCATGACCTGAGCTGAAGTCGGATGCTCAACCAACTGCACCACCGAGGTGCCCCAACACACTACATCTTCTTTATCTATTCATCTATCAAAGGACACTTAGAGTGCTTCCATAATTTGGCTATTATGAATAATGCTGCAATCAACATAGAAGTGCATGTATCTTTTTGATTCAGTATTTTTGTATTTTTTAGGCAAATACCCAGAAGTGCAATTACTGGGACATATTGTACTTCTAATTTTATTTTTTTGTGGAATCTCCACACTGTTTTCCATAGTGGCTGCACCAGTTTGCATTCCTACCAACAGTGTGTGAGGGTTCCTTTTTCTCCACATCCTTGCCAACACTTGTTGTTTCTTTTGTTTTTTATTTTAGCCATCATGACAGGTTTGAGGTGATCTTATTGTGGCTTTGATTTTCTTTTCCCTACAGATTAGTGATGTTGAGCATCTTTTTACATGTGTGTTTAACGTTCATATTTTTATAGCTAACTTTCTACCAGATATCTTACCACCATTTGGATATCATACAAGCATATCATGTCCAAAATGGAATTTGTTACTTTTCTCTCTATAAGACCTGACCTTGAAAGCCACCATCATCTATTTTTAGTTTCTTCTTTTCCCTTACTTTTCACAGACAATATTTTTCAAATTGTCAAATTGAAAATTTCAAATTGAAAAATACTTTTCAAATGCATCTATTTCTCATTCCTACCGCTGTCAGCTTATTTCAGTCTGCCACCATCTCACTTAATTATCCAAAATAAATGAGCAAAGGGACAAAAGAAGAGAGAGGCAAACCATGAAACAGACTCTTAACTATAGAGAACAAAGTGATGGTTACTAGAGGGGAGGTGGGTGAGTGTTAAATGAATGATGGGGATTAAGGGAGGCACTTATGATGAACACCAGGTATTGTATGGAAGTGTTGGTTCACTATATTGTACACCTGAAACTAATATTACACTGTATGTTAACTGCAATTTAAGTAGAAACTTAAAAAAAAAAAAGCCTCCCAAAATGCTTTCCTGCGACAAGCATGGCTTCCTCTAATCTACTCCCCACATTGCAGCTTGAAGAATCTTTTCAAAAGAAATAGCAAACCTAATCACTTCACTCCTTGTTTGAAATCCTTCAGTGGCTCCTCACTGACCCTTCATTATCTGGTCCCTGATTATTCTGCAGTCTCACTGCTCACCACTCCCCATCGTTGCAATGTTCCAGTTATGATGAATGAGTAGAGTACCACACACTCTTCCGTGCCTCTCTGGGTCTTTGCAAGTGCTGTTCTCCCTGCCGGAAACGCTGTCAAAAACTTCCTACACATCTTTGAAATCCTGGCTTCCCTGTAATTTAAAAGTCTTCTTTGATATTCATTACTGGATTATGTACTCTCACAGCACCTTGTATTTTAGCTTTTATCCACTGACTGATTCAGCAAGTATTTATTAAGCACAGATTAAACCCCCTACTTTCATAAAAGTTATATTCCAGTTAGGGTAGAAATATATATAAATTAATTACCAATATAAATAAATATGTTACATGGTGATTAAGGACTACAAAGAAAAATAGAGAGGAAGGGCTGGGGGCTGTGGAGGAAGAAGGGGCTGCGATTTTAAATAAGGTGGTAAGAAAAGACCTCTTGAGAAGACAACATTTGAGTATAGGACTAAGTCATGCAGCTTTTCAGCAGAGAAAAGAGTAAGTTGACAAGGCTAAGGCAGAAGAGTGCTGAAGTATGTGAGGGGCAGCAAGGTCCATGATGCGAAAGCAGAGTGAATGAGGGAAAAAGTAGTCTGAGATAAAAGAGATGTAATGTGGGTTAAATTCATTGCTTTCTAGTCCACCCTGAGCACTTTAGCTCTTGTTCCAAATATTCTGGGATGCCACTGAAACGGACTGAGCATGGATCGCCCTGGATGCTGTGTAGAGAGCAGATTGAAAGTAGCGAGGATGACCTAGGAGACCTGTTATTATACAGCTTATTCTATTGTATTCTAATTTCCTCTTTCCTTTTCTGTAGTAAAAAGCACCTTGTTAGCAGGATCTGGTACACAATTTAGGTATTTACGTTTGTTCAAAAAATGATCTACTTCCTAAGGATCTGTTAACATAGTTTTCAGGAACACAGGAACATGCTCTCATAAGAACATATTGCATAATAAACACTGTATGCTTTTCAGTGGAAAGATGAAATATTCTTTCACAGTAAAAGGCAGGATATACACAATAAATTCTGCATCCACCAGCCATAACTACATGCTATAACTTAGCTTTATGTTTTAATAATCGTGTGACTCGTTGGTTTTCAGTGACCAAGTAAATCCTACTCTCAGGTATCCAGCATTACTTTTTGGTCATTGTACTCTTTTGAAAGAGAAATGGGCATTGTCACCTTGTAGCTCATATTCTGAACACTTTAAACCCATTTAGATAATCTAAATGTGGTTTGAGTATGAGAAAAATTTAAAGGCATCATGTACTGGGTTCCACTGTCCAAAAAGATCTGTTATAAGGACAACATGGCAAACTTGTCATCCCCTACATAGTCATACTTACTCATGAGGATCTTGTTCTTCTTATGTTCCCCCCCACCCCAAATAAGTGAAGGTGGTGAGAGTGTGTACCTGCACATGGTTTCTGAATTTGCACCAGAGGAACTAGAGACCATCTGTTTCCTGTGAATAGGCTATGTATCTGGAAATCATCACCATCATATGTTAATCATGTACCATGGTTCACAGAACAACTTTACAATGCTGAGAAGGAAAAAAAGAAAAGGAAGGAAGGAAGGGAGAGACAGAGGGAGATGGGTAATAATGGAAGAAAAACATATTTCTTGTAATTGAGTAATTTTTTTTTTTAATTTTTTTTTCAACGTTTATTTATTTTTTTGGGACAGAGAGAGACAGAGCATGAACGGGGGAGGGGCAGAGAGAGAGGGAGACACAGAATCGGAAACAGGCTCCAGGCTCTGAGCCATCAGCCCAGAGCCTGACGCGGGGCTCGAACTCACGGACCGCGAGATCATGACCTGGCTGAAGTCGGACGCTTAACCGGCTGCGCCACCCAGGCGCCCCTGAGTAATTTTTAAATTATATGTGTATATATATTTCGCCCAAACCACAAAGAATATATAGCTGACCCTAGAACAACATAGGTTTGAACTGCATGTATCCAATTATATGCGGATGTTTTTTATAAGTACAGTACCGTAAATGTATTTTTTCTTTATGATTTTAATAACATCTTTTCCTAGCTTACCTTTTTTTAAAAAAATTTTTAATGTTTATTTATTTTTGAGAGAGAGAGACAGAACACAAGCAGGGGAGGGGCAGAGAGAAAGGGAGACACAGAATCCGAAGCAGACTCCAGGCTCTGAGCTGTCAGCCCAGAGCCTGACGCAGAGATCGAACTCAGGAACATGAGATCACGACCTGAGCCAAAGTCGGACGCTTAACCGACTTTGCAGCACCCAGGCGCAGCACCGGAAGCAGCACCCAGGCGCCCCATTTCTCTAGCTTACTTTATTGTAAGAATACAATATATAATACCCACACAAAATATGTGTTAATCAACTGTTTATTTTATCAGTAAGGCTTCCAGTCAATAGTGGGCTATTAGTAGTTAAATTTGGGAGGACTCAAACATTATACACAAGTTTTCAACTGCACGGGAGGTCAGCACTCCTAACTGCCACATTGTTCGAGGATCAACTGTAATTAAAAATCAATTTTGGACCAAAGAGATAAAAGCAATTAGTTAACTGAATATAACAAAAATTGAGGGTTGAAGTTTGTAAACCTCAGAATAAAATTAAGTTGATTATAAATATGTTAGCCTTTGGGGCGCCTGGATGGCTCAGTCAGTTGAGTGACCGACTTCAGCTCAGGTCATGATCTCGCAGTCTGTGAGTTCGAGCCCCACGTCAGGCTCTGTGCTGACAGCTCAGAGCCTAGAACCTGCTTCGGATTCTGTGTCTCCCTCTCTCTCTGCCCCTCCCCTGTTCATGCTCTGTCTCTCTCTCTGTCAAAAATAAATAAACATTAAAAAATTAAAAAAAAAATAAGTATGATAGCCTTCAAGAACACTGGTATTTCTTATGATTATTTTAGGAAAAGTTGAGGGCATACAGATCCTAAATTAAAACCTGCTACAATAATCTATTTAAGTTGGTAGAGGAAATCAGAAGATCAAACCACTTGGGATAAATGCCTGTTTTCCTTACTGGGCTGGATAAACACTTCTGATAAAAAGATAATCTTTCCATATGGAAAATATGACTTTTACAGTTGCAGCTTATAAGAATGTGTGAAGACAGTCCCAAAGCTCTTTGCTGAGGAAGCTATAAAGACAGTTACATTCAGATGCACACTCAAGCAAGAAGTGGCAAGATAAATATCGACCTACTTTAGTCAGTACATCATAGTGATTAATAGCATGGACTCTGACAGAAAGCTATCTGTTTCAACAACTGGTTCTCCACTTATATGCTATAGAAACTTAGACTACAGCCTCAGTTTCTTCTTTTGTAAAAAGTGGGATAATAAAAGCAACAAACAGCAGGTGTGAGGTGTAAATATAGGTTAAAAATTCAGAATGGTATCTGGCACAAAATAAGTGTTAATTATGATTATTAGTCTGCACCTACTTAATCACATTGCTTAGAGATGTCTTCTACTTCTCAGTATCTTCTGGCTCTGTGTAAAGGTAGCCTTCAGGATCCCACAGAGGTTGTCTGTCTACCAATTTTTGGTAAAGTCAATAAATTAGATGCCTAGGTTGTGTTCATGTTCTTTTACTCAACAAATATCCTTGTCCTTTTGGTATCAGGGCATGGTAGAGAAACACTTATCATCAAAATCATCCCCTAACAACCATACACATCATCTCTGTGATGCAGTAGATAGAACATAAGTTCTCTTTCACCTGCCACTCCTCAGGTACCTTTCACTTCCTTGTCCTTATTCCAACTCCTATTCATCGGCTCTGGTCTAACTTAAAAAAAAAAAAAATTTTTAATGTTTATTTTTGAGAGACAGAGAGAGACAGAGCATGAGCAGGAGAGGGACAGAAAGAGGGAGACACAGAATCTGAAGCAGGTTCTAGGCTCTGAGCTGTCAGCACAGAACCCAACACGGGGCTCGAACTCACGAACTGTGAGATCATGACCTGAGCTGAAGTTGGACGCCACTGAGTGTCCAGGCGCCCCTTTGGTCTAACTTTTTAAGAGGATCTGCTCATACGAGGAATGGAGTGCAAAAGACTCTCTGGAAACCATGACAGAGCCTGCAGATATAAGCATTATTATTATTATTAATATTCCGGAGTTGGAAAAATAGTGCATCTATTCTGAGATTCCATTAACTTCTGATGCTGCTTGCTGAAAGCTTTCTAATTCATATTCTACTCTTCTATAATTGTGCTTTGAGGCAATTACTGGGGGAAAAACATTTAAATTCTCTTTAAATGATGCAACCATTGTCTTGAAATCTTACAATACTTGTCCTCTCTAATCAAATAATAACCTAAAACTCCCCCTCTGCCATGACTATACAACTCTTCCAGCAGGGAAAGCTTCTGCAGTATGGTTCCAGAGACACACATTAATTAAGTTCAAATCAATCTCCCAAATAGTTCTACTCAGAAAAGAGTTTTGCCACTGTCACTTATCTGTAACACTCCTAGGCTGCAGAGCTAAAAGAACTCTCAAAACTACTGCTTCATACATAAGGAAATTGAAGCTAACAGGTTTGGTCAGTCCCAAGGGCACATCTGGGACAAGTAACTGAGGCTTATCCTTTCTGTGGGACTGCCCTCCCTATCATAGAGATGTCCACACTGACAATATATGACTAATATTCAAATTCCATTATGATCATTTTTCCCATCACTTATTTTCCTCTTTGTTTACTATATTTTTTCCTTTTTAAGTCTGCAGGATAATACTGACTTTTCACTCATCAATTTATCTATCATTCTTTTTTTTGCCTTATTATTATTTTTTATTTGGGATACAATTGACAGCATTATATTAGTTTCAAGTGTACAAAAAATAATTTGATATTTGTATATATTGCAAAATGATTACCACAAAAAGCTTAGTTAACATCCATCACCATACATAGCTATATATTTTTTCTTGTGATGAGAACTTTTAAAATCTATTCTCTCAGTAACTTTCAAACATAATACAGCATTATTAATTATAGTCTAATACATTTTTTTTCAGTAAGTATCCTGAAGACCTATATCATTCATAACACTCTAAACCATCAAGGATTGAGTTACACATAGGTTTTCTAAAGGAAATGTGTCTTGAATGTGGTCTTGTAGAAACCAGTACACATGGATAAGCAGAGGAAATAGAGGCCTGTAACAGAAACATCACAAGGAAATGCAGAAAAGAAGGATGGTATAGGCACAATATAGAGGATGTTGTTCTGATCAACAAATAATAATGCCTTTGGAGAGGTGAGGAATGAGAAAAAAAGTAAGGGAGGCCATGAATGCTAAGATGTCCTAAATGAAATAATTCAGCATTTATTTAACACCTACTATATGCCAAACACTCTTTTTTACATAATGACACATGGTTAAATAAAACAGCCCTTACCTTTTAGGAGATTATATCTTAGTAGGGGGAGGTAAACAAGGAAATCAGTAATCATATCATGTTGTAGACATGCCAAATTATATTATGCAGCTATAACAAAGCTGGGCAAGGATGTTAATAAAGGCAAATAGTAGACTGGCGTAAGGCTTCTGAAGGTGGAGATTACTGAGATTAGTTTTGAAGAATAAGTAGGGGTTGGTTTCAGTGAATGGGTCTTCCAGAAGAGGAAATGGCATGTAGGCAGTCAGGAAGGAAGTATACTTTTAAAAATTCAATATGTCAATATTTATACACATGTATATGATCTATGGACACAACTTAAGCAATACTATATTTATACACCACCCCCCACCCTTGCTCAGTAGGTGATTGAATAAATGCCTGAAACTGAGAAACAGGTTTTAACTGGCTGTCATAGTGGAAATGAGCATAGTGCAAGCAAGGAGCCATCCCTCCTTTCTAAGAGCTCCTCTTCTATCTACCTGTGAGCACATTTTTCTGACCTCACTTGGAGATAACAGGCAAGAGTATCACCCACAGGAAACACATTCTACATGTGAGTTTCCACACTGCACTTTTGGAAGAGGGTCATTAACCAAAATAGTAATATCATTTCCAATGCTGGAATGGCTTCTTCTCATCCTTTAGCCATCATCACTGTAAAACACTTCTCAAAAAGACTAATTCAGGGCAATATATGGCAACTAGTATAAAAATTCTGTGCTATTCATCTTCTCATGCTGTAATTGGTCACTATAGTGAACAGGCCTGACAGTTTGCAGATTAAAATGTAAACACTAAGATCGACTCAGTTATGTTGAGGCCAACCATTTCTGACAGTCTCTACAACATGATAAACACCGTCTGTCCACAGTTCCCCAGTATTTGAAAGTTACGACAAACATTTTGCTGAAATGTAAACAGCTGACATCATGACTGGTGAAGCAGTGGGCTGCAAATTTATCTAAAATCGAGAAAACAAAGATCTTGTTTGACACTAGATAAACCATTAGTGGTCACCAAGGGAGCAGCTTTGGGAGGTCATAAGTGTTGTCATCAGTCTTCAAAAAATATGCACCAAAGATATTGTCACAAGTTAGTTGAGGCAAGAGTAAGTAATATGAGAGACAAAAGAATTAGAAACCAGTAGAAAAAGGGTAGACCTTTCTTTTTACTCTTAAGGACAGTTTTTAATTAGAACAGAAGTTTAAAATCTTGTTAGCCTTAATTTCTGGTTTTTAAACTATTTTAGGTAGAAGAGTATGGAATAAAATTTATACTTCTAATTTTCTGTAAGATTTAATGAATCTCATTCTTCTTTTCTTCAATTGTATAAGAGAGAATTGTTACCACTTCTTTGTAGAGCTTTCCTGAAAAGTTATGTAAGTCCAGTGAACAAAAGTTATACAAGTCCAGTCTGGATCTTATGAAGACTTCAAGTTAGTTTTTAAGATGGCTCTGCAAGTCAAAGTCTATTACTTCACAATTATAAGTGATAATGTTAAATTAAACTTCCTTTATAAGTTACAGGTACCTCTGCTTTTTGAAAGTTCACATTATGCCACCTCACGTTTACAAAAGACCTCCATTAGTACAGGTTTCGTCCACTATCTGAAACCAGAGCATCCTTTCTCCTATGAAACCTTTTGTAAACTAAAATGGCATAAAGCAAAGAAGCAATTAGTATTTCATAAAAGTGAAAACCCTCTTTGGACCTCTTTCAGTTGGCAAAAAACAGGTACTAATGCAGGTCAGGGGATACTTTTTATGCCATTCTGGCTTAGGAAAGGTTGCAAGAAAATGTTCTAAGTTTGGACAGTATGGGAAACCTGGATAAGTTAGAATATTGCTGAGTGAAATTTTATGTCAGTCTAAATGTTTACAATTCCCACATCTACATTCCTGGGCTATATACTCTTAGATGACTTCTAATATGAAGGACAAATATGTTAAAAATTTTTAACTTCTAAATATGCTTAAAAAGTGTTAAAAAAAAAGGGAATGGAAGTCACTTCAAGACATAGTATCAAATCTATTAAATAAGTCTAAAATCAAAGATTGGGCTTCTTATTGTCCGCAATAAATATCAATTAAATTATCTTATACATTTATATAAGGTAATCAGACTGCACTATATGGCAAATTAAAATCTTAATTTTTCTAATGGATTTATGGTTAATCTTCCACCCTACCAATAACCTGAATATATAAAACACTACAAAGACCTCTTTAAAAAACAAAAAGAGAGAGAAGGGAGATAGTCTTACTATGCAAATGAAAACAGAGGAATCCATATGTTTTACCTTGATTATATCAGCTAAAACAACCGACATAGCTTTATTCCTACTATACTGTTATACATATATTTTAAATGCTTTATTTATTTTTGAGAGCAGGGAAGGGGCAGAGAGAGAGGGGGACAGAGGATCTGAAGCAGGCTCTGTGCTGACAGCGGTGAGTACCGTGAGGGGCTCGAACTAACAAATCATGAGATCATGACCTGAGCCAAAGTCAGACACTCAACCAACTGAGCCACCTGTGCACCCCTATGTTGTTATATTTTAAATCAAAAGTACTAGATCCTTTTTGTAAAACATGCAATCATAAAATCAAAGACAAAAGCATGAATTTTTTTTACCTGGTCTAGTCTTCCTACTGATTGGATCAGTCTTGTTTTTCATAAAATATTAGTTACATGTTAAGTCCCCTATAGTTTCTTATGAACTACCAATACCTGTTTCTGGACAAACCCAGTATCAGGAAAAGAGGTCACTCAACAATACTCTCTAGTCACAGCCTATTTCTAACTTATTTCTAGATGCAATCTGCGTGGCAGTTTCCATCTGCTTCTGTTCCTCCTAGGTATGGTCATGTTGCTTTTCTTCTGTTTCTGCCCTTCCTCTGCTTTTTATCAGTCAAGATGCTCAGCCCCATTTTTATACCTGAGACCCAAACTACCCCAGAATATCCTCAGGTAAGTACTTTATAGTCTTGGTTTGGTCTACCCTGGGACCATAGTATTCTAACTTTTTCCAACAAGTTTGTCCTGGCCCCAAAGTCTTAGAACTGCATAGCAAGGATTCTTTGGCTTAAATCCTCAGTGTACAGGATTTTGTCTAGCTACCTGCTTACAGAAAGAAGTCCACACTCTTCACAAATTATCTACTTATTGATGTAGTTTAATAATCCTTATAGGCAATAAGGTCTTCCTAACGCAGTCTATGGTGTTGTACATTTTGGTCTATTTTTCATTCAATCCTCAAAGAAATTGGAATTGTATATCTTATATCTTTTTATGAAAAGCTTTATATATATATGCAAAGTTCATAAGTTTACTCTTTACTATTTTCCTAGTTAACTGGACAATTTCAATCACTCATTAACTTTGTGGTTTCTTCAGTAGGTCTTTGTTGAATATCTATTAATATGTCAGACATTGGACTAGGTTCTAGGGACATGGAGACAAAAGGATCCTCAAGGACTCTACAATCCTATAAGAAACAAACTGATGAAGCACTCTGGTGTAGTGATGATTCCCAACCCTGGCTGCATCTCAAAATTACTGGTGGGAGTTTTTATTTAGTAAGTCTGTGGTAGGCTCAAAGCATCTTTTTCTTTTTAATTTTTATGATAAAAAAATTTCAAACACAACAACAACAAAAAGAAATCACCCAGTCATCTATATTTACTTTTAAGAAAATTCCTAAGTAATTCTGAGGCACAGAGTTGAGAACCACTACAATATACTAATGAGAAGTATGATGGGAAGGGTAAGCATGAATGCATGGGATTATAAAAGAAAAGCTGCTTATCCTATGTGATGACAGGGTGTGTGTGAGTATATGGATATAGAGGGGAAGCCTGCGAAGGAAGACTTCCAGAAGATATGACATATAAGCTGGTTTTTAATGACGAGATTTCCAATCTTTTATTTTGCCAAAGAGACTTCCAATCAGAAAAATGAGGATCTACCATGGGCACCTCTGAATTAATGTCTATTTATTTTTGAGAGACAGAGACAGAGTGCGAGTGGGGGAGGGGCAGAGAGAGAAGGAGACACAGAATCCAAAGCATACTCCAGGCTCTGAGCTGTCAGCACAGAGCCCAACGTGGGGCTCAAATTCACAAACTGTAAGATCATGACCTGAGCCAAAGTCGGACGCTTAACCGACTGAGCCACCCAGGTACCCTCAGTCTTTGCTCATTTTCAAAGTAGGGTATTTATTGTTGAGTTGTGTCTTTTATATATTATGTGTGGTCCTTAAAAATCATACTCATAAGAAATAATAAGAAAATGTTTGTGTTACACATTTTCTACAATACACATTTATAAAAACAAAGCTAAAATATTTTATTTTAAATTACATATGTTTAAATACATACGTTTTATTTGAAACATTGTTGGTTGCCATTCTTAAGACTTCTGAAAGTCTTAAGTGGGAAGGAGCTGTTGTAATCAACTTTTTATTTTCTGACGACAATTCTGTATCCATTCCAGGCCATTAGCAGAGGAAAATCAATTCAACCAACTCATACATACTGGAGATTTGTATAGATTTGCCCCTTCACTCCTTCCCCCTACATGATGGTATATTTTTGTTCTCTTTAGGGAAATTCAATTAACAGTATTAGTCTCCTCCTCTGTCAGTGATGAACACCATTGAGATTCTCGTCACCACCTAAAGACATGTAAGATGGGCTTACTGATTCCCTGACTTGCTAGTTAACAGGAGAATTACTGCCCACTCCTATAAATGACTCTATATGCTTCTTGTCATAAACACAGTGACAGCTACTGAAATCAATCTTTCATGACCTTATTGATTAGGACACTTAGAAATAATGAGACTTCACCGGTGGCAGAGTAATGCTTGGAAAAAGAAAAAAATACTCCAATGAGGGCTTGCCTATTAACATTGCCAAATTTATCTTCCCAGTGCCCTTTTCCTATTATAGACATTCACCTAGAAATATATATGATAAAAGTTAATAATCAATTTTGTGGTTCATGTGCTTTTTCTTAATACTTGCTGGTAACATATTTTAAATGAGCAAAATAGACATAAAAACAATTTTTGATCACTGTCTTCCAATGCTATAAGATCAGGAGATAATTTCTAAATAAGGCAACACCTGGGCTTCTCTGAGAGTGACTACAAGATGAAAGCCATTTAGGAAAAACCTTAATATTTTATCTGAATATTTTCTGCTAACACAACCTGCATATACGTGCTTAAAGCAAAACATAAATAGAGCTGGATAGAACCACAGAGATCTTCTAATTCAAACTACTTCAAATATTATACAGAAAGTACAGCCTAGGGAAGGGAAGTGACTTAACTAGGATGATACCCGAACAAAGCTAGTTTTAGAATCCAGAACTTATCTAATGAGATGTTTCATAATTTTCCATAAAGAGAAGTAGGTAGAGCTTATCTACCTAAGGAAACAGGACGAATTTCTTATCTTTTACATTCTGTATAAGTTTAGAGTATCTAGGATGGGGTTACTAAACTTTATATATATATACATATATATAAAATATGGGCTTAAACGGACAAGAATTGCACCCCTTGTACAGTACAGATGCTCAATAAAAACAGGCATATCTCTGAAGAATGTTTCTATGGATAATGCTTTCGTGGAATTCCTCTTGGTTTTTAATACTCCAACTTCATAGAACACACTTATTTCTCAATAGGAAGTTTTTCAGTTGCTATGTATACAGAAAAATTTATATATACCTCAAACCAGTACTTTTTAGATACAGTAATACACAAGTTGAATTATAATCCACACAGAACCTGCAAAATGTCAGGATTACATGTGGACATTGTGAAAAATGCACTGTCACCAAGGGGATGTGTAATATGTTACTATCTGCAAAGCACAATATTAACCATGTTGTTATGACATTTTAAACATTTAATATCCTAACATGAGTGTCTATTACTTATATTTGCATCTTACTGTATTTTAATACAGTTCAGGAAATTGGTTGGGGTTTAAGATTGACATAAATGCATTTAATTTAAAGTAATGTGAAGTAGGCTTCTAGTTAACATTCTCACTTCAGGAATTCATTTCAGGGATGGATTACCAACAGTAAGAGGGAGATTTTCAGTGTGGACCCATTGCTTGCAACTATTGGGCAAAACACCGCAGTGTGCACTAAACAGAAGGAAATATATGCTACCTATAACTAATCTGACATGTTGAAATCTGGAAATTGCATGTATCTGCTGCTACTCTTATTGGAATGGATTCTTTTTTTGTGACTTTCTTACTTCCTTAAATTCTGATACAAAATATGGCATGGGTGTTTCTAAATGGAAGAACTTAGATCATATGCCTGTGCCATGCTGTAAGGGAGATTGAACAAATAGTTTTCTTGTTTCCATTTTGTGAAGGCTTGTACTCATAAGGACAGAGTTCCCTAATGCCATGAAAAGTAAGACCTCAATCTCATAATCTTGGATAAAGACACTAAAACCACAATCAATGAAAGACAAAACACATAAATTAAACTTCATCAATGTTAAAATTTTTATGCTTCAAAGGACACCGTCAAGAAAATGAAAAGACAATACAAATAATGGGAGAAAAATATCTGCAAATCATATTATACTGATAAAGGATTGATATCTATAGTATATAAAAGACACAACTCAACAATAAATACCCTAGTTTGAAAATGAGCAAAGACCTACAGGGTACCTGGGTGGCTCAGTTGGTTAAGCGTCCGACTTTGGCTCAGGTCATGATCTCACAGTTTGTGAGTTTCAGCCCCACGTCGGGCTTTGTGCTGACAGCTCAGAGCCTGGAGTGTGCTTTGGATTCTGTGTCTCCCTCTCTTTCTCTACCATTCCCCAGCTCATGCTCTGTTTCTCTCTGTCTCTCAAAAATAAACATTAAAAAAATGAGCAAAGACTGGCTAGGGGCTTATCAATTTTGTTCATTCTTCCAAAAAACCAGCTTTTAGCTTCATTGATCTGTTCTACTGGTTTTTTAAAAAATGTTTTTGGTGGCGGGGAGAGAATGTGAGAGAAAGGAAGACAGAAGATCCCAAGTGGGCTCTGTGCTGACAGCAGTGACCCCTATGTGGGGCTGGAACTCACAAACCATGAGATCAGGACCTAAGCCTAAGTTTTATACACTTAACTGACCGAGTCACCCAGGCATCCCCTGTTCTACTGTTTTTTTTGTGTGTGTTTTTGTTTGTTTCTGTATCATTTATTTCTGCTCTAATCTTTATTATTTCGCTTCTTCTGCTGGCTTTAGGCTTTATTTGCGGCCCGTTTTCTAGCTCCTTTAGGTGTAAGGTTATGTATTTAGGACCTTTCTTGCTTCTTGAGATAGGCCTGAACTGCAATGTACTTTCCTCTTTTTTTTTTTTAAATTTTTTTTTTTCAACGTTTATTTATTTTTGGGACAGAGAGAGACAGAGCATGAACAGGGGAGGGGCAGAGAGAGAGGGAGACACAGAATCAGAAACAGGCTCCAGGCTCTGAGCCATCAGCCCAGAGCCTGACGCAGGGCTCGAACTCACGGACCGCGAGATCGTGACCTGGCTGAAGTCGGACGCTTAACCGACTGCGCCACCCAGGCGTCCCTGTACTTTCCTCTTAAGGCTGTCTTTTCTACATCCGAAAGGGTTTGGACTACTGTGTTTTCATTTTTTTCATTTGCTTCCATGTATTTTTTAAAATTTCTTCTTTAATTTCCTGGTTAACCCATTCATTCTTTAGTAGGATGTTCTTTAACCTCCATGTATTTAAGGGCTTTCCAAATTTTGTCTTGTGGTTCACTTCAAGTTTCATAGCATTGTGATCTGAAAATATGCATGGTATGATCTTGATCTTTTTGTATCTGTTGAGGGCTGATTTGTGACCCACTATGTGATCTACTCTGGAGAATGTTCCATGTGCACTCAAGAAGAATGTATATTCTGCTACTTCAGGATGAAATGTTCTGAATATATCTGTTAAGTCCATCCAGTTCAGTGTGTCATCCAAAACCATTATTTCCTTGTTGATTTTCTGCTTAGATGATATGTCCATAGTTGTAAGTGGGGGTATTAAAGTCTCCTACTATTATGGTATTATGATCAATGAGTTTATGCTTGTGATTAACTGATTTATATATCTGGATGCTTCCAAGTTGAAAGCATAAATATTTACAATTGTTATATCTTCTTGATGGATAGAGCCCTCAATTATGATATAATGCCCTTCTTCATCTTTTGTTACAGTCTTTGTTACAGTCTTTGTTTTAAGATCTAGTTTGTCTGATATAAGTATGGCTACTCTGGCTTTCTTTAGACCTCCATTAGCATGAAAGATGGTTCTCCATCCCCTCACTTTCAATCTGCAGGTGTTTTTAGGTCTAAAATGAGTATCCTGTAGGCAGCATATAGTGGATCTTGGTTTTTGTTTTTTTTTTTTAATCCCTTCTGATACCCTATGTCTTTTGATTTGAGCATTTAATCCATTTACATTATTATTAAAATATGACTTTAGTGCCATTGTGTTACCTGCAGAGTTGGTGTTTCTGGAGATGTTCTCTGGCCCTCTTTGTTGCTTTGGGTTTTTTTCCCGCCTCCACTCAAAGAGTCTCTCTTAAAATTTCTTGCAGGGCTGGTTTAGTGGTCAGGAACTCCTTTAGTTTTTGTTTGCCTGGTGAAATCTTTCTCTCTCCTCCTATTCTGAATGACAAGCATTGCTAAAAAAATATTCTTGGTTGCATATTTTTCCCATTTACATTGAATATTTCCTGCCACTCCCTTCTGTTCTGCCAAGTTTCAGCGGACAGGTATGCTACTAACCTTATGTGCCTACCCATGTAGTTAAGGACCATTTGTCCCTAGCTGCTTTCAGAATTTTGTTTGCGTTTTGCAAGTTTCACTATGATATTGTCATGGTGTTGACCTGTTTTGTTGATTTTGAATGGAGTTCTTTGTGCCTCTTGGACTTGAATGCCTGTTTCCTTCCCAGATTAGGGAAGTTCTCAGCTGTAATTTGTTCAAATAAACCCTCTGCCCCTTTTCCCTGGACTTCTCCCTGTGAGACTCCTATGATACAAATATTATTTTGTTTCATGGAATCTTTAGTTCTCAAAGTCTTCCCCTCATGATCTAGTAATTTCCTTTCCTTCTTTTTTCAGCTTCATTTTTTCCCATAATTTTATCTTCTATTTCACCTATGACCCAGAAATTACACTACTAGGTATTTATCCAAAGGATTCAAAAATGCTGATTTTAAGGGGCACGTACACCCTAATGTTTATAGTAGCACTATCAATAATAGCCAAATTATGGAAAGAGCCCAAAATCCATCAACTGCTGAGTGGGTAAAGATGTAGTATGTGTATGTGGGTGCAGGCGCGTGCGTGCACATACACACACATACAATGGAATTCTACTCAGCAGTCAAAAAGAATGAATTCCAGCAATGTGGATGGAACTAGAGTATATTATGCTAAGTGAAATAGGTTAGTCAGAAAAAGATATCATATGATTTCATTCATATGTGGAATTTGAGAAACACAACAGATGAACACAGGGGAAGGGAAGGAAAAGTAAGATAAAAACAGACAGGGAGGCAAATCATGAGAGACTCTTAAACACAGAGAACAAACTGAGGGTTGCCTGAGGGGAGGTGGGTGGGTGGATATGCTAAATGGGTGATGGGCATTAAGGAGGGCAGTTATTGGATGAGCACTGGGTGTTGTATGTGAGTGATGAATCACTGAGTTCTCCTGAAACCAATACTACATGGCATATTAACTAACCCAAATTGAAATAAATACATTTTAAAAAATGAGCAAAGAATTTGAATAGACATTTCTTCACAAAGATATACAAATAACCACATGAAGATGCTCAATATCATTAGTTATCAGGGATATGCAAATCAAAACCTCAGTGAGATACCACTTCACACTCACTAGGATGTCTACATTTACACACACAGAAATTTAAAAGAATGATAAGAAACTGAAATCTTCACATGTTGCTAGTGGGAATATAAAATGGTGCACTGACTTTGGAGAGTTTGGCAGTTTCTTGAAAAGTTAAATAAAGAAATTACTATACAACTAAGCAATTTCACTCTAAGGTACATACCCCAAAGAAATGAAAATATATGGGCACACAAAACCTTGCACATGGATGTTTATACATTATTTATAATACCCCAAAAACAAAACCAACTGAGACTTCTGAGGAAGATGATGGGAGGAGGATCCTAGGCTCACCTCATCCCACAGACACATGTAGATAACATCCACAATAGTCTAATCCATAAAACAATGAGAAGCCTGGTAGGAGAAACTCTCCACAGCTAATTGTAGAGATATACTTAATTTTACTACTTTTGTCCTTCCTATTTTTCTTACTCCTGCTTATATTCTTTCCTTTCTACTCCAAGTCCCCTTTAACACATCTTGTAAGTCTGGTTTTAGTGGTGATGAATTCCTTTAATGTTGTTTGTCTGGGGAACTATTCATCTCTCTTTCTATTCTGAATGATACCCTTACTGGATAGAGTATTCTTGGTTGCAAGAGTTTTTGGTTGCAAACCGTATTCAAAAGGGTAGGAAGGGTAGAGGCGTGGTCAGGAGCCAACCTGACTCATGGGACTGTCGCAGGACAGAGGGACACCATGGACTTGGAGAGGGAAGAGGAGTAGACCCCATACCAGGCACCCAGCCATGGGGGACCTGCAGTGGCAAGATGAATCCCCATAACATTTGCCTTTGAAAACCAGTGGGGAGGAACTAACTGAGACCCTCAAGAAAGAGACTGAAAACATAAAAAAGAACCAATCAGAAATAAAGAATTCAGAAACTGAAATTAAAACTACACTAGATGGAATAAATAGTAGACTAGAGGAAGCAAAAGAACAGATCAGCAATCTGGAGGAAAGAGTAACAGAAAGCAATCAAGCTGAACAGGAGAAAAAATAACAATAAAAAATAAAAATAAACTAAGGGACACCATCAAGCATAATAACATTCACATTATAGGGATCATAGGAGAAGAAAGAGAATAGGAGGTAGAAAATTTATCTGAACAACAGCTGAAAACATCTCAAATTTGGGAAAGAAAACAGTAATCAAGGTCCAGGGGACACAGATAGCCCCCAACAAAATCAACCTAAGCAGGTCCACACCAACACACATAATAATTAAAATGGCAAAAAGTAGTGACAAAGAGAGAATTTTAAAAGCAGTAAGAGAGAGAGAGAAAAAAAACAACAACAGTTACACACAAGGGAAACCCCATAATGCTACCAGCTGATTGTTCAGCAAAAACTATGCAGGCCAGAAAGGAGTAGCATGTTGTATTCAAAGTGTTGAAAGAAAGAAACTCTTGCAACCAAGAATACTCTATCCAGCAAGGGTATCATTCAGAATAGAAAGAGAGATGAATAGTTTCCCAGACAAACAACATTAAAGGAATTCATTACCACTAAAACCAGACTTACAAGAAATGCTAAAGGGGACTCTGAGTAGAAAGGAAAGAATATAAGCAGGAGTAAGAAAAATAGGAAGGACAAAAGTAGTAAAATTAATTATATCTATAAAAATGAGTCAAGGAATTCACATAATAAAAAGCTTTAAAGTATGACACCATATACCTAATATGTGAGGAGGAGTAAAACTTAGTGCTTTCAAAATGGGTTCAAGCTTATGCAACCACCAACATAATACAGATTGCTATATGTCTTATGCATATTATAAATAAACCTAATGGTAACCACAAAACAAAAACTAGTAAAAGATATGAAAAAAATAAAGAGAAAAATATCCAAGTAAAATCACTAAATAAAGCCAGCAAAATGTGAGAGAAGAATGCAAGAGAAGAAAGGAACAAGGAACTAAAAATACAACCATAAAACAAGTAACAAAATGACAATAAATATATACATATCAATAATTACTCTGAATAATAAACTAAACACTCCAATCAAAAGACATGCAATGACAGAATAAAAAATAAAAATCAAGATCCATCTCTTTGCTGTTGAGAGGAGACTCATTGCAGACTGAAAGACACATGAAGATTTAAACTAAAAGGATGGAGAAGCATTTATTATACAAATGGAAGTGAAAATACCTGGGTGACAATACTTACATTGGACAAAATACCTTTAAAACAAAGAATGTAACAAGAGACAAAAAAGGACACTATATAATCATAAAGAAAAAAACCTAACAAGAAGATATAACATTGTAAATATTTATGCACCCAAGTTGAGAGCAACCAAGTATATAAAGCAGCTATTAACAAACATAAAGGAAATAACTGATAGTAATATAATAATAGTAGGAAACTTGAACACTCCACTTACATCATTGGACATATCATCCAGACAGAACATCAACAAGGAAACAGTGGCTTTGAATGATATATTAAACCAGATGGACCGACAGCTATCAGAATGTTCCATGCTAAAACAGCAAAATACACATTCTTTTCAAGTGTACATAGCACATTCTCCAGAACAGATCACATGTTAGGGCACAAAGTAATCTCAACAAATTCAAAAAGCTTGAAGTCATACCATGCAATTTTTCTGACTACAACACTATGGAATTAGAAATCAACTACAAGAAAAAAATCTGAAAAGAACTCAAATACATGGAGGTTAAATGACATGCTACTAAATGATAAATGGTCAACCAAGAATTAAATAAAAAAATACACGGAGACAAAAATAAAAACACAATGATCCAAAACCTTTGGGATACACCAAAAGGGGTTCTAAGGGGGAAGTATATAGCAATACAGGCCTACCTCAAGAAACAGGAAAAATTCAAATAAACAACCTAACCTTACACCTAAAGGAGACAGGAAAAGAAAAACAGAAAACCACAAACCAGTACGAGGGAAGAAATAATACAGATTAGAAAATAAATAAACAAAATAGAAGTCAAAACAAACAAAAAATCAATGAAACTAGAAGCCGGTTCTTTGAATAGATCAACAAAATTGATAAGCTCATCAAAAGAAAAAAAGAAAAAAAAAGAGAGGACTCAAATAAAAATAAAAAATGAAAGAGAAGAAATACAAAGGATTATAGGGAGTGCCTGGGTGGCTCAGTTGGTTAAACTTCTGACTTCGGCTCAGGTCAGGATCTCGTCTGTGAGTCTTCAGGCTCTGTGCTGGCAGCTCAGAGCCTGGGGCCTGCTTCAGGTTCTGTGTTCCATTCTCTCTCTACCCCTTCCCCACTCACACTCTGTCTCTCTGTCTCTCTCTCAAAAATCAAACATTTAAAAAAAAGAATTATAAGGGAATATTATGGAAAATTATATGCCAACAAATTAGACAACCCAGAAGAAATGGACAAATTCCTAGAGACATATAACCTATAAAAGCTGAATCAGGAAGAAATGGAAATTTTGAACAAACCGATTATCAATGATGAAACTGAATCAGTAATTTAAAAACTCCCAGGGGCGCCTGGGTGGTGCAGTCGGTTAAGCGTCCGACTTCAACCAGGTCATGATCTCGCGGTCTGTGAGTTCGAGCCCCGCGTCAGGCTCTGGGCTGATGGCTCAGAGCCTGGAGCCTGTTTCTGATTCTGTGTCTCCCTCTCTCTCTGCCCCTCCCCCGTTCATGCTCTGTCTCTCTCTGTCCCAAAAATAAAGAAACGTTGAAAAAAAAAAAATTTAAAAACTCCCAACAAACAATTCTATCCCAGATGACTTCACAGGTGAATTCTATCAAACATTTAAACAAGAGTTAATATCTATTCTTCTAAAATTATTCAAAACAGAGAAGGAAGGAAAGTTTCCAAATTCATTTCATGAGGCCAGCATTACCTTGACAACAAAACCAAGATAAAGACACTACTAAAAAAGAGAACTACAGGCCAAAATTGCTAATGAACATAGATGTAAAAATAATCAATAAAATATTACCAACTGAATCTAATAATGCATTAAAAAAATCATTCACCATGATCAAGTGGGATTTATTCCTGGAATGCAAAAGTGGCTCAACATTCACAAATCAATCAAGGTGATACATCACATGTCAACAAGAGAAAGGATAAAAACCATATGACCATTGGAGATGGTCGGAAGATGGTGGCATAGGAGGACGCTGGGCTCACCGCGCGTCCTGCTGATCACTTAGATTCCACCTACACCTGCCTAAATAACGCAGAAAACCGCCAGAGGATTAGCAGAATGGAGTCTCCGGAGCCAAGCGCAGACGAGAGGCCCACAGAAGAGAGTAGGAAGGGCGGAGAGGCGGTGTGCGCTCCACAGACGGGGTGGAGGGGCGGCCCGCCGGCCAAGCAGAGCCCCCGAGTCTGGCTGGCAAAAGCGGAGGGGCCGGACAGAGTGTGTTCCCACAGCAAGCAGGACTTAGCATCTGGGAGGTCATAAGTTAACAGCTCTGCTCAGAAAGCGGGAAGGCTGGAGGACAAAGGGAGGGAGAGTTGCTGAGCCCCGGGACGACAGAGCTCAGTTTGGCGGGGAACAAAGGCGCTCCCCAGCGCCATCTCCCTCGCCTATCCCCCAGCCAAAATCCCAAAGGGAACCAGTTCCTGCCAGGGAACTTGCTTGCTCCTCGCAAACACCCAACGCTGTGCTTCTGGGGAGCCACCCCTCCGGCAGCGAGTCTGACTCCCTCCCGCTGCCACAGGGCCCCTCCTGAAGTGGATCACCTAAAGAGAAGCCAGCTAAGCCTGCCCCTCCTGCCCCCGTGCACCTTGCCTACACACCCCAGCTAATACGCCAGATCCCCAGCACCACAAGCCTGGCAGTGTGCACATAGCCCAGACGGGCCACACCACCCCACAGTGAATCCCGCCCCTAGGAGAGGGGAAGAGAAGGCACACACCAGTCTGACTGTGGCCCCAGCGGTGGGCTGGGGGCAGACATCAGGTCTGACTGCGGACCCACCCACCAACTCCAGTTACACACCACAGCACAGGGGAAGTGCCCTGCAGGTCCGCATCACTCCAGGGACTATCCAAAATGACCAAACGGAAGAATTCCCCTCAAAAGAATCTCCAGGAAATAACAACAGTTAATGAACTGATCAAAAAGGATTTAAATAACATAACAGAAAGTGAATTTAGAATAATAGTCATAAAATTAATCGTTGGGCTTGAAAACAGTATAGAGGACAGCAGAGAATCTCTTGCTACAGAGATCAAGGGACTAAGGAACAGTCAGGAGGAGCTGAAAAATGCTTAAACGACATGCAAAATAAAATGGAAACGACCACAGCTCAGATTGAAGAGGCAGAGGAGAGAATAGGTGAACTAGAAGATAAAATTATGGAAAAAGAGAAAGCTGAGAAAAAGAGAGATAAAAAATCCAGGAGTATGAGGGGAAAATTAGAGAACTAAGTGATACACTAAAAAGAAATAATATATGCATAATTGGTATCCCAGAGGAGGAAGAGAGAGGGAAAGGTGCTGAAGGTGTACTTGAAGAAATAATAGCTGAGAACTTCCCTGAACTGGGGAAGGAAAAAGGCATTGAAATCCAAGAGGCACAGAGAACTCCCTTCAGACGTAACTTGAATCGATCTTCTGCACGACATATCATAGTGAAACTGGCAAAATACAAGGATAAAGAGAAAATTCTGAAAGCAGCAAGGGATAAACGGGCCCTAACATATAAAGGGAGACCTATAAGACTCGTGACTGATCTCTCTTTTGAAACTTGGCAGGTCAGAAAGGCATGGCAGGAAATCTTCAATGTGATGAACAGAAAAAATATGCAGCCGAGAATCCTTTATCCAGCAAGTCTGTCATTTAGAATAGAAGAAGAGATAAAGGTCTTCCCAAACAAACAAAAACTGAAGGAATTCGTCACCACTAAACCAGCCCTACAAGAGATCCTAAGGGGAATCCTGTGAGACAAAGTACCAGAGACATCGCTACAAGCATAAAACATACAGACATCACAATGACTCTAAACCCGTATCTTTCTATAATAACACTGAATGTAAATGGATTAAATGCGCCAACCAAAAGACATAGGGTATCAGAATGGATAAAAAAACAAGACCCATCTATTTGCTGTCTACAAGAGACTCATTTTAGACCTGATGCATAGGGGCACTTGTACCCCAATGTTTATAGCAGCACTCTCAACAATAGCCAAATTATAGAAAGAGCCTAAATGTCCATCAACTGATGAATGGATAAAGAAATTGTGGTTTATATACACAATGGAGTACTACAGGACAATGAGAAAGAACGAAATATGGCCCTTTGTAGTAACGTGGATGGAACTGGAGAGTGTGATGCTAAGTGAAATAAGCCATACAGAGAAAGACAGATACCATATGTTTTCACTCTTATGTGGATCCTGAGAAACTTAACAGAAACCCATGGGGGAGGGAAGGAAAAAAAAAAAAAAGAGGTTAGAGTGGGAGAGAGCCAAAGCATAAGAGATTCTTAAAAACTGAGAACAAACTGAGGGTTGATGGGGGTGGGAGGGAGGGGAGAGTGGGTGATGGGTATTGAGGAGGGCACCTTTTGGGATGAGCACTGGGTGTTGTATGGAAACCAATTTGACAATAAATTTCATATATTGAAAAAAAAAACCACCATATGACCATTTCAACATATGCCGAAAAAGCATTAGATACAATATCCATTCATTACAAAAACCCACACATAGGTTTTAAAGGAACATACCTCAACATAATAACGGCCATTTATGAAAAACCCATAGCTAACATCATACTCAATGGTGAAAAACTAAGAGCTGTTCCCCTAAGGTAAGGAACAAGACAAGGATGTCCACTCTCACCACTTTTATTCAACATAGTACTGGAAATCATGGCCAAAATACGACAAGGAAAAGAAATAAAAGACAACCAAATTTGTAATAAGTAGAACTTTCTGTCATATATGATATGACACTCTATACAGAAAACCCTAAAATTTCCAACAAAAAGCTCCTAGAACTGATAAATGAATTCAGGAAGGTCACAGGATATAACATCAACAGAAATCAGTTGCATTTCTATACACTAATAATGAAGTAGCAGAAAGAAAACCTAAGAAAACATTCCCATTTACAATTGTACCAAAAATAATAAAATACCTGGGAATAACCTTAACCAAGGAGGTGAAAGACCTGTACTCTTAAAACTTATATATATAACACTGATAAAAGAAATTGAAGATGACACAGAGAAATATTCCATGCTTATGTATTGGGGGAACAATATTGTTAAGATGTCCATACTACCCAAAGCAATCTATAGATTTAATGCAATCCCTATCTAAACACCAACAGCATTTACCACAGAACTAGAACAAATAATCCTAAAATGTAATGGAACCACAAAAGACTCAAACAGTCACAACAATCTTGAAATAGAACAAAACTGGAGGTATCACAATCTCATATTTCAAAATATACTACTGTAAAAACCAAAACTGTATGGTACTAGCTCAAAATTAGACATACAGATCAATGTAACAGAAGAGAGAGCACAGAAATCAGCCCACATCTATATGGTCAGTGAGTCTTTGACAAAGGAGACAAGAATATACAATGGGAAAAAGAGTCTTTTCAACAAATGGTGCTGGAAAAATAAGCATGCTAAACATGCTAAAAAGTGAAACTTTACCACTTATGTTATAGACCCCAAATAAACCCTATAACTATATAGGGTTTACATTTATATTATATACATATTTATATAACTACAAAGTAAACCCCAAAGACCTAAATGTGAGATTTAAAACCATAAAAATCCTGGAAGAGAACACAGACAGTAATTTCTCTGCCATTAGCTGCATTAACATTTTTCTAGATATGTCTCCTGAGGCATGGGAAACAAAAGCAAAAATAAAGTCTTGGGACTGTCATATCAAAATAAAAAGCTTCTCGGGGCGCCTGGGTGGCGCAGTCGGTTAAGCGTCCGACTTCAGCCAGGTCACGATCTCGCGGTCCGTGAGTTCGAGCCCCGCGTCGGGCTCTGGGCTGATGGCTCAGAGCCTGGAGCCTGTTTCCGATTCTGTGTCTCCCTCTCTCTCTGCCCCTCCCCCGTTCATGCTCTGTCTCTCTCTGTCCCAAAAATAAATAAAAAAAAAAAATAAAAAAAATAAAAAAATAAAAAGCTTCTCTGCACAGCAAAGGAAATAATCAACAAAACTAAAAGGAAATCAACTGAATGGGAGAAGGTATTTGTAAGTAACATATCCGATATGGGTTTAGTATCCAAAATATATAAAGAACTTACACAACCCAACAGCCCAAAAACAAAGAAGCCAAATTAAAAATGGGCAGAAGACATGAACAGACATTTCTCCAAAGAAGACATATAGATGGCCAACAGACAGATGAAAAAATGCTCAACATCACCCATCATCATGGAAATGCAAATCAAATACACAATGAGATATCACCTCACACCTGTCTGAACACTAGAAACAACAAGTGTTGGGGAAGATGTGGAGAAAAAAGAACCTTGGTACACTGTTGGTAGGAATGAAAACTGGCATAGCCATCGTGGAAAAGAATATGGCAGTTCCTCAAAAAGTTAAAATAGAATTACAATATGACCTAGTAATTCCACTATTGGGTATTTACCCAAAGAATACAAAAACACTAATTTGAAAAAAACATATGCACACGGGCGTTTACTGCAGCATTATTTATAATAGCAAAATTATGTTAAGAACCAAAGTACCCACTGACTGATGAAAGGATAAAGAAGATGTGGTATACATGTACAATAGAATATTACTTAGCAATAAAAAAGAATGAAATCTTGCCATTTACAACAACATGGATAGTCCTAGAGGGTATTATGCTAAGTAAAATAGGTCACTCAGTGAAATATGATTTCATTCATATGTGGAATTTAAGAAATAAAATAAATGAACAAAGGAAAAAAGAGACAAACAATAATACAGACCCTTAAGTATAGTGAAGAAATTGATGGTTCTTAGAGGAGAGGTTGGGTTAAATAAGTGAGGGGGATTAAAAGTACACTTATCATGAAAAGCACTGATGAGTAATGTCCAGAATTGTTTAAGCAGTATATTGTACACCTGAAACTAATAATCAACTGCTGTTAATTAAAATGTAATTAATTTTTAGAAAGAAAAATAAATTGACATACAGACAAAAACCAAAAACAACTCACATGTTAATCAACAAAATAAATGTACATCCATACAGTCTAATATTATTCAGCAATCAAAAGTAAGAATACTGATACATACTATAATGTGGAAGAACCTTGACAATTTATGCTGTGTGACAAAAACCAGTCACGAAAGTTGACGTATTTTATGTTTCCATTTATATGAAATTTCTAAAATAGACACATCTATAGAGACAGAAAGTAGATTAGTAGTTTCTTAGGATGGAGAGGTTAGGGAGAAATATGAAATGACTGCTAATAGGTACAGGGTTTCTTTTTTAGAATGATGTTAAAGGTCTAAAATTGACTGGAATGATGGTTTCACACTCTGAATGTAACAAAAAATGGTAAGCTGTATGTCTTACACAGGTGAACTATATAGTATGTGAATTATGTTTAAAAGTGATATATACATAAGCAATCTTACATATAATAAATATAACTGTGGAAGACCATATTTAACCATACACCTCATGGTTTTAATAACCACTGATGGTTGTTATCTAGATTTATTTAATTAGAGGATTTACAGAGTAGAGACTTTCTATCTTTATCATCCCTTATGAATTAAATAACATTACTTTGTTATGTTGAGATACTATTCATATATAAAAAAGGCATGATAAATACTTGATTTCTTCCCTTTACTAATTTTCAGAATAAAATATTATGAAATATTTCAAATATACACAAAAGCATAGCAAATAATATGGGCCCACAGCCCACATTTAATAATGTTATTTTTTCAAAATTGCTTTATTAAAAAAAAAGAAATAAGACAAAACAGATAGTGTTAACATCCCCTCCTAACATTCTCAAAGGTAAGGACTAAACTGGTCATTGGTGTTTTTATACTTTTATCTCTCTCTCTCCCTTCCTCCCTCAAGAATTATAACATTTCTTTCAGTTTTTAAAAATGTTATTTGGACTTTTGCAATTTGCCTTTTTTGGTTAACAATGTATACTTGTTTTTTAAAAGTAAATGTTTTAAGTGTACGTATAAAAAATGACTTTTCACAAAGTAAACGCTCTTTGTCTCCCTTCATTTTAACTGCCAAAAGTGAAGTCTGATGAATTAAAAGATTTTATCTTCTTTACCATCATATTCTCAGGAATCAAAGTGTTTAGCACACAGTGGAAAGTTCATTTAAGTTTCTTAATTAAATAAATCAACACACATTCTTATATAGATTTCTCTATACTAAGGAATAGGTATTTCTTAATAGTATAAAACTAGAAATAGAATTTTGGGGGTCAAATAGAGCATGCACATCTTCAATTTTGCCAGATTTTGCCAAATGGCTGTACAAAGCAGTGTCTCAATTTACACCCCCACTAGCAATGTATGAGGGAATTCTTTTCATCATATGCTTTCCAATGCATACGAATTTTCAGTTTTTGCCAGAAAAATGGGAATGAAATAATATCTTGTATAAATTTAAAGAGATATGATTATTAATGAGGCTGAACATCTTTGCAAATATTTAATGGCCATTTGGATTTCCCTCTTTTATGACTTCAATTTTCTAATGGACTAATTTTTTCTTACTGATTTGTAGAATAATTTAAATATATTTTTCTTGTCCAACTGCCAGTTATGTGTTGCAAATATCCTCTTTTCATTCATGGCATATAACTTCCGGATGTATTGTTTCTTGAAGAATTTTAATTTGTACTTTAATATAGTCATACTACCTTAATTATATATGTTGGGGAATCTTAAATTATTTTTCAAAGCAATGTCATAAAGATACAGTCTATTCTCCTAAAGTTCTGCTTTTTCACATATAGGTCTTTAGCTTATACTGGAATTAATTTTCATGTATGGTGTAAGAGTTTTATTAATTCTATCACTCACTCACTTACTCCTATATCCATTCATTGCTTGTTCATATGTCCCAGTTCCATTCACTGAAGGATTCACTCTTTCTCCATTATTCAATATGCAACTTAAGTCATATATACCAACATCCACTCCCTATGCATATGTCTACATGTATGTGCTTTATAATATATATATATGTATATATATATGTAAAGTTTTTTTTATAATATATATATATATACGTATATATATATATATATGTAAAGTTTATGGGCTAAAATTTTCCACATATATACTATTTGTACCAACATCAAACATTTCATTACTACAGCTTTAAAAATAAGTCTCATTTGTTTTTAATCTTTAAAATAATTATTTTTTGAGAGAGAGACAGCACAAGTTGGGGGAAGGGCAGAGAGAGCGAGAGGGAGACACAGAATCTGAAGCAGGCTCCAGGCTCCAAGCTCCAAGCTGTCAGCACAGAGCTCGATGTGGGGTTCAAACTCATGAACCATGAGATCATGACCTGAGCTGAAGCTGGTTGCTTAACCGAGTCACCGAGGCTCCCCAATTTTGTTTTGTTCTTTTAAGTGACTATCTTTGTTTTATTCTTCTTTTTCAGATCTACTGAGATATAATTGACATATATCAGTGTGGAAGTTTAAGGTTCACAATATGATGATTTGGTACACATATATATTACAAAAGATTATTACAATGAGGTTAGTTCACAACTCCACCACCTCATTTTTCATGCATGTGTGGCAAGAACCTTTAAGATCTAATCTCACAGTAACTTTTAAGTATATCATACAGTGCCATTAAGTATAGTCACCATACCACACATCAGAGACCACACATCAGATCCCAGAACTCATTCGTCTAGCTAGAAGTTTATACCCTTTAACCAACATTTACTCTACCCATTCCACCCCCAGGCCCTGACAGCCCCCATTCTACTCTCTGGTCCTCTAAGTTTGATTTTTTTAGATACTACTTACTAGTGAGACCACATGGTATTGGTCTTTCTCTAACTTATTTCACACTTGCATAATACTCTCAAAATTCATCCATGCTGTCACAAAGAGCAGGATTTCTCCTTTTTATGGCTAAATAATATTCCATTGTATACAGACCACATTTTCTTTATCCATTCTTCTGTTGATGAGGTAATTCCATGTGTGGGCTATTGTGACCAATGCTGCAATGAACATGGGAATGCAGCTATTTCTTCAAGATAGTGATTTCATTTCTTTCAACTATATTCCAGAGGTAGGATTACTAGACCATATGGTAGTTTAATTTAAAATTTTTGAGGAACCTCCATACTGTTTTCCACAATGGCAATACCAATTTACATTACCAACAACAGTACACAAAGGTTCTCTACTCTTCACACCCTTGCCAATAACTGTTAATTGTCTTTTTGGCAATAGCCATTCTAACAGGTATAAGGTGATATCTCACTGTGCGTTTGATTTGCATTTTCCTAAAGATCAGTGATGCTAGCACCTGTATATAAACCTGCTGGCCACCTGTATGTATTCTTTGAAAAAATGTCTATTCATGCCCTTTGCCCATTTTAAAATCAGATGATAATGATGATGATTAGTTATTGAGTTGTAGGAGTTCCTTATATATTTTGGTTATTAACTCCTTATCAGATAATATGGTTCATAAATATTTTCTACCATTCCATAGATTGCCTTTTCATTTTGCTGGTTGTATATTTTGCTGTTCAGAAGCTCTTAAGTTTAATATAGTCCCAGTTGTGGCACCAGGGTGGCTCAGTCAGTTAAGTGTCTGACTTCAGCTCAGGCCATGGTCTCATGGTTCATGGGTTCAAGCCCTGCATTGGGCTCTCTGCTAACAGCTCAGAGCCCGGACTCTGCTTTGGATTCTGTGTCTCCCTCTCTCTGCCCCTCTCCCAGTCATGCTCGCTCTCTCAAAAAAAATAAATGTTAAAAAAAAATGTATGTGTGTGTGTGTGTGTGTGTGTGTGTGTATACACACACACACACACACACATATACACACACATATGTATATGTATGTGTATATATATACACATATATATACACATACATATACATACATATATACATATATTTATATGTGTATATATATGTATATGTATGTATGTATGTATATACATACATGTATATATATACATGTATATGTATACATAAACAAACAACTGGGGTTATATATATGTGTGTATATATATGTATATGTATACACATATACATATATGTACATACATACATATGTACATATATATACACATGTACACATATATACATATACATATATATACACACACAATATATATAACCCCCGTTGTTTGTTTTTGCTTCTGTTGCTTGTACTTTGGTGTCATACCCAAACAATCATGGCCAAGACCAATGTGAAGGAACTTTTTCCCTATATATTTTTTAGGAGCTTTATGATTCAGGGTCTTAGATTTAATTTTTTTTAATGTCTATTTATTTTCAAGAGAGAAAGAGAAAGAAGGAGAGGGAGAGGGAGAGGGAGAAGGAGAGGGAGAGGGAGAGACAGAAAGCCTGAGCAGCAGAAGGGCAGAGAGACAGAGGGAGACACAGAATTTGAAGCAGGCTCCAGGCTCTGAGCTGTCAGCACAGAGCCCGACACAGGGCTTGAACTCATGAACCATGAAAGTCACACAGGTGCCCCTCAGGGTCTTATATATAACTATGTAATCCATTTAATTTTTTTCCAGTTTTATTAAGATATGATTGATATACAAAACTGTGTAAGTTTAAGATGTACAAAATGATGATTTGACTTTGAGTTAATTTGGGGGTATAGGAAAAAGTCCAATTTCATTTTTTTGCACATGATTATACAGTTTGCCCTATACCATGTATCAAAGAAACCATCCCATCTCTATTGTCTATACTTGGCTCCCATGTCAAATATTAGTTGACTGTATATGTGTGAGTTTATTTCTGGGCTCTTAATTCTGTTCCACTGGTCTATGTGTCTTTTCTTATGCCAGCATCAAACTGTTTTGATTGTCAGAGCTTTAAAAATTTTTTTAATGTTTTTATTTATTTTTTAGACAAAGAGAGACAGAGCATAAGCAGGGGAGGGGCAGACAGAGAGGGAGACACAGAATCCGAAGCAGGCTCCCGGCTCTGAGCTGTCAGCACAGCTGAAGTCAGACGCTCATCCGACTGAGCCACCCAGGTGCCCCAGATTGTCATAGCTTTATAATATAATCTGAAATCAGGAAATGTGACACTTTCAGCTTTGTTCTTTCTCAGGATCATTTTGGCTATTGGAGGTCTTTTGTAGTGTTGTTGGATTGTTTTTTCTATTTCAGTGGGAAATGTTATTTGAATTTTGATAGGGTTTGTGTTGAATTTATAGATGGCTTTTGTATGGACACTTTAATATTCTTCTAAACCATGAACATGGCATTTTCCCATTTATGTGTGTCTTTAATTTCTTTCACCAGTATCATATAATTTTCAATGTACAGAGTTTTTACTTCCTCAGTTAAATTTATTCCTAAGTATTTTATGGGTTTTGCTACTATTGTAAATGGAATTGTTTTCTTTATTCCTTCTTCAGATACTTCCTTGTTAGTATTTAGAAACGCTACTAATTTGTGTATGCTGACTTTGTTTACTGTAACTTCATTTTCATTTATTAGTTGTAACAGTTTTTCTGTGGAGTCTTTGGAGTTTTCTAAGATCTTACCATCTTCCAACAGAGACAATTTTACTTCTTCCTTTCTGATTTGGATACCTTTTACATCTCTTTCTTGCCTAACTGCTTTGTCTAGGACTTCCAATACTATGTTGAGTAGGAGTGGTGATGTTGTCATCCTTGCCTTGTTCTTGATCTTAGAGGGAAAGCTTTCAACCTTTCATTGTTGAGCATGATGTTAGCTGTGGGCTTGTCATCTATGGCTTTTATTATGTGGACGTATATTTCTTCTATTCCCAATTTGCTGTGAGCTTTTAATGATGAAAGCATCTTAATTTTGTTGAAATCTTTTTATCTTTCAGTCTATTAATGTGGTATATCACCTTTACTGATTTGTGTATGTTGCACAATCATTGCATCTCAGGAATAAATCTCACTTGATCATGATGAGATGATCATGTGAGGATGGTATGATCCTTTTAATGTGCTTTTAAATTTGTTTTCCTGTTTTGATGAGGATTTTGTATCTATGTTCATCAGGGATACTGGCCTATAGTTTCTTATATTGTAGTGTCTTTATCTAGTGTTGATATCAGGGTAATTCTGGCATCATAAAACGAGAATGGCAGTGTTCTCTCTTCATCAATTTTTTGGAATAGTCTAGAATAGAGAAGGATTAGGATTAATACTTTTTTAAATGTTTGGTACAACTGACTGGTGGATCCATCTGGTCCTGGGCTTTTCTTTGTTGGGAGGTTTTTGATTACTGATTCACTATCCTCACTTGTTTTCTTTCTCTTCATACTTTCTACTTCTTCATGATTCAGTCTTGGTAGGTATTTCTAAGAATTAATCCATTTCTTCTAGATTGTCCAATCTGATGATGTATAACTATTCATGGTAGTTTCTTATGCTCTTTTGTATTTTGATGTTATCAGTTGTAACATCTCTTTTATTTCTGATTTTTTAAATTTTTTTTTATTTAAAAAAATTTTTTTTTCAACGTTTATTTATTTTTGGGACAGAGAGAGACAGAGCATGAACGGGGGAGGGGCAGAGAGAGAGGGAGACACAGAACCGGAAACAGGCTCCAGGCTCCCAGCCATCAGCCCAGAGCCCGACGTGGGGCTCGAACCCACCGACCACGAGATCGTGACCTGGCTGAAGTCGGACGCTCAACCGACTGCGCCACCCAGGCGCCCCTTTATTTCTGATTTTATTTGAATTTCTTTTCTTACTTAATTTACCTAAAACTTTTGTCAATTTTGTTTATCTTTTCAAACAACTAGCTCTTTCTTTCATTGATCTTTTCTATTATTTCTATTTCACATATTTCTGGCCTGATCTTTGTATTTCCTTTCTTCTACTAACTTTGGGGTTTGTTTCTTCTATATACTTGAGGTATAAAGTTAGGTTGTTTATTTGAGATTTTTTTTAATGTAGGCATTTATCTTCATGAACGTCCTCTTATTGCTGCTTTTGTGGCATCCTATAAGTCTTGATAGGTTGTGCTTCCATTTTTCTTTGTTTCAAGATATTCTTAAGTTCCCTTTCAATTTCTTGTTTGATCCACTGGTTGTTTAGGAGGATAATGTTTCATTTCCACATATTTGTGTATTTTCCACTTTTCTTTATGTTATTGATTTCTAGTTTCATACCACTGCTGATAGAAAAAATAGTCTGTATGATTTCAATTTTCTTAAATTTGCTGAGACTTGTTTTGTTACCTGACATATGACCTATCCTGGAGAATGTTGTGTGTGTGTTTGAGAAGAATATGTATTCTACTGCTATTGGATGAAATGTTTAGCATGGGTCTATTAGTCCATTTGGTCTAAAGTATAATTTAAGCCCAATGTTTCCTTACTGATCTTCTCTCTGGATGATCTACCCATTGTTGAAAGTGGGGTATTGAAGTCCCTTACTATTATTATATTTTCTATATCTCCCTTCATATTTGTTGGTATTTGCTTTATATATGCAGAGGTTCTGATATTAGATGCATACATATTAACAACTGTTATAGCCTCTTGATTCTTTGACCCTTTTATCTCCCATTATAGACTGACCTTCTTTGTATCGTACAATTTTTTTTAATTTATCTTTTTTTTTTAATTTTTTTTTTAACGTTTATTTATTTTTGAGACAGAGAGAGACAGCATGAACGGGGGAGCGTCAGAGAGAGGGAGACACAGAATCTGAAGCAGGCTCCAGGCTCTGAGCGGTCAGCACAGAGCCCGACGCGGGGCTTGAACTCACGGACTGCGAGATCATGACCTGAGCCGAAGTCGGCCGCTTAACCGACTGAGCCACCCAGGCGCCCGAGTATCTTACAATTTTTGACCTAGCATCTATTTTGTCTTAAAGAGGTATAGCCACCCCTACTCTCTTTTGATTTCCATTTGCATGGAATATATTTTTCCATTTTTTCACATTCATTCCATTGTCATCAAAGCTGAAGCAAGTCTCTTGCAGGCACCATTTACTAAGTTCTTGTTTTTTATTCATTCATCCACTCTATGCCTTTTGATTGAAGAATTTTATTTGTTTACATTTAAAGTAATTATTGATAATAAGGATTTACTAATGCCATATATTGTTTTCTGGCATTTTGTATTTCTCTTGTTTTTTCTCTCTTGCCTCCTTCATTAAAAATTGATTATTTTTCATGGTGATATGCTTCATCTTTTGTATATGTACTATTTTATTGGCTTTTGTTTTGTGGTTACCAAGATAAGTCTCTTGTGCTGATAAAAATTTACTTTGATAACATACAAAAACTCTACTCTTTTACCTCCACTACCCACATTTTATGTTTTGATGTCACAATTTACATCTTTTTATAATGTGTCAATTAAAAAATTATTCTAGCTTATAGTTATTTTTGATACTTTTGTCCTTTTAGCCTTTATACTAGAATTATGTGATTAATATGCCACCATATTACTTTATTAAGGTATTCTGAATTTGATTAATATATAATTAACCAGCTTCATATTTTCCTGTTACTAAATGAGCATCGTTTCATTTCAGCATGAAGAACTTCTTTCAGGATTTCTTAAAAGGCAGGGCTAATGGTGATTAATTCTTTCTGCTTTTGTTTACCTGGGAAAGCCTTTATCTCTTCTTCATTTCTGATGGATAGATTTGTTGGGTAAACTATTTTTATATTTTATGGCAGTTTCTTCCTTCAGCACCTTGAAAATACCAGGCCACTCTCAACTGACCTGCAAGGTTTCTGTTGAGAAATGCACTGATAGCCTTATGGGGGTTTCCCTTTTTTGTGAGGAATTATCTTCTCTTGCTCCTTAAAAATTTTTTTTTAATCTTTGATGTTGTAGTTTTATTACAATGTGTCTTGGAGGTCATTTTAGGGGGCAATTAGGAGTTTCACAAATTTGAATATGCAAATTTCTTCCTATATTTGTTTAGGTCTCAGCCATTATTTCTTTTTTTTTTTTTTTTTTTTTAATTTTTTTTTCCCAACGGTTATTTATTTTTGGGACAGAGAGAGACAGAGCATGAACGGGGGAGGGGCAGAGAGAGAGAGGGAGACACAGAATCGGAAACAGGCTCCAGGCCCTGAGCCATCAGCCCAGAGCCCAACGCGGGGCTTGAACTCCCGGACCGCGAGATCGTGACCTGGCTGAAGTCGGACGCTCAACCGACTGCGCCACCCAGGCGCCCTTCAGCCATTATTTCTTTAAATAAGCTTTTTCAAGAACCCCTTCCTCTCTCTCTCCTCCTTCTTGGAATCAAGTTTCTCTTAATGGTATCATATACTTTGCACAGGCTTTCTTCACTCTTTTTCATCCTTTATTCTTTGTTTCTTTAATGGACTAATTTAAATGAGTTGTCTTTTACTTTACAGATTCTTTCTTCTGCTTGATACAGTGTGTGGTTGATACTCCCTATCATGCTTTTCATTTCATTCATTGCATTCTTCAGCTACAGAATTTGTTTTGTTGTTTTTTATGATTTCTGTCTCTTTTCTACACTTCCCATTTTGTTTGTGTATGGTATTCTTGGTTTCATTGAATGTCTCTATTTTGTTGGAGCTTATAGAGCTCTTTAAAACACTATTTTGAATTTTAATCACACAAATATCAGATTTCTATTTTTTTGGAGTCAGTTCTCTGGAAAATTCTGTTCCTTTGACGGTGTCATGCTTCCTTGATGTCTTCCATTGCTTTATTCTTATTTATTTATTTATTTACTTATTTATTTTTATTTTAATTCCTGTTAGTTACTTGTTTCTAGGTATGTCTCTTGAGATAAGGGAAACTAAAGCAAAAATAAACTATTGGGATTACATCAAAATAAAAAGCTTCTGCATGATGAAGGAAACAAACAAAACTAAAAGGCAAACTACCTGACTGGGAGAAGATATTTGCAAATGACATATTCCATAAATGGTTGGCATCCAAAATATACAAAGAACTGATACAACTTAACAACCAAAAAACAATCCAATTAAAAAATGGGCAGAAGACACCAATAGACATTTCTCCAAAGAAGACATCCAGATGGCCAACAGACACATGAAAAGATGCTCATCATCACTCATCATCAGGGAAATGCAAATCAAAACTACAATGAAATATCACCTCACACCTCTCAGAATGGCTAAAATGAACAACACAAGAAACAGGTGTTGGTGGGAATGTATACAAAAACTCATGCACTGTTGGTGGGAATGCAGTCACTGTGAAAAACAGTATGGACATTCCTCAAAAAGTCAGGCTACCCTACAATCCAGCAATTGCGCTACTAGGTATTTTCCCAAAGATTACAAGAACACTAATTCAAAGGGATACATACACCCCTATGTTTATAGTAGAATTATTAACAATAGCCAAAATATGGAAGCTGCCCAAGTGCCCATCAACTGATGAAGAGATAAAGAAGATGTGGTATTTATATATAATGAAATATTATTAAACCATAAAAAGAAGGAAATCTTGCCATTCACAATGACATGGATATAGCTACAGAGTATAATGCTAAGCAAAATAAATCAGTCAGAGAAAGACAAATACTATATGATTTCACTCATATGTGGAATTTAAGAAACAAAAGAAATGAGCAAGCAAAGGAGAGTGAAGGAGGGGGGAGAGAGGGAGAGAGAGGAAGAGAGAGGGGTAGAGAGGGAGGGGGAAGGGGTAGAAGGGAGAGAGAGGAAAGAGAGACCGACCAAGAAACAGACTCTCAGTGATATAGAACTCATGGTTACCAGAGGGGTGGGGGTGGGGGGTTGGGTTAAATAGGTGATGCAGATTAAAGAGTGCTGTCTTCACATTTTAAAAAGCCATCACCTCCTTCAGTCTTTACTGACTGGCTTTGGGACAAAAATATATTCAGTCATCCCTGTTACGGACTCTAAGTCTCTCTCCGACCTTTTCTATGGATACACTTGCTCCTGATTTCTTTTCCTTAAATTTTTAAGATTATATGCCTTCTCTTGATCCTGCAAAGCCAGGCCACATGCTGACAGCCCCCCTTTTGCTTTCCTAGGGTGGAGCTAAATGTGCAAGTATGTGTGGTTTCTAGCAATCCTACAGAGCTGAGCTGGCTTTCTGTGCATACTCACTAGTCATCTGCAAAGGTTTCCTCTCACTGCTGTCAAGGGCATCAGGAGCATACAGACCTGGTCACAGCCTGAGAGGGTATATGGGATATGGGTGAGGTACACAAAGCACCGGGGTAACTGTAAGCCAGTTGGGATTTGCACATGAGGTATCCCAGGCTCTCATGGGTGAGCTTCCTAATGGAGTAGGCAATGTAGTTAGTAGGATCTGCATTTCTTTGATGTCTTCCAAGAGCCCAGGCTGCTGTTCATCCAGCAGCCACAGTCCACAAGCCAGACATGAAGCACACCTTAGGGTGGGGCTAAAAAGAAATGGGTCTCTTTGGCAGCATCCTGCCCAGCTGGGAAAGCCAGACTCTCACTAACAAGCTCTCACTTTACCACAAGGAAGAGATCACATGCCAAAAAGGTCTCTTCTGACCCTGATCTGTGCCTCCTTGTGGGAGGGGTAACCCTAGAAAAGTTAAAAGTTTCATCTTGTCCTCTTCTATGTATCTGATCTCAAGATTTTTTGCTTTCACAGTGTGCTGGAACTTCTCTGTTAGGTTCCTGATGTGGGTGATTGTCTGAAGTGGTATTCTTTGGAGGGAAAGATAATAGAAGATGATTATTAGACTATGTTGATGATATCAACCAACTCTCATTTATTTCTTATTTAAAATTGGTTTGGTTATTCTCCCTAAATTTTTTAAAAGGAATTTAGGATCATCTTTTAATATTTCACAAAAAAAGTTTACTGAAGTTTTAATTGGATTTTAGTTATGGTTTAATTGGGAGTGACTTGACATCTTTAGTCTTCCCAATCATGAATATCATATAACCCCCTATGTATGTATGTATGTATGTATATATGTATATACATATGTATATATGTATGTTTGTTTCAAGTTTTTATTTATTTTATATATATATATATATATATATATATATATATATACACTTTATATATCAAGAATTATTTAAATTCTACTTAGTTAACTTCTAGTTAGTGTAGTATTTGTTTCAGGAGAATTTAGTGATTCATCACTGACACATAACACCCAGTGCTCATCACAACATGTGCCCTCCTTAGTACCCATTACCCATTTAGTCCATCCCCTGCCCACCTCTCCTCCAGCAACCCTCAGTTTGTTCTCTATAGTTAAAAAGCCTCTTGTGATTTGTTTCCCTCTTTTTTTTTTTCTACCTTCCTGTATGTTCATCTTTTTTGTTTCTTAAATTCCACATGAGTGAAATCATATGGTATTTGTTTTTCTCTGACTTACTTCACTTAGCATAATGCACTCTAGCTCCAACCATGTCATTGTAAATGGCAAGATATCTTTCTTTTGATGGCTGAGTAATATTCCATTGTATAAATATACCATATCTTCTTTATCCATTCATCAGTCAATGGACATTTGGGCTCTCTTCATAATTTGGCTATTGCTGATAATGCTGCTATAAACATAAGGTGATTGTTCCCCTTTGAGTATTTTTATACCCTTTGGGTAAATACCTAGTAGTGTGATTGCTGAGTCATAGAGTAGTTATATTTTTAACTTTTTGAGAAACCTCCATGCTGCTTTCTGGAGTGGCTGCACCAGTTTGCATTCCCACTAACAATGTAAGAGGGTTCCCTTTTCTTCACATCCTTGCCAACATCTATTGTTTCTTGTGTTGTTGATTTTAGCCATTCTGACAGGTGTGAGGTGGTATCTCATGGAGGTTTTGATTTGTATTTTCCTGATGATCAGTGATGTTGAGCATCTTTTCATGTGTCTGTTAGCCATTTGGATGTGTTCTTTGGAAAATGGTCTATTCATGTCTTCTGCCCATTTCTTAACTGGATTATTTGTTTTTTGGGTTTTGAGTTTTACAAGTTCTTTATAGATTTTGGATATTAACCCTTTATCTGATATGTCATTTGCAAATATCTTCTCCCATTCCGTAGGATGCCTTTTAGTTTTGTTGCCTGTCTCCTTTACTATGCAGAAGCTTTTCATCTTGAGGAAGTCCCAGTAGTTCATTTTTGCTTTTGTTTCCCTTGCCTCTGGAGTAGTATCTAGTAAAAAGTTGTTCCGGATGAGGTTAAAGAGGTTTCCACTAGGATTTTGTTGGTTTCCTGTCTCACATTTAGGTATTCCATTTTGGAATTTAGGTAAATTTGGATTTAGGTAAATTTGGATTTAGGTAAATCCATTTTGAATTTATGTTTGTGTTTGGTATAAGGGGTCCAGTTTTCCTAACACCATTTGTTGAAGAGACAGTCTTTTTCTTCCATTGGATATCATTTCCTTCTTTGTGAAAGATTATTTGACCATATAGTTGTGGGTCCTTTTCTGGGTTTTCTATTCTGTTCCACTGATTTATGTATTCTTTGAATAGGGTTTTGTAACTTCATCCAGAAAAGTTTTGGTTTTTTTTAAAAGACTATTCCTAGGCACAATTTTTGTTGTTATTCAGAATGACATCATTAATTTCTTTCTTACATTTCTAATTAGTTGGTCACTGGTGTCTAGGAACATATTTTGATAAATGGACCCTGTAACCAGGAATTTTATTGGATTTTTCCATGTAGACAAGCACATTATTAGCAAATATACTCAACTTTCTTACTTTCCTGCTTATCTTTTATTCAGCCATGAGGTCTAGGTATGTTAATAACATACCTCACAGATAACCAATCAAGATGGAGCACTAACTTTAAACAATCCATATGGCTGTACATATCAGCCAGTTATCAGCAATGCTTTTTGCTACTATACTAAGCTATCCAGACCCTCCAAAATGGGACATCATTATTTCAGTATTAAATACAATGTTTGCTGCGGGCTTTTGATAACCACACTTTATTAGGCTCTTGTTCTTAAACTAAATCATTAAAATGTTAAAAACTCAGAATAAGTGTTGAACTTTAATTTATGCCTTTTGTTTTTATTGATATTATTTTTCTCTTTTAATTTTTAAAAATAATTATTTATATTATTTAAACATTTTTTAATGTTTATTTATTTTTGAGAGAGAGAGAGCCAGAGCACAAGTGGGAGAGGGAGACACAGAATCCGAAGCAGGCTCCAGGCTCTGAGCCGTCAGCACAGAGCCCAACGCAGAACTCGAACTCACAAGTCGTGAGATCACGACATGAGCTCAAGTAGGATGCTTAACCGACTGAACCAAACAGGCACCCCTGTATTACTTTATTTTTAGATGTTACAGTATCCTTTCATCCCTATAATAAATAGTACTTGATTATAATGCTACTAAATTTTAATTCTCATAACTGATAGAGTTATATATGCAATCCTATCCATGTTTTTCAAAAGAGAAAGCTGAAGTTTCCTACCAAGGTTAATAATCTGGCTAAGCTTACAGAGTTACTACAAGGCTGATCAGGAATTTGGATTTAGGGCTGTAACTACGAACCCTGTGTTCTTAATGACTGCATTATATTGTTATCAACATCAGCTGACTGCCTACTGACTGCAGGATTTTAACATATATTATTTAATTTAACAGCCACATAATCCTTTGGGGTATGTCAATATCACATATTTTACTAATAAGAAACTAAAACCCAGGGAGATTAACTTTTCCAGGGTCACACAATAAAGAGGTAGGAGGTCTAGGTCCATGCTTTACATTGTTCTCAGCTGCTTCCTTAAATACCTTCCCACTGATGCTCTAATTTTGTACCATATCACATGCAACTTTCAACAATCCCATTTCATTACAGTTCCTGGGAATGGAATATAGAATAAGCTGGATGATTTAATTTAGTCTAAGACAGAGTTTCTCCAACAGTCCATTTAGGAATCTCTAATGTCAGAAAAACTGAATTTCCAGGTATGGGTGGGGGGGGGGCATATATACCTAGTAACAGCAAGATATAAGTTAAGGTTTCTTGAGTATTTTATTTAAAAAATAAATATTTTTTGCATCTTTTTCATGATATCATCTATGTTTATTTTAACCAGAAAATAGTGTTTTATATTATATGCCATGGAGGAGAAAAGTTTTCTTTTGTTTTCTATCTCATGGAGATAAGTTTTCTATATCTCATGGAGGAGATAGTTTTCTATCTTCCTTAGTACACAAGGTATATGCCATGGAGTCTACTAATGAAAAGAGCTGAGCTGAACTGAAGACAGTTAGCATCAAGGTCTTTATATGGGCAATTTCTCATTTTTTACTGTCACTATTTCCGAGAACCTAGATTTATATAAATGTAGTTTAAAACAGTAAGTGTTTACTTACTGCATCAGGCAATCAATCACTAAGGTGAGCCCAAGAACAGAATATTGCCAGAGAGGTAGCATGATGGAATACTGTCAGGATGCAATGGGCAGAAACTTCAATAAGCACATCTCCTTACTGAGAGGTAAAATCACTCATGGCATGGGCTAGGTTGAACAGGTTCTCTTTTTAAGTTTTTAATTCCTGTTAGCTAATATGCAGTGTTATGTTAATTTCAGGTGTACAATACAGTGATTCAACAATTCCAAACACCACCCAGTGTTTACACAAGTGTATTTCTTAACCTCAATCACTTATTTAACCAAACTTCCCACGCCCTGCCCCTATGGTAACTATCAGTTTGTTCTCTACAATTAAGAGTCCATTTCTTGGTATGTCTCTTTTTTCCCCCTTGCTCATTTGTTTTGTTTCTCAAATTCTACATGAGTGAAATAATATGGTATTTGTCTTTGTTATTTATTTCACTTAGCATTATACTCTCTAGCTCTAGCCATGTTGTTGCAAATGGCAAGACTGCACTCCTTTTATGGCCAAATAGTATTCCATGAATATTAATTTTATAACCATATATATATACATATATATATATACACACACACACATATATATACACATACACACACACACACACATATATATATATACACATATATATATATGTGTGTGTGTATATATATATATATGGCTATAAAATGTATATATGTACATATATATGTATATGTGTGTATATATATATATATATATATATATATATGGAGACATATATCACATATCCTTTATCTATTCATCAATTGATAGCCACTTGGGCTGTTTCCATGACTTGGCTATTGTAAATAATGCTGGTATAAACATAGGGGTACACGCATCCTTTTGAATTAGTGTTCATGTATTCTTTGGGTAAATACCCAGGAGTGTGATTGCTGTATTGTAGGATAGTTGTATTTTTAACTTTTAAAACAAATATTTTTCAATGTTTATTTATTTATTTCTTTTTAATTTTTTTTTTCAACGTTTATTTATTTTTGGGGCAGAGAGAGACAGAGCATGAGCGGGGGAGGGGCAGAGAGAGAGGGAGACACAGAATCGGAAACAGGCTCTGAGCCATCAGCCCAGGGCCCGACGTGGGGCTCGAACTCACGGACCGCGAGATCGTGACCTGGCTGAAGTCGGACGCTTAACCGACTGCGCCACCCAGGCGCCCCAATGTTTATTTATTTTTGAGAGACAGAGCATGAGCAGGGAAGGGGCAGAGAGAGAAAGGGAGACACAGAATCCAAAGCAGGCTCCAGGCTCCGAGCTGTCAGCATAGAGCCTGACGCAGGGCATGGATGGACCCACAAACCACGAGATCGTGACCTGAGCCCAAGCTGGACACTTAACTGACTGAGGCACCCAGGTGCCCCAGACCTCAATCTCTTTTTAATTAAATCCTCCATATGTGATACTTTTCTAAGTAGAAGATGACATACACCTGTTTTCCAAGATTTGCAACATGGTTTGATATGAAACAGGTTGATCCTCAGGTATACAACTAGATAACTGGAACAGCCATTTCCCCCCAATCCTGACGTTACAGGCATTATTTTAATATCTTTCCAACCTCTTATGTATTTTATTTTGAAAATGTGGTTTAAAATGACACTAGAAGGACTATTTCACAAATGACAAGTAAGGCAATGAAAATAAGTCCTCCAGGTGAAAACAACCAAAAAGGTTAACATTTAAAAATATCCTTGAAAGAATTAAAATTACCAGAGAGAGAACTGCAAGTCAAAATCCAGGAGGAGGTGAAACCAAGAGAAAGAAGCACAGCCCTCAAAGCTACTTTTACTAATCTGTAAGAAACATTCACAGAATGATACATATTAAACCATTCCAAGCAAGACTCTCAAAAATTTCATCCTCATGATAAGCACGACATTAAAACTGGCCAACCATCCAACTTGCAGCCTGTGTTCAGGACACCCATGTGGCCTTGGGAACCCTAGAATTTGAAGAACTTGGATAAAGATGGTTTCAGAAACCCTGGTACTCTTACCACCTAACAAAAGTAAGTGAAAATATTTCCAGAGGACCATTATAGTAGGTCTCAAATTATTCTTGAAAACTCTTCAAACACAAAAACCATATAACAAATGCAAACAATTTAAAAGACTAAAATTATATGATTCATCTTCTCTGACCACAAGGGAATCATATCAGTAACGAAGGAAATCTGGAAAATGCACAAATATGTGGAAATTAAATAATACATTCTTGCCCAACCGATGGGTAAATAAGAAATCATGGGGGGACCTCACACCTGTCAGATGGCTAAAATAAAAAACAAGAAATAACAAGTGCTGGTGAGGATGTGGGAAAAAAAAGAACCCTCACACACTGTTTGTTGGAATGAAAACTGATGCAGCTATTGTGGAAAACAGTATGGAGGTTCTTTAAAAAATTAAAGATAGAATTACTGTATGATTTGGTAGTTGCACGCTAGTATTAACCCAAAGAGTATGAAAACACTAATTCAAAAAGATATATACGTCCTGTGTTTATTGCAACATTTACAATAGTCAAATTATGGAAGTAACCCAAGTGTCCATAGATAGATGAATGGATAAAGAAGATGTGGTAAATACATAAAATGAAATATTACTCAGCCATAAAAAAGAATGAAATCTTGCCATCTGCAACATGGATGGATGTAGAGAGTATAATACTAAGTGAAATAAGTCAGAGAAAGAAAATACCACATGATTTCACTCATATGTGGAATTTAAGAAACAAAAGAACAAAGAAAAATAGAGACAGACCAAAACACAGACTCTGAAGTATAGCAAACAAACTGGTTAAAAGAGGGAAGGTGGGTGAGGGGAGGGTGGGGGACATAGGTGAAGGGGATTAAGAGTATGCTTATCATAATGGGTACTGCATAATGTATAGAATTGTTGAATCACTATACTGTATACCTGAAACTAATATAACGCTGTATGCTAATTATATTGCAATTAAAGAAATAATAATTGCCAAATAAAAAGAAATCACGAGAGAAATTAGAAAATACTTTGAAATAAATGATGAAAACACAATGTATAAAACATGGAATTCATTGAAAGCAGTGCTCAGAGTTTGTCTTAAAAAAAAAAACACCACCAAAGATCTCAAATCAATAACTTAATTTTACATTTTAAGGAATGAGGAAAAGAAGAGAAAACCAAACCCAATGCCAACCCAAAGGTAGGAAATAAAGATTAGAGTGGAGATAAGTGAAATAAAGGTAGAAAAATAGAGAAAAATCAATGAAGCCAAAAGTTGATTTTTGAAAAGATCAACAAAATTTTCAAACCTTTAGCTAGACTGAGGAAAAAAGAGTCAAATGACTAAAATCAGAAAAGTAAGTGAGGATGTTACTAATGTCCTTAAAGCAAATGGATTGTTAAGAGTTTACTATAATCAACATATACTATGATATATGCCAGCAAATTAGAAAGCCTAGATGAAATGGACAAATTCCTAGAAACATGCAAAATACTAAAACTGACTTAAGAAGACATAGAAAATCAGAATAGATCTGCAACAAGTAAAGAATTGAATCAGTAATCATAAACCTCCCAACAAAGAAAAATCCAGGGCCAAATGGCTTCACTGGTGAATTCCATCAAACATTTAAAGAATTAACACAAATCCTTCTGAAACTTCAAAAAAATTGAAGTAGAGGGAATATTGCCTAATTCATTCCATTGGGCAGTATCGTCCAGATATCTAAGCTAGACAAAGACTTCACAAGAAAACTGCAGAACAGTATCTCCTAAATACAGATGCAAAAGTTTTCAACAATTACAAGCAGCATGCAATAAAAATTTAAGGGGTTAAAAAGGAAACAAGACATCATAAGAAAGAACATGTAAAAACAACAGACAAATATACATTCAAAGACATGAAATACTGGGATTACCAGAGATAGACTATTAATTATATTTTCTGTGCATAAAAATAAAAGGTAAGTTTGAAAATATTTGTAAAGAACAAGAAATTGTAAGAGGCATAGAAAATTTGAAAAGTAGGCATTCTAGATAGGGAAAATAAAATACTGTGAATAAAATTAAGAAATTAATGGACTGTTTTAAGAGCATATCAGAGACAACTGGAGAGAGAATAAAGTACAACAACAGAGAAAGTAGAAAAAAAACTCCTGTATTTACAAACCTTTATGATAGAGGAGTTACCAAAGAACAGTAGAGTAAACTGGTCTTTTCAATAAATGGTGCTCAAAAAATTAAGCATCCAGATGCGGAAAACAATGAAATTAAATCTCCGCCTCACAATAAACAGAAAAACTAATTGCAAGTGCATAACAAACTAAAAGTAAAGACAAAACTATAACACTTCAAGAATATAGAGAAAAAAAGATCTTGACTCTGGAGTAGGAAAATAGTTTCTGAAGAAGAGCAGAAACTATTAATCATAAAATATTGATAAATTTGTCCACATTAAAATTAAGAACTTCTGTTCACTGAAAGAGTCAAAAGAGTAAAAAGACAGCTGTATAATAGGAATAGGTATCTTTAACACATTTGAACAAATTGATATTGAGAACATACAAAGATTTCCTACAAATCAATAGAAATCTTTTCAGCAAAAGCTTTGAACGTGCAAGTCACAAGAGAAGACATTCAAATGGCAGTAAAAATATGAATAGGTGCCTAACTCTACCTGACAACAGAGATTCACATGAAAACTACAGTGAATACACCGCTACATATTCACAAGATTAGCAAACATTAAAAAGTCTGGCAATACCAAGTGTTAGAGAAGAAAGGAGCAATGGGACTTTTATATTCTCCAGGTGTGAATATAAAATGGTGTGAATTGATACTATTTCTTTGGAAAACAGGTTAGTGTTATCAAGAAAAGTTAAAGATATATGTATACACCTCATGACCCAGGAATTCCACTCCTTAGAGAAATTCATGCACATGAGTATCAGGATAAATGTTTAGAAGCACATTTTTTCATAAAAACAACCCAAGTGCCCATCAATAGCAGAATGGAGAAGTATCATTGTAGGAAGCGATGACACAGTATAGAAAATTGCACAATATAGAAAATGACACAGTAAAGAAAAAAAAACCCTCTAAAACAACATAAATTCTTAAATACATAATCTTGATAGAGGCAAGACTCCAAATTAGAGACAGTAGCATTCATTCCATAAACTTCAAAACCAGACATGTGTGACCTAACATTTATTATTTAGGGATATACTCTTACAGGATAAAACTATAAAGAAAAGAAAAAAAAAGTCAAAGTAATAGTTTATCCAAATATTAAGAGAAAAGTATGAATGGCAGAATAAATATGGGTGATCAGAATGTTCTGGGATGCTAGTGGCAATGTTCTATTTCTCAACTAGTCACTGGAGTTTTTGCTGTTATAATTATTCATTACTGTGAATGATTTGGAAGTGTCAATTTGCATAACCATAACACAAAATACCACAAGTGTGGAAAATGTTCCTATAAACTAGCACTATCAATATTCAAGTTTTTATAACAAATTTATTTGCCTTTAAAGAATACTTTTCACAAAGAAGCCACAATAAATGATTTCAGATGAAAGGACTAAAACTGTTTCTAAAAGGCAAACCTCACCATCTGAAAAATAACGTAAACTATTTTGAAATCATTATTTACTGTTTTGTTTTACTGAGATATAGTTTACAATAAAATGCACAAATTTAGGTGTTCAGTCTGATGAGTTGTGGCAACTGCACACACCTATGTAACCACTACCTTAAACAAAATACATAAACATTTCTACCCTTATATTCCTTGTTTTTTAAAAATACAAACCATATATAGATTAAACCTCTGTCAGATTCTTGAAGTAACTATTAATTCCATTTTCCTTGCACTCATCTTCTAATATATGCTAGTTAAAGAAGGTATAAGAGACATTTTCATTTTACCTTGGGCTATAGGATGTATTTGTCACCTTCTGACAAAATACGGGTGTCATATAAGTTGTGTACAGTTATTTAACAGCTGCCATGAAGAAATAACTACATAAATTGAGAACATAGTAACTGAGGAGATCAAAATCAGAGGCTTCTGTGATAGAATGTTTTGCAGTTCCTCTCAACTAAAGAATTCCAGCTGAAAATAAAAGAAGCAAAACCAAATGAAACCATGAAATTTAGAAGACAGGCAGTGTTTTAGCAGGACCTGAACACAATTTTTTAAATACAACTGATTGAGAAAGCTCTCAGAGATGACTGGTTTATCTGCTTTGAGTCTGGGCATGTGTTAAATGGCCACAAGCCTCAGTCTGCAAAAAAGCAGGGAGGGAAAAGGATAGGGTCAGGAAGAGCTTGTACTTTCTACCTTCCACAGTTATCTGTTAGTGGAATTTTCCAGGTTAAATTTTAAAAACACCAAAACAAGGCAGGGTTTACGATAGGTATCAAAAAGTCAGTTGTGATTTGATATCTCTCAATTCAGTTCTAATTATGATTACTGACAGCTACGTGGTTTGCTTATTCAGCTTCAAGAGATTTACAGCTGAATCTCTAAATTTGGCAGAATTCACAGAGTCAGGAAAGGCAACTGGAAAAACTCCATGACCAATCCATCTGCTTAAACTGTTTACTTACAGTAACAGTATATAAATGTCTCATGTTACTGATAAACCACAGAAAGCTTCTGGGATGCTGTTACTATCCAAACTCAAAAGTAATGTTCATCATCGCAGAGTAACAAGAAAAGTCAATGAAAATACAAATTGTGCTTACTTGGACCAAATTTAATACAATGGCAAGAATGAGGAAAATGCCTCTACATATATAAGAATGTTTCAGAAACTATTTGAAATAATTAAGCATTTCTGCAACAAAAAGGTCTTTGGAGCAATTCTTTTAACCTGAATTTTAAATGTAATTTTATTGTGAAACATAACATACAGAAAAAGGAAAAAATATGTAAGTACAATTTGAAGAATAATAGTAATTTGAACATTGTATAATTTCCATCAGGTCAAGAAAAAAAAGACTAGAAGCACTTCAAGAAGCCACCTACATGAATCTTCCTGACTACACCTCCCTCTCAATTCTCTGAATAATCATTATCCTGATTATTATAAGAAATATTTTCTGTATCTTCTTTATAGTTTTACCATCTATTAATATATTCCAAAATGATATAGGTGCTTTTGTCTATTCTTAGACTTTATATAACTGGAACTATAATAGTATATGCATGTATGTATGTGTATGTATATACATATACATATGTGTAAATATAAACATGTATCTTGTGTGTGTAAATATGAATATATATTTATATATACTTATATTTATTTGACTTGTTTTGCCCACTAAACATTGTGAAACACATCCATGTTGTTACCTATAGCTGTAGTTCGTTTTTATTATTGAATAATATTCCATTATACAAACATACCATAATTTATACAGTCGGCCACTGATGGATACTTGGGCTTTTCCCATATTCGGTAATTATAAAAATGCCACCGAAAATTTTTATACATGTCTCCTGGTGCATATATGCATTGCTTTCTGTAGGGCATAGACATAGAAGTAAAATATGATGTGTACCCCTGCAACTTTAGTTGATAATAGCAAATTGCTTTCTAAAGTGGTAGTACTAACTTATATTATCACAGGGTATGACCATTCCAATGCTCTAGATCTTTGTCAATAGTTGGTATTTTCAATCTTTAGCTTTTGCCATTCTGAAAGGTGAATCACAGTATTACATTGAGTTTTCCATTTGGAATTTTCTGATTATTAAAGATGTTGATTATCTTTGTATTTACTTATTGGCTATTAAGAGTTCTTCTTTTGGAATGCCTGTCATCTCGTCCATTTTCCTACTGGCTGGTTCATCTTTTTTTCTTGTTGACTTGTAAGAATTCCTTATATACTCTGGATACCACTTCTTCGTGAGCTATACACAAAGATCTTCTTACATTATATTGTCTTTTCACAGTTTTTCTGGTGTCTTTTAATGAATAAAACTTTTAAAATTATTTTTTTAATTTAAATTCAAGTTAACATACACTGTAGTATTGGTTTCAGGAGTAGAACCCAGTGCTCATCCAAACAAGTGCCCTCCGTAATGCCCATCACCCATTTAGCCCATCCCCCCACCCACCTTCCCTCCAGTAACCATTTTATTCTCTGTATTTAAGAGTCTCTTATGGTTTGTCTCCTTCTTTATCTGATATGTCATCTGCAAAAGCCTTTCCCATGTCGTCAGTTGCCTTTTAGCTTTGTTGATTGTTCCATTGCTGTGCAGAAGCATTTTACCTTGATGAGATCCCAACAATTCATGTTTACTTTTGTTTCCCTTGCTTACAGAGACATGTCCAGTAAAAAGTTCCTGCAGCCATAGTCAAAGAGGTTGATGCCTATTTTCTTCTCTAAGGATTTTGATGGTTTCCTATCTCATATTTAGGTCCTTCATCCATTTTGAATTTATTTTTGTGTATGGTGTAAGCACCATTTACTGAAAAGACGGTCTTTCGAGTCTATTTCTGGGTTCTCTATTCTATCCCATTGATCTGTGTGTCTGTTTTTGGGCCGGTACCACACAGTCTTGATGAATACAGCTTTATAATATAGCTTGAAGTACAGAATTGTGAGGCCTACAGCTCTGGTTTTCTTTTTCAACATTACTTTGGCTATTCGGGGTCTTTTCTGGTTCCATACAAATTTTAGAATTTGTTTGTTCTAGCTCTGTGAAGAATGTTGGTATTCGTTTGATAGGGATTGCACTGAAAATGTGTAGACTCCTTTGGTAACAATGTCTGTTCTTCCAATCCATGAGCATGGAATATTTCTCCATTTCTTTGTGTCTTCTTCAATTTCTTTCATAAGCTTTCTATTGTTTTCAGTGTACAGATCTTTTATCTCTTTGGTTAAGTATATTCCTGGAATCTTATGGTTTTTGGTGCAATTGTAAATGGGGTTGATTCCTTGATGTCCCTTTCAGATGCTTCATTATTGGTGTATAGAAATGCAACCAGTTTGTATACACTGATTTCATATCCTGCAACTTTGCTGAATTCATGTATCAGTTCTAGCAGTTTTCTGGTAGAGTCTTTTGAGTTTTCCATGTAGAGTATCATGTTGTCTGCGAAAAGTGAAAGTCTGACTTCTTCCTTGCCAACTTGGATGTCTTTTATTTCTTTTTGCTGTCTGATTGCTGAGGCTAGGACTTCCAGTACTATATTGAACAACAGTGGTGAGAGTGGACATCCCTGTCGTGTTCCTGGTCTTAGGGGGAAAGCTCTCAGTTTTTTCCCACTGAGGATGATATTAGCTGTGGGCCTTTCATATATGGCCTTTACGATGTTGAGGTATGTATGTTCCTTCTATCCCTACTTTGTTGAGGGTTTTTATCAAGAAAGGATGCTGTATTTTGTCAAATGCTTCTTCTGCCTCTATTGAAAGGATCATAACTTACTGTAAAGCAGTAGTTAAGATAGTGTGTTGTTGGACTGAAGATGGTGAAAAAGAAGAATGAATGTTTTAATAATTGGATTTTCTGTTTTTTTATATAAAGCTGACCTCGCCTGACATCATAATCAAAAAGTTAATTTCAGATGGACCTAAATGTAAAAAGTGAAAACAGACTTTTAGGAGATAATAAAGAAGAATATCTTCTTGACTTTGGGTCAACATTCTGAATTATGGCATCATTCACAAAATGGACCATACATTCCTCTAATGCATTGTAGTGTCTCCTTTTTCTTTATGTACATAAACAAGTGCCTCACATCATGCATCAAGCATGCTACTTATGAATATAACCATTCTTCTTTTTTGCCATCTTTGTTCCAACAATACACCATCTTAAATAGTGGAGCTTTACAGTAAGTTTTGATATATGGTAGAGCAAATCCTCCCATATTATTCTTTTTCAACAGAGTCTTGGCTGTTCTTTGAAATCCTACATTTTAATTTTAGAATCTGCATTTCACTTCCAGAAAATACAGTTTCAGTTTCATAATATAAAAAATTTTAATTGCAGATGCACTGAATTTACAAATTAATTTGTGATGAAAACATATATTGCTGTAGTAAGATTTCCAATCCATGAGCATGATCAATTTACTCCTAATACTTAATATTTGGATGATAATATAAACAGAGTTGATATTTATATACTGTTCCTGTATCTTAGTAGACTTATTAAACTTATTCATTAGTTTATGATATTAGCTATACTTTGTTTCTTTAGATATAAGCTATGAGATTAAGAAAATTGCTTTCTATTCCTCATTTACTGTCATGAATTGATGCTGAATTTAACAAATGCTTCTGTTGGATCTTTTGAGATGATCAAAAGATCTTTTTTTTATCTTTTGTAGTATTAATATGACAAACTCTGATTGATTTTCCAATGGTAAACTAAACTTGAATATACTGAACAAATCCAATTTTGTTGTGATATACCATTCTTTTCATACACTGCAAGATTTTTGTTTGCTAAAATTCTGTCTAGGAATTTTGAATTTAAGCTCATGAATAAGATTGGCTTGTAATTTGATTTTCTCCAGGTTCACGATGATGTCTCTAGGTGTGGGTTTCTTCTTATTTGTATTCTTTGGGATGTATTTGGCTTCTTGAATTTCTGGGTTGATTTTTAAGTTTTAGGAAGTTCTAAATAATAATCACTTCAGGTACTGTTTCTGCCTTATTCTCTCCTTTCCTCCTGGATTATTATACATAAATTAAATGCTTCACTATATTCAATATGCCTCTTATAATCTTTTCTGTATTTTTCATATCTTTTTCCATGTTTTAGTCCAGATTCTTAGGACTTAGAATATACTAATTTTTTCTTCAGTGGATTTATTCTGTTATGTGATGCATAATTTTCTTAATTTTGATTACTAAAATGTTACTAAAAGTAATTTTGATTATTAAAATTATTAAAATGTTCGGGGCACCTGGCTGGCTCAGTCAGTTGAGCATCCGACTCTTGATCTCAGCTCAGGTCATGATCTCACGATTTGTGAGAATGAGCTCTGAGTCAGACTCTGTGCTAATAGCACAGAGCCTGCTTGGGATTCTCCCTCTCCTTTTCTCTCTCTGCCCCTCTCCCACTGACATGCATGCTCTCTCTCTCTCAAAATAAATAAACATTAAAATGTTCAGTTCTTAAATTTCTATTTTCTATAAAATGTGGTATATGTTTTAAAAAATAATACTTATATTGTTGAACACAGGAAGTATAGCCCCTGTTGGTCTGTTTCCACTGATTTTTATCCACGTTGTTTTGCCCCTTTATGTGCTTAATTACCTTTTTCTGTGAGGCACTGCATTTGAATTTATTTAATGAAATAATTTGAGACTTAGGTTGATATTATCTTCCTCCAGAGTACATTTTCCATTTACTTCTGTGAGGCACCTGGAGGTCTTAGCAATCCAAGGTCACTACTTTTTTTCAGCTACCCAGATGATTTGAAGTTGAGCTGTGGTCTGTGCAATGATTGGCATACTTCCAATCTACCCTCTCACCTAGTGCAGCCCTTTAAGATTTCAACCCAAAATATGGGGGTTTTGCCACAGTCTCTACCACTGATAGTCCTAGACTCCAACATTTTTAGCCCATCCATTTTTAGCCCTGGGCTAAAATGGATGCTTCTCATCCACTTCTTTTGGATCACTAATTGTACCCGGCCCCCAAATGCCTTGTTCCTAGATCTTGGCCTAGTAATTCTTCACTACTTTGTTAGCAATTCAGTTCCAGTTTACATTTTGTCTAGCTTTATTAATTGGCATCAGTAGGAGAACTGTTCTGAATTACCTACTCTGTCCATAACTGAAGATATTTTCAAGCCTTTTATTTCCTTAAAAGATAAACAAACAAAAAAACATAGTTTTATAATCTGTAACTGGTATTTACAAAGTCTTTCAATTCCAGTTTCAGCTAGTTATTACTCATAATGATTCATTTAGTTTTGTGTCCCTTTTTTGGACTGTGGCTACTTGTTCTTATAAAGTCATTTGAGAGAAATTATCTGAAGCCTAGGATAAAGGTGTCTTCTTCAAATGAGGATTTGCATCTATTTCCTTCTGCCAAGTTCATAGGGACATCACTGATCAATCTGGAACTACTTTAAACTCACTTCACTATTTGAAATAATACAGATGATGTGAATTTGAGCTACAAGTCGACACCAGGGCTGGATTATAGTAATAACGTCTGCATTATACCAAGGCACTTCTTTTGCAGTCTCAGAGGATGGGGTGAGAGGGTTTATGATTATATCATGGAATAGGTTATGGTAGTCTATCTTTGTTAAGAGAAAATCTAGTAGATTTCACACCTTAGGCAGCCCTAAGGATTTTACTTTTGTCCCCACTTCATGAGGCCTGCAAATCATAATTCACATTTGCCAGCCTGGCAACTCCCCTTGGGGCATTTGGTTATAACTGAATACAACTTCCCAAATTCTTGGTTTTTCTTTGGCCTGGTAATTTTTCAATTCCTTCTTAGCAATTTGATTCTTTTAAGAAAGTTACTTTTGATTTTTTCCTGTATTTTTAAATGTTTTTGTTAGTAGAATAGGTACAAGTACCCTAGACCACCAATTTTTTTTACAGAACTAGGTAGAATTTGTTAAAATCTGTAACATATGCAACACAGCTTACAAACTCTTTCTTTCTAAACAGAAACAGAGAACCCAAAAAGTTGGAAGGGACCTGAGACAAAGAGTAAGTACTACAATACTCATGTTTCCTCAGTTTCCTGATCTCTCTCATTATAGGAATGTTTTTGTACATCACAAGTTTAACCTCTTAGTTCTAACGTAGTTCTCAGAACTTCAGAAAAAGTATCTAAGCAAAACTGTATCAAAGCACTAACAGAAAGCATCAGTGTGTTGAGATCTCAATTAGGAGGGTGAAGAGCTCAAGATTCATCTCCCACCATTCCTCAGTGAGTGCTTGCTCAAGTTCCACCAGTCTCACCCTTGTCACTTCTAGGCTGTCTTCAAATCCTTCACCGGGTACCTGGCTTTGGCTCTAATGATTTTGTTACTCCAGGCAGTTTTCCAAACAAAAAGGAATGGTTATTTACAATTTCTAGACTGAAATCATAAATATCAGCTGAATTACACTGAAATGTCAGTATAACTCTATGAAGAGAATTTCACATAAAGTGAGTCTGTCCTGGCTAAGTAAAAAGGATTTGTTATAAAAATAGCAAAAGGATCTTATTGTAGGTAAGTTTAGACTCTCAGGTGGTCCTGCAGTGTATACTCTAAGGACAGCTTTACAGCAAGGTTTCTGACACAGACCATTTAGACTGGGAGCCAGACTACATTTTTCTCCCCCAAATTATAAGGAATCAGTAGTATTCCAGTAAATTGCTCCTTTGTGAACAGAATAACTTTACTTAGATTTTCATACTGAATACCTTTCTTACATAGATCATTTTACTTTTTCCTCAAAAATTCTGTGATTACTTCAATCTAAAACAATATTCGTGAGATAAGGTGCACATGGTGGTATCTTCAAGTAAACTGCAGTCCGAAGTATAATTACCCTTTATAAAAATAAAAATAATTAGTATGTGCTAATTTAAAAAACAGACATTTTTCTAAAGCATATCAAGCCTCCAAACACTCCATCTAGCACACGTCTGACGATTAGCAGTCTCTGAACTCTCCGACACTCTGAAAGGGATGTGTTATACTGAAGAACTGACTCTTTGTGGCTCTGCTGCTCTAGTTCCTACAGAGGACTGTACTGTCTGATGCCAAAATGCAGCTGAACACTATCTTGTAAAGGTAGTCATTCATATGCTTAAAAACCCAGTAATTCCACCCCTGAGGCATATGTCCTAGACAAGAGCAATGATTCTCAAAATATGACCCTTGGACCAGCAGCATCGGTGTTACCTATGAAACACAAATTCTTGGGACCCACTGAGTCAAAAACCCAAGGTGGGGTGTGTTTTAACAAGTCCTAGGTGATTCTGATGTAGACTAAAGTCTAAGGCTCCCCACTTTGGAGAAATTCTTGCTCATTTGCTCTGATACATGAATGTCTGAGCAGCACTGTTTCTAATCTCTTTTTCTTTCTCTCTCACACACACCCCCATACACATTCAACCCTGAATGAATTCAATCCTGAAAAACAATGTCCATGTCAGGAAAAGGGATTTTAAAAACTGTGTTATAATTAACACGGTGAAGTACTCACTATACAGCAGAGAAAATGAATGAAAAACAGCTACATTGTAAACCTAAATAAAACTTAGAATCATAATTTTGATTGAAAAACTGACAGAAGTCTACAGTATATTTTATAAAGTTCAAATACAAGCAAAACAGTAATATATTACTTAGGAAAACATTCATTTGATAAAGAAATAAAGCTCTTAAAAACGAAAGAAATATTCTTCTTTTTAAACAAAAAAAGACAGAAAAGATATTGCCTTAATACTGTACAGTATTTCCTTCAGGGGAAGCAGAGACAGGAATGGGATATGGAAGGATCGCATTGGGAACCACAGAGGTACTGGGAACAGTCTAGTTTTTAAGTTTCATGGTAAGTTCATAGGTGTTCATTATATTTGGGTTATTTTTGTCACTACAATCTTTTTGTAGATCTCAAATGTTATAAATATTAAACCCAGAAAACGAAAAACAAAAAAATTTAGATAATAAACAAAGATAGCTATTACATCAAATAGAAAAATTAGAAACCACCAAAGTGATATAAATTGTGTAAACTATGGTATGTTCATTTAGTTACAATGAATTTTTAAAGACACAGGAAAATATTCATAATACAGGTAGTCAGATAAAATAATGTAAGAAATGTCCAGTAAAAAGATGAAAAGAAAATACAATAAAATATCGACAGTGGGCACTATAGGGAGTTTATTTCTTCTTGATATATTTAAAGTTTTCTACAGTGAATAATAAAGATCATTTAAAGATCATTAAGAATGTTTTAACTGTCACAAAAACATTTATGACTCTAAGTCATTAAAGAAAACTGCCAAATCTTCTTTTGGAAACAGTAAGGAAATTGGTGCTTATGGAAATCTGGTTGCGATTTATGAGCTTTATAATTTAAAGTTTTACATTGTCTGGCATAAAATTGTATATCTTTATTACTGTGATTCCTTTTAAATTTATTTTATTTTGTTTGTGTGTGGAAAAATATGACTTGTTTTTGCTGTTGAGGATTTCAATTAAAATGACTAAAAACTATACCAAATTAATCAGAAACAAAAGGAAAAAACAATCCATCAGTGGTTGACCAGCTTTTGGAAACACAGAAGAAATGCATAAGTGAGCGTCAGCCTTATAATCCTATGTCCTGTCATAGTGAGAAAGAATCAAGAAGATTAAGGCCAAAGGTCAGAGATTAGTTACATACCTTTTTTTCCAATATTCTAGCGATCTCGCCTAGGGTCCGATCTAAAGCAGAAACCTTATTGTTTGCCCATGAGCCACTGTCTTGTACTTGTAGTTGTTTTAGAAGATCTTTGGCTAATCGCTGAAGTCTTCAATACAAAATGAAAGGGAAGAATGACATTAATGAATTAGACTAGAATATTTCATTTTCCTAAACCTTTTGAAACAAAAGCTACTTTCATTATTGTAGTAGAAAGTGCTTCACAGAACATCTTTGGGGAGGAACAAACAAAACCATTCCTAGTCCTCATGGTACAAAACAGAACTAGAGGACAGTACTGTCCATCTAGATTAGCTAGGACATTGCTACTATCAATTTCTATGTGACACTTAAACTAGAACAGAACTGCAGATGGGGAGAAGGTGAGGCAATGATGGCAGAGAAAATGAGTATAAGAAACTCGGCAGGTTTTCATACTTTGATTTATATCTTCAAGGTAGGCTTGGATATTATTTTGTAAGCACTGTAAACTCTCAAAATGTCAAACTCCCACATTCCAATTTACAAGTAATTTGGAGATTGCCTGCCACTGCTGATGTCATTTACTTAGACAACAGAGCAACATTTGCTTTTCACCAAAAAATAAACACTTTACCTAGACTGTAGGATTCCTGCAAGTGAACTATGTGTAGTATTTCTTTGTGGCCCTTACTTCTTCTGTCTCATGTACCTCACTCTGAGCAATCCTCTTCTCCTTTCCACTTACTCGCTTAAGTAGCCCACTGACAGATATTCACCAGAAACACTTTCAGATCTCTCCACTTCTCCCCTATACATCATCCCCCTGTTGTCTCACTATCATTTTTATCTGTGATACATTCTGTAGGCCAAGATTATAGTCACTTTCTGCTAAACATGCTACATTCCCTTTCTGTTGTTTTGTTTGTTACTCCTACCAGTCAAATGGCAGCAGTGGTGATAATCACTAATATTTAACTCTTACTGTGGGCTGGCACCACTCTCAGTGTCTTGATGTATTAATTTATTTAGCTGGATAATTACCATCTAGCAAGCCTTTTCCATCTCTGATCTTCCTATGACTATAGATTCAGGATCTTACTAAATCTGTCTAATCTGCTCACTCTCCATAAAGGCTTGCTTCATACATTATCCATTCTCTTCAAAACTCCAGCCTTTCCTTTCTCCCTCTTGTTTTCAAAAGAAGATCTTACATTTCGGAGTGAAAATGGAACTACTAGAACAAGAAAATCTTTACTTTCTGCCATAAAACCTACAAGCCTACCTATATTTCACCCATACTCTCCTTTGCCTCTCCTATTACAATCAAAGAAGACCGATTCTGCCCATGTAGGGCTAATCCTGCCACACAGACTCTGTGTACATGAAGTCTTTCTGGATCAAAATTAACTCTCTTCGTCTTCCTTCAGTATCTTTGCAAATGCTCTTCATTCATTCCTTCTGAAATGCTGCCTTCACCTCCACATTTATCTAGAAAATTTCTATGTATCCTCAGGTTTTCAGTTCAAACATTACTTTCTCTGATTTGACTATTCCGTCAAAGCACTCATCACAAGCCTTTCCCATTCAGAACTTTATGCAATGATGAGAATGTCCCATATCTGGACTGTACAATATGGTGGCTGCTAGCCAAATGTGGCTCTTGTGCACCAGAAGTATAGTTAGTGAGACTGAGGAACTGAATTTTAAGTTGCATTTAATCTTAATAATTTAAATAGTCACATATAGCTAGGAGCTATTATACTGAACAGTACAGAAGCATAGTATTAACTTCATGAAAGATGGCTCGTGTCTACCTATTCATTGCCTTATTAACAGCACCGAATGTGCTATGTCTACATAAGTGCACTCAACAGGTATTTAATGATGAATGGGCTAGAAAGAAATTTCTTCTTTAGTCTTAATAATATCCATATATTACAACATAATGTACATGATCTTATATAATCCTATGAAAACAATGTCCATTAGTCTTATTCCCATTTGAAAAAAATGAAGAAACCAAGGCTCAGGCAAATTCAGTGACTTTCCCAAGGTCTCACAACTGGTAAAAGGTATTAGTGGGGTTAGGCCTGTGATCTCAAATCTCCTGCTTTTGTCTCCAAACCATATTAGTCAGTTCAAATAAGGAAATTTTCTTCACAAATAAATAATACCACAGAATACAATTTCACCTAAACAATATTTGTGTAAAAATGTTAAATTTCTCAAAGAATACAACAGCAAATGCAGCTCAAAAAGGCACTAGTGAACTACAGTTTAAACCTAAGCTATCCAACATGAATTCAGCAAAGTTGTAGGAAACAAAACCAATGTACAGAAATCAGTTGCATTTTTATACACCAATAATGAAGCAACAGAAAGACAAATAAAGAAACTAATCCCATTCACAATTGCACCAAGAACCATAAAATACCTAGGGATAAACCTAATCAAAGATGTAAAAGATCTGTATGCTGAAAACTATAGAAAGCTTATAAAGGAAATTGAAGAAGACACAAAGAAATGGAAAAACATTCTGTGCTCATGGATTGGAAGAATAAATATTGTTAAAATGTCAATACTACCCAAAGCTATCTACACATTCAATGCAATCCCGATCAAAATTGCACCAGCATTCTTCTCGAAGCTAGAACAAGCAATCCTAAAATTCATATGGAACTACAAAAGACCCTGAATAGCGAAAGTAATATTGAAGAAGACGACCAAAGCAGAAGGCATCACAATCCCAGACTTTAGCCTCTACTACAAAGCTGTAATCAAGACAGTATGGTATTGGCACAAAAACAGACACATAGACCAGTGTAATAGAATAGAGCCTCTAGAATTGGACCCACAAATGTATGGCCAACTAGTCTTTGACAAAGCAGGAAAGAACATTCAATGGAAAAAAAGTCTCTTTAACAAATGGTGCTGGGAGAACTGGACAGCAACATGCAGAAGAATGAAACTAGACCACTTTCTTTTTTTTTTTTTTTTTTTTAATTTTTTTTTTTTTTCAACGTTTATTTATTTTTGGGACAGAGAGAAACAGAGCATGAACGGGGGAGGGGCAGAGAGAGAGGGAGACACAGAATCGGAAACAGGCTCCAGGCTCTGAGCCATCAGCCCAGAGCCCGACGCGGGGCTCGAACTCACAGACCGCGAGATCGTGACCTGGCTGAAGTCGGACGCTTAACCGACTGCGCCACCCAGGCGCCCCGAAACTAGACCACTTTCTTACACCATTCACAAAAATGAACTCAAAATGGATGAAGGACCTGAATGTGAGACAGGAAACCATCAAACCCTAGAGGAGAAAGCAGGAAAACCTCTCTGACCTCAGCCGCAGCAATTTCTTGACACATCTCCAAAGGCAAGGGAATTGAAAGCAAAAATGAACTATTGGGACCTCATCAAGATAAAATCTTCTGCATTGCAAAGGAAACAATCAACAAAACTAAAAGACAACCTATGGAATGGGAAAAGATACTTGCAAATGACATATCAGATAAAGGGCTAGTATCCAAAATCTATAAAGAACTCACCAAACTCCACACCCAAAAAACAATCCAGTGAAGAAATGGGCAGAAGACATGAATAGACACTTCTCTAAACAAGACATTCAGATGGCCAACAGGCACATGAAAAGATGCTCAATGTCACCCCTCATCAGGGAAATACAAATCAAAACCACACTGAGATACCACCTCATACAGGTCAGAGTGGTTAAAATGAACCAATCAGGAGACTATAGATGCTGGTGAGGATGTGGAGAAAGAGGAATTCTCTTGCACTATTGGTGGGAATGCAAACTGGTACAGCCGCTCGGGAAAAGTGTAGAGCTTCCTCAAAAAATTAAAAATAGATCTACCCTATGACCCAGCAATAGCACCGCTAGGAATTTACCCAAGAGATACAGGAATGCTGATTCATAAGGGCACTTACACCCCAATGTTTATAGCAGCACTTTCAACAATAGCCAAAGTATGGAAAAAGCCTAAATGTCCATCAACTGAAAAATGGATAAAGAAGATGTGGTTTATATATACGATGGAATACTACTTGGCAATGAGAAAGAATGAAATATGGCCATTTGTAGCAACATGGATGGAACTGGAGAGTATTATGCTAAGTGAAGTAAGTCAGGCAGAGAAAGACAGATACCATATGTTTTCACTCTTATGTGGTTCCTGAGAAACTTAACAGAAGACCAGGGTGTGTGTGTGTGGGGGGGGGGGTAGTTACAGAGAGGGAAGGAGGCAAATCATAAGAGATTCTTAAATACAGAGAACAAACTGAGGGTTTTGGGGTGTGGGGGAAAGGGAAAGTGGGTGATGGGTATTGAGGAGGGCAGCTGTTGTATGGAAACCAATTTGACAATAAACCAATGCATATGCATATGGATGTATATATATATATATATATATATATATATATATATACACATTGCCAAAAAATAAATAAAAATAAATTAATAAAAATAAATAAATCTAAGCTATCCATACGAAGTTTACTTTGATAAGTCAAAAGAATGAATATAAACTCTAATATCAGACATACCTATGCTTGAATTCTGGCTCCAGTACATACCACATATATAAACTCTGGGACAATTACTTAACTACTCTGAATCTCAATTTCTTCACCTTAAAAGTGGAGATTTTATATGTGTGTGTAATATATATATATTTATCTTATATATATATCTCCTTTTCTTTCCTTTCAGAGCTTTTGAAGATCAGAGGCAAATAATGTAATGTACTTAACACCATTCAGGAGTAAAGGAGACATTCAATAAATGATCAACTATTATTACTATTCATTGACAGAAGGTCTCAATCTAACACAAGGAAAAAGGGAATATAAAAAACACAGACACAGAATAAGAACAACATACTTCTTTTCCCTTTTAATCGAATATGGGCTGGAGTCCCATCCGATTAAAGTTACTGACCTTATCATGTTGAGGAATATTGGCAATGAAGTTTATTGTGTGACAGATAAGTAGCCACTTCAGCTTTTGGCTGAATAAAGCCTGCACACCATGTAACTAAATATCCAGCCATAGCCATGGATGCATATGAATCTAGCAGTATTCTTACCAAGAATGCTCACATTCCACTGAAAATCAGGGGTACTTAGGGAGGCACAAGGACCATTTTAATTCACAGAATACAAGAGGCTTGTATTTCACCCTGAGGTAAATCAAATCTGGGATTCATATGAACCTACCCTTCAAGGAAGAATGCCAAATCAAGGGGATGCTTTGGTAATATGAGATAAACCTCTGTTTTATTCCCTGCCTCCACAGAAGTACCACAAATAATATAGCCCCTTTCAAAAAAAAGCATCAGATTTTGATTCATACTATGAATAATTATAGACTGTCGGGACTCAGGCCCTGAAAGTTATATTTTCCCTACAGGGGAAGAACAGAAGCTGTTTAGAGGATCCAGTTTTTAACACAGAAAATGTTATTTGAGTTACTTCTGGCAGAAAATTCTTCTAGCATGGGAAGAAAAAGTAGAGGCGCTGTACCTCCCAGCCTAGAACATGAGAATTATCTGTCTGATAAAAAGCTTTGTGAGGAATTTTGTAAGGTCAAGTACTTTCTTCTCAAAACTTAAATTCCCACAACAACTCTAAGTTCATATATGTCACTGGTAAATGTGAAATGTAAATGTATTTCTGTAAGAAGCCCTAACTTTTGTCACAGTAAAGTTTTGGGGAGGGTTCATTAGATCACTGGGATGATTTGTAAAAATGTAAGAAAGGAGACTGGGTCCACTTTAGGAAGAAATATTGCTCGTTAGTGTGATGGACAAGAAGACATAAACACCTTAACAGTTTTAGGGCTATTGGTTCCCCTTCTATTTTTAAATAATATGGTGAAGCCTATATTTTTAAATAATATGGTGAAGCCTATATTTTTAAATGTAAGATCTTAAGAAATACCTAGATCAGATGACAAAAATCAGTGTACATGTTACCTCTTATATTGGGTATCTTTCATTTTTGCCTGCAAGCATCCCTTCTTGTAGAAAAAAGAACCCACTTCCCCTTTTGAGAAACCACCTTGCCTTCACATTACATGAGTATACTTGATGTGCTCAATGCTATTGGGGTGTTGCTGTTTCAAGGCCCTGACTCTCAGTGGAAAGAACTAGGAAATGTGTATATAATACACACACACACACACACACACACACACACACACACACACACACACACACATAATATATTATATATTTTTTTTTCTTTTTTTTTTTTCAACGTTTATTTATTTTTGGAACAGAGAGAGACAGAGCATGAACGGGGGAGGGGCAGAGAGAGAGGGAGACATAGAATCGGAAGCAGGCTCCAGGCTCTGAGCCATCAGCCCAGAGCCCGACGCGGGGCTCGAACTCACAGACGGCGAGATCGTGACCTGGCTGAAGTCGGACGCTTAACCGACTGCGCCACCCAGGCGCCCCTATATTATATTATATATTACTATTACGTATATTATATATGTCATATATACATATTATCATATTATATATATATATATATATGAATAAATCAACACAGTTACATCTATATTTCTATTTCTACATATTGGAAAATACAAATTAAAACTGATACCTATAATTCCAATTCACTACATGGTCTTTCTATTCTTCCTGGATATATTTTTAACTCTTCTCCAGTAGTGAGCAATTTGCCTTTCATCATCCTTAATATATTTATTTATTTGACCTATTCCCCTACATGTAACATATCACCCATCTTTGTTTCTATATGTATGCTATTATGTCCCAGCTTGGGCTCTGACTCCCCACTCTGGGTTTTTGTGCTCTCTCACCCTTGCTTGGGTTTCAACAGCCTTTGTCAGGCTTCCCTCTTCACAGACTCTAACAGACTATGGGCTCTAACAGACTATGCCAGGATGCTCTTCCATAGAGATGCCCTCCTCATTCTGCTCTGACTCACCACGCCAGGCCATGATGCCCCACCTCACATGGAAGCTCCCTTCATTCTGCTGGGGCTCTGAGCTTCCACATATGGCCACTCCTCATGCCCCTGCACAAATGTCCACCTCAGCCTCCTCAGGCTCTTACATCCCGCACTGTGCCACTGTTGTCTCCAGCCATCTCAACACTGCAGATGACTGCTTGGTATTCTCTCATCTAATGACTTCAGGACTAAATTTTTCTGGAAAGGGAGGGGTAACCAGAGGAAGAGAGAAAGAGTCATTTTCACTTATTGGCTAGAATATTTTAATAAGAAGCCACTTCATCTACTATTTGGTTACCAAATTAAATCAGTTATAATAATTATCCTTTTGGAAGCTCAAATTATCTTCTTTGTCCAGTATAAAATCCTTAAGTTGGCTACTGAGTCCTTTGACAAAATGCTAGAAGTTTTTGATAGCTTCCTTGCCATCTAGTATGACAGGGCATTTAGATCTAGAATTAGGCATTTTTCTAAGAAGTTCTTGCTTCTTTTCGTGAGAAATGATATTTCAAGTCCCAAATCAGTGAGCTCACTGCCACTATGTTGGTCATTGTTTCTAGGTCTCTTTAATGGGCAGAGCTAGGAAATAAATGTGTGCATATACACATACATTCATATATATACATGTATACATATGCACATACATATACAAATATGTATACACACAAATACACATAACACTTTCTGAAAGATAAAATACCTCATAAATTCATTTAATTCAAATTCAGTCCTACAGGGGTTTTACCTCATCTCTTCTATATTACATTTATCTCCTTTCTCCTTTCTTGTAAACTCAGGACTCAACTTCTCAGGAACATAGGGGATGAGAGACTTTTAGTTTGCATAATATCTTTTACTTTATTGCATATTATATGCAGAACAGACTCAGAATAACATTACTGGTATCATTACAAATATAATTAGAGAACATTTAATTTATTAGCATACGTTCTCCTCATATTCACTGATATTTTTCTTAGTTATGTTATAAAATTATGAGATACAGTTACTATGTAATATTCTTCTTCTGGCCATCAGTCTTAGTTCTATAAGAAACTATATCAGTTCACCACAGTCATTATGTTGAAGTCTAACAATTTTGATTAGATAAAGTTCATTTTTTAAGATGGAAGATCCTCAAGAAAAAAAATGTGGGTCAATAATTTTGCAATTGGCAAAACTAATTTTTGAAGGCATAAAATTATTGATATGCAAGAGCAAGGCAACATTGTTCACAATGAGCCCTCCCAGAGGAACTGACTTGAAAATGAGGTTCATGTGATTTTTTTTCAAATTGGTTCCCTGTACTTTGCAGTGAAAACCTTAGTTATTTTGGGGTTCTTCTTCTTTCCTTACATCTGTTATTCCAGTTGCTTCTTTTTGCTTTCTTTCACACTGATGTCAATAACATGCAGTACCTAAGGCTGTTTGGATTTACTTGTTTTTTGGATTTCATGGAGATATCTGGTAAGGTGGTTTGTTGTTAAACACTGCCATGGGTTTTTGGTTTTCTTAACTACTTGCCTGGTTTCTATGTGAAGATCTGGAGATACTGAAAAATTATGCTTCTATTGCTACTGCTATTTTTTCTAGGCTTATAATTTAAACAAACGTCCTGGCTGCCCAGTAGTCAACAGACTGTAGTAAGGAAAAGCAGAAGCAGTAGAAGACTAATTAGGAGGCTATTAAATTAATCCAGATGAGAGATAATGGTAGGTTAAATCAGAGTAGTTACTATGGAGGTAATGAAAAGTGGTCAGATTCTGAATATATTTTAAAGACAGAGCCAACACAATTTGTTGATGGGCTGAAAATGAAGTGTGAGGAGAAAGAGGATGACTCTAAAGATTTTAGTCTCAACTTAAAGGATGGACTTGCCATTTCCTAAAACGAGCAAAAAATATGAGGGGTAAAGTTTGGGAGCAAATTTCAAGAGTTTAACTTTGTACACGTTCACTTGAGGGGTCCAACTGAACAAACAGACATCCAAGTGGAAATACTAAATAGGAAGTTGGATATATGAGCCTGGAGTTCTGGGGAGAGGGCTGGGTTGGAGTCCTAAATTTAAAATCCACCAGTGACTAAACGTTTACAGTCATAAAACTGAGTAAGATTACCAAGGGAATAATTCTGTATTTGAATGCTCAAGACATAGGCATGCTAATGTTGGAGGTCAAGGAGACAAGTAAGAACCGAGCAAAAGATACTGAAAAAGAGTGGCCAGTCAAGTAAGAGGAGAATCCAGAGAAAGTTCTGAAGTAGACTGTTTACATTAAAGGTCCTCCCGAATTACACCCTGCTATCCATGACTTGTACACTCTCCTCCTACAATGACCCAGGACTTGGTGAGATGACTTGCTTTGGTCAATGGGATATAAGCAAATGTAACACAAGCAGAGGCTTGATAAATTTTAATATCTCCTATGAACACTGATTCAAAAATCCTCAAGAGAACAAGCAAAATGAATTCAACTACATATTAAAAGGATTATCACCATGACCAAGTGATCTCTCATCCTCAAGGCGGGAGGGCGGGGGGCTGACCCAGGCTTCCCTACATGGCAATCACAGGGGAGCAAGAAAGTGAGGTTGAAAGAGATGCCTCAAGACTTCCGAGGCCAAGTCTTGGAAATCACATAGTGCTTCTGTAGTCGTCTGCAGGTCAAAAACAAGTCAAAAGTCCAGAATAAATTCAAGAGGAAAGGAAATAGAGTCCACCACTTGATGTAATAGTGGCAAAGTTATATTAGATTGCACAGGGGCATGCCCCCAGGAATGGCTCAACTTGTGGCTATCTTTGTAAACATTATCTCACCATCATATATTAAATTCGCTCAAATATTTTAATCTATTTCTAGACTGTTTTTAAAACTCTCTTCCATCAATTTGAATTTTTATTAATGCCCCAGTGCAAAAATATTTTAACAAATACTTTGATATCTGTAAGTGCAGTCCTACCTCACTATCCCTTAAAATTATTTTTCTAGAAATTTTCATTTATTTTTCTGTATGTTCTTTAAAATGATTCTTTTTTTAAAACGGTTATTTTATTGACATTTTACTATACCATGTCTTCTATCCAAGAGTGTAATTTGTTTTTCCATTCATATAAGTCTTCTTTTATACCCTTTGTCAGGATTTTAAGGTTTTTAATTTTTATAGAGGCTTCATATTTCTTGTCAAGTTTATTCTTAGTTTATTTTTTTATTGCTACTGGAAATGATATTGATGTTTTCAAACTGATCATCAGAAAGTAAAGTATTAATTTTGTAGCTTGGCTATGTTGTTGCATAATCTTAAAGCAAGTTACTTACCCTGTCTAAGGCTTAGCTTCCCTAATGAAACTCATTGAGTTGTTGTGAGGAATAAACGAGGCAACACAAGTAAGGAGCCTGGAATGAGGCAAAGGCCCAGAAAAGCCAAATATTATCACATTAATTTGATAATCAGCCACCTTACTGAATTTATTCTCTTATTTCTACTAGTTTTTCACTTGATTTTCTTGGGTTTTCCAGATATACAGTATCATAATCTTGATAATTTTGTTAACTTCTTTAATATTTTACACATTTTTTTCTTTTAGGATGGCAATGATTAATTGTTTCAAAACAATAAGTGATAAAAGTAATTATCTTAAGGGCATCTCATTTCTTTTTCTATTTTTTTAGGTAGGCTTCATGTCCAGCACAGAGCCCAACACAGAGCTTAAACTCATGACCCTGAGATCAAGACATGAGCTGAAATCAAGAGTTAGACGTTTAACTGACTGAGCCATGCAGGTGCCCCAGTGGGTAGCTCATTTCTGAAGGCAACAATATTTCTGTTTTAAATGTAAATAACTGCTACATTGAAATGCTATAGCATATCTACACCAACAACTGGTTATAGATATTCCTCAATTTGTGGCAGTTATTTCTTGACTTTTTCACTATGAAAAATAACAGTAAAATAGTTATTTTTGTATATAAATATTTGGGCACATTTTGCATTATTTCACCAAGCAGCAGTGTATGTTCTAAGCTCTGGATTCACATTGCCTTTCACTAAGACTACACTAATTTGCACTCCCATCAGCAGTGTTTTTGAGTATCTTCCTCACCACACCTCTACTGGTAACATATTTGAGAGAAGCAAAATGATGATGGTTTTGTTTACTTAGCTCCTGTGTAGTTACATGTATACTCAGTGGTGGAGTCAAATCCTCCTCATCTGTCAAGTGGCCCTGGCAACAATCCTGAACAAGGCCTCCTCAGAGCAAGAACCAGAACAGTACTGCCAGAACCTGTTCTGCTAGAACAGCATTTCTCTACTTAGGCGCTACTGATGTTTTGGATGAGATAATTCTTTGCTCACTGCAGAGTGTTTAACAGCATCCCTGCGTCTCTGTACACTTGATGGGAGTAGCACCATTTCTCCAAGCTGTGATAACCAAAATGTGTTTACATATCCCCAGGCACAAATATCCCCTGACAAAATCATCCCTGGCTGGAGACCACTGTGTTAGAAGAATGAAGCTCTAGGCAACCAATACCAAAGCCCAGGATCACAGGAATACAAGTTCAGATAAACTTTTGTATAGGCAGACACCAGTGAGATAGAGAAATAAAATATAGGGTAAAATACTCACTTTGCTTTATAAGGTGAGTCAGATCCAGAGTTTTTTGTTTCCATTAAACTCTCATATTCCTTGGCCCTGAAGAGAAAAAAGTTTTATCACTGTCAGTTAATTTATTGCTAGTTTTTATGATGATCTAAAACCCTATGTTTCTCCTCTCCCAGTATTAGGAACATTAGTTTAACACTTTGATTTCTGAGAATATTTCTTTAAATTACTATAAATGTTATCAAAAAAGACTAAAAATTATTTCCTCATAGGATAAAGAGGAGATTCATAAAAACATTTCTAAGTTTACAGATATGGTACAGAATGGTGCTTATTTTTCAGAAATGTTAAACTCATGATAATTAAATTTAAAACCATATTAGGTTTCTACAAGATAGTTGAAATGGCTAAATATCTATATACCTTAAGAGGTATATAACGCAAAGCTGAATACAAGAATATTTAACTTTAGAAATAATTTGAAAGGCAGTGAAAGTTACTGGACGAGGCAAAGATTTGTTTTGTTTTGTTATTTATATTTCTTAAATACCAAAAGCTTGGAAAAATCTGAGATAATGCTTTTCTGCCACTGTCTTACTAGGCTCTAGCTTGCCTGAACCAATAGGGATAGCCATCAACAGTTAATCTAACAAAGGTGTCACTATAGCAATCCATTAATATTGACTTAATTTGTCAATTTCTCTTTTTGGAAGAAAAAAAGGAAAATACTAACTTAAATTTTAACTGCTCACCCAAAGAGTCCTAGTCTCAAAGAATTAGTCTAGTGACCTATGAAAGAATTATTCATGATGTAGATCAATCCAGATCACAATGAAAAAATAAGTAATACTTCATAAAAAAAATCATGAAAGATGCAAATTACAACACCCCTAATAAGGAAAAAGCAAATTAGCACAGGTTATACATGGGAACAAAAGAATAACTAAATTAGAGTTCAACATTAAATTATGTGCTGTTGCAACCTCCGCATGTTCATTGCTATCAGCCACAATATTAAGGAATATCAAAACAGGAAAATAACCACTTTACAGTGGCAAGTAATTATTTTTGAGAGAGAGAGAGAGAGAGAGAGACAGAGAGAGAGAAAGCAGGGGAGGGGCAGAAAGAGAGGGAGACACAGAACCTGAAGCAGGCTCCAGGCTCTGAACCCACAAGCAGTAAGAACATGACCTGAGTTGAAGTCGGATGCTTAACCGACTGAGCCACCCAGGCACCCCTCAAAAATCTTAATTTTACCTGAAATAGTAGCTAACCACTTTTTCCTAATTTGAATCCTCTCTTGATTCACTTTTTAGCAATCAGGTAAATATTTATTTCCAGACTTCCTACTCTGTATAAACTGAGAGGCATATATGTAGCAGGAATGATGTGTCTACATAGGGGGAATAGTCACAGAATTTATTCTCTGTAAGGGAGAGGAAGACATAAGAGTATGAAAAGATACCCAAGTCTACAAGGCAGAGTAAGTGACAGATGACTACTGCCACAAGTGCTTATTTCTAGCTAACATGCTAAAGTAAGTGTCCTGAAGGAAATGGAATATGTACTTGCTTGAAAAATAGGTAGCATCCAAATACACACACAAAAGAGGAAATGGTAGTAACAATAGAGAAAAGTGAGTAAGCAATACTCAACACATGGGAAAACACTGGCTATGCTTAGGAAGTGTACAGATCCATTCTGCTGGAGCAAAATATTAAAATGTGGGGACAGTGAGAGGTAAGGCAGAAAACAAACCCTTTCAGGTACTCTATTACAATTAAATTCTGATGACTTATTTTGTAGAAATGACCTACTTTACTTTATTAAGATTTTAAATTTCGGGGTGCCTGGGTGGCTCAGTCTGTTAAGCATCTGACTCTGGATTTCGGCTCATGTCATAATCTCACAGGCCTGAGACTGAGCCCATGTGGGGCTCCACGCTGGGCATGGAGTCTGCTTGGGATTCTCTCTCTCCCTCTGTTCCTCCCCTGCTTGGGCACATGCTCACTCACTCGCTTGCTCTATCTCTCTTAAAAAGAAAAAAAGATTTTAAATTTTGTTAGCGTAGTGCTGTATACTGCATTCCCTCATTTTTAATGATGTCATCTTAGTCATACTTTTTTTTTTTTATTTTAAAGATTTTTTTTTTCAACGTTTATTTATTTTTGGGACAGAGAGAGACAGAGCATGAACGGGGGAGGGGCAGAGAGAGAGGGAGACACAGAATCGGAAACAGGCTCCAGGCTCTGAGCCATCAGCCCAGAGCCCGACGCGGGGCTCAAACTCAAGAACCGCGAGATCGTGACCTGGCTGAAGTCGGACGCTTAACCGACTGCGCCACCCAGGCGCCCCAGTCATACTCTTTCTTATTCATAATGTGGCTTGTTTACTCCATTTTATTTTTTGTTAGCCTTTTCACAGGCTAACAAAAAGTATTTTTCTATCCTATTTTGTATGGGGGTTGATGTGAATATGGGTCTAGCTCCTTGATTGTTTAGGCCATTTTTACTTTAAATAATAAAATCACTTAAGGCTAATATTTCATTTGTAATAGTTCGGGCCACATCCCATAAGTTTTGTGCTCTCATTGTCACAAATTTCAAATAATCTCTAATTTCCATTTTTACTTACTCTTAAAAAACTCTTACTTCAAATAATGTTGTCTCCACCCCCCAAGCCCTTGATTCCAAAGTGGGTTTTTTCTTGTCTTTACTTATTTTTATATTTTGTGGGTTACTCTTATTTTAAGATATAATTTACATACAATAAAACAAGTGTATAAATGAGTTTTCACAGCTGTGTCTACCAATATAACTGAAAACACAATCATGATATAAAACATTTCCACCACCCCACAAAATGTTTTCATGTCTCTTTGGAGTCACTCTTCCTTTGCTACTAGCAACTGTTCATCTGCTTTTTACCACTATGGCTTTCTGAATATCAAATCCTACACCCATACATACATAAATTCATTTAACATAAATCTCTTGAGATTCTTTCATAGTGCTGAATGTATTATTAATTAATGGATTTTACTGTTTGTAGTGTACCATTGGGCGGACATCACGATTTGTTTCTCTCTACTTAGGTATTTCACTTCTTTCTAGATTGGGGCTATTTATGAATAAAGCTACTATGAACATTTGTGGACAAGTTGTTACATAGGCAAATGTCCTAACTTCTCTTGGATAAATACCTAAGAATGGGATTACTGGCTTACATGATAAGCATATTTACCAAAATATTTACAGGAGGGATCATTCCAATGTGTAATTCTACCAGAAAAGTATGAGAGTTCCAGTTGCTTTAGTACTTAAAGAGTGTCTTGTATAATTTCCTTTTGTTACTGATTTCAAACCTGTTCCTTGTGGTCAAAAATGCCATTATGATTTCAATATTTACAAATTTATGAAAACTTTTGTGGTCGAATATATGGTCTATGCTGGAGAATATTCCATATCATTTGAGCAAAGTATACATTCTGCTGTTTTTGGTGGAATGTTCTCTATACATCTATTGGGTTTAGTTGGCTTGTAATATGTTATTAATCTTTATTATTTCCTTGTTGATCTTCAGTTTAGCCGTCCTGTTCATTTTTTAAAGTGGGATATTGAAGCCTCTAACTACTACTGTTGAATTATCTATGTCTCCCCCCATTCTGTCAGTTTTTTCTTCATATATTTTGGGGCTCTGATAGGTGCATACATGTTTTAATAGATTCACTCTTTCACCATTATATAATGTCTTTCTTGTCTACTGTATAATTTTTGTCTTTTTTTTTTTAATTTTTAACGTTTATTTATTTTTGAGACAGAGCATGAACAGGGGAGGGTCAGAGAGAGGGAGACACAGAATCTGAAACAGGTTCCAGGCTCTGAGCTGTCAGCACAGAGCCCGATGTGGGGCTTGAACTCACTAACCGTGAGATCATGACCTGAGCCAAAGTCAGACGCTTAACCGACTGAGCCACCCAGGTGCCCTGTATACAAGTTTTATTTTACTATATAATTAGGATTCTCCTGCATATAGATCTGTAAGTGGAATTACTATGTCACATAGTAGTAATTCTATGTTTAACTTTTTAGGAACTAAGCAAGTATTTTCCAAAGTAGACAATTTTACATCCCTACCACTGAGCTATGAAGATTCTAACTTATCCACATATTTGTTGTTAATTTCATTATTAAATAATTATAAAATTTAATAATTTAATTAACTAACTAAATAATTAAATATAGCCATCCTACTTGGTAGAAAGTGGAATCTCATTATGAACTTGTTTGCATTTCCTTGAGGACTACTGATTTTGGGCCTTTTTGTGATCATATTGGCCATTTGTATATCTTGTTCAAGAAATGTCTACTCAGATCCCTTGCCCGTTTATTACTGGGATATTTGCCTTTTATTATGGAGCTGGAAAAGGTCTTCATATATACTGGCTGTAAGTTTCTTACAGGAACATGATTTGCAAATATATTTTCTCATGCTGCACGTTGTCTGGTCACTTCTTTGATGGTATCTTTTCAAGCACATTTTGAATTTGACATCATCAAATTTACCTTTTCTGTTTTGGTGCTAGCAGCTTTATTTTAAAATTTCTGTTCAGGAAGATCACCTCTTTCCTCTTTTTCTATATTTTCATTTATTGATCAAATCTTCTGTTTTCTTTATCCAAATCAGTTTTTCTCAAATAAGAGTACACAGTCATAACAACTATAAATGATAACAACTTTGTTTCTCCCTTTCTGATTTCCCACAGCCTAAACTTACTAACTTAAATACAATCTCCACTACAATATCAAACAAAAAGGGGCAGTGGCAGATGTGTCCTTGTCTACTCTTAAATGAGAATGCATTCAATATTTTATCACTAAGTATATCTTCTCTAAGGTTTTGGTTAATACTTTATCAGATCCTGAAGTTTCTCTCAATAATATTATTCTGCTGAAGTTTTTCTCTTGAATGGATGTATTGCTTTTACTAAGTCCATTGAGAGAATCAGGATTTTTCTCCTTATTCAATTAATGTGATGACTTATGCTGATTCATTTTTAAATGTTCAACAAACCTAACATTCAAATAAACTTAAACTGGAATTTTCTCCAAGGCTATGAACTATGTTAATGACAAATTATAGGTTACCACTTACTTTAAAATTAGGGACGTTCTCATATTGGCTACATACTTTAAAAATATTCCCAATGTCATCTACATTTAAAAAAAACTGTTTATTTATTTTTTAGAAGGGGGAAAAAGGGGGGAGGAGAGAGAGAGAGAGAGAGAGAGAGGATGCGCATGCAGGGGAGGGGCAGAGAGAGGAGACAGAGAGAATCCCAAGCAGGCTCTGCCCTGTCAGGACAGAGCCCAACATAAGACTCGAATTCACGAACACATGAGATCATGACCTGAACCAAAATCAAGAGTCGGACGCTTAACCAACTGAGCCACCCAGGCGCACCCCCCTCCTAAATTTATATACACCATTTAATATGTGATGAGCACTTTACGTGAGTTAACTTGACTTAATCCTCATAATAAAGTTATGAGTTAATTAACCATTTTACAGATGAGGAAACTGGCACTGAGAAGTTGTTCAAAGTTATATTACATAGATGGATTCAAATCAAAGTATTTAGAACCAAAGTCTAATAGAAAACATCTGTCCTGTTTTGGAAAACAAGAAAAAAGAGTAAAGAGGGAGAAAGAGGGTCCTTTTGCCAGAAAAAGATATTTTATATGCTAGGGTAAAGAGACTGATAAAATTGCATCAAACCTGTATTTAAATTTTCTAATGATACATTTCTCTTTCAAATTCTTGTTTAACTAAATGTTCTGTTAACATACATTGAGCCTAGGCAGCTTGATCCCCAGCATGAAACAGAAAGGAAAACTTTGGGGGTCAAAGTAATTATCTTTCAACACACAACATTTGCTTTTTAGCAAGGAAGAAGTAAAAATTTCACTATTTGCAAATGACATGATACTCTATGTTTCTGTATAGAAAACCCAAAAGATTCCACTAAAAAATTGCTAGGACTGATACAAGAATTCAATAAAGCCACAGGACACAAAATCAACATACAGAAATCTGTCACATTTCTATACACCAATAATAAATCAGCAGAAAGAGAAATCAAGTAATCAAGCCCATTTACAACTGTACCAAAAATCATAAGATACCTAGGAATACACCTAACCAAAGAGGTAAAAGATCTGTACTCTGAAAAACTATAAAACTCCTACAAAAGGAACTGAAGATGACACAACAAAGTGAAAAACATTCACGTTCATGGATTGAAAGAACAAATATTGTTAAAATGTCTATAGTACCCAAAGCAACCTAGACAGCTGATGCAATCCCTATCAAAATAACACCAGCATTCTTCAAAGAGCTAGAATAAACAATCCTAAAATTTGTATGGAACCACAAAAGACCCTGAATAGCCAAAGCAATCTTAAAAAAGAAGAGCAAAGCTACAAGCATCACAATTCTGGACCAAGTTATATTACAAAGCTGTAGTGATCAAGGCAATATGGTACTGGCACAGAAACAGACACACAGATCAAAGAACAGTATAGAATAGCCAGATGAATCTGCAACTATATGGTCAACTAATATTTGACAAAGAAGAAAAGAATATCTAATGGAAAAAAAACAGTCTCTTAAATAAATGGTGTTGGGAAAACTGAACAGCAACATCGAAAAGAATGAAACCAGACCACTTTCTTTCACCATACACAAACATAAATTCAAAGGATTAAAGACCTAAATGTGAGACAAGAAACCAACAAAACCCTAGAGGAGAACACAGGCAGTAACTTCTTTGATATTAACCATAGCAACTTCTTACTAGATATGTCTCCTGAGGCAAAGAAAACAAAAGCAAAAATAAACTATTGGGACTTAAGATAAAAAAGCTTCTGCATAGCAAAGGAAACAATCAACAAAACTAGAAGGCAATTTATGGAATGGGAGAAGATATTTGCAAATGACATATCTGATAAAGGGTTAGTATCTAAAATCTATAAAGAACTTGTAGAAGTCAATACCCAAAAGTGAATAATCCAGTTAAGAAATGGGCAGAAGACATAGACATTTTTCCAAAGAAGACATACAGATTGCTAACAGATACATGAAAAGATGCTCAACATCACACATCAGCAGAGAAATACAAATCAAAACTACAATGAGGTATCATCTCACACCAGTGATAATGGCTAAAATTAACAACACATGAAACAACAGGTGTTGGCAAGGATGTAGAGAAAGGGGAACCCTCTTACACTGTTGGTGGGAATGCAAACTGGTGCGGCCAGCCGGGAAAACAGTATGGAGATGCTTCAAAAAGTTAAAAATAGAACTACCCTAGATCCAGCAGTTATACTACTAAGTATTTATCCAAAAGGCACAAAAATACTGATTCACAGGGATAAATGCACCCTGTTTATAGCAGCATTACCAATAGCCAAATTAAAAGAGCCCAAATGTCATCGACTGATGAATGGATAAAGAAGATGTGATTTATATATATATATACACACACACATAAATATATATGTGTATATATGTATATATGTGTATATATGTGTATATATATGTATATGTATATATGTATATATGTATACATATATATATATATACATATACACATTGTGTATGTATATGGGTGTGTGCCTACACATATACACACACACATATACATACACAATGGAATATTACTCAGCCATAAAAAGAATGAGATCTTGACATTTGCAATGACATGGATGGAGCTAGAGAGTATTATGCTATGCAAAATAAGACAGTCAAAGAAAGATAAATATCATGTGATTTCACTCATATGTGAAACAAAACTACTGGACATAGGGGTAAAAAAAAGATACATAAACCAGAAACAAGACTTTTAACTATAGAGAAGAAACTGAGGGTTCTTGGAGGGGAGGTGAGCAGGGGGATGAATTGAATAGATGATGGGTATTAAGGAGGGCACTTGTTGTAATAAGCACTGTGTTGTATGTAAGCGATGAATCACTAAACTCCACACCCGAAACTAGTATTACACTGTATGTTAACTAACTGGAACTTAAAGAAAAACTTTTGAAAAAAAATGTTTGGGATATAGCAAGAGCTGATTTAAGAAGGAAGTTTATAGCAATACAGGCCTATCTGAAGAAGGAAGAAAAATCACAAATAAACAACCTAACCTTACACCTAAAGGAGCTAGCAAAAAAAAACAAAAAAACAAAAAACCAACAAAAAACAAAAAACAAAACACAAAATCAGCAGAAGAAAATGATAAAGATTAGAACAGAAGTAAGTGAAATAGAAACTAAAAAAATAACAGATCAATGAAATCAACACTGGTTCTCTAAAGATCAACAAAACTGATAAGCTTCTAGCCAAACTCATCAAAATCATCAGAGAGAGAGAGAGAGAGAGAGAGAGAAGACTCAAATAAAATCAGTAACACAAGAAAAAAATAACCACTGACACCACAGAAATACAAACAATTATAAGAGAATATTATGAAAAATTATATGCCAACAAATTGGACAACCTAGAAGAAATGGGTAAATTCCTAGAAACATATAATCTCCCTAAATTGAAGCAGGAAGAAATAGAAATTTTGAACAGACCAATTACCAGCAATGAAATTGAATCAGTAATAAAAAAATTCCCAGCAAACGGAAGTCCAGGACCAGATGGCTTCACAGGCGAATTCTACCAAATAGTTAAAGAGTTAATACCTATTCTTCTCAAACTATTCCAAAATATCGAAAAGGAAGGAAAAATTCCAAATTCAATCTATGAGGCCAGAATTATCCTGATACCAAAAACAGATAAAGACACCACTAAAAATAAGAACTACAGACCAATAACCTTGAGGATGCAAAAAACCTCAATAAAATACTACCAAACTGAATCCAATCCAGCAATACATTAAAGAAATCATTCACCACACTCAAAGTGTGATTTGTTCCTGGGATGCAAGGGTGGGTCAATATTCCCAAATTAATCAAAGTGACACATCACATCAACAAGACAAAGGATAAAAACCATATGATCATTTCAGTAGATGCAGAAAAAAACATCTGATAGAGTTTAACACCAATCATGATAAAAGCCCCCAACAAAGTTGATTTAGAGGGAACACACCTCAACATAATAAAAGCTTTATATGAGCAAACATATTCAATGGGAAAAAAAGTGAGAGCTTTCCCCTATGGTCAGGAACAAGACAAGGATGTCCACTCTCGCCCACTTTTATTCAACATAATACTGGAAGTCTTAGGCACATGAATCAGACAAGAAAAAGGAATATGAGGCATCCAAATTGGTAAGGAAGAAGTATAACTTTAATCATTTGCAGATAATATGATATCAAATGCAGAAAACCCTGCAGACTCCAGCAAAAAACTACTAGAACTGATAAGTGAACTTATTGAGGTTCTAGGATACAAAATCAATGTGCAGAAATTGGTTGAGTGTCTATACACTAATAACAAAGCAGCAGAAAGAGAAATTAAGAAAATAATCCCATTTAAAAATGCACCAAAAATAATACCTAGGAATAAACCTAACCAAAGAGGCAAAAGACCTGCACTGATGAAAGAAACTGAAGACAACACAAATAAATGGATTTCATGCTCATGGAATGGAAGAACAAATATTAAGATATCTAGATGGCCAACAGACACATGAAAAGATGCTCAACATCACTCATCATAAGGGAAATGCAAATCAAAACTACAATGAGATACCACCTCACACCTGCCAGAATGGCTATAATCAACAACAAAAGAAACAATAGGTGTTGGCAAGGATGTAGAGAAACAGGAACCCTCTCTTGCACAGTTGGTGGGAATACAAACTGGTGCAGCCACTGTGGAAGACAGTATTCAGTTTCCTCAAAAAGTTAAAAACAGAACTACATTAGGACCCATTAATTGCACTAGTGGGTATTTACCCAAAAAATACAAAAGCACTAATTCAGAGGGTTACGTGTACCCCTATGTTTATGGCAGCATTATTTACATAATAGCCAAATGATGGAAGCACCCCCAGGGTCCATGTATAGATGAATGGATAAAGAAGATATGGCATATGTGTGTGTGTGTGTGTGTATGGAATTTATATGGAATATTATATTACATATATAATATTATTATATTTATATTATATATAAATTATAATAAAATGTTATTATATTATTTCATAAGTATATGTGGAATATTATTCAGCCATAAAAAGAGTGAAATTTTACCATTTGCAACAACATGGATGGAGCTACAGAGTATAATGCTAAGTGAAATAAGTCAGAGACAGACAAATCATACGATTTCACTCATGTGGAATTTAAGAAGCAAAACAAATGAACAAAGGAAAAAAAAGAGACAAACCAAAAAACAGACTCTCAACTACAGAGAACAAACATGGTTACCAAAGGGGTGGGGGGTGGGGGGTGGAGGGATGGGTGAAACAGCTGAAGGCAATTAAAGAATACACTTACGATGACGAGCACTGAGTAATGTATAGAATTGCTGAATCACTGTAGTGTAAGCTTGAAATTAACACTGTATGTTAACTTTGCTGGAATTAAAATAAAAACTTAATAATAAAGGAATTAAACCCCATGTGTCCCATTCTTCACTTTTAATCTTGCCAATTTTAATAATACCCAAAATCCAAGAGCACATTTTGCATACTGTATATTGGCCAATTTGACAATAAATATTTTAAAAAATAATAAGTAAATAATAAACAAAAGAATACCCAAATAATTTTAGTTTCACAGAAAATCAAATGAAATCTGATTTAATACTATTATTTCTTCTTCAGATAGTTTCTCATATTCATGTTTTATTATTCATTCAATAAATATTTATTGAGTATGTATAATGTATCAAAAATTATTCTCAGCATTAAACATATAGTATATAAAAAACTCAGATATAAAAAGCTCAATAAGGTAACTATTCTCATATGAAAGTTTACAGTGGGGGAAATGGAAGGAAGGGAGGAGGGAAATAAGGAAGGAAGGAAGGAAGGAAGGAAGGAAGGAAGGAAATCTGAAAATAAGAAATGCTATGAAGAAAACAGAACAATCAATATAGAGTAACTGGATATATATGTGTGTTGAAGAGTCATGGGATTTACAGAGAGCCTCGTGAAAGATTTCTAAATAATTACTCTAGGGGTGCCTGCGTGGCTAAGTTGGTTAAGCGCCTGACTCTTGATTTTGGCCCAGGTCATAATCTCACGGTTTGTGGGTTTGAGCCCCGCATCGGGTTCGACACTAATGGTGCGGGCCCTGCTTGGGTTTCTTTCCCTCTGCCCCTTCAACATACTCTCTCTTCTCTCTCAAAATGAATAAACTTAAAAAAAATAATAATGATAACTCTAAGTAGAAACTTGAATGAAGTGAAGAAGCTGGTCACAGATAAATCTGGGGAAAGCTCAGATTGGGTAGACAGAACTTTAAGTGCCAATACATTAAGGTATATTCAAGAAACAAAATGGCAACAATGAAAAAATGGAGGCAGAATCATGATTATATAAACATGCTACTCCATTAAAAATGCATTCTTGAAAGTCTGCAATGATCTTGATTAGTATCAAACACAATGGCCTTTTCTCTCTATTCCTTCTTGACGTTTCTGTCCCTGTATTTTACAGCTCAGTATCACTGCCCTTTGCAAGGCTTCATCTTCTTTAATTTCTATTTAATAACTATTATTCTCACCATTGAAATTTTAATATTATAATAATGAACGCTTATAATAATGTATGCTAACTCTATAACTTTAGCTTTCAGTCCAAATGTCAAACTTTTCTAGCTCTTCACTTGGTAGTTCAACCTTCATCTTTTCCTCTACAACTTTAAAGCAAAACTCATGGTTACCATTGTATATCCACTTCACTAGATTTCTCAATAGTACCTTGGACTGAAATTTCAAAATTATTTTCTATTTTTCATTTTTTCAAATAATATATCATCAAAAATTATTAGATGAAAACACTTTTTGATAATTTTCTTTACCCCTAATTTTTTCTGCAGTAAGGCCTATCACTTCATGCTTGGATTAGAATAACCTCCTATTCACTCAAGTTCTCAACCTTGTAACCCTGTAGCATAGCACAGGTTATAAATTTTCCCAAATCACTGGCTTCTTGATGTTACTCCCTTTGTTACCTATGGTGGTTCCTTTCCAAAAGATCTAGTCAATCTGCTAAATGGCATATAATGTGACCCTGTTCTAGCTATCCAACTTTATTTTCTTTCACATTACCATCTGCATTTTATAAATTTAGATTTGCACAGTATACTTTTGAGACATTATGAGATTTTTTTCTTGAGAACTGTTTTGAGACATTTTCACCAGTTAGGCTACTGCTTCCAGCAGGAGGGCAGTATTATAAATACCTGCACAGACTAATGCTGAAGGCAAAGAACAGGAGGAAAATATTACTTTTACAAAAATAAATTTCAGTTAAAAAAAATAAGTAGACATTTAACACACATACAAATGGGAGCCCTGTCTACCAGTTCCTCTGGGATATCCCTTTGATAGCTCAAACCTACCCACATAGCATCTATCACATCATCTTTATCTGTGCCCCTATTTCTTTTCTTCCCCAACTTTATTGAGATATAATTGATATATAGCATAGTGTAAGTTTAAGGTGTACAATGTAATCACCTTATATCTATATCCATATCTAGCTGTATATATTGCAAAATGAATACAATAAGGTTAGTAAACACCTCCAATACCCATATAACTACCATTTTGTGTGTGTGACGGAACATTTAGTATATACTTAGTAACTTTCAAGTTATATAGTATTGCTAATGATTGTCACCAACCTGTTGATTTGATCCCCAGAACTTATTCATTTCATAGCTGGAAGTTGGTACTCTGACCAACATCTCATTTCCTTGACTCCCAAGCCACTGACAATCACCATTTCTACTCTGTTCCTATGAGTTTGTCTTTTTCAGATTCCACATATAAGTGGAATCATATAGTATTTGTTCCTCTGACTTTTTTCACTTAGTTTAACACCCTTAAGGTCCATCCATGTTGTCACAAAAGCCAGAATTTCCTTCTTTTGACTCTACTTCAGTCAAGGACATTGGTATATAGCTAGCATCTCTAGGGTCATCAGCAATTTCTTCCTGTCTCCTTCGCTCACATCAAGACATCTACATAATCTTTTTCAGATTTCTTTCTTCTATCCATCTCCTCCACCACAAGTCTGTGCCAAACATTCTGGCATTTAATTTTGATCCTTAACGAACCATTGTCTAATTATGTGTGAGGAAGTTAAAACAATTTTTTTAATTATAACTGTAGTCTTTAGAACCCTAGGCTTTGAGCCTACGTTTTCTTCCATTTGTAAGATGAGGCAATAGAACTAGCTAAATTCTTAAGGTCTTTTCTAGCTCTAAGATTCCATACTTCTAAATTCCTATAAACACTAGGTATCAAATTGTTAGGTACATTAGGAGTTAAAAACTTGTTAAAATGTAGATTTCTCAACTAAAACCAAGTGAATCCGAATCAATAAGCTGAAGTCTAGGTGTGAATCTACCTTTTAAAAAGGATCTCAATTGACTCCAATGCAAGAAGTATAAGGATCACAGTTTGAAAATCATTGTCCTGTTTCATGATTCAATTCATATTGCAAAGCAACACAACACTTGTTATCAATTGAGTTTTTTCTTATTTAACTGGCTGATAGTTTTTAGAGTATAATCTGATTTCCAGAGGGTCTCAGAGAGTCTTTCAGGTCAAACTTTTTCACTCTCATTCTCTTAAAAGCATACAGTGGATTTCCATATTCCACATTATAAATTCCACATTATATATGCCCATGTTACATATTCTAAAAACATCATGCCATACATTACTTGATAGTCTCCTTATTATTGGCTATCTAAACTATTACTCAAGTTTCTGCTCTTAGGATTACCAAAACAATGAACACTCACAGACTATTTTAATTTTGCTTATAATGGGTACTTCTAGTCTAAGACAATATCTGGGGCATAATAAAGAGCTTAATAAATACGAGCCACTTTTTGTTTATATGTATTTCTTTTTATCATCATCATCAATTTTATAAGTAGTCTTCCCTGACTACCCAGGCATAACTAAGTTTATTCTCCCTGGAGTTCACCTAAATACTTATTTGTACCTTTCTTCTGCTACTGTGGACACACTGTCTCATATAAGGGTTATTTATATGTAATTTATCTCTATTAATACCTTGTAAATGTCACAAGGGTAGAAGTTATGTTCTATTCACTTTTGTTTGCTGATCATTCAAATATTTGAATAATGGGTTGAATGGATTCCTTAAGACCACAGAGGACATAACCAATACATATAAAGGATGCAAAAGGCTTCACCTTTAAGTTCTATATCAGAATCCTATAATAGTTGTTAGCCCTTATATCTTTCCCCTGCCTCTCTTCTGCTCAACTACAGTCTCCATGACTATGGTTGGGCTCACTGGTCAATTGTAAGCCAAGGATTAACCCTATCATATCTCAAACATAAATTCAAGGCAGACTCTATGTTTGTCTGTGCATGTATCTAAACCTGAATTTACCTCTAAATACACATTATGGACAGATAGCTATTCACTTTCTCTTCTCATATATTCATTTATATGTTTACATACCTATATTTATTCATATGTATATAGGTATACATAGACACACACCTTCATTCTCTCATTGCTCTCCTTCCATCATTTCAGAACATCTTCTTGAAAGTCCTTTATTCTCAGAGATAAGGATTCTGTTATCCTAGTGATTACCACTGGATAACTGAAAAGTGATATGCAAGCTGCCAATACTGCAGACACAGGTCTGGCTATATACAGTGAAAACCTATGACTCTAATAGTTGCTATAACTAGCAGCTCTCTCCCCTGCTCATTCCTACCTCCATTCAAACTCCAGATCAATGACAATCTGTCCCACAAATCTAATTTCTTGCTTAATGTCATCACACTTCTGTTCTAAAATGCAGTCTAGTGATTAGAGCTTTACTGCCTATCTTGCTTTTCTTGTTCTTCTGCACCACATGATGGATCCTTTCCACCTAATTTCCAGCAGCAAACAAAGTTCTGACTCCTCTTATGGACTCCTCTTTCAGAATAAATTTTTTGCCTGAATGTCAAAACTTTCAAGGAACCACATACACTCTCACAGTTCATCCAGTATAGGTCATATAGAACCTTACTAATTAGTTTTAGAACACATACCCACAATTTAAACCACCTGCTAATTCTGGCTTTGCCATTAGACAATGTCCCTCATCTAGCTAGTGTCAAAGGAAGACCAAATATCTTTGGTTTTACATCATCTAAAATCAGGTCCCTACAGCCTTACCCTCACTAACTATAACCATTAAACCTGGAATGGACCATCATGCCTCAAGGCTGAATTCTGATTTATGAAAGTAAATTCATAGTTCTTTTCTCTACTTTTATAAAGCCAAAGAAATCCCAGTGATATGAACACTAATTTCATAATCCAATCTCATCTAATTCTTTTTAACTAATGTTTGTTGAAAACCTAATAGGTGCCAGCAATAGAGACAAAAATCCTCATGTATATATTCCAGTGGGAGAAAAGCAATGTGTAAATAAATAATATACATACTATATTAAATAATATAGTATAATATATATAATACATAGTATATATGTATACTAATACACATAGTATAATAAATAATAAATACATAGTACTTTAGAAGATGGTAAGTGCTAAAGCAAAAATAACTGGGGAAATGTTGATAATGCCGCTTGACAATTTTGTTTTCAGTCATTATAGATTAGCTAGTATCATACTAGCCCTTCTGTTATGAACAACAATGAAAATTCCTAAAGTATATACGGAATTACTGTTTTTCATGTATCAACTAGTAGCCTAGGACAGTAATCCCTGAGTAAAAGGAAACACCTGCTGTACACCTGTTACCTCACCATGTAAAGAAGAGGAATATGTATAAGACATAGACTCTGCCATAAAGGAGTTTACAATTCAGTTGAGGTAGTGAGTGTCACATATATCAAATGTTAACTGGGTGGCTCAGTTGGTTAAGCAACCGACTTGGCTCAGGTCATGATCTCATGGTACATGAGTTTCAGCCCCCCATCAGACTTGCTGACAGCTCAGAGCGGAGTCTGCTTCAGATTCTGTGTCTCCCTCTCTTTCTGCCCATCTCCCTGCTCGCACTCTCTCTCTCAAGATTAAATAAACATTAAAATTTTTTTTTTAATTAAAAAAAGATAACAGTGAAACATAAAACCACAGCAATAGTTTCAGTAAATATAAACTGATTAAAAACTGCAAATAGGGGCGCCTGGGTGGCGCAGTCGGTTGAGCGTCCGACTTCAACCAGGTCACGATCTCGCGGTCCGTGAGTTCGAGCCCCGCGTCGGGCTCTGGGCTGATGGCTCAGAGCCTGGAGCCTGTTTCCGATTCTGTGTCTCCCTCTCTCTCTGCCCCTCCCCCGTTCATGCTCTGTCTCTCTCTGTCCCAAAAATGAATAAACGTTGAAAAAAAAAATTAAAAAAAAAAAACTGCAAATAGTGTCAGAAAAGACAGAAAAGGAAGACTCACATATGACAATTATAAGAAATACACAAAAATATATAAGGAGATAAAGTTGTAAGTTTAAAACTAAAAGAATGGGAAAAGATTTATCATGAGAATACTAAAGTTAGATAAAGTAGATAGATAGTAGTAGATAGATAAAGTTAGATAAAGTAGACTTAATCATAAGAAATATTTAGAAGTTATTAATATTAAGAATCATAATATTAAGAAATATAATGGTAACGGGATCAATTTTTCAAGGAGATAAAATAATACTAAATTTGTATGTATCTAGCAACAAAGCTTCAAAATTTGAAGCAAACTGGAAAATACTGAAGTGTGAAATGGAAGTGTGAAATAATATTATTATAATAAATGAATATGAATATGAATAAATGTTAATATTCTTTATTAACTGATACAATAGGAATCTAGAGAGACAAAATAAATACAAAGAAAACCCAGGAAGAGAGAATTTAAAATATAAATAAATGAAATACAACAAAATGAAAATCAAATGACAGTGAAAGTTCATAAATTAAGTTCATTAATTAAAATTGATAAATTCCTGGCCAGAGTGATCAAAGAATACAATCGCAAATTTCAGGAATAAAAAAAGCCATGTCACTATAGAATCTTAGAGGTTTAAAAAGATAGAAAAAAATGTTTTAAGACTATATTTTTTATAGAAATTTCAGGTTCACTGAAAAATTGAGAGAAAGGTATAGAGATTCCCCATATACCTGTTGCCCCACACATGCTTAAGCCTCTCCCAAGGTCAACAACACCCAACAGAGTGGTACATTTGTTACAACTATTGAACCTACACTGACACATTATTATCACCCCAAATCCATAGTTTACATTAGGATTCACTCTAAGTGTTCTATATTCTGTGGGTTTGGACAAATGTAAAATGACATGTATAAAGTGTAAAATCAGTGTCCAGATACAATTTTAGCTGTGGATGTCCAGTCATCCAACACCATTTGTTGAAAAGGCTATCCTTCCCATATTGTACTGTCTTTGTTCCTCTGTCACAGATCAGTTGACTCTGTTTATATGGGTCTATTTCTGGGCTATTTTTTGCATTGATCTATCTATCAATTCTTTTGCTAATACCATACTGTCTTAATTACTATAGTTTTATAATAAGTTCTGAAGTCAGGTATTGTCAATCCTCCAATTTTGTTCTTCTCTTTCAATAGTATAGTGGCTAATCTGGGTCTTTTGTCTCTCCATATAAACTCTGGAATTAGTTTGCCAATATCCATAAAATAACTTGATGGAATTTTGACTGGGATTGCATTGAATCAATGCAATCAACCTGGGAAGAACTGACATTTTGACAATATTCCCTGAATTCATAAACATGGAATAATATCTCTCCATTTCTTTTTTTTGTTTGTTTGTTTTGAGTATAGTTGACATACAATATTATTACATTAGTGTCAGGTATATAACTACCATTCATTTCTTTTAACAGAGTTTTGTAGTATTCCTACATAGAGCTTGTACATATTTTGTTAGGTTTATACCTAAGTATTTAATTTGGGGGTTACTAATGTATGTGGTATTGTGGTTTTTTTCTTCCATCTCAAATTCTACATTCAATGCCAGTAAAGAGAAAAATGACCACTGTATATTAACTTTGCATCTTGAAACCTTACTATAATTATTAGTTCCAGGAGGGCTTTTTTTTTTTTTATCAATTCTTCCAAATTTATTATGTACATAATCATGTCATCTGCAAACAAGGACAGTTTTATTTCCTTCTTCCCCATGATGCCCAGTATACCTTTTATTTCTTTCTCTTGTTTTACTGCAGTATCTAGGACTTCCATTATGATGTGGAAAATGAATGGTGAGAGGACATCCCTGCCTTGTTCCTGATCTTAGTGGGAAAGCTTCAGGTTTTTACCATTAAGTATTTTATTAATTGCACATATATTGTAGATATTCTAAAAAGCTGAGGAAATTCTTTTCTATTCCTAGTTTACTGAGAGTTTTTGTTGTGAATATGTGCTGGGTTTTGTTAAATGCTTCGTCTGCATCTACTGATATGATCATGTGATTTTTCTTCTTTAGTCTATGGAGGTGATGGATTATATTAAGTGATTTCCAAATTTTGAACCAGCCTTGCATATCTGGGGTATGTCCCACTTGGTCATAATTCTTTTTATACACTGTTGGATTTAATTAGCTAATATTATTTTCAGGATTTTTGCATGTATGTCCACAAAAGAGATCTATTTTCTTGTCTTCTAATATCTTTGCCTGGTTTTAGTATTAAATAATGGTGGCATCATAGAATGTGTTGGTTAAGTATTTCTTCTCCTTCTATACTCTGAAAGACACTGTACACAACTGGTATAATTTCCTCAAATGTCTGGTAGACTTTACCAGTGAACCCATCTGGGCCTGGTACTTCATTTTGGAAATTAATTATTGATTCAACTTCTTTAATACATATAAACCTATTAAATTGTCTATTCTTTGTGTGAATTGCGGCAAATTGTGTCTTTTATTTTATTATTTTTTTAATTTTTTAACGATTATTTATTTTTGAGACAGAGAGAGACAGAGCATGAATGGGGGAGGGTCAGAGAAAGGGAGACACAGAATCTGAAACAGGTTCCAGGCTCTGAGCTGTCAGCACAGAGCCCGACGCAGGGCTCGAACTCACGGACCACGAGATCATGACCTGAGCTGAAGTCGGCCGCTTAACCGACTGAGCCACCCAGGCGCCCCGTAAATTGTGTCTTTTAATAAACTGTTGATTTCACCTAGGTTATCAAATTTGTGGGAAAAAAGATATTCATAATATTTCTTTATTATCCTTTTAATGTCCATGGGATCTTACTGATATCCCCTCTTCCATTTATATTAATTTGTGTCTCCTTTTTTTCTTAGCCTAACTAGAAGTTTACCAATGCTATCTATCTTTCAAAGAACTAGTATTATTGGTGTTGGTCTTGATTTTCTCTATTGATTTCTTTTCAATTTCATTGACTTCTGCAATAATTTTTATTTCTTTTGTTTTGCTTACTTCAGATTTAATTTGTTCTTCTTTTACTAGTTTCTTAAGGCGGAATCTTAGATGATTTTAGATCTTTCTTCTTTTCTAATATCCAAATTTAATTCTAAGTACTGCTTTTACTGAATCTCACAAATTTTGGTAACTTGTGTTTTCATTTTCATTTAGGTCAAAATAATTTTTAAATTTCTCTTGAGATTTCCTCTTTAACCAATGTATCATTTAAAAGTGTTTTCTTTAATCACTAAGCATTTGGGGAAATTTCAGCATTCTAATCATGATTTCTATTTTAATTCCACTGTGGTTTAATAATAGTCACTGTATGATTTCTATTCTTTTAAATTTGTTAAGGTGTCTTTTCTGGCCCCAAATGTGGTCTACCTTAATGAATGCTCCATATAAGCTTTCATGCATGCTTTCTGAAGGGAAGCTGGATGTAATTCTTATCTTTGTTCCACCATAAGTATGGCATTTTCTTCCCTCTGCTTTCTTTCAAGATTCTTTTTGTTTTTCTGAGCTTGAATATATGCCAATGTGTCATTTGGATTTTGGCGGGGGGGGGGGGGGAGGGGAATCATTTATCATGATTGAGGTTATCTGAGTCTCCTGGATCTGTGGTTTGGTATCTGAAATTAATTTGGAGAAATTCTCAGTCATCACTGCTTCAAATACTGCTTCTGTTCCTTTTGCCCTACCTTCCCCTTCCTGTATTCTCATTTACACGTTATGTGCTTTGTAGTTGTCTCATAGTTCTTAGATATTATGTTTTGAGGGTTTTGGTTTTTTTTTTTTTCAGTCTTTTCTGTTGCTTTTGGTTTTGGAAGTTTTTTCTTTTTTACTAAAGTATTTTTTAATTAACTGTCTCACACACCTAACACTATTTTTAATTCTATTTTTTTTAAGTTTATTTGAGAGAGAGACAGAGACAGAGAGAGAGAGAGAGAGACAGCACAAGCAGGGGAGGAGCAGAGAGAGAATCCCAAGCAGGCCATGCGCTGTCAGTATAGAGCCCGATGCAGGGCTCGATCTCACAAATTGTGAGATCATGACCTGAGCTGAAATCAACCAACTGAGCCACCAAGCCACCCTGAATTTTTATTTTTTATTTACGTACAGTTGACATGCAATATTATGTTAGTTTCAGGTATACAACGTAGTGATTTCACAATTCTATACGTTGTGAAATGCTCACCATAAGTGTAGTTATCATCTGTCATCATAAAAAGTTATTACAGTATTATTGACTATATTCCCTATGCTGTACTTTACATCCTCATGACTTATTTTATAACTAGTAGTTTGTACCCTTTTGTCCCCTTCACCTATTTCACTCATCTCTCCCTCATGTCCCTCTGGCAACCATCAATTTGTTCTCTGTATTTGTGAGTCTGTTTCAGGGGTTTAGTGGGAGAGTTTCTTTTTCAATATCTTGAAGCTCAGAGATGCTTTCTTCAGTCATGTCCAGTATAGTAATAAGCCCATCAAAGGTATTTTTCATTTCTACTGCAGTGTTTTTAACCTCTAGTATTTCTTTTTTAGTCTTTCTTAGAATTTCTCTCTGCTTAAATTGTCCTCTCTTCTTGCATGCTGTCAACTTTATCCATTAGAACACTTAGCATATTTATCAAGTTGTTTTAAATTTCCAGTGTAACAATTCCAATATCCCTAGCATATCTGAGTCTAACTCCAATGTTTGCTCTGTCTCTTCAAACCATATTTTACCTTTTAGTAAGTCCTGTAGTTTTACTTGACAGCTAGACATGATATAGACAGAGTATATGGAACTGTTATAAATAGGCCTTTAGTAATATGGTAATAAGGTATGAGAGAAGGAGAACATTCTCTACCACCGTGATTATGTCTATCTTTTATTGTACCAGGGCCTGTTAACTTTAAACTTCACAAGTGCTTCTCAGGCTCTTTTCTTCCCTGAGGTAGGACAGAATGGCTAAAATGGGCTGGAGTTGAGTATTTCCCTTCTCTCTCCCTTTCTTCAGGTGAAAGATTAAAGGGAAGGTATTTTCCTTCCCTCAAGTCAATTAATCTCTGCTAAACCACCAGCATGTTAGGCTCTGATTAAATACTTTTGCCTCAGGGCAGGCATCTTTCCATTTCAAAATGGTTCCTTATTCCCTCCCCATGCTGGAAGTAGAAGTGTGGCAAGATTTTTCTCTGACATTCAATATAAGAACATGGTCAAGCTCTTGGAGGTAAAACTTAACAAAGTGTGGGGATATCCTGTAGTTTTGACTCTAAGCCTTGTCCACACTGAACCTCCATAGATGCAGGTTTTCTTATCCCAGTACTGGTTTCTACAGAGGTTTCTGCTTATAGGTATCTGGTCTAGTAACCTGTAAGTCTCTACTTGCCTGTCTGTTTCTCCACTTTTAGGGGCTGCAGTTTGCCCTTTTATTTCACTTGTCTTACAGATCCTAAGAAGAGTTGCTAATTTTTCAGTTTGTTCAGATTTTGACTTTTTGTTAGGATGGAGTGAGTGTTGACTTCCAACCTTCCTATGTACAGTACCAAAAACCGTAAGTATAATGGACAACTGTATGCAACTTTACATTAATAAGTTCAACAACTTAGATCAAATGGACAAACTACTTGAAAGACACAGATTACCAAAACTGATGGAAGAAATATGACTTCACTTATGAATATTATCATTTGAATAAGAAAAACCCAATCATCTAGAAATCCCTTCAAAAATAGAAAAGGGACTAGTTCTCAAACTCATTTAATGAGGCCAACATTCTCTTGATACCAAAACCAGACAAAGACATTGTAAGGTAACTACAGATCAATATTCATCATAAGCATAAATGTGACAATCCTTTATAAAGAGTTAGTAAATTAAATCTAACGATATATAGAAAAGATAATAAATACTAAGGAAAGGGTGTTTATTCCAGGAATATAAGCTTGATTTAATATTCAAAAATTATTATAGATCCTCAATAGAATATTAGCAAACAAAATTCAACAACACATTAAAAGAGTTATACCCCATGATTGAGATTTATTCCCAAGTTGCACATATGGTTCAATTTTCCCAAATGAATCAACATAATACACTTCGTTAACAAAATGAAAATTAAAAATAGCATCATTTTGATAGATCCAGAAAAAGCATTTGATAAAACTCAACATCCATTTTTGATAAAAACGTTCAACAAAATGGGTATAGGGAGCACATACCTAAATATAATAAAAGCTATATATGACAAAGTCAAAAGTTGCAAGCTTTTCTTCTAAGATCAAGAACATGACAAGTGTCTCAGACTTTGAGTCTGGAATTCTCTCTTGTCCAGCAAGAGAGTGGACACAGAATTGAATACGAGAGAGGCTGATATCCGGGAGGAGACAAGAGCCCCAAACAGGGGTTTTGTCTCTATTTTATTGAGCTCTCAAGGTTTTACAAATGCAGTGAATGCACAGAAGAAAACAATAAGATAGTGACCATTAATTTGTGTAAGAAGCAAAGGGTTTGGGGGGCGAGTGGCATTAGAAGTTGAGATTAAAGCACAATGCTATATTGGTGCCAGATGCCAGATGAACAGTTTCTCTGTAACAATACAGCCAACTAGCTGTTATCTCCGAAGTTTAAGATTGCTGGAGCATGCTGCCTCAAGGCTAACAAAGCACCCTTTTCATTAGCTAACCTTGGGCACTTTCACCCCATAGCAGCTTTCCACCTCCAATTGTTCTCAAATGCTTTCATCCTGTGGAGACAGCTTTTTGCCCTAAGCCTTGTTTTAGTTAGTGACTAACTTTGGACGCTTTCACCCAGGTGGCGGCTTTCCACCTCTATGCTTTGTCTTACTTAATGACTGGCCTTGGGCACTTTTGCCCTGTAGTGGCTTTCCGCCCTAAGCCTTGTTAACCCGCTGGTGCAAGCATACAGAATTCTTAAACTTATTTCCCACAGACAGGGATGTCTACTCTCACGAATTTTATTAAGCATAGTATTGTAAGCACTAGCCCAGAGAAGCTAGGCAAGAAAAAGAAATAAAAGGTATTTATATTGATAAGGAGGAAATAAAATTGTCACTATTTTCAAATGACATGATACTATATAGCCCTAAAGACTCCACCAAAATACTGTAAGAATAAGTGAATTCAGTAAAGTTGCAGAGTATAAAATCAATATATAGAAATCTGATGTATTTCTATACGCTAATAACTATCAGAAAGGAAAACCTAAAAAATAATCCCATTTATAATTACATCAAAAAAAAATCCAGTATTAAATTTAACCAAGAAGGTGAAAGACCTGTACACTAAAAAATTCAAGACACTGATGAAAGAAATTGAAGAAAACATTGAATACATGGATATTCTGTGCTCAAGGATTGGAAGAATATTGCTAAAATGTCCATAATATGCAAAGCAATCTACTGATTCAGTGCAATCCATATCAAAATTCCAATGACATTTTTCATGGAACTAGAACAAACAGTTCTCAAATTTGTATGAAACCATAAAAGAACCAAACAGCCAAAGAAATCCTGAGAAAGAACAAAGCTAGAGGTATCATACTCTGATTTCAAACTACATTACAAAGTAACAGTAATCAAAAAAGTATGGTATTGGCATAAAAACAGACATATATATCAATAGAACAAGAGAGCCCAGAAAAGAAAAGTGCACATACATGGTCAATAATACACAATAAAGGAGCTAAGAATTAATAACAGAGAAAGGACACGGTCTTCAGTAAATAGTATTAAGAAGACTGGACAGTCACATGCAAAAGAATGAAACTGGAACACTATCTTACACCATATATAAAAATTAACCCAAAATGGATTATAGACAAGACACCATAAAAGTCCTGGAAGGAAACACAGGTGGTCTTGGTGAAGATTTTTTTGGATTTGGCACCAAAAAATCAACAAGTGTGAACACATCAAACTAGCAAACTTCTGCACAGCAAAAGAAACCATTAACAAAATGAAAAGGCAACTACTAGGAGGGAGAAAATATTTGCAAATCATACATCTGATAAAAGGGTAATCTCCAAAACATAAAGAACTCATACAACTCAAAAACAAACAAACAAAAAATCTGATTAAAAAATGGGCAGAAGTTCTGAACACCTTTCAATGATGACATACAGATGGGGAACATACACATGAAAAGATGTATAATGTCACTAATCATCAGAGAAATGCAAATCAAAACCACAATGAGAAATCACCTCACACCTGTCAGAATGGCTATCAAAAAAACAAGAAGTAACAACTGTTGGTGAGGATGTGGAACAAAGGGAACCCTTGTGCTGGGAATGTAATCTGGCGTAGCCACTATGGAAAGCAGTATGGAGGTTCCACAAAAAAACAAAACAGGGGCGCCTGGGTGGCGCAGTCGGTTAAGCGTCCGACTTCAGCCAGGTCACGATCTCGCGGTCCCGTGAGTTCGAGCCCCGCGTCGGGCTCTGGGCTGATGGCTCAGAGCCTGGAGCCTGTTTCCGATTCTGTGTCTCCCTCTCTCTCTGACCCTCCCCCATTCATGCTCTGTCTCTCTCTGTCCCAAAAATAAATAAACGTTGAAAAAAAAAAAAATTAAAAAAAAAAAAAACAAAACAAAACCTAAAAATTAAAGTACTATACGATCCAGTAATTACACTTCTGGTAATTCAACTCAAAGAAAATGAAAACACTAACTTGAAAAGATATGTGTACCCCATGTTCACTGCAGCATTATTTACACTAGCCAAGATATAGAAACAACCTAAGTGTCTATCAACAGGTGAATGGATAAAGAAAATGTGGGGTGTGTATAAGTGTATATACACAATAGAATATTACTCAGCCATAAAAATGAATAAAATTTTGCCATTTGCAACAACACAGATGGACTCTGAGGGCATTATGCTAAGTGAAACAAGTCAAACAAAGACAAATACCAAATGATCTCATTTTGGTAACAACAACAAAAAGACCAAAAAAAAAAAAAAAAAAAAAAAAAAACCCAAAAACCCAAAATCAACCAAGCTCTTCACAAAGAATAGACTGGTGATTGTCACAGGTGGGGGATGAAGGTGGGCAAAATGGTTGAAGAGAGTTAAAAAGTACAAACTTCTGGGGCATGAGGGTGGCTCAGTCAGTTACGCAATTTTGGCTCAGGTCATGATCTCACAGTTCATGGGTTTGAGCACCACGTCAGGCTCTGTGTTGACAGCTCAGAGCCTGGAGCCTGCTTTGGATTCTGTGTCTCCCTCTCTCTCTGTCCCTCCCCTGCTTGTGCTATCTCTCCCTCTCTCTCTCTCTCTCAAAAATAAATAAACATTAAAAAATTTTTTTTAAAAAGTACAAATTTCTTGTTATAAAATAAATGTGATGGGGGTGTAGTGTACTATGTATTTGAAAGTTACTACGAGAGCAAATCTTAAAGAAAAAGAAAAAAATTCAGTAACTATGTATGGTGACAGATGTTAATGATTTATTGTAGTGATCATTTCACAATATATAAAAATATCGAATCATTATGTTGTATGTCAATTATTCCCCAATAATCAATATAGAGTTGTGTAGATTTTGTGGGTGAACTGTATAGTATGTGAATATATCTCAATAAAGCTGTTATAAAAATCAATATAACGTACTTCATTGATAAAATTAAAAGGCCCATTTCAAAAGATGCAGGAAAAGGCATCTGAAAACATGGAATATCAATTTATGAAAAAAACTCTCAGGAATCTAAGAATAAAAAAAAAAAGCTTCCTCAACCTGATAAAGGGCATTTACAAAAAACTATAGCTAACAGAATACCTTAATGGTGAAAAACTAAAGGCTTTCTCCCTAAGATCAGGACCAAAGCTTCTATTAAAATTTTGCTGAAGATAACAGACAATGAAAAGAAATAAATAGTATATAATTTAAAAAACCTGTTTTTATTCTCAGATATGTTTATGTACATAAAGAAATCTTATAAATGTACAAAACTATTAGAGCTCATAAGTTTTTTTTTTTTTTTTTTTTTTAAACCAAAGTGCTAACAGAGTATAATGGGAAAAGAAACCTTTTCAGCAATAGTATTGGAACAACTGGTTACCTGTACGGAAACATAAATTTGGGCCTAGGCATCTGCCCATTAGTTTTTTTGAGATGAGTCATAGCCTAAATGCAAAAGTAAAACTTAACAGAACTTCTAAAAAATATATAAAAGGCTTTTTTAAACCTTTGTTTAGGCAGAGATCTCTTAGAAACCAAAAACCCAAAATAGACATCATCACAAGTAAAAACCTTTCCTTATCAAAGGCTATCTTCAAGAAAATGTATAGACAATTTCCAGACTACAAGAAAACATTTGCAATGCATATGTGACAAAGAACTTTGTAGTCAAAACATATAAAAAACTCAAAAGTAAGGTAGCAACTTTTAAAATAGGCAAAAACCTTCAATGCACATTTCATAAAGAAAGATACCGAATGGTTAAAAAGCACATAAAGAGATGCTTGATATAATTTGTCACTAAGGAAATATAAATTAGAATCGCAATGAGATGACACTACACTCTCACTGAAAATAGGCTAAAATTTTAAGAACTAACAACATTAAGTATGTACTAGCAAGATTGTGGAGCAACTGGAACTCCCACAGATTCCTGACAGGAGTGCATAAGAGTACAACCACTATGGAAAATGGTGTGGTATTCCACTTCTAGGTATTTACCCAGCAGAAATGAAAATGCATATATACCCAAAGACCTGGCAGGAGCTTAACTTACAAATGCTAACTGGAAACCCAAAGTCTATCAACAGATGAATAAATAAAAATTATAGGATATGCACACAATGAATATGTGCAACAATAAAAACAAACTATCTCACATGCAACAACACTGATATATCTCAAAAACAATACACTTAGTAAAAGAAGTTAGCCACATAGGAGTTTGATTTCATTTGTATGCCTTTCCAGAACAGGAAAAAGAAATCCATAATGACAGAAAGCAGATCAGTGATTACCAAGCACCAGGGCTGGTGAGAAACTGACTGGAAAGAGGTACAAAGACAATTTTGATGGGTGTGTATTACATGAGTACCTAGATTTGTCAAAGTCAACAAACTCTACATTGGAGATCTCTACATTTCACCTAAATACATCATACCACAATGAAGAAAAAAGTCTATAGATATAGGTAGGTATGCATAAAGAGGATATTTAAGCCAAATTATTAACAACAGAATTATAGGTATTTTTCCTATAATTTTAAGATTTTATTTAATAAATTAGCATTACTTATATTTAAAAAAAAAAAACAAACAAAATGAAAAAACAAGTTAAGCTCTCAAGGAGAGCCTCATCTAAAAGGTGACATTTGAACAAAGACCGAAGGAGATAAGGGAGCTAAGTGTATGGATATATGTGGGGAGAGGAAACCTGAGGTGTAAAGAGCCCTCAGGTTTTGAGAAGTGACATGACTGACTTACATTTTAATAGGCTCACTCTGGCTAGAGTATTTAGAATAGACAAGGAGGCAAAGGCAGAAATAAGGATACTAATCACAGAGCTAGTACAGTAACTCAAGTGAGAGATGATAAAGGATTGGTTCAGGGTAAGCAGTGAAGTTAGAGGTAGTCAAATTTTGAACATTTGTAGTTGGACTGGATGTGAGATGTGGGAGAAAGAAAGGACAAGGAAGGGTTTTGGCATAAAAGCTGGAATAAAGTATCTATTTACTGTGACAGAGAAGACTATGGGGTCAAAGAGGGGTTCTGGAAACAGCAAGAGCTTGTGTTTGAGTAAAACTGCAGATATAAAATTGGTAGTCATCACCAAGTAGAGGACATTTAGAACCACAGATACTGGGAGCTTACCAAGGGAATATGTACATAGAGAAAAAAGAGCTTACAAAAATGGGCTGTATAGCATTTCAGTGTCAGGAGGTAAGTTCTTAGCATAAACTAGAAATGAAGGTCAGTAATACCCTCAGGTGCACTGTGAAACTATTTTTAGAAACTTAGTGGGGTCTCAAAAAATACAATAAAAAAAGCCTTTTCTATTCTTTGCTTGAATGAATACTCTGAAGTTTTCATTGATTCTGTAAGATGAAATGGACACCTTTGATTACAATCTGAAATTGGAAACTACTGAGTGATAACCATCATTCACTGTTATTCTAGAACTATATTGCTATAATCCCATGGGATCAAGCTTCTCCAACTTTCAAGACATTTGCTGATAAAGGTAAAACAACACATTTAGATTACCTACTCCCAAATAGCAAAAATCATCTACTACTGAGGAACTACATTTGTGTCCTGAATAAGACTCATCAGTCATCAGATGATGCTACAAGCATGTAAGGCAATGATGTACTACATAGCTGTCTGATCCTCAGATGGTACTTTGGAGGCTGATGATAAACTACGGGTCTGACAACTCACTTTCCATTTCAAGATATTTCTTGAACTTTTTCTTGTTGTGACAGCAACCAAATTGATTAAACCTAGTCATGGGATTTGACACTATAGCCAGCAGACTTCTATTTGTTGATTGCTATTGATTTTCTTTGATACCTCATTTAAAAATCAATAGTTGGAAAGAAAAATAGGCTTAGTTTACACATACTTAAACATACTACTGTATGCTGGAGGAGGTACAGGTTTGGCAAGGCTTTGGCATCCAATTATAAGAAGAGCTCTTAACAGGTGAAAGCAAGGGCTTTAGATCGATATGCAGTTTTCTTTCTCAATCAAAGAAAGTGGCTATAAATTAGGCTCATCAGTATTATTTTCAAAGCTTTCTTGAAGCAAACAAGTTTAAACTTTTTGGGAGGGCACAGGGTCTTCCTTAGATATACATTAGCAAGGATATATCACTAAAGTTTTTGTTTTCTTTTCTTTTCTTTTTAAGGATATTTATGGTACCTGGAGTTCATCCGGGCTTTTATCTTTTTGGCTTTTTTTTTATTTTTCTGCCTCTCTTCTCCATCTTTCAATGGTTCTGGTAGAGCTGCACTTTCAACCACAATGTCAATAATATACTTCTTTAATGAAAGATGCTCCTGCAAGATAAATAAATGATAATAACATTGATGATGGTTAAAGAATAACATAGCATTGCTACAGACTATAGTGAGTATAAAAAAGTATATAGATAAAAGTAAAGTAATATTTACGAAATTCTGTTTTTCACAATTCCTTTGGAAAACACTGAAGAAATGTTTTACCTAGATTTTCATGGACTTATCAAACCTTTTCTGTACATCAACTGTTATAAATGCTAAGGATACAAGGACATATCCCTATCCCTCACAACCACACAGCATTGAGAGGTAAAAAAAAAAAATGTATATGTATATGTCAATGTACATATGTATATATGTATGTGAGTGTGTGTGTGTGTATATACACACACATACACACACAAATCTATAATATCCAGTAGTAAGTGTCGATTAGAAAGATGGGATGCTATAGGAGCCCAAAAGGGAAACAAAAGCAATGTTCACTGGGGGTAAAAGGGAAAGGTTTCAAGAAGGAAGTACCATGTCTGCTATCTCTTGAAGAATGGACTGAATTTGAACATACAGATATTAGATATATGTGTGTTTGTTTGAGTTGAGTGTTGGGAAAGGTGGCAGAAAGGAAAAATAAAAAAAGGCATTTCAGAACACACAAAAAGAGATGAAAGTAGAATGTGGTTACTGGAAACAGCGATGTGGTTTGGCTGGAGCACACAGATTCTGGCCCCATGTCCCTCCTTATCAATGTTAGATTTTACAGCCCATTACTATAATCACTTCCTTGCATGTACACAGCATGTACATTCCCTTCCCCTCTCTTCTTTACTCATACTTGCATGGCAAAATCCCAATTCTAAATCCAAATCCCACCCTACTCTGTGCCCATACCTGGCCAGATTAATGTGGCTGTAATCATAAACTGTGTTGACTACTCTCACTTTAAATTTATGACATTACAAATGTCATACTCAAATGGCCCCTAGTATTGCCAGGCAATTAGGGAACCTTAAACTATTTTCTCTACACACTCTTTTCTAGAAATTGTTTTAGATCTTCTCCTCAAATTTCTAACACCCTTAGCCCTGTAGATCACTTCCTCTTTCCTGACACCTTTTCTTCACTAGGCTTCCAGACACTACACTGTCCTCCTAACTTACCAGCTGCACCTTCTAAGTCTTCTTTGTTGGATTATTTTGCTCTGCATGAGCAAATGTTGGAATATCCCAGAGCTATATACTTCTCTATCCAAACTCATTCATCAAGTGCAGTGACTTGAAATATTATTTATACACAGGCAATTCCCAAATTTTTAGCTCTAGCTCTGACCTCTCCTCTGAACTCCACTCCTATATCAAACTGTCTACTACAAATTTCCACTTAGATAAAGTATTTCCATCATAAGCATTTCCAAAATAATAGTCCACAACAAAATGCTATGTTCCCCACATACAGTTACTCTTCCCAGAATGTTTCCCATTTCAAATGCAACTAGAAAAAAATAACCCAGGTCTCAAACAAAAGCAATAATATAAATAAAGATATATATAAATAAAGATATTTACCATATCTTACCATATCTTCTAAGGATACATGGTATAAAACAAGTCATATGTGAAATCATTATCCATGTTACCATTTTTGAATACTTAATACATGATCAGCAAAGGGCTAACCTGAACACATTATTTCCTATAATCATCACAATACCATAAAACAGGCGGTAATATGTTTACATTTTACAAGATACTTAATAATGGCTCAGAGAGGTTTGGTATTATGTCCACAGCCACAAAGCTCAAGGTCAAACTAGCTGACTTCACAAGACCAAGCTATTCCCCTCCCCCAACACTGCCGATGTAGACTGAGTCTGACATGTTAATTTCTACTTCTGCGCCAAGAAAAAAGAATATTCCAAATGACACCTTCTACTTTATGGAAGGTCCAATTATACTATTTTAAGTTATATGTAAATGTCATTTACATATCTAATAGAATCCACTAAAGATCACTATACACAAAGGTAGACACTATATAGAAAATCTTGGACTTTATCTAGAACTATCAAAAATCCTAACTTCTTAAAGAACAATACATCTACACACATGAATTATGCATTCACGTTAATGTTAACATTTTCAAAAATCTCAAAACTAAAAACAAATGAGAATATATTTTTATTTGACTTAGTAAGTTTTATCTTTAAAAAAAAACTTTTTTTTTTTTAATTTATTTTGAGAGAAAGAGAGAGAGAGAGACAGAGCACACCAGTGGGGGAGGGGCAGAAAGAGAGACTCCTAAGCGGGCTCCACACTGCCAGCGCAGAGCCTGACGTGAGGTTCTAACCCACAAACCGCAAGATCATGACCTGAGCTAAAGTCAAGAGCCAGATGCTTAATCAACTTACAGTTGATTAAGGTGCCCAAAAGTAAGTTCTATCCTAATACAAAATCAGTATGTGTCAATTATAGAATATATAAATAAAAATTAAGAAATAAAAAATCTCATAAAATACTAACACCTAAAAATAATTATATGAATATATCCTATATTCTTTGTGTGTTTTTATATGTAGGATATGCCATTTATAATATTTTATAAATTTTTTAAATTTAAAATTTCAAATACATTCTATTAAATAATATTCTACAACATAATCTAGTGGCTATCAGTTATTCCATTTCATGAATATACCTAATTTTACTACTTTATTGTTAGATATCTAGATAACTTTTATTATCAATATTATAAATGCCAGTGCAACAAATATTCCTACAGTTAAGATTTTAAACACATAATCTATTTTCCCTTTGATCAAATCATAAAAATGAAATTCCTATATCACAGAATACACATATTTTTAAGGATTTTTATAAGTATTCCCAAATTGAACAACCAAACCGGGAATTAATTTACATGCCCACAAGTGATTTGCCACTACCTAGTGTTTCTATTTTGTTTGTAAATCTATCAATTTGTTGGCTGAAACACTGGTGTTATTATGTTAGACCATTTATATTTTGTACTCTGTGACTTAAAATGTGTCTTTTGTCCAGCTTTCTATAAACAGATTTCAAATTTTTATACGTTTCCATCTAGTGATTTGCATTACATTTTAGATTCTATGAGAAACAAATCAATTTTGGGTGATAAAAGAAACACACTGTGGGACGTGACAGAGGATAATTAATAGTCATTTTTCCATTAAAACTATGGAGACTTTATACAGGAAGGTACTGAGATGGCTTCTGAAGATAGAAGGTGTATGAAAGGTTTTTCAACACTAAGGAGTGGCTGATGAAATTATGGCATATTTCCATGAGGAAATATTAGTCATTAAAATCCTTATAAACAGAAAATTGGAAGTAGATGAAGGCAGTGGCAGCAAAATTTTAGATTCTCTCTAGGGGCATCTGGGGGGCTCAATCGGTTAAAAGTCCAATTTTGGCTGAGGTCATGATCTCACAGTTGGTGAGTTTGAGCCACACACTGGGTTCTGTACTGGCAGCTCAGAGCCTGGAGCTTGCTTCAGATTCTGTGTCTCCCTCTGTCTCTGCCCCTACCCCCTCATGCTCTGTCTAACTCTCTCAAAAATAAACAGTAAAAAATTTAGTTTCTCTCTAAATTATCATATAAAACAGAAAAAGCAATTATATATCAACAGCAAAACCCACAGAAAATATTTACAACAAAACAAGGTGACAATGTATCCCCCTAAACCCCACACCAAGTAGGTAAGGTCAAATTACCAACACATCAGCAGAGTTTCAGTGTCTTTGAAGGAGAAATCAAGGGAAACAAAAAGTGAATAATGAAATTCACATCAGAATTCTAGAAAAGGAACCATTTTCCATTGGAGAATTCAATAGGCCAATTTGAGAAGAGCATCTAAAATGGAGAGAAGTTTGCCCACTCCGAAGGCAGTGAAAGAAACAGCTGCATTAAGGACTTAATACTTTGGTGAAGGCTAGTCCCAATGAACTCTCAAAACTGAGCCATGGGAAAACTGCTGCAAAAGGAATTTAAATGTGCCAACTAGAGATAATAAAGATAAAGGGCGAAAAAGTGTAGACAAAAGAAGAGCAAGGAAAGAGAATAAAGAAATTTCAGAAATCAAGTTACTCTATTTTATATAAAAATAACAGAAAATGAGCTCCAGGAAATTTGAATACCTATGCCAAATCACAACTGAATCTAAAAGTCTTATAAAACCAATTCCACCCTGAAGGTATCAAGGCCAATAGCCAAAATTATTTTTAAAAAATAGCTAAAATTAAGCAACAATACAAACAATGAAAATACACCAAAAAACATGCACTGGCTAAATCCAAATTTTACTCTCCATTTCAAAACAAGCTAAAACAAATTCTTCAAGGGGTATAAGGCATGAGAAAACAACACAACTCACCATCTTAGTAATTTAGAATTTAGGTCATGAGATTCAAAGAAGATTGAAAATGAAAAACTAACACTTAAGAAATGTTAATAAAATAGAAGACACAGAAGAAAGAACAAAAAACAAATAATGCCTTAGACAAATAAAAGATGAAAGGAGAAAAATGTTTATATCCAAAGATATAAAGAAAAAGGAGTTGAGAGTAAGTGGAAATATGAAAGATGGGCAAAGATGTAAATAAAAGTCTGTTAAAAAAGAAAACCAAAGCGAGGGAAGAGATCAAATAATAAAAACTATAATTCAAGAAAACTCTCCTGAAGAGAATATAATTAAATACTAAAAGGGTACACCGCATGCCCAAAAATACTGACCCAGAGCAGCTAAAGCCAAGATATATCCTATTACAACTTTTGGGCTTAGAAGAAAAAGGAAAAATTACTTGAACATATAGGGGAAAAAACAAGTGAATTACAAGGGAAAAATCAGATTACCAGCAGCCTTCTTGACAGCAACATTTTATGGCAGGAGAAAATGAAGCAATATATTTAGTATTTTCAAAGAAAGAAATATGAGCTAAAGATTTTATATCTAGTAAAACCAACTTTCAGGAATTAAGTCACAGATAAATGTTATCAACATTAAAAAAACTCAGAGAGGGGCGCCTGGGTGGCGCAGTCGGTTAAGCGTCCGACTTCAGCCAGGTCACGATCTCGCGGTCCGTGAGTTCGAGCCCCGCGTCAGGCTCTGGGCTGATGGCTCAGAGCCTGGAGCCTGTTTCCGATTCTGTGTCTCCCTCTCTCTCTGCCCCTCCCCCGTTCATGCTCTGTCTCTCTCTGTCCCAAAAAAATAAAAAAACTCAGAGAATATTATATTCATAAGATCCTCCTGTGGAATCAACTAAAGAACAAGCCCCTGAGAATCCCAAGGAAAGATGGAAGAGTAGGAGGATCTTAGGCTCACCTCCTCACATAGGTACACCTAAATAACAAACACATGTGCATAAATAACCCAGAAACCACTCAGAAGACTGGCAGCTCTCCAAACCTAATGCAGAGAAGAGGGTAGGAAGGGTGGAGACATGGTCAAGAGCCACATGGCCCTCACTGCAATATAGCACAGAAGTGGCAGTTTGAAACACATCTGGGGTTTATGAAAGTGAAGTTTGTTTACTAGTCTCAGAGCATGTGCTAGAGGGGCAGGCATCTTAGGAAGACTTCTTCAAGAACAAAAGAGCTGGCGGTGCCATTTCCCTCCCCTCCCCTCACCAAGATACAGGGACACATGGGAAACAGCACAGCCCAAACACTCTCCACGTAGCTTGCTAACAGCATGCGCTGCCTCCACATTCTCCTATGGACCCACACCCTCCAACACACCCTTGAGAAGAGTCCAACCAAAGTAGCACCACAGGTGGGACAGTGTGTAAGTGGCCCTGAAAGAGGTCAGCATCGTACCAAAGTGACTCTGACCCTGGGGAGAGGGGCAGAAAAACACACAAACCAGTAAGGTGGCAGCCCCAGCACTGGGTTGGAGCAGACATCTGGTCTGACTGCAGGCCCTACCCACCAACCGAAGCTTCCCAGGAGACAACACAGGGCAAGTGCCCTGCAGTGTGGTGCTATGGTGGCTCCGACAAATGCATGGTTTAAGCCAACTCAAGCTTAGGCAGACCCACACTGGCCTACTAACAACTCAGAGACGAAACGCTGACCACAAAAAACAGAGACTTTGCGGGCTACTATGCTTAAGGCAAACCCAGCTCAGACACAATAGTAAAGCACATGCAATCACACAGGAGATACCCATGAAGCGCCAGATTCAGGTAAACAGGGGACATTGCAATACAGGGCACTATATCACTTCTTCATCATAAGTAAGATGAGGAGCTGTAGCTGACTTTCCTAAAACACACAAAGAAACACAGAGAATCAAACAATATAAGGAGACAGAGAAATACGTTTCAAATGAAAGAACAGGACAAATCAGAGTAAGAAGACTAAATGAATGGACAGAGGTAATATGCCTGATAGAAATTTAAAGTAATAATCATAAAGACACTCACCAGACTTGAGAAAAAAAAAAGAGTGAGGATCTCAGTAACACCCTCAACAAAGATATAGAAAACATAAGAAGAAACCAGTCAGAGATGGAAAACTTAGTAGTTAAAATTAAAAATACACTAGAGCTAATAAATAGTAGACTAAAAGAATGGAGGAAAAACCTGGATGACAGAGTAATGGAAAGCAATCAAGCTGAACAGGAGAAAAAAAAGACAAATAAAAATTGAGAATAATAAAAGGAACTCAGGACACCATCAAGCACAAAAACATCTGCATTACAGGGGTCCCAGAAAGGGAAGAGACTAGGGAACAGAAAATTTATTTGGAGAAATAATAGCTGGAAACATTTTGAATCTGGGGAAGGAAACAGAAATCCAGATCCAGGGGGCACAGAGATCCCACAACAAAATCAATCCAAGGAGGTCCAAACAAAAACAGAGAGTAATTCAAATGGCAAAATGTAGTGATACAGAGATTTTTTAAATTATTTTTTAATATGAAATTTATTGTCAAATTGGTTTCCATACAACACCTAGTGCGCATCCCAACAGGTGCCTTCCTCAATGCCCATCACCCACTTTCCCTCCCTCCCACTCCCCATCAACCCTCAGTTTATTCTCAGTTTTTAAGAGTCTCTTATGGTTTGCCTCCTTCCCTCTCTGTAACTTTTTCCCCCCTTCCCCTCCCCTATGGTCTTCTGTTAAGTTTCTCAGGATCCACATAAGAGTGAAAACATATGGTATCTGTCTTTCTCTGCCTGACTGATTTCACTTAGCATAACACTCTGCAGTTCCATCCATGTTGCTACAAAAGGCCATATTTCATTCTTTCTCATTGCCAAGTAGTATTCCATTGTATATATAAACCACAACTTCTTTATCCATTCATCAGTTGATGGGCATTTAGGTTCTTTCCATAATTTGGCTATTGTTGAAAGTGCTGCTATAAATACTGGGCTACAAGTACCCTATGAATCAGCACCCCTGTATCCTTTGGGTAAATTCCTAGCAGTGTTATTGCTGGGTCAATAAAGAGAATTTTAAAAGCAGCAAAAGAAAACAGTTACATACAAGGGAAACCGCATAATGCTATCAGCTAATATTTCAGCAGAAACTTTGCAGGCCAGAGGGAGTGGCATGATATATTCAAAGTGCTGAAAGAAAAAACCTGCAACCAAGAATACTCTATGCAGGGGCGCCTGGGTGGCGCAGTCGGTTAAGCGTCCGACTTCAGCCAGGTCACGATCTCGCGGTCCGTGAGTTCGAGCCCCGCGTCGGGCTCTGGGCTGATGGCTCAGAGCCTGGAGCCTGCTTCCAATTCTGTGTCTCCCTCTCTCTGCCCCTCCCCCGTTCATGCTCTGTCTCTCTCTGTCTCAAAAATGAATAAAACATTAAAAAAAAAAAAAAAGAATACTCTATGCAGGGGCGCCTGGGTGGCTCAGTCGGTTAAGTGGCCAACTTCAGCTCAGGTCATGATCTTGCGGTCCATGAGTTCGAGCCCTGCGTCGGGCTCTGTGCTGACAGCTCAGAGCCTGGAGCCTGTTTCAGATTCTGTGTCTCCCTCTCTCTGACCCTCCCCCGTTCGTGCTCTGTCTCAAAAATAAATAAACGTTAAAAAATTAAAAAAAAAAAAAAAAGAATACTCTATGCAGCAAGAAGAGGCAAAGAGTTTCCCAAACAGAAGTCAAAGAAATTCATCACCATTAAGCCAGCCTACAAGAAATGTTAAAGGACATTCTTTGATGGAAAGGAAAGATCATAAGCAGGAATAAGAAAAGTAGGTAGCACAAAAGCAGTAAAATTAAGTACATCTATAAAAATCAGTCAAGGGATTCACAAAATAAAAAGATATAAAGTATGACACCATACGTTTAAAATGTGGTGGGGAGAGAAGTAAAAATTAAGTGATTTGAGAATGGGTTCAAACTTTATAGATGGCTATATGCATAATATATTATACATAAACCTAATGGTAACCACAAATCAAAAACTGTTAATAGATACACAAAAAATAAAGAGAAAGAAATCCAAATACATTACTAAAGAAAGCAGAGCACTGTGAGAGAAGAGAGCAAAAGAAAGGAACAGAGAAAAACTGCAAAGACAACCATAAAGCTAGTAAAAAAAAATGCTAACAAAAGTACATACCTATCAATAATTACCGTGAATGTAAATGGAAATACCAGTTCAATCAAAATACATAGGGGGACAGAATGAATAAAAAGCAAGACCAATCCATATGCTGCCTGTAAGAGACTCATCTCAGACCTGAAGACACAAGAAGATTTAAAGTGAAAGTATGGAAAAGTGTTCATCATGCAAGTGGCATGAAAAGAAAGCCAGGGTAGCAAAACTTTTCCGGGACAAAATAAACTTTAAAGCAAAGACTGTAAGAAGAGACAAAGAAGGATGCTATATGATCATAAAGGAAACATCCAACAAGAATATATAACAATTGTAAATATTTATGCACCCAATAGGAAAGCACTCAAATACATAAAGCTACATTAACAAACATGAAGGCAGTAATCAGTAGTAATTCAGTAATAGTAGGGGGCTTTAAAACACCACTTACATCAATGAACAGTTCATCCAAACAGAAAATCGACAAGAAAACTGGGTTTGAATGACACACTGGACCAGATGGATCTAATAGCTATATTCAGAACATTCCATCCTAAAACAGAACACAATTTCTTTTCCAGTATACATGGAATATTCTTAATAGATCATATAAGGCCAAAAAACAAGTGTTAACAAATTCAAAAAAAGGAAGTCCTATCATCCATCTTTTCTCACCACAATGCTATGAAACTAGAAATTAACCAGAAGAAAAGTTCTAGAAAGAACATAAATACATGGAGGTTAAATAACATGCTATTAAGCAATGAATGGGTCAATCAAGAAAGCAAGAAGGAAATCAATAAAACATGGATACAAATGAAAAAAAAAAACACGACAGTTGAAAATCATAGGGATGCAGTAAAAGTGGCACTAAGAGGAAGTTTATACTAATACAGGCCTACTCAAGAAGCAAGAAAAATCTCAAATAAACAACTGAACTTTATATCTAAAGGAGCTAAAAGTAAATAAAGTAAGTAAGTAAGTAAGAAAAAAAACCCAAAACCAGTAGAAGGAAGGAAATGATAAAAGATTAGAACATAAATAAATAAAATAGAAACTAAAAAAACCATAGAACAGATCGATGAAACCAGGAGATTGTTTTTTGAAAAAAAGAAAAAGAAAAAAAATGATAAACTTCTACCCAGACTCATCAAAATAAAGAGAGGACTCAAATAAACAAAATCAAGAATTAAAGAGAGAAATAACAATCAACACCACAGAAATACGATTATAAGAGAGTAATATGAAAAAGTATATGCAAACTAACTAGGCAACAATGAAGAAATGGGTAAATTCCTAGAAATATATAACCTACCAAAACTCAATCAGAAAGAAATAGAAAATTCGAAAAGACTGATCACCAGCAATGAAAGTGAATTACTAATAAAAAACTCTCAACAAACAAAAGTTTAAGACCAGATGGCTTGACAGATGAATTCTATCAAACATTCAAAGAAGACTTAATATCTATTCTTCTCAAACTATTTAAACAATCAGTTTCATTTTATGAGGCCAGCATTATCACTATATCAAAACCAGATGGCAACACTAAAAACAAAGAGAATGACAGGCCAGTATCTCTAATGATCATACATGCAAATATTCTCAACAAAATATAAGCAAACCGAATCCACCAATACATTAAAAAAAATTATTCACCATGATCAAGTGGGATTTATTCCTGGGATACAAGGGTATTTCAATATTCACAAATCTATCAATATGATACATCAAATCAACAAGAGAAAGGATAAAAATCACATGATCATTTCAACAGATGCAGAAAAAGTATTTGATAAAGTGTAATATCCAGTCACAAGAACTGTCAACATAAGAGATTTACAAGATACATACTTCAACATAATAAAGGTCATCTATGAAAAACTCACAGCTAACATCATACTCGATGGTAAAAACTAAGTGCTTTTCCCCTTAGATCAGGAACAAGACAAGGATGTCCACTATTACCAGTTTTACTCAACATAGTCCTAGAAACCTTAGCCACAGCAATTAGACAAGGAAAAGAAATAAAAGGCATCCAAATTGGTACAGAATTAAGCAAAACATTCACTACTTGCAGGTGACATGGTATTCTATAGAAAACCCTAAAGACACCATCAAAAAACTCCTAGAAATAATAAATGAATTCATTAAGGTCACAGGACACCAAATCAATACACAGAAATCAGTTGCATTTCTATACACTAAAAATACAGTAGATGAAAGAGAAATTATGAAAACAATTCCATTTATAATTGCACCATAAATAACAAAATATCTAGGAATAAACTTTACCAAGGAGGTAACAGACCTGTATCCTGAAAACTATAAACATTGATGGAAGAAATTGAAGACAATGCAAACAAAGGGAAAAACATTCCATGCTAATGGATTGGGAGAAAAAATATTGTTGAAATGGCCATCCAAACCAAAGCAATTTACAGACTTAATGTAATCCCTATCAAAGGATCAACAACATTTTTCACAGTACTAGAATGAATAATCCTAAAATGTGTACGGGATCACAAAAGGCCCCAAATAGCCAAAGAAACTTGAAAGAGAACAAAACTGGAGGTTTCATAACCCCAGATTTCAAGATAAACTACCAACCTGTAGAAATTAAAACCGCATAGTATGGCACAAAAATAGACACATAGATCAATGGGTAAGAATAGAGACCCCAAAAATAACCCCACAACTATATGGGCAATTATTTTCCACAAAAGAGGCAAGAATATGCAATGGGAAAAAGACAGTCTCCTCAACAAATAGTGCTGGGAAAAGAGTACAGCTATATGCAAAAGAACAAAACCAGACCACTTACTTCCACTAAAACAAAAATAAACTCAAAATGGATTAAAGAACTAAATGTGAGACCTGAAACCATGATAATCCTAGAAGAGAACACACACAGCAATTTCTTTGACATTGTCTGTAGCAAGATTTTTCTAGATATGTCTCCCCATACAAGGGCAACACAAGCAAAAATAAACTACCAGGACTTTATCAAAATAAAAAGCTTTTGCACAGCAAGGGAAACAATCAACAAAATTAAAGGCAACCTTACAGAATGGGCCATATCCGATAAAGGGTTAGTATCCAAAACAGATAAGGAACTTACACAAGTCAACACCCCAAAAACAAATCCAATTAAAACTTGGCAGAAGACATTAACAAACATTTCTTCAAAGATGACACACACATGTCCAACAGGTACATGAAAAGATGCTCAACATCATGCATCATCAGGGGAATGCAAATCAAACCACAGTGAGATACCAACTCACACCTGTCAGAATAGCTAAAATAAAAAATACAAGAAATAAGTATTGGAGAGGATACAGAGAAGAAGGAATGCTCATGTACTATTGATGGGAATGCAAACTGGTGCAGACATTGTGGGTAACAGTATGGAAGGTCCTCAAAAAATTAAAAATAGATTACCTTTGATCCAGTAAGTGTACTACTTTATGTATTAACCCAAAGAATATAAAAACACTAATTCAAGAAGATATATGCACCCCTATGTTTACTGCATCATTATTTACAATATCCAAATTATGGAAGCAACCCAAGTGTCTATCAACAGTTGAAATGATAGAGATGATGTGGTGTGTGAGTGTGTGTAATATTATCCATATGAAAAATGAAATCTTGCCATTTGAAACAACATGGCTAGATCTACAAGGTATAATGCCAAGCAAAATAAGGCAGTCAGAGAAAGGAAAATATCTTATAATGTCACTCATATGTGGAATTTAAGAACCAAAACAAATGAACAAAGGAATAAAGAGACAAAAAACCAGACTCTTAAATACAGAGAACTGGTGGTTACCAGAGGGGAGTGGGTGGGGCAATGGGTGAAACAAGTGAAGGGGCTTGAAAGTACACTTAACATAATGAGCACTGAGTAATGTATAGACTGCTAAATCAGTATATTGTATACCTGGAAATAATATAACACTGGATGCTAATTATAATGGAATTAATTTAAATAAGATTAAAAGAAAAAAGTTCAAAAATTTAACAAAATAAAAACTTAAGAGGTAATAAAAAAAACAAAAAGCCTTAGAAAACTAAAATGACTAGAAAGACATAGACATAAGGACTAGTATTAACAATTACAAACTTACAGAACTAAGACTAAACTGGTAGTTAAAGGCTAAAGAAAATAGTATATCATGGCTGTGCCTCAGATTTTTCACAGTATTACTATTGAAAAAGGCGGAAAGAATGGGGAAAACTTATGAACAAAATTTTAAACTGTTCTCAGCAATTACATTGGTAGTAGGAGTAGTGGTAATGTCATTCTAAACCAGTTTGTGTGTAATGTGGGATGAAGTAAAGGAGATTATGGATATTATAATTGTATCATACTCTGTGTCTTCGATTCTCTGAATTTTTGGTATGGAAGAAAAGAGATACACTTAAAATACAGAAGAGGTTAAATAAAATGCCTATAGTCCTAAATTTAAATTTTAAGAATTCATGAGCCCATCATATTTAAAGAAAAAATAAAACATATGCACACACACATAAGTATATATGAGTGCAAATACAGAGTTCATATACAGAGCACATACATTTTATTTATTTCCTAATTCTGTTCACAATGACCTACTCAATAATAATTAGCAACCCTAATATACCATTTCTTTTTTTTTTTTAATCAGGGGAAAGCGTGAACACAGTCCCCCACTACCACAAATTATGCAGTCGAGTTTCCCACATTTGGGGAAATCGCAGAGGTCAGCACATCCCGAGTGCAATGGATAAGCCTCGCCCTGGGAAAACCACCTTCCTGATCATGGTATCTCCCCTGCCAGGTTAAGTATGCTAATATACCATTTCTTAAAAGTAACAAGGACTTCCAGTGAAATAACTGATCATAAGGGTAAAAAAACTGCCATACAAAGTAGCAGGATAACTATCAAATTCAACTAGGCTCATGTCAAAAGAATTTGATAGCAAACTTTTTAAGAGACTCCTACTGATCAAAATATGGCATAATTTGAGCTTCAAAAAAGAAAATTTGCAATGACTGAAACCCATCAAAAGTATTTAAATCCATGAGTTTTCAATAATACACATTTAAGGGATGCCTGGGTAGCTTAGTCAGTTAACCGTCTGACTTCAGCTCAGGTCATAATCTCTCAGTTCGCGGGTTCAAGCCCTGCATTGGGTTCTATGCTGACAGCTTGGAGCCTGGATATTGTTTTGGGTTCTGTGTCTCCCTCTCTCTCTGTCCCTCCCCTGCTCATGCTCTGCCTCTTTCTCTCTCAAAAATAAATAAAACGTTAAAAATTAAAAAAAATACACACATTAAAAAAAACTAGTTGGATGTCTTTGCAGGATATTAGAGAACAAATTCATTATTTTTAAAAGTGGCAAAAAAAAAATTTATCCTGCCATTCAGTAACCAAATAGTAGATGAGGGAAAGCATCTCTTTATAAATATGCACAAATAGTAAATGAAAATGAAATATAAAATTGGAATATACCCCTATCCATTAATTCATGGGTATAGGTATCCATTAATTAATAGCTAATATATCAATATAAGAAAAAGAAAGACAATCAAGACATTATGTTCATCTTGGCGAAAGAACTGGACACCAACTATAGATTTCCCAATTATAGAACTCAATACAAATTACGGATTTCAGTTGAACCTTATTCTGATCAAGCCTCTAGGTTCACCTGACATGGGCATGTAATAGAGGACACAGGGAAAACTTCCACTGGACACTGTACAGTAATAGAGCCTTAGAACGTCACATTATTCCTTAGTTAGGAACTGAATTTCCTAGTCCTATAAGTCCCTCTTATAGCTAGAAATAGCCTGACTGAATTCTAATCAATAGAATATGAATGCATGCTCAGTGTTTGAAGGTCCATTCACTTTATTCCTCTTCAGCAGACTGGAACACTCTAACACAGCTCTGAGCCTGAAGGAGAGGGCATATACTACAGGATGACAGAGAAAGATGGGTCGCTGAAAAACCAAACGGCATTTGATTCCACTCATAAACTGGAATCAGAAAAAAAATAAAAAGAATCAGGCCTATAAATACATAGAACAAACTCATAGTTAACAGGGGGAGAGGGGTGAATAGATGAAGGGGAGTAGAAGATACACACTTCCAGTTATGAAATGACTAAGTCACAGGGATAAAAGGCACAGCATATGTAATAGAGCAAATGATATTGTATTAGCCATGTAATAGGACAGACAGTAAGTAGTTACATGTGTGGTGAACACAGCATAATGCATAAATTTGTCAAATCACTAAGATCTACACCAGACACTAATATAACATTGAGTGTCAACTACACCCAAATAAAAATAAAATAGAAGGAAAGAAAAAAGGAAAGACAACATGGAATAAATCTACCCTGAATACTTCTACTGTTAACATCAGGGCAATACTGTAAGAAATAAAATTCCGTGTTCTCAAAATCATTGTATTTTTGTTGTCTTTATTAAAGCAGATTAGTCTTCTACTTGAATGAAATTATATAAAAAATTACATATATACCTATAAATACCTTTGTATACTTATATATGTATATGCATATGTATAAAGAAAATAAGGCAGGAGGAGTTTAGATGGCAGAGGAGTAGGGAAACCCTAAGCTTGCTTCATCGCTCAAATGCAGCTAGATAAATATATAATTTTGAACACCCAAGAAATCGATCTGAGAACTGAGAGAGCAAAAATGCTCAATTAGAGGTGAAAAAATAGCCACATAGTGGAGGGGAGGAGCTGCAGACAGTTGATCTGGGGAGAGAAGAGCTGTGGGTGCTGTGATAGGGACGGAGCCCTGACTGCCAAGAGAGGGGCGAAAAAGAAAGACTGAAAGTGCATACAGGGAATTGTACAAGAAAAACTTCCCCAAAACCACTGACTGAGGAAGGGAAGGAGCTGAACACCACAAGTTTTTATAAGCAGAGGAGCACAAAGTCTGAAGTTCTGGAGGTGTGCACCATCTCCAGGATTGTGCCTGGTAGGTTTAGTGGTGCTCCCATGGGGAAGGAGGGCAGAGACCCGGTAGAGGCAGCATGGTCTAAATATCCCTGGGGTCACATGGGAAGTAGTTCTCCTGCTTAGAGTGCATTTGGGAAAGGTGGCAAGGTCTCTCCGGGGCAAAAGACCCAATGGATGCCAGTGAACTGCCCATTCACTAAATAGGAACAGGGACTCTGGCTGAGAGCAGCCAGCCTTGGTGCCGGCTTTCTGCTGTGCTTTACCATGAACACCCAGCTGCTGGGCAATTGTGTAATCAATTTCTGGGAGAAGCTGGCACTGGCCACAGTGTAAGATCCTCCCCCAGAGGACCAGTGCAGGTCCACACAATGGATCTCTAATAAAATTTGGAGTTTTGAAACCTAGCCATGTGCCTGAAATAGAACACAGGAATGATGTGCTGCCTGGCAGGCAGACAGCTCAGATGCAGGCAGGGTGAAGGCAAGGATCTGGCAGAAGCCAGGGACACAAAAGAGGTGATTGTTTGCTCTTCTATGAGGGCTTCCTAAAGAGTGGCAGGAGCAAGATCCCTGCTCTGAGGATGAGAAAGTGGGACAACACCATTTTCACCACACCCATCAGCAGTGACCAACTTCAATGAGCAAATAAGTGCCATCAAAGTGGAAGCTGGAGCTGCTTACACCAAGTCTCCTAACCTGTGCTCTGCAGGCACATCTCCCCCTGAGAATCAGCGCAGTAGGTCCAACCCCTAGAGGACCAGCATAAACCCTTTGCACACACAAAGTCTACTGATCATAGAGTACTACAAAGTTTCAGCTCTAGGGGAAATAGGATCTAGCTTTTTTGGTTTTCTCCCACCTTGGGATACAGAAAAAGCAAGTTTTTAATTTTTTATTTTAAAATTTATTTTATTTTATATTATAAATACATACATATATCCACATCCACATACATATACATATACATGATCCAGATTCTTTTAATAATCAGACCAAAACACACCTAGGATATAGCTTCCATTTTTGCTTAGTTTTGTTTTTTTACCTTGAAAATATACCAAGACGGAGGAATTCATCCTAGAAGAAAGAGGAAGAAGTCATGGCCAGGGATTTATTCAGTACAGATATAAGTTAAATGTCTGAACTTGAATTAAAACAACAATTATGAGGATGCCACCTGGGCTTTAAAAAAAAGCATAGAAGACACTAGAGAATCCCTTACTGCAGTAATAAAAGAACTCAAAACTTAGACCAAAATTAAAAATGCTATAACCAAGGTACAAACCTGAATGGATGTCAGGACAGGGAGGACAGATGAAGCAGAGGAACGAATCAGTGACAGATAAGATACAATTATGAAAAACAATGAAGTTGAAAACAACAGAGATAGAAACATATTGTATCACAAATGTAGACATACAGAACTTATCAACTCCTTAAATTGTAATAACATTCGTGTCATGGGCATCTCTGAAGATGAAGAAAGACAAAAGGGGCAGAAAGTTTATTTGAGCAAATGATAACTGAAAATTTCCCTAATGTGGGGAAGGAAACAGACATCAAAATCTAAGAAGCACAGAATCGCCATTAAATTCAACAAAAGCCAGCCATCACCAAGATATATTATAGTCAAATTCACAAAATACACAGACAAGGAAAGAATCCTGAAAGCAGCAAGGGAAAAAAAAAAGTCTTTAACCTACAAGGGAAAATAGATCAGGTTTGCAGCAGACCTCTCCACAGAAACTCAGCAGGCCAGAAGGGAGTGGCAGGATACAGTCAACATACTGAATGGGAAAAAATATAAAGCCAAGAATCTTTTATATACCAAGGCTGTCATTTAGAATAGAAGGAGAGATAAATACTTTCCCAAACAAAAACAAAAGGAGTTCATGTCTACAAAACCTGACCTGCAAAAAATATTATAGGGGACTCTTTCAGTGGGGGAAAAAAAGACCAAAAGCAACAAAGACTATAAAGGACCAGGGAACATCACTAGAAGCACCAAATCTACAGGTAACACAAAAGCAGTAAATTCATGTCTATCAATAATGACTCTGGGAGTGCCTGGGTGGCTCAGTTGATTAAGTGTCTGACTTTGGCTCAGGTCATGATCTTGCATGAGTTTGAGCCCCATGTCAGGCTCTGTGCTGACAGCTCAGAGCCTGGAGCCTGCTTCAGATGTCTCCCTCTCTCTTTACTCCTCCCCTGCTTGGACTCTGTCTCCCTCTCCCTCACTCGCTCTCTCTCAGAAACAAAATAAAACATTTAAAAAAAATCACTCTAATGTAAATGGTCTAAATGCTCCAATCAAAAGACATAGGGTGTCAGAATGGTTATGAAACAAACAAACAAGACCTATCTACATGCTGCTTACAAGAGACTCACTTTAGAGCTAAAGAGACCTGCAGATTAGAGATGAAGGGATAGAAAACCATCTACCATGATAATGGACATCAAAAGAAAGCCAGAGGAGCCATACTTATATCAGAAAAATTAGATTTTAAAACAAAGACTATAACAAGAGATGTAGGAGGGCATTATATCATAATTAAGAGGTCTATCCATCAAGAAGATCTAACAATTATAAACATTTATGCCCCCAAATTGAAAGCACCTAAATATATTAATTAATAACAACCATAAAGGAACTCATTGGTAATAATACAATAAGAGTACGGGACTTTAATACCACACTTACTGCAGAGCATCTAAGCAGAAAATCAACAAAGAAATAATGGCTTTGAATGACACACTGGACTGGATGGACCTAACAGATATATTCAGAATATTTCATCCTAACACAGCAGAATACACATTCTTCTTGAGTGCACATGGAACATTCTCCAGAATAGATCACATAGTGGGTCACAAATCAGACCTCAACAAATACAAAAAGACTGAGATCATACCATGAATATTTTCAAATGACAACAATATGAAACTTGAAGTCAACCACAAGAAAAAATATGGAAAGCCCACAAATACACAGAGGTTAAAGAACATTCTACTAAAGAATGTATGGGTTAACCAGGAAATTAAAAAACAAATAAAAAAGTACATGGAAGCAAATGAAAATGAAAACATGACTTTGAGATGCAGCAAAGGCAGTCTTAAGAAGGAAGTTTATTGCAATACATGTCTACTTCAAAAAGCAAGTCTACAATATACAACCTAACCCTATACCTAAAGGAGCTAGGAAAAGAACACCAAGTAAAGACTAAAGCAAGCATAAGAAGGGAAATAATAAAGACTAGAACAGAAATACATAATATAGAAACAAGAAAGAACAGTAGAACAGGTCAACAAAACTAACAGCTGGTTTGTCAAAAGAATTAACAAAATTGATAAACCCCTAGCCAGACTTATCTAAAAGAAAATAAACTCAAATAAATAAAATCATGAATGAAAGAGGAAAGATAACAATCAACACCACAGAAATACAAATAATTATAAGAGAATATTATGAAAAATTATATGCCCCAAACTGGCCAATCTGGAAGAAATGGACAAATTCCTAGAAACATACAAACTACCAAAACTGAAACAGGAAGAAATAGTTACTTTGAACAGACACATAACCAGCAAAGAAACTGAATCAACAATCAAAAATTTCCCATCAAACAAACATCCAGGGCCAGATGGCTTTCCAGGGGAATTCAACAAGACATTTAAAGAAAAGTTAATGCGGAGTCTTCTCAAACTGTTTCAAAAAACAGCAATGAAAGGAAAAATTCCAAACTCCTTCTACAAGGCCAGCATTACCTTGATTCCAAAACCAGACAAAGCCCCGACTAAAAAGAGTTATGGGCCAATATCCCTGATAAATATGGATGCAGAAATTCTCAACAAGACAGTAGCAAATTGAATTCAAAGTGCATTAAGAATTATTCACCATGATCAAGAGGGATTTATTCCTAGGCTGCAGGTCTGGTTCAATATTCGCAAATCAATCATGATACACCACATTAATAAAAGAAAGGAGAAGATACATATGATTCTCTCAATATATGCAGAAAACCATTTCACAAAATACAGCATCCATTCTTTTTAAAGTTTATTTATTTTGAGAGAGAGAGCATGTGCACAAGCAGGGAGGGGCAAAGAGAGGGAAAGAGAGAATCCCAAGCAGGCTCTGCACTGTCAGCGCAGAGCCCTAAGCAGGGTTCAAACTCATGGAACCATGAGATCATGACCTTAGACAAAATCAAGAGTCAGATGCTTAACTGACTGAGCCACCCAGGCACCCCAATACAGCATCCACTCTTGATAAAAACCCTTAAAAAAGTAGGGATAGATGGAACATACCTTTACATCATAGAGGCCACATATAAAAGAGCCACAACTAATATCATCCTCAATGGCGAAAAAGTGAGATCTTTTCCTCTATGGTCGGGAACAAGACAAGGATGTCCACTCTCATATTACTATTTAACATAGTACTGGAAGTCTTAGCCTCAGCAATCAGACAACAAAAAGAAATAAAAGGCATCCAAATCAGCAAGGAAGAAGTCAAACTTTCACTATTTGCAAACGACATGATACTCCATGTAGAAAACCCAAAAGACTCCACCAAAGAGTTGCTAGAACTAACACATTAATTCAGCAAAGTTGCAGAATATAAAATCAATGTACAGAACCTTGTTGCATTTCTATACAACAATAATGAAGCAGCAGAAAGGGAAATCAAGGAATTGATCCCATTTACAACTGCATCAAAAACTGTAAGACACCTAGGAATAAACCTAACTACAGAGGTAAAAAATATGTACTGCGAAAACTACAGAACACTTATAAAAGAAACTGAAGAGAACACAAAGAAATGGAAAAACATTCCATGCTCAAGGATTGGAAGAACACTGTTAAAATGTCAATACTACCCAAAGCAATCTACACATTTGCTGCAACCGCCATAAAAATACCATCAGCATTTTTCAAAGAGCTAGAACAAACCGTTTCTAAAACTGTATGCAACCAAAAAGACCCCGAATACCAAAGCAATCCTGAAAAAGAAAAGCAAAGCCTGAGACATAACGATCTCACTCTTCAATCTACGTTATAAAGCTGTAGTCATTAATATAGTATGGTACTGGCACAAAAACGAACACACAGATCAATGGAACAGAACAGAAAACCCAGAAATGCACCCACAGTTATATGGTCAACTAATCTTCAACAAAGCAGGAAAGAATACCCAATGGAAAAACGACAGTCTCTTCAACAAATGGTGTTGGGAAAAATGGAGGGTAACATGCAGAAGAAAGAAACTGGACCACTCTCTTATACCATACACAAAAATAAGTTCAAAATTGATTGAAGAATAAATTTCTAAGTGTGAGACAAGAAACCATAAAAATCCTGGAGAACACAGGCAGCAACCTCTTTGAGCTTGGCTGTTGAAACTTCTCACTAGACACTGGAGGCAAGGGAAACAAAAGCAAACATGAACTACTAAGACTTCATCAAGATAAAAAACTTCTGCAGAGCAAGGGGAACAATCAACAAAACTAAAAGGCAACCAGTGGAATGGGAGAAGATATGTGCCAACAACATATCTGATAAAGGGTTAGTATCCAAAATCTATAAAGAACTTATGAAACTCAACACCCAAAAACAAATAACCCAGTTAAGAAATGGGTAGATGACATGAATAGACATTTTCCAAAAAAGACATACAGATGGTTAAAAGACACATGAAAAGATACTCAACATGGCTCATCACCAGGGAAATACAAATCAAAACCATGATGAGGTACCACCTCATACCTGTCAGAATGGCTAAAATTAACAACACAATAAACAGCAGGTGTTGAACAGGATGCTGAGAAGGGGAACACTTGCACTGTTGGTGGGAATGCAAACTGGTACAGCCACTGTAGAAGACAGTATGGAGGTTCCTCAAAAAACTAAATACAGAACTACCCTATGATCCAGCAATGGCACTATTAGGTATTTAGCCAAAGGATACAAGAATACAGATTTGAAGGGATACACATTCCCAGATACTTAAAGCAGCAGTATCAACAAACTATGGAGAGAGTCCAAATATCCATCGAATGATGGATAAAGAAGGTATGTGTGTATGTGTGTATACACACATGTATACACATATGTATGTGTGTATACACACATGGATACACACATGGATACACATGTGTATGTGTGTATACACACATACATACACACATACACACAATAGAATATTAGCGATCAACAAGAATGAAATCTTATCATTTGCAACAAAATGGAATGAGCTAGACTGTTTTATGCTAAGCGAACTAAGTCAATCAGGGAAAGACAAATACCATATGACTTTTCTCATATGTGGAATTTAAGAAACAAAACAGATGAACATATGGGGAGGGGAAAAAGGAGAGAGGAAAATAACCAGTAAGATACTCTTTACGACAGAAAACAAACTGAGGGTTAATGGAGGGAGCTGGGTGGAGGCTGATGGGTATTAAGGAGGGCACTTGTTGGGATGGCACTGGGTGTTATACGTAAGTGATCAATCACTAAATTCTACTCCTGGAAACAATTTTACACTGTATGCTAAGTAAGTAGAATTTAAATGAAAAAATTGAAAAAAAAAAAAGAAAGAAAGAAAAGAAGGCAAAACACTAAAACGTTCCCAGATTAATGTGATAGATTTTTAATTCTCTCTTTATAATAAGAATGTATAATAGCAGGAAGTCTTTTTAAAAATACTATCATGAAATGATATCTGGAAATTGATTTCAAAATAGTATTTGGGAGGGATTCATTATGAATTTCATTGTTATGACTCAGTGATGAGTACATGGAGGTTCATCATACTGTTCTATTACTTATGTTTTAATTTCTCCATAACAACCAGTTCAGAAAAGAGTCACCTTGTAAGGAAAAATTATTTGTACACATGAGTCTTAAAACTATTTGGCTTGCCAAAAGAAGTAAATGAAATCATAATATTCATATCCCTGAATTATCTAAGAGCTGAACTTAAAATATGAACAGATTTACAGACTAACATCTGCAGATTTGATCACTGAAGTGTGCGGCACAAGTTTGAAATCTGTTATAAGGATGGGAGATAATATCTTATAAAAAAAAGTAGAAATAATAAGGAATTGTTTTACTGAAAGAAGTAGTGACATATTTTATTGACCCAATCATATTCCTCACATGGCCCTCTTATGTCTGAGACTATGGGACGGACAGGGCAAAAGTTAACTGGCAATTACAATATGGTGAATAAACCGAGCCTCCTAAGAAAGAGTGCTGACCTAAAAGATCCAGACTCTCCTCGCTGAGTCAAAGATGAAGGTTCTAATGCTCTTCACCCTAATTCCATAGCCCAATCTGTTGTGACAGGAAGTACACTAGCAGGATCCATCCACTAGTTAAAATTAATCTTGCTGCTCAAGGTCCAGCATCCAGTATATTTGAGCAATCCTTGGGCACCTGTGTACACAGGCAGGCAGCACTTCCTCTCACTCGAATCTATACTCAGCAGTAGTCCATTCCATAAAATTTGACTCTTTTTTCTTTCCCTACTTACTGCTCTAGATTCCTGCTATGATTTGAGCCTGCCCTGAACCCTAGAACCTAACGTTTGGGCTCTAATTCTTGATGACATCCTTTCTTAAAAGGAACTGGCCAAGATCAGGAAAATAGAGCAGTCTCATTTCCTTTTACTTGAAAATATTACTTGCTTCAAGTTATCTATAGCTCTGGCCATTCAAAAATGGAACTTTTCAGGTATCAGTATCCCTGATATCAGTATTAAGTGTTCTACTTAATATTTAGTAATATTTAATAACATGCTCCATTAAAAAATAATAAAGATACTAACTACTTCTGCAAAACTGCCATAAAGGAACAGAGGTAAAAAAATATTTCTCTATAAATATATACACTGCAGACAAAATATCAGCAGTAGGGAATTGATTGTATAAATTATAGTGCATGCAATAAAATGATACTACACAGATTTGATTAATTTTAAACAACAGTAATGATATTAAAAACATACACTGGATAATGTTACATGAAATTTCAGGATTCAAACCTATGCCATGTAGTTTATACATAAATAAGCATGTAAATTTATATATTCATGTATAAAAAGCAGAAAATAGGTCAAATGTTAACTAAGTATTATTTATTTTTTATCCAATTTTCTACATTAATATTTTAATTATTGCAAAATTAATGCTAATATGGAAATGCAAAGAAAAGCAAGCTTTTTAAAGAGTGTTTTCTTATAATTGTATAAGCTTATAATTGTAAGCTTATTAGTGCTGTGGAAGAATGAATGTAACTATGCAAAACTACACTCATCTTTTTAATCTCCTCACAGTTCTACTATGCCACAGTCATAAGAAAAAGCAAAATATACTCCTTAAGACACAGTATCTGTGATTTACTTAGTCATTTTCAAAATACAAAGTACTCGGGACCAAAAATCATCCCAAAGGCCCCTGAATCTCCTTCCTTCCTAACAGAAAAAGTACAACTCCTAATCTCATGGAATCCTGGCTCAATGCAAGTCCTACTCTCCTACTAACAAGTCAGAAGTGAGTCTAAGTTGGCCATTTTGGCTACTTGATACTATTAATCCTACATAAGCATTAATAGGAGTCACTGTTTTTCTTTTAGGGATAGAAAAGCAGAGTGATGCAGTAGAACCAGCACTGAACTATGAATCAAAATACCTACAGCAAGATAAAGTCTACAATTCATGACTGAGTGACTTCTCTGGGCCTCAGTTTCCTCCCTAGTAAAATAAAGAGATTAGACAATAAATCCTAAGGTTCTCCCTTTTCTAACGTTGTAACTAGCCCAAAAGGTAATCAGTGATGGCTAATTATACACACACAAATTGTAAGTCTAATTTTTAAGTCACAATTGTGACTTATTTAAAAAACATTGCTACAATATGAAATACGAATGATGTATATAAGGAAACTAATACCTATATGGACATGATCTCATCAAAGTTTATACCCTTATTCTTTTAATTACCTTTATGGTCTTTCTACCATAATTTGCTATATTAAATAATTCATACTGAGATTTATGACCTTGATGTTCTTTCACTCTTCCTAAAAGTTCTCATACTGCCTCATTTTTTAATAGAGAAATGAAAAAAATTAAGCTACAGACAGATTCATGACTTTTGGAAAAGAATGTAAAAGTTCTAAAAATAGGTTAAGCAAGAAAACATAAGTGACACAATAAAGAATTTTATTAAACTGCCATTTTTAGAACTCAAGTTATACCTCAGAATAAACACATTTCATAAAATGTGGTATATCAAAAGAAATAATCTGCTGCCCATTGTTCTAAAATATTACAACACAGACATGAGAATATTTAAGGATGTTCTTTTTAGGATCAAAAGAGTTTAAACACGTCTCCTTTGAAAAAAAATGGACTAAAGCTTCATTGCAATAATACAAATGTATTTGAAAATCAAAAGTCCTCTTTATTGAAATCCAATCTCATACTCAAGAAGCTTACTTATTTCTTTGCAGCTAAAAGTTTGCTTTCAAGAGCAGAGTGGATACCAAGTTACAATCTAAATATATGAGGAATAAATGTAAGGGTTTTCATATATTGTTTGGAAAAACATTTTTCTCTAAACCTCATCCTGTACTTCTTCAACTATGAATCTAAAATCCAACGATACCAGTCTATTCTAAAACCAATGTTTTTTCTTATATTCTTAAAAATATTATAAGGCATTCTATTCTTTTAAGCCTACGTGGCAGAACAACAATTAAGCTAAATAAGGAGGCATTTTACAACACTTCCTCACTGCCTTCTACAAAAACTGGGGAAAGGTGGAGGCTGGAGGAATGGAACATCTTTTTTTTTTCTGGATGATGATAAGGGTAAGAAAAGTGAGGGGTGAGGGGGAAGTAGAGGAATGGAGAATGAAGGAAGAGAAGAAGAAGAAAAAATTAGAAGAGAAGAAAAATTAGGAGAAAAAGAAGCAGATGAACGGAGGAAATAAAAGAATACTCAACTAAAACAACATGGTATTTTTAGACAGCACTCTACCATATATTTTGAATACCAATACCACTCTTCAATATGATATACTGAAAACAATAAGTTGTAATTAGTTCATTAACATTTAGTTTATTAACATTTAATCCAATAGTTACTATATGCCAAGGGCTTATGCTAACTGCTAAAGTTAAAGAGGTAAGATTCTCTGGGTGTCAGAGTTTTACCAAGAATAACACCAAAACAATCTGCAGTAAACTATTATTCTGACTGGTATCACTCCACAAACTGTTCAGCAGATTATCCTCCGGAATGAGTTCAGAGGAAAGATGATTTGTAATTAGTGATTTGTAAGATGGAATTTGCCATATCAAATAAAGTATCTACAGATATTACTAAACACTATTCAAAAATAAAGCACCATATAAAGAACTAGTTCAGTTTTAAAAATGAGTGTGTTTAGAGATTCATGAAACTCAGACAGCATACACTGAAAAGTTAGGCTCACTTGACATTCATCTGTGCTTCCCTGGTGCCTGGACTAATGCAAAGTGCACAAGCAGGTGCTGAAAAAATGCTTAAAAAGATAAGAAGTTTGAGAATTCTATTACATTTAAGTAAAACTTAAAAATTTGTCAAACAGTAAATTTAATAAAATCTGAAATGTAATGCTTTTTATCAAAACAATGCCTTTTGTGACAGCATCCATTTTGAAAAATTAAACATAAGACAATGACAACTTTTAAAACCTGATAGACAATTTTAATTAGACAAAAGATTCAACTCCACCAAGGTCCCTTTCTACAGGTATAGGACACACTTCTATTTTTATCTACTATAGTCTATGTATTACATTGTCTCAAGTGACAAACAAGAAAAATGAAGCTAATGAAATACTGTGAAACAGACACCACGCCAAAGAGAAAAGGCCATCTTCTGATAGGATGATAGCTGACCATCTGTCCCCCTGCCACTCAGTGACAATTACAAATACTCCATCAGTTTTCCTGTAGGTGGAGATGATAAATGGGGTAAAGACTTCTTTTGTAGATTCTGCTGTTCTTTTCTGATCTAATCTGAGGTTTAACAAATGACTCAAAGGAAAGCACAGAGTTCAACAAGCTTATTAATTTATTATGCCGTGAAGATAGAGAAAGGTTGAACTCAATACTGCAACAGGGAATGGTTCAATTATATTGAACCAAGCTTTGTAATGAAAGGTATTTTCTCAGAATTCTCAGATTTCAAATACAGCATGGTACATTACAATTAGGCTTCATCCTTCAAAGTCATCTCAATAATATCCCAGTAACAATATTACCAAAGATCACAAATAACATCACCCTTTCAATAAAAGATCAAAGGGAAAAGAATGCTCAGAGGCAAAGCTGGAAGTCCTCAGTTGTGAGCGCCTTTCACAGCCCTAGGTGACAAGAGCTTCAGAAACTCTGTAGCTTCACATCAAAGTCACCAGAACCAGGACACAGATTGTCTATAAGTCTATTTAAGTGTTTAAGAAAAAGACATATGCAAAAATATAAATATGTTAAAAGTAAAAGAATAGAAAAAGATACACTAACGCTAGATAAAAGAAAGCTGGAATGGATAATTAATATTTAGGTAAGGTGGCAAAAAATATTACTAGCAATAAAGAAGGTGATTTCATATGAAAGGGGTCAATTAATCAAGGGGACATAACAATCATTAGCATTTATGCCCCTAATAATACAATTTGAAACAACATAAAGCAAAAACTGATCGAACTGCCAAGAGAAATAGAAGAATTCACAATTAAAATAAAAGGTTTCAATATCCCTTTCTCAAAAATTGATAGAACAAAAGTAGGCAGATAATCAGCAGGGATACAGTAGATGAGGAAACTTACTGAGGCGGCAGCTATGTTCACTGTCCTGATCATGGTGATGGTATGAATACGCTAAAAGTTATAGTAAACTTAAAAGTAAGTGCAGTCTAATTTATGATAGTTATGCCTCAAAGCTGTTTAAAAACAGCAACAATTTTGGGGTGCCTGAGTGGTTCAGTCAGTTGAGCGTCTAACTCTTGATTTCTGCTCAGGTCATGATCCCAGGGTTGTAGGGTCAAGTCCCATATTGGGCTCTACACGGAGTGTGGAGCCTGTTTAAGACTCTCTCTTTCTCTCTCTCCCTCTGCCCCTCTCTCCCGCTCATGTGCACCCTCTTTCTAAAAAATATATATATTAAAAAAGAATAAAAATGGCAACAATTTTCTAACTTGTATGAATTGAGGCACTATAATATTCAGTAGAAAAGAGTTAAGTCCAAAAGGGTGTATATAGCATGGTACTTTTTTATAAAGCAGGAAACAGCTAAAATAAAATTATACTTTTTAAGAACAGACCTAGGTGCAAAAACAAAACTATGATGGAGACAAGAGCAAAAGGGAGAAGAAGGGAGGGAAATGATATAAAGGGACATATCAGGCGAGACTATCCAAAACTAGGTTTGCAAAATTAATACCATACAAAAATAATATTCAAGGAGAGAGGCATGAAATAGGAAAGAGAGACCCTTCATATTTTTAAGAGGTAAAATTCATCAGTAAGACAAAAATTATGTAAATAGTTGTAATCATGATAATAAAACATTGTGATATACATATATATAGAATGATTTTTAAAACACAAGAAGACATGTATAAATAGTAATAATAGTATACTGGCAATCTTTCCATTTTTGAGAAAAGGGTATTAGTGAGCAGAAAAAATAGGTATGAAAAATGAGAATATTTGCATAACAATGAGCAAATCTGATCTAATATATATTATATATACCCAAAGAGAGAAATGTATTCTTAATGTTTTACAGTGTATTAAGCCATAAAGAAAATCAATAAACTCTCCAAAGTAGAAGCCTAGATAAACCATACACTCTGATCATAATGTGACAAAAGTTGAAATTAAAAACAAAGAACAGGACTCATTTTAGCACCACATAGTTTAAAACTGAAACAATGCCCAGAAGATTAGTCTGGTCCCTATACAGAATGGCAGTCAAATCCATGAATCACTTCAGACTTTTAAATGGCACATATATACTCATACTCATAAAACAAAAGGCACTGCCACCTCTAATCCATAACCTTGGAAATACCTTTTTGTTTAAAAGGAAATAACTGTAATTCTAAATTGTTGGAATTTTTTAAATTTTGTCACTTTAAAATACTTTTAAAACCCATTAATTTAGAAACAAAATAAGCCTACTAAAACATGTTTAAGAGTTAAATGAAGAAAATGAACGCTTAACTAAAGGACACATAAACAAATGCAAGACACAAGTAGACAAACATGTTGCTGGATGGAAAGAAAATATATTTAAAAGATGCCTACTCTTGCCAATTTAATGTAGAATTCCACAGCAATGTCAATAAAAATTCAGACTGGATTTTCTTAGTTTAACAAGTTAATTGCAGAGGTTATGTACAAACTGAAAAGCAGAGCCAAGTCAATTTTGAAAAAATAATAAAGAAGAAAAAATCTACACTACTAGGAATGGAAGCAAGAAAACAAAGAATACTATCTCTCAATTTTTGGAGAAAATAATTATTAAGCCACAAATCTACACCCAGTGAAAATATCTTTCACAAGCAAAAGCACTAGAAACAAACAAAAACATAATTTCCTACCAGGAGATACTCACTAACCTGAGTGGGGGATACACTGATAGTTGTTTTATTATTAGTCTACAAATAATAGGAACAGAAAGCAACAGAAAAAAAGGAAAAATCCAGTATTTGGATTAAAGGCATCAAAGGATAGTGCAATAAATTTAAAATAAAAGAATTAAGAATATAATTGGCTAAATTATCCAAGTTCACTATGATAGCCATCTATGGTGGCACATGCATTAATTTACCTAATTTAACCATGAACAAAAATTATGGACACAGAAGATTCCTGAGCAACATGGGCATGAATATAATTGCCATTGTTGTAGTTCTTTATTTTTTTAAAAATGTTTATGCTTTTGTCAATATTACCCACAGACATGATTAACACAGTCAATGGTTCAAAGAAAGTAGTTTCCCACCGCTCTCCCACTTCTTTCTCCAATCCAGGCACAATGGTTTTAGTAGGTTATTTTATCTTTCTTCTCTATATTCCTGAATATACATTTGCATTGCCACTTCTTCATTTTCCAGTTTTAGGATTATCTACTGATTTCTCAGCATGCAACATAAGGATTTAGTTCTATTCCCAGAGCCTGGCGTCACTACCCACACTTTATAGCTTCTGTATCCCCTCCATCTTTCCAAATATGGAGGGACCAGGAAATAAGTGTTATCTCATTATCTAGGTGACAGAAATACGGGGTTTATTACACTCCTTTATGATGCTGAAATACTTTGTAATCTAAAACAAATTTTTGAGAGAGAGGACCAAATTTGGGATTGTGAAAATTTTGTTTTACAACTTTGTGATTTTCCTGACACAACAGATGTGCCTCTAAAGACTGCAAGAGAAGTCAATTGACAAAATAATTATTACTAAAACTCAATAACTCTGATCAGAGGTCTGCTCCTCTATAAATATTTACTTTGGAACTAATATGCTGGCCATTGAATTTCAGATAAAGAACCTAATAAAGTCCAAATTAAAATAAAAGCATTTAGGGGCACCTGGGTGGCTCAGTCAGCTAAGTGTCCAACTCTTGATTTCGACACAGGTCATGATCTCACGGTTCCATGAGTTCAAGCCCGACTGATGGGCTGATGGCATGGAGTCAGCTTGAGATTCTCTCTCTCCCTCTTTCTCTGTCCCTACCCTGCTTGTACTCTAAATAAATTAATAAATTAATTAATTAAAATAAAAGCATTTAAAATCAATTATTTAGTAAGGAAAATAAGAATTATGTAAATTAGGCAAATAAAATGTTAAACTCATTAACTATTCTTGTCAGAGTGAGAACATTCCTGCTTATAAACTCCTATTAATAAATCCATTATTTCCGGGGCACCTGGGTGGCTCAGTTGGTTGAGCATCTAATTTCAGCTCAGGTCATGATCTCAACAGTTCATGGGTTCAAGCCCCACATCGGGCTTCAGATTTGTATGTGTCTCTCTCTGTCTCTCAAAAATAAATAAACATTAAAAAAGATTTTAAAAATAAATCCTTTATTTCCTTTATCGTTACAATATGAAATTATCATATTATGGATTTCAAGATTACGCATGTATCAAATTTCTATATAAAGAAGTACATATTACAAAACTTTGAGAGAAGTAGAAGCAGCTTGGGTTATATAAATATGCCTCACTACAACACTGTTTCTGATCCTCTATCATGCAACTGAAAGAAAGCAGCTGCAAAATAGTCATCACAATTGCTTTGGTCTTTTAATGTCGCCCATGGTGATGATTCTGCAACTCCTCACAAATGACACACAAAAGCCAGATGAAAATGTATTAGTCTGTAATCTGTAGATGTGTAAAAGTAGTCACTATTCTAGACATCCCAAGCCACCATGATCTTGAATAAGAGTTTAAGGAGTTTAAGAGTTTATGTCTTTTAAAAAGCAATAATGTTTAGATATTTAATCAACTTTGTAAAGGGAATGGGTATCAGCTACAAATAACAGCCAACATGTTACAACTTAAACACTTAAAATATCAGGTTGGGACACTCCATTCTAATTTCCAAATAAACACATGCAAAAAGGAAAAAACAGTTTTAATTACTATAAGCAAACTATAAAATTAGATAACTATCATATTGTAAACAAAAAACAGTACATATTATAATACATATGGACTCATGCAGAGAAATACAGTTGAAAATGGCTTTTCACATTTGTATAGCTATCTAAGGGTCACAAAACAGAGTTTTATCAAACACTAGAGAGCTTAAGTATCTAAATTGCAGGCATTTGCTACCTATTTGAAATTACATTTTATTTTATTTATTTTTTTAATGTTTATTCATTTATTTTTGAGAGAGAGAATATGTGAGTGGGGGATGGACAGAAAGACAGACACAGAACCTGAAGCAGGCTCCAAGCTGTCAGCACAGAACCCAATGCAGGGCTCAAACCCACGAACAGTGAGATCATGACCTGAGCCAAAGTTGGATGCTTAACCAACTGAGCCACCCAGGTACCCTTGAAACTGCATTTTAAAATAAACCAACTGTGTTTTTAAAAAAAGGTTCATGGAAGAGAATTTCATGTAGTTGTAATTTACCAACCCAATGACAGAGAATCTTGAAAAAACTGTAAAAAAACTACAGTTCTGATTAATGATCAATATTTCTAAAACTGAATGTTAACTAAAAGAAAACCAATACAGAAAAGAGACTGCGATTTTTTTTAAATTTTTTTAAGTTTATTCATTTTTCAGAGACACAGTGAGACAGAGCACGAACGGAAGAGGGGCAGAGAGAGAGGGAGACACAGAATCCGAAGCAGGCTCCAGGCTCTTAGCTGTCAGCACAGAGCCCGATGTGGGGCTCGAACTCACAAACTGTGAGATCATGACCTGAGCCAAATTCCGATGCTCAACCGACTGAGCCACCCAGGCGCCCCAAGACTGTGATTATTAGCAGGAAAAGTGCAATGGTCATATAACATCAGAAAATGTATGCAAAAAGGACATCAATGAAGTAATATTTCAAAATTATGAATGTGATGATCTATTTTAACTTTCTTAGCATATGGCATTTGCCCAGTTCAACTCTGCTAGAAAGGTGGTTAGAATTTGTTCTAAAATAAATACAAGAAAAATACACTCTACAATAATCAACTTTAGACATATAAAACAGATAAATGCAGCAAAACAATAGGTTTATAAACCAAGTTAATCGCCTGAGATTTAACAAATTTATTTATCTTGCCCTTTAGCATGTCAATAATGAAGCCTAGAGAATTCAAACCATAGTATTTATTCCACAGTAAGAAGAAAATTCCCTTTTCCAACCTTAAGGCTCAATTGCTTGGTTAGAATGAGGAGGAAGGAGTGGTTAAAGGAAATTTTATCTCTTTCCAGCCAAAACATTTTGAAGATAAAAGGAGGGGGAAAAAAAAGTTTTAATGTGTATCCCAAGGGGGATAATATGTTAGCTAAGTGACAGTAATGCCCAAAGTATAATTTTGATTCTCAAAAGAAACAGTCTCTCCATCTGTCCCTGTCACCAAATAGGTCTATTAGTATGGCCTTGCTAGGTGGTCAGGAAGATGTCTTGTGTTTTAGCTTTCCCAAAATGTTCTTAGTTCTTATGTGGTATGAACCCTGTGGTAGAAGCCAGTAGGCCTGTCAGGGCCAGAATGAAGGTTATGGCAAAGACTCGGAGACATATGGGCAGAGAGGACTGAGGGGTGACCTGGTCAGGAAGAGGCAAACACATGGCTGATGCTCCACTGTAACACTAAGTGGAAAGAAGAGATCAAGAGTTCACCAGCCACTCTTCATGATTGGTTTACTAAGTGAACAGGTAAAGAAGGGTCTCACACTGGAAATCAGAAAAGAAAGAAGACATCTGGTAGAAAGACCTCAACTTTTCCTCTTAATATGGGGTCAAGTAAGCCATACTCTTCCTCCAATACACATAGATGCTATCTTAAGGAGATAAGCAAGTGGATAAAGGCTAAGGATTGTTATTCAAAAGAGGCTAGGTACAAACTAGAGAAACCGTTTAAATTATTGGATCAAACTAAGTTTAAAACAAACTGGTTACCTACTTCAAATTTTTTCCTTAAACCAATGAAGAAGACTAAATCAGCACGGATAAATAGCTACATGCCTCTGCACGCCCACGTTCCAATGTGGTGAATTTACCACCATAAGAATTCTAAAAGTTAGAAGAATTGTATGTTAACAATCAGCTATATATGTGTGTTACATACTGAATACATACACATGTTCTCTCTCACACACACATTCTCTCTCACACATATACACATACACCACAAAATTCTTCCCATCCTATTAAAGAGAAAATAAAGGTAATGGAAGCTATATCCTACAAGAAAGGGTAAGGGATTTTTAGATAATTTCTCAAATTAACTTAAAGTGTACCCAACTGAGGTACTGGGGGAAAAATATTTATTCTAAATGAGTCCCAGTCTGTTCATTTGACTTGACTTTCTGTTGAGAAGCAGACAAAATGCTTTCCTAACATGATTACAAAAAGACAACAAATACTTCTGGCTTCTACAAACAAAGGTAAGCAAGGCAAGGAAATGAACCAATCTGTTAGGAATTATCTATTATTTCCTAGACTGTCATCAATTCTAGGAGATATCTAGGAGACTTCTTTCACCTCAACACCAGCGCACTCTGGCAAAAGAGATCAGCTTATATTTCATTAAGTACAGTAATGTCTTCATGTTTTTGCTAACTTAAAATATCATTTTCTTTCAATCACCTAATTTGCATAATTTTTCCAAGCTGAAATACTAATTTGGGATTCATAAAATCACATTTGGTTGTAAACATCCAATAAATTATAGTTAAGATCCTTCATGAAAGTCCTTTTTATACATCCATGAACCAAATGAAAATAAAATTTACTTAAGTACACAGGTTAACAAACACACCAAGGAGTCTCACAAACAGAAAAATATGGATTAAAAAAAACCCCTTTTTAACTTCATTCTCTATATAAGGTTGGATGTACTTCATTCAACATTCACAAAAATCACTATTAGCTTCTTTAGATATTGGTGTGAAAAGAGGATGACTCAGAAATCAGAGGTTTAATTAAAACTGATACTTCATTATTTCTCTAGCAATGTATAAAAACTAAATTTTGGAATGTATTTAAACTAGCACCCATTTGTTTTGACCTTCAAAAATTAGCTACTTTTAACACCTGGATTTTAAGACAATGAAAGAGAAAAAAAATCAAACACATAACAGCTCTTTTCGTGAAGTCTCAAAAAAACAAGAAAAATTTCCCAGTCAAATTACAACAAAAGCACAAAACATTATACCTTTCTTGCCAGGCAGCTACCTATTACGTTTAACAGGCTTAAAAAAAAAATGTGTCAAAGATCAAGAGTAAGTTATCTGATATGTCAAGTGCATAAGGTCAAAGGTACAATTTTATTAGGTCAGAGGTGGTATAAATAAAATCTTACATGTCAAGGAAGAAGGGTCACAGACAAGGTGTATATAACATAAAGACATCACAGATGACAAGTAATAACTTTAAGTAGAACAAGTATGTTTACTACAGATACCTCCACTGATTAAAAATGAAACTTCCATGTGAGTAAATATAAAACTGCCCTACTATATCACATAACTCATATCCTATATCGCATGTTTGTTTTCAGGAAGAAAGGGCTATAACCCAGAATAACTACATGAATTAAGCGAGAACTTAAGGAAAATTTAATTCCTTTCAACTGAAATAGTATAAAAAATTGAACACATCAACCAAATCTCAAATCACAACAGCTAAACATCAGGCTATGCTATAAGAGCTACAAAAGTTAGACAATACTGCACATTTTTCTTTCAAATTGCATGAACTATTCTTTCCTTCTCAACTTTTCTCACTGAAGTAAAACACATAAAATTTAGATTTCAATTTATATAACAGCAACATTCCAGAAAATGTTTAAATAATCTGTTGTAAATTAAATAATACAGTTTTTTAATTAAGAGAATTACAAGTAATTTCTATAAATGGAAAATTTTCATTTGTAATGGAATAATTAAATTCTAATTAAAGAAAGCAATTTAAGATTTTTTCAAAGTGGCACATACATACACATGACTCTTGTTCTAAACAGCAAACTTAAAGAGTGAATGGGGTAAATTATATGAATGATTCAAGTAAAATAAAAAAAAAATCCTTACTATTCACTCTTAAAATACTCATACAATTTGAGTAAAAGACAAACAATTATTTGAGGTAAACTAAATAGATGATTAATTACATGTTTTATTAGAGGTACATAAAGCCATTCAGTAGAAGCTCTCAGTTCAACTCAGCTCAATGAGCTTTTATTAAATACCTTACCATGTGTCAAGCATTATGTCAAACAATGTGTATACAGGAATTAAATATTAGGAGACTTCCAATTCCAGCCACAGTGGACTGGCTTATACTGACTGGACTATCTCCCAACTCAAAACGTTGTACAAAGTATACCAAATATCAATTTGAAGGCATTACAGTACAGCCAACAGAGCCAGAACTTGAGAGGCCGTTATCCCTAACAGAAAGGAAGCACATGAGGTAAGCTCCACATTCACTCTGGATTTTTCCTTGAAAGGCTTATACCAATTTTTGGCATGGAGACACTGCAAACTAAAAGTAGCAGCCTTACTGAGCTGAAGAGACAGAATTTGGTTTAGAGCTGCCAAAGCCACTGGAGCTTGAGGGGGGAATATCCTCAAAAGAAGGAAATCATAGAGAAGTAAGCCCAAATAACTATGTGCAATTTCCCATCAAGTGCTGGTCATACCCAGAAACTCAGGAGAAAACAGTAGCTTCAGTCCTCCTACCCAGGTAAGATTTATTGATTTATTAAGAACCAACCATAGACTTACCCCTGCTTCCTGACAGCATCCAATCCAGATCAAAGCTTCAAGTCCTCGAACTTTCCCCTCCCCAACCAAATCACCTAGCACAAGCCCAAATCCTATAATAAGCCCTTTCTAACACCTTATTTGAGAAGCTCCATAATTCCCCACAGTATACATTTTCCATTCTTTAATAAATAAAACACTATTTTATTCAACTACAAATATATTCCTGATGGTCTTCACCTGGAGAGCATTGATAAAAAGCTAAGAAAAAGAATGAACTACAACTTCACATAAACATTTAAGATCAATTTCAGAGTTAGGGGTAGGTGAAAGTAGCCAGACACAGAAAGTACATACTGTATGATACCATTTAAAGAATGTTCCAGAACAGGGAAAACTAACTGATGGTGTAGACTAGTTACCGCTTGGAGACATGTCTGGGTTGGAGCATGAGGGAGCCTTCTGGAGTATAAGAAATGATCTATATCTTGATGTGAGTGAAACATATGTAAAAATTAATCAAGCTGTATACTTGAGATTTGTGTACTCTATTAATATACATTACACTGGGGAACAGGATTTAAACACACACATGTATGTATATACAGTTACTGCTCTCATTAGAACCATAATAACTTTTCCTGGGCACCTTAAGAGATACTTCACAAACATGAATGTCTCATCTTTGGGTAGCTCTAGAAATTTGCTATTATAAATAGAACCAACAAATTCATACATTAGCAATGTCATCCATGTCTAGATAACAATTGAATGTAAAATATTTCTAAAAATATTCATACAAATCTAAATTCCACTGTAAGCAATTATAGGTAGATAAATAATGCATTTCCAAAAATTTCTAAATACTGTACTCATAAAATTATCAATTTACATGACATGTATATTGTTAATTATTTTCCAAGAAATGCAGGGCATCACTAAAGAATTATTTTGTATATTATTAAAATATCAAAATACTATGACCTTTTTTTACAGTAAAATTGTTCTTATTTCTGTTTCTTGTTAAACTGTATACTAAATTTTAGTATATGCACTGTCAAAGTGAGGACTAAATTGTATACTAAATGACATATTTGTATATTTTAGTAGTTATTAAATGTTAAATATAATTTTAAATAATCACAACCGAACATGGAATTCTTTATAATATAGGACATACTGAGTTTTCAATAAATATGTGGAAATGAACAGAAGTAAAGCTTACCACTTCTTCATCTGAAAGTTCACGCCCTTGAATGCTGCTATTCTCTCTTACGGCTTGCTGGTGTTTTTTTCCTTTAATATGGCTAAAAAGATACACCTCTGAAGAGATCTAAAAGCATAAAATCAAAGCAATTGTAATCAACATATAATTATATCTAATTATATATTCAGGCCAGTATATTATATGCATGTTGATATCACACAAGCCTTTACATACTAGGCTAAAAATATTTTCTTTAAAACACAACTCTGAGAATCCTCTAGAAGATACATAAGAAAAATCATGCCATTGTAACCAACCTTAACAGGATATCATTTCTTCTAAGTATCAGAGTTCAAATTTCAAGACTGAAAATGCCTTTTTCTTTTTTGATTCCAGTACCCAAAAATATTGCTTGGGCTATCAATTAAGCAGGTATATATCCATTTTAGCAGCAATTGCATTACTCTGGCACTTTGCACTGATACTCTTAAATGCCAATGCTATTTTTATACTACTTACTTAGCATAAAAATCATGAAAGAAATCCACGGTTTAAAATCATATGAATTTTAAAAGACCGGGAGAATAGATTTCCATAGTTTAACAAACTTTAGTAATAAATCATATCATCACAATATTAGTAATGACAACCTACCAGGACATTACAGAGGGAACACTGCTTCTTTCTTTCATAAGGAGTCAGTTTGGGGGCATAATCAGTATTTGCATGCCGCCCACTGCTTAACTCAGCAGCTTTTTCTTTTCTTTGTTCAATCTGTTCCATGTGCCTTCGAATGCTTTCATCATGCTGTGAATGAAGTCAAAGCGTGAGAATATAAAAATGATGCAAATTATACGAAGAACTTAAAAAAACAGTATTTCCATTAAAGAAAGTTTCTACAATAATAGAAGAAATGTCTTCATTCAATGTTGACGTGAACACTAAGAATAAGCATTTACATAAAGCCCTTTAATATCTCCTACATGCACAGTAACGTCTCTTAGAGTGTGCTTCTTAGAACAACACCATAGGATATTGTAAGTGCTTTGTGGAAAAGGTTCTATCCGCAAATAAATTTGGAAAACACTACATTAAAGCAAAACAGGTTTTTAACACTGAACTATATGGAGCCTGTAGTATGTCTCTGTGCATTGTGACTCAATAAACCTAGCTCATACTAAAAAACATTTTACACACTTAATTGACTGCAACACACTTTCGAGAAGCACTTCTGGGAACACACTTTCGGAAATGTTGACCCCTATGTAAAGACCAAGCATATCCTCATAGCAGACAAACCCCATCATGATGCAGACTTCTACCACACCAACTCCACACCACCATTTCTGGTTGCCCCACACCTCCAGTGACTTACCCCCAAAACAAAAAACATAACCAAGCTGAAAAAACACAATTCCAGAATTCTGACTTAACACTCATACTTTTTCATATGATTGGAAATGTCATCCCACCCACCTACCTATTCTCCTACCCATTCAAGATTCAGCTCAGGAGTTATTCTCTAAAATTTTTTCCTGACTTCTGAAATGCTTCATATTAAACTCAGTGTCCTCATCCATACTTTCATAGCACTCCAAGTAATATGTCCATATGGAAATTATCTGTTTAGCAACTGATTCTCACACTACATTAAGAGTTTCTTGGAATTTAGAATCATGACTTACTCATCTCATTAACCCCACGTCTACTACAAGGCTCAACAGATTTTTGGTACATTAAATTTTAGTGAATGATAAAGTCCTGTGATAAAATATGGCCCTCTACCTTATGGAATGTACTATCTCTGTGAGGAGACAATGTATAAGTAATTGTTACACAGTGTAAAATATACTGCTAGAAACTGTATTACTAATGGTAAAGATTTTCTAGAAAATAGCAGTTTATCATAATTTCCCAAGTTACAATCGCACAATTCATAGGCACTGAAAATCAAGTGAAACTAATTATACTAATCATTTTTTGTTTATTTGTAAATAATTAAAAAGTATAACTATCAGAAACCAAAGAGTAATGCCTTCAAGTCACTAACAAATTGGTTAGTAAAAACAGGAAAGTTAAAATTCCTTTAATTATTCTCATCATTTTATCATATTAAAATAAATTTTTCAGACAGTTGAATTAGAACGGACCAAAACCAAATCATGTAAGTCTTATTAACCAAATATTAAGAATACAAATTAAAATGTTATACAATCCCTTAAATAAAAGATTTAATCTCATGTGCCATTGAAAGCTCTAAAATTTCAAATTGAAATATATACTACCCTTACCTTAAGCTGAATTTTTTTTTGGAGCTCTTCCATTGCTTCTTGTTGAGCAGCTGTGAGTGCAGCCAAGCGCTCTTCCCTATCTCTGTAAGAAGATAGTAAAAAACGATACACTCAACTGCTTGGAGAATCGAACTTCACGAGGTTAAAAATGATTAGGATACATAGGCTTATATATTCTACAGGATTATTATTTTTTAAATTATTCTTTCTGATTGCCTATGTCCCAAATACACTGCTCAATAAGTGTTTAAAAAGCAACACAAGTTTTCAGTTATAAAAATAGGTTTCTGGGGGCATGTGGGTGGCTCAGTCAGTTAAGCATCTGACTTCAGCTCAGGTCTTGATCTCATGGTTCATGAGCTCCAGCCCACATTGGGTTTTCTGCTGCCACCATAGAGCCTGCTTCAAATCCCTTGTCTCCCTCTCTCTCTCTGCACCTCCCCTGACAGCACTCTCTCCCTGCCAAAAATAAATAAATGTTAAAAAGAAATTTAAAAATAATAGATTTCTGGACACAGACCCAGGTATGGATTTAAATACTAACTACCACTCGAACTCTCATTTAAATATGGCATGTTGAGAGGGAGGAGTTAAATTGGCAACAAGTAGGGAGATCCTAAACTTGTCTTGTTCCTCCAAAACACCAAACAGACCTCACAATGATTTGATAAAATCATTCTTAACACCCAAGAAATCAACCAGAGGTCTAAGAAAACAAAAACTGCAAGTCTACAAGTAGAAAAGCAACCACCTTTTGGAAGGCAGGAGGTGCAGAGAGTGGTCTTGGGGGAAACATAGCTGTGGGTATAGCAGTGGGGAGGGAGCCTACTTATGGAGGCTATCGCAAAGTATTATAAGCAGTGGAGTGTAAAATCTGAACTTGTAGAAGTCTGCTACAGTGGAGGAATTGCCTGGCTTAAAGGTGCCCGAGTAGCAAAGCAGGGAGGAATCCCAGGAGTGACAGCCAGCGTGGTCTGAGGACCCCCTCGGTCACAAAAAGGACAGGTGGGGCAAAGGTGCTGCACTATATCCAGGCACAGGAGCAGAATAAGGGCTGAGGGCAGCAAGCAGAGTTGTTGGTGTTCTGCTACATTTTGACATAAACCCTGAACTGCTACAGTCCTGCCACTGTTTTCCTCCCACAGGCCAGCAAAAGCATTCCAAGGCCCTCCCCCAGAAAAAAAGCAATGGTCCATGCCTCCAGAGTCCCTAAAATTTGGAGGAGTTCTGAAACTCAGTCATGGGCCTGAGATAAAGAAGCTAGGACACAGGTAGAGTGAATGCAGGGTTCTGACAGAAACAGGGGTGACAGGAGGGGTGACTGATTATTCTTCTGTGAGGGTTCCCCTGAAGAGTGGGAGGCATTATCTTTCAGCTCTGGGGCCAGAGAGGGGAGCACAGCCATATTCAACTCACCCATCAGCATGGAGAGCCCTCAGGGAGCAAAACTGTATCAACTAGCAGAGGCGAGAACCATTTACACCAAGCCCCACCCACCCCATGCCCTGAAGGCACATTTCCACTGCAACAAGTCAGCCTGAGAATCAGCACAGCAGGCCTCTTCCCCAGAAAAACAGCATAAGCAACTTGCTTGCACCAAGTCTATGGATCAAAAAGTATACAAAGCTTCAGATCTAGGGGAAAAAAGATCTAGCTTACTGTTTACTTTTACTACCCTTTGATCCAGCAATGGCACTATTAGGTATTTACCCAAAGAATACAAAAATACAGATTCAAAGGGGTATATGCACCCCAATGTTTATAGCACCATTCTCAACAATAGCATATTATGGAGAGCCCAAATGTCCATCAAATGATGAATGGGTAAAGTAGATGTGGGGTTTGTGTGTGTGTGTATGACACACACACACACACACACACACACACACACACACACACGCACACACACACACTTGAATATTAGCCAGCAAAAAGAATGAAATCTTGCCATTTACAATGACATTGATGGAGCTAGAAGGTATTATGCTAAGAGAGATAAGTCAAACAGAGAAAGATAATTACCATATGATTTCACTCACATGGAATTTAAACAACAAAACAGACGAACATAGGGGAAGGAAGGGTGGGAGAAGAAGATGAGAGAGGGAAACAAACCACAAGAAACTCTCAATGACAGAGAACAAACTGAGGGTTGTTGGAGGGAGGTGGGTGGGAGATGGGCTAGATGGGTGATTCGTATTAAGGAGGGCACTTGTGCTGAGTACTGGGTGTTGCATATAAATGATGAATAACTGAATTCTACTCCTGAAACCAATATTGCATTGTATGTTAACTAAAATTTAAAATAAATAAAATAAATAAAAAATACACACAGCATGTTGAAAACATATTTATTTCTGTTCCCTTCCAAAAAACCACAAGAAATGAATAGAATAGGCATAAACTCACAAAGATAAAAATAACAGGAAAAGAAACAATCATAAATTATGAGACATACAAAGAAGCATGACCAGGCTTTGAAAAAATCAGTCAACTAGGGGCGCCTGGGTGGTTCAGTCAGTTAAGCATCAGACTTCAGCTCAGGTCACAATCTCACAGTTTGTGAGTTCAAGCCCCGCATTGGACTCCACACTGACAGTGTGGAGCCTGCTTGGGATTCTCTCTCTCTCACTCCCTCTCTCTGTCCCTCCCCCACTTATGCTTTCTCTCGTACTCTCTGAAAAATAGATAAACTTAAAAAAAAAAAAAAGAAAAGAAAAAGCAGTCAATTGAAACTGTTCCTGAATGAGGCCATATGCTGTATTTAGCAGACAAAGACTACAAAACAGCTGTTACAAATATGTTCAAAGAATTAAAACAAAGTATGCCAAACTAAAGAAAAATATTATGGCAATGATTCAACAAATAGGGAATCTCAACAGAAAAATAGAAAGTTTTTTTAAAAACCTTTCCAATAAAAGAAACCAAGAATCCTTAAACAAATGGATGATTCCATATGAAATAGCTCCCAATGTCCAAAGCTGGAACAATTTGAGTAACAATATAAATAATACTGGTTTACAGCACAATGTATAAAATAAATATATATAAGTCCACACTGACATTAAAAAAAAACATTTAAATGAATAAATAGGAGAGAATAGACAACTGTCCTGTACAGAAAAATTATCAACAATTAACGTAGGAATTCTTCCCTCAAGGAGGTAAAGAATAATTCCCCACCTTTTCAGCATGGCCTATGCTTAGTGGCTTGCTTCCACCGGGGACAGCATAGAGAAATTTTTAAAGTAACAATGGAGAAACCTGACAAACACTAGCTTAGCCAAGTGATCAAGGTTAATAAAATCAGTGATAAGTCCAATTGATAGCATGAACCTCTGACATGTTACAAATGGTAATTCACAGTCACATCTGTGCTCTTCTTCCCCAAAAGCTATAACATCAATTTCACCATAAGAAGAGCATCAGACAAGTCCTACCTGAGGAACACTCTACAATATACCTGACCACTACCTAAAACTGTCAAGGTCATCAAAACCATGCAAAGTTTAAGAAACTGTGACAACTCAGAAGAGAAATGACAAATATCTGAACAAATAATGGCCAAACACTTCCCAAACTTGATATGTACAGAACAGAATAACCATCAAGACAATAAACCTAGACAAATCAGAATGAAACTGGTTACACACAGGCAGAAAATTGTGAGAGCAGGAAGAAAAAAACAACTCACCATATACATAGGAAAAACCAATATGATTAATGGCTAACTTTTCATCAGAAAAAAACAGAAGTCAAAAAATTCAAACTACTGAAAACAAAAAAGAAAAAAAACAAGAACTCTAAATCTGCCAAAAATATCATTCAGAATGAAGGAAAACGCCAATGATACTTCAACAAAAATTTTTAAAAACAAAAACAAAATGAAGGCAAAATATTCCTAGATAAGTGAATACCAAGATAATTCAATGACAGCAAAACTCCCTTCGTAGAAAATACTGAAGAAAGGCCACCTAGCTAAAGAGAAATTATGCCAAAAAGTAACCTGAATCCATAAACAAAGAAAATGAAGTACACCAGAAATGGTAAATATGTTAATTAGTATAAAGGAACTTATAAATGTATTTTCTCTTTTACTCTAATTTTCTTTGAAAATTGTGACACTACATAAAGAGATAATTCTATCACTGGATTGTTGAGTTTACCACATATATAGATATATGTGACAATGACAACACTAGAGGAAAAGGATATAGACCTATAGTGGAACAAAGTTACTCTATCTTACCAAAATTAAGTTTGTTTTAATCAAAAGTAGATTTTAATAATCTACTTCGTTACTTTGTATTGTAGTAAAGAGAGCAACCACTAAGCAAACAACTAAAATAATAGTTTTAAAAATCAAGAGAAAAATTTAAATAACACACTAAAAAAGTATTAAGAAAAAAAGCAGTAGTAAGAGAACAAAAAAAACTTGAGATGTATAGAAAACAAGGATCAAAATAGAAAATATAAATGTAATTATATCAATAATTATATTCAATGAGAATGGACAAAACACTTTCATGAAAAAGCAGAAACTAGCAGACTAGATCAAAAAGTAACTTCAACTTTATTTAGACTATAAGAGACACAGGTTAGATAAAAAAGACATTTCATGTAAACTATAGCCATGGCTATATTTAAAATAGAAAAAAATTGACTTTATAGCAAGAAATATTTTTTTTAAATGTGAAAGAGGAACATTTCATAATGATGGAAGGGTCAATACCCAAGGAAGATATTATATGCCCCTAACATTGAGACACCAAAATACACAAAGCAAAAATTGTCAAAACTGAGAATATAAATAGACAATTCAACAGTATTTCAAAAGTATATGGAAGTCAGTGAAAGTGATAACACCACAACCCAAAACTTCTGGGATGCAGCAAAGGCAGTCATAAGAGGAAAGTATACAGCAATCTAGGCTTTCCTAAAGAAGGAAGAAAGGTCTCAGATACAGAACCTAACCTTACACCTTAAAGAGCTGGAAAAAGAATAGCAAATAAAACTCAAAACCGGCAGAAGACAGGAAATAATAAAGATTAGAGCAGAAATTAATGCTATCAAAACCCAAAAAACAGAACACATCAATGAAACCAGGAGCTGGTTCTTTGCAAGAATTAACAAAATCGATAAACCACTAGCCAGTTTGATCCAAAAGAAAAAGGAAAGGACCCAAATAAATAAAATGAAGAATGAAAGAGGAGAGATCACAACCAACACAGCAGAAATAAAAACAATAATAAGAGAATATTATGAGAAATTATGTGCCAATAAAATGGGCAATCTGGAAGAAATGGACAAATTCCTAGAAACATACACACTACCAAAACTGAAACAGGAAGAAATAGAAAATTTGAACAGACCCATAACCAGTAAGGAAATCGAATTAGTAATCAAAAATCTGCCAAAAAACAAGAGTCCAGGGCCAGATGGCTTTCCAGGGGAATTCCATAACAGTCTATCAGAAATTAATAAAACTAGACAGAAAATCAGTAAGTATACAGAAGCCTAGACAAAACTACCAACTAACTTAACTGCCATTTAAAGAATACTCCATCCTGGGTGCCTGAGTGGTTCAGTTTGTTAAGCATCAGATTCTTGATTTCAGTTCAGGTCATGATTTCACAGGTTCATGGGACTGAGCCCCACAGATCAGGTTCTGCATTGACAGTGCAGAGCTTGCTTGGGATTCTCTCTCTCTCTTTCTCTGCCCCTCCCCTGCTCTCTCTCTCTCAAAATAAGTAAAACATAAAAAAAAAAAAAAAAAAAAAACCAAAAAAAAAAAACACTTGACCCAACAACAGCAGAACACAAACACTTTACAACAGCCTGTAGGACTTTCTCCAGAATAGTTTACATTCAAGGTCATAAAATAATCTCAATGAATTTAAAGGGACTAAAATTATACAAAGAATATTCCTCGACTACAAAAGATTTAATTATAAAACAACAGAAAATTGGAGATATATCACCAAATATTTGGAAACTAAGCATGATTCTAAATAATTCATGTATCAAAAAAATCTAAAAAATATTAGAAAATATCTTTAATTAAAATTAACATATCAAAATTAATGGGATGAAGTTAAAGAAGTGCTGAGAAAAAACTTTATACCCTTAAATGTTTGAATTAGGAAAGTAGAAATAGGGGCACCTGGGTGGCTCAGTCAGTTAAGCATCCAACTTTGGCTCTGGTCATGAACTCATGGTTTGTGAGTTCACGCCCTACCTAGGGCTCTCTGCGGAGCCTGCTTCAGATCCTCCGTCTCCCTCTCCCTCTCCCTCTACCCCTCCCCCATTCACGCTTTCTCTCTCTCTCTAAAATTAACATTAAAATTTTTTTTTAATTTTTAAAATTTAAAAGGGAATGTAGAAATATATAAAATCTATCAACTAAAGATTCAACCTCATAAAAGTAGGAAAAGCAGAGCTAATGAAACCCAAAGTAAATTAAAATTAGGAATGAAAGAGACATCACTATAGATCATAGTGAAATTACTTATTAGAAATAATGAACTTTATAAATATATAAAAATAAAGAACTTAAATGGAAAGGTCAAATTCCTAATAAGACACAAATTATGAAAGCTGACTGAATAAGAAACAAAAAAATCCCAATAGACCATAAAATGCTAAATAGGTGATGGGTATTAAGGAGGGTACTTGTTTTGATGAGCACTGTGTGTTATATGTAAGTGATGAATCCCTTAACTAACCAGAATTTAATAAAACTTGAAACATGAAAAAAAAATGAGTTGGTAATTTAAAATCTCCCCCAAAAGAAAAATTCAAGCCTAGACAGATTCTCTGGCAAATTATATTTAAAAAAATAATGCTGATCCTAACACAAACAGTTCCCCTAAATAGTGCAAGAAAAACCACTTCCATCATATTCTATGAGGAATGAAAACCAAAGACATCACAAGAAAATTATACACCAATATCCCTCATGTAAATATCCTTAACAAGAAATTAGGAACATATAAAAATGAGTATACACCATGACCAAGTAGGAATTAACTCAGGCATGCAAGGTTGGTTTAATATTGAAAATGAATTAATGTAATAACTACAACATACAAAAAAACTCTGCACAATCCTCCTAATGGATGTGCAAAAAAAAAAAAAGCACATTTATTTAACAAAACTCAGTCCATTCATGCTAAAAGGCACTCAACAAACTAGAAATACAAGAGAATTTCCTCAATCTAATAATGGGGATTTAAGAAAAACCTACAACTAACATCATTGGTAACAGGGAAAGACTAAATGCTTCACTACTAAAATTAAGAACAAAGTAAGTATATACAATGTCACAGCCTCTACTAAAATTATATGCTGGCATGTAGCCAGTGCAAAAAGACAATGGAAAAAAAAAGACATTCATACTAGAAGCAAGAAGTATAACACTCGTAATTTCCAGATGATGTGAGTCTATATGTGAAACATCCTAAGGAAAAACAACAAGAACAACAAAAAAAAAACACCATCAAAACTAGTAAGAAAACTGAGCAGGTAATAAAAAAACAAAGTTGTAAAATGAAATATATAAAAAATTGATTGTCTTTCTGTATACTAGCAACAAATACTACCAAAAATAAAGAAAATAATTCCAATCACAATGACTTCAAGAAGAGTACTTAGAATACATTTAAGAAAAAAAGTGCAAGACCTACAAATTAGAACTATAACTAAAAACTATAAAACACTATTGAGATAAATTAAAGGAGATATAGAGATATCATATTCATGGATCAGAATATACAATATTGTAAAGATGGCAACTCTTCCCACAATGATCTATAGATTCAAGGCAATTCTTACCAAAATCCCTGCAAGCTATTTTGTAGAAACTGGCAAACCTAAAACTTACATGAAAATACAGTTTTGAAAGAGACAAAGTAAGAGAACTTACATAGCATGATTCCAAAACTTGCTATGAAGCCACAGTAATTGACAGTCTGGATAGAAATATACATATGAATAAAACAGCACAGATCCATAAATAAACCCTTACATGTATGACTAATTGATCTTGAACAGGTGGCAAGGCAATAAATGGTGAAAGAATAGTTTTTCAACAAATGATGCTGTGATAGATATCCATATGCAAATAAATTTAGATCTTTGTTTCATACCATACATAAAAGTTACCTTAAAAGGAAAAGAATACATGAACAAACAAACAAAATCAGAATCAGACCTATTAATATAGAAAACTGATGGCTGCCAGAAGGGAGAGATATGAAGAGTTGGGCAAAATGGGTGAAGGCGATAGGGAGACACAGGTTTCCAGTTACGGAATGAATAAGTCATGGGAATAAAAGGCACAGCATAAGGAATACAGTCAATGATACTGTAATAGTGATGTAACAGGACAAATGGTAGCTACACGTGTGGCAAACAAAGCATAATGTATAAACTTGTCAAGTCACTAAGTTGTAGACCTGAAACTAATGTAACACTGTGTGTCAACTACACTAAAAATAAGTCATTAAATTAAATAAAGTCACAAGAAAAATGGACTTATAGACCTAAATGTAAGTACCAAACTGAAACACTTCTTGAAGAAAATATGTGAAAAATAATCTTTGTGATTTTGAGTTTGGCAAGATTTCTTAGATATGACACCAAAAGCTTCATACATAAAACAAGTTTGATATATTGGGTTTTATTAAAATTAAAACTTTTGCACTTCAAATAACTATTTAAAAGATAAAAAGATAAGCCACAAATTCTAAGCCATACCTGAAAGGATGGGAATCCAGAATATATAAAGAATTTTTACAATTCAATAATAATGAAGGACTCACTTGAAAAATGGGCAAAAGATATGAGTAGATGTTTTACCAAAGAAGATAGATGAATGGCTAATAAGCACATGCAAAGATGCTGAACGTTAGTCATTAGAGAAATGCAAATTACAATCACAATGAAACAGCACAATATTCCAACTAGAAAGGCATACGTTTAAAAAACTGATCCACCAAGTGTTGTCAAGACTTTGAAGAAACTGAAACCCCTTCACTACTAGTGGGTATGTAAAATCGTGTGACTAATTTTGGAAAAACATTTTGTAGTTTCTTAAAAAGTTAAACATACATCAACCCTATAACCCAGCCATCCATCTCCTAGCTATTTGCCCAAGAGAAATGAAAGCATATGTCCACAAAAAGTACTCATACACAAACGTTCAGAAAAGCTTATTTATAATGACCAAAAAAGTGGAATAAACCCAAATTTCTATCAATAGAAAAATGCATAATTAGTATATGGATATATACTAATTAGCAATAAAAAAGAAGCTGTATGTACAAGTAACAATCTGAAGGAATCTCAAAATAATGCTGAGCAAAAGAAAGTGAAAGACAAAAGAGAAAGTAAATCATTGGCTGTCTGGAGAGGAGGGTAGAGGGAAGGAGAGATGGACTATCAAACAGCATGAGAAAATCTGGAGGGATGGTGGTTATGTTCATTACCTTAATCATGCTGATGGTTTCAGAGATTATATATGTGAAAACTCATGAAATAGTACACTTTAATAAATGCAATTTTTCATATGTCAATTATATCACAATAAAATTGTAAAAAAATTTTCTTAAAAACTGTCTACTCCAATTTTAGACAACAATATAGAGCATCGAGAATATTCAAAATGCTAGTGAAAATGTAAACTGTACAACTATATTGCTAAACAATTTGGCAGTGTTTACTAATGCAGAACATTTGCAATAACCCAGAGACCAGCAACCTCATTCCTAGGCATAAAACCAATTAGGCTAAAAAGTGCAAGAAGCTTGTATAGTGATTATTATTAAGGTTGAAGAAGGGGTGGTAATTTGGAAGATACATGGGAGGGATCCTGTGGTGCTGCTAAATGTTCCATATATTGACCAGGTTAGAGGATACAGAGGCATGGTGACAATTCACCAAGCTGCAGATTTATTCATTTGTGTATTATTCTGCTTATGTTATAGTTCAGAAAAATGTTTATTAATTTAAAAAATATAGGGTTATCTCACCCTTTAAGTTAAAAACCATACTTATATGAACAAATTCCTATACTACATCAAAACCAAGTTGGGTTTATCCCAGGAATGCAGGCTTGACTAAATATTTAAAAATTAATCATCACATTAGATCAGATTAAAGGAGATATTTTACATGAACATATCTATATGAGATAAAACATTTGATAAATTCAACTCCATGATTTTAAAAAACATACAACCTTGTTTTCAAGAGTAGAATTTAATGATTCATCACTTACATATAACACCCAGTGCTCATCACAAGTGCACTTTTCAATACTCATCACCTATTTAACACACCTCCCCCACACCCACTTCCCTCCATCAATCGTCACTTTGCTCTCTGTAGTTAAGAGTCACTTTTGGTTTGCTTCCCTCTTTTTTTCTTTTCCCTTCCCCTACATTCATCTGTTTTGTTTCTTAAATTCCACATGTGACAGAAATCACATAGTTTTGGTCTTCTTCTGACTGATTTCATTTAGCATTATACCCTCTAGGTCCATTCTTGTTGCTCCAATGGCAATATGTCATGCTTTCTTATGGCTGAGTCATATTCAATATGTATGTGTGTGTGCACATGCGCACACACACATGTGCATCACGTCTTCATTATCCATTCATCTATCAATGGACTATTGAGTTGATTCCATAAATCTTCACTATTATAAGTAATACTGCCATAAACACAAGGGTGTATAAATCTTTTCAAATTAGTGTATTTATTTTCTTTGGGTAAATCATCTGCAGAATTACTAGATCATATACTATTTCTATTTTTCAATTTTTGATAGAAATCTCTATATTGTTTTTCATAATGTATGTACCAATTTACATTCCTGCCAACAGTGCATTGGAGTTCTTTTTTCTCCACATCCTCACCAAAACTTATTTCTTATCTTTTTGATTCTAGCCATTATCACAGGTTTAAGGTAATATCTGTGGCTTTGATTTGCATTTCCCAGATGATTAGTGAGGTTGAGCAGCTTTTCATATGTCTGTTGGCCATCTATATATGTCTTCTTTGGAAAAATATCTATTCAGGTCTTCTGCCCATTTTTAATTGGATTACTTGTTTTTTTCTTGTGTTGACTTGTATAAGTTCTTTATATATTTTGGATATTAATCCCTTATTGGATATATTCTTTGCAATTATCTTCTCCCAATCTGTAGGCTGCCTTGTCATTTTGTTGATGGTTGCCTTTGCTGTGCAAAATCTTTATATTTTGGTATAGTTCCAATAATTTGATTTTGCATTTGTTTCCCTTGCCTGAGAAGACCTATCTAGAAAAAATGTTTCTATGGCTGATGTCAAAGAAATTACTGCCTATGTTCCTTCTAGGAGTTTTATGCCTTCAGTCTCACATTTAGGTCTTTTTTTTTTTATTTTTAAATTTTTTTTTTTTCAACGTTTATTTATTTTTGGGACAGAGAGAGACAGAGCATGAACGGGGGAGGGGCAGAAAGAGAGGGAGACACAGAATCGGAAACAGGCTCCAGGCTCTGAGCCATCAGCCCAGAGCCTGACGCGGGGCTCGAACTCACGGACCGCGAGATCGTGACCTGGCTGAAGTCAGACGCTTAACCGACTGCGCCACCCAGGCGCCCCTCACATTTAGGTCTTTAATCCATTTTAAGTTTATTTTTCTGTATGGTGTAAGAAGGTGGTCCAATTTCATTACTTTCCATGTAGCTCTTCAGTTTTCCCAGCACCATTTGTTGAAAAGATGATCTTTTTCCCATTATATATTCTTGCCTTCTTTGTCATAGATTAGTTGACCATATAAACATGGGTTTATTTCTGGGATCTCTATTCTGTCCCATTGATCTATGTGTCTATTTTTGTGCCAGTACTATACTATTTTGATTACTACAGCTTTGTAAGACATATTGAAATCTGGGATTGTGAAACCTCCATCTTTGTTCTTTCTCAAGATTGCTATGGCAGCCCTAGGTCTAAATCAATGGTATTTCTAAACACCAGCAACATACATGTTTAAAAAAAATTTTTTTAAGGAGATTTTATTTATAACAGCATAACAAAAATAAACTAACAAAAATAAATTTCAAAAAATGTTAACACACATATAATTAAAAATAAACTAATGAGGTAAAAGGCTTGTAAACTGAAATGTGCAACTTTGCTGAAAGAAAATACAAACACAAAAAGATTTTTAAAAACCCTATATTCATTAATCGGAAGACTTAATATTTTTAAGATGTCAGTACTATCTAAAGCAAGTCACAGATTCAATGGAATCTCTACCAAAATCTCAATGATTTCTTTTGCAGAAATGGGGGGAAAAATCTATCCTAAAATTCACATGGGACCCTGAATACCCTAAACAATCTTGAACAATAAAAAACTAAAAGATCCCTGATTTCAAAACTTATTACAAACCTACAGTACTGGTATAAAGACTTATACAACAGTGGAACAGAATAGAAGGCCAATACATAAACCCTCAAATATATGATCAAATGATTTTTTTTTTATTTTTTTTTTAACGTTTATTTATTTTTGAGACAGAGAGAGACAGAGCATGAACGGGGGAGGGGCAGAGAGAGAGGGAGACACAGAATCGGAAGCAGGCTCCAGGCTCTGAGCCATCAGCCCAGAGCCCGATGCGGGGCTCGAACTCACGAACCGCGAGATCGTGACCTGAGCTGAAGTCGGACGCTTAACCGACTGAGCCACCCAGGCGCCCCATGATCAAATGATTTTTTGATAAGGGTGCCAAGGGAAGACCATCGAATGAGGAAATGACAATTTTTTCAACAAATGATACTGGGAAAAGATATTCACATGCAAAAGAATGAAGTTAGATGCCCACCTTATAACATATACAATAATTAATTCAAAATGGATTGAAGACCTAAACATAAACCTAAAACTAAAACTCCTAGAAGAAAGCATATGGAGCAGAGAGTTTGGCAATGGTTTCATGGGTATGACACCAAATGTACATGCAACAAAAGAAAACACAAATTGGAATACATCAAAATTTAAAATTTTTGAACAAGAACATAATGAAAAGGCAATCCACAGAATGGGAGAAAATATTTGCAAATCAAACGTCTGATAAGGGTTAATATTCAAAATATATAAAGACACTTCTACAACTCAACAAGAAAAAAAAACCTGATTAAAAACCAGGCAAAGATTTTGAATAGACACTTCTCCAAAGATGATATATAAATGTACATTAAGTACAAGAAAAGGTAGTCAACCTCACTTATCATTAGGGGAATGCAAATCAAAATTACAATTAAGATGCCACCTCACAACCCATTAGGATGGCTACTATCTCCCCCAAAAAGAAGAAAAAAAGTCAAAAGTAAAAAAAGCAAAGCTGATGATATGGTGAAATTAGAACTCTAGTGCCAGTGGAAACGTAAAATGGAGCGGCCACTACAGAAACAAAGTATGCTGTTCCACAAAAAAATGAAAGATAAATTTATCATATGATCCAACAATTCCACTTCTGGCCACCTATATACCCCCAAAAATTAAAAATAGGGACCTGAACAGATATTTATATACCCACATGTACAGCAGTTTTATTCACAACAGCCCAAAGGAGAAGCTATCCAGGTGTCCCTTGACAGATAATGGGTAAACAAAATATAGTGTATACACACAATGCAATATTATTCAGCCCTAGAAAGGGAGGATATTCTGACACATGCTACAACATGGAAAAACCTTAAAGACATCACAAAAGACAAATAGCATATGATTCCATTTATATGAGGTGCCTAGAGTAGTCACATTCATAGACAGAAAGTAGAATGGTGGTTGTCATGGGCTTGGTGGCAGGAGGGGACGGTTGTGAAATATAAAGCTATTACTTAGTGGATACTGAGTTTCAGTTTTGAGAGATGAAAAGTGTTATGAACATGGACAGTGTTGATGGTAAGCACAACAATGGGAAGGTACTTAGTGCCAATGAACTGCAAATTTTAAAATTATTTAAATAGTAAATTTTATGTTATGTATATTTCACCACAATAAAAATACGCACAAAAACTGTTTATAAAAAGGTTATAAGGGGGCGCCTGGGTGGCGCAGTCGGTTAAGCGTCCGACTTCAGCCAGGTCACGATCTCGCGATCCGTGAGTTCGAGCCCCGTGTCGGGCTCTGGGCTGATGGCTCAGAGCCTGGAGCCTGTTTCCGATTCTGTGTCTCCCTCTCTCTCTGCCCCTCCCCCGTTCATGCTCTGTCTCTCTCTGTCCCAAAAATAAATAAATGTTGAAAAAAAAAATTAAAAAAAAAAAAACAAAAAAAAAAGGTTATAAGGATTATAATATGTAATTTGTAGTACACAAATATGTAATTTATAATAGAAGTTTTATAACCTTTTTAATAAACAGCTTTTGTACATATTTCTATTGTAGTGAAATATATATAATATAATATTTACTTTTTTTAAAGTTTAGTTATTTATTTTGAGAGAGACAGAGGGCAAGTGGGGAAGGGGCAGAGAGAAAATTCAAAGCAGGCTTCGCAGCACCAGTGCAGAGGCCGAAGCGGGGCTTAAACTCATGAACTGCAAGATCATGACCTGAGCCGAAGTCTGATACTTAACCAACTGAGCCACTCAGGCACCCCATAAAGTTTACTATTTTAATCATTTTAAAAGTTACAGTTCATGTAAAGATATTTCTGAAGACCTAAACAAATAGAAAAAAACATTTAGTGGTATGTTCATAAACCTAGAAGGATCAATTTAAAATATATCAATCTCCCCGCATTACTTTATAGATTCAATACAATGCCAAAGATCAGAGCACACATAAAAGAAATAGAAACTAAAAAAACAATAGAATAGATCAATGAAAGCAGGAGCTGGTTCCTTGAATTAATTAATAAAATTGATAAATCTCTAACCAGACTTCTCAAAAAGAGAAGAGAAAAGACCCAAATAAATAAAATCACAAAAGAAGAGAGGAGAAATAACAACCACCATCACAGAGATACAAACACTTATAAGAGAATATTATGAAAAATTGTATGCCAACAAATTGGACAACCTGGAAAAAATAAATAAATTGCTAGAAACATATAAACTACCAAAACTGAAAAAGGAAGAAACAGAAACGTTGAACAGACAATCAGCAAACAGACCGAATCAGTAATCAAAATTATCCCAATTATCCCAAAACAAAAGTACAAAATTATCCCAAACAAAAGTACATGGGCTGATGGCTTCACAGGGGAATTCCAAAAAACATTTAAAAAAATTTTTTTAATGTTTATTTATTTTTGAGACAGAGACAGATGTGAGTGAGGGAGGGCAGAGGCAGAGAGGGAGACACAGAATCTGAAGCAGGCTCCAGGCTCTGAGTTGTCAGCACAGAGCCTGATGTGGGGCTTGAACTCACGAGCCATGATATCATGACCTGAGCCGAAGTCGGATGCCCAACTGACTGAGTCATCTGGGCGTCCCCAAAAAGAATTTAAAGAAGAGTTAATACCTATTCTTCTCAAACTATTCCAAAAAATAGAAATGGAAGAAAAACTTCCAAATTCAATCTATGAGACCAGCATTACCCTGATACCAAAACCAGACAAAGACTCCACTAAAAAAGAAAACTACAGGCCAAGGTCCTTGATGAACATGGAAGCAAAAATTCTCAGTAAAATACAAGCAAATTAAATCCAACAGTACATTAAAAGAATCATTTACCATGATCAAGTAGGATATATTCCTGGGTTGTAAGGGTGGTTCAGTATTTGCAAATCAATCACCATGATACACCACATGAATAAAGAAAGGAAAAGAACCAGGTGATCCTTTTAATGGATGAGAAACAGCACTTGACAAAGTATAACATCTATTATTGATAAAAATCCTCAAAAAAGTAGGTTTATGGGGAACATACCTCAACATAATAAAAGCCACATACAAAAAACCCAGAGCTAATATCATCTTCAATGGGGAAAAGCAGAGCTTTTCCTCTACAGTCAAGAACAAGACAGGGATGTCCACTTTCACCACTGCTACTTAACATAGTACTGGAAGTCCTAGCCATATTGATCAGACAACAAAAAGAAATGAAGGCATCCAAACTGGCAAGGAAGAAGTCAAACCTTTCATTATTTGCAGATGACATGATACTCTACACAGAAAACCAAAAAGACTTCACCAAAAAATTGCTAGAACTGACAGATGAACTCAGTAACGTCACACGATACCAAACAAACATACAGAAATCTACTGCATTTCTATACACCAATAATGAATCAACAGAAAGAGAAATCAAGGAATTAATCACATTTACAACTGCATCAAATACCATAAGATACGTAGGAATAACCCTATCCAAACAGGGGAAAGATCTGCACTCTGAAAAGTATAAAACACTGATGAAAGAAATTGTAGAGGACACAAAGAAAGAGAAAAACATTCCATGTTCATGGATTGGAAAAACAAATATTGTTAAAATGTCTATATTACCCAGAGCAATCCACACATTTACTGCAACCTCTATCATAATACCACCAGCATTTTTCACAGAGCTAGAACAAACAATCCTGATATTTGCAAGGCACTGCTAAAGACCCTGAATAACCAAAACAATCTTGACAAAGAAATGCAAAGCCGGAGGCATCATAATTCTGGACTTCAAGTTATATTACAAAGTTGTAGTGATTAAGACAGTATGGTACTGGCACAAAAACAGACACACAGATCAATATAACAGAAAAGAAAACCTAGAAATAAACCCTCAAATATATTGTCAACTAATCTTCAACAAAGCATAAAAGAGTATCCAATGGAAAAAAGACAGTCTCTTCAGTGTTGGAAGAACTGGACAGCAACATGCAGAAGAATGAAACTGGACCACTTTCTTATACTATACAGAAAAATAAATTCAAAATGGATGAAAGATCTAAATGTGAGACAGGAAGGGGTGCCTGGATGGCTCAGCCAGTTAAGCATCTGATTTTGGCTTGGGTCATGAACTCGCAGTTTGTGAGTTCGAGCCCGGCGATGGACTCTGTGCTGACAGCTCAGAGCCTGTAGCCCGTTTCGTATTCTGTGTCTACCTCTCTCTCTGCCCAACCCACTCGCCTTCTGTCTCTGTCTCTCTCAAAAATAAATAAACATTAAAAAATAAATTAAAAAATAAATAAGTAAATAAATGTGAGACAGGAAACCACCAAAATCCTACAGGAGAAAACAGGCAACAACCTCTCTGACCAAGGGCAGCAACTTCTCACTTGACATGTCTCCAGAGGCAAGGGAAACAAAAGCAAAAATAAACTACTGAGACTTCATCAAAATAAAAACCTTCTGTACAGTGAAGGAAACAATGAACCTGTGGAATGGGAGAAGATATTTGTAAATGACATATCAGATAAAGGGTTAGTATCCAAAATCTAAAAAGAACTTATAAAATTCAATACTCAAAAAACAAATAATCTAGTTAAAAATTGGAATAAGATATGAATAGATATTTTTCCAAAGAAGACATCCAGAAAGCTAACAGATGCATGAAAAAATGCTCAACATCACTCATCATCAGGGAAATACAAATCAAAACTACAATGAGATATCACCTCACACCTATCAAAAAGGCTAAAATTAACACAGGTATTTGTGAGGATGTAGAGAAAGTGGAACCGTCTTACATTGTTTATGGGAATACAAACGGTTGCAGCCACTGTGGAAGACTGTATGGAGATTTCTCAAAAAATTAAAAATATATCTATCCTACAATCTAGAAATTACACTATTAGATATTTACCCAAAGAAAACCAAAATACTAATTCTTTTTTTTTTTTTAAACGTTTATTTATTTTTGGGACAGAGAGAGACAGAGCATGAATGGGGAGGGGCAGAGAGAGAGGGAGACACAGAATCGGAAACAGGCTCCAGGCTCTGAGCCATCAGCCCAGAGCCCGACGCGGGGCTCGAACTCATGGACCGCGAGATCGTGACCTGGCTGAAGTCGGACGCTTAACCGACTGTGCCACCCAGGTGCCCCCAAAAATACTAATTCAAAGGGATACATGCACCTCAATATTTACAGCAGCATCAACAATAGCCAAATTATGAAAAGAGCCCAATTATACATCAACTGATGAGTAGATAAAGAACATGTGGTGAATATATATAATGGAATTGTTACTCAGCCATAAAAAAGAATGAAATCTTGCCATTTGCAAGGAAAACCAAGAAAAAGACTCTTAAGTATAGAGAACTGATGGTTATAGAAGGGGAGGAGGGAGGGAGTTGGTTAAACAGGTGATGGGGAGTAAGAGGGCACGTGTGATGAACACTGGGTGTTGTATATAAGTGTTGCATCAGTAAATTCTGTATCTAAAAGTTAAAAAAAAACACAAGAAAATGTTTATAATGTCTTCTTTTTTTAATTTAGAATTGAGCAAGCTGATTCTAACAATGTAAATGCAAAAGGGCCATGACAGTCCTAATAATTAAAAAAAACATAAAGGTCAGTAATAGACACCAAGAATTATTGTAAATCTTTAGAATTAAGGCTAGAGACAGACAAAGTGATCACTTGACCAGAATATAGAGTCTATAGGAAGGGCCAAGACAGTGGAGCAGCATGGACCTTTTTTTTGCTTCTCTCCTCCCAGAAATGCAGCTAGATCAACACCAAACCATCCTGCACACCTAGAAAACTGATTTGAGGATTAACATAACAATCTGCACAACCTGAATTACAGAACTCGGCAGGTATGTGGTGTGGAGAGGTGAACTAGGGGAGAGAGAAACCACGGAGCTGTTTTTGCTTGTGTAGAGAGGATGGAGATGGGAGGGGAGTACAGGAAAAGTACTCCCACCCCCCACCGAAAGCAGCTGGAGAGAAAAAGAACGAGTAGACTAAACAAAAAAGGGAGAAAAGAGAAAGGGACTACAAGGGATTGAAAAAAGGGAGAAAGGAGAGAATTTAAATTCCACTAAGACACTGGTGAAGTTCCGGGGGGGAAGGGCAAATCCCCAGAAGCAGACAACAAAGACAAAGGGGTCCTCAGGCCACAGGGAGAGAGGCAATTTCCCAGCTGAGAGGACATTTGGTAGAGGCTGTGCAGCCTCCCCACAGGCAAAGGTCCCAGCAGACCCCAGAGAACAGCCACATTCACTGGTGTTAGAATAAGGACATTAAGGGTGAAGCCTGGCACCAGATGTGTGTTGTGATTTACCATAATCCCTAAAACACTACTGCTCCATTATCACATGAAGTTTTTCTGGGGTGGGCTCACACCTGGCTACAGTCTCTGAGCATTTGCAGCAGCATGGTCACAAGAATGTTCCAGATGGCAGACCAGCACCCGGCCTTTGCTCGGCAAGACCCTCCCCCAGAGAGTCTGAGCAGGTCAAAGCTGCAGGGCCCTCAGAAGTGAGGGGTTTGGATACACAGCCCCGTCTGAAATTAAACGCAGAAGGGAGGTGCCGCCTGGCAGACCAATGGCTTGGTCACGGACAGATTAGAAGCAGGGAGTGGACAGAAGCTAGAGACAAAGCAGGGGTGCTTGATTGCTGGTAGGCAAGCACAGAGTTCTGACAGTAGAGACTAGGTAGCTGGGTGACACCATTTTCATCCTTCCCATACATATGCATAGCACCTACATGCACCAGAACAATCCACCCCAATAAACTAAGCAGTGCCACCTAGTGGAAAACGGAGCCACTACACCAAGCCCCTCGTGACTGAGCCAACTGTACTCTAGAGGAATAATGCAAATCTCTCCTCCTCCTTAGTTTATAAAGTATAAAGGGTTTCATAGTTTGACTTCCAGGGGAAACTGGATGTAATTTCAATTGTATATCATTCTGTTCACTGGTCCATCTATTCAATATTTTTTTCTTTTTCTTTTGTTTTCTTGAGTACATAAAAAGTTTTTATTTTCCATTTTATAAAAGAGATTTTTAATTTTTTTCTAATATGTTTTACTTTTTGTAAAATTTTTAAACTCTATTTTATGTTCACCATTTCATTTTATTCTATTGTATTCATTTATTTTAATTTTCAAATGTTTTCCTTTTTTTTCTTTTCTTTCCTTTTTTTTCTCTATTCTATCAAGCTTATTTCAACAACCAGACCAAACACGCCTAGGATCTAGATTCCTTGAATTGACTTCTTGTGTCATTTTGAATTTTTATTTTTTTTCTTCTTTATTTCATTAACTCTTTATATCCCTTCAAAATGGCAAAATGAAGGAGTTCACCCCAAATAACAGGTACGGACTTAATGAACACAGATACAAGCAAGATGTCTAAACCAGAATTTAGAATCACAATAATAAGAATACTAGGTGGGGTTGAAAAAAAAGCATAGAATTCCTTTCTACGGAGATTAAAAGAAATACAATCTAGTCAGGATGAAATTAAAAATGCTATCACCGAGATTCAATCTCAAACAGATGCCAAAATGGCATGGATGGATGAAGCAGAGCAGCAAATCAGTGATTTAGAAGATACAATCATGGAGAATAATGAAGCAAAGAAAAAAGAGGAAAACTAAGGCAAAAGAGCATAGTATAAGAATTAGAGAATTCAGTGACTCATTAAAAAGGTTTAATATCCAAATCATAGGGGTCCCTGAAAAGGAAGAGAGACAAAGGGTAGAAGGTTTATGTGAGCAAATCATAGTGGAAAACTTTCCTAACCTGGGGAAAGACACAGACATCAAAATCCAGGAAGCACAGAGAACTCCCATCAGATTCAACAAAAACCAACCATCAACAAGGCATAGCATAGTTAAAATTCACAAAATATTCAGACAAGAAAGAATCATGAAAGTACCAAAAGAAAAAAGTCCTTAACCTATAAGGGAAGACAGATCAGGTTCACAGCAGACCCATCCACGGAAACTTGGCAGGCCAGAAAGGAGTGGCAGGATATATTCAAAGTGCTGAACTGCAAAAATATGCAGCCAAGAATTCTTTAGCCAGCAAGGCTGTCATTCAAAATAGAAGGAGAGATAAAGAGTTTCCCAGGCAAACAAAAACTAAAGGAGTTCGTGACCACTAAACCAGCCCTGCAAGAAATTTTCAGAGGGACTCTCTGACGGGAGAAGAGATGAAAAACAAAACAAACAAAAAGCAACAAAGACTAGAAAGGACCAGAAAACACCATCAGAAACTCCAACTCTACAAGAAACATAATGTCAATAAATTCGTACCTTTCACTGCTCACTCTAAACGACAGTGGACTGAATGCTCCAATCAAAAGACATAGTGTAACAGAATGAATAACAAAACAAGATCCATCTATTTGCTGTTTACAAGAGACCCACTTTAGACCTAAAGACACCTTCAGTTTGAAAATAAGCAGATAGAGAATCATCTATCATGCTAATAGTCTCCAAAAGAAAGCAAGAGCAGCCATACTTATATCAAACAACCTAGATTTTAAAATAACTGTAACAAGAGATGAAGAAGGGCATTATATCATAATTAAGTGGTCTACCCACCAAGAAGATCTACAACTGTAAACATTTATGCTCCAAGCATGAGAGAAGCCAAATATGTAAATCAATTAATCAATATATAAATCAATGAATTACAAACATACAGAAACTCATTGATAATACTGCCATAATAGTAGGGAACTTCAACACCCTACTTACTGCAATGGATAGATTATCTAAATAGAAAATCAACAAGGAAACAATGGCTTTGAATGACACACTGGACCAGATTGACTTAACAGATATATTCAGAACATTTCATCCTAAAGCAACAGAATACACATTCTTCTCAAGTGCACATGGAACATTCTCCAGAATAGATTACATACTGGGACAAAAGTCAGCTCTCACCAAGTACAAAGAGATCGAGATCATACTATGCATATTTTCAGATCGTGACACTATGAAACCCAAAATCACCACAAGAAAAAATTTGGAAAGATAAATACTTGGAGACTAAAGAACATTCTACTAAAGAATGAATGGGCTAACCAAGAAGTTAAAAAAGAAATGAAAAAGTACATAGAAGCCAATGAAAATGTTAACACCACAGCCCAAAACCTCTGGGATGCAGCAAAGGAGGTCAAAAGAGGGAAGTATATAGCAATCCAGGCCTTCCTAAAGAAGGAGGAAAGATCTCAGATACATAACCTAACCTTATACCTTAAAGAGCTAGAAAAAGAACAGCAAATAAAACCCAAAACCAGCAGAAGACAGGAAATAATAAGATCAGAGCAGAAATCAATGCTATTGAAACCAAAATAATAGAATGGATCAATGAAACCAGAAGCTGGTTCTTTGAAAGAATTAACAAAATTGATAAATCCCTACCCAGTTTGATCAAAAAGAAAAAGGAAAGGACCCAAATAAATAAAATCAAGAATGAAGGAGGAGAGATCACAACCAAAACAGCAGAAATACAAACAATAATAATAGAATATTATGAGCAATTATATGCCAATAAAATGTCAATCTGGAAGATATGGACAAATTCCTAGAAACATATAAACTACCAAAACTGAAACAGGAAGAAATAGAAAATTTGGACAGACCCATAACTAGTGAAGAAATTGAATTAGTAATTAAAATCTCCCAAAAAACAAAAGAGTTCAGGGCCAGATGGCTTTCCAGGGGAAGTCTGCCAAACGTTTAAGGAAGAGTTAACACCTATTCTCTTGAAGCTGTTCCAAAAAATAGAAATGGAAGGAAAACTTCCAAACTCTTTCTATGAAGCCAGCATTACCTTGATTCCAAAACCAGACAAAGATCCCTCTAAAAAGGAGAACTACAGACCAATTTCTCTGATGAAAATGGATGCAAAAATCCTCAACAAGATACTAACCAACCGGATCCAACAATACATTAAAAGAATTATTCACCATTACCAAGTGGGATTTATACCCAGGATGCAGGGCTAGTTCAATATCTGCAAAACAATCAATGTGATACATCACATCAATCAAAGAAAGGTCAAGAATCACACAATCCTCTCATAAGATGAAGAGAAAGCATTTTACAAGATACAGCATCCTTTCTTGATAAAAACCCTCAAGAATATAGGTATACAAGGATCATACCTCAAGGGCATAAAAGCCATATATGAAAGACCCTCTGCTAATATCATCCTTAATGGGGAAAAACTGAGAGCTTTCCCCCTAAGGTCAAGAACACGACAGGGATGTCCACTCTCACCACTGTTATTCAACACTGTAATGGAAATCTTAGCCTCAGCAATCAGACAACACAGAGGAATAACAGGCATCCGACTCAGCAAGGAGGAAGTCAAACTTTCACTCTTCGCAGACAACATGATACTCTATATGGAAAACCCAAAAGATTCCACCAAAACACTGCTAGAACTGATCCATGAATTCAGCAAAATCAAAGCAAAGAAATCGGTTGCATTCCTATACACCAATAATGAATCAACAGAAAGAAAAATCAAGGAAAGGATCCCATTTATAACTGCACCAAACACCGTAAGATACCTAGGAATAAACCTAACCAAAGAGGTGAAAAATCTATACACTGAAAAGTATAGAAAGCTAATGAAAGAAACTGAAGAAGACAGAAAAAAATTGAAAAATATTCCCATGCTCATGGATTGGAAGAACAAATATTGTTAAAACAAATATTGTTAACGCTACCCAAAGCAATCTACATATTCACTGCAATCCCTATCAAGATAACACCAGCTTTCTTTACAGAGCTAGAACAAACAAGCCTAACATTTGTATGGAACCAGAAAAGACTCTGAATACCCAAAGCAATCCTGAAAAAGAACACCAAAGCTGGAGGCATCACAATTCCGAATTTCAAGCTGTATTACAAAGCTGTAATCATCAAGACAGTATGGTACTGGCACAAAAACAGACACTCTGTTCGATGGAACAGAATAGAGAACCCAGAAATGGACCCACAAACATATAGCTAACTAATCTTTGACAAAACAGAAAAGTATGTAAAATGGAATAAAGACAGTCTCTTCAGCAAGTGGTGCTGGGAAAACTGAACAGCAACATGCAGAAAAATGAACCTTGACAACTTTCTTACACCAAACACAAAAATAAACTCAAAATGGATGAAAGACCTAAACATAAGACAGGAAACCATGAAAATCCTAGAGGAGAAAGCAGGCAAAACCCTCTTTGACCTCAGCCACAGCAACTTCTTATTCAACACATCTCCAAAGGCAAAGGAAACAAAAGCAAAATGAACTATTGGGGTCTCATCAACATAAAAAGCTTCTGCACAGTGAAGGAAACAACCAACAAAACTAAAAGGTAACCAACGGAATGGGAGAAGACATTTACAAATGACATATCAAATAAAGAGTTAGTATCCAAAACCTATAAAGAACTTAACAAGCTCAATACCCAAAAAGCAAATAATCCAGTGAAGAAATGGGCAAAAGACATGAATAGACACTTCTTCACAGAAGACATCCAGATGGTGAACAGACACATGAAAAAATGCTCAACATCACTCATCATCCAGGAAATATAAATTAAAATCTCACACCAGTCATAATGGCTAAAATAAACAACTCAGACAACAACAGATGTTGGCGAGGATGTGGAGAAAGAGGATCTCTTTTGCACTGCTGGTGGGAATGCAAATTGGTGCAGCCACACTGAAAAAAAAACTGTACTGAGGTTCTTCAAAAAATTAAAAATAGAACCACCCTATGACCCAGTAATTGCACTACTAGGTATTTACCCAAGGGATACAGGTATGCTGTTTCGAAGGGACATGTACACCCCAATGTTTATAGCAGTGCTATCAACAATAGCCAAAGTATGGAAAGAGCCCAAATGTCCATTGACAGATGAATGGATTAAGAAGATGTGGTAGGGGCGCCTGGGTGGCGCAGTCGGTTGAGCGTCCGACTTCAGCCGGGTCACGATCTCGCGGTCCGTGAGTTCGAGCCCCGCGTCGGGCTCTGGGCTGATGGCTCAGAGCCTGGAGCCTGTTTCCGATTCTGTGTCTCCCTCTCTCTCTGCCCCTCCCCCATTCATGCTCTGTCTCTCTCTGTCCCAAAAAAAATAAATAAACGTTGAAAAAAAAAAAAAAAAGATGTGGTATATATATATACCATCGAATATTACTCAGAAATCAAAAAGAATGAAATCTTGCCATTTGCAACTACGTGGATGTAAGTAGAGGGCATTATGCTAAGCGCAATTAGCCAGTCAGAGAAAGACAAATATCATATGACTTTACTCATAAGAGGAATTTAAGATACAAAACAGATAAACATAAGGGAAGGGAAGCAAAAGTTATATAAAATCAAAAGGAGGGGAACAAAACATAAGAGACTCTTAAATACAAAGAACAAACTGAGGATTGCTAGAGGGGTTGTCAGTGTGGGGATGGGCTAAATGGGTAAGGGGCATTAGGGAGGACACTTGTTGGGATGATCACTGGGTGTTATACATGGGGGATGAATCACTGGAACCCACTCCTGAAATCATTATAGCACTATATGCTAACTAACTTGGATGTAAATAAACACATGCATACAAACATACATACATAAGATAGAGTCTACAAACCATGAATACATGGAACCTTCATTTATGTTAGAAAGTTTTGTAGACCAGTAGGAAAAAAACTGCTGTTTCAATAAAGTGTCTTAGAATAGGGTTTCCACATGGAGAAAAAAATGAAATTGGATTCCTACCTCAACCCATACAATTATGAATTCTAGGTAGATAAAGACTTTCCTATTACAAAAAAAAAAAAAAAAAAAAAAGACTACAACATTTTAAAGAATATTTTAGGACTACAGAGGCAGCTGGGTAGCTCAGTCAGTTAAGCGTCCAACTCCGGCTCAGGTCACAGCTCACGGTTTGTGGGTTCAAGCCCCACGTCGGGCTCTGGGCTGACAGCTCAGAGCCTGGAGCCTGCTTCTGATTCTGTGTCTCCCTCTCTCTCTCTGCCCCTACCCCACTCACACTCTGTCTGTCTCTCTGTCTCAAAAAAAGAAAAATAAAAAATAAAAATAAATTAAAATTAAAATTAAAAAAAGAATATTTTAGAGGACTCCAGAGAGGTAAAGATTCCATGAATAAGATAAAAAAGCACAAATCACAAAGTCTGTTCAGTTATACTACACTGCAATCAAGAATTATATTAATCAGGTAGGGGGTGGTTAAATAGTTGATGGGAATTAAGGAGTGCATTTGTTGTGATGAGCACTGGGAATTGTATGCAATTGTTTAATCACTATATTCTACACCTGAAACTAATATTACACTGTATATTAACTAACTGGAATTTAAATAAAAACTTTAAAAAAGAAAGAATTGTATTAAAAGATATCATAAAGATAGTGAAAAGGCAAGCCATAACCTACAAAAATATTTGCAACATATGTATCTGACAAAGAATTGGTATCTAGTAAAGATAACTCCTAAACATCAATAGATCCCAATACAGAAATGAACAAAGAACTTGAATAGGCACTTTACATTAAAAAAAAAAAAAAAAAAAAGAGTAACTGGTAAGTATGAGCAAAGTTGCTCAGCCAAGATTATTACTAATCTTGGACAAAAAAGCATATTAAAACTACAAACAGCTATCTTTTCACATCCACTAAATTTGCCCCAATTAAGAGATCAGAGAATATCACATCAGAAATGTGTACAACCAAAAGTGACTTAGACTTGGCCATTTAAATGATTTTTCCTGGATCTTTGAATCTTAACCAAGTGATTTTAAAACGCAGCAGTGGCTGAAGATCATTTATCATAGAGTGGCAATATGCTGATTAGACTGTTTCCATCAAAATACTACCACTGTGGCTCTTGTGACTAGCCTTTGATGCTTGATTACTTCCAAGCCTGTTCCTCTAACTTCCTATTACTTATACTCCCGATATTTTCCAAAAACTCCCTTGCTTAAGCTAGCAAATTCTATTTCTATCAGGTTTTATTTCTTGCAATCAAAAACTACTGGTACTTCAAGTTTCCCTTTCAATAGGAGATTCAAAAGGTTTCTGTTTTGAGTACAATGACATAATTCCTGGAAATCAAAATTCATTACATTTCTGTATTTGTGACTCTTTCTTTAGAAAACCACATGACAGCAAATGACTTTAAGACTTGATCTGAATATCCACTCACTACAAAAATTTCATCAGCATCAAAATCATGATAGCAAATGAAGTACCTAGCTCTTTCTCGGGCTGCATCCTCACGGGCTTTTTCCTTTTCTTGCCTCTGTTGTTCAATTCGGGCTTCTTGTTCTTTCCTTTTCATTAACAATTCTTCTACACGGGCCTGCCGTTCTGCCTCTAGTGCTCTTTTACGTTCCTATAGTCAGAAATGTTTTAAAATGTTAGAATTATGTGTAAAGTGAAAATGATTAAAGGTGGCACAGTTTTGACATAAATTTGGATATTCAAGTAGATCCTTACTACTAGGTAAACTTCACAGAATTAAAAAAAAATCAAGTATCAATGATAATCTGGTTTTCATATGCCATTTACCAGTATTACACATAATAAGCGCTCTCTGAAGCAGATACTATGTTATTCATAGTCTGTGAGAACCTAATATGTACTTTATGGTTAATCACTTCTATAGTCTTGTGTTTACAAATGGTTTCAAAAATACCGGAAAATAGGGGCGCCTGGGTGGCGCAGTCGGTTAAGCGTCGGACTTCAGCCAGGTCACGATCTCGCGGTCCGTGAGTTCGAGCCCCCCGTCGGGCTCTGGGCTGATGGCTCAGAGCCTGGAGCCTGTTTCCGATTCTGTGTCTCCCTCTCTCTCTGCCCCTCCCCCGTTCATGCTCTGTCTCTCTCTGTCCCAAAAATAAATAAACGTTGAAAAAAAAAATTAAAAAAAAAAAATACCAGAAAATGATGCAGAAAAGGTCATGAAGGAGTTAAATGGAAAAAAAAAGAAAAACTTTGTGGCAAGGAAAAAGGTATCATAATACAGCATAGTGGGTAAAAGAGTGGGCACTGGGTCAGATTCCCTGATTTTATTCCGTGATCCAATTATTTACCGGCTTAGGGACTCTGGTCTAGTTGTATTGTAACTGTGCCTTAGTTTTCTGTAAGACAAATAATAACATCACTAACATCTTCAGATATTGTAAAGAACAAATGAGGTAATACATAAAGAATACTTACCAGAGGGCCTAGCATATAGTAAATTCTCAGTAATTATTTATCATCCTCAACATTAAGGCAGAAGATACTTAATCAAAATACTGTGAAGTATTATGTCCTATGTACATTTTTGAACTACTAGGAGTACTTTGATAACTTTCACCATATTACTATCTGTACTGACACATTTTTTACTTGTGCACATAGTTTTATTTTTTGTGGTTGCCATTTTATTTTATTTTATTTTATTTTATTTTTTCTTTCCACTTTTTTTTTATTTATTTTTGGGACAGAGAGAGACAGAGCATGAACGGGGGAGGGGCAGAGAGAGAGGGAGACACAGAATCGGAAACAGGCTCCAGGCTCTGAGCCATCAGCCCAGAGCCCGACGGGGGGCTCGAACTCACGGACCGCGAGATCGTGACCTGGCTGAAGTTGGACGCTTAACCGACTGCGCCACCCAGGCGTCCCTGCGGTTGCCATTTTAAATACACTTTTTATATGAAGATTTTTTTTTATAAAATTCAGAAAAATTTTCAGTCATGTTTTTTTTTCTTTTTTTTTTCAGTCATGTTTTTAAAGATTTTGTTCCCATCAAAGTTCCTAATATCTTTGTTTTGTTTTGTTTCCAGAAAACCATTTGTTGACATTTTTATCTTATGTCCAATGCCTTTTAGTATCTTTTTCAACATATAAATCTCCATATTTACAAGTACAGAATTATGGGTAAATTCCAAGACTATCTTGAAATTATTATTCTTTGAGAAAAATGTATTATCACATCTTCATTTTCTCTTAATGATATTATTTTTCATTTCTATTATTTATTTTTCTCAAGTTTTTAATCATTTGGTGTTCATCACAGCAAATACACTCCTTAATCCCCACCACCTGTATTTCACCTATCCATTGCCCTATGCACCTCCCCTCTGGTAACCATCAGTTGGTTCTCTATAGTTAAGAGTCTGTTTCTTGGTTTTTTGTTTTTGTTTTTTATTTTTATTTTTTGCTCATTTGTTTCTTAAATTGCACATGAGTGAAATCATATGGTATTTGTCTTTCTCTGACTGCCTTATTTCACTTAGCATTATACCCTCTAGCTCCATCTAGGTCATTGCAAATGGCAAGATTTCATTCTTTGTTATGGCTGTTATGGCCATTGTATATATACCACACCTTCTTTATCTACTCATCAGCTGGCAGGTACTTGGGCTGCTTCCGTATCTTGGCTATTGTACATAATGCTGCTATAAACATAGGGGTGCACGTTTGAATTAGTGTTTTGTATTCTTTGCGTAAAAACCCAATAGTGCAATTTGCTGGATTATAGGGTAGTTCTATTTTTAACTTTTTGAGGAACCTCTATACTGTCTTCCAGAATGGCTGCACCAGTTTGCATTCCTACCAATAGTGAAAGAGGGTTCCTTTTTCTACACACCCTCACCAACACCTGTTGTTCCTTGTGCTGTTGATTTTAGCCATTCTGAGGGGTGTGAGGTGATATCTCATTGTCAGTTTGATTCGTATTTCCCTGATGATGAGTGATGATGAACATCTTTTTATGTCTCTGTTGGCCATCTGGATGTCATTTTTGGAAAAATGTCTTCATGTCTTGCTCATTTATTAACTGAATCATTTGATATTTGGGTGTTGTTAGTTCTTTCTATATATTGCATATTAACCCTTTGTGGATATGTCATTAACAAATACCTTCTCCCATTCCATAAACTGCCAATGCAGATTTTTTTTAACTGCAAATAAATGTGAGTTTAACAGGAATCTCTTTTGTTTATATTTTCTTCATTGTAAATAATTTTCTGTGCCAGACATTGTTGTTTTTAGTCTTAAAGAGTTTTTGAGATCTTATATATAGCTAGAAAAATTTCCACATATTATGCTTACTTAGTAATGAGAAGAGCTATAATCAATTAGTTCATGATTAGTATGCCTAACAGTAAAGAGTATATTTAAAATCTAACTGTATGCCTCCAGTAGTCTGTAATCTGCCACATATGCCTTCCAGAAATCAGTACATTCCCTGTAGTTCCCAATCCTTCCTTCCCTGGGCCCCCTCCAAAAAAAAAAAAAAAAAAAAAAAAAAAAGAAAAGGAAAAAGAAAAAAAGTAGGGACTTTTTAGCTTACTAGTTTAAAAAAGTTTTCTTCTGCTGGGGTAGATAGGGTTTCTTGTAGGTATGAAGTTACCATAGTGAGCTTAGTTAAGTATTAGAAGTATTCAGATGTCTCCTCAGTGTTCTCTTAAACTGCCTTAGTATTTTTTTTTCTGTCATTTACTGGGCACTTACTATGCTAAACACTTTGCTAAGTATTTACCCATATTAGCAATTTTAGTATCACAACAAACTGGGGGTCTTTATGGTAAAATAACTTGCACAAGGCTGTATAAGTAGTAATTAGGAGAACGTACCATCACTGTGTTCCATTAATCATAAAGACTAGGGGCCAGGGAGAGGCCATGTGAGCTACGTGGGGAATGGGAATGAATTAAAAAAAAAAAAATATGTCAATACAATCAAAGGCAGAAGAAACAACAGGTGTTGGTGAGGATGTCCAGAAAGGGGCACCCTCTTACACTGTTGGTGGGAATGCAAACTGGTACATCCATTCTGGGAAACACTATGGAGGTTCCTCAAAAAGTTAAAAATAGAATTACCCTATAATTCAGCAATTGCATTATTGGGTATTTACACAAAGAAAACAAAAACACTAATTCAAACATACACCACTATCTTTATATGAGCATTATTTACAATACCCAGGATATGGAAGCAGCCCAAGTGCCCATCAACTGATGAGTGGATAAAGATGTGGTGTATATATATATATATATATATATATATATATATATATATATACACAATGAAATATTATTCTGCTATAAAGAAGAACAAAATCTTGCCATTTGTGACAACATGGACTGAGCTTATAATGTTAAGGGAAGTTAAGTCAGTCAGAGAAAGACAAATATCATATGATTTCACTCATATGGGCAATTTAAGAAACCAAACACACAAAAGAAAGACAAAAAGAGAGAGAGACAAACCAATAACAGACTCTTAAGTATAGAGAACCAACTGATGGTTAACAGAGGAGAGGTGGGTGGAGGGATCGGTAAAATAGGTGGTGGGGATTAAGGAGTGCACTTGTGATGTGCGCTGGGGGATATATGAAATTATTGAATCACTATATAGTATACCTAAAACTAATATAACACTGTATGTTAACTTGAAATAAAATAAAACCTTAAAAAACTGTATCATGTGAAAACACAAGTTTCACAATAAAATACAATAAACTTAGATATTAAATATAAAGAATTAAACCAGAACTTTTCATTTCATATTTTGTAAAACCAAAAGTTTCAAAAATATGCTTTCAAAAATTATAAAATGGTCTTATAAATGAAATATATGGGTATATATAATTTATGTGTATGTACAATGTAGCCAAGTTGAATGTGTAAATATAATGCCAACTTTTGATCTTATTCATATATATAACAGATACTCCAATATTGTACCAATAGATATAACTGGACTTCAAAAAATATTCAATATTTTAATTTCTGTTTTTAATATAAATGGAAAAGATAACTGGTAACTATAGCTAATGAATAAAATTATTAAGTTCAGCTCATATTTTCCTTTCTAAAATTTAAGTTTCCTAAATATAGATAACTTTGTACCCCACATAAGCATTTTGCACAGTGCAAGAGTTCCATGAATATCTGCTAAATGAAGCATAACTTTAAAAAATAATAGGCATTATAAATCTATATACACACAAATAAAGAGTATCAACCTGCAGCAAATGAGTTAGAAAGATATTTAACCCTTAAGCCTTCTGAAACCTCTGAAACCCCCACAAACTTTGCTTATTCCAATCAGTATTTGTTTATGGAAGCCTAAGAATGGATACTGCTACCCCTATACGCTCTTTAGGCCTACAATTTAATGACTAGGGCAAAAGGACAGGCAGAATATCTAAGGAAATTGAACTTAAAACTAACCAATAATTTACATAACTAAAATGGCAAATTGAGAATATATGACAGCATATACTTAGTATTTTACTCACAAGAAAGAAGGGTCACAATTGCCTGTAACAGTTCATGGGAATGTTAAAAAGTACAATAGTGAAAGAAAAGCAGAGGACCTTACTATTATTGTATCTACAGAATGCTTGCCATTAGTGCCTTGCACATCTAGTAATGACTACCCGGTAAAAAATTTTTTTAATTATAAATAAGTTATACATTACCAGTGGACTTTTCTTTTTAATTTTTTTTAATATTTATTTATTTTTGAGAGAGAGACAGAGCATGAGCAGGGGAGGGGCAGAGAAAGAGGGACACACAGAACCCAAAGCAGGCTCCAGGCTTTGAGCTGTCAGCACAGAGCCCAACACGGGACTTGAACTCACAAACCGCGAGATCATGACCTGAGATGAAGATGCTTAACTGACTGAGCCACCCAGGCACCCCAAAGGACTTTTCTAATATCAGTATAGGTTGACTATGGGTTTTTAATTTTTCATTGAAAATTAAATCCGTAGGAAATTTCCAAATTTTTTAAATGTTTATTTATTTTGAGAGAGAGAGAGTGTGTGAGCAGGAGAGAGGCAGAGAGAAAGGAGAGAGAAAATCCCAAGCAGGCTCCATGCTGTCAGCACAGAGCCTGACACAGGGCTCAATTCCACAACTGTGAGATCATGACCAGAGCTGAAATCCGATGTTCAATTTACTGAACCACCTTGGCACCCCTTTAATAAGAAAAATAATTCTAAGAAGTCAAAACAAATTTAAAGTGAAATTCCTTACTACTTTCAGGAAAGAACTGCTTTCCTTCTGGCTTTAATAAATGTCCCAATTTGTGAAATAAGAGTCATTATTTTGTTTTTAATGTTTATTTATTTTTGAGAGAGAGAGACACAGAGTGCAAGCAGGGAAGGGGCAGAGAGAGAGGGAGACACAGAACCCAAAGCAGGCTGCAGGCTCTAAGCTGTCAGCAGAGCCTGACGCAGGGCTCAAACCCACAAACTGTGAGATCACAACCTGAGCTGAAGTAGGATGCTTAACCTACTGAGCCATCCAGGCGCCCCAAGAGTCATCATTTTTAAATGGAAGATAACTATATATTTCAAATCTTCAGATCTATAAAGTGAATGCAAAAAAATGAAGCTAAGATGTCTATTCAAAATATGCAATATTACTCATATATTTCCCTTCCTACCAACAGAGTTAATCTGTAGCTCATACATAGCTCTACAACACTTTTCACATTGTGTTGTATTGTTTGCCATAAGGCAAGGATTGTGTCTTAATTATATCTGAATTATTAATGCCTAATGGTTCTTCAAAAATAACACATAATTTACAAAACATAATGATTTTTATAAAACGGTCCCAAGCAGAGAAATAGCACTCATACTGAAAAGACATCTCTTATTAAAACTTCAAATTTCCTGTTTTATTTACTCATTTAATTAGTTTATAGAGAAGCAACTTATAAATAATAAAAATAAAAACTTTTGTTGCTCCTTAGAGAAGAAAATCTTAAGTTTTTCAAACAGAATCATTGCGTATTTTTTTAACATAAATTAGCTTAGAACTCAGATTAAAATAAGACACTGAACTGAAATCAAATAGGGATCAGGGATGAATATAGGAATGCCTGCCAATACCCACAAATAGTAGAGAATAATCAATGAACTTTTAAAAATGTATTGATATTTTAACTTCCTAAAACCACCAGTAACATAAAGAAGCAGGAGAGGCACCTGGGTGACTCAGCTCAGGTCATGATCTTGCAGTCTGTGAGTTCAAGCCTCATGTCGGGCTCTGTGCTGACAACTCAGAGCCTGGAGCCTGCTTGGGATTCTGTGTCTTCCTCTCTCTCTGCCCCTCCCCGACTCACAATCGGTCTCTCTCTCTCTCTCTCACAAATAAACATTGAAAAAAAATTTAAAAAAAAGAAGCATGAAGTATTAATAACATCTCTAATCTTTAACATAACAAAGCTCTGCATGACCTGTTCCCTAACTCTAGAGAGTGTACTCTCCTATGTCTCCTGCATGGAATGCCTACTTCTCATTGTTTGCTTCTATCTTACTGTTTTCAAATCTCAGCTGAGGGACCATCTTCTCTAGGAAGCTTTACCTCACTTTTTCATCTCTTTGCCACTCTCAGTTTGAGTATGGTGTTTTCCTCTGTGCTTCCAAGAATGCCACTGCTGTTATACTGATCCTAAAGGATTAAGATTTGTTTATATACGTCTCCCCATTGAGAACAATGATGTATCCTTTTCATGTCCTTGAATCTAGCACAACATATGGCTTATAGTAGTAATTCAATAAATGATCACTGAATGAACAAATAAACATTGGTCATAATAAAGTATGTCCTCACTTATATTTGAACACTGCAAAATTTGTTCTCTACATCAAAAGTGTCAAGTCCTTATTTCTAGCCTGTACAAAGAGGTTTTCTCCTCCTCTTCCCATGGAGAAGTGCCTTGTCTTTGAAGATGTTCTCAATGGTGTGGAGATGGCCCTTGCAGCCAGCATGTAGGTGGTCATGGTTCCAGATGGAAACCTGTAGCAACACTTGACCTCAAAAGCCATCTTGGTACTGGATTCCCTTCAGGACTTCCAGCCAAAGCTGTTCAGTTTGCAGACCTATGAATAAGCTGCCCACCATGCACTCTGGGCACCACGGCCACTGCACCCATTCAGGTGACCCATGCCACCCAGGAAATCACCATGTGAGCAGTCCTTCCAGCCCATGAGGTTGGCCTTCTCATCCCTAGTGGGCTTGACTTACTCTGGCTAGTGCTGACAAATCATAATGACACAGTTGAGAAACAGCAGAGATAGTCCAAAAGAGAGATCAAAGTACTCATGTACATAATCATATAGAATATGTAAGTGATCATACAATGTCATTATATTTAAATAACCATGTAATAGTCATATATGACAAATATACATACATACATGGTTGCATGTGGGTGCTTGTGTACGTATATATGTGTATGTATTTACACATGCACACATATATATGTAAAATACTTCCTTTTCTAAGACAAAATAAAATTACATTTGTGTTCATTTCTTTTCCTTTTTAGTTTTTCTAAACCCTGGCTGAAAAATGTAAAATATGTGTACATATATGTATATGCTTACCCATATGTATGTATGTTATATTTATGTATTTCCTATACCACTTTAGTCTTTTTAAGTGTTGGTTTTAATGTGCCATATCAACTGATAAAAGTGAGATGGTAATTGTATTTGGTTTGCAATTGAGTGGAAAAGCCATGTCATCAATAAGTCCTAAGAAATCATCCTCCTTATTAGTAAAATTGAGTATTTCTGTGCCCTCAAAATCTCTCTGTGGACCTCTACTCAAAGGCCAACTCTGCACCATACCATTAGAAGTTTCTTTTCAGTGTGAACATAACTGTAATTTATATCTTACATGTAGGTGCATGTCCACATGTGAGGATACTTTCTACCTCAAAATCATCCCCCTCCTCTAAAAAACATTTATTTTTCTTTTTTTTTTTTTTAATTTTTTTTTTTCAACGTTTATTTATTTTTGGGACAGAGAGAGACAGAGCATGAATGGGGGAGGGGCAGAGAGAGAGGGAGACACAGAATCGGAAACAGGCTCCAGGCTCTGAGCCATCAGCCCAGAGCCCGACGTGGGGCTCGAACTCACGGACCGCGAGATCGGGACCTGGCTGAAGTCGGGCGCTTAACCGACTGCGCCACCCAGGCGCCCCAAAACATTTATTTTTCTAATACAGTCTTTGATGCAAATATAATGTGAATTCAGAAAGCATACTTAATATGACCCAGAGCCTTAGCACATTTTTAGAATAATTTACCGGACATTTACACTTTGGCAACAAACCTCTCTTTAACAATGGGAAAACTGAGAAAGGCATTGATTTGCGAAAAACACAATCACAGGGTGCACCCTGCCTGCTGGTCTCATTGAGCTAATATATTCAACTGTGAGTTGTAAGAAAATGATGGTAATGTATACAATTTTGGGGAGGGTTGGTCATCTGTTGACTGTTGCCTCTGACTGTTGAACAGTTTTATATCTGTTTAGCAAATTCATTTCAACATTACTGATCACCCACGTATGGGTCTATTCTTTGAATTCTCCCTCACACTGGTTGTAACATCTTACTGGATCCCTCACCAATTAATTGAGTTGAATAAAATCTTTGACACCAGTTTAAAGAAACAAACAAACAAACAAAAATGTCAAGTCCTAAAAGAGTCTTGTGGGCAAGACTTTCTACTAAGTAAGATCTAAAATAGTTTATAAACATTAGTACAGTTCTTCCTATCCTGAAAACGGTACCTAAATTAGGGTTCACTACAGAGGTCAAGAGCCAAGCAATTAAAGTATCTGATGATATTGCCCAATAAATGACAGATGTTCCTTGTCATAAGCATAAAGATTGCCCAGTTCTGTAAGGCTACCTATACTCAATCAAACACATTCCTTTTTTAAATGGAAGAAGCTTGTTCTTACAAAGCCCAATTAGAAAAGAATAGATAATAATCTGTCCAATTTAGTCCTTCATCTGGTTGAGATTAGAGATTCAGACTCTATGACTGCTATGTACTGACGAAAGCACCGATTACCTTATCTAAAGGGGTACACATTGTCTTTTGGCAATCAGACCTCATATTTCCACAGTGCTATACTAAATGAGGCACCCTTGGGTCAGAGATTAGGTGTCACTCCATTTTGGATCATCAGCACCTAGCTCAGAGCCTAGAATACAGCAGGTGCTCAATAACTGCTTGCCGAATAAATTCTACCTGAACAGCTTCATCACGTGCTTGTTTTTCTTCCTGTCTTCGCTGACGTTCTTCCTGTAATTCATTAAGCCTCTGCTCGTATTCCTTCAATTTTGATAAGACATCATGGCGCTTATTCTGGGCTTCAAGGGTATTTATGAAGGCAATTTCATTTACCTTCAATAAAAACAAAGAAAAGGAGTTTCAAATCAAGTTAAGTCTAAGACACACCACAAAAATAAGAAACCCCACAGCAGTCATTATATAAAAATATAAACCACTAATAAGGAAGAAAACAAAAATTAAATATGGGTCTTTTCCTTTAATATTTACCTCAAAATGGATAATAATCCAGTGTATATAACAAATCCATTGGCCTTAGTAAGAAGTAATTTAGAATAAAGATCTGCCAATGAAATAGCTTTAGGTCAAGTAATGAATTAAGATTCTTACAAAAACATCTTGTGAAGTTCTACTTATTTCATTATGATTGCAATTATATAAATTACATTAAGACTTAAGTAGGTATGTACATGTTTTTCTAATGAGTTTGAGAAGACAAAACTTAAAGTGAGCATCACATCATTTTCCTTCAACATATACCAAATGCGTGACAATTAGGAACAAGATAGTGGAAAATGCACTACACCTCGACTTCACATATATTGATACTTACCAGCCAAGTTTTGCTAGAAAGTGAAGTTTTATGAGTAAAGTTTAGCTAAAGATAAAGCAGGGAAATGTCAGTTGGGATCAAATTTCTCATTCTTGAAAGCCAGAGGGAAGGCATGCTGCAGTGAAAATGATGGACTAAAACAGGGAAGTAAACACTGGGACTGACTCTGACAGAAGAACAGACTCCAGGAATCCATGCTGAATGGAATAAAACCTATCACTAGATAAGTTATACATCTCAGACAAGAATTTGAATACAGTTCTACCCAAGGTTTCCCACTTATCTTGCCACGTGGCCTCTTTTTTAAGTAGGATAATAACAAAACCATCCCTCAAACTGTACTAAAAGTATAAGGCAAACAGCAGTACTGAAGGAAAATGAATCATACTGTATCATGGCTCACACATTAAGCATAATCAAGATGAAAGAAAAAGAAATGGGACTTAATGTTCTAGACAAAAATAAGTAAAATAAAATTAGAAAAGTGAGCAAAAGTTAAATAATTTCAATCTGTGATGTTGGTCAAAGGGTACAAAGTCTCAATGATGGAAGATGAATAAGTTTTAGAGACGTGCAGCATGATCATGACACTTAACAATACTGTATTCTTGAAATGTGCTAAGAAGAGAGATCTTAAATCTTTTCAGCACATATGCAAACATACAAATGATAACTAAGGAGAGGTGATAGATATGTTAGTTAGCTGGGTTGTGATCATTCCACAATGTGTATGTATATTAAAATGAGTTGTAAACCTTAATATATATAATTTTGATGTGTCAATGATATTTCAATAAAGCTATAAATAAATAATAGATAAGAAGTTAACTAGAAACTAAAAAAACCCAATCTGAAAGAAAACAAAACCCACGAAACACCAGAAAATACCCTAGGCAAACTTTGTAATATAGAAGTTAACAAAAACCTGAATTTAAAGGTAGAAAAAAATGACAAAACAACATAACAATAAAAGATTAGAAAGCTAAGGAAACAAACTGAGGACAAAAGTAACACCATCATAGAATTAACTGAATTAGAACAAGCATGGAACAAATAAAGATGGCAAAAAAATAAATCGCTAAGTCTTTTGATAAGTTAATGCAGAATTTAAAAACGAAAATTTATGTATCAGTAACAAGCTTTTAATATAAAGAACAAATGAAGATGGCCTAATATAAGCATGAATAACATCTATAATTAAAAAAGACAAAAGAAAATGTTGCAACATATAATACAAAAAATTTTCCATGAAAAAAAAAGCAAATTGAGAACTTAAAGAAGCCATGTTGTCATGAAAAAATTTTCAGAAAATCGGTACCAAGAATATCCATATTAAATTACAAAACACTAAGGAAAAAGAATAACTCTTCTAAGCTTCTAAGCAGTAAATGCAAATCACCTATAAGAAGAGGGAAAAAAAAAAAAATCAGTTGGGCCTCAGGCTTCTCCCCAGAAGTAGTTAATGCTAAAGAAAATAAAACCTACAAAATTTTGAAGGAAAACCATTTTGAACTATGTAACTGATCTCTAGCCAAAATGTATTCAGATAGAAATGCCACACAGCCCAGGGCAACTGGGTGGTTCAGTCAGTTAAAAGTCCGGCTCCATTTTGGCTCAGGTCATGATATCATGGTTCCTGAGATCGAGCTCCGTGTTGGGTTCTGTGCTAACAGCAGGAAGCTTGCTTGGAATTCTCTCTCCCTCTCCCTCTCTGCCCCTCCCCCACTCACACGTGTGTGCCTTCTCTCAAAAATATATAAACTTTAAAACTATTAAATTTTTTTTAACGTTTATTTATTTTTGAGAGAGAGGGAGACAGAGAGAGAGAGAGAGAGAATGCAAGCAGGGGTGGGCAGAGAGGGGGAGATAGAATCTGAAAGACTCCAGGCTAGGAGCTGTCAGCACAAAGCCCAACACAAGGCTCGAACCCACAAACCATGAGAACATGACCCGGGCCGAAGTCAGACACCCAACCAACTGAGCCACCCAGGCGCCCCAAGACTAGCTTATCTTTTAAAACAACAACAGTAACAACAGTGAATCAAACTATATGATCAAAACTTTTCCACGTCTAAATGAATGGGAAACTAGAGATATCATTATCTGAAATATGTATTTCAGGAAGTAGATGGTTTGGAAGATAGAGGTGGTGAGCTGATGAGTTACACTGAAAGCCATCACCAAGCAATAGATAACTGAATCCAAAGATCAACTGTGCCCCTACAAAACAAGCCTCAGAAAGACTGAAGTCATGCCATGCATCTTTTCTGATCAAACTCTATGAAATTAGAACTCAACCACAAGAAAAAATCTAGAAAAAACACAAATACTACAGAAGTTAAATAACATACTACAAAACAATGAATGGGTCAACCAAGAAATCAAAGAGGAAATCAAAAAACCTGGAGATAAATGAAAACAGGACAGTCCAAAATCTTGGGATATAGAAAGAGCTATTTTAGGAGGGAAGTTTAAAGAAATACAGGCCTATCTCAATAAGTAAGAAAAACCTCAAATACCCTAACCTTCTGCCTAAAGGAGCTAGAAAAAGAACAACAAACAAAATTCAAAGCCAGTAGAAGGAATGAAATAACAAAGATTGCAGCAGAAATAAATTCAATAAAAACCAAAAAAAAAAAAAAAAAAAATCAGAACAAAACAAAACACAGAACAGAGTAATGAAACCAGGAGCTCATTGTTTGAAAACATTATCAAAATTGGTAAACCTTTAGCCAGACTCATCAGAAAAAAGAAAAAAAAAAAAAGGACCACACTGGACAATCTCGAAGAAATTGATAAATTCCTAGAAACCTATAACCTGCCAAAACTCATTCAGGAAGTAATAGAAAATTTGAACTGACAGATTACAGGCAATGAAATTTAAACATTTAAGTAAGGATTAAAACCTGTACTTCTCAAACTATTCTAAAAAAACAGAAGAGTTAAAAAAGCTTCCAAATTCATTCCATGAGGCCAGAATTACCCTGTTACCAAAACCAATACCAGACAACACAAAAAAAGAGAACAGGGGAGTATCTCTGATGAACACACATGCAAAAATCTTCAACAAAATATTAGTGAATCCAACAATACATTAAAAATAACATTCACCACGATCAAGTGGGATTTATTCCTGGGATGGAAGAATGGTTCAATATTCACAAATTAGGGGCACCTGGGTGGCTCAGCTAGTTAAGCAACCGACTTTAGCCCAAGTCATGATCTTGAGATCCGTAGGTTCAAGCCCCACGTCAGGCACTGTGCTGACAGCTCACAGTCTGGAGCCTGCTCAGGATTCTCTGTCTCCCTCTCTCTCTGCCCCTCCTCCTGCTCACACTCTGTCTCTCAAAAATAAATAATAAACATTAAAAAAAAATGGCTCAATATTCACAAATCAATTAACGTGATACATCACATCAACAAAAGAAAGAATAAAAACTGTATGATCATTTCAAAAGATGAAGAAAAAGCATTTGATAAAGTACAATATCCACTTGTAATAAAAACTCTCAACACAGTAGTTTTACAGGGAATATACCTCAACATAATAAAGGCCATCTATGAAAAACCTACAGCTAACATCATACTCAATGGTGAAAAGCTAAGGTCAGGAACAAGACGGGATGTCTACTCTCACCACTTTTATTCAACATAGACCTGGAAGCCTTAGCCACAGGAATCAGGCAACAAAAAGAAATAAAAGGCATCCAAATTGGTAAGGAAAAATTGTAACATTCACTACTTGCAGATAACATGATACTACATATAGAAAACCCTAAAGACTCGACAAAAAGAACTACTAGAACTGATAAATGAATTCAGTAAGGTCACAGGATACAAAATCAATACATAGAAATCCATTGAATTTCTATACACGAAGAATTTCTATGAAGTAGCAGAAAAATAAATTAAGAAAATAATCTCATTTATAAGTGTACCACAAATAATAAAATACCTGGTAATAAACTTAGCCAAAAAGGTGAAAGACCTTCTGAAAACTATAAAATAGTGATAAATTGAAGATGACACAAACGGAAAGATAGTCCATGCTCATGGATTGGGAGAAGAAATATTGTTCAAATGCCCTTATTACCCAAAGCAATCTACAGATTTTATGCAATCACTAGCAAACTACCAACAGCATTTTTAATAGAACTAGAACAAATAACCCTAAAATGTGTATGTAACCACATCAGGTCTCAGATAAACAAAGCAATCTTGAAAAAAAAGAATGAAACTGGAGATACCACAATCCCAGATTTCTAGGTATAATATAAAGCTGTAGAAATCAAAACACTATGGTACAAATACACACACACACACACACACACACACACACACACACACACAAAACCACACAGATCAGTAGAACAGAAGAGAGAGCCCAGAAATAAACCCATGATTATACAATGGAACCAAGAATATACATTGGAAAAAAGAGTCTCTTCAACAAATGGTGCTGGAAACTGGACAGCTACATGCTAGCAAATGAAACTGGACCACTTTCTTACAAACTCAAGATTAAAGACCTAAATGTAAGACCTGAAACCATAAAAATTCTAGAGGAGAGTATAGGGAATAACTTCTCTGATATCAGTTGTGGTAACATTTTTCTAAATATACCTCCCAAGGGAAGGGAAATAAAAACAAAAATAAACTATTGGAACTATATCAAATTTAAAAGCTTCTCAAAGAAATCTATACATTTAATCCAAACCCTATCAAAATACCACCAGCATTTTTCACAGAGTTTGAACAAACAATCCTAAAATTTGCATGGAACCACAAACACCCCAAATACCCAAAGCAATCTTGAAAAAGAAATGCAAAGCTGGAAGCATCACAATTTTGGATTTCAAGTTATATTACAAAGCTAAAGTGATGAAGACAGTATGGTACTGGCACAAAAATAGACACATAGATCAATAGAACGGAATAGAAAACCCAGAAATGAACTCACTATATGGGTAATTAATCTTCAATAAAGCAGGAAAGAAAATCCAATGGAAAAAAGACAGTCTCTTCAACAAATGGTACTGGGAAAACTGGACAGCAACATGCAAAAGAATGAAACTGGACCACCTCCTTACACCATACACAAACATAAATTCAAAATGGATGAAAAACCTGAATGTGAGAGCTGAAAAACCATAAAAATCTTAGTAGAGAACACAGGCAATAACCTCTTTGACATCAGCCACAGCAACGTCCAACTAGATACATTTCCCAAGGCAAGGAAAACAAAAGCAAAAATAAACTCTGAGATCTCATCAAAATAAAAAGCTTCTATACAGTGAAGAAAACAATCAATAAAGCTAAAACACAACCTATGGAATGGGAGAATATATTTGGAAATGACATCTCTGATAAAGGGTTACTATCCAAAACATATTAAAAACTTATAAAATTCAACATCCAAAAAATGAATACCTCAATTAAAAAGTGGGCAGAGGACATAAATAGGCATTTTTTCCAAAGAAGACATCCAGATGGCAACAGACACATGAAGATGCTCAACATCACTGATCATCAGGGAAATACAAATCAAAACTACAATGAGAAGCACCTCACACCTGTCAGAATGGCTAACATCAACAACACAAGAAATAATAGATATTCACAAGATTGTGGAGAAAGCAGAACCCTCTTGCACTGTTGGTGGGAATATAAACTGGTGCAGCCACTTTGGAAGACAGTATGGAGATTCCTCAAAAAGTTAAAAATAGAACTACCCTACAACCCAGCAATTATGCTACTAGGTATTTACCCAAAGAATACAAAAATACTAATTCAAAGGGATATGTGAACCACAATGCTTATAGCAGCATTATGTACAATAGCCAAATACAGTAATAGCCCAGTGTCCACAGACTGATGAATGGATAATGAAGATGTGATGTATATAGGGAAAATTGAATATTACTCAACCATAAATAAGAATAAAATCTTGCCATCTGCAATGACATGGATGGAACTAGAGACTATTATGTTAGGTGAACATAAGTCAGAGAAAGACAAATACCAAATTACTTCACTCATATGTGGAATTTAAGAAACAAATGAGAAAAGGAAAAAAAAAAACAGATAAAGTGAGAGAGACAAAGAAACAGATTCTAAATTATAGAGAACAGACAGTTACTAGAGGGGAGGATGGGTAGAGGGATGGGTGAAACAGGTGATGGGAATAAGGAGTGCACTGGTTGTGATGAGCACCAGGTATTGTATGCAAGTGTTGAATCACTATGTTGTACACCTGAAACTAATCTTACACAGTATGTTAATTGGAATTTAAATAAAAACTTAAATAAGAAAAAACAAAGTTTCTGCAAAGCAAACAACAAAACTAAAAGACAACCTACTGAATGGTAGAAGATATTTGCAAATGACATATCCAACAAAGGGTTAATATCCAATATACATAGGAATTCATACAACATCCCCAAAAACAAATAATCTAATTAAAAACTGGGCAGAAGACATGAACAGACATTCCTCCAAAGAAGACATACAACATGGCCAACAGACATATGAAAAGTTGTTCAACAGCACTAATATTCAGGGGTACACAAATGAAAACCACAATGAGATATCACCTCACACCTGTCACAAAGGTTAAAATCAAAAACACAAGAAGCAACAAGTGTTGGAGAGGATGTGGAGAAAAAGGAACCCTCCATTCACTGTTCGTGGGAGTGTAAACTGGTATAGCCACTGTGGAAAACAGCACGGAGGTTCCTCAAAAAATTAAAAATTACCATATGATCCAGTAATCCTAGTACTCCTAGTACTGGGTATTTACCCAAAGAATCTGAAAACACTGATTCAAAAAGATATATGTACTCTTATGTTCATTGCAGCATTTTTTACAGTATCTACATTATGGAAGCAACCCAAGTGTCCACTGATAGATGAATAGGTAAAGGATATGTAGTATTTATATACAATGGAATATTACTCAGCCATAAAAAGGATTGAAACCTTGCCATTTGCAACAGCATGGATGGATCCAGAGGGTATTATGCTAAGCGAAAGTAGTCAGAAAAAGATAAATACTATATGATTTCACTTCTATGTGGAATTTAAGAAACAAAGCAAATGAAAAAAAGAGAGAAACAAAAAAACAGACACTTAGAGAACAATCAGGTGGCTGCCAGAGGGCAGCTGGGTAGGGGAATAGGTGAAACATGTGAAGGGGATTAAAAGTACACTTATCATGATGAGCAGTGAGTAATGTATAGAATTGTTAAACCACTATATTGTACACCTGAAATTATTGTACACCTGTATGTTATTTAAATGGGAATTAAAATTCAAAACAAATATTCCCAAACATCAAAAGAAATAAAAGTAAAGATTAGGGGTTGGGGCTAAAGATGCAAATCTAGGAGTCACTAGAGAGATGACAGTTAAAGCAAGATAATGATTGTCATACTCGAGGAAAAGAACAAGTGAAATGGGCTGAAGTCAGTAAAACTTAGGCATTAAATGAAAAAGGAAAGACAGTAAAGGATTAGTTAGAAAACATAAAGAAAATCAAGGTAGTGCAGAATATTCTAGAAAATGTTATTTCACGGGATTCATAATGGAAAGATTCAGAAAAGTCTTTTAAACTTAGTGATAACATTCTATACTACGGTGATACTATTCTATGTATGTATTCTATGTATAGCATAGAGGGAAAATGGTATTATAAAAAATTCAAGAAGATATGGGTGATGAGGTGGTGAAAATCAGCTCAGCCCACTCTTTCCAAGGAATCTGCAGATTCACAAAAGGCCAGAATAGATAATCTGCAGAACTGGAGTATACAAGTAGGTAGTCTAGAGGAAAAAAAGCAAAGGAGTAGGCACAAGAAGTAATGAAGCAAATTCAAAGAGCAGGCAAGAGGACATAGCACATGGAAGAGGGCTACTGCCAGAAATCAGGAAAAGGAGATCTATTCCTCATAAAAAAATTAAAGTCTACTGTAATAATGAGTAGATGTTCCAAGTGAAAAAATCGGGTCCTGATTAATGTAGGTTATAATAATAGTCACTATCAACTAAACAGTGGATGTTTTGCTTTCAACCATGTATATACCCCAAAAATAAGGAATTTGAAATGACTATTAACTTACTTCACAAACTCACAGAAGGTGTATATGAGATAAAAATTATATCTTGATTATATAACAGGACTAAAATGAATATATTTGGTACATGTCTCAAGGAAATTACATTTCTAGTAGACCTTAAGAATATTTTTAAGGCCAGAAAAAGCAACCACCTTAAACAACTAAAAAATTAGGGAAATACATAAAACATATCAAATTCAATTAATGTAATACAGAAAATATCAAGAGAACAAAAACTATATTATTTTGCAATAGATGCAGAAAAGCATTTGACAAAATCCAACACCCTTTTATGATACAAACATGCAACAAAATAGGAATAAAAAGGAACTTCCTCAATCTGATGAAAGGCATCTATGAAAACCCCACACCTAACATCATACTTTATGATAAAAGACTAAATACTTCATCTAAAGACTGGGAATAAGACAAGGATGTCATGTCCACATTTACCACTTCAACACTGTATTTCAGGTTCTACCTAGAACAAAAAGCAAGAAAAACAAATCAAAGACATTCAGGTTGGAAAAGAAGTAAAAGTGTATCTATTCGCAGATAACATGATCTTGGAGACAGAAAATCCTAAAGAATCCACTAAAAAGCTATTAGAAGTAAAGAGCCAGTTCAAACAAAGCTGTAAGAAACATGATCAACATATAAAATTCAACTCTATTTCTGTACACGAGCAGTAAACAATCTGAAAATGAAGTTAAGAAAACAATTTCATTCTGTTTGATCCCTGAGAAATATTCCATTGTGTGTGTGTGTGTGTGTGTGTGTGTGTGTGTGTGTGTGTGTATCCACCCACATCTTCCTTATCCATTCATCAGTCAATGGACATTTGGGCTCTTTCCATAATTTGGCTATTGTTGATAGTACTGCTACAAACACTGGTGTGCATGTGCCCCTTCGAATCAGCATCTTGGTATCCTTCGGACAAATACGTAGTAGTGCAATTGCTGGGTCATAGGGTACAATGTGGATGGAACTACAGCGTATTATGGTAAGCAAAATAAGTCAAAGAAAGACAAATATTACATGATTTCACTCAGGCGGAATTTAAGAAATACAACAGATGAACATAGGGGGAGAAAGAAAAATAACATAAAAACAGAGAGGAAGGGGGCGCCTGGGTGGCGCAGTCGGTTAAGCGTCCGACTTCAGCCAGGTCACGATCTCGCGGTCCGTGAGTTCGAGCCCCGCGTCAGGCTCTGGGCTGATGGCTCAGAGCCTGGAGCCTGTTTCCGATTCTGTGTCTCCCTCTCTCTCTGCCCCTCCCCCGTTCATGCTCTGTCTCTCTCTGTCCCAAAAATAAATAAACGTTGAAAAAAAAATTAAAAAAAAAAAAAAAACCAGAGAGGAAGGCAAACCATAAAAGACTCTTAAATGCAGAGAACAACTGAGGGTTGCTGGAGGGGTGGTGGGGCAGGGATGGGCTAAATGGGTGATGGGCATTAAGGAGGGCACTTGTTGGGAGGAGCACTGGGTGTTACATGTAAGTGATGAATCACTAAATTCTACTCCTGAAACCAATACTACACTACATATTAACTTGGAAATAAATAAACAAACAAATAAAATGAGACAAGATTAAAAAAAAGAAAAGAAAACAATTCCAATCTGCAATCATGTCTATAAGAGTACATACTCAGGAATAAATTTAAATGAGTTGAAAAACTTTTTGCATACTAAAAACTTCAAAGCACTAAAGAGACATGTATCAATGTAACAGGATATTATAACAGTAATCAAGATAAAATGGCATTGGCATAAAAAAAGGCATCGAGACAAATGAAACAAAATAGAAACAAACCCATACAGTATATGGCAAATAGCTTTCAACAAGGGTCCTAAGGCAATTCAATGTAAAAAGGACAATCTTTTCAACTGGTACTTGAATATTAGATATCCCTATGAAAATATGAACCTCAACCCCATCTTGCACCAGATACAAAATTTAATTCAAAAGAGGACACAGATGTCATTGTAAAATTTAAAACTCCTACAAAAAAATTAAGAGAAAATCTTAGCGACCTTAAATTCAGGTAAAGATTTTTTAAATAGGACACAAAAGACACATGGTACAGAAAAAAAAAAAGTTAATATATTGGACTTGATCAATTTTTAAAACTTCAAAAGATACTTTTAAGAAAAAGAAAAGGCAATCCAAGGTCTGCGAGGAAGTATTTGCAAAACATAGATCTTAGTATCTAAAATACATAAAGTCCTCTAATAAATCTTTTCATTTGTGACAATGTGGATAAAACTGGAGGGCAATATGCTAAGTTAAATGAACAAGACAAGGAAAGACAAATGCTGCACGGTATCACTTAAATATGGAATCTAAAAAAAAAGTTGAACTCATAAAAATAGAGAGTAGAAATGTGGCTGCCAGGGGCTAAGGGTAGAGAAAGAAATAGGGAGAGGTTAGTAAAAAGGTATAAACTTTCAGTTATAAGAAGAATAAGTCCTGAAGATCTAATGCATAACACAGTAACTACAGTTGATAACACTAATTGAAATATGCTAAGAGAATAGAACTTAAATGTTCTCTCGCTCACAGACACGCATAAAAGATAAACATGTGAGGTGATGGATGCATTATTTAACTTGATGAGGGGAATCCTTTCACAATGTATATGGATATCAAATCATCATGTTGTATACTTTATATACCTTACTATTTGTCAATTATACCTCAGTAAAGCTGAAAAAACTCAACAATAAAACAATCCAACTTTAATAAATGTACAAGATATTTGAACAAACATTTCACCAAACAAGAGCTAAAGATATGAAATAAGCACAAGAAAAGATGTTCAAAAATGAAAATTAAAACCAAATGAGATACTGTACACACATAGTAAACTTACGTGGCTAAAATTACAGTGTGTAATCATGTCAAATGTTGGTGAGAATGTGGTTAATTAGAACCCTCATCCACTACAAAAATCCCCTGCTTTCCAAAAGTTCTCATTACACCACTTCGCTTTTACAAGAGACCTACATTATACTTGTTTTCCCTAACCAAAAGAAAAGAAATCCAAAAAGAATTTCTGCTTAATGAAAAAAGGCAAAAAGCAAAAACTATATTCAGTGTTTTACAGGGAGCCATTACAGAGCTAGCACACCCCAAATAGTGAGAGAGAGTGGACTGCCACACTTATTCTCCAGGAGCTACACTCACCATCTCAGCTTTAGGCCACCATAGTTTTGAACTGTGTGAACATCTGTGCTTTATCTCAATTTATTTTGTGCATCCATTAGCAAGTAGTGTTCTAACATATCAGAAAAGACTAAAAGAGGTTATTGTGGGGTCGGGAATGCTCAAATTTTTTTCCATATAAATTAATGGTAATTGCATCTTTATGGCATTTCAGGTTACAAAAGGTTTCATAGGAACACTCTACTTTCAGATAGTAGAGGAAACTTATATGATAACCATTTTGGAAAACTGTTTCTTCAAAAGTTCAACATGAACCTATCATGATGCTCTGCTAATTCATTCTTAGGTATTCACCCAAGAAAATGAAAGCACACATCTGCACAAAGATTTACACATGATGATTCACAGCACCTAGATCTTTAATGGCCAAAAATTAGAAAGTAAGCAAATACCCATCAACAGGTTACTGGATTAACAAATTATGGTATTTCTATACAATGATACACTTCTCAGCAATGAAAAGGAACTGATATACACAACAGTATGGATTACATTCAATATAACTATGTTGAGTGAAAGATGCCAGAGGAAAAGAATATATACTGTACGATTCCATTCATATAAAATTCTAGAAACTGCTAACATGTATAATGACAAAAAACAGATCAGCAATTGCACAGTAACAGAGTTGGAGGAAGGAATGAATACAAAGAAGAATGAACAAACTTCTGAGGGTGATGGAACTGTTTATTATCTTCACTGTGCTGATGGTTTCAGGAATATATACATGTCAAAACTCATCAAATTGAAGCTTTACATATGTGCTATTTATTGTCTGTCAATTGCACCTCAAAAAAAGCTATAAAAACATAATATATACCTCACAGGATTACTATAAGTATATGATATTGCACCTAATAAGTTTTAGTGAGCCTGTTATTCTGGCACAGAATAAACACTTCATAAATATTACTTCTCATATTAACAACTGAAAAAAAGTACTTGGGTAACTAATTCAATGTTCAAAGCACCTAAGATCTACCTTAGCTTCTTCCTCTTGTGCTTTTTTAACAATTGCTTGTAACTGCACCTCTCGTTTAAATTCAGCATGAAGTAACTTCTCTTCCATCATCCTGCGTCGCTGATCTAATAATTCTTCCTTCCACTTCCGGACATCTTTCTCCTATACAGAGTTATCATATCATTAATTTCAGCATACATAGTAATTTAACAGAAGGGAAAACTGATAAACAGCTTCGGAATGATAAATTCTAGAACCCAGAAAGACCTAAAGGAGCATGACTAATGATTGAGAACACAGACTAGGAAGCCAGACTGCTTGAGTTCATAATATACTTTGGTCACCTGCTAGCTAAAATCAAATGCTGGCTCAACATGAGTGGGAATAAAACTAGCATTCAACTGAAGTTGAATTTTAGCTACATAATTATGCATTTAACAACCTCAAAAAGTATAATGCAGAAACAGCACTGGATTAAGAGCTAGACCACAGATCTTTAAAGCCCTTGCTCAGCAAATTATTGGTAATGTGACACTGGAAACAGCACTTCACCTCTCCTAGATTCAGTTTTCACACCTGTAAAATGGGATTCAGTATGTTTAGTTCTGTGACCCACAAAGAATTCTGGTGATCAGATGAGACCACATATGTAAAACAGTGTTGAAATAACAACCTATTATATAAAAGGAAGGTGGGATTTATCATTAAAATTAATGGAAAAATTAAACCAGGTTGTACCAGTTGTACAAGCTCTAATGTCTTGTACAATTTCAAGAATTTATTATTCTGTTTGCAGGAATACTTGGAGATTACATATATATATGTAAGAAATTAAACTATATAATTTTTCCTGCCTGAAAAACACAGTAAGAGGTGAAGTTGTAGTTGTGTTACAGCATTTCTCTAAAGCTGAAATTAAATAATACATTAACTCTTATAGAATCCTACAACATGCAGTTTTTCATTTTGATTTATTGATTCTGAATGATCAAAATAATAATAATGACAAATTCTTAAGATTCGGGTAAAGAGAGGCACCCAGGTGGCTCAGTCATTTGAGCATCCAACTCTTGATTTTGCCTCAGGTTATGATCCCAGGGTCATGGGATCAAGCTCTGTGTCAGGTTCTGTGCTAAGCATAGAGTCTGCTTAAGATTCTCCCTCTCTCTCTCTCTCTCTCTCTCTCTCTCTCTCTCTCTCTGTCTCTCTCAGGGCGCCTGGGTGACTTAGTTGGTTAAGCATCTGACTCTTGATTTCAGCTCAGGTTATGATCTCACAGTTCGTGGGTTCAAGCCCTGCATTGTGCTCTGCGCTGGCAGTGGCAAGCTGCTTGGGATTCTCTGTCTCTGTCTCTGTCTCTCTCTGTCTCTCTCTGACCTTTCCACACTCATGCTCACTCTAAGTAAATAAACATTAAAAAAATATATATTCTCTCTCTCTTTTCCTCTGCCCTTCTCCCCCACTCACACTCTCTCAAAATAAAATAAAATAAAATAAAATAAAATAAAATAAAATAAAGCATTAGGTAAAGAGAAAAATCAGATTTCCTTCTTTTCCCAATCAACTTTTCTACTGTACTAAAGAGAATCTTATACCACACCTCATTTTTTAAAAATATTGGGATTATTTGGTCCAACTATCTCTCCTAAATTTAAATTACACATCATAAGTAACGTAAATAATATATTTTTTTAGATTTTATTTTTAAATGTTTATTATTTTTTGAGAGAGAGAGAGAAAACAAGGGAGGGGCAGAGAGAGAGGGAGACACAGAATCCGAAGCAGGCTCCAGGCTCTGACCTGTCAGCACAGAGCCCAAGGGTGGGGCTAGAACCCACGAACCGTGAGATCATGATCTAAGCCAAAGTCAGACATTTAACTGACTGAACCACCCAGGCACCCCAAGATTTTATTTTTAAGGAATCTCTACATACAACATTGGGCTTGAACTCACAACCCCGAGATCAAGAGTCACTCATATGCTCCATCGACTGAGCCGGCCAGGCACCCCAATGCAAATAATATTTTAACCTATGCATATTAGTACTCTTTTCTAGTACTAGAAGGTAACAAAGGAGTTCCCCATATACTGTGACAGTCACACATCTTTCGTCATGTTGTTTTAGGTACTTGAAGTACACAGACTCCAAGATGGCTCCCAACGATCCAGCCACCTAGTACTCAGATCCTTGTCTAATTCCCTCCCACGTTGTACCAGGATTGCAACCAACAGAATACAGCAAAAGTGATGGTTTATCACTTCCAGGATTAGGTTATAAGAGGCAAGGGCAGCTTCGAATTTGGCAGCTCATTTGTTCTTTCCTTCTCTCTGTCTCTGTCTTTGTCTTTGTCCCCTTCTCCTTTCCTCCCTTCCTCCTGGATTACTTTCTGTGGGGAAGCCAGGGGCTATGTCATAAGGACACTTGGGCTATGAAAAGGCCCACATGGCAAATAACTGAAGTCTACAGCCAACTGCTAAAGAGGACCTGAGGCCTGCCTACAACCACATGAGTGAGTCCAGAAGTAGATCCTGTAGCTCCAAATGACAGCTTGACTGCAAATTCATGAAAGACTCTGAATAAAAATCACTAGGCAAGCCACTCCTGGTTCTCTTGCATCACATATAATGTGATAAACATCTGTTTTCTGTGGCTAAGTTTTGAGGTCTTTTGTTATATAGCACATGTAACTAATACAGTATTTGCCTATATTTGCCACTTTGACATAACAGTAAGAATGACCAGACACTGAGCATCAGCCATCATAATACTATGCCATTGTTATACACACTTGCCATATTTAATCATCACATCATGTTAATAATTAAAATTTTCATTTTAAAAATACAGAAGCTGAAGGGTGCCTGGGTAGTTCAGTTGGTTAAGCGTCCGACTCTTGGTTTTGGCTCAGGTCATGATCTCACAGTTTGTGAGTTCAAGCCCGCACAGGGCTCTATACTGACAGTGTGGAGCCTACTTGGGATTTCTCTCTCCCTCTCTCTCTGCCCCTCACCAGCTCGCTCTCTCTCTCGCTCTCTCTCTCTCTCTCTCTCTAAAAATAAATAAATAAACATAAAAAATTCTTTTTAATTTGAAAAAGAAAGAAAGAAACTGAAATGTAATATTGTCAAGTAACTTGCCCAGTGCATCATATTTTATTATGTGGTAAAACCAGGATTTGAACCCTGCTTGGCCATCTCCAAATCCCATGTTCTTTCTACTATATCACACTGATCAGAAGTTGCACTTCTCTAAATATTCTAAAAATCTCTTTATAAATTCAATTAGTGCCCCAACTTATTCAAACCTGATCATCTGAAGCTCAAAACTATCCTACCAATTCATCCTACATTGTCCACAAGACTCCCCGAAGAAACGCCCCAATGAAAACAAGAAAGGACAAAATGCAACTTCAATAATCCATGCCAACTCTGCAAACATCAATTTACTAGCTAATTTAGAAATGTCAATTTTTTTTCTTTTTTGCAGGTAACCTTCTGTAATTCAATAGGTAGAAATGCTTTTGTTTCCCAGAAAATTTAATTTTTATAGTTCTGCTAGCTTCTCTTAGACCCAAAAAATAGTCAAGTTAAAAATGAGTCCATCAATTTAAGGCTGTCAAAATTTTCTAAATATTAAAAACTCACCCTTTCTGGGGGCGCCTGGGTGGCGCAGTCGGTTAAGCGTCCGACTTCAGCCAGGTCACGATCTCGCGGTCCGTGAGTTCCAGCCCCGCGTCAGGCTCTGGGCTGATGGCTCAGAGCCTGGAGCCTGTTTCCGATTCTGTGTCTCCCTCTCTCTCTGCCCCTCCCCCGTTCATGCTCTGTCTCTCTCTGTCCCAAAAATAAATAAAAACGTTGAAAAAAATAAATAAATGAAAAAAAAATAAAAACTCACCCTTTCTAATAATTTCTGAAGCTTTAATGTTTTCTCTTCACGTAACTTTTCCCTTAGCTGCTGTGCTTTCATTTGTTTTTCTTCATGTTTTTTCTTAGATTCTGCAATTGTTCTATTAACACAAACAAATGGATAGAAGACACAAATGTTTACATGATAAAGCCAAAAATATTTTTAGTCTTCAACATTCTTAAAATAAATACAGGAAGTACACACAACTAATTTTGGCTTAACATTTCAGGAAAACATTGTCACTTTTCAATAGATCTGTAACTATCCTGAATAATATGCCTTAAAATGTTGTATAGCAATTTTACTAAAGACTAGTCAGTTTCCCTCTTGTGAAACATTTCAAATTAATTTTCAAAGGCCAGACCTTTTACGAGATGGTGAGGAAAGTTTTTCATGCATGTGAATTCCATGGCCTGGAGGTCTAGCAGGTTCCTCCTCTACAATATCCCCCCAGGATGTATTTTGGCGCCAAGTTTCACGAGCTGCCCAGAAAAAAAGAAAACCACCATTACTGTTTAACCACACAGTTCTATAAAACCAACATTTGAGAACAGGCTTTTAAAAGGCATCAGCATTCCCACTGTAAATTATTTATTTTACACATATAAACTCCACATAATAAGATAATCTATTTTAAACCCTTTTAGCTGCACACAGACAATGCACACAGGCATACACACACAATACCTTCATAATCTGCAAGGACATCATTCCAGTCCATAGACATGCCACAGAAAGATACACTCCCACTGCCCATGCTGGCCTAAAATGTAATAAGGAAGAGTGAAAAACAAATATTTGAACACAATTATCACCTTAAAAATGAACTGTAGATGTAATTTTCTTACCTGTTAACAAACAGTTCAAAACCAGAAAAAAGCTATATACCTCTTATAGTTACAATAATCACCAAATCAAAATACTATATAGTCTATATATTTTAAGAGGAAGACCAACCTACTTGTCATTAACAGCAGAGACAAATCAAGTAAATTTAAAAGAAACATATTGGCCTGATACTATTACTATATAATTCTGCCGTACTCATAGTATACCTCAGAAGAGCTCAAGATTATTCACTGGGCATTAAAAATTAATAGAAAAATATTTAAAACATTTACAGTTACTTTCATTCTGAAGAAATCCCTCTTATCAACATACATATCCTGAATGCTTAGTGATAGCAAGGTATGTATCATTTGCTTTTTATTAGTGGAACAGAAAAAAAGTAAATACCTTAGATTCTATTTCAGCCTCTGCAATTAAAATGTGAGTAATGCTGAGTTCTTACTTTTTCCAAGATTCAATTTCTTGATTTGTAAAATGAAAATAACAACTTCCAACTTGTCAGTTGCATTATATACAAAAATACTCTGTGGGGCGCCTGGGTGGCTCAGTCAGTTAAGTGTCCGACTTTGGCTCAGGTCATGATCTCACGGTTTATGGGTTCGAGCCCCATGTCAGGCTCTGTGCTGACAGCTCAGAGCCTAGAGCCTGCTTCAGATTCTGTGTCTCCCATTCTCTCTGCCCTTCCACTGCTCATGCTCTGTCTCTCTCTCTCTCTCTCTCTCTCTCTCTCTCTCTCAAAAATAAACAAACATTAGAAAAATTTAAAAAAATACTCTGTAATGGTTAAAGTGCTAAAAAATGATTTCCTATTGTTTTTGTATGAACTCTAAGTCCTTCTGGCCCTAAGAATTTTATTTCTAAATGTAATTTTTGAACAATTATGCAAAAAATTCTGAAAGCTCTCAGAAAGAACCCAAAATGGCAGTGAAGTAGGAAGACCCTAGGCTCATCTTGTCCCAGGAACACAACTAGGTATCTATCAAATCATCCTAAATACCCCCGAAATCACCCTGAAGACAGGACATACTCCACAAGTAAAGAGAGAAGAGGCCATATCAAACAAAGTAGGAAGTACAGACATGGGTTAGGGGAGAAACAGATCATGGGTGCTGCAGAGAGGAAGGAGCTGTGGTCGCGAGGACGGGCGAGAGAAAAAGACAAGTCCAGGAACACACAAGGAGAACGTTTCCCCAAAGCCACTAGCTTGGAAACAGAGAGGGACTGAATTTTCTGAGCTCTTGCAACCAGCAGGGTTTAAACGTTAGAGTTTTAAAGGTCAGCAGGCTTAGCTGGGATAGAGCCTGGAGGGCACAACCCGCTCCTGGAGAGGAGGCAGGCAAACAACCCCAGGGACAGTCAGTGTGGAAACAGTGATCTGAAGAACAGCAGGGGCACACAGTGGTGAGATTATTCCCTATTCTAGGAGTGTTTCCCAGAGAGGCAACATTCATGGAGACTGCTGTCCAGGAACAAAGGAGCTGGCTGAAGCCATTTCCCTCCAACACCCCTCAGCATGAACACAAGGCCATCTGAGGGAAGCAGCTCAGCGCCAACACTGGCTGCCTAAGTTGCTTCCACCAAGTCCCACACATCTGTGCTCTAGCGGGACTGCCCTTCTCAGTCAAGCTTGCCTCAGCCCTAGTGTGGTGAGTCCCTCTCCCAGAAAAACAGCACAAACCCCTGCCCACACCATGTCTCCTGACCAGAGAGTTCTACAAGACCTTGGTTCTGGTGGAGTTGGTGTCAGGTCTTAATGCACAAACACACCAGAGCACATCTAGTTAAAACTTACCACATTCAGGCCAGGGACCAAACACTGCCCCCAGCAGGCAAGGAGAGGCTCTACAGACAACTGGCCTAAAGGACAGAGCAGCCAAAACGCAACAGTAAAGCATGTATAGCACACACCAGAGCCAATCCCTGAAGCGCCAGGCCCTGGGCAGTACATAAGGCCATTACTTTCAGGAGAAGGAGACATAACTGGCTTTTCTAACACAGAGAAGAAGGCAGATACCAGATAAAATGCCAAGACAGAGGAATTTATCCCAAATGAAAACAAGATAAGGCAAAACAGATATAAGTAACATGCCTGATGGAGAATTTAAAGCAATAATCATAAAGATACTCACTGGGCTTGAGAAAAGAATAGAAGACATCAGTGAGACCCTTACAACAGAGATAAAAGAGTTTAAAAAAAATCAACCAGAGATGAATGAAATAAATGAGATTGGAAACAGGCTTGATGCAATGAACAGCAGGCTGGAAGAAGCAGAGGAATGAACTAGTGACCTAAAAGATAAAATAATCAACAATAATGAAGCTGAACAAAAGAAAAAATAATTATGCAACACAAGAATAGACTTAGGGAACTCAGTGACCCCATCAAATATAAAAACATTCATATCAGAGGAGTCCCAGAAAGTATAAAATATTATTTCAAGAAATAACAGCAGAAAATTTCTGTAATCTGGGAAAGGAAACAGACATCAAGATCCAGGAGCACAGGGAACTCTGATCAAAATCATCAAAAGCGGGCCAACACCAAGACATATTGTAATCAAATTTTAAAATACAGTGAAAGAAAAAATCCTAAAAGCAGCAAGACAAAAGAAGTCCTTAATTTACAAAAGAACATCCATCAGGTTAGCAATAGATCTCTCCACAGAAAACTGGCAAGCCAGAAGTAAGTGGCATGCTCCATTCAATGTGCTAAATGGAAAAAGTATGCAGCCAAGAATACTCTATCCTGCAAGGCTATCATTCAGAATAAAAGGGGAGATACAGAGCTTCCCAAACAAAAATTAAAGGAGTTCATGACCACTAAACCAGCCCTGCAATAAATATTAAAGGGGACTCTTTGAGTACAAAGACCAAAAGTGACAAAGGCAAGAAAGGATCAGAGGAAATCTCCATTAAAAACAACAAAACAAGTAATAAAATGGCAATAAATACATATCTATCAATAATTACTTTGAATGTAAATGGACCAAATGCTCCAATCAAAAGACATAGGGTGTCAGAAGGGATTAAAAAAATAAGACCCCTCTATATGCTGCCTACAAGAGACTCATTTTAGACCTAAAGACACCTGAAGATTGAAAGTGAGGGAGTGGAGAAACATTTATCACTCAAATGGATGTCAAAATAAAGTCCAAGTAGCAATACTTATATGGGACAAACTAGACTTTTTTTTCTTGTATTGTCTTTATCCTGCTTTGTTATCAGAACAGTACTGGCCTCATGGAATGATTTTGAATATGTTTCCTCTCTTCCATTATTTATGAGATTTGGTAAATATTGTCATTGGTTTTTTTTTTAATGTTTGGTAGAATTCCACCCATGAAACCATGTGGTCTTAGACTTTTCTGTGCTCAGAGTTTTGATTCCCAATTCAACTTTCATTTTTGTTATTGGTCTAAGAAGATTTCCTACTTCTTAGATTCAAGATTCATGACTCAATCTTGGTAACTTGTACGTTTTTAGGAATTTTGTTTGTTTGGTTTTCTTCTAGTTATTTGATTTATTAATATATAATTATAGTAATCTGTTATCATCTGTTGTATTGTTTTCTCTTCTATTTTTCATTTTGGCTTATGTGTCTTCTCTCCTTTTTCTTAATTAATGTAAAGTATTGCCAATTTTATTTCCTTTTTTTTTTTTTTTTTTTGGAAAAACCAGTCATGACTTTCAATGTTATATTATTGTTTACTCTGGTCTCTACTTCTGATTTTTCTTTGTTATTTCCTTCCTCTACTAAATTTCACCTAAGTCTCTTCTTTTCCTAGTTCCTTGTGATATAATGTTGTTTACTTCAACACTTTTTCTTAATACAAGCATTTATAGCATCTAGCATCTAACATTTGCTTTTTGCTGCATCCCATAGGTTACTGAATATTGTGTTTTATTTTTCTTTTGTTTTAAATTTTTTTTTATTAGTTTTCTTTATTCTTGAGAGGCAGAGAGAGAGCGTGTGTCGGAGAGGGGCAGAGAGAGAGGGAGACACAGAATCCAAAGCAGGTTCCAGGCTCTGAGCTGTCAGCACAGAGCCTGATGTGGGGCCTGAACTCACGAACCATGAGATCATGACCTGTGCCAATGTCGGACACTCAACCAACCGAGCCACCCAAGTGCCCGTTTTAAGACATATCTTAATTTGCCATTGGATTTCTTATTTGGCCCATTGTTTGTGCAGTGGTGTGTTAATATTTACACATTAAATATTTAATATTTACATTGTAGATTTTCCAGCTTTTATTGTTGATCTTTAGTTTTGTACCATTGTAAATGGAAATTATACTTAGTATGATTTCAGTCTTTTTTTTTAATGGTATTTATTTATTTATTTATTTATTTTTGAGAGAGAGAGAGAGAGAGGGAGACAGAGTACGAGCAGGGGAGAGGGGCAGAGAGAGAGGGAGACAGAATCCACGAAGCAGGCTCCAGGCTCTGAGCTGTCAGCATACAGCCTGATACGGGGCTCAAACCCATGAACTAAAAGATCATGACCTGAACCAAAGTCAGACACTTAACCAACTGAGCCAACCAGGCGCCCCGATTTCAGTCTTCTTAAAATTGTAATATTTGTTATGTCTCTGGGATTCTTTTGTGAATACTTAAAAAAAAATGTCTGTTCTATTTTTCTTGGATGGAATGTTTTCAATATATCTTTTAGAATCATGTATTCTGAAGTATGCTTCAAATAAAAAATGCTCTTGTTGGAAAAAAAAAATACCCTTCTTTACCTGAGGGTGCTCATTTAAAATAAAGCTATCAGAGGGGAGACAGCTGGGGGAATGAGTGAAACAGGTGATGGGGATTAAGGGTACACTTAGGATGAGCACTGAGTAAAGATGTACAGAATTGGTGATCACTATATTACACCTGAAATTAATACAACCCTATATGTTAACTATACTGGAATTTAAAAAAAATAAAAAATAAAAAATAAAAATTTTTAATTTAAAAAATAAAACCTCACAGAAAAGTCACTGTCGTTGTCAGTTTCAATATTAATATCGTTGTTTTCTTCTGCTTCAATTTCTCTGGTTAACTGCTCCTCTTCAGCAATAGCACTAGCAATAGCTTCTTCATTGGCCTTTTCTAGACGATCTGCTAGCTCTTCTTTTTTAGCAAGAACTTCTGCCATGGACTGTAAAGTTAAAAACAAACAAACAAAAGAATCATCAATTAAGTGGAAAGTAATCATTTCTTTATGTACTAACGACACACTCAACAGTATACATAAAATAGCATTGATCTAGAATTATAAAATGTGGGTTTCAGTATAAGTTCAACCACTTGTTACTTGTGTGACTGGGAAGCTTCTTAAAACCAAGAGCTTATTTTGTATTCCATAAAATGGTACAATAATTCATGACTTACCTTCATCATGAGACAGCTGTGTATGAGAAACTGTGAAGTTATACAAATAACAGGTATTATTATTAATGTCAAAGTATGAATTTCATTTGAGTGCCAAAATTCAAAACAGTTGTAGATCAAGTATCTTTAAGACAAAAGAAAAGCACTATAAAAGGAATATAGCCTGCTTGGGATTTTCCCTCTCTCCCTCTCTCTCTGCCCCTCCCCAGCTCACGCTCTCTCAAAATAAATAAACTGTAAAAAAAAAAAAATTTGAAATTTTAGTAAATCTAAAAACCTAGATCCACTGTAGCTAGGTTTTATATTAGCACATTTTTTACAACAATGGCAAAAGTTGAGCTTAAATAGAAAGGTTCAAACAGTCATTTTCTATTAAATTTTTTTCATGTTTATTTATTTTTGAGAGAGTGAAAGACAGAGTGTGAGCTGCGTAAGGGGCAGAGAGAGGGAGACACAGAATCCAAAGCAGGTTCCAGGCTCTGAGCTGTCAGCACAGAGCCTGACACGGGGCTCAAACTCACTAGCTGTGAGATCATGACCTAAGCCAAAGTAGGACGCTTAACCAACTGAGCCACCCAGGTGCCCCTTGAACAGTCATTTTCTACCAAAATTTCTGTTGAATAAGATAACCGAAGAATTATTATTATTATTATTATTATTATTATTATTATTATTATTATTTACCTTTAGCTACAGGACTACTGCATTGAGAAAGAAAAGAAAAAGTTCTGTCATCACAGGCAGCAATTCTCTACAACCCCCCACTGAGAACCTATACAATGAGGTACATGTAGAGAGCAATCCAAAGATTTAGCTCCGCCAAGACAAATCCAAACACAAAAGTTTTTTAAAATCTGGTTTAATTAAAATTCCTCTAAGAACTCTAAGAATATACTAATATTCATATCAAAAGCAGAGTATGTAAAGTACGTAAATTTGATCCTTAAAATAACCAAGAGTTTTTAATATTCTACCACAAGCTTATTTATACATGTGATCAAAATAAAATGGATGAAAGAATTTTTAAATAACTATTTAGTGCTTATTTAAGTATGGGATCTTTCTCCTCTTCTGAAATTTGATTCTCACAGAATCAATTCACAAAATAAATAATATGACGCCTAGCTATGCAAATAAAAAATATAAATATGACCAATTTCTATCCCATATATTAAACCTAGTACTTACATGACCATAATTATGTTTCACCTTTAAGAACAGTCACACTAAAAGAGCCAACTTAAAATATAATTTTCTCTTTATTCCTTACTTTAAATTTTTAAATGTTTTTCTTATTACTATAGAGCCCTCATTTTTCCCTTATACAAACCCCTATCAAGTTTCATCTGTGTCTAATGTTATTATCTAAGATACATAATTTGATGTAATACCATCTGTCAATAGCATCTTTCAGCATAAGGCACTAAGTTTTTAAGGAAAGTACAGTATACGGTGGCCATTTAAAAAATAAAATTTGATGGGGCACCTTGGTGACTCAGTCGGCTAAGCATATGACTGATTTCACCTCAGGTCATGATCTCATGGTTTGTGAGATCAAGCCTTGCGACAGTGTGGAGCTTGCTTGGGTCTCTCTCTCTCTCTCTCTCTCTCTCTCTGCCTCTCCCCGCCTTGTACACATGCGTGCTCTCTCTCTCAAAATAAATAAAAATAAAGTAAAATAAGATTTGAATGATTTTTCTCAGTAATTTTTTGTGTGTGCCTATTTCTTCTGAAAGTTACTTTTATACTAGAATAACCCATTCTGGATTATCCTCAGGTCATGTATCTTACTACTAAAGTGAGAAATAGAAAGACATGAGGACAAATAAGTAGTCATCTAAAAGCATAAAACTGTAATTCCAAATCAAGGTTCTGCATTTTTAAAGGTTCTGCAATAGGGATGGTAAATAAATTTCATCTTGAAGACCAACTCCAAGCAAACGACAGAGGCTATCTAAAGAACTCTATTAAGAGAATTTTTAAAAAGTCCAGTAGGCAACATTTTCTATCCATCAGAGTGCTAGACGTTGCATGGAAGACTTTATTGTTACTGGTTTAGTTTCTTAATGCCAGACTAAAAAACATTTGATCAAATCACAAAATGAATGATTTTAGCAACAGTTATTTGGCGATCTTATTTTCGTCCTCTACAAAATGAGAAGCATCTCAAAGCTTGCTATAAGAATAAAATATTAAAAAGAAATAACATGTACAAAATACTTTATAAAGTGTAAAGTAATACAATTTATTACTATTAAAGTTTTATGCCTCTTTAATATATTTACTCAGAATTCTGATAAGTTGTTCTTACCAAGTTAGCAGCACTCACATTTGAAATATCTGAAGGGTCCATTTCACTCTCTATCCCTGCTTTCTCTGCTGAAAATATGTCATTTGCTTGCAAAGGAGGCATATCAGCTTGCTGAATAATTGAAACACATTCTGTATCAATGTGAACAGCAGGTATTTCAGAAGTTCGCAGAGAATGGTCTTGTAAAGTACTACTGCGAGAGCTCTTGACATCATCCAATGTATTCACTGTGAACTAACAAAACACATTTACAGAATGAATCAGACAAACTACTCCATTGTAGAAAAAATGATTATAATACACCTATCAACTAAAGCAGTAGCTGACTGGCTGACTGACGACTCACTCGTCTTTTTTCTATGTTTCAAGTGTAAGGAAAAAAAAATACCATTAAGCAGAACAAGTTTTATTTGCACACCTACTACGTACAGGGCAATGCTTTATGAAAGCTTAACTTTATTAAGCTATATTCAAAGTTTAGCTTTATTAAGCTATATTGTAATTACATTTTTATTTTTAGTAGGCTGATTCTTGATGAGTACTTTATATACATCACAAAAGAAATTCTAGTCACAAGTATAATAGTTTGTCTTATATTCAAATAACTAAAGGTATTTATGTGGTTTTGCAAAGATTGTCTGTCTAATATCAAATGAAGGCACTTTTCACCAAAATATATACTTTCAGGGCATTTTACTCATAACAAGACAGTTGCTCTCTTAAGATAACATTAACAAACCTCAAAGTATCTTTCATGTAAACCCACATGGTACACAATACCAATTCTCAGATCTAAAAGAGAAAATACACCATAAGAAGTATAGTATATCTGAGCAAGCAATTCCTATTTAGATTTCAATATCCTCCCCCATTACCCTTTAGAAATATTTAACACATAACCAACAAAAATAGGAAAATGATCTAAGTCAAATAAAGTACTGTCTTAAGCCAAATACCCATTTTTTAAAAACCTCCTAGTTTAGTAAATAGAAACATGTCTTTAGTAACAGAGTACAGAAAGAATGGTGCTGTGTTTTCCAATTATACTCAGAGTAATGAGCTACAAGTAGAACTAAAATCTAAAATTGTGAATTTCAAACCCACTCACATCACTATTTAAATAAACATTAGATATATAATAAATATTGCAGTGGCCATGAAGCTCCCAATTTGATTAATTATTTATATAAATATGAAACTTGGTCAAGTCTTATAAACTACTTTAAAAATTCTACTATTGGTCAAAACTTAGTGTCCCAAAGCACTGATTTTAGTGTAGGTATTATTTAAATTGTATCTCATTGTTTATATCACTATCAACATTATCTATACATCATTCACCATAGTTTATAATCTTCTTGGCAATATTTATATTGGCATTACTGATGTTTACAATATAGTCAACTCTGTTTATTAAAAAATCAGTATCATTTATACAGTAAAATCAAAGCTAAACTATAACGTTGAAAAAATATACAATATGCTATTTCCATTTTTAGAATGACAGTGGAAAAAACAAATATTATCATTAGCTTGGACACCAAGAGCAGTGAACTTTTTATATGGAAATATTTTAGCAATAGTTAAATTACTCAAAAGTTGTATGTATGGATTATTCCTAAAATCCCAAATCATGTAAGTTTATTCATTACCCAAAACCAATGTAATTTTTATATTGTTAAGTTTTATAGCTAAAATATATGTTAGCAAAAATGCTACAGGTCTGTTAAGTGATACAAAAAGATTTTTTACCTACATTAAAAAGTTTCTGAAAAGTATAACCAACAAAAATACTGATTATTTCCTGTGTCTAGGATTCTGCTCCATAATGCAGTAAATTAAAGGCAACATAAGATACCGCTCACAAGGAGCTTCCAATCTCACATGGGTATAAAACATACATACATTAAGGAGTTACAGAACATCAGGAACAATGTACAGTTAAGAGCCATTATCATCATTAAGAAGAAAAACATGGAAATTGAGTACAGTTTCCAATAAAAACAAATATCCTACTAGTAAAAAGAGAAAACTTTAAAGCAGAAATACTATTCTAAACTGAGAAATAATGTAACTATTTTACAAATTTTTACTTAGCCCCTGTATCATATAAAGAATCTCTTATGTTTCATTTTGCATAAAATTATGCCTATTGAACATATATTTTCATGTAAACAAATATCTAAAAAATGCATTCCTTCATCAAATAAGTAAAATAAATTTCAAATGGACTAACAGCAGAAATACTGAGAATATCATCTTTAAAGAATTACATTAAATATTGGCAAATGACTATACACTTGAATTGCAGGATGTAAAAGGAGAGCAAGTTCAAAATGATTCTTACTTTCATCAACATTTTTAATAACACTCCAAATGAAACAGTAGACCACCATTTAAACCAAGTAATTCAAACTAACAACAAAGTTGGGAAAATTAATATATGCCTCTAGATGTGACACTAAGGCCAATCACTTTATTTCTGTCAAAAATGCATAAGCTAACTTGGATAATAAACTAACTGAAGGATATTCTACAAAAAAAATAATGCAATGTATTCTTCAAAAACATTAATGTCATGAAAAACAACGATAAACTGAAAAACTGTCCCTGATGAAAGATGTTAAAGAAACAAAGCTGAATTTATAAGGTATGATTCTAGATTGGATCTCTGCTCAGAGAAAAAATTCTATGATGAAAGGGCACCTGGATGGCTCAGTTGGGTAAGCATCCAACTTCGGCTCAGGTCATGATCTCACGGTTCATGAGTTGAAGCCCCGCATCAGGCGCCTGCCTCACTACCAGTGTGGAGTCTGCTTGGGGTTCTCTCTCTCTCCCTCTCTCTCTGCCCTTTCCCCCCTCAAAATAAATAAATAAACTTTAAAAATTCTATGAAGAAATTACTGGTACATGATATGAATTATAAATTAGAGGAAAATACTATATAGATATCAAATTCCCTGAATTTTACAATTAAAATGGTTAAGGGTTTCTTTATTCTTTGTAGATACATGCTATAATGCAGGTAAATGGTTATGGTGTTTGCATATTGTTTAGTATACATGTGTGTGACATGTAAGTATGAATAAAGAAGAAAAAAGAAAAAATGAGGCAAATGTTAATCTGTGAATCTAGGTAAAGAGTATAGGAGAGTTCATTGTTCATTCTTGCAACTTTTCTGGAGATCTGAATTTTTTTACAATAAAAAGTTAAAAATAAAATAGGAAAATAAGACATTCCAGCATAGACATATCCCTTATAAAAATGTAGTAAAAGGATTTTCAGAATGTACTACCTGGGTTCTTTCAGCAAGAGGATGGTCACAAGAGTGTAATGAGTCTTTGGACCGAGATTCTATAGTATTAGAAGGTCCATCTCCATCAAATTCACCTTTCTCAATGCTTTCATCAGGTAAAAGTTGTATATTTTCTTTATCACTGTCATCCTTTGACCTTAATGTTTCTGTTGCTACTGAAACTTTTGTCATCACTGCTGTTGATCGTGAGCGAACAGGCCTTCCCCTCTGAACAGTCTCCCATCCTTCAGCATCTTTCCGTTCTATGCAATTGAGGGAAGGAAATAAATCAAGATTTCTTTAGATGATAAAAATTTTCAAAACCTATAAAATAAAAACTTTTTCCAATCAAATTCGTATTAAGTGTAACTAATATATAAACATGACACTAACTATACAAGATGCAGTGTGTGTATGTGCATATGTAATGTCTAATACAAGTACACTGTGGGGTTGGTATGATTTTCCATGTTTTACAAATGACAAAACTGAGATTCAGATTAAGACTGACATAGGCCACAGAGTCAGAAAGTAATAATAAACATTTATATAGTGTGTGCTGTGTGCTAGCACTGTTCCAAGTGTCTACATATTGCAACTCTTAATCTCCACAACAACCCTGTAATACCAATACTATCATCCCAATTTTATCATTGATAAAATTTATCATTTGTCATTTCACTTACCCCATTTATCATTGAAAATAATGAGACAAAGAGAGGTTAAGTAATTTCCCCAAGGTCACACACCCAGTAAAGGTAAAGCCAAGATGCAAGTTTAGGCAAATTGGTTCTGGTGTTCATGTCCCAGTGGTTACATAAAAACTGCCCTCCACCCCCATCTTTCAGAATCCACATAGGCCTACCTCAAAAGTCCAAGTTCTTTCCTCTATCCTAGTACTAATAGCATACATTTGACTGTATGTCAGCACAGAGCCTGCTGTGGATCCTCTGTCCCTCTCTCTCTGCCCCTCCCTCACTTGTGCTCTGTGTCTCAAATAAATATTAAAAAAAATAATAAAAATACAATTGAACTCTAGGTTATCTACAAGAAATTCACTTAAATACTTGTATTCACCTAAATACAAGGTCATATGTAAGTTCAAAGTGAGAAAGATACAACATGCAAATACTGAGGAAAGCAGGAGTAGATATATTATTATCAGATAAAGTAGACTTCAGAGCAAAGAAATTACTAAAGAAACAAAAACATATTATATAATGATAAAAGCATTGCACAGTGAAGATATATACCCCTAAATATGTATACACCGAACAATATAAACTCAAGATACACAGCAAAAAAACTGATAAGGATGAAATGAGAAAGAGAAAGATCCACAATTACAAATGTGGACTTCTAACTCCCTCCCAGGGACTGATAGAACTAGATAGAAAATCAGCAAGTATATAGAAAAATTGAACATACAATCAACCAACTTGATATAACAGCATATACAAAACAGTCCATTCAACAGTAAAATGCTTTTTTTTTCAAATATATACAGAACATTCAGTATCACAGACCATATTCATTCTATAAAATAAAGTTTAATGAACCAATTCTATAAGAAACACAAACTATAAAACTCAACCAAAATGAAAACAGACTATCTGAATAGTCTCATGATTATTAAAGAATTCAATTTGTACTTTTTAAAAGTTCCCCACTCAAAACCTCCAGGCCCAGATGGTTTCTCTGGCAAATTCTATGCAACACTTTTAAAAGGATTTAAAATTTTTACACAACTATTCCAGAAAATAGGAGAGTAGAGAACACCTCCCAAGTACCAAGGCCAGTTTTACCTTGGTACAAAAACACACAAAGACAGTACATAAAAATAAAACTAAATAACAATATTTCTCATGAATTTAGATATAAAAATCTTCAACAAAATATCAGCATATCAAATCCAGCAATGTATAAAAAGAATTACAAACCATTACCAAGTAGAATTAATTACAAGTATGCAAACCTGGTTCAACATTCAAAAAAAATCAACGTAATTCACTACTGTCCACTGACTATACAAGTAAAATCATATGATCCTATCAACTGATGCAGAAAAAGTATTTCACAAAATCCAATATCCATTCTTGAGAAAAATTTATTAAGCTATAATATAGGGGAACTTACTCAACTCAATAAAAAGCATCGACAAAAAACCTATAGCTAACATATACTCAATGGTGCAACAATGAATGAATAATTTTCCCCATGATCTAGAACAAGAAAAGGATGTTTCCTCTCACCATCCTTCTTCAACATAGTACCGGAAGTCCTAGACAGTGCAAAAAGGCATGGGATGTGGGGATGGGGGGAAGGAAAAGAAGAAATAAAACTGTCCCCATTTTCAGATGACATGATTGTCTACATAGAATATCCCAAGGAATTACATAAAAATTCCAGAATTATTACATAAATTCAATAATGTTGTAGGATACAAGTCAATGCACAAATGCACTGCATTTATACAGACTAACAGTGAACATGTGAAAACAAATTTGAAACAATTTATGATTACACTAAAGAAAATAAAATATTTAGTAATAAGTCTAAGAAAAAAGGTACAGAATATGTATCCTAAAAACTACAAAAGGCTGATTAAAAAAAGAGAAGACCTAATGAATTGAAAGACATACATACCATGTTCATTAAAAAATGATTAGAAAATCCAGCATCGTAAAAGTGTCAATTCTCTCTAAAATGATCAACAGCATAATGTAATTTCTATCAAAATACCAGTAACATTTTTTTGAACATTAGAAAAGCTTACTCTAAAATTTATATAGAAAGACATAAAACCTAAAAGAGCTAAAAACAATTTTCTTTAAAAAAGAATAAATTAAAAGTAATCACTCTATTCAATGTTTTAAGGCTTACCACAGAGTGAGATTAATCAAGAAAGTACAGTATGGGTGGAACAACAGACACACAGATCAATGAAATAGACTACTTTAAAACCCAGAAATACACCCACACAAATATGCCCAACTGATTTTTGATAAAATTTCAAGAGAAATTCCAACAAATGGTGGTAGTAACCAGACATCCAAGGCAAAAAAGTAAACCTCCATCTAAAACTCACACTTCACCCAAAAATTCAGTCAAAAAGTATCACTAATTTAAGATGTAAAACTATAAAACCTAGGAAGAAAAAAAAAAACCAAGAAATCTTTCGAAAATATGGCTAGACAATGAGTTCTTACACTTGACACCAAAAGCATGATGCATAGGAAACCCTCACAAACCTCATCAAAATTGAAAAATTTTCCCCTGCAAAAGACTCTATGAAGACAATGAAAAGATAAACAACAGACTTGTAGGAAATACCCAATGATGTCTAGAATATATAAAGAACTCTGAAAATTCAACAGTAGTATTACAGACAATCCAACTAGAAAATGGGCAAAAGATGTGAAGAAACACTACAATGAAGGGTATATACAAATGGCAAAGAAGTAAACAAAAGACATTCAACATCATTAGCCACTAGTGAAATGCAAATTAAAAACCACAATGAGATATCACTCTATACTTATCAGAATGGTTATATACAATATAATCACAGTATTACATACTAATAATGGATGGGGAGATGCAGGGTTAGAAGGGTGTTAAGGATATGAGGTTTCTTTTTTTTTTTTTTTTTTTTTTAATATATGAAATTTATTGTCAAATTGGTTTCCATACAACACCCAGTGCTCATCCCAAAAGGTGCCCTCCTCAATACCCATCACCCACCCTCTCCTCCCTCCCACCCCCCATCAACCCTCAGTTTGTTCTCAGTTTTTAACAGTCTCTTATGCTTTGGCTCTCTCCCACTCTAACCTCTTTTTTTTTTTTTTTTCTTTTTCCCTCCCCCTCCCCCATGGGTTCCTGTTACGTTTCTCAGGCTCCACATAAGAGTGAAACCATTTGGTATCTGTCTTTCTCTGTATGGCTTATTTCACTTAGCATCACACTCTCCAGTTCCATCCACGTTGCTACAAAAGGCCATATTTCATTTTTTCTCATTGCCACGTAGTATTCCATTGTGTATATAAACCACAATTTCTTTATCCATTCATCAGTTGATGGACATTTAGGCTCTTTCCATAATTTGGCTATTGTTGAGAGTGCTGCTATGAACATTGGGGTACAAGTGCCCCTATGCATCAGTACTCCTGTATCCCTTGGGTAAATTCCTAGCAGTGCTATTGCTGGGTCATAGGGTAGGTCTATTTTTAATTTTCTGAGGAACCTCCACACTGCTTTCCAGAGCGGCTGCACCAATTTGCATTCCCACCAACAGTGCAAGAGGGTTCCCGTTTCTCCACATCCTCTCCAGCATCTAGAGTCTCCTGTTTTGTTCATTTTGGCCACTCTGACTGGCGTGAGGTGATACCTGAGTGTGGTTTTGATTTGTATTTCCCTGATAAGGAGCGACGCTGAACATCTTTTCATGTGCCTGTTGGCCATCCGGATGTCTTCTTTAGAGAAGTGTCTATTCATGTTTTCTGCCCATTTCTTCACTGGGTTATTTGTTTTTCGGGTGTGGAGTTTGGTGAGCTCTTTATAGATTTTGGATACTAACCCTTTGTCTGATATGTCATTTGCGAATATCTTTTCCCATTCCGTTGGTTGCCTTTTAGTTTTGTTGGTTGTTTCCTTTGCTGTGCAGAAGCTTTTTATCTTCATAAGGTCCCAGTAATTCACGTTTGCTTTTAATTCCCTTGCCTTTGGGGATGTGTCGAGTAAGAGATTGCTACGGCTGAGGTCAGAGAGGTCTTTGAGGTTTCTTTTTTATCTTTCCAGTTGTACTGAGATATAACTGACATATAACATCGTATTAGTTCAAGGTGTACAACATATTGTTTGATATATGCATATATCAGGAAAGGATTACCAAAGTAAGTTTAGTCAATATACAACACTTCACACAGTTAACAAATGTTTTTTCTTGAGATAAGAACTTCTAAGATTTACTCTCTTAGCAACGTTCAAATATATATACACCACATATTCTTTATCCACTCATTGACCAATAGACACTTAAGTTGTTTCTATGTTTTGGCTATTGTAAATAATGTTGCTACGAACAAGGAGCAGGTATGTTAGTATTTTCGTTTCTTTTGGATACACGCCCAGAGGTGGGATTGCAGGATCATATGGCAATTCTATTTTAATTTTCTGAAGAATCTCCATACTGTTTTCCATAGTGGCTATACCAATTTACATCCCCATCAACACTGTACAAAGGTTCCCTTTCCTCCACATTCTCTCCAACATTTGTTATCTATTTGATGACAACCATTCTGACAGATGTAAGGTCATATCTCATTGTGGTTTTGATTTGCCCTTCCCTAATGATTAATGATGTTGAGCACTTTTTCAGGTACCTGAGGCTAGTTGGATACTTTTTTGGAAAAGTGTCTATTCAGAACCTCTGCCAATTTTTTAATTACATTGTTTGTTTTTTGCTAAAGAGTTGTATGAGTTCTTTATATTTTTTGGATATTAACCCCAATCCGATACATGATTTACAAGTATTTTCTCCCATTCTATAGGTTACCTCCTCATTTTGTTGATGGTTTCCTTTGCTGTACAGAACTCTGTAGTTTGATGTAGTCCCACTTGTTTTTTGCTTTTGTTGCTTTTCTTTGGTGTCAAATCCAAAAAATCATTGCCAAGACATATATTTTTGAGGTGATGAAAATGTTCTATCATTGACTGTGATTATGGTACTATATATGTGTTAATATACTAACAATAGATGAATTGTAAATAGATGAATTGAATGGTATGAATTTTATCTTAACAAATTTGGTATAAGAATTAAAAGCAAAAAATTTAATAGGAAAAAGTAAGCTGATTTCTCAGACTTATTTCTGTAAAACTAAAAACATACATCACTATGAAAACTACATTTTTTATGAGTATCAAGACCATACCACCAAATGATTCACTAAAGGAAAGGAATATTATTTCAAGAGAAAAAAAATACTTACAAAATACTGGTTCTTATAACTGGGAATAACTCATTATCCTATTTTTTTAAATACAATGACTGTTGGGATACCTGGATGACTCGGTCAGTTGAGTGTCTGACTCTTGGTTTTGGCTCAGGTCATGATCTCATGGTTTGCGGGTCCAAGCCCCACGTCAAGCTCCACACTGACAGTGCAGAGCCTCCTTGGGATTCTCTCTCTCTTTGCCTCTCTTGGCCCCTCCCTGTGCTCACCTCTCTCTCAAAATAAATAAACATTAAAAACATTTTAATAAAATGCAGTGACTATATTAGTACTGTAGATTTTAAAATAAAAAGAAAAAAAGACCTATAACTTTTTCTTTCAAAGGTCTACACTTTGAAATCTCTAAGGGAAAACTACATTTAAATTTGTCTTGTGCTTTTTTAACTTTTTATCATGAAGATTTTAAAATACACAATATAGATAAAATAGTATTATGAACCCCATGTTACAATTATCCAGCTTCAATAATTATCAGTATTCTGCCACTCTTATTTCATCTAGTTCCCCTTCCCTATTGTTTCTTCTGAAAGATTTTAAAACAAATCCTATACATCATTATCATTTCTCCTGCAAATATTCAGTATGTGTCTTTAAAAGGACTTTTTAAGAAATATAATAATATCATTATGGTAAACAACAAAATATTATTAATTAAAATTAAATTAAATTAAAATTAAATCATATCCTACCCAATCTGAGATCAATTTTCTTCCGTATTTAACTTTCAAAAATTTCTCATTACATTTGTCTTTTAAATATATATATATGTGTATATACATATACGTATATATATATAAATTAAAAATATATATAATCAACCTAATAAAAATCACACATACCAAAATTAAGTTTAATACAAGAGTTTAGTTTCCAGTTAATTTAACAGGCTCACCCTTAGGAGCAGTATGATTAATAACTTCACTTTTTAAAGGAAAGAAAAACACTCCTCTTTCAAAGTTTCCTTATAGAAATACTGCTTAACACTTGGACCTACTCCATAACCAGTATGATGGCCAACACAAACACTGTCATGTAATTAAAAAAAAAAGCGAAATGATTGAAGCAAGTCAAAGAGGAGTATATCAAAATAGAAACTATAACATAGGTCTCTTAGACTCTAAGAAATTAGCTATGAACAAATTACCTTCTTAAGGAACTTTCAATAAAAACTATATTGAAAAACCATTCCCATAATGAAGAATGCTTATTGAAAATATCAAATTATGTAATTAAACTGTCAGAGAGTGTCTAAACATTCAGAATAATCTTAGAAGTACACAAAATTTAAAACTGTATTTCATTATCATAGTTCTTACACCCAAGAACTTGTACATTTTTAAAAATTCTATAAATGTCATTAATAAAGTAGCACTAAATACAAATTAATATAACCAATAATTGAAAAGCACCAGATTTATTCCCATCTGACTGATGTGTTATCATTTTTGTTTATCACTATATTTAATTCACTAACATTTTGTTTATAATTTTTATATCAGTGTTTAAGAGAAAATGTTCTATTTTATAATATCCTTGCTAGGTTTTGACATTCAGGTTATGCTGGCAATCATAAAACAAGCTCCAAATTTTCATTTTCAGTAAGAGTTTCTATGTGATTACTGTTATTTTTACCTTAAACATTTGGAAGAATTCATAGGTGAAGCCATCTTGACCAGGAATTTTCTTTGCAAAAAAATGTTTAATTATAGACTCACATTTAAAAAAAAATTACTAAGTTCCTTCATGTTATTCTAATTCTTGCCATGTAAGTTTGCTTACATAGTGTTTTTCAAGAAATTTGTCAATTTCTTCTAAGTTTGTAAATTTAGTATATAATATTGTTCATCATATCCTATTATCTTCTTAATATCCATGGGATTTCTACCAATAGTCTTATGTAATACCTTGGTATTATGCTTTGTCTCCTCTTTTTTTATCAGTATTAGAAATTTTGTTAGTCTATATGAAAGATTATCTTTTGGCTCTATTGATTTTCTCAGTTATCACCTATATCTTTTCCTTTCTTTTTATGTTCCTTGGATTTAACCTGTTCTTTTCTAACTTCTGGAGACAGGCAAAAAATGTGGATTTTAGGTTTTCTTCTTTTCTAATATATGCAATTGAGGCTAGAAATTTTTCTCAGAGCACAGCATTAACCTTAAACCCATAAGATTTTAAATATGCATTTTCATTTTCTAATTTTCATGGTGATTTCTTCTCTGACTCATGGATTATTCAGAAATATATTCCAAAATTTCAAAAATCTGAGATTTATATGGCTATTCTTTTACTTCTTTAAATCTAAATTCAAGTAGTTAACATATAGTGTAGTATTGGTTTGAAGAGGATAATTTAGTGATTCATCACTTACATATAACACCCAGCGCTCATCCCAACAAGTGCCTTCCTTAATGCCCATCACCCATTTAGCCCATCCCCCCTACCCATCTCCCCTCCAGCAACCCTCGGTTTGTTCTCTATATTTAAGTCTCTTATGATTTGCTTCCCTCTCTGTTTTTATCTTACTTCATTTTTTTCTTCCCCTCCCCTATGTTAATCTGTTTTGTTTCTTAAATTCCATACAAGTAAAATCATAGGTCTTTCTCTAATTTATTTCACTTACTGTAATACACTCTAGTTCCATATATGTTGTTGCAAATGGCAAGATTTCATTTTTTTTGATAGCTGAGTAATATTCCGTTGTGTATATATACCACATATTTTTTATCCATCCATCAGTCACTGGACATGTGGACTCTTTCCATAATTTGGCTACTGTTGGTAGTGCTGCTATAAACATTGGGGTGCATGTGCCCCTTCAAAGCGGCATTTTTGTATCCTTTGGATAAATTCCTAGTAGTTCAATTGCTTGGGTTGTATGGTAGTTCTATCTTTAACTTTCTGAGGAAATGCCATACTGTTTTCCAGAGTAGCTAAACCAGTTTTCATTCCCACAAACAGTGCAAAAGTGTTCCCCTTTCCCTGCCTCTTCCCCAACATCTATTGTTTCCTGAGTTGTTAACTTTAGCCATTCTGACAAGTGTATTTCATTGATGATGAGTGATGTTGAGCATCTTTGCATGTGTCTGTTAGCCATCTGGATGCCTTCTTTGGAAAAGTGTCATTCATGTCTTTTGCCCATTTCTTCACTGGATTATTTATTTTTTTGGGTGTTGAGTTTGATAAGTTCTGTATAGATTTTGGATACTAACCCTTTATCTGATATGTCATTTGCAAATCTCTTCTCCCATTCCATCAGCTGTATTTTAGTTTTATTGATTGTTTCCTTCAATGTGTAGAAGCCTTTTATTGATGAGGTCCCAGTAGTTCATGCTTGCTTTTGTTTCCCTGGATTCAGAAAACATGTCAAATAAGTTGCTGTGGCCAAAGTCAAAGAGATTGTTGCTTGTTTTCTCCTCTAGGATTTTGATGGTTTCCTGTCTTACATATAGGTCTTTCATTCATTTTGAGTTTAACTTTGTGTATGGTATAAGAAAGTGGTCCAGTTTCATTCTTCTGCAATTTGCTGTCCAGCTTTCCCAACACCATTTGTTGAAGTATATGGCTATCTTTTTTAATTGATTTCTAACATAATTCCGCTGTGTTCAACAAGACAAAAAGAGTTCAATCATCTGAATTTTCGAAATTTGTTTAATGGCTTTGCATGTGTCAATTTTGGTAAATGTTCCATGTGTGTTTGGATCTTTATTTGGACTTACAAGTTACTACCAGGACAAAGTAGCCTACATCAAAATTAATCCTCTTCGTGCCAAACACAACTATGAAAGCTAGACAAACTATATAACTGAACCATTTAAAGGCACTGGAAAGCAACCAAAGTAGGCAAGATTTTAAGGAGCTACAATTCTTGAGGAAAGAGAAGGACAACATGAGATCACATTCACCCTAGAATTTTTCCCTGAAGACATTTCAAATTCACAGTACAGGGGAAGTGAGTCCTAGCAGAAACCAGCAGTCCTGTCTGGCTGAAACAGATAATGGAATTCAGTGAGTCTAAAACAACTGAGACCTTAAGGGCAAAAATCTTAGAGAGGGAGGAACTGCAAGAAAACGAGCCCAAAAAACCTGCATTTAATCTTCCCTTTAGAAGTCTGACAGCTACTAAGCTTTGCATATACAAGGCAAGGCTCCAAGACACCCAGCAAAAAGCAGCAGCTGGGATGCTAATGAGCTAAGCATATATTATAGCAACTGTGGAGTGCTGAGGAATTCGGGAATGTAGTAGCCTTGGCAAACACCCCAGATTTTCAGGTAAGACCCCAAAAGGAATAAGGACAAAACTGAAACACATCAACTTTAATAAAACCTCAAACCAAACCTTAAAGGATTATGGTGAACTGCTTATACTCTATCTTCTTGCCAGAAGAAAAAAACAACAGTATTTTTGAAAGAAGCCTCTATAATTTTAAATATACCATGTTAAACATTCACTTAAATATTATGAGGAATCAAAACAAGGGTCAAATGACTGAAAACTCCCCCAAAATATTTTTAAGGTAACATAGCCACAGGTAGTTCAGATATTTTACTTTTCAGACTCAGACTTTTCAGAATAGCTATTATTAATATATTTAAGAAAATATGGGTTAGACACACAGAACAGAGGATCGGTAAAATGTTTCTGCATTGATGCATCAAAAGGAAATAAAATGGAAAAGAATAGCATTATTTGTTAGACAAATCAATTATATCAAGTTCATTAATCATATTTAGATATTGTATATCTTGATTGATTTTTGTCTTCTTGTACTATCAGTCATTGAGACAGTTGTGTTAAAATTTCCAAGTATGAGTCTAGATCCTTCCATTTTTCTTTCAATTCTGTCAGTTTTGCTTTATATGTTTTAAAGATATGTTACATATAAATTTAGAATTATTTTCCCATTCTGTTAAAATAATCTTTTAATAATGAAAAAAGATTTCTCTTTAAAATGTTTCTTGGCTACTGTATACATTTTGTCTGATACTAAAGCAATGCCACCTTTGATCTGAATGCGATATTCATAGACTACCTTTTCCCCCTTTTTCTTCTGACTTTTCTATCTTCATACTGAAAGTATATCCCTTTAAGCGGATACAGTTGGGCTTTATGTTTAATGCAATTGTAATCTTTGTTCTTAAATTTTAATATTTAGACCATTTACCTTTAATGTAAGAATGGATATATTTGCATTTACTTCTATCACATAATTTGGTTTTCATTTGTTTCATCTGTTTTATGATTTTTTTTTTTTCCTTTCTTGGCCTCTTTTGCATTAATCACAATGGTTTTATTAGTTGAATATTCCCTTACTCTTCTCTGTGGTTTTCTTGAATTCACAAATACATCCATGACTTATAGTATCTAACACAAGTTAGTATTTTTGTAACTTCAAAGACAATGCCAGGACCCTAGAAAATATAATCTCCATTTATTCTTCTCTTGTCTCTTGGACTATTGTCAGAAAAGTCTCATCTCATATGTATTTCAAGCTTCTAAAGACATTATGTTTCACACAGTCAATACTAAATATTTAATGTACTCCACGTGTTTACTCTTCTGGTGTTCTTCATTCCTTCATGCATTTCTGGATCTGAATTTGGAATCTTTTTCCTTCAACCTACAAAAATGTCTGTAGTACTTCTTTTAGTATAATTCTACTGATTATAAATTCTCTCAATTTTTGTCTTGAATTGTCTTTATTTCACCTTTACTTTTTTTGCTGGATACAGAATTCTTTCTTGTCAGTTATTTTCTTTCAGCACCTGAAAGATGTCATTCCATGGTCATCTGGCTTCCATTAGGTATCAACTTACTCTTGCTCCTTCGAAAATAGAGTTAACCTTTGGACAACATTAGTTTAAACTGTGTGGGTCTGCTTATACAAGGATTTCTTTTGAAAAATACAGTATAGTACTATGAGTTAATCTGTTCTTATGATCCTAATAACATTCCTTTTTGTAGCTTACTTTATTAGAAGAATACAGTATATAACACATATACAAAATATGTGTTCATTGACTAGTTATGTTTTAAAGCTTCTAGTCAGCAACAGGCTATGCATAGTTATGTCCTGGGGAAGACAAAGGTTATACATGGATTTTCAAGGGTAGTTCAAGGGTCAACTATAGTCTCTCTCGCGCGCTGGCTTTTTTTCTTTTCTTTTTTTCTTTTTTTTTTTTTCTTTTTTTTTTTGGCTCTACTTGTAAAGATTTTCTCTTTCTTTGATTTTTAGTATTTTTACTATATTACACCTAATGAGATTTGTTTTCTGTTTTTTCTGCTTGGAGTTTACAGTGCTTCTTAAATATGAGACTTGATGTCTTTCAACAGTTTGGGGAAATTCTTAGGGTTTATCTTTTCAAACGTTACCTTTGCACCATTCACTCTATCCCTTCATAGACTCGATTTACAGTTGTGCCTCTTATGTGCCTCTATGAACTTTCCTATTTCGTTTTCCTCCATTATTTAGCCTCAATATTTTCTACTACACTCTGAATTAATTCAACCCCAACTCTCCTAAATTTTAAATATCTTATTGATGTGTGCAAATACATCAGATGTTTTAAGAATTTCATTTGTCTTCCTGGATTCCTCTCTTCCAGAGAACTGGGACCATCACAAATCCGGATTGGTTGCTCCCTACAACTGGTACACAGCTATCACAGTGGCATCAGCACCATAGAGTATTACTTTGGCCTCTCTTCTGGGCTGGCTCCCTCCAGCACTGATTGGGTCCATGGAGGTAAAAAAAAAAAATTTTTTTTGAGATCTTGCATGAAAGAAAATATCTTTGGCCTACTTTCACATTTAACAGATAATCTGAACACAGTATTTTAGATTAGAAATCATTTTCCTTCAGGGGCGCCTGGGTGGCTCAGTACTTTGAGCATCTGACTCTTGATTTTGGCTCAGGTCATGATCTCAAGGTTTCTGGGATTGAGCCCTGCATCGGGCTCTGTGCTCACAGCATGGGGCCTGCTTGGGATTCTTTCTCTCCCTCTGTCTCTCTCTGCTCCCCCGCTGCTTGTGCTCTCCCTCTAAAAATAAATACATTAAAAAAATAGAAATCATTTTCCTTCATAATTTTGAAGACATTGTTCAATTTTCTTGTGGTTTCTAGTGATAGTTTAGCAGAAGCAATTATACTTCTACATAATTATACTATAAGAAGAAACATATCCTTCTGTTAAAGTAAATTTCCTTTAATAATTTCATAATTTCCTTTCTTTCTCTCTTTTTCTAAAACTCCTGTTATTCAAATATTGGATATTCCCATTATCTATTTTTATATAAGAAGCCCCAAACCTAGGATCTTAAAACACTAACCATATAACTTTTGAGTCAGAAATCTGAGGAGTGTTCAGTGGAGGGAGGTCTCCTCTCATCTCCACATGATGTCAGCTAGAGTGGTTCAAATATGGCCAGAATGTTCATGTAGGCTTCACCAACATGCCTAAATTAAAGTCTTGGTACCATGTGTTGGCTGAGATAGCTACTTCTCCTTCTCATCACCTCTTCCTCTTCACATAGTCTCTCATTATTCAACGGCCTATCCTGGGCTTCCTTACATGGCAGCTGGCTTCCACAGGAGAAAATGATAATGGTAAGCACAAGGCCTTGTACAGGCTAGGCTGGGAACTTAACCAATCACTTCAGTCACATTCTATTAATCATATGAAGTCACAGGACAAACAAGATTCAAGGGGAGGGGAAACAGACTCTACCACTTGACAGTGGGAGTGGCATGTATGCATAGGAATGGGAGAAATTGCTGGCACCCATATTTGCAGACAATCTACTGTAGTCCACAATCTGGCTTCAGATTTCCAAAGTCTTGTGAGACTACCAGACACTCATCCAATTACATGTCAACGTCAAGACCAATTATCTCATTATCTACACTGGTTGTGGATTTGTTCCTCAAATGTGTTTTCTCTTGATCTGCAAACCTGGTAGTTCAGTGGGAGAGAGAAGAAGGCTTGAAGTAGATGCAAGGATGAGGCACATTGAAACACTATCTTTACAGTCTTTCACTTAATCTCCTTGTTATCAATACAGCACTCCCAACTTTTGTATCTGCCTGGTATCCCTCAGTAAGATACCATCTCTTTTACGTTCTATACAGAAATAACCTCCAATGTTCTTCTGGGGTGAGGGAAATACAGTAATCCTACTACTCATAGCTGAAGGCAAGTGGGGAGAATTTGGGATGATTAACATATAATCCCTACCTTTACCCTCACTTCTAGAGATACCTGCTCTGGAATTTCCTACTCGTTTGGGAGTTCTCTGAAGCAAACTGGATTGCATTACAGTTTTGCCCACTCGCTGGGTCCAGGATTCACCTAATTCACTCAAATGTCACCACTAACATTTGAAACTAGAATATGTCTTTCTACTTTCTAACTTCCAAAAATGTGTTCATTAACTCTTCTCCTATCTATTCTCCCTTAAGTCTTATTTTTAAATTCCTTTAGGGTTGCCTAGGTGGCTCAGTTGGTTATGCATCTGACTTCAGTTCAGGTCATGATCTCATGGTTCATGAGTTCAAGCCCCACGTCAGTCTCTATGCTGACAGCTCATAGCCTGAAGCCTGCCTCCAATTCTGTCTCTCTCCTTCTGCCCCACTCTCACTTGAGTTCTCTCTCTCTTTCAAAAATAAATAAACATTAAATCTTTCTATATCATTTTAGTTGAGGTTAGGGAAAGAAAAAAGTAAATGTATGTGCTCTATCACCTTTAACAAAAATCATTTTTATAAACTATCATTACAAATTTCAATACTATAAGCTACTGCTATTATAAATTACTTAAGGGAGGGAGTCAAGATGGCAGAACAGCATGGAAGTTTTTTGTGTGTCTCACATACATGAAATACAGCCAGACCAACGTTAAACCATCATATACACCTACAAAACTGATCTGAGGATTAACACAACAATCTGCACAACCTAAACCACAGAATTCAGCAGGTACACAGCGGGGAAAGGTGAACGTGGGGAGAGAGAAGCCGTGGAGGGCAGGGAGGTGCTTTTGCGTGCAGAGAGAGGACGGAGATGGTGGGGAGAATATGGGAAAAGCACCCTCCCCAAAAGCACCTGGAGAGAAAGTGGAAAATTGGAAACAGGCGCAGGGACTGAACTAAAAACGGAGAAAGGAGAAAGGAAAGGGTTTAAATTCCATTAAGACTGTAAACAGGGGAGTGCAGAGACTGCAACTCCACAGCTCGATACCTGGCGGTGCTCTGGTGGGAAGGGTGAATCCCAAAGAGCAGAGTGGGGTGAGGGAGGTTCTTGGGCCACACAGGGAGAAGCAGTTCCACTGCTGGAAGGACATTTGGTAGAAGCTGTAAGGTAACCTGGGCCCAGCAGACTGCAGAGAATGGCCACATTTGCTGGGGCTGGAATAAGGTCGTTAAGGGTGAAGCCTGGTGCCAGATGTGTGTTGTGATTTTCCATAACCCCTGAAACGTTGCTGCTACACTATCTTGCGAACTTATTCTGGGGCAGGCTAGCACCTGGCTGCAATCTCTGGGCCTCAGCAGCAGCACAGTACCCACAAACTTTCCTGGGTACAGCTGGCATTCGGCCATTGCTCGGTGAGACCCTCCCACAGAGGGGAACAACGAGTCAAAGCTGCAGTCCCTCAGAAGTAAGGGGCTGGGGAAAACAGCTGTAACTGAAACAAAGCTCAGGAAAGAGGTACTACCTGGGGCTTGGAAACAGACAGTGTAAAAGAGGGGAGTAGCTAAAAGCTGAAGACAAAGGAGAGGTGCACAATTGCTGACTGGAGAGAACAGAGTTCTGATACTAAAGACTGGGTAGCTGGGTGACACAATTTTCACCACTCCCACACATGGGCATATGCACCTACAAGTGCCACAACAATCCACCCCAGCAGGCTACCAGCGCCACCTAGTGGAGAACAGAGCCGTTTCACTAACCCCGCTCAACTGGGCCAAACTTGCTCATCAAGAACAGAAGTCTCACCACCTGCTTAGTTTATGGACTATAAAGAGATTCAGAATCTAACTTCTAGGGGAAAACAAAGTAATTTCAGTCATATTTCAATCTGTTAGCAGGTCCATCTATTCAATTTTCTTTCTTTTTTACATTTCTTTATTTTTCTTGAGAAAAAGAAAAAATTCATTTTTATTTTCAATTGTTATTAAAAATATTTTTTCAATTTTTCTACTATATTTTTTACTTTTGTGTAAGTTTTTTGAAATTGTATTTTACTTGCATCATTTTATTTTAGTCTACTTCAATGTTTTCCTTTTTTCAAATTTTCAAACAATTTCCTTTTTTTTCATTTCTTCTTTTTCATTTCTATTCTTTTTCTTGAATATAGAAACAGAAAAAATTCATCTTTATTTTTAATTTTTATTGAAAATATTTTTAATTTTTTCCTACTGTATTTTTTACTTTTGTGTAAATTTTTTCAAATTCTGGTTTACTTCCATCATTTCATTTCAGTCTGCTTCAGTGTATTCATTTTGTCAAATTTTCAAACGATTTCCTTTTTTCTTCTTCTTTCCCCTTTTTTCTCTAATCTATCAAGCCACTTTCAACACCCAGACCAAAACGCACCTAGAATGTAGCATCATTTAATCGATTTTTTTTTGTGTATGTGTTTTTAATTTTTGAATTTTAATATTTTTTCATTTTAATTTTTTTATTTTAATTTTTCCTACCTCATTAATTCCTTTTCTCCCTTCAATGACGAAACAAAGGAATTCACTCCAAAAGAAAGAGCACGAAGAAACGACAGCCAGGGACTTAACCGACACATATACAAGCAAGATGTCTGAACCAGAATTTAGAATCACGATAATAAGAATACTAGCTGGAGTCGAAAACAGATTAGAATCCCTTTCTGCAGAGATAAAGGAAGTAAAAACTAGTCAGGATGAAATAAAAAATGCTATAACTGAGCTGCAATCACGAATGGATGCTGCGGCAGCAAGGATGGATGAGGCAGAACAGAGAATCAGCGATATAGAGGACAAACTTATGGAGAATAACCAAGCAGAAAAAAGGAGGGAGATTAAGGCAAAACAGCATGATTTAAGAATTAGAGATATCAGTGACTCATTAAAAAGGAACAACCTCAGAATCATAGGGGTGCCAGAAGAGGAAGAGAGAGAAATAGGGGTAGAAGGTTTATGTGAGCAAATCAGAGCAGAAAACGTTCCTAACCTGGGGAAAGACACAGGTATCAAAATCCAAGAAGCACAGAAGACTCCCATTAGATTCAACAAAAACCGACCATCAACAAGGCATATCATAGTCAAATCCACAAAATACTCAGGCAAGGAGAGAATCATCAAAGCAGCAAGGGAAAAAATGTCCCTAACCTACAAGGGAAGACAGATCAGGTTTGCAGCAGACCTATCCACAGAAACTTGGCAAGCCAGATAGGAGTGGCAGGATATACTCAAAGTGCTGATTCAGAAAAATATGCAGCCAAGAATTCTTTATCCAGCAAGGCTGTCATTCAAAATAGGAGAGATAAAAAGTTTCCCAGAAAAACAAAAATGGAAGGAGTTTGTGACCACTAAACCAGCCCTGCCAGAAATGTTAAGGGGGACTCTCTGTGGGGAGAAAAGATTAAAAAAAAAATTATATATATATGCACACACATATATATACATATACATGTATATATATACATATGCATATATGTATATATGTATAAACATATATAGACACACATATATATACATATATATATATATATAATACCAAAAGCAACAAAGATTAGAAAGGACCAGAGAACACCACCGGAAACTCCAAATCTACAAGCCACATAATGGCAATAAATTCATATCTCTCAGTACTCACTCTAAACGTCAATGGACTCAATGCTCCAAACAAAAGACATAGGGTAACAGAATGGATAACAAAACAAGACCCATCTATATGCTGTTTACAAGACACCCACTTTAGACCTAAAGACACCTTCATATTGAACGTAAGGGGATGGAGAACCATCTATCATGCTAATGGTCAACAAAAGAAAGCTGGAGTAGCCACACTTACATCAGACAATCTAGACTTTAAAATAAAGACTGTATCAAGAGATTAAGAGGGGCATTATATCATAATTAAGGAGTCTATCCACCAAGAAGACCTAACAATTCTAAACATGCGTCAAATGTGGAAGCACCCAAATATACAAATCAATTTATCACAAACATAAACTCAATGATAGTAATACCATAATAGTAGGAGGCTTTAACACCCCACTCACAGCAATGGACAGATCATCTAATCAAAAAATCAACAAGAAAACAATGGGTTTGAATGACACACTGGACCAGATGGACTTAACAGATATATTTAGAACATTTCATCCTAAAGCAGCAGAATATACATTCTTCTCCAGTGCACATGGAACGTTCTCCAGAATAGACCACATCCTGGGACACAATTCAGCCCCCAGCAAGTACAAAAAGACTGAGATCATACCGTGCATATGTTCAGACCACAATGCTATGAACCCTGAAATCAACCACAAGAAAAAACTTGGAAAGGTAACAAATACTTGGAAACTGAAGAACATCCTACTAAAGAATGAATGGGCTAACAAAGAAGTTAAAGAGGAAATTTAAAAGTATATGGAAACCAATGAAAATGCTAACACCACAACCCAAAACCTCTGGGACACAGCAAAGGCAGTCATAAGAGGAAAGGATATAGCAATCCAGGTCTTCCTAAAGAAGGAAGAAAGATCTCAGATACACAACCTAACCTTACACCTTAAATAGCTGGAAAAAGAACAGCAAATAAAACCCAAAACCACCAAAAGACAAGAAATAATAAAGATTAGAGCAGAAATTAATGCTATCGAAACCGAAAAAACAGAACAGATCAATGAAACCAGAAGCTGGTTCTTTGAAAGAATTAACAAAACTGATAAACCACTAGCCAGTTTGATCAAAAAGAAAAAGGATGGGGCGCCTGGGTGGCGCAGTCGGTTAAGCATCCGACTTCAGCCAGGTCACGATCTCGCAGTCCGGGAGTTCGAGCCCCGCGTCGGGCTCTGGGCTGATGGCTCAGAGCCTGGAGCCTGTTTCCGATTCTGTGTCTCCCTCTCTCTCTGCCCCTCCCCCGTTCATGCTCTGTCTCTCTCTGTCCCAAAAATAAATAAACGTTGGAAAAAAAAAAAAAAAAAGAAAAAGGAAAGGACCCAAATAAATAAAATTAAGAATGAAAGAGGAGAGATCACAACACAGCAGAAATAAAAACAATAATAAGAGAATATTATGAGAAATTATATGCCAATAAAGTGGGCAATCTGGAAGAAATGGACAAATTCCTAGAAACATACACACTACCAAAACTAAAACAGGAAGAAATAGAAAATTTGGACAGTCCTATAACCAGTAAGGAAATCAAATCAATAATCAAAAATCTCCCAAAAGGGGCGCCTGGGTGGCGCAGTCGGTTAAGCGTCCGACTTCAGCCAGGTCACGATCTCGCAGTCCGTGAGTTCGAGCCCCGCGTCAGGCTCTGGGCTGATGGCTCAGAGCCTGGAGCCTGTTTCCGATTCTGTGTCTCCCTCTCTCTCTGCCCCTCCCCCGTTCATGCTCTGTCTCTCTCTGTCCCAAAAATAAATAAATGTTGAAAAAAAAAAAAAAATCTCCCAAAAAACAAGAGACCAGAGGCAGATGGCTTTCCAGGGGAATTCTACCAAACATTTAAGGAAGAATTAACACCTATTCTCTTGAAGCTGTTCCAAAAAACAGAAATGGAAGGAAAACTTCCAAACTCTATGAAGCCAGCATTACCTTGATTCCAAAACCAGAGACCCCACTAAAAAGGAGAACTACAGACCAATTTCCCTGATGAACATGGATGCAAAAATCCTCAACAAGATATTAACCAAGTGGATCCAACAATACATCAAAAAAATTATTCACCACGACCAAATGGGATTTATACCCAGGATGCAGGGCTGCTTCAATATCCGCAAAACAATTAACGTGATTCGTCACATCAATAAAAGAAAGGACAAGAACCATATGATCCTCTCAAGAGATGCATAGAAAACATTTGGCAAAATACAGCATCCTTTCTTGATAAAAACCCTCAAGAAAGTAGGGATAGAAGGATCATACCTCGAGATCATAAAAGCCACATATGAACAACCCAACACTAATATCATCCTCGATGGGGAAAAACTGAGAGCTTTCCCCCTAAGGTCAGGAACAAGACAGGGATGTCCACTCTCGCCACTGTTATTCAACAAAGTATTGGAAGCCTTAGCCTCTGTAAGCAGACAACACAAAGAAATAAAAGGCATCCAAATCGGCCAGGAGGAGGTCAAACATTTGCTCTTCGCAGATGACATGATACTCTATATAGAAAACCCTGAAGATTCCACAAAAAAAAACCCTGCTAGAACTGATTCATGAATTCAGTAAAGTTGCAGGATATAAAATCAATGCACAGAAATCAGTTGCATTCCCATACACCAACAACAAAGTGACAGAAAGAGACATCAGGGAATTGATCCCATTTACAGTTGCACCAAAAACCATAAAATACCTAGGAATAAATCTAACCAAAGAGGTGAAAAATCTACACACTGGAAACTATACAAAGCTTATGAAAGAAATTGGAGAAGACACAAAAAAATGGAAAAAGATTCCATGCTCCTGGATAGGAAGAACAAATACTGTTAAAATGTCAATACTACCCAAAGCAATCTACATATTGAATGCAATCCCTATCAAAATAACACCAGCATTCTTCACAGAGCTAGAACAAGTAATCCTAAAATTTTTATGGAACCAGAAAAGACCCCAAATAGCCAAAGCAATCTTGAAAAAGAAAACCAAAGCAGCAGGCATCACAAACCCGGACTTCAAGCTATATTACAAAGCTGTAATCATTAAGACAGTATGGTACTGGCACAAGAACAGACACTCAGATCAATGGAACAGAAGAGAGAACCCAGAAATGGACCCACAAACGTATAGCCAACTAGTCTTTGACAAAGCAGGAAAGAATATTCAATGGAATAAAGACAGTCTCTTCAGCAACTGGTGCTGGGAAAACTGGATAGCGACATGCAGAAGAATGAACCTGGACCACTTTCTTACACCATACACAAAAATAAACTCAAAATGAACGAAAGACCTAAATGTAAGACAGGAAGCCATCAGAATCCTTGAGGAGGAAGCAGGCAAAAACCTCTTTGATCTTGCCCGCAGCAACTTCTTACTCAACACGTCTCCAGTGGCAAGGGAAACAAAAGCAAAAATGAACTACTGGGACCTCATCAAAATAAAAAGCTTCTGCACAGCAAAGGAAGCAATCAGCAAAACTAAAAGGCAACCAACAGAATGGGAGAAGATAGCTTCAAATGACCTATCAGATAAAGGGTTAGTATCCAAAATCTATAAAGAGCTTATCAAACTCAACACCCAAAAAACAAAGAATCCAGTGAAGAAATGGGCAAAAGACGTGAATAGACACTTCTCCAAAGAAGACATCCAGATGGCCAACTGACACATGAAAAAATGCTCAACATCACTCATCATCAGGGAAATACAAATCTAAACCACAATAAGATACCACCTCACATCTGTCAAAATGGCTCACATTAACAACTCAGGTAACAACAGATGTTGGTGAGGATGCGGAGAAAGAGGATCTCTTTTGCATTGTTGGTGGGAATGCAAGCTGGTGCAGCCACTCTGGAAAACAATATGGAGGTTCCTCAAAAAACTAAAAATAGAACTACCCTATGACCCAGCAATTGCACTACTAGGCATTTATCCAAGGGATATAGGTGTGCTGTTTCGAAGAGACATATGCACCCCCAAGTTTATAGCAGCACTATCAACAATAGCCAAAGTATGGAAAGAGCCCAAATGTTCATCGATGGATGAATGGACAAAGAAGATGTGGTGTATATATATTCAATGGAGTACTACTCGGCAATCAAAAAGAATGAAATCTTGCCATTTGCAGTTACGTGGATGGAACTGGAGGGTATTATGCTAAGTGAAATTAGAGAAAGACAAAAATCATGACTTCATTCATATGAGGACTTTAAGAGACAAAAAAGATGAACCTAAGGGAAGGGAAACAAAAATGATATAAAAACAGGGAGAGGGACAAAACATAAGAGACTCATAAATATGGAGAATAAACAGAAGGTTACTGGAGGGGTTGTGGGAGGGGGGATAGGCTAAATGGGCAAGGGGCATTAAGGAATCTACTCCTGAAATCATTGTTGCACTACATGCTAACTAATTTGGATGTAAATTTAAAAAAATAAAATTATTCTGTTGAGAAAAATAAAATAAAATAAAATAACAAAAAAAAATAATTCTCAAATCTCAATAAGAAAAAGACAACCCCTTAAAAAACCGTGACTTGCACAGATGTTTCATCAAATAAGACATTTAAAATGGTAAACACATGAAAAGAAAAAAAATTATACGCAGCATAATTCACTTTCATAAAAGTGCATCAAAACCCCAAACCCCGAGACCAAAGTAGTCAAAAACAAAATTTGCTTATATATGAACATGGATACTTTAAGCCTAGTTATAATCAAGATCTTTCATTTCATCCCAACCAAATGAGTCACACTTATATTTATGAGAGTAATCTGCTTTAAACAAAACCATCATATATGCCAATATCATGATTCTTTTAAGATATTTTTTCCAATTATGATGCAACACCCTTTTCTCAGACTCTTTCACAATACAAAAACTAAACTTGATGATCCCACATTTTCCTACCTTCTCCTAGAAGAAAGAACACATGACTACTCTCAATTTTCTACTACTACTACTACCATTACTACTACTCAGTCTGTATAGAGAAACCAAAGGCAACATAATGGGTAAGAGTAAGAAGTATTATTTGAAATAGGTCAACACACCTTACTGAGACAAAAATGGAAAAAAGAATATCCATAATGCAAAGGTGGCAATGCCTTTGCTATGTCCAATAAAACATTTCTTTCTGACCAAGAAGCTCCAAAGGGATCTTTCACTAAAGAAAGGAGAAAGCAGTATTCTGAAGTTACTCCTTAACTTATAACACAAATTCACGATTATTTAGTATTATTCTAAAATCCAAGCCTCTATAGATACACAAAAACTTCACTCGAGGTTGGGGGAGGGGCAGCCCAGGCACAACAAGTATGTCCCTGGGCCCAATGGCCTCGTGGCTGCCCTGAAGTAGCAGATAGAGTGGGAGGACCCGGTGGAGCCCTCGGCAACAGCCTGGTAGATGTAGACCTAGGGCACCTGCCTTGCCAAGGGGTTGGCTGGAGAAGTCCACCACCCTGAGCCTCTGGCCTGCGTGCCTAAGGTGAGAGCATGGCCTAGAGATTGCCCTCTGGCTCCTCTCTTCTCCCCTCAGCCTCTCCACATACCCGGGGTTAAAGGCAGTCAAGACAAGGCTCCAAGAGCAATGGTTTGATCTCCCACTCCTAGTGATGAATTCATCTTAGTAGTTTTAGAACAGGCCTTCCTTATGGTTTGTACTTAAAGGTTAAGGACAGTTAAAGAGAGAAATTACAGCTCACCTACTGTCAGCTTGACAGCATAATTTTTAGAAATCACAAATGAACCATGGGTTATTTCTTAAGATTGGGCCCTGAAAAACCACTGGGATGCTGCATAGCCATGTGCACACCTGAACATGAAAATGATCTTCTTCCATTTCAAGGAGATCTCCCTCTTCAACCAAATCAACAGAAGTGGCTTGAAGGAGCAGAAGGGACCCCCTATCTGACCAAACTCAGCCAAACTGAATCTTTTTCAGACAGGAGTAAAGCAGTACAAGGGTGGCCTAATCACCACTTTCTGCTCACTCTACCACTAAGCAGCTCCTTCCAGGACTGCCACCTATATGCAGGTTATGCCCTGCATAAGGGCACCGGGCTGAGACAGTGAGAGCTGAAATCCTGCCAGGCTCTACTCACCAAGCCAAGTTTATGGGTGTATGACTGTATCCACTCAGACTCCCTTTTCTAAACTGTACCAAGGCATCCTGTATGGGCTAGGGGCAGTTCTGACCATTCCACTACCATATCCAAGTCCTACCCAGGATTATATTCCTTACTTCAGATGGATTTAAGGTTCTGATGAACAGATTAGGTTTATTATACAGATGAAATATTTGACCAAAAATAAAATTAATTTCATAGGTAAAGCTCAAAATATTACTATTGATATAATTTATATGTGTGTACATATATAGTTATGTGGATATACATTTCTATATATCAGAAGTTTAGCACAACTTAGTAAATGTTTAAAATTTTAAAAAAATTCATTCTTGATGTCTAAATAAAAAGGCTTTATGAAGGAAGATCTTTTTTTTTTACATTAAACAACCAGTTTTTATTTTTTATGTTCTAAGGTCAGACTACTTTCAGTTAAAAGAGACAAGATAATGTTTGTGTTCCAAAAGAGATTCCAGTTAGATCTGATATATTTCTCATTTTCATTACTTCTCTTTCTGATTAATAAGAATCTCAATCCCAGGGGCCCCTGGGTGGCTCAGTTGGTTAAGTGTCTCACTTTTGATCACGGCTCAGGTCACGATCTCCCGGTTAGTGAAATCAAGCCCGGAATCGGGTTCTCACTGATGGCACGAAGCCTGCTTGGGATTCTCTTTCTCCCTCTCTCTCTACTCCTTCCCCATGTGAGCGTACATGTATTCTCACTCTCTCTCTCTCAAAATAAATAAATAAAAACTTTAAAAGTAAACAGACATCTTACTCCCTAGTCCCCAGGCATCCCTCATGGTGCCTATCCTCCCCATTGTATCAACATTGATCTTCCCAAATCAAGGTTGACTCTAGTTTCTTCTTAAAATACCTTCCCATGACCTCTGCTTCTGCATTGTATACTCTAGGTTTTGTAGGATAAAGTACAAACACCACTTTTGTCAAAGTCCATGAAGGAAATGGAATAACAGTCCTTACATTTATTTGTGCCCCTTAATTATTCTGATGGCATAGAAAACAAATGTGTAAGCAAAGATAAGAATATCATTTTTAGTACCAAAACAGTATTCAAATATTAATGAAATGAGGTAGTGACACAAAAAGAGTATACTGCCTAGGGAATGAACTAGTAGTCATTTTTTTTCTATTTAAGTCAAAAGAGTTATAAAGGATCTTACAAATGAATTAACAAAAGAATCACTCTCTTTTGGGGTGCCTGAGTGGCTCAGTCAGTTAAGTGTCCAACTTCAGCTCAGGTCATGATCTCATGGCTCGTAAGTTGGAGCTCCACATCAAGCTCTGTGCTGACAGCTCAGAGCCTGGAGCGTGCTTCGGATTCTGTGTCTCCCTCTCTCTCTGCCCTTGCCCCACTCGCACTCAGTCTCTCTCTCTTTCCCTCAAAAATAAACATTAAAAAAAAAATTTTTTTTAAAGAATCACTCTCCTTCAAGTTTACACAGAGCAAACCTGAGATTAGAATGATCTGCAAAAGATTATTTTATTATTTTAAGATTATTTCAAGGCAAATTAATATCACATAAATGATACAAAAGGTAAATATGCAATACTATTAGCACCAGTTTTAAATAAAATAAGTAAAATTCCATAGCCTTCCACCTATCTACCACATAAAAAGGTTGATTCAATGTCACTTGCCATTTTTGCGGGAAGTCTTCTGCACTGTTATTGGTGGACACGACTGGGCAGGTGATACATCTGAAGAAGCAGGGGAGCCTGTGTGATGAGCCTTTACCTTGTCAGCCCAACTGACACCTGTGGGAGCCAGACGGGGAGCAGCTACTGTGCCAGGTGAACCCCTATGGAGAAAATTCTGCATTATTAAATCAAATATAAAAGTTAAAATTTTTTAAACTTTTTTTTTTTAATTTTTTTTTTCAACGTTTATTTATTTTGGGGACAGAGAGAGACAGAGCATGAACAGGGGAGGGGCAGAGAGAGAGGGAGACACAGAATCGGAAACAGGCTCCAGGCTCTGAGCCATCAGCCCAGAGCCTGACGCGGGGCTCGAACTCACGGACCGCGAGATCATGACCTGGCTGAAGTCGGACGCTTAACCGACTGCGCCACCCAGGTGCCCCAAAATTTTTTAAACTTTAAATACATACTTAATATTATTCTGGTCTCTGTTTTATTTATTTCTGATTTTTGTTATTTCCTTCCTCTAGTAAATTTTGACTAAGTTTCTTCTTTTTCTAGTTCCTTGTGGTGTAATATTGCTTATTTCAACCTTTCCTCTTAACACAAACATTTGTAGCATAGATTTCGCTCTAACATCTGCTTTTGCTGCATCCCATAGGTTTTGGAATATTGGATTTTCTTTTTCTTTTGAGACATATTTTGATTTGCCATTTGATTTCTCATTTGGCCCATTGCTTGTGCAGTAGTGTGGTATTTAATATTTACATATTAAATATTTACATTATAAAAAATAAAAAATTTGAAAAAAAATTTAAAAAGTGAAAAAATATATATGATGAAATATTATGCAGTCAATAAAAAAGAAATGAAATACACCTGATTAAAAAAAAAAGAACCTGAAATGTTTCCAAATAAAAAAGCAATGTAGGGGACACATGGGTACTCAGTCAGTTAAGCATCCAACTCTTGATATCGGCTCAGGTCATGATCTTACAGTGGTGACATTGAGCCCTGCATTGGGCTCCACACTGAGCATGGAGCCTTAAGATTCTCTCCCTCCCTCTCTCTCTGTCCCTCCCCTACTTATGTACTCTCTTTCTCCCCTATATCTGAAGAAGAAAAAAAAAAATCAGTGCAACATTTTACTCCCTACTGATTTGGCTATATAAATGTCACTATCACTATTTACGTCATGTCTATTTAAATAAATTTAACACATTTCAAAACTGTTTCTTTTTTTTTAATGTTTTTTTTTTTTTTTTTGAGAGAGAAAGAGAGAGCGAGCACAAGCAGGGGAGGGGCAGAGAGAGAGAGGGAGAGAGAGAATCCCAAGCAGGCTCCAGGTTCCAAGCTATCAGCACAGACCCTGACACAGGGCTCGAACTCACAAACCACTAGATCATTACCTGAGTGAAAGCCAGGCACTTAACCGACTGAGCCACCTAGGCACCCTAAAACTGCTTGACTTTTCCCCCAAAAAGTTAAAATTTTAAATATATGCTTAATATATTTAAATTTTAATTTTGTGTGTGTGTGTGTGTGTGTGTGTGTGTGTGTGTATCCACATATACAGAGTACCATACAATAACAATTTAAGTCAAATATATTTAAAAATTTATGTTGGTCTAATACTTCATTAATTTAATATAATATATTGTATGGGAACAGGGATGATATAAAAGCTCTCATTAATTCAGTTTAAAAGAAAATTTCAGTTAAATGGGGATCTTTAAAAAATATACATATATAAGTTAAATATTTTATTTTAAAACTTTTATCTTTTAATAATATAAATGTACATTAATTTGTCAATATATTGACATAGAAGACACTATCAAAGAACATATTCAAAGTCCTGAAAGAAAAAGATTTTCAACAAGAATTCTATGCACTACAAAACTAGCCTTCTAAAACTAAAGGACAAATTAAGATAGTTTCAAAATAAAAACTGAGAAAAACTGCCCAACAAGACATACTAAAGGGGGTCCTTCAGGCCAAAATGAAAGAAAAATAGACAGTAACCTGAATCCACATTAAGATATAAAGAGCATTAACAAAAGTAACTACATAGGTAATAAATACAAAAAAATATATAAATGTCTTTTTTCTTTATAACTTTTCTATTGATTTAAAATATAACTGCATAAAATAACAATTATAAAACTGTACTGATGGGATTACAATGCATAAAGATGTAATTTCATGACAGTAACATAGCTTATGATATAATTTAGATCTTTTGTTATAAAGAAATTGCCAGTTGATGTTATGAATCATTTAGCATGAAATATGTTTATGAGTTTTAATTTTTGGATCCTATTTGAATATATTACATTTTATAAAATCTTCGAAAAGTTAAACTTTACTGGATTTTTTAAACTTTTGATTCAAACAATTTCAAACATATACACAAACATACACATGGATTTTTTTAAGTGAAATATCAGTTGTATAATACTGTATTATTCACAGAAAATAATTTACTATAATGTAAGCCTTAGTAGGCTTTTTTGAGTTTGTCTCACCCAAAATTTAAACTTCTTCGAGCATTTGATGTTACACTTATTCTATCTGTTGATGGACTTGGAATCACATGACGTCCTGGAGACATCTTCTTTACTTCCCATGCCAAAGAAGTTGGTCTGTCAATTCAAGACATACAACAGATTAAATTAACAGAGAAAAAAGAAAAATTTTTCATCTTTTTTCTGGCTGTTACTGGGTGAAAACATAATCAGGTCACAATTTTTCCCTAGAGTACTGTTTACCGGCAAGTTACCATATTACCAGGAAGGAACACAGATGACACATGGTCCAGGATTTTCCACCCACTGCAGCACAGTAACATCTAAAATGGGCTTTGGGGTTACAAAGATATGAGATACACTACTTAGCTTTTAAAAGTCTCCATATACCCAGCTAAAAACACATTAAAAAGACAATGGTATTAATTGAGCCTACTTACCCAACTAAACTGGTGTATGATGCCCTGGAAAACTAAGTGTGTAGAACAGAGATCAAGACAGAAAAACAGAATGAGAGGGTTAAATGAAGAATACACAGGAAAATATGAAGTCTTTTTTCTACACGGGAGTGGGAACATAAATATTTCCTTGCTCTTTGCTGGGAAAGCTAACTTCTTCTTCACTGTTCCCCAAACCTTGACAGGATGCACAATTTTTACTAAAATGTTTTCCTAAGGCAGCATTTTCACTATCCCTAATGCCCTCAATGGGAACCTCCATAACTCCCAGAATCTCCTTCTCTCTTACTCTGCATTCAATCTAGTGGTTGCGATTTTCTTGTCACATTAAAAACTGACATTTGTTGTTAGAAAACAAGAAAATTCAGATAAAAGATTATCCAAATAAAGTCTAAAGCTTTTAACAATTTATTGTCAAATCACCTTTCAGAAAGGTACTAACAAATTATAACTCAGCCAGATAAAAAGTGTCCATTTCCCCTGAACCTCGTCAACAGTATCTTATTTTAGAAATGTCAATGGCTTGGGAGAGACAGCACTGCTTGCAAAGTCTAAAATAATTATTACTTGGCACTTTACAGGAAAAGTTTGCTGACTTCCTGGAGTTTCAGTATGTGACAAGTTCATTTTCTTATACAAATTTTAGTAACGGTGTTTATTTTTTAAAAATTCATTAGCAAAATATTTTTGTTTTTGAACTTATTTATTTTTATTATCACTACTAGTAAAGGTGAAATTTCTTACCACCCATTTAAATGTCTTCTTTTAGGATTTGCATGTTGGTAGCTTTTGTCATTTCCAGTGGAATCTGCATCATTTTCTCCTTAATTTGAAATCATTTACTACTACTATTATTATTACTATTACGGCTACCAATCCTTTGGCACAGATGACAGAATTATTTAAATTCGAATTTTATTTTTGATTTTCTTTTATGTGGAAAGGCATATTTTATTTCTATTAAATCAAGCCTATTAGGGGCGCCTGGGTGGCTCAGTCGGTTAAGCAGCCGACTTTGGCTCAGGTCATGATCTCCTGGTGTGTGAGTTGGAGCTCTGCGACGGGCTCTGTGCTGACAGCTCAGAGCCTGGAGCCTGCTTCAGATTCTGTGTCTCCCTCTCTCTCTGACCCTCCCCCGTTCATGCTCTGTCTCTCTCTGTCTCAAAAATAAATAAACATTTAAAAAAAAATCACGCCTATTAATACTTTCCTTTGTGGTTTCTGCTTTAGTCTTATAGAATTCTTACAATCCTGAACTCCCGATGATGGCAGCATAGGAGGATGCTGGGCTCACAGCGTCCTGCTGATCGCTTAGATTCCACCCACACGCCTGCCTAAATAACCCAGAAAACCACCAGAAGATTATCAGAACGGACTCTCCAGAGCCAAGCATAGACAAGAGACACATGGAAGAGGGTAGGTAGGGCGGAGAGGCGGTGCACGCTACGCAGACTGGCGGGAGGGAGCCGAGGCGGTGGAGGGGCAGACCTCCCAATAACGCAGAGCACCCGTGAGTCTGCCTTGCAAAAGCAGAGGGGCCGGACTGCCTGAGTTCTAACAGCCACCGGGACTTAACATCTGGAGGGTTAAAAGTCATCAGCTCTGCTCTCAGAGAGCGGGGAAGGCGAAAGGACAACAGGAGGGAGAGTTGCTGAGCCCCGGAAGACAGAGCTCACCTCGGTCACTGGAGAACAAAGGTGCCGGCCAGCACCATCTCCCTCACCCATCCCCCAGCCAAAATCCCAAAGGGACCAGTTCCCGTCACCAAATTTGCTTGCAGCGCAAAAACACCCAATGTTGTGCTTTTGTGGATTCATCCCTCCAAAGGGTCTGCCTGCCTCCCTCCCGGTGCTTCAGGGCCCCTGCCACAGGGGACCACCAACAGCAAAGCTGAGCTAAGCCTGCCCCTCCCACCCCTGTGCACCTTGCGGATTCACCCTGGCTAATACGCCAGATCCCATTGAAGCAGCACCACAAGCCTGGCAGTGTGCAAGTAGCCCAGACAGGAGCCACACCACTCCACAGTGAGTCCTGTCCCTGGGAGAAGGGAAGATAAGGTAGGTACCAGTCTGACTGTGGCCCCAGCGGTGGGCTGGGAACAGACACCGGGTCTGACTATAGCCCTGACCACCAACACAAGTTACCCCAGGCAGCACAGGGGAAGTGCCCTGCAGTTCCGCGCCACTCCAGGGACTATCCAAAATGACGACACAAAAGAATTCTCCTCAAGAGAAACTCCAGGAAGTAGCGACAGCTAACGAATTGATCAAAAATGATTTAAGCAATATAAAAGAACGTGAATTTAAAATAATAGTCATAAAATTAATCACTGGGCTGAAAAAAGTATACAGGACATCAGAGAATCTATTGCTACAGAGATCAAGGCTAAGAAACAGTCAGGAGGAGCTTAAAAATGCTATAAATGAGCTGCAAAATAAAATGGAGGCGACCACTGCTCAGATTGAAGAGGCAGAGGAGAGAACAGGTGAATTAGAACATAAAATTATGGAAAAAGAGGAAGCTGAAAAAAGAGAGATAAAAAAAATCCAGGAGTATGAGGGGGAGAATTAGAGAACTAAGTGATGCAATGAAACGCAACAATATCTGTATAATAGGGATTCCAGAGGACAAAGAGAGAGAGACAAAGGGACTGAAGATGTACTTGGACAAATCATAGTTGAGAACTTCCCTGATCTGGGGAAGGAAACAGGCATTGAAGTCCAAGAAACACAGAGAACTCCCTTCACACAAAACGTGAATCAATCTTCTGCACAACATATCATAATGAAACTGGCAAAATACAAGGATAGAGAGAAAATTCTGAAAGCATCTAGGGATAAACACGCTCTAACATATAAAGGGAGACCGATAAGACTAGTGACAGATCTATCCACTGAAACTTGGCAGGCCAGAAAGGAATGGCAGGAAATCTTCAATGTGATGAACAGAAAAAATATGCAGCCAGGAATCCTTTATCCAGCAAGTCAGTCATTTAGAATAGAAGGAGAGATAAAGGTCTTCCCAAACAAACAAAAACTGAAGGAATTCATCACCACTAAACCAGCCCTACAAGAGATCCTAAGGGGGATTCTGTGAGTGAAATGTCGCAAGGACCACAAAGTACCAGAGACATCACTACAAGCGTGAAACCTACAGACATCACAATGACTCTAAACCCATATCTTTCTATAATAACACTGAATGTAAATGGACTAAATGCACCAACCAAAAGACACAGGATATCAGAATGGATAAAAAAACAAGACCCATCTATTTGCTGTCTGCAAGAGACTCATTTTAGACCTGAGGACACCTTCAGATTGAAAGTGAGGGGATGGAGAACTATCTATCACGCTACTGGAACTCAAAAGAAAGCTGGAGTAGCCATACTTATATAAGACAAACTAGACTGTAAATTAAAGGCTATAACAAGAGATGAAGAAGGGCATTACATAATAATTACAGGGTCTATCCATCAGGAAGAACTAACAATTACAAATGTCTATGTGCCTAATATGGGAGCCCCCAAATATATAAAACAATTAATCACAAACATGAGCAACCTTATTGATAAGAATGTGGTAACCGCAGGGAACTTTAATACCCCACTTACAGGAATGGAAAGATCATGTAGACACAGGATCAATAAAGAAACGAGGGCCCTGAATGATACATTGGACCAAATGGACTTGACAGATATAATTAGAACTCTGCATCCCAAAGCAACAGAAAATACTTTCTTCTCGAGTGTACATGTAAGATTCTCCAAGATAGATCACATACTGGGTCACAAAACAGACCTTCATAAGTATAAAAGAATTGAGATCATACCATGCATACTTTCAGACCACAATGCTATGAAGCTTGAAATCAACCACAGGAAAAAGTCTGGAAAACCTCCAAAAGTATGGAGGTTAAAGAACACCCTACTAAAGAATGAATGGGTCAACCAGGCGATTAGAGAAGAAATTAAAAAATATATGGAAACAAATGAAAATGAAAATACAACAATCCAAACACTTTCGGATGCAGCGAAGGCAGTCCTGAGAGGAAAATACATTGCAATCCAGGCCTATCTCAAGAAACAAGAAAAATCCCAAATACAAAATCTAACAGCACACCTAAAGGAAATAGAAGCAGAACAGCAAAGACACCCCAAACCCAGCAGAAGAAGAGAAATAATAAAGATCGGAGGAGAAATAAAAAATATAGAATCTAAAAAAACTGTAGAGCAGATCAATGAAACCAAGAGTTGGTTTTTTGAAAAATAAACAAAATTGATACACCTCTAGCCAGGCTTCTCAAAAAGAAAAGGGAGAGGACCCAAATAGATACAATCATGAATGAAAATGGAATTATTACAACCAATCCCTCAGAAATACAAGCAATTATCAGGGAATACTATGAAAAATTATATGCCAACAAACTGGAGAACCTGGAAGAAATGGACAAATTCCTAAGCACCCACAAACTTCCAAAACTGAAACAGGAAGAAATAGAAAGCTTGAACAGACCCATAACCAGCGAAAAAATTGAATCAGTTATCAAAAATCTCTCAACGAATAAGAGTCCAGGACCAGATGGCTTCCCAGGGGAATTCTACCAGACATTGAAAGCAGAGTTAATACCTATCCTTCTCAAGCTGTTCCAGAAAATAGAAAGGGAAGGAAAACTTCCAGACTCATTCTATGAAGCCAGCATTACTTTGATTCCTAAACCAGACAGAGACCCAACAAAAAAAAAGAGAACTACAGGCCAATATCCCTGATGAATATGGATGCAAAAATTCTCAATAAGATACTAGCAAATCGAATTCAACAGCATACAAAAAGAATTATTCACCATGATCAAGTGGGATTCATTCCTGGGCTGCAGGGCTGGTTCAACATTCACAAATCAATCAATGTGATATATCACATTAATAAAAGAAAAGATAACCGTATGATCCTGACAATCGATGCAGAAAAAGCTTCTGACAAAATTCAGCATCCTTTCTTAATAAAAACCCTTGAGGGGCGCCTGGGTGGCGCAGTCGGTTAAGCCTCCGACTTCAGCCAGGTCACGATCTCGCGGTCCGTGAGTTCGAGCCCCGCGTCGGGCTCTGGGCTGATGGCTCAGAGCCTGGAGCCTGTTTCCGATTCTGTGTCTCCCTCTCTCTCTGCCCCTCCCCCGTTCATGCTCTGTCTCTCTCTGTCCCAAAAATAAATAAACGTTGAAAAAAAAAAAAAACCCTTGAGAAAGTCAGGATAGAAGGAACATACTTAAACATCATAAAAGCCATTTATGAAAAGCCCACAGTTAATACCATCCTCAATGGGGAAAAACTGAGAGCTTTCTCCCTGAGATCAGGAACACGACAGGGATGTCCACTCTCACCGCTGTTGTTTAACATAGTGTTGGAAGTGCTAGCATCAGCAATCAGACAACAAAAGGAAATCAAAGGCATCAAAATTGGCAATGATGAAGTCAAGCTTTCACTTTTTGCAGATGACATGCTATTATACATGGAAAACCCGACAGATTCCACCAAAAGTCTGCTAGAACTGATACATGAATTCAGCAAAGTCGCAGGATACAAAATCAATGTACAGAAATCAGTTGCATTCTTATACACTAATAATGAAGCAACAGAAAGACAAATAAAGAAACTGATCCCATTCACAATTGCACCAAGAAGCATAAAATACGTAGGCATAAACCTAACCAGAGATGTAAAAGATCTGTATGCTGAAAACTATAGAAAGCTTATGAAGGAAATTGAAGAAGATACAAAGAAATGGAAAAACATTCCGTGCTCATGGATTGGAAGAATAAATATTGTTAAAACGTCAATACTACCCAAACCTATCTACACATTCAATGCAATCCCAATCAAAGTTGTACCAGCATTCTTCTCGAAGCTAGAACAAGCAATCCTAAAATGTGTATGGAACCACAAAAGACCCCGAATAGCCAAAGTAGTATTGAAGAAGAAGACCAAAGTGGGAGGCATCACAATCCCAGACTTTAGCCACTACTGCAAACCTGTAATCATCAAGACAGCATGGTATTGGCACAAAAACAGACACATAGACCAATGGAATAGAATAGAAACCCCAGAATTAGACCCACAAAAGTATGGCCACTAATCTTTGACAAAGCAGGAAAGAATACCCAATGGAAAAAAGACAGTCTCTTTAACAAATGGTGCTGGGAGAACTGGACAGCAACATGCAGAAGGATGAAACCAGACCGTTTTCTTACATCATTCACAAAAATAAACTCAAAATGGATAAAGGACCTGAATGTGAGACAGAAAACCATCAAAACCCTAGAGGAGAAAGCAGGAAGAAACCTCTCTGACCTCAGCTGCAGCAATTTCTTACTTGACACATCTCCAAAGGTGAGGGAATTAAAAGCAAAAATGAACTACTGGGACCCCAAGGAGATAAAAAGCTTCTGCACTGCAAAGGAAACAATCAACAACACTAAAAGTCAGTCAACAGAATGGGAAAAGATATTTCCCAATGACATATCAGACAAAGGGCTAGTATCCAAAATCTATAAAGAGCTCACCAAACTCCACACCCGAAAAACAAATAACCCAGTGAAGAAATGGGCAGAAAACATGAATAGACACTTCTCTAAAGAAGAGATCCAGATAGCCAACAGGCACATGAAAAGATGCTCAACGCCGCTCCTCATCAGGGGAATACAAATGAAAACCACACTCAGATACCACCTCATGCCAGTCAGAGTGGCTAAAATGAACAAATCAGGAGACTACAGATGCTGGCATGGATGTAGAGAAACGGGAACCCTCTTGCACTGTTGGTGGGAATGCAAACTGGTGCAGCCGCTCTGGAAAACAGTGTGGAGCTTCCTCAGAAAATTAAAAATAGGGGCGCCTGGGTGGCGCAGTCGGTTAAGCGTCCGACTTCAGCCAGGTCACGATCTCGCGGTCCGTGAGTTCGAGCCCCGCGTCGGGCTCTGGGCTGATGGCTCAGAGCCTGGAGCCGGTTTCCAATTCTGTGTCTCCCTCTCTCTCTGCCCCTCCCCCGTTCATGCTCTGTCTCTCTCTGTCCCAAAAATAAATAATAATAAAAATGTTGAAAAAAAAATTAAAAAAAAAAAATTAAAAATAGATCTACCCTATGACCCAGCAATAGCACTGCTAGGAATTTACCCAAGGGATACAGGAGTGCTGATGCATAGAGGCACCTGTACCCCAATGTTTATAGCAGCACTTTCAATAATAGCCAAATTATGGAAAGAGCCTAAATGTTCATCAACTGAAGAATGGTTTATATACACAACGGAATACTACATGGCAATGAGAAAGAATGAAATATGGCCTTTTGTAGCAACATGGATGGAACTGGAGAGTGTTATGCTAAGTGAAATAAGTCATACAGAGAAAGACAGATACCATATGTTTTCACTCTTATGTGGATCCTGAGAAACTTAACAGAAGACCATGGGGGAGCAGAAGGGAAAAAAAAGAAAGAGGTTAGAGAGGGAGGGAGCCAAAACATAAGAGACTCTTAAAAACTGAGAACAAACTGAGGGTTGATGGGGGGTGGGAGGCAGGGGAGGGCCAGTGATGGGTACTGAGGAGGGCACCTGTTGGCATGAGCACTGGGTGCTGTATGGAAACCAACTTGACAATAAATTTCATATTTAATAAAAAAAAAAGAATTCTTACCCAAAATAAAAATATATAAATATTGCAGTTTTTACATTTAAATCTCAAGTCTAAGTGAAATGAATTTTGATGCTTGATTTGAGGAACAGAAGATGAGTAATGCCATCTACAGGGAATTTAAGGTTGTTTTCTGTATCTAAAAGCTGCCTCAAGAAGCAAAGAGTATATATGCTGATATGCGGTTAAGATAAAAAGAGATGTCCCAGTGATACTCTACATGGAAAACACAAAAGACTCCACCAAAAAACTGTTAGAACTGTTACATGAATTCAGCAAAGTCGCAGGATATAAAATCAATGTACAGAAATCAGTTGCATTACTATACACCGATAACCAACAGAAAGAGAAATCAAGGAATCGATCCCCTTCACAATTGCATCAAAAATCATAAAATACCAAGGAATAAACCTAACCAAAAAGGTAAAAGATCTATGTGCTGAAAACTATAAAGAGCTTATGAAATAAATTGAAGAAGATATGAAATGGAAAAATATACCATGCTCATGGACTGGGAGAAAAATATTCTTAAAATGTTGACACTATAAGCAATCTATACATTCAATGCAACCCCTATTAAAATAATACCAATATTCTTTACAGAGCCAGAACAATTCTAAAATGTGTATAGAACCAGTAAAGACCCCGAAGAGCCAAAGTAATATTGAAAAAGAAATCCAAAGCTGGAGGCATCACAATTCCAGACTTCAAGCTGTATTTCAAAGCTGTAATCATCAAGACAGTATGGTACCAGCACAGAAACAGACACATAGATCAATGGAACAGAATAGAGAACCCAGAAATGTACCCACAAATGTATGGCCAACTAATCTTCAACAAAGCAGGAAAGAATATCCAATGGAAAAAAGACAGTCTCTTCAGCAAATGGTGTTGGAAAAACTGGACAGTGGCATGCAGAAGAATGAACCTGGACCACTTTCTTACACCATACACAAAAATAAACTCAAAATGGATGAAAGACCTAAATATAAGACAGAAAACCATCAAAATCCCAGAGAAGAACACAGGCAACAACCTCTTTGACCTCGGCCACAGCAACTTCTTACTAGAATGTCTACAGAGGCAATGGAAACAAAAGCAAACATGAACTATTGGACCTCATCAAGATAAAAAGCTTCTGCACAGTGAAGGAAACAATCAACAAAACTAAAAGGCAACTGACGGAATGAGAGAAAATATTTGTAAATGACATATCAGATAAAGGGTTAGTAGCCAAAAATCTATAAAGAACTTATCAAATTCAATACCCCCAAAACAAATAATCCAGTGAAGAAATGGGTAAGAGACATAGACACTTTTCCAAAGAAGAAATCAGATGGCTAACAGACACATGAAAATATGCTCAACATCACTCATCATCAGGAAAATCAAAACCACAAAGAGATACCACCTCACACCTGTCAGAATAGCTAAAATTAACAACTCAGGAAACAACAGATGTTGATGAGGAGGCAGAGAAAGGGAAGCACTTTTGTACTGCTAGTGGGAATGCAAACTGGTGGCACCACTCTGGAAAACAGTATAGAGGTTCCTTAAAAATTAAAAATAGAGCTACTCTATGACCCCACAATTGCACTACAAGGTATGTATCCAAAGGATACAAAAATGCTGCTTTGAAGGGACACATGCACCCCAATGTTTACAGTAGCACTATCAACAATAACCAAATTATGGAAACAGCCCACATGTCCACTGTTTTATGAATGGATAAAGAAGATGTGGCATGCATATATATATGTGTGTGTGTGTGTGTGTTTGTGTGTGTGTGTGTATGTATATACGTATATATATGTATATGTGTGTATATATATATATGTACACACATACACATACAGTTAAATCTTGGATTTTGCAAGTAACTTGTTCTATTGAGTGTTCAACAAGATGAGCAAAAATTTCTTTTTTTTTTTTTATTTTTTTTTAACGTTTATTTTTGAGACAGAGAGAGACAGAGCATGAAGGGGGGAGGGGCAGAGAGAGAAGGAGACACAGAATCGGAAGCAGGCTCCAGGCTCTGAGCCATCAGCCCAGAGCCCGACGCGGGGCTCGAACTCACGGACCGCAAGATTGTGACCTGAGCTGAAGTCGGACACTCAACCGACTGTGCCACCCAGGCGCCCCCAAAAATTTCTAATAAATTTTCACTTGATAAGCAGTTTTGTGATACAAGTATTATGGGATGCTGTATATCACATGATCAGAACTGGTTCTCTCCCTCTCCTGCTGTAGGATTGTGGGTTATTGTCGCCCATGCTCGAATGCTCAGTCTCAGGCTGCGGTGTTTAGCAGAAATCAGTGATTTTTCAGAACACTGGAAGGTGCCCAGAATTGGTACTAGTGTATTTTTTGTTACTTCAAGGACCTATGGACAGTCCTTTGTTTTTCCATATAAGAGTAAGCTTAGGAATGCTTTGCTTCATTCTAGGTCAGGCTGCCTGCATATATAGACCCTTTCCTCTGCTGCCTTATTGCCAGTTACATTAAATACCATATATGACAAGAGTTTATTCATACTGTACTGTCGTTAACATCCATGCAAGGGCGCACAATGGCTCCCATGCAGAAAAAGGTTGAAAAGAAAGGCAGTAAGAAGGAGGAAATGATTATGATAGAAGTTAAGAAAGAAATCATCAAGAAGCACAAACAAGGTATGCAACTGGCCAAAAGTACAAGATTTTGTAAGTCTGTGTCTGCATCTTGTCTGCAGATGAGGAAGAAAAGAAGGCAGAAGAATTCCTCACTTCAAATGAGATTAAGGAGATGTGTAAAATGTGGGAAAAAATGCAAAGTTTTGTAGAAAAGCACTACCCAAATAAGGCTGTTAGCAGTGCAAGCAATGAATCTGTTTAACAACAATGCAATGTCACATTTGCATGAAACCCTCAAAAGGAGGCAAAAGCAAGCATCATTGGATAGATTCCTTGTTAAAGTTGCATGAAAAGTAAAAGATTCCACTGAGCCAACAGATAGCATTGATTCCATTAGTGATAGTGAAAGTCGTCCTACACAATAACCCTCCTCTTTCTTGTCTTCCTCACACCAGCTATGAAGGTTTTCGAAGGTAAATGCAGGTTAATTTATTTTTCTTTATATTTTGTATTTTATTATTTTGCATTACATTATAATATTGCAATCATTTTTATATGAATATTTTTGGGCTGTGAAATGAAACATCTGTGGAGTTTTCATTATTTCTTAAGGGGAAATTTGCTTTGATATACAAGTGCTTTGGATTACAAGCATGTTTCCGTAATGAATTATCCTCACAAACCAAGGTTTTACTGTACAATGGAATATTAGTGATCAAAAAGAATGAAATCTTGCCATTTGCAACAATGTGGATGGAACTAGGGTGTATTATGCTAGGTGAAATAAGATGAACATAGAGGAAGGGAAGGAAAAATAAGATAAAAACAGAGAGGCAAAGGATAAGAAACTCTTAAATACAGAGAACAAACAGGGTTGATGGGAGAGTGGGGGAGAGGGGAAAATGGGTGATGGGCACTTGCTGGGATAAGCACTGGGTGTTATAAGTAAGTGATGAATCATAGGAATCTACCCCCAAAACCAAGAGCACACTGTACACTGTTATTTTAGCCAATTTAACAATAAATTATATTAAAAATAAATAAATTTTAAAAAGAAATTTTAAAAAAAGGAAAGAAGAAAATAAAGATTTATTGCAAGGCTATAAAATGTACAAGGTCAAGGACATCCAAGGTGGGAAAAAAACTAGAATCAAGACTCATGAGGATAAGACCAAGAAGAGAGAGGCTTTAAAGCAACACTCTGACACTCTCAAAGTCCACATGATTTCTTGTTTCCTGATTCTCTGGGTAGATCTTTTCCATTTTCTTGGAACCTGCTTTCTTCTGCTTATCTTCACAAAAACAATAGAGCCACCAATTCCAAATCAGCATGATGATCCCTTAACTTGGTTCAACCCAGTGACGGAATGCACATCCCTTGCCCCCACAAATCTACTTACCTACTATCCAGGGTTAAGTGTGAAGTTGTTTGGTACAAACACAGACAACTAGGCTTGACTCACCCAGGGAGTGTGGGTAAATCAAGTACCAAAAACACCGTATCAAAAATTTTCATTATGAGATACGAAGTCAGTCAGTCAGAGAAAGACAAATACCACATGATTTCACTCATATGTGGAATTTAAGAAACAAAACAAAAGGGAAAAACAAAAAACAGACTCTTAACTGCAGAGAACAAACAATGGTCACCAGAGGTAAGGGCAGGGATGGGTGAAATAGGTAAAGGGGATTAAGAGTACACTTATCTTGATGAGTACTAAATAATGTACAGAATTGTTGAATTGCTATATTGTACAGCTGAAACTAACATAACACTGTATGTTAACTACACACGAATTAAAAACAATTTTTTTTTTTATTATGAGGAACAAAAATGTTAAAAAAATCAACACATCATGGTTTCCCTGAATTTGGTTTCCTGGGGATCAAGCCTTCCTGCACTTGTCTCTTGGGATACGTTTAGTCTCCTCATTCCTTCATGGGGCTGATACCTCAGGATAGGACAAAAAACATGTTCTGTACTGAATGATTCCACTTATAGAAACTGAACCACAGTTAAATCCAAGGGAAAGAGGAGCCTAGGCCTGTTTTCTCTGGGTAAAAAGGTACCATCGTAGCTTCAAGTGACTTGGTCCAGTTCACAATGGCTCAGTTTTCACTTATAAGCTTAACTGAGTAATAAATTGTTCTTCTGCCTTTGCACATAACCAAAATAATACTAAGTCTAGTTTGATCATCTATCTCTGGAGTTATCTCTCAACTCTCCCTGTTGCTACTATTCCAGTCTGAATAGCCATAATCTATAATCTATACTGCTGCACTTCAACCTCCCCACACTGCAGCCAGAAAGAATTTTAAAATCACAAATCTGACATGTCACTTCCTTAACTTAAAAAAAGTCTAAAGTTTGTATCATGTCTACAGAGCCCTACATAATCTGGTCCCAACCTACCTCTCTAGGTTCCTTTCATGCTATCTTCCCCTTGTTCTCTCCATTGCAGTCCTGCTAAACTGTAAATTCCCTGACTATACTGTGCTGTCTTCTACTTCCAGGATATCACATATACCCATCACCTCTACCCAGGATTACCCTTTTGTTCTCTCATTGTCAAGCTAACACCTACTTGATACTTCTGTCTCACTTAAATATGTCCTCCTTGGGGAAGCTTTCCTGGATTCAGCAAAATGGATGATGGTGCTTTTTCTTATATTTCCCAAGTACCCTGTATTTCTTTTTGATGAATTTTGTGCACTGATAAGTATTTCACATCAATCTTTTCTGTGAATGCACTATGTATTTCTTAAGGGCAGGGACTGTGTCTGTTTCCTTCACAACAATAGTTCCAGAGCGTGGCACTTAGGACTCAAATGTTGTGTGGTTATTTCAAATTAAAGTTTCTCGAAACAGATTAACATAGGGGAAAAAAAGAGGGGGAGTGCAAACCATAAAACAGGCTCTTAACTCTATAGTTAAGAGGGTTGCTGGAGGGAAACATAGGCAGGGGAGTGGGTTAAATTGGTGATGGATATTAAGGAAGGCACTTGTGATGAGTACTAGGTATTACATGTAAGTGATGAATCACTAAATTCTAATTCTGAAACTATTATACTATATGTTAACTAAATGGAATTTAGGTAAAATTTTGAAGCAAACAAACAAAAAAATGAAGGTTTTTAAAGTGACTTTGATCTCTCATTACTCCCCTAATCAAAAATCATCAATTTTCCTCACTGAGTACTACATTAAGAAGAAACATGGAGAGACTGGGTGGTTCAGTCAGTTAAGTGTTAGACTTCAGCTCAGGTCATGATCTCATAGTTTGCGGATTCGAGCCCTGCATTGGGCTCTGTGCTGACGGCACAGAGTTGCTTGGGATTCTCTCCCTCCTTCTCTCTCTGCCCCTACCCTGCTTGTGCGCGCTCTCTCAAAATAAACTTAAATAAATATATAAGAAGAAATACTATAATTTTCCCTACATTACTTTCACTTCACACATGCTCTGCATTTTAATAGCTGTCTTAATTTTCTCTCTTCATCTAAAAGGCCAACCACGGGGCGCCTGGGTGGCGCAGTCGGTTAAGCGTCCGACTTCAGCCAGGTCGCGATCTCGCGGTCTGTGAGTTCGAGCCCCGCGTCGGGCTCTGGGCTGATGGCTCAGAGCCTGGAGCCTGTTTCCGATTCTGTGCCTCCCTCTCTCTGCCCCTCCCCCGTTCATGCTCTGTCTCTCTCTGTCCCGAAAATAAGTAAAAACGTTGAAAAAAAAAAAAAAAAATTTAAAAAATTAAAAAAAATAAATAAATAAAAAAAAATAAAAGGCCAACCACTTGGGGCGTCTTGGTGGCTCAGCTGGTTACGTGTCCCACTCTTGATCTGGGCTCAGGTCATGATCTCACAATTTGAGCCCCTCAGCAGGCTCCACACTATCAGCACTGATTGGGATTCTCTCTCTTTTCCTCTCCTGCCCCTCCCCCGCTCACGCTCTGTCTCTCTCTCTCTCTCTCTCTCTCTCTCTCTCAAAATAAATAAACTTTAAAAAATATAATAAAAGGCCAACCACTTGTTAAGATCCATCACATCTTTTAAACACTTCTGCATCCTGCATGAAATCCTTCCTCATCTATCCCCTACAAGAGAAATGACCCTGTCCTGTTCTGAACACCTGTAATAGCTTTTTTGTAATAATAAGCTCTATTTTATTCCACCCTTACACTACAAATTCATGAGAGTAGTCAATGTATCATATTCACCAATTAAATCTCTGTACTGGATAAAAGTGCTTTGCACTAGTAGGTACCCAATAAATATCTGTTACTGAACTGAATAAGAAATACAGATCCCAACTTTTAGATTTTTACAAGTTTTAAGTTAAGCTTAGGTCAAGTTAACTGTCAACTTCAATGACTGCTTTTGAAATTGCTGGCTGCTATACAGACCAAAGTTCATTACCTGCTTTGAGCATCTGTCTTCTCTAGCTTTTCCTGAAGTTGAATCCAGTCAATCAATGCTTTGAAATCTCTCACATAGTTATCCAGCATCATTAGCACCTCCTAGTTAAAACAAACAACATCATTAAACTCCATTCTGATACTGAAAAGTTTTAAGAAAAAACTTTAGACTGAAGTACTTAGGAATTAATAGTTTTTACATTATACTCCTCATTGAGAAAGTAGCAAAAGCTACTGATTTAGTTTTTTTTATCTTGTTTTATTTTCATTCTCACTGTATGATAAGAAATTAGTAAAGCTGAGAGTCCAAAGACCACGAGATGGTATTGATATTCTTTCTCAAGAACCACCCCCATGACCATTCTTTTAATCTTTTTTATTGTTAAGTTTAATAAACAGTAAAGTGTATAAATGTATATACAGATCATTTCAAAGCAAAGGCCCATGCATCCATCCACCCAGAACAATGCTAGTCTCTAGAAATTACCTGGTGTCTCCTCCCAATCAGTACTCTGTCCTTGCTCTGAGGCAACCACTGCTTTGACTTGTAACAGTTTAATTTTTACCTGATTTTGAAATTCATATAAATGAAATTCATAGAGTATTAACATTTTGTGACTTCTTTTTTTACTTTGTTTACTAGGCTCATCCATGTTGCAGGATGAACCTGCAATGTATTTATTGCCATTGTCCAAGGTCACTTACTGAACAGTATTATATTGCATGCATATTTATTTACCCAATCTACAGCTGAAGAACATTGAGGTGATTTCCAAATTATATGCTGTTATTCATGTATGTCCTCTGCACATATGTATGCATTTCTATTGAGAACAAGCCCAAGAGAGGAAATACTGAGTCACAAGATGAGCATATGCTCTACTCCAGTATATAACACCAAACTGTTTTCCAAAGTGGTTGCCACTCTCACCAGCAGTGTATGAGTCCTCCTTACTCCACACCCTCAACTACACTTGGTATTGTCTGTTTGGGGTTTACTTTAACCTGAGCCACTCTCGTTGATGGTTATGTAATGGTTTCATTTTGGTTTCAAGATGGTTTTCTATGATTATTAATGATTTTCAGCCTTTTTTCATGCTTATTAGCCATCCTCATTTTGTGAAGTGCCTATTCAAGACTCTTTGATGGGAAGGAATTCCTTACATCTTTTGGATATGGGCCTTTTTTGGTTATACATGTTGCACACATATACTTGACATTTTACTCTCCTAATGGAATAGAATGTTTTGATGAACATAAATCCCTAATTTTAAGGTAGTCTAACTTCTGACTCTTTTATCTAAGACTGATACTATCTGCATCAATTTTAAGCAATTATTTTCCTACCACAGGTCAGGAAGATATTCTCCAATATTGTCTTTTAGAGCATGGAGTCTCTCCTCTGTTACACTGGTCTGTTTATCTATTTTTGTACCAATATCAACCTAACTTACACTGCTGTAGCTCTAAAATAAAACGCAAAACCCAGTAAAGTAAATCCTCCAACTATATCTTTGACTAGGCTAATGCCAGCCCCTTGTTATTTCCAAACAAATTGTAAAATCAGATTATCGATTTCCCAGGAAAAAAAATTAGAAATACAATTTTAATTGTAATTGCATATATTCTATAAAACAACTAGATGAAAACTGACATTTTTATAATATTGTATCTTCTGGTCTATAAAGAAATATATATATATCTTATTTATACCTATATATACTTGTACCTTATTCAGTGTCTCTCAAAATGTATGATAGTTTCCTGTGTAGAGGTCTTGCACATTTTTTTTAGCTTTAGCCCTAAGAATAAATGGTAGCTATTTAACTTTTTTTTCATTTTCTGTTACCATTGATTTTTGTATCCAGCAACTTTAACTTACTCAATATATCTAATAATTTCTCTTTAGATTCTTCTGGATTTTCTAAATACATAAATATGAATATGTCATCTGTGAATAATGACATATTTATTTCTTCCTCTCCAAGTGTTATATATTTTATATGTTATTCTTGTCTTCCTGTGTTGGCCAGGATCTTAAGGACAATGTTGAATAGAAATAAAGATAGCAGACTTTGTCTCATTCCCAATTTCAGAAGGAAAGTTCTCAACATTTCACCATTAAGTATGATGTTTACATAGGTTCTTTGGAAGATTCTATTAGTAAAGATGTTCGTTCTCAGTTTGCTGAATTTCATCAAATATTTTTCCTAGGTCTACTGGGACAATCATATGATTTTCACCTTTATTCATCTAATTTGATAAATATTAATTTCATTCTCAAATGATAAAACCAACATTGCGGTACTGGAAAGAACCTAACTTGACTGTGATGTATTGTCCAGTATTTGAATAACCAGATTAATATATCAATATTTGGTTTAGGATTTGTGCATCTGTATTATTAAGTGGTCTCTATTTTTATTTCTCCTGAGACCTTTGGTTATCAAGGCTATGCTGGCAGAGTTCTTCTTCTATGTTCTAGAAGAGTCTGTATAATACTGGCAATATTTTGCTCATTTTTTTTGGTTGAGATATGATTAACACGCCATAAAATTTACCATTTATAATTATACAATTCAGTTACTTTTAGTACATGCAGAGTTGTGCATCTATCCAATTCCAAAACATTGTCATCACCCCAAAAAGAAACCCAGTACCCATCAGCAGTCACTCCCCATTCTCTCCTCTTTCCAGCCCTTGGAAGCCACTACTCTACTTTCTGTCTCTATGGACTGGCCAGTTCTGGACATTTCAAATAAACAGTATCATACAGAATATGGCCTTTTGTGGTGAAATTCTTTCATTTAATGTTTTCTTTTTTTTCTGAATATATTTTTTTTAATATTTATTTTTGAGACAGAGACAGAATGCAAGTGGATTAGGGACAGAGAGAGAGACACAGAATCCGAAACAGGCTCCAGGCTCTGAGCTGTCAGCACAGAGCTTGACATGGGGCTCAAACTTATGAACTGTGAGATCATGACCTGAACCGAAGTCGGATGCTCAACCGACTGAGCCACCCAGGCGCCGCTAATGTTTTCAAGATTCATCCATCTGGTACCACGTATCTGTACTCATTCTTTTTCGTGACTAAATAATTGCATAAACAAACACATTTTGCTTATTCATTTATCGGTTGATGGATACTTGGCTTGTTTCCACCTTTTGCCTATTAGAAATAATGCTGCTATGAATATTCACATCCAAGTTTTTCTATGAAAATATGTTTCTATTTCTCTTGGGTGTATACCTAGTAGTGGATTTACTAAGTCATATGGTAACTCTAAATTTAACATGAACTACCAAAATGTTTTCCACAACAGCTGCACCATTTTACATTCCCAGCAGCAATATACAGGCACACCTCATTTGACTATGCTTCATTTTATTGCAGTTCACAGATATCATGTTTTTTTACAAATTGAAGGTTTGTAGCAACCCTGTGCTAAGTCTGTCTACACCATTTTTCCAACAGTGATTGCTCACTTCATGTCTCATGTTACATTTTGGTAATTCTTGTAATATTTCAAACTTTTTCATTACTATTATATTTGTTATGGTTACAATTCATTGAAACCTCAGATGATTGTTAGCAATTTTTAGCATAAAGCATTATTTAAGGCACATACATTGTTTCCTTAGACATGCTGCTATTGCACACTTAGACTACAGTATAAACATAACTTATATGTACTGGGAAACCAAAAAATTCATTGACTTGCTCTATTGTGGTATTTGCTTGATTGCAGTGGTCTGGAACTGAACCTGGAGGATGTCCAAGGTATGTCTGTATGAAGGCCAAATTCTTGACAGCCTCAGCAGCACCTGCTATTTTCTGATTTGTTGAGTCTAGTCATCCTAACAAGTATAGTATTATTGTGGTTTTTATTTGCATTTCCCTGATGACTAAAGTTATTGAGCATATTTTCATGTGCTTATTGGACATATGCAAATCTTCTTTGAAGAAATGTCTATTCAAATTATTTGCCAATTTTTGGCCTAGGTTATTTGTCCTTTATATTTTTGAGCTGCAAGAGTTCTCTATATATTCTAAATATTAGACTGTTATAAGACACATGGCTTGAAAATATTTTCTCTCATTCTGTGGGGTGTCTTGTCAACTAACAGCATCCTGTAGTACACATAAGTTTTTAATTTTAATGAAATTCTATTTATTTATTTTACCTTTGTTTGTGTTTTTGGTATCATATCTAAGAAACTGCTGCCAAGTCCAAGGTCACAAAGATTTACACCTATGTTTTCTTCAAAGAATTTCACAGTTTCAGTTTTTACATTTAGGTCTTTCATTTATTTTCAGTTTTTTTTTTGTATATGGTGTGAGGTAAGGATCCAAATTCATTCTTTGTGTGTGGATATCTAGTTGATCCCAACACCATTTGTTGAAAAGACTATTCTTTTTCCATTAAATGATCTTGGCACCCTTATCAAAAATCAATGGACACAGATATGGATTTATTTCTGAACTCCCAATTCTCTTCCATTGATCTATAACTATCCTTATCCCGGTACCATGCTATTTTGATTACTGTAGCTTTGTAATGAGTTTTGAATTCTGAGTTTTGAAAAGAATTTTGTTCTTTTCAAAGATGGTTTTTGGCTATTCTGTGTCCCTTGCATTTCCATTCAGATTTTAGGATCACCTTGTCCACTTCTGCAAAAAAGGAGATTAGAATTTCAGTAGGGATTGAACCAAATCTGTATATCACTTTAGGGACCATTGCCATCTTAAGTTTTCCAATCCACAAGTTCAGATATCTTCCTCTTTATTTAAGTCTTCCTTAATTTCTTTTAATGATGTTTTGTAGTTTTTAGTGTACAAGTCTTGAACGTCTTTGGTTAAATTTATTACTCAATGTTTCTTTTTTTTTCTTTTTCATGCCATTATAATGGGACTGCTTTCTTAATCTCACTTTTTTATTGTGCATTACTAACATATAGAAACACAATTTTATGCACTGATCTTGTATTCTGCAACCCTTCTGAGTTTGTTTATTAGCTCTAATAATTTTATGTGTGTGAACGGATTCTATAGGGTTTTCTATATGTAGAACCAAGTCATCTGCAGATATAACTTTACTTCTTCCTTTCAATCTGGATGCTTTCTATTTCTTTATCTTGTCTAATTGCCCTGGCTAGAACCTCAAGTATAAGACTGAAAAGAAGCAGTGAGAATAGACATCAGTATTTTGTTCCTGTTATTAGCAGGGAAAGCTAATTTTTGTCTTTAGATAATTCAAGTTACATTACTGTAATACTACATTCTACATATTTGGCAAAGATTTTTTCTTCTTGGTACTTATTAGTCTTGCATACTAATGGCAATGAAAATGTATATAAGAAAAGACTATAAAAATATAGGCCACTGAGATCCACTCCATTGCTCAGAAAGAAAAATTGATCCCAAGTATAAATATGTGTGTAGATAGTGGTTAATTGTCCAAAGTTGTCATTTAAAATGTATAAGACAAAGAAATTTAAAGTGTTCACTTTATCAGTCTCATACCATTCTCACCTTACTCACCTTACTATAGAGACATACCAGTCTCATTTTACTAGAAATGGCAACTTCCCATACTCCCAAAGATGACCATCAGAAAATACCAACCAACTATAAAAATGATCATTTGGTTTATAAATACATAACTTTTCCATAACTAAGTCTTACTTTCTAATATTATTGTAACTCCAACCAACTATAAAAATGATCACTTGGATTATAAACATGTTACTTTTCCATAACTAAGCTTACTTTCTAGTATTCAATGGAACTCAAAACCTCAAAAACACTTTTCACTTATGTTTTTTAAAATATAGATACACTTTGGAAATCAGACCCAAGATTGATTATGTATGCTAAATTAGCCACAAATAAAATACAGTACCAACCTCACATTAGTCATAAATGTTATATTTTAATTTAAAATACTCTTCTGAACAAAGAATTATTGTTTATTTCCTTTCAAAGGTAATCCTTAGTGTCAAATCCCTGGTAATGAAAGTCTTCTACAATCAGGAAAAGGAAAAAATTTTTTAATTTACTTGGCTTCCTTTTCTCAATTCTACGAGTATAATTCAAATTCAATTAAGTTCAACTTAAATCGCCTACATTAGGCACAGAAAGATGTAATTCAGAATAATTTATTTCAGAAGTTTTATGATTTCCCTTTTTGCCTAAAAAAAAGAAAAAAAGAAAGAGAAAAAAACCCTCTAATAGGCAAGCATATAAGCAGCTACACTTCTGATACTAGTTGGCACAGAGAAAGTACATTTGGTGGCTTAAACAACCTATTTTAAGGAATGCTTAGCACAATGTTATCAGAAATGATCAGAGTGGTACCATGCAGCTGTAATCTGAGTCATGTTTTATGAACAGGGGAATACAAACAAGACACACAGCTGGAGCAGCTTCTTAGTCACTGATGCACATCTTTCTCCCTACAGCTATGAAGGCCATTTTGTCAATCAGGATGAAACAGAACAAAAGTGGCTCTGAAAGTAATGTTATAGGCATTCAGATAACTACATATAGATATACAGCTAAAATTACCAATTAGTTTACCAATTGGCTGCAACGGGTTCGATTGGTTTGTAATTAATTCTAGTTACTGGCGCACAGAGCAGGATGGTTGGCGCCATCCCTTTGTCCTCCTGACACACAATACTAGTGCACAGGCCCTTGGGCCCAGGACATCAACACAGCCCTCCAATTCAGCTACAGGAATGTGCACAGTGGTGTGCCCCTGTGGTGATAAAGGGATGGAAACATGCATCACATGAGAAGTCAGTGATAAAGGGAACCTTATAAGAAAGAGCTTTACCAAAAGTGAAACAAGTTTTTAAAAGCATTATTTTTAAGAACAATAGTTTAAAAAGTTTTTTAAAAGCTACAAATAGAATAAATAGTTCAAAAGAGAAATCATTGGAAAGAAAAATGGCAAGTAAACCACTTTCAAAACTAACAGTATCATTCACAGTAGTCTTCAACCTTTAATCATTCATTTCTTTCAAATACTTCCGCTTAATTTTCTATATAAGCAGCCTAGTAAAAAAAAATACAAAACATATTCAATGAATGAAAACTTATAAATGAAAATCTGCTAATGGAAACCACTCTCCTTTAATTTAATTTTTACCAGGTTCTTTGTGGATAAATAAAATTTGCAGTTGCCTGGGTAATGATACAAATATTCTACTGCAGTGGCTAATTTTTATCTCAACTCATTTACAAGCTGGCTTGATTAGACATTTTCTTTTATGGTACTCCTACTAACAAAACTCAAGAGACCTACTGCAGCTAAGAATAAGTAAACAATGATACTAAAAAATAATTTGTCATGGGGCACCTGGGTGGCTCAGTTAGTTAAGCATCCAACTTCAGCTTAGGTCATGATCTCACAGTTTGTGAGTTCAAGCCCCACAGTGGGCTCTATGCTACCAGTGCAAACCCACTTTGGATCTTCTGTCTCCTTCGCTCTCTGCCCCTACCCCACTCAAGCTCTCTCATTCTCTCTCAAAAATAAGTATTTTTAGAAAACTGTCGTATACACTGTATGCTAGCCAACTTGACATAATCTTAAAAAAAAATTGTTGCAAGTCTCAAAATAACATACTCAAATTCCCCACTGATGCCTGCAAGTTTACCTAAACACCTGCTTAAGGCATTTCTTTTGCCAAACTATTCTCCCAATACCAAACTAAATGCTTATATTCAGGCTGAAGGTCCTCAGCACTCATTTATACCAAGCTTCTCGTTTATAGAGACAAAGGTAGAAAAAGGTTTGGTGATTTCTTCCAAAGTCCTACAACTAGCTTAGAGGAAACATGGAAATCACGACTATTCCTCACTTTCCTTGCAAAGGACAGTGCAAATACCATGCGCAAAACTCTCCCACAATCCTACAGCCCAAAGTCACCTCTCCAGCTATGATATTACCAAGTATAATAACTAATGTCAATACATAGACTAAACTCCTAAGTGCTATTCCTGAACCTGAAAGGGAAAAAACACTTTTCTCCCTCATGCCATTTATTGTTATAAATAAATGGTTATTGTTATAACACATCTCACATCCTAAGAGAAAAACACCATGATTTTTTCTAAAATTTTAACTCCCACTGAGTCACCATGCATGGAAGAGCAAAATCTATTTCAAAGGCATAAACTGACTTTTTCTCTTCATCAATCAAATCTCAAATACTTTTAGTGATCCAGAGGAATAATAGAACAGAACTATAACAGCTATACATCTTGTGTCTGGACACCAAGATCTATGTTCTGTGTTGCACTCATTATCTGGTAAATTTCTATCATTTCAACATAACAGTAGAAAATAACTGAAAAAAATTAAAAAAAACAGAAACGCTCGATGAAAAATATCAATAACCCAAGATAATATCCACAGCAGGAATGGCACAGATATTCCTTTCTAAAAGAAAGTCCTTAAATACATTTTTATAAAATCTTTGATGTTTATATCACTAGGATGTGTTTGATCAAAACCAGTTTTGTTATACTTATAACTTTTTCAGGCTCATGAATAGCACCCAAAACAGTGCAAGCAGTAATAAATATTCAGTAAACAGTTGTTGCATGAACGATAAGTCCAGAACTAAAGGTTAGTTCTGCTGGTAATTCATTACATAATGTCAGACAGATCACTTAGTTTTTCAGTTTCCTATGGGTAAAATAAGAAGGCTGGATTATATAATTTCTAAAATTATATTCAGGTATGATTTATGATACTATTTCACATTCTGTGCTATTTTTGTTTCTAATACAAATCATATGTACATTTTAAATTCTTTTTTTCTAACAAAATTAAATTTTAATATGTCTGTTTGTATTTCTTGATTTTTTAAATGTGAAGTTTTACAAAAAAAAAAAAAAATACTCTAATTATAAGTAGGAAATAAGGGGCACCTGGCTGGTTCAGTCAGTAGAGCATCCAACACTTGATCTCAGGGTCATGAGTTCAAGCCCCATGTTGGGCATGGAGCCACCTTAAAAAAAAATTTTTTTATGATTAAAAAAATAAACAGGAAACAAGAACTGTACCTTTTACGGAAACTGTTCTACTTCCAAGAATCCTTATAAATTCATCCTTTGATACTTATAAAACTCAACTGTTTTTAAAAATTTCATGCTCTGTGGTGAGTGTAACTGAATTACAAAATCAGTATTAGGGTAGCTGTTAAATGAAGTATAATTATTTTAAAGTTTTTAATCCTATAACTACAAAAAATATTTCTGAGACAAATAACTTAATTCTAAAACAAAAACATGATACCTTAAAAATAAAGTAATTGCCAAGGAAAGACTGTATAAATATTTTGTAGGCCCTATAAATTTTTACTAGAGTATCACAAACTAGATTTAAGACTCATTTATTAAATTTTTACTGTATGTACCCAGAGTGTAGTAGAAACAAAAAAAGCAGATGACATGGTCTTCATTAAAGATGCTTCCAATCTTATTAAAAATACAAACCACCAAACACTTAAGAAATGGATCATGACCAAATTTCAATGTAAATACTCCTTAACAAAGAAAACAACAAAAGATACCTAAATCTTTAAACAAATATGTTACCATGAAATCTGCCTTATTTGTTCATGACTAAGAACAATTATATCTGTAAACTCCCCCAAATTGTTCAATTTCACTTATTTATTATTTTATTGGAGGATAATTGGTAAATTAATATGGTAAATTATGCTACTTCATTCTTTCACTATCACCTAATGAAATGAAGAGCACACTGTCATAAAGACTTCAGTCCCATAATCGATAATTACAGCATTCCAACTAAATTGAAATAGCTTACAGGAATGTTCACCCAAGAAGTTAGTGTATATAACAACTAAGAGAACTACACATATCAGCCATATAAGAGCTAATTATTATATTTCTGATATTGTTATCATTATCAATGCACTTTGTAATTTGAGCTCACTGGCAGCACATCTTCATGGATTACTTTTTCAAACCATCATTTCCATGACTGTGCCTCTATTAAATATTTAAAAACAGTGAGGAAAAGAGGAATGGGTGTAGAGCAACTACATGACAGTGTAGCTAGATCCCACTCAAATGACTGTCTCATCCTCTTCTGAAGGGGAAATGAGAAGCCTCTTGCTAAAGAACACTGGACAGAATTTCCTGGGATACAATTTTATAAAAATCCATTTCCTAAAGATTTCTCTGTTTCCTAACACCATCAGCTCAAATTCCTTGATGTGCCCACAGGTGACGAATAAATTCCTATTAAATAGTTTTCACCAAAGAAACAAAACTTCACCAAAAGAATAAAACTCAGCAAACATTAGGAATTCAAGGTTTACCTTCTTAATGTTCTTGCCTTGTTTTATTCAGTCTTCCTATTTTATAATTGCAATATATTTAATTTTTTATGGGAATCATGGAAAGATAAGGAAATGTTCACCTAATTTAATTGTGACAAGAGTCATTCCAAAAAGAAGCCCAAGTCAGAGATGCAGCAGAGCAGGTTTATAGGTATTGAAGCCTGTTATTGGAAGGCATTGTCAGAATACCAGGAAGTAAGAAATGAGCAAAACCTTGACAGGATTCATGGAGGGGATGAGAGCAAGTGAACAGGATTCAAGATGAGGCAGTTTATAGACAGGCTGAAGCCTCAAGCATGGTTAGAAAGAGACTGAGAATTTGGAGATCTAACATGTTGCCACAATCAAAAATTGTGACTAAATTCTTGGCACCATGGAATAGAGAAGACAAAAGCAGGGGCATTTCTAATGGGTCTCATCATCTTGACAGGAGACTAGATAACTAAGCCTTTCCTGAGATGGCTATCTAAGATAGCCCTTTTTAACTTTTCAGAGAGAGAGTTAAATTTCCAAGTCTGTAACATCATCCCTCTATTATGCTTTATCATCCATGTTTCTCATCCAGGGTGTAAGTAGAATAGATTAATCAAGAATCTGTGATACATCCTTTTCAGGTAGCAATCATCTTTAAGAATTTCATGAAAATTATGGAGCTCCTACCCAAAACAACATACATGAACAAAATAATTTCAATACCTACAGATGATTTACAAACACAGGTCTAAGAATTCAAGGTTAAGAATCCCTACTCTAGACATTCTCCAAGATACAACACACATTAGGACACACATAATAAGTCTCCATTTAAAAAGATGGCTTAAAAAGATGGACATCATACAAGGTATCTTCTCCAACCAAAGCAGAATAAAGTTAACTGATAACAAAGTTAAAACTAGAAAATTCACAAATTTGTTGAATTTAAACAATAAATTGGTCAAGAAAAATATCACAAGAGGTAACAGAAAACAGAGACAAATGAAAATAACAATACAACAGATTAAAACTTAAGAGACATATCTAAAGCAGTACTCAGAGGTAAATTTATAGCTATAAATGCTTACATAAAAAACTAGAAAGATCTCAAATCAAAAACTTAACTTTACAACTTAAGAAGCTAAAAAATAACAAACTAAATCCAAAGCTAGCAAAAAGAAATAAAAAGTATAGCATTAACAAATTAGAGAGAGAAAGAATTTCAGAGAAAAGAAGAGGAGGTTGGAGGTGTAGGACGCTGGGCTCACCTCATCCTCCTGATCGCTTAGATTCCACCCACATCTGCCTAAATAACTCAGAAAAACACCAGAACGGACTCTCCAGAGCCAAGCATGAACAAGAGGCCCACAGAAGAGGGTAGCAAGGGCAGAGAGGTGGTGCATGCTACACGGACTGGCAGGAGAGAGCCAGGGCGGCAGAGGGGCAGCCCACTCTGCAAGGCAGAGCTCCCAAAGTCTGGCTTGCAAAAGCGGAGAGGCCGGACTGCATGAGCTCTAACAGCCACCGGGACTTAACATCTGGAATGTTAAAACTCAACACCTCTACTCTCTGAGAGTGGGGAGGGCGAGAGGATGCCGGGAGGGAGAGTTGTTGAGTCCCAGAAGGACAGAGCTCAGCTCAGTGGGGGAACAAAGGCACTGGCAAGTACCATTTCCCTCTCCCATCCCCCAGCCGAAAGTCCACAGGGAACCAGTTCCCGTCACCAAACTTGCTTGCACCCCGCAAACACCCAATGCGGTGCTTCTGTGGATACATCCCTCCTAGGGGCCAGCCTCCCTCCTGGTGCTTCGGGACCCTCCCTCAGGGGACCACCTACGGCAAAGCAAGCTAAGCCTGCCCCTCCAACCACAGTGCACCTTGCGGATCCACCCTGTCTAATACGCCCTTGGCCAGATCCCATTAAAGCAGCACCACAAGTCTTGCAGTATGCAAGCAGCCCAGACAGGGGCCACACCACTCCACAGTGAGTCCTGCCCCTAAGAGAGGGGAAGATAAGGTACACACCAGTCTGACAAGTTACTCTGGAGAGCACATCGAAAGTTACCAAGAAGACAAGTTACTCTGGAGAGCACAATGGAAGTGCCCTGCAGTTTGGAGATACCGCAGGGACTACCCAAAATGAAGAAACAGAAGAATTCTCCTCAAAAGGAACTCCAGGAAGTAGCAACAACTAACGAATTGACCAAAAATGATGTAAGCAATATAATGGAGCAAGAATTTAAAATAATAGTCATAAAATTAATTGCTGGGCTTGAAAAAAACATAAAGAAGAGCAGAGAATCTATTGCCACAGAGATAAAGGGACTAAGATATAGTTAGGAGGAGCTAAAAAATGCTATAAATGAGGTGCAAAATAAAATGGAGGTGGCCATAGCACGGATTGAAGAGGCAGAGGAGAGAAGGTGAATTAGAAGATAAAATTATGGAAAAAGAGGAAGCTAAGAAAAAGAGAAATAAAAAATCCAGGAGTATGAGGGGAGAATTAGAGAATTACGTGATGCAATCAAATGGAACAATATCCCTATCAAAAAAATTCCAGAAGAAGAAGAGAGAAAAAGGGGCTGAAGGTGTACTTGAACAAATCATAGCTGAGAACTTCCCTGATCTGGGGAAGGAAACAAGCATTGAAATCCAAGGGGCACAGAGAACTCCCTTCACACAAAACTTGAATCGATCTTCTGCACAACATATCATAGTGAAACTGGCAAAATACAATGATAAAGAGAGAATTCTGAAAGCATCTAGGGATAAACACGCTCTAACTTACAAAGGTAGATGCCTAAGAGTAGTAGCAGACCTATCTACTGACACTTGGCAGGCCAGAAAGGAATGGCAGGAAATCTTCAATGTGATGAACAGAAAAAATATGCAGCTAAGAATCCTTTATCCAGCAAGTCAGTCATTTAGAATAGAAGGAGAGATAAAGGTCTTCCCAAACAAACAAAAACTGAAGGAATTCATCACTAAACCAGCCCTACAAGAGATCCTAAGGGGGATTCTGTGAGTGAAATGTCGCAAGGACCACAAAGTACCAGAGACATCACTACAAGCGTGAAACCTACAGACATCACAATGACTCTAAACCCGTATCTTTCTATAGTAACACTGAATGTAAATGGACTAAATGTGCCAACCAAAAGACATAGGGTATCAGAGTGGATAAAAAAACAAGACTTATCTATTTATGTCTACAAGAGACTCATTTTAGACCTGAGGACACCTTCAGATTGAAAGTGAGGGGATGGAGAACTAACTATCATGCTACTGGAACTCAAAGAAAGCTAGAGTAGCCATACTTATATAAGACAAACTAGACTGTAAATTAAAGGCTATAACAAGAGATGAAGAAGGGTATTATAGAATAATTACAGGGTCTATCCATCAGGAAGAGCTAACAATTATAAATGTCTACGTGCTGAATATGGGAGCCCCCAAATATATAAAACAATTAATCACAAACATGAGCAACCTTATTGATAAGAATGTGGTAATTGCAGAGGACTTTAATACTCCACTTACAGGAATGGAGAGATCATGTAGACACAGGATCAATAAAGAAACAAGGGCCCTGAATTATACATTGGACCAAATGGACTTGACAGATATATTTAGAACTCTGCATCCCAAAGCAACAGAAGATACTTTCTTCTCGAGAGCACATGGAACATTCTCCAAGATAGATCACATACTGGGTCACAAAACAGACCTTCATAAGTATAAAGAAGTGAGATCATACCATGCACACTTTCAGACCACAATGCTATGAAGCTTGAAATCAACCACAGGAAAAAGTCTGGAAAACCTCCAAAAGTATGGAGGTTAAAGAACAGCCTACTAAAGAATGAATGGGTCAACCAGGCGATTAGAGAAGAAATTTAAAAATATATGGAAACAAATGAAAATGAAAATACAACAATGCAAACGCTTTGGGATGCAGCGAAGGCAGTCCTGAGAGGAAAATACATTGCAATCCAGAAGCTGGTGCGTCTTTGTCTGAGGGCTTACGCTTCAGAGCTTTGGGCCAGCTTTCAGGAACTAAGGGCACAGCCATGAAGACGAACGCAGTCTCACTATGGCCCACCATGCCATTTACAGCAGATCAATGAAACCAAGAGTTGGTTTTTTGAAAAAATAAACAAAATTCATACACCTCTAGCCAGGCTTCTCAAAAAGAAAGGGCAGAGGACCCAAATAGATACAATCATGAATGAAAATGTAATTATTATAATCAATCCCTCAGAAATATAAGTAATTATCAGGGAATACTATGAAAAATTATATGCCAACAAACTGGAAAACCTGGAAGAAACGGACAAATTCCTAAGCACCCACACACTTCCAAAACTCAGGAAGAAATAGAAAATTTGAAGAGACCCATAACCAGCGGAGAAATTGAATCAATTATCAAAAATCTCCCAACAAATAAGAGTCCAGGATCAGATGGCTTCCCTGGGGAATTCTACCAGACATTTAAAGCAGAGTTAATACCTATCCTTCTCAAGCTGTTCCAGAAAATAGAAAGGGAAGGAAAACTTCCAGACTCATTCTATGAAGCCAGTATTACTTTGACTGCCAAACCAGAAAGAGACCCAGCAAAAGAAGAGAACTACAGGCCAATATCCCCGATGAATACGGATGCAAAATTCTCAACGAGATACTAGCAAATCGAATTCAACAGCATGCAAAAAGAATTATTCACCATGATCAAATGGGATTCATTCCTGGGCTGCAGGGCTGGTTCAACATTCACAAATCAATCAATGTGATACATCACATTAATAAAACAAAGGATAAGAACCATATGATCCTGTCAATCGATGCAGAAAAAACATTTGACAAAATTCAGCATCCTTTCTTAATAAAAACCCTTGAGAAAGTCAGGATAGAAGGAACATACTTAAACATCATAAAAGCCATTTATGAAAAGCCCACAGTTAATACCATCCTCAATGGGGAAAAACTGAGAGCTTTCTCCCTGAGATCAGGAACACGACAGGGATGTCCACTCTCACCGCTGTTGTTTAACACAGTGTTGGAAGTGCTAGCATCAGCAATCAGACAACAAAAGGAAATCAAAGGCATCAAAATTGGCAATGATGAAGTCAAGCTTTCACTTTTTGCAGATGACATGCTATTATACATGGAAAACCCGACAGATTCCACCAAAAGTCTGCTAGAACTGATACATGAATTCAGCAAAGTCGCAGGATACAAAATCAATGTACAGAAATCAGTTGCATTCTTATACACTAATAATGAAGCAACAGAAAGACAAATAAAGAAACTGATCCCATTCACAATTGCACCAAGAAGCATAAAATACGTAGGCATAAACCTAACCAGAGATGTAAAAGATCTGTATGCTGAAAACTATAGAAAGCTTATGAAGGAAATTGAAGAAGATACAAAGAAATGGAAAAACATTCCGTGCTCATGGATTGGAAGAATAAATATTGTTAAAACGTCAATACTACCCAAACCTATCTACACATTCAATGCAATCCCAATCAAAGTTGTACCAGCATTCTTCTCGAAGCTAGAACAAGCAATCCTAAAATTTGTATGGAACCACAAAAGGCCCTGAATAGCCAAAGTAGTATTGAAGAAGAAGACCAAAGTGGGAGGCATCACAATCCCAGACTTTAGCCTCTACTGCAAACCTGTAATCATTAAGACAGCATGGTATTGCCACAAAAACAGACACGTAGACCAACGGAATATAATAGAGACTCCAGAATTGGACCCACAAAAGTATGGCCAACTAATCTTTGACAAAGCAGGAAAGAATATCCAATAGAAAAGAAAAACAGTCTCTTTAACAAATGGTGCTGGGGGAACTGGACATCAACATGCAGAAGAATGAAACTAGACCACTTTCTTACACCATTCACAAAAATAAACTCAAAATGGATGAAGGACATTTCCTGGTGAGACAGAAAACCATCAAAACCCTAGAGGAGAAAGCAGGAAAAAACCTCTCTGACTTCAGCCGCAGCAATTTCTTACTTGACACATCTCCAAAGGCAAGGGAATTATAGCAAAAATGAACTACTGGGACCTCATGAAAATAAAAAGCTTCTGCACTGCAAAGGAAACAATCAACAAAACTAAAAGGCAACCAACAGAATGGGAGACAATAGTTCCAAATGACATATCAGACGACAAAGGGCTATTATCTAAAATCTATAAAGAACTCACCAAACTCCACACCCGAAAAACAAATAATCCTATGAAGAAATGGGCAGAACACGTAAATAGACACTTCTCTAAAGAAGACATCCATATGGCCAACAGGCACATGTAAAGATGCTCAATGTCACTCCTCATCAGGGAAATACAAATCAAAACTACTCAGATACCACCTCACACCAGTCAGAGTGGCTAAAATGAACAAATCAGGAGACTATAGATGCTGGTGAGGATGTGGAGAAATGGGAACCCTCTTGCACTGTTGGTGGGAATGCAAACTGGTGCAGCCGCTCTGGAAAACAGTGTGGAGCTTCCTCAAAAAATTAAAAATAGATCTACCCTATGACCCAGCAATAGCACTGCTAGGAATTTACCCAAGGGGTACAGGGGTACTCATACATAAGGGCACTTGTACTCCAATGTTTATAGCAGCATTTTCAACAATAGCCAAATTATGGAAAGAGCCTAAATGTCCATCACTGATGAATGGATAAATAAATTATGGTATATATATATATATATACAATGGAATACTACTTGGCAACGAGAAAGAATGAAATATGGCCTTTTGTAGCAACATGGATGGAACTGAAGAGTGTTATGCTAAGTGAAATAAGTCATACAGAGAAAGATACCATATGTTTTCACTCTTATGTGGATCCTGAGAAACTTAACAGAAGACCATGGGGGAGGGGGAGGGGGAAAAAAGTTACAGAGAGGGAACGAGGCAAACCATAAGAGACTCTTAAAAACTGAGAATAAACTGAGGGTTGATGGGGGGTGGGAGGGAGGGGAAAGTGGGTGATGGGCATTGAAGAGGGCACCTGTTGGGATGAGCACTGTTGTATGGAAACCAATTTGACAATAAATTTCATATTAAAAAAAAAACACCTTCACAGGTACTTTTGCACCTTTTGCTGAATATGAAGCATTGTCTTTTGAATAGCTGTTACAAGGGGAAACAATGTTTAAATTATTAACATTGGATGAAGGCTAATCATGGTCACTTGTCTAAGTATCTGGAAGTGGCAATAAAACTTCCCTCACACTTGTTTAGTGCTTTCTAATTTCCAAGCACTTTCACATGTCATCTTGATTAACCCTCACTACAGTGTAGTAAAGTAGTTAAAGGCTCAGGCTCAGCAGGGGGGCTGCCTGCATTGAGGCCCTTACTCTGTCATATTTAACCTCTCTAAACCCTGGATTTCTTTTCTGAAAATGGGAACAGCAGTACTGGTCTGTGGGAATATTGTGTGGATTAAGTGTGATGATCTGGGTGAAGTAGTTAGCACAGTGTCTTTGACAATAAATTTCATTTAAAAAAAAATGAATAAATGTTGAAAAAAAAAAAGGAAAAAAAAAAAAGCCAACGACTGCCAAGGCAAATCATACTCAAATTCACAAAATGCACAGGCAAGAAAGGAATCCTGAAAGCAGCAAGGGGAAAAAAGCCCTTAACCTACACGTTCACAGAAGATCTGTATATAGAAACTTGGCAGGTCAGAAAGGTACAGCAGGAATATATTCAATGTGCTAAACAGGATAAATACACAGCCAAGAATTCTTTATTCAGCAAGGCTGTCATTCAAAACAGAAGGAGAGATAAGAGTTTCCCAGACAAAGAAAAACTAAAGGAGTTCATGACCATTAAACCAGCCCTGCAAGAAATTTTAAGGGAGACTCTTTGGAGAATTTAAAATACCAAAGCAACAAAGACTAAAAAGGACTGAAGAGTATCACCAAAAACACTAACTCTACAGGTAACACACTGGCACTAAATTCACATCTTTCAATAATCACCCTGAAATGAAATGGACTAAATGCTCGAATCAAAAGACACAGGGTATTAGAATGGATAAAAAAAAATAAAAGTAGTCTATATTCTGCCACAAGAGACTCATTTTAGACCTAAGGATGCCTGCAGATTGAAAGTAAGGGGATGGAGAACCATCTATCATGCTAATGGACATCAAAAGAAAGCTGCAGTAGCCATACTTATATCAGACAAGGTAGATTTTTAAATCAAAGACTGTAACAAGAGATAAAGAAGGGCATTATATCATAATTAAGGGGTCTTTCCATCTAACAAGAAGGAAAGAAGATCTAACAATTATAAATATTTATGCCCCCAATGTGAAAGCACCCAAATATATAACTCAATTAAAAACAAACATAAAGAAACTCATTGTGGGGGCGCCTGGGTGGTTCAGTCGGTTGGGCATCCAACTTCAGCCCAGATCATGATCTCACAGTTGTGGCTTTGAGCCCCACATCAGGTTTGAGCTGACAGCTCAGAGACTGGAGCCTGCTTCAGATTCTGTGTCTTTCTCTCTCTCTGCCCCTCTCCCACTTGTGATCTGTCTCTCGAAAATAAATAAATGTTAAAAAAAATTTTTTTTTAAAAAGAAACTCATTGTGGCACAAAAACACACACTCAGATCAATGGAACAGAACAGAGAACACAGAAATGGACTCACAAATATATAGCCAACTAATCTTTGACAAAGCAGGAAAGAATATCCAATGGGAAAAAAAAAAAAAAAACAGTCTCTTTTAACACATGGGGCTGCGAGAGCTGGACAGCAACATGCAGAAGAATGAAACTAGACCACTTTCTTACACCATTCACAAAAATAAACTCAAAATGGATGAAAGACCTAAACGTAAGACAGGAAGCCATCAAAATCCTTGAGGAGAAAGCAGGCAAAAACCTCTTTGATCTTGGCCACAGCAACTTCTTACTCAACACGTCTCCAGAGGCAAGGGAAACAAAAGCAAAAATGAACTACGGGGACCTCATCAAAATAAAAAGTTTCTACACAGCAAATGAAACAATCAGAAAAATTAAAAGGCAGCCAACAGAATGGGGGAAGATATTTGCAAATGACACATCAGATAAAGGGTTAGTATCCAAAATCTATCAAACTCAACACCCAAAAAACAAATAATCCAGTGAAGAAATGGGCAAAAGACATGAATAGGTACTTCTCCAAAGAAGACAGCCAGATGGCCAACCGACACATGAAAAAATGCTCAACTTCACTCATCATCAGGGAAATACAAATCAAAACCACAATGAGATACCACCTCACGCCTGTCAGAATGGCCAACATTAACAATCAGGCGACAACAGATGTTGGCGAGGATGTGGAGAAAGAGGATCTCTTTTGCATTGTTGGTGGGAATGCAAACTGGTGCAGCCACTCTGGAAAACAGTATGGAGGTTCCTCAAAAAATTAAAAAAAGAACTACCCTACGACCCAGCAATTGCACTATTAGGTATTTATCCAAGGGATACAGGTATGCTGTTTCGAAGGGACACATGCACCCCCATGTTTATAGCAGCACTATCAACAATAGCCAAAGTATGGAAAGAGCCCAAATGTCCATCTATGGATGCATGGATAAAGAAAATGTGGTGTGTGTGTGTGTGTGTGTGTGTGTGTACACACACACACACACATACACATACAATGGAGTATTACTCAGCAATATGGAGTACACATACAATGGAGTATTACTCAGCAATCAAAAAGAATGAAGTCTTGCCATTTGCAACTATGTGGATAGAACTAGAGGGTATTCTGCTAAGCGAAATTAGAGAAAGACAAATATCATATGACTTCACTCATATGAGGACTTTAAGACACAGAACAGATGAACATAAGGGAAGGGAAGCAAAAAGAATATAAAAACAGGGAGGGGGTCAAAACAAGAGACTCTTAAATATGGAGAACAAACAGAGGGCTACTGGAGGGGTTGTGGGAGGAGGAATGGGCTAAATGGGTAAGGAGCATTAAGGAATCTACTCCTGAAATCACTGTTACACTATATGCTAACTAATTTGGATGTAAATTAAAAAAATAAAATTGAAAAAAGAGAAACTCATTGATAATAATAAAATAGAAGGGGACTTTAACATCCCACTTAAAGCAATGGACAGATCATCTAAGCAGACAATCATCAAGGAAACAATGGCTTTGAATGGCACATTGGACCAGATGGACTTAACAGATATATTCAGAACATCTCATCCTAAAGCAGCAGAATACACATTCTTCTCAAGTGTACATGAAACATTCTCCAGAATAGATCACGTACCGGGTCACAAATCAGCCCTCGACAAATACAAAAAGATCAAGATCATACCATGCATATTTTCAGATCACAACACTATGAAACTCAACATCAACCCCAAGAAAAAATTTGAAAAGCCATCAAATACTTGGAGACTAAAGAACATCCTACTGAGATGAGTGGGTGACTCAGTCGGTTAAGTGTCCAACTTCGGCTCAGGTCAGGTCTCATGGTTTGTGGGTTCGAGTCCCACGTTAGGCTCTGTGCTAACAGCTCAGAGCCTGGGGCCTGCTTCAGATTCTGTTTCCCTCTCTCTGCCCTTCCCCTGCTTGTGCTCTCTCTCTCTCAAAAATAAATAAACATTAAAAAAAATTTTTAAAGAACATCCTACTAAAGAATGAATGGGTTAACCAGGAAATTAAAGAAGAAATTTTATTTTTTTTATTTTAATTTTTTAATTTTTTTTCAATATATGAAATTTATTGTCAAATTGGTTTCCAAACAACACCCAGGGCTCCTGTTGTATGGAAACCAATTTGACAATAAATTTCATATACTGAAAAAAAAAAAAAAAAAAACAGCCTGCAATACATAAGATCATGGTCTGGCCCCTATGTGGCTTGGTAGCCTCTTCCCAGACCAGACCTCTCACCCTGTTCTGTGCTTCAGTCACTCAAACCTTCTTACAGCCCCTCAGCAGTGTCCTGCTTCCTCCGACTACATCGTCTGGAAACATTTACTCCTTTTTACACACATGCTTCCTTCTCCCTTTTATAGACTTTGCTCCTGGTCAGGCCTCCTGTCTTAGCTCAAAAGCGTTTTCTTAGGAAAGCTTGCTTTGCCCTTGAATATGGGAAATCTTTTCTTGATCATTACACATAACCCCATGTCTCTCTTTTCTTCTGAAGCTTTTTCTTGGGACTAATTTCATATTTTGTTGTGTGACTGAGTCAGAAGTGTAGGTGTTCCCATAAGATACTCAGCCTCAAGAAGGCTGAGAAATGTGTTTCTTTTTTTACCCCATGATCTAACTTCTTAGACACTCAGTTCATAGTTGTTGAAAACCACATTGCACATTCTAAGTAAGGGATAAGCACCTATAAGCACAGTGCATGGGGATATACAAAGGATGCATGTACTATAATTAGCACCTTCTCTTCAAGGGCAGTTTACTTGTCTTAACTATCATGTCATCTCAAACATGAAAAGAATCTTAAAGTCACCCATTGATTCCCTGTGGCTCCTTAAATTCTGATACCATTATAGACCTTTGATGTCCAAGGAAGCTGATAATCTAGAGCAAAAGTATGTATAAATGGGCCTTTGGGTACCTGTCTTCTCCAGCCTCAGGCCTACTGTGCTGACTACCTGGCTGTGCTGTCCATATGAATATTTCTGTTCTAATTTTTTTTCTTAAGAAATGAGAATTATGAGAGATTTTACCATTGAAGAAACGCTGTGAGAAGTACAGGGCAGTTGCTGTTACAAAAATCATGTGACAAACAGAAATTCGTTGAGACTGAACATGGCCAGTGCAAAGAGAAGACAAAATGTAACTCAAGGATATTATTTTCCCTGTAGCTCATTTTGATTCTATGTGTTGATAATTCTGGCCCTGCTGCATTCTAAAACTGCAAACTTGGACCTTCTACATCTCAGCTCTGTTTTTAGTTTCAGAATATGCGTAAGCTGTGATAATGTGTGTATATCATAGCTATGAATGTTAATTTCATAATAAAATCTATGAGCATTATAAAAAAAAAAAACAACACCCAGTGCTCATCCCAAAAGATGCCCTCTTCAATACCCATCACCCATCCTCCCCTCCCTCCCACCCCCCATCAGCCCTCAGTTTGTTCTCAGTTTTTAAGAGTCTCTTATGCTTTGGCTCTCTCCTACTCTAACCTCTCTCTTTTTTTTTTCCCTTCCCCTCCCCGATGGGTTCCTGTTAAGTTTAAAGAAGAAATTTTAAATACATGGAAGCAAAGGAAAATGAAAATACGACAGTCCAAAACCTTTGGGATGCAGCAAAGGCAGTCCTAAGAGGGAAGTTATTGCAATCCAGGCCTTCCTAAAGAAGGAAGAAATGTTCCAAATACACAACCTAACTTTACACACAAAGGAACTAGAAAAGGAACAGCAAATAAAGCGTAAAGCCAGTGGAAGAGAAATAATAAAGATTAGAACAGAAATAATTGATACCAAAAAAAACCAAACCTGGTAGAACAGATCAACAAGAGCTGGTGTTTGAAAGAATAAACTAAATTGATAACCCCCTAGGTAGACTTATCAAAAAGAGAAAGGACCCAAAGAGATCAAATCACGAATAGAAGAGGAGCAATCACAACCAACACCACAGAAATTCAACAATTATAAGAGAATACTATGGAAAATTATATGACAACAAACTGGGCAATCTGGAAGAAATGGACAAATTCCTAGAAGCTCGCAAACCACCAAAACTGTGAAACAGGAAGAAAAAGAAAATTTGAACAGACCCATAACCAGCAAAGAAACGGAAACAGTAATCAAAAAATCTCCCAGCAAGCAAGAGTCCTGGCCCAGATGGCTTCCCAGGGGAATTCTACCAAACATTAATACCTTTTCTCCTCAAACTGTTCCCAAAAATAGAAATGCAGGAAAATTTCCAAACTCATTCTACAAAACCAGCATTACCTTGATTCCAAAACCAGACAAAGTCCCCACTAAAAAGGAGAATTATAGACCAATATCCTTGATGAACATGAATGCAAAACTCTTAACAAGACACTAGCTAACTGAATTCCAAAGTACATTCAAAGAATTATTTACCATGATCAAGTGGGATTTACTCCTGGGCTAAAGTGCTGGTTCAATATTCACAAATCAATCAGCCTGATACACCACATTAATAAAAGAAAAGATAAGAACCATATGATCCTGTCAATAGATAAAGTAACAGCATCCATTCTTGACTAAAAAACCCTCAACAAAGTAGGGATAGATAGAACACACCTCTACACCATAAAGGCCATATAAAAAAGACTCACAGCTAATATTACCCTCCTTGGCAAAAAAACTGAGAGCCTTTCCCTTACTGCCAGAAACAAGACAAGGATGTCTATTCTCACCATTATTACTTAACATAGTACTGGAAGTCTTAGCCTCAGTAATCAGACAACAAAAGAAATAAGGGGCATACAGATCAGCAAGGAAGAAGTCAAAACTTTCACTATTTGTAGATGACATGATACTCTATGTAGAAAAACCAAAAGACTCCACTAAAAACTGTGAGAACTAAGACTGAATTCAGTAAAGTCAACGGATATAAAATCAGTATGAAGAACTCTGTTGTATTTCTATAGACCAATAAAGAAGCACCAGAAAAAGAAATCAAGGACTCTATCCCATTTGCAACTGCACCCAAACCAGTAAGATATCTAGGAATAAAGCTAACTAAAGAGGTAAGAGATCTGTTCTCTGAAAACTACAGAACACTTATGAAAGAAATTAAAGAAGACATAAAGAAATGGAAAAGTATTCCATGTTCATGGACTGGAAGAACAAACACTGTTAAAATGTTTATACTACCCAAAGCAATCTACATTTAATGCAATCCCTATCAAAATACCATCAGCATTTTTCGTAGAGCTAGAACAAACAATCCTAAAATTTGCATGGAATCAGAAAGACTCTGAATAGTCAAAGCAATCTTGGAAAAGAAAAACAAAACTGGAGGCATCAAAATTCTGGATTTCAAGCTATATTACAATGCTGTTGTCATCAAGACAGTATGGTACTGGCACAAAAACAGACACATAGATCAATGGAATAGAATAGAAAACCCAGAAATGAACCCACAACTATATAAGCAGGAAGGAATATCCAATGGAAAAAAGTCTCTTTAGTAAATGGTACTTGGAAAACCAGATGGTGACATGGAAAGAATGAAACTGAACCACTCTCTTACACCATACACAAAAATAAATTCAAAATGAATGAAAGTCCTAAACGTGAAACAGGAAGCTACTGAAATGCCAGAGGAGACCACAGCCAGCAACCTTTTGACCTCCACAGGAGCAACTTCTTGCTAGACACGTGGCTGAAGGCAAGGGAAACAAAAGCAAACATGAATTATTGGGACCTCATCAAGATAAAAAGCTTCTGGGTGCCTGGGTGGCTCAGTCATTAAGCATCTGACTTTGGCTCAGGTCGTGATCTCACAGTTCGTGAGTTTGAGTCCAATACTGGATGAGCTTGAATACCACTTTGGGCGAGCTTGAGCTCCACTTCAGGACAGCTCGAGCCCCACTTTAGGAGAGCTCGAGCCCCACTTCAGGCAAGTTCAAGCCCCACTGCAGGTAAAACATGAGCTCCAGGTGAACACCAGTTCTCTCTCTGCTGCTGGCTCCCTTGTGCCCTCTCAAAAAAAAAAAAAAAAAAAAGAAAAGAAAAGATAAAAAGCTTCACAGCAAAGGAAATAATCAACAAACCTAAAAGGCACCCTACAGAATGGGAGTAGATATATGCAAACAACCTTTCTGATAAAGAGTTAGTATCCAAAATCTATAAGGAACTTATTAAACTCCACACCCCCAAAAAACAAATAACCCAGTAAAGAAATGAGAAGGTGTATGAACAGATACTTTTCCAAAGACATCCAGATGGCTAACAGACACATACAAAGATGTTCAACATCAGTCATCATCAGGAAAATACAAATCAAAATCACAATTTCATTTGTGAGGTGAGACACTACCTCACATCTAACAAAATGGCTAAAATTAACAATATGAGAAACTGCATTGGTGAGGATGCATAGAAAGGGGAACCCTCTGGCACTGTTGGTGGGAATGCAAACTGGTACAGCCACTCTGGACAACAGAGGTTCCTCAAAAAACTAAAACTAAAACTACCCTATGATCCAGCAATGGCACTATTAGGTATTTACCCAAAGGATACAAAAATACATATTTGAAGGGGTACATGCACTGGAATGTTTATAGCAGCATTATCAACAATAACCAAACTATGGAGAGAGCCCAAATGTCCATCGACTGATGAATGGATAAAGATGAGATGTGGTATATACATACAATGGAATTTTACTGACCCATCAAAAATAATGAAAGCTTGCCATTTACAATGACATAGATGAAGCTAGAGAGTACAATGCTAAGCGAAATAAGTCAGTCAAAGACAAATACCATATGATTTCACTCATATGTGGAATTTAAAAACCAAAACAGGCAAGCAAAGGGAAAAAAAGAGACAGAAACCAAGATACAGACTCTAAATTATAGAGAACTGATGGTTACCAGAGGGTAGAGAATAGGGGGGGGGGGGGGGGGGAGGGGTGTTGAGTTAAATAGGTGATTGGGATTAAGGAGTGTACATGTCATTATGAGCACCAGATAATGTAACGAACTGTTGTTATCACTATATAGTACACCTGTAACTAATAAAACATTTTTTAAAGTTACACTTATACCTAAATAAATAAATAAGAGTGAAGTATGGTATAAAATGGTATGATGCTTACTCCTAAAAACTAAGCTCTTAACTCAGAAAAATCAGATTTAACTAACCCCAGTAATAGTTATGACATGGTAACTGTGAGATCAAGTTATTAAGTTATTCCAAGTACCCAAAAAGAAAATAATCTATGCTCTATTGAGTATAATATATATGAGAACCAGGTATAAGAAACAAAGATTTGTCAACCATAAATCAACAATTAAGTGTCATGTTAAACAGACTAAAATGAAACCTATCTATCTCTAAACTTTAACACTGAATCATAAAATATGAGAAATGAAAGTAGACAGAATAGAAAGATTTAGGAGGTAATTCATTGGACAGTGGCTGGCGTGAGTGAGGTAAAGGGGGGGGGGGGGGGTAGAGGCCCATTCAGGAGAGAGAAATACATCTTCAGGTAGAAGAAGAGATCATGAACTTAGTTTTTGTAAGTCAGTTTGATATGCTTGTGAGATATCCAACTGGAGGTCCCAACTAGGCAAGTTGAATATACAGGCCTAAAAGTGAGAAGAAAGGTGTAAGCTAGAGATATATACTAAGACTCACCAGCAAATGAGTGGTAAATTAAGCCATGGCATGGAGAAAACTGCCAAGAGAAAAAGTATGTGATAGTGAAAAAAGAAGATGGACCTAAAGGAGACTGAATGACCTCCCAACAGTTAAAGATCAGGTGGGAAAAGCAAAAAACCAAAAAAAAAAAAAAAAAAAGAGGCAGAAGTAGCAGCCAACAAAGAGGAAAAAAATAGCAGAGATTATTTCATAAAAGTCAAACGAGAGAGTGCTAAAAGAAGAGGGAAGTGGTCAACAGTGTGCAATGCTACTCAAAGATCATGGAAGGAGCTGAAAAACATCTACTGGGCTTAGTAACACTGAGAGGAACAACCACTTTAATAAGAGCTTAACTGGAGCTCTGATAGGATGTTATACCAGGTTGGAGTAGTCTAATGAGTACCTGGAAGAAAAGGAAATGGAGGCAGCAAATACACAAAGTTCTTCCATGAAACTTGGCTAAGAAGGAAAGGAGAAACATGGGGGTGGGATAAGAGATGAAAGGATAAGTAGAGAAAGGGTTTGGGCTTTTATTGTTCTTATTTACTATGGAAGAGAAATAAGCATGTTAAATGTTGATTAGGAAGGAATCTAATAAGGAAAACTGAAGATACAGGAAAGAGAAGAATTTCCCATCAAAACTGTGACCTTCAGGGCTGCAACCAACAGCTCATACCTCCTACTTTTCAAAAATAAAAAGGGCAAGGAACTCATCAGAAGGAATTTCAAATTGTTAACACAAATCTTTGCCTTGATCCTATCTACTGTTCTTGAAGGCCAAACTGAAAAAGCTTTCTCTCAACTGCAATCATTCATGACCTCTCCAATACCACTTACTTCTTTCATGGCTTTCAGGACATTCCTATTCTTCTGGTCTTCTTCCTATCTCCACGAGTATTCTTTCTCTGTCTCTGGACCTCTATTTTCCCAACTGTGACATTCTCCTTATATCTAAGTATAAAGTTTCTTTTATTTAATTTTAGAGAGAGTGTGAGCAGGAAAGAGGGGCAGAGGGAGAGAGAGAGAAAATCCTAAGCAGGTTCCATGCTCAGCACAGAGCCCAAGGCAGGGTTTGGTCCCACAACCTGGGATCATAGCCTGAGCCAAAATCAAGAGTCAGATGCTCAACCAATGAGCCACCTAGAAGCCCTTGAAGTTTCTTTTTAGTGCGTGTCATATCTTCCAAAGCATTTCCTCACATCTCACTTTACTCCTTGTTGGACTGAGAAGTCTCAACTCACCAAGATATAAACATAGAATACTTTTATATTTTTCCCTATAACCTTACTTAAATACTAAGTTGAATACTAAACTTCTTGAGTATGCTCAGTGAAATTCCACAATTTTCCAATTATATTCAATTATCAAAGCGTAGTTTTTAAATCCCATCTACAGTCAACCTGCCTATTAAGCACAAGTGAAAATTACATGGCCTTTAGCAGATGCTGGTAGTGGGAAGGGTATGGCTTGTTCTCATTGGTTCCTCTCTTCTTCCCCTGTACTCTCCTTCTCACTCTCCTACATTCACAAACTTTATGTGCTTTGCCATGTGCAGCAGCTGTGGGAACAGAGCAATATTCTACTTACAAGAGTTCACCAAATATTAGTGACCTGCTACAGTCATCAGCCTGTCCTTCTCCAGAGACAAAAGTAATGCTGACTGCCAAGAGAGTCAAGTGCTGCCAGGCACAGATATATCCCTAATCTTTCTCTAACTCAGTCTGAGGTCACTGGTCTCTATTGATCTCTGCAGTAGATGGTGATTTCTGCACAGGTAGCATATGTGGTTCTCTAGGCAGTGTTCAAGTCACCCTGGCTCCCTCTACCCAACCAGTATCTGCCCCAACTCCACCAGCATTTTGCATATTCTCACCTAACCAACTGTCCCCATAGGAAGCCCCTCTGACTACAACATCTTCACCAATGTCCACTCTCCTTCCCTCACATAAATCATCAGACTCACTGGAGGTCCTCTTTACTTGCTCAGTGATAACTCCCATCCCATCTCCTTTCAAGACATATTATTGTATAGTCCCTTCAAGCCCAGCTGGCATGAGTTATGCCAGAAAGCCTATAGTGTTATGAAATCTCTAAAGCAGATACATACACCAGTCTCTATACCCAACATTCCAGAGCCACACATCCAGACCCCCCAGGCTAAAATGGGAAACAGGGAAAAGAAAGACAATGTGTACCCAGGATACTTTCCCCCAAACTCATTCAACACATTCCAAAGGCATCAAAATCAGTCAGCATAGCAAAGATCCAGCCAGAGAATAAGATGCCAGTCTCTCATTCTTGCAGCCATACTCACAAACTTTACAAGAAATTCAAAACCACCTCAAACTTTGGTGAGAACAAGGTGAGAGGATGGCTACCGCTTCATTAACTATGTACTCTCTAAAAGGCAATCTGCCCTAGCCCATCCTCTAGCCCAATTTATAAAGGAGATGGGGAAATGCAATGGTGGTGGTTACAGTTTTGCTGAAATGTCAATTCTTAGCAAGTCATACAGGGAAGTGGATGACGGCATAAAAGGCACATCTTCAAACTAAAACAATTAGAAATTTAGCCTCTTGATTATACAGTGGAGCTCTGGTCAGCCATCCTAGCTGAAATAAAAAAGATACTTTCCACTATCAGGCTATACTTAGCATGTGAATTACATAATACAGGTGTTATTAACTGCATTTTACTCATGAGACAAAGAACTGAACTGTGATTACTTAATAAGGCTAAAACACAAAAATCACAAATAGGGGTAAATCTTGTCAGTAAATTCACAAAACAAGAGTTGAATCTACCTGCACAGTGAGGAAAACTCTCTGGGTTTTTTGTCTCAGAAAGGTACTAATCAAATGAGATAAGAAATAAAGCACTTTTATAGTAAGGACAGAGCTAAAGAAAAATAAAAATAAAAGAATTTTAGTTATTACACAGCCAGCACATGCTCAGACCAAACTATATCTTTTTACCTCACCACCTGTTAAGTCCTGGATGGGGAGAAGAGCAGAGTTGGGTATGAAAATCAGCTTTTAAGCTCTCAGATTTTATTTCCCAGCATAAGCCTTTGAGCATCTTGGAGCAGTACAAAAAATAAAGAACACATCTGTACTACTCTCTCTTTGTCAAAACCTTCTCTACTTTTATAATCTATACCTTGCACAAAAAAAAAGATCTATCGTTATTAAATTTTCACAAAGCTTTGATAGATGAACAAGAGAGACCAAAATTCAGACAGTTGCAAGGGTTTCTGCTCATGGTAGAAACATGATTGCAATTGGTCAAACTCACTTCTATAAAGAAGTACACATGTTACAAACAAATTTTATTTCTTCAACCTTTTGTTGTTTTTAAATACAAAAATCAAAGAATTTCCTGATCTAACTGATTTCTATGGCTTACTTACTAATTTGGACGTCAATTTATTTTTTTTGTTTTTGTTTTTGTTTTTTTTTTTTTGGATGTCAATTTAAAAAAATAAGATTTTAAGTAAACAAATAAATAAATAAATGAAAATAAATAAATAAAAAAGAAATTATCTAGGTCCACATGCTCATTTTATAGAAGAAACTGTAACCTAAAATTAAGGTCAATAGTGTTTTCTACCACAACATGCTGACTCATTAAACTCCAAGGTTATAATTTTGCCTACACATATTTTTTAAACATAAAAATTTTTACATGGCGATAATAACAAAATTGTGACAAACAGACTATAAATTTGGGTGATTTCAATTACTTTTCATTCTGAAACCTGCTTCTAATGAATGATATTTTTAAACTATTCCAAACCTGGCTGTTTCCAATTATAGAGGAAACACAGCTGCTGTTTCGACATGTAACTTTTCTTAGACCCTTCATATTTTTCAAAAGTTAAATAATGAATTCCAGGGTTTTCAATCCTGTTCACTGTAAAAACAAGCTATCTCTATAAAGATATTTCTATGAAGACGTAACACTCTGGCTTTTCTCAAAATAATTTCATTCAGTATTAAATAAGATAGCATATAGTTCTACTTACTAAAAGGTAAGGCTTTTTAGTGAATTTTTAGAAACAGATTGTACTATGTGTTTAATGTCCTATTACAAACACAAGGTTATCCAAAATTGGAAAACACACCTTAGAATGACATCCCAATCCCACCCAGGATCGTTTATGGTTAGCTATCAATCTCACTTTTCCCTGACCACAGTGAATTAGGAGAGTGATCAGAATGGTAGCAGAAAGGGAGCAATGTCCAATTAAAGACATTAACCATGAAACCAAAGAATGTGAAAATCTCACTAGTGCCACCTACAGTACTAATGGAAAATGCAGATAAGAGAGATTTGCAAAATAATTTTGTGTGGGGTGTGTGTGTGTGTGTGTATCCATCTTTTTGGTTTCTGGCCCAGGAATATGTATTAAGACAGCTTTCTACCAAATCTTGCACAGAATATTAAAGTACATAATTAGGTAATACAAAAAAAGGGGGGGGGGGGTACTCAAAAAATCAAAACCAAAAAAACCTGAAGCCGTCATAGAAGGAGGGCAGAATAGTGGTTCCAAGGAGTGGGGAAGATAGAGCTGATGAAAGGGTACAAAATTTCAGTTATAAGATGAATAAGTTGTGAGGATCTAATATACAGCATGATGACACTGATAGTTAACAATACAGTACTGCATACTGAGGAAAATGATCATGTCAGGTGTAACAAAAATTAGAGAATTCGACTTTCAGAGTCTCCAGGCAAACCTTACCTTACATTCTACCACACTCTGATCTGATTCACAAGTTTCATAAATTTCATCTACTGCCCGGCGAAGATTGTCAAAAAGAAATGCCCAGTATCTAGCTCTTAGATCAATTTTCCGAGGATGCCGTGCTTTAGTGGGACTTTTATCAAAGTGTTTATCTCCAGTTGTAGATGATGTTATCTTACAGTCTACTCCAACATTCTGGTAAGATAAAACAAAACATAAACGTATAAAAATATTTTGTAAAAGACTTCAGGGATTGGACTTTTGTATAAAACACATTTTTCAACATAAATACTTAAAAACGTGACATTCTTCTTTTTATCTTACACCACACTGAATTCATCAAAACGAAGCTTCTCATCTTAAAACCAGCAGGTTTTTAAGGACATGTTTTTATTTCAGACATGTCTTACTGAAGATTAGCATGGCTTCAACAGTTAACAGACCCTTAGTCAAAAAGGAGCACTAAAGGACCCATTCTTTGCTCAGCTGCACTGGCAAGCTTTGAAAATAGAGATTACATTCTATAGTTTTACAGACTCTACCACAGAGTCATTCCACCAAAAAGCATGTAGTTTACATAAAGACCGAAATTCAAAATACAAACCTGAAGCTTCTTACTAGAAGTACAAAAGAGTTGCTTATCTTTCTGTGGCTACTTAAACTGAAAAATAAATGAATATTAACCCTCTACTACAGTTAGAGCAACAAACAATCCCAGGTTTCTTTGGGTTGTTTTGTATGTGTGTGTATCATTCCTGATTGCTTGTTTTTCTTTTTCATAGAAGAGCTCTAGAGTGGACAGTAGCCGAAACAGGCTAATACCCTCCTGTTTTGTTTTAGGCTCTGGTCTTCAATATAACAGCAATTCCTAAACTTCGTAAATCTTTTATAGCCAATCTTTGGTTTACACAGAATCTTTAACACCAAAAAGGAAGCAAATAAAGTATACATACATACACAGACATATACGCGTTTGGGAGGTTGAGATGGAGCTGCTTACCCTCCCTCCACAGTCCCCCAACCAGATTTCACAAACAAAAACTAGCAAACGTTTTATGTGATAGCCCTAGCCCAGGTCCAAATTCTCAACACTCAAGCAATAAAATTTGAAGTGATTATCAACAATCCACAAAATCTTTGCCTCACTTGCTTTCCCAGTTCTTTCTGGCCCTAGTAGTAAATAATTTTATTATTATGGCAAATATCCCTTCCTTGGATTAAACCAAATTCATTTTTTTTTTTAATTTTTTTTTTCAACATTTATTTATTTTTGGGACAGAGAGAGACAGAGCACGAATGGGGGAGGGGCAGAGAGAGAGGGAGACACAGAATCGGAAACAGGCTCCAGGCTCTGAGCCATCAGCCCAGAGCCCGACGCGGGGCTCGAACTCACGGACCGCGAGATCGTGACCTGGCTGAAGTCGGACGCTTAACCGACTGCGCCACCCAGGCGCCCCAGGATTAAACCAAATTCAAAATCCCATTCAACTAGCATCTATCCCAAAGTAAAGCTCAATTCTGTCCACTCTCCTGATAACAGGGACAACAAAACATCATAAAGCAACTTTACATAATCTTCTAACCTCCTTCAAACAATTCATAAACTATGTATTATTAGCTCCACTTTTTAGTTCAGAAAACTGAGGTTCAGAGGCTCATTTGTCAAAGATCATATAGCCACAGGAGACCATCTTCCCATTAGAGTTCCACAAAAACACTGCTTACCATTTACACTGCGTGTAATGTAATGCAGGCCCTGTGCTGCCAGCCCTTTACTATACAGCCCAGACCATTTCACTTCTCTTCCCATACACCATCCAAAGTTAAAGTTAATTTGTGAAGTTTCCCAAATTGTGCCTCCTTCATGAAGTTGTTCTACACTGATCAACAAAGAGCTAGTAGCTTCCTGTGACTTTAGATTCTAATCTTATGAATTCTCAAAAGTACTTTCACTCATTTTCACCCGTTTATGCATTTACCTTGTCACGCAACCATATGTATATGATTCAAACATTTTGCCATCCCTTCTTACAATGTAGAATAGCCACTACTGCTTGCAGGTTAAGATGTTTCTATTCTCTGTGATTGCTCTATGTGAAGCTTTTGCTAGGAAAGTTGCTAGTAAGGCAAAAAACTACAGTTAGAAAATTCCATCTACAGGGCAATATGCTATGCAAATTTGATGTTTAACTTTGCAACAATGGTAATACTTTATACTTGCATGCTTATTTATATTTTATCAAAGGATTTTGAAGACTTATCATTTAATCATTCCAACAAACTGTAAAGACAGGACAAATATTTATTATTCCTATATAGATAACAAAACTGAGGCTCAGAAAGATTGAATTTTTTAGCAGGTCAAAGGGTGAGTGATGGAACCAGGACTAGAACCTAGTCTTCCAACTTCTACTCCAATGTTCATAAAGCATTTCACATAGCACCTAGCATACAATTAGTGCCCAAATAATGTTAGGTATGATTATAGTGGGAAAGATGAATAAGAGAAGAAATGTGCTCATAGAAAAAAATGGGAATAAACTAATGGCAAAATTGTCAAATTTGTGAAAAAGAGTGGAACAGATAAATCAAATTGTAGAGATTAAGTCACTATAGAGTTCCAAAGTACATGGCTCTTACTTACCACTGATAAAAATAATAGCAATGATAATAAATAACTGCAACAGCATCTAACATTCATGGTATACTTGCTATGTGCCAGGCACTGTGCTAAGTGCTTTCCACACAGTTACACTTCATTTAATCTTTTAAGCAATTTTATATAATAGGTAACTTTATTATCTCCATTTTACAGAAGAGAAAACTCAGGTTTAACTAAATTAGGAAATGAACACAAGCTCTCACACTAAGTGATAAAACCAAGATTCAAAATCAGAGAATTATCCCCTTACTACAGCTCACTGTAGTAAGCTGCTTTCAAGATCCTCAAGAAGACAAAGCAATCTAAATTGGTGAGAAAGGTTTGACACAACTGAATTCCGTGACATTATACTGTTTTAATCAATGACTCTTGAGGGAAAGAGGAAGAATGAAGGTAAGGAGAGTGAAAGAGGAGGGGAGAAATTGAGATTTCTGACTCATCTCTCTCAGAAGGGTTCAGTGACTGATTTTTGTAATTCCCAAAATCGTTATAGCTTCCACCACCTCCAAAGTTGCTTCCATCATTACCAAATTAACAAATCCAATATAGCCATTTCCACTGCCACCATATCTACCACCTCCTCAACTGCCACCAAAGCCACCTCGCCCACTCATGTTTGCTCCATGACCACTGTTGTCATTCCCACCAAAACCACCTCCATGACCACCACCAAGGTTTCAAGAACCACTTCAACCTCTTTGGCTGGATGAAGCACCAGCCATCTCTTGCTTAGATACAGCTTTCCTTACTTCACATTTGTGGCCATTCACAGTACGGTATTTTTGAACGACAATCTTATCTACAGAGTCATGGTCATCAAATGTTACAAAAGCAAAGCCCCTTTTTTTACCACTGCCTCAGTCAGTCATGATTTCAATCACTTCAATTTTCCCATACTGTTCAAAATAATCTCTTAGATGATGACCTTCAGTGTCTTCTCTAATGCCACCGACAAAAATCTTCTTCACAGTTAAGTGGGCACCAGGTCTTTGAGAATCTTCTCTTGAGACAGCCGTCTTTGGTTCTACAACTCTTCCATCCACCCTATGTGGCTCTGCATTCATGGCTGCATCCACCTCTTCCACAGTGGCATACATGATAAACCCAAAGCCTCTGGAGTGTTTGGTGTTTGGGCCTCCCATTACCACACAGTCCATAAGCGTTCCCCATTGCTCAAAATGGCTCCTCAGATTCTCATCAGTTGTTTCAAAGCTCAAACCTCCAGTGAAAAGCTTCCACAGCTGTTCAGGCTCTTTGGGAGACTCTGACTTAGACACGATGGTGGTGAGGGGGAAGACTTTAATGATGTTTACTGGGCAGCGTCCACCCCACTGATCTTGTCTCCACAGTTTTGCCTTTTCTAGAATGCCATATAAACATATGGTATGTACCCTTTTGAGGTTGGATTCTTTCACTTGGTAGTAAGCATTTAAAGTTCTTCCATGTCAGAGTGCCTGGGTGGCTCAGTCGGTTAAGCCTCCAACTTTAGCTGAGGTCATGATCTCATGGCTCAGCTCATGAGTTCAAGACCCCAAGTCAGGCTCTGTGCTGACGGCTCAGTGTCTAGAGACTGCTTCAAATTCTGTGTCACCCTCTCTCTCTGCCCCTCCCCTGCTCATGCTCTGTATCTCTCGCAAAAATAAACAATTAAAAAAATTTTTTTAAATAATAATAAAGTTCCTCCGTGACTTTTTTCTTTTTTTAACATCCATTTTAAGAGACAGAGTGTGAGCGGGGGAGGGGCAGAGAGAGAGGGAGACATAATCTGAAGCAGGCTCCAGGGTCTGAGCCGTCAGCACAGAGCTGACACAGGGCTCAAACCCACAAACCGTGAGATCACGACCTGAGCTTAAGTCGGGCGCTTAACTGAGTAGGCCACTCAGGCACCCCCCCTCCATGTCTTTTTATAGCTTGACAGCTCTTTTCTTTTTACTGAATAACATTCCATTGCCTGGATGTACCACAGCTTATTTATCCATTCACCTACTGAAAGACATCTTGGTTTTTTCCAAGTTTTGACAATTATGAATAAAGTTGCTATAAACATCCATGTGCAAATTTTTGCGTGGACATTAAGTTTTCAACTCCTCTGTGTAAATACCAAGGACCATGACTATTCGATTATATGGTAAGAGTAGGTTTAGTTTTATAAGACTTTATAAACTAGCAATTTATAAACTGCCAGACTGTCTTCCTAAGTGACTATACCAGTGTGCATTCTCATGAGCAATGAATGAGAGTTCCTGTGATTCCACATCTTTACCAGCATCTGGTGTTATCAGTATTCCCAATTTTGGCCATTCTAATGGGTGTGTAGTAACATCTCATTGTTGCTTTAACTTACATTTCCCTGATGCCATATGATGTGGAGTATCTTTTCATAGGCTGATTTGCCTTCTGTATATCCTCTGGCCTGTTTGTTAATCAGTTTGCTTGTTTTTTTATCGTTGAGGTTTTTTATTATTTTAATTCTAGAGCAGTTAATATACAGTGTTGTTTAATCATATACTGTACACCTAAAACTAATATAACACTGTATCTTACTATTTGAGTTTAAAGAGTTCTTCAGGGGCGCCTGGGTGGCGCAGTCGGTTAAGCGTCCGACTTCAGCCAGGTCACGATCTCGCGGTCCGTGAGTTCGAGCCCCGCGTCAGGCTATGGGCTGATGGCTCAGAGCCTGGAGCCTGTTTCCGATTCTGTGTCTCCCTCTCTCTCTGCCCCTCCCCCGTTCATGCTTTGTCTCTCTCTGTCCCAAAAATAAATAAACGTTGAAAAAAAAAAAAAAATTTAAAAAAAAAAAAAAAAAAAAAAAAAAAAAAAAAAAAGAGTTCTTCATATATTTTGGATAACAATCCTTTAACAAGGGTGTCTTTTGCAAATATTTTCTCCCAGTCTGTGGCCTGTCTTCTCATTCTCTTGACATTGTCTTTTGTAGAGCAAAGTTTTAATTTTAATTAAATCTAGCTTATCAAGATTTCCTTCATGGATCACAAATTTGATATTATATCTAAATCTCATCACCATACCCAAGGTCATTTGGGTCTTCTATGTTATCAGGAATGTTATAGTTTTTGCACTTTACATTTAGGTCTATGATCCATTTTTTGGTTTAATTTTGTGAAGGGTATAAATCAGTCCATTTTTGTGCCTAGATTCATTTTTTGCATATGGATGTCCATCCAGTTGGTCTAGCATGATCTAGATTCATTTTTTGTATATGGATGTCCATCCAGTTGGTCTAGCATGATTTGTTGAAAAAACCATATTTGCTCCATTGTATTGCCTTTGCTCCTGTGTTAAAGAGTAGCTAGCTATTTATGTGGGTCTATTTCTGGGCTCTCTATTCTCTTCCATGATCCATTTACCTATTGTTTTGCCAACAACACATGCCTTGATTACTGTAATTTTATATAAAGTCTGAAAGTTGGGTAGTGTCAGTCCTCCAACTTTGTTCTTCTTCAATATTTCGTTGACTCCACATACAGTTTAGAACCAGTTTGTCAGTATCTATAAAATAAGTTGTCAGGATTATACTGAATCTACACATAAAACTGGGAAGAAATGACATCTTGACAATATTCAGTCTTTCTATTCATGAACATGGAATGCCTTTCCATTTATTTAGTTCTTTGATTTCTTTCATCAGAGTTTTATAGTTTTTTTCATATAGATCCATACATACATTCTTAGATTTATACTTATGTATTTAATTCAAGGGAGTGTTAATATAAATGGTATTGTGTTTTTAATTTTAAATTCCACTTGTTTATCACTGGTATACAGGAAAGCCATTGACTTCTGTGTATTAATCTTCTACCCTGCAACCTGCTCTAATGGGTTATTAGTTCCAGGAGTTTTTTCTTGATACTTTCAGATTTCTTACATAATCTTATCATCTGTGGACAAAGACAGTTTTATTTCTTCCTTCCCAAGCTGTATGCCTTTTATTTCCTTTTCTTGTCATACTGCATTAGGAGAACTTCCATTATAATGTTGAAAACCAGTAGTGAAAGGGGCATCCTTGCCTTATAACTGATCTTAGTGGGAAAGCTTCTACTTTCTCCCCATTAAGTATCACATTAGTTGTAGGTTTTTTTGTAGATTTTATTTTATCAAGTTTAGGAAACTCCCCTCTATTCCTAGCTTACTGAAGGTTTTTGTCATAAATCAGTGTTGAGTTTTGTCACATGTTTTTTCTGCACCTATTGATATGATAATGTGATTTTTCTTTTTAGCCTGCTGATGTAATGCATTACATTTATTTACTTTTGAGTGTTGAACTAGCTTTGTCCTTGGGATAAATCCCATTTGGTCATAGTGTATCATTCTTTTCAAATATTGTGGGATACAATTTGCTAATATTTTATGGAGGATTGTTTTTCATCTATGTTCATGAGAGTTATTGGTCTACAGTTATCTTTTCTTATAATGTTTTTGTCTGATTTTGGTGTTAGGGCCTGATTAAATGAGTTGGGAACTATTCCCTCTGCCTCTACCGTCTGAAAGAGACTGTAGAGAATTGGTTTGATTTCTTCCTTAAATACTTAGAATTCAACAATGAATCCACAGGGGCCTGGCACTTTCTGTTTTGGAAGATTTTTAATTACTGATTCAATTTCTTTATAGCTTTAGGCCTATAAAGATTATCTATTTCTTCTTCAGAGAGGTTTTTTTTTTTTTTCAAATGTTTGTTTATTTTTGAGAGACAGAGACAGAGCACAAAGGGGGGAGGGGCAGAGAGATAGGGAGACACAGAATCCTAAGCAGGCTCCACTCTCAGAGCTGTCAGCCCCTGATGCGGGGCTCGACCTCACAAACCATGAAATCATGACCTTAGCCAAAGTCAGAGGCTTAACTGACTGAGCCACCCAGGTGCCCCTCTTCACAGAGTCTTGATAGTGCGCCTTTAAAGGACTTAGTCCATTTCATCTAGGTTACCAAATTTGTGTCATATAGAGTTATTTGTAGTATTCCTTTATTACCCTTTTAATAACTCTGGGATCTGTATTGACATAAAAAGCTAGGGGCATGCAATAGGACTTTGGGACAGTACTATCCGTGTGAAGTTAGTGGTCATAAATGTAAAAATAGCCTAGTCAACATAATTGATACTTTTCTCTAGCCATGTTCAAAATGCATAGGTATACACAGCACAACAGGCAGAAAGGTAGATTTAAACAGGACAGTCCTGGGGCGCCTGGGTGGCGCAGTCGGTTAAGCGTCCGACTTCAGCCAGGTCACGATCTCGCGGCCCGTGAGTTCGAGCCCCGCGTCGGGCTCTGGGCTGATGGCTCAGAGCCTGGAGCCTGTTTCCGATTCTGTGTCTCCCTCTCTCTCTGCCCCTCCCCCGTTCATGCTCTGTCTCTCTCTGTCCCAAAAATAAATAAACGTTGAAAAAAAAAAATTAAAAAAAAAAATAAAAAAATAAACAGGACAGTCCTGCCAAGCATATACTGCCAAGGGGCAGGGTAGAAGACAGTCAAGAGAGTATGCAGGAAAATGATTATGACAGACAAACCATAGAATCTCAGGTGGATTTTCAGGGAAGTGTAGACATATGGAAAATGAAAGATAGCCAAAGGGTGGCAGGATCAATAAATTACAGATTATATGGGGTTGAAGAACAATTAGAGTCAGGAGATCAGAGGAAGTAAGGTGGAAAGAAAGATGACAGGTAGAAGAGGGATGGAGACTGAGATACTGGAGGAAGAGTAGTTATCAGTAAGGACAAGGCAAGAGTGTGACCATGGAAATGAGTAGAAGATAAGACTGCTGAAAGAATTGAGAGGATGGCAGTGATGGTAGAGAGCCTGCAGTGAGCCTGGAAATTATATCTTCAAGGAATAAAAAGTGACCTAGAAGTTTGTCAGCAACTACAAGAAGGAAACGCAGGTGGTATAGTCTGATAGCACACACTTCAGATCCAGGGAGTTTTAGGAGACAGAAGGGAGAATTGTCTGAAATGGCAGTAAGGAAAGGCAGAAAACCTAACCAAATTCTACAACCAGCGATCGAAGTGCTGCAGCTATTACTTAAAGACCGTGGAAGCAGGATCCTCACAAGTCAGTTGGGATTTAGTTTTAAAACAAGAAGGTAAAAGGAATGTTCAAGAGAAGAGTGGAATACAGAAGATATGCTGATGATGAACCTAGTTCTAGAGGGCAAAGTGGCAAGGTTTCACAAGATGCATTTCCCTGATTACTACTAAAACGAAGCATCTTTTCACAGGTTTACAAGCTATTCAGGTTTCCCACAATTTTTTACAGTTTTTTTCTGATTAATCTTAGTTCTTTATAAATTTTGATATACAGTATCTTCTCCCAGTCTTACCTTTAGTTTTGTTTAACTGAGTTTTTTAGCATATAAATTTAATTTTACGTAACTTATGCATGAATTGTGTTTTTTGTCTTATCTAGGAAAGTCTCTCCTATTTCAAGGTAATAAAAAATATCTTTCTAGATAGTTTTAAATTTTTGTTCTCACATTTAGGCTTTAGTCCATCAATAATCTATTTTTTGTATATGATATTAAAATATCCTTCCATTTTTTTTCTAATTTAATTGCACTTACAGTCAAAGAACATGTTCTGACTTCTCTGACTTCTATTTATTGAGACTACCCTTACGACCTAGTACGTGGTCAATTTTTGCATATATGTTCTGTGTACACTATTACTTGAGTGCCAATACACACACATATATTTATTTATTTATGTGAGATGTAACATAATTGTACTCCTAATTCTATAACCTTACTATTTTTTTTCTGCTTGATCTATCAGTTTCTGAGTAGGAGATATTAATATTTCTTAGTATGATTATGAATGTACATTTCCTATTATAATTCTGTTAGTTTGGGCTTTACTTATTTCAAGCTTATGCTATAAGGTACATAAAAATTTACTATTTTTATACTCCATAGATGATTATTCTTTTTACCATTATGCAACTACCATCTTTATGTTGTCAATGCACTTCATGTTGAATTCCATCTGATCTGAGTATTGCTATACTAACTTTAGAGTATATCTAGAATACCAAGTATCTACCTGGATTTTTTTCTATCCCTTTGTTTTTTGTCTTTCCTTGAAGTTTTAAATGTGTCCCTTGTAAGCAACATATAGCTCAATTTGAAATGAGAGATTTAGTTCAATCAACTGCCTTTTAAGTGGTGAACTTAACCTGTGCAGCTCCAGTGACACAACCAGTTAACACACAGTACTTGTAAGTAGTGAATTTAATCAGTTTACACATATTATGTTTGCTAATATATTTATGCTTAATATCCACCACCATCTTTTCTGTTTTTTATTTACCATAATTTTTCTTTTCTTTCTCTTGCCTTTTACAGGGTTGAAAAGCTTTGAATTATTTACTTCCTCTTTTCCTCTATTTGGAAATCATGGCTGCTTTTAGTAGATGGCCTTTTTATCATACACATTTACTTCATATTTTCCTAACAAAAACTTCCTCCTAAATAAGACAAGGATTTTATCACTCTAACTCCATTCTAACTCCCTACAATCTAGCTTTCATGTTAATATTGTCTAAAACTATAGTTCACTTTTCTGAATCTAATTGTGTGTGTTTTCAAACCATCAACTGTTAGTAAGATTTACGAACATATTTTACACATACCTTTTTATCACGCTCCTTCCTCCACGTTACCTTTTCTTCTTGAAGTTCATCTTTGATAGTTCCTTCATTAAGGGTCAGTGGGTGGCAAACACTTAGTCTTTGTCTAAAATATCTAAAAATGGCTTTATTTTACTCTTGCACTTGGCTGAGCATAGAATTCTGGGTTAAAAGTAATTTTGTCTTAAAACTTCGAATATAATGCTTCATTGTCCTTTTGTTCATAATAAGGCTATTAATTTGTCATTCCTCTGTAGTTTTGTTTACTTCCTGGTATTTTTATTTTTATTTAAAAAAAAATTTTTTTAACGTTTATTTATTTTTGAGACAGAGAGAGACAGAGCATGAATGGGGGAGGGTCAGAGAGAGAGGGAGACACAGAATCTGAAACAGGCTCCAGGTTCTGAGCTGTCAGCACAGAGCCCGACACGGGGCTCGAACACACAGACCACGAGATCACGACCTGAGGCGAAGTCGGATGCTTAACCGACTGAGCCACCCAGGAGCCCCGACTTCCTGGTATTTTCAAAGATTTTTTTCCTTAACCTTAACATTCTTCAGACTCCCTAGAATGTAGCTAGGAATATATCTCTTTTTACTTACCCTGCTCAGCTCTACAGTTATGCTCTGAAGCTCTTGGGAACTCAAAATGAGAAAGTTTTTCAACATTATCTTTTCAAATATTCAATGCCCACTATTTATTCTCTACTTTCAACAGTCCTGGAATCTATCTTTCTTATTTTCCATCTCGTTAGGTCTCTGAGACATGTTTTAAATTCTCCACAGTAGTGTCTTCCAATTCACAAATTCCCTTTGTCCAATAAAACATTTACTCCATTAACTATGGGTTTTTTTTAATTTCATTGACATTTCATTTATGAGATTTCTAATTGGTTCACTTTCATCCATAAATGTTCAAAATTAATATCCATCTGTATTCTTTAAGAATTTTCCTTTTTGTTTGTAGTTATTCTTTCCTTTGAGAAATTTAAGCTATTTGCAAGTCTTCTCTAGGAAAATGCCTTTTCATTACCTCATTCACAGAACGTGTTATCTATATCTTATAACATCATTCTCCTCATGTGCTTTGACATTTTACATCACAAGTTCATTTTGAGTCTGAATTTCTCATATTTTTGTTCTTCACTTTGCTCACCCTCACTCCATGTGCACTAGTGTTATGATGACCATCATCTAGCCCACTCTGGAAGTGATCTCACTTCCAGAGGTCTTTTACTGGGGACTTAAAACTCTCACCCTTCAAGAATACAGATCCTGTCATAAACCACAGGCTACTCCCTTGTACTGCTTCAGACATCAATTCACAGGGCACAACCCCAGGAAGATTGTAGCTTTTTTTGCTTCTAATGTAGAACCCCACACAAGCCTAAAATTTTATACCATATCCTCCATCTGTTTTCCCATCATAATCAGGACATTTCAGCCTCCTTTACCCCTAAGATTTGTTGATTAGGTTCACATCCCCAACTCCACCTACCTGTCAATGTGTTTGTTTTACTTCTGATCCACAGAGATGGTTATCTTATTTTTGAAAATCCTTTATCTTTTTAATTAAAACTAATTTTTTTATCATTGATACCACTGTATGTGAGGAGTCAGGGATTTTCTTAGGAACTCACAATGACATTTTGATTAGAAGTTCCTGCTTTCCTTATGTGAATGAAGCTTTTGGCTTACAGAATCATATTGGTATATTTAATATCAAAACCAAAATAATACATATGAAAAGCATATATAACTATGCTTTAAGAGAAAATAACTATGAATTAAAAAGCGAACTATTCATATGCTAAAAAAATTTTTTAAATAAAGTTGGCTTGCATTCTCCAAATTTTAGTAAAGCAATGTGAAAATTTTAGAGACAATACTCTTACTATTCTACAACCTAAAGACACTGTCATACCAAGAAAGAAAATCATAAAGAATTCACAAATATGGGATGTGTAGCAGAAGCATTAAGAGCATAAACTAGAAATTAATGGCATGGGTTCAAATCTTGGCTTTGTCACTCACTAGCAAGTTATAGAACTTCTTCCTACCTCAGTTTCCTCATTTTTTAAATGAAGATAATAATGCCAACATTGAAGGACTGTGACAAGCAGCAATAAATTTATATTTGTAAAGTATTTAGTACGAGCTGGGTATACAGTACTATACACACATTTGTTAACTAAAGAATGTTACAATGATTTTTACATAAAGACAAAATACGCAATATTTATTGTCTCGATGAAATTAAAACTCTGTAAGTAGAAAGTTGTATATGCTGTACCTGTTTGGTATTTTTATGTGTGCCTTGAATTGTCCTCTTTGATTTTCCACCAGTTTGACATTTAGATTTTCCTTCAAGGCAAGAATAAATAGACAAATATAAAAGTCAACAAATGGATAATACAAAATTGAACTACACAAATCATTTGGACACTCTAACATATAATCTCCTTCTAGAGACCACAGAACAGTACAATCCGTACATGGTCAATATAAAAAAAAAAAAAAAAAAAAAACTTCCATGGTACCAGAAACTGATTTTATTGAATGGCTTTCTCAGAACAGGAATAAATCAACTTCTTAAATAAGTCAGATATTCCAGTAATTTAAAAACAAGATCAAGTTAGTGATATTCCTCAACTTATAAACAGGTCTGAAAAATACTTCTTTGAATTCAAAATTTATTTTAACAATCAAATCAAGAATATTTTTTACCATTTAAAAACTCAGTATTTTGACTAATTTATCTGATTTATGAAATACACACTTTTATTGGGAAGAGAAGTTTTCAGTTCCTTGTATTCTTGACGTCATTTAGATCATTCTCACCTGTTTCTCACCAGTAGTTAGTGTCTTTAGAAAGACACTTTTAAATTTTTTTAACGTTTATTTTTTACTGAGAGAGAGAGACAGACAGAACACGAGCATGGGAGGCGCAGAGAGAGGAGGAGACACAGAATCTGAAGCAGGCTCCAGGCTCTGAGATGTCAGCACACAGCCCAGTACAGGGCTCGAACTCACAAACAAGATAATGACCTGAACCGAAGTCAGATGCTTAACCGACTGAGCCACCCAGGCACCCCTAACTACTGTTTTATAATCACTCTATTCTTGAGAGCAAGACAAAACAGGAATAAGATTCTATCTATAATGTATAATAGAATGATTTTCCTTTCTGCAAAATAATTTTGGACCAGGACCCCTGAAAAGAAGTATAAGTGAAGTGAGCCATAATACCTGTTAACAATTTAATCACACATAAGTGGGCCTCCCTCAAATGTTCTACCAGGGATAAAGGCATAGAACTACACTCACCTACACAGTCCTTATATTATTCATCCTTTGATTATAGAGAACAAGGTACCAGCAGATGTTTTAGAATATCCAGTAGAATAACCAGCTTAGAACAAGTGCCAGAGAAAACAAATAAGAGAAGAAAACTATTGGGGCGCCTGGGTGGCGCAGTCGGTTAAGCGTCCGACTTCAGCCAGGTCACGATCTCGCGGTCCGTGAGTTCGAGCCCCGCGTCGGGCTCTGGGCTGATGGCTCAGAGCCTGGAGCCTGTTTCCGATTCTGTGTCTCCCTCTCTCTCTGCCCCTCCCCCGTTCATGCTCTGTCTCTCTCTGTCCCAAAAAAAATAAATAAACGTTGAAAAAAAAAAAAAAAAAAGAGAAGAAAACTATTAAAAACTGAATTATTATCCTTAGAAATATGTGAGTATATATTATAGCCATAAATAAGAACAAGATGCTATTTTTTAAAAAGAAAATAAAAATTTTCCTATTACTGGCAAAGTTCTGACAATATAAAATCCTCAAAAATTATGAAGTTAACATTCTTCTTTTGTCATCATTATTTAGAAATTCAGAAAGTTCTGATTCTCTGTGCTCATAGTTCTGTTATTTTGAAATAAGCATGAATGAAGCTTTAAAATTGTACTGGCCAATTTCTTATGCACTTACATGCAAAATCAGGTTATATACAGAGATGTGATTCACTGTTGTATTTTCTTTAGTTTTATGTTTTTTGACTAGAAGAAACTTTAATAAACCTCAGATTTAAATAATAAAATAACCCATGGAAATGGGAAAATAAAATTTCGTTAATCATATATAACAACCATAAGACAATCTTAGGTCTTATGTTATAACTTTTATAGTAAATAATATTAATATATATTCTCTATCAAATAATTTAAAAATGTAACAGTAAGCTTCCTTATGAAAATTTTGGCTAATACAGAGGGGAGAAGTTAAGATGGCAGAGCAGTATGGAGACCCTGAGCTTGCCTTGTCCCTGAAATTCAGCTAGATTGACATCAAACCATTTTGAACACCTCGGAAATTGACCTAAGGATTAACACAACAATCTGCATAACTTGAGCTACAGAACTCAGCGGATACACACTGCAGAGAGGTGAACTAGGGAAGAGAAAAGCCATGGAGGGTAGGAAACTGTTTTTGCAGAGAGAAGACAGAGAAAGGGGAGTGTGCAGCACATGAGGAGAGTGCAGGAAAAACACTCCCCTGCAAGTAGCTGGAGAGAAAGAGACAGAAAGAGTGAAAACACTTGCAGGGGACTGAACAAGAAATCTGTTCCCCAAAACCACTGACAGGAAGAAAGGAGAGGGTTTCGATACCATCAGGATTATATAAACAGTGGAGCCCAGAGTCTAAAGTTCCGAAACTCAGTGCCTGGTGCTCTGGTGAAGAGATAAGGAGTGTAGATTCCCAGGAGCAGGCAGAGGGATCTAAGGGGTCCATGTGCCACCCCAGGAGAAGCAATTCCCCTGCTTGGAGTGCATTTGGTAGAGGCCACAAGGCCTGCCAACAGGCAAAGGTCCCAGCAGACCCCAGAGGGCAGCCATGTTCGCTGGTACTGGGACAAAGACACCACAGTGTGGTGAAACCCAGTAACAGCTGTGTTGTGATTTGACATAATCTCTGACCCTCTTCTGCTGTGCGATCGCATGAACATTTTCAGGGGCAATCCCGCACCCAGCCATTGCTCAGCAAGAACCTCTCACAGGGAGTCAGCACGGGTCCAAGCCGGAGGGGTCTCTGAAGTGTGAGGATTTGAAACACAACCCCATCTGATATAAAATTCTGGAGGGAGGTGCTGCCTGGCAGGCGGACAGCTTGGGACACACAGAGGGTAGAGGCTGAAGGTGGACAGAGGCCTGAGACAAAGGAGGGGTGCTTGATTGTGAACTGGTGAAAGTGCAACATTCCTGTGCCAGAGACTAGGGAACTGGGTGAAGCCATTTCCACTCTCTGCACACATTTGCGCACAACAATGACAACCACAGTAAGCTAAGCAGTGAAACCTAGTGGAGAATAGAGCTGTTACACCAAGCCCCGCCCAACTGTGCCCTCCAAGCACATCCACTAGAAGACCAGCAGAAGTCACATCACATACTTAGTGAACAGGGCTTCAATGTTTCAGTTCTAGGGGAAACTGGATGCAACTTCATTAGGTTTCATTCTATTTGCTGTTTTGCATTCGTTTTTTTTGCTTCTGTTTTTGATTAAATTGGTTTTTTTTCATTCTTTCGTTTCATTCTCTTTAGTGGACACAAAGAGAAAAATTTATTTTTATTTTTTTACTTTACATTTACTTTTTTTAAATTTTTATTCTATTTCATTTTCTTTATATCACTTTATTCTATTTTATCTATTTTTTAAAATTGTTAAATGTTTTTTTTTTCTTTTCTTTCCCTTTTTTCTCTATCAAGATTCCTTCAACAAGCAGACTAAAAACACACCTAGGATATAGCTTCCTTTATTTGATTTTTGATTTTTTCATTTTTATTTTTCACTTTATTTTTTTCTTCTTCCAAAATGACAAAAGAAAGGAATTTACCCCAAAAGAAAGAGGAGGAAGAAATGACAGCCAGGGGCTTAATCAACACAGATATAAGCAAGATGTCTGAGCTAGAATTTATAAGCACAATAATAAGAATATTAGCTGGGGTTGACAAATGCATAGAATCCCTTCCTGCAGAGATTTAAAGAAATAAAATCTAGTCAGGATGAAATTACAAATGCTATAACTGAGATGCAATCTCAAATGTATTCCACAATGGCAAGGATGGATGAGGCAGAGCAGCAAATCAGTGATTTAGAAGATAAAGAGAATAATGAAGCAGAAAAGAGGAGGTAAACAGAGCAAAAGATCACGATACAAGACTTGGAGAATTCTGTGACTTATTAAAAAGGGATAACATTCGAATCATAGGAGTCTCAGAAGATGAAAAGAGAGAAAAAGGGGCAGAAGGTGTATGTGAGTGAATTTAAGCAGAAAACTTTCCTACTCTAGAGAAGAACGTAGACATCAAAATCCAAAAAACCAGGAAACTCCCATTAGATTCAACAAAAACCGACCATCACCAAGGCATATCGTAGTCAAAATCACAAAATACACAGATGAGAAAAGAATCATGAAAGCAGCAAGGCAAAAATGTTCTTAACCTATAAGGGAAGACAAATCAGATTCACAGCAGACCTATCCACAGAAACTTGGCAGGCCAGAAAGGAGTAGCAGAATATATTCAAAGTGCTGAACCGGAAAAATGTGCAGCCAAGAATTCTTTATCCAGTAAGGCTGTCATTCAAAAATAGAAGGAGAGATAAAGAGTTTCCCAAACAAAAACTAAAGGAGTTCATGACCACTAAACCAGCCCTGCAAGAAATGTTAAGGGGAACCCTTTGATTGGAGAGAAGACAAAAGAAAACAAAAAAGACCAAAAGCAACAGACTAGAAACAACCACAGAACATCACCAGAAACACCCTCTACAAGCAACACAATGGCACTAAACTCATATCTTTCAGTACTCACTCTAAATGTCAATGGACTAAACATTTCACTCAAAAGACAGGGTATCAGAATGGATAAGAAAATGAGACCCGTCTATATGCTGCTTACAGGAGACTCATTTAGACCTAAAGACACCTGCAGATTGAAAGTAAGGGGATGGAGAACCATCTATTATGCAAATAGTCATCAAGAAGAAAGCTGGAGTAATTATACTTACATCAGATAAACTAGATTTTAAAATAAAGACTGTAACAAGAGATGAAGAAGGGCATTATATGGTAATTAACGGGTCTATCCAGCAAGAAGATCTAACAATTATAAATATTTATGACCCCAATGTGGTAGAACCCAAATATATTAATCAATTAATCACAAACATAAAGAAATTCACCGATAATAATACCATAATAGAAGGGGACTTCAACATCCCAGTTAGAGCAAAGACAGATCATGTAGGCAGAAAATCAACAAGGAAACAATGGCTCTGAAAGACACACTGGACTGGATGGACTTAATAGATATATTCAGAATTTTCATCCTAAAGCAGGAGAATACACATTCTTCTCAAGTGCACATGGAATATTCTCCACAATGGATCACATACTGAGTCACAAATCAGCCCTCAACAAGCACAAAAAGATCAAGATCATACTTTGCATGCTATCAGACCACAACACTATGAAATTCAAAATCAACCACAAGAAAAAATTTAGAAAGACCACGAATATTTGGAGATTAAAGAACATTGTACTAAAGAATGAATAGGTTAACCAAGAAATTAAAGAGAAAATTAAAAAGTACATGGAAGCCAGTGAAAATGAAAATATAATAGCCCAAAACCTCTGGGATGCAGCAAAGGCAGTCATAAGAAGGAAGTACATAGCAATCCAGACCTTTCTGAAGAAGGAAGGTCTCAAATACATAACCTGACCTTACACCTAAAAGAGCTGGAAAAAGAACAGCAAATAAAGCCCCAAACCAGCAGATGATGGGAACTAATAAAGATTAAAGCAGAAATCAATGACAACAAAATTAAAAATAAGAAAAAAAAAAAAAACAGATCAATGAAACCAGGAGTTGGTTCTCTGAAAGAATTAACAAAATTGATAAACCTCCTTTTGATCAAAAAGAAAAGGGAGGGGCACCTGGATGGCTCAATAAGTTAAGCATCCGACTTCAGCTCAGATCATGATCTCACAGTCCATGAGTTCAAGCCCCACATCGGGCTCTGTGCTGACAGCTCAGAGACTTGAGACTGATTTGGATTCTGTGTCTCCCTCTCTCTCTGCACCTCCCTGCTCGTGCTTTCTCTCCCTCCATCCCTCCATCCCTCTCTCTCCCTCTCTCTCAAAAATAAACACTAAAAAAAAATATTTTTTAAGAAAATGGAAAAGAACCCAAATAAATAAAATCATGAATGAAAGAGGAGAGATCACAACCAACACTGCAAAATTATAAACAATATTAAGAGAATAGTATGAGCAATTATAGGCCAACAAAGTGGGCAATCTGGAAGAAATGGAAAATTCCTAGAAACACATAAACTACCAAAATTGAAACAAAAAGAAATAGAAAATTTGAACAGACCCATAACCAGTAAAAAATTGAATCAGTGATCAAAAATGTACCAACAAACAAGAATCCAGGGCTGGATGGCTTTCCAGGGGAATTCTACTAAACATGTAAAGCAGAGTTAATACCTTGCTGTTCCAAGAAATAGCAATTGAAGGAAAAATTCCAAACTTGTTCTATGAGGCCACCATTACCTTGATTCTAAAACCAGACAAGATCCCACTAAAAAGGAAAAGTACAGACTAATTTCCCTGATGAACATGTATGCAAAAATTCTCAACAAGATACTAGGAAACTGGATCCAACAATACATTAACAGAATCGTTCACCACGATCAAGTGGAATTTATTCCTGGGATACAGAGCTGGTTCAATATCTCCAAATTAATCAATGTGATACATCGCATTGATAAAAGAAAGGATAAGAACCACATGATCCTTTCAATAGACGTAGAATACAGCATCCTTTCTTGATAAAAAAAAACTTTTATACAAAAAAATTGGTATAGAAAGATCACATGTCAAGATTATAAAGGCCATATACAAAACCCACCACTGATATCATCCTCAATGGGGAAAAACCGAGAGCTTTTCCCCTAAGGTCAGGAACATGACAAGGATGTCCACTCTCACCACTGTTATTCAACACAGCGTTGGAAATCCCAGCCTCAGCAGACAACACAAAGAAATAAAAGGCATCCAAATCAGCAAGGAGGAAGTCAAACATTCACTCTTTGCAGAGGACATGATACTCTATACGAAAAACCCAAAAGACTCCACCAAAAACTGCTAGGACTGATCCATGAGTTCAGCAAAGTCACAGGATATAAAATCAATGTACAGAAATCGGTTGCATTTCTATATACCAATAATGAAACAGCAAAAAGAGAAATCAAGGACTCAATCCCATTTACAATTGCACCAAAACCATAAGATATCCAGGAAGAAACCTAACCAAAGATGTGAAAAGTCTATACACCGAAAACTATAGAAAACTTATGAAAGAAATTGAAGAAGACACAAAAAAAACATTCCACGCTCATGGATTGGAAAAGCAAATATTGTTAAAATGTCAATACTACCCAAAGCAAGCTACACATTCAATGCAATCCCTATCAAAATAACACCAACATTCTTCACAGAGCTAGAACAAACAATTCTAAAATTAGTATGGAACCAGAAAAGACCCAGAATAGCCAAAGCAATCCTGAAAAAGATAACCAAAGCTGGAGGCATCACAATTCCGAACTTCAAGCTATATTACAAAGCTGTAATCATCAAGACAGTATGGTACTGGCACATAAACAGACACACAGATCAATGGACCAGAACAGAGAACCCAAAATGGATCCACAAATGTATGGCCAACTAATCTTTGACAAAGCAGAAAGAATATCTAGTGGAAAAAAGATGGTCTCTTCCAGCAAATGGTGAGGGGAAAACTAGACAACAACATGCAGAAAAATGAACCTGGACCACTTTCTTACACCATACACAAAAATAAACTCAAAATGGATTAAAGATCTAAATGTAAGACAGGAAGTCATCAAAATCCTAGAGAAGAAAACAGGCAACAACCTCTTTGACCTCAGCCACAGCAACTTCTTACTTCCCTCCATGCAAGGGAAACAAAAGCAAAAATGAACTATTGGGAGGGACCTCATCAAGACAAAAAGTTTCTCCACAACAAAGGAAACAATCAGCAAAACTAAAACGCAACCAACGAAAGGGGAGAACATATTTGCAAATGACATAGCAGACAAAGGGTTAATATCCAAAATCTATAAAGAACTTAATCAAACTCAATGCTCAAAAAACAAATAATCAGTGAAGAAATGGGCAAAGACATGAATAGACACTTTTCAAAGGAAAACATCCACATAGCTAACAGACACATGAAAAAATGCTCAACATCACTCATCATCAGGGAAATACAAATCAAAACCATCTCACACCTGTCAGAATGGCTAACATTAACAACTCAGGCAACAACCGATGTTGGCAAAGATGCGGAGAAAGAGGATCTCTTTTGCACTGCTGGTGGGAATGCAAACTGGTTCAGCCACTCTGGAAAACAGTATGGAGGTTCCTCAAAAAATTAAAATAGAACCGCTCCTATGATCCAGCAATTGCACTACCAGGTATTTATCCACAGGATACAGGAGTGCTGATTTGAAGGGGCACATGCACCTCTATGTTTATAGCACACTATCGACAATAGCCAAAGTATGGAAAGAGCCCAAATGTCCATCGACGGATGAATGGATAAAGAAGATGTGGTATATATACACAATCAAATATTACTTGGTGATCAAAAAGAATGAAATCCTGCCACTTGCAAAATGTGGAGGGAACTAGAGGATATTTGTCAGAGAAAGACTAATATCATATGATTTCACTCACGTGGAATTTAAGATACAAAACAAATGAACATAAGAGAAGCAAAAATAATAAAAACAAAAGGAGATAAACCATAAGAGAACTCTTAAGTACAGAGGACAAACTGAGTGAGGGTTGCTGGCAGAGTGTTGGGTGGTGGGGAGAGCTAAAGGGGCATGGAGCATAAAGAGGACACTTGTTGGGATGAGCACTGGGTGTTATATGTAAGTGATGAATCATTAAATTCTATTCCTGAAATCATTATTACACTATATGTTACCTAACTTGGATTTAAATTAAAAAAAAATTTTTTTTTTGGCTAGAATAGAGCTAAATATAAAAAGATAAATTTGGGATGCCTCAGTGGCTCAGTTGGTTAAGTGTCTGACTTCGGCTCAGGTCATGATCTCACAGTTCATGAGTTCAAGTCCCATGTCAGGCTCTGTGCTGACAGCTCAGAGCCTGGAGCCTGCTTCAGATTCTGTGTTTCCATCTCTCTCCGCCCCTCCCCAACAGTTCAATAGTCCCATCAGTTCATTCGCTCCTGCTGTCTCAAAAAATAAATATTTAAAAAAATTTTTAAGACAAATTTAATTTCCCTCTCTATTCAGTAATTTTTGATTCAAAGTAACTGTTCCTTAAAAATATCTAGGAAGACTGGCAAAGAAAAGCTACTGAGGGAGGACTGGTCCAAACAGATTTTTTTTTTAATTTTTTTTTAATGTTTATTTTTGAGAGAGAGACCGTGTGTGAGCAGGGGAGTTGTCAGCACAGAGCCCAATGCAGGGCCTGAACCCTCGAGCCGTGAGACGACCTGAGGCAAAGTTGGATGCTTAACCAACTGAGCCACCCAGGCACCCCTAAACAGATATTTTAATATACTATAATGCCTCTATAATTAAAACAGCATGGCCTTCATACATGAATGAACACCCCAGTGAAATAGAATATAACTACATATGGAAATTCAATTTATGATAAGCTGACATCTCAAAAAAAAATGGGGCCAAGATAGACTTTATAGTAAGTGATGCTGGAGCAACTTGTTTACCATATGGGAAAAGATAAAATGAGACCCACACCTCACACAATATGCAAGAATAAACTACAAATGGATCAGAGATAAAAGTGTAGAAAGTAAAATACAGATAAAATAAACTTTTAAGTAAAAAAGTATAAAAAGCAAGATAAAATGTAAAAAATAGGTAAACATATACAGAGAGGGAAGGAGGTAAACCATAAGAGACTCTTAAAAACTGAGAATAAACTGAGGGTTGATGGGGGGTGGGAGGGAGGGGCAAGTGGGTGATGGGCATTGAGGAGGGCACCTGTTGGGATGAGCACTGGGTGTTGTATGGAAACCAACCTGACAATAAATTTTATATTTTAAAAAATATATGTAAAGTAAATTCAAAAGAATAAAACACAGATGAACTCTTATATGGCTTGAAACATCCTGCTGGGTAAGGGTGTTCTCAAAGAAGAAAAATATGTCAAAAGGAAACAGGAGCCAGCTCAAAACAGGTCTCCCACTGACAGAACAATTAAGACAAACCTAGAACAATTTAAGCATCAAAACAGAGTGATAGATTATAACTTTAATTTTTTTTTTTTAACGTTTTTATTTTTGAGACAGAGAGAGACAGAGCATGAATGGGGGAGGGGCAGAGAGTGAGGGAGACACAGAATCGGAAGCAGGCTCCAGGCTCTGAGCCATCAGCCCAGAGCCCGACACGGGGCTCGAACTCACGGACCGTGAGATCGTGACCTGAGCTGAAGTCGGACACCCAACCGACTGAGCCACCCAGGCGCCCCGATAGATTATAACTTTAAATAAGAAATTAAATTAAATTAAATTAGAAATCATGACCCCACACAAATTTAAACAAATATAAACTTACACATATAAATACAAAGAGAAGAGAAAGCTCTTCCTTACATTAGAATGTCAGCTAATAGGGGCATCTGGGTGGCTCAGTTGATTAAGCGCTGATTTTGGCTCAGGTTATGATCTTACAGTTTGTGAGTTCAAGCCCAGAGTCATGCTCTGTGCTGACAGCTCACAGCCTGGAGCCTGCTTTGGATTCTGGGTCTCCCTCTCTCTCTCTGTGCCCCTCATCCACTTGTGTGCACGCACTCTCTTTCAAAAATAAATAAACTTTTTAATAAAATGTCAGCTAGGGGCACCTGGTTGGCTCAGTTGGTTGAGCCTCCAACTTTGGCTCAGGTCATGATCTCATGGTGCAGGAGTTCAAGCTCCGCATCAGGTTGTCTGCTGTCAGCTCAAAGCCTGCTTTGGATTATATGTCCCCCCTTCTCTCTGCCCCTTCCACACTCACATTTTCTCTCTCAAAAATCAATAAATCTTTTTTTTTTAAATGTCAGTTAATAAGTATAGAAGGAACGCTGAGGTTAGCAAATCACCATTTTACAGCCACCAGAGTAATAACTTACTCAGCTAAGAATTATCAACAGAAGCTGAAAGTAGTGGGTAGACTGTTTTAAGAGATATTTACGTAGTTTCAAACTATCTTACCACATATTACTTATTAATTACAAAGGAAAAAGTTAGTCACTTAACAGTAGAGAAACTCAGAAGATAACCAAGTGGTAAATGTTGACATCAATAGTAACAAAACAAAACCACTATCTTGTGCCTCCTATGATGCCCTGAAAAGGACACAACATAATTTCTACAGAATCCCTCCAAAAATATATAACTGAATCTAATCATGAAAGGACATCACACAAACCAAATATGAGAAATATTCTACAAGCCCTCAGAAAATTTCAAAGTGAGGTGCCCTTTGGCACACTCCACCCTCCTTTTTTCTATATCCCCAGACAATCTTCTGGATCCCCAGGATCTAGGCAGTGCTCACAATCATTCTACCCACTGAAGTGAAAGAACTAGTTCAAATAATAACTAAAGAAATACACTCATCTTTTATTTTCTAAAACATTATATTAAATTAAACCTAGGTAACTGTGGTGAATACAGTAAAATTTTAAAGCCTCTTTATTTTCAGAAGAATTTAACAAAAGAAAAAAATCTAAATCTCCTATAACTTAAAAAAGAAAATTAATATGCCGATCATAACCCACATTCCTTCCTATGTGAAAGAACAAAACTAACACTTTCATGAAACCATTTGTATATTAGCTAAGATAAAAAAGCAACAGAAAAGTTATTTCCTATTTAATGCATGCTAATTTGCTCAAGAGTTTGAATTGTAAACTGTTTTCGGTCTATCTACTGTTAAGGGCTAAATATATCCTCCTAATTTACAACAAAAATGAAACTTTTTAAAAACACATACCATCATCATCTTTGCTTTCTAGTGGAACACTCCAAGCTATCAGATTTCTTGCTGTACGACCCTCCTCCGCAACTATTCTCCTTACTTTGTCATGACTATTAGAGCGCTGGAATGAAGCCTATATAGAGAAAAGAGAATATTTATTATACTATTAGATTAGTCAACATATAAAATATATTTGGCTGACAAATTCATTATTTCTCACATTTTCTCATAAAGGAAACACTTAAAACTAATTTGGGATTGAAAGATTAAACGAGGAAAAGAAAGTAAGTCAGAGATTTTTTATTTCTAAAAAGACTGATTTTACAACTTTAAAAATAAACAAATTACTTCAAGAATAAATACCATCTTCAGTTTGGAAATGTGCTCTTCTAAGAAGCACAAATACTGCTGTGTACACACTGTAGCACCACCACTTACGTATCACAGGTCTGATACCTCTGATTTTAATCCCACGCGTGGGGTTGATTTTACTCTTTCCCTTTCTTCATTTGTAATTTCTTTCTCTACCAGTGAGAAACTCAGTTCTCATTATCTAAATTTACTTACATGTTCAATTCTAACATACAAATAAAATAGTTTCATAATTGCGAGCCCACAACTCTGAGAAACATATTATTAAGATTACATTTCTATAAAGTTCTTATCTTTAGCCTTACAGCATCCAAAGTACTGCATTTTGTTTTCCAAAATTACTTAAATTAGTACTTCCCATCCTCACCACTTTCAGTGTGATTACGTTATTCACATTCCATTTTGGGTTCTCCTCACCTACTGGTTAATTTTAATTGCTTGTTTATTGCGGGAGTACGTGAAAGAAAGCAATACATTATTCTCAAAGAAACTGCTTGACGAGTGGTATGACTTGAAGAGACGAAAAAGGCATTACCCTCTAAAGCATGGGTCAACAAACTTCTACAAAGGGCCAGATAATAATTTATTTCAGGCTTTGCAGGCCATACAATCTCTGTGACAACTACTCAATCATAGTTTTTGTATGAAAGCAGCCAGAATTTAACTTTTACATCTTTAAAATAAATACCTACCCCTACATTCTTTCATTCCTCTGACTTTACGCCGGATATCCACATGGCATCTACTTACCTAACTCATAAGCTTACACCAAAACTCATTAATCTGTGACCACTATTCCAACTCCATCCTGTGCAAAATTCTTGAATCATCTCTATTCCCATACTTTCCAATAAATTTAACACAATAAAATCTCCTTTTGATTAAACACACATCTCCCAATGATTATTAGCTCTATAGATAACTTAGATTGGCATCTATCATTTAGGTTACCTAAGCATTGTTTAACCAAGGAGTATAACTATTTCTTTCAGGCCAGATGAACAAGTTTAAGTAGGTGGCCTGCTTTTCAGCTCTTTTTCCGATAATTTCAGATATTTCCAATAATTATGCAACCACATAAAATCTTATAGGTAGATAAATGGAGATACATATCAGATCACAAAATCCATCATTCTATACATTATTCTCTAACTCAAGAGTCTTCATAAATTCATGAATTTCTAGGAACTAAAGTTATCACAAGATAGCAATGCTGCAGTAATGTCTGAACAGAAAACTGGAAATCTAATATTCTTTTCTTCTATAAATGTTTCAGTTCTACCATAAATTTTGCAAAGTTAGTTCTTTTATATTCAGTACACATGCACACATTCAAAGAAAGAGCTACTAGCTCAAGAGTTTATTTTAATTCTTAATTCTAATATTTCATATGCAAAACCAGTATAACATTCATCTTACGACAACGCCTGACTGAAAATCATTTTTCCATAAAAGTATAGGTGCATTCTGTAATATATGCTGAGTGAACTCTTCAATAAACTAATAAATTCTAGTCATTTTTAATAACCCTATTATCGTAAAGATATCAGTAGTAACTTAAAGTACAGTAGTTTTAAACATTTTAATCTCAGCATCAGGGCTTGGTATTCAATAAATGACTCTGAGATACTTCATAACATTACAGATTATCTATTTCAAACAAAATTTTCATCTAAGTTCTTTTCTTCCAGGAGACTTAAACAAAATATATTATTTTCATCCAAAGTCACAGTGTGCCACCTAGTGCCATATGGAGATTTTGCAGAGGCTTGTTCAAACACTAAATGTTTCAATAAAAGGAATAAATATCAGTCTTGAATTAGTTTTTATGTTTAACTCTCAGTTTATGATTTATGCATATAATTTCTGAGACTTGCTCCTAGATTGGGAAAAGAAGTTTCAACCTATTTTTCTCCTGAATAATTTCCACTTTAAGCAACTTGGTTCATAATCCTGAACTGGTTTCAAGCACCATTTATTAATTTTTATGTTTGTATCTCCATAAAAGGATCTACTCCTTATAAATTCTTCAAAATCCATCCATAATACTACTTGCTCATAAAATGAAATCCCCATCCTTTTTAAGATGGTTTTTCAGCTTTTCAAATAATTCAGGAAAGACCTTTGTATTTTTTTAATGTTTTTTATTTTATTTTTGAGAGAAAGAGAGACAAGCACGGAAGAAGCAGAGACAGGGAGACAGAGGATCCAAAGGAGACTCCACACTGTCAGCATGTCCCCATGTGGGGCTCGAACTCATAAACCACAAGATCATGACTTGAGCCAAAGTCAGATGCTTAACCGACTGAGCCTTACCCAGGTTCCTCAAGACCCTTTGTTTTATATTCCCACTACTAAGCCCTTCATATTTTAAATAGAATGAAGATAAGATTACCAGTCACTGAACACCGGGAGTACATTAAAACTCTAAGAACTGTAGCATTTACATTTTTACAAACCACAAACTTATCTCAGAAACTGAGTAACTGGTTCAATTTCCCTAACAGAATGATAACTTTGTCAGATCTTACTGGTATTTCACATCTTTCTAAAGACTGAATAAAGCCATAGATGAACTGAGGCTATCTGGACTATCACAATGGACAAAAATAAATTGCAATTTTATATGAGCTACTTTGTTTTGAGATCTGTTAGAACAGTTATCAAATATTACCAATTCTATCCCTACATATATCTTGAAATTATAAATCCACTAGTATTACCCTAGTCTGAGCCATTACCATGTCAAGCATAAATTATTATAACAGCCTCTGGGACAGAGACAATAATATGTTCACCAAAACCACTAGGTTTTTCTCCTGCTACAAAGCTAGATAACACTTTCTGGTTTCTTACAGATAGATGACCATGTGACAACAAAATGTAATAAAAGGCATCTAAATTGGCAAAGAAGAAGTTCAGACTCACTTTTTGCACATGACATGATACTCTACATGGAAAACCTGAAAGACTCCACCAAAAAGCTGCTAGAACTGATACATGAATTCAGCAAGGTTGCAGGATACAAAAATCAGTGTACAGAAATCGGTTGCACTTCTATGCACCAACAATGAAGCAACAGAAAGAGAAATCAAGAAATCGATCCCATTTGGAATTGCACCAAGAACCATAAAATACATAGAAATAAATGTAACCAAAGATGTAAAAGATCTATATGTTTAACTATAGAAAACTTATGAAAGAAATTGGAGAAGACACAAAGAAATGGAAAAACATTCCATTCTCATGGATTGGAAGAACAAATACTGTTAACATGTTGATACTACCCAAAACAATCTACACATTCAATGCAATCCCAATCAAAATAACACCAGCATTCTTCACAAAGCTAGACAAACAATCCTAAAATTTGTATGAAACCACGAAAGACCCCAAACAGCCAAAGTAATATTGAAGAAGAAAACCAAAGTAGGAGGCATCACAATCCCAGACTTCAGTCTCTACTACAAAGTTGTAATCATCAAGACAGTATGGTGTTGGCACAAAAACAGACACACAGACCAATGGAACAGAATAGAGAACCCAAAAACGGACCCACAAATGTATGGCCAACTCATCTTTGTCAAAGCAGGAAAGAGTATCCAATGGAAAAAAGGCAGTCTCTTTAGCAAATGGTGCCTGGAGAACTGGACAGCAACATGCAGAAGAATGAAACTGGACCACTTTCTTACACCATACATAAAAATAAACTCAAAATGGATGAAAGACTTAAATGTGAGACAAGAAACCATCAGAACCCTAGAGGAGAAGATAGGCAACAACCTCTTTGACCTCAGCCATAGCAACTTCTTACTCGACACATCTCCGAAGGCCAGGGAAATAAAAGCAAAAATGAACTATTGGGATCTCATCAAGATAAAAGACTTCTGTACTGCAAAGGAAACAATCAACAAAACTGAAAGGCAACTGACAGAATGGGAGAAGATATTTGCAAATGACACATCGGATAAAGGGTTAGTATCGAAAATCTATAAAGAATTTACCAAACTCAACACCCGAAAAATAAACAATCCAGTGAAGACATGGGCAGAAGACATGAATAGACACTTTTCCAAAGAAGACATCCAGATGGCCAACAGACATATGAAAGATGCTCAACATCACTCATCATCAGGGAAATACAAATCAAAATCACACTGAGACACCACCTGACACTGGTCAGAGTGGCTAAAATTAGCAACTCAGGAAGCAACAGATATTGGCAAGGATGTAGAGAAACGGGAACCCTCTTACACGGTTGGTGGGAATGCAAACTAGTCCAGCCACTCTGGAAAACAGTATGGACGTCCCTCAAAATATTAAAAATAGAACTACCCTTTGACCTAGCAATTGCACTACTAGGAATTTATCTAAAGGATGCAGGAATGCTGATTCATAGTGGCACATGTACCCCAATGTTTACAGCAGTGCTATCAACAACAGTCAATGCTAAGTGAAATAAGTCATTCAGAAAAAGACAGATATCATGTTTTCACTCATGTGCAACTTGAGAAACAGAAGACAATAGAGGAAGGGAAGGACAAATAAGTTACAAACAGAGAAGGAGGCAAACCATAAGAGACTCTTAAATACAGAGAACAAACTTGGGGTGCCAGGGTGGTTCAGTTGGTTAAGTATCCAACATCAGCTCAGGTAATGATCTCACGGTCTTTGAGTTTGAGACCCACCTTGGGCCCTGTGCTGATAGCTTGGAGCCTGGAGCCTGCTTCAGATTATGTGTCTCTCGCTCGCTCGCTCGCTCTCGCTCTCTCTCTCTCTCTCTCTGACTCCTCCCCTGCTCATGCTCTCTCATTCTCTCTCTCTCTCTCTCTCAAATATAAACATTAAAAAAAAGTTAATAAAAAAAAAAGAGAACTGAATGTTGATGGGGGTGAGGGGTTGGGAGTGAGGAAAATGGATGATGGCATTGAGGAGGACACTTGTTGGGATGAGCACTGGATGTTGTATATAAGTGTTGAATCATGGGAATCTACTCCCGAAGCCAAGACTACACTGTATATACAATGTATGTTAGCTAGCTTGACAATAAATTATTAAAAAAAAAAAAAAGCAAAGGGATAGAAAAACATTTATCATGCAAACAGAAAAGAAAGCTGGAGTAGCAATACTTAAAAAATAGACATTAAAACAAAGACTGTAACGAGAGACAAAAAGGATACTACATAATTATAAAGAGAGCAATCCAACAAGAATATACAACAATTGTAAATATTTATGCACCCAACATGGTGGAACCCAAATACATAAGGCAGCTAGTATGGAACTAAAGAAAGTAAATGACAGTAATTCAGTAATACTAGGGGATTTTAATACCACACTTAATGTCAACAGATAACTCATCCAAAGAGAAAATCAACAAGGAAATAGTAGCTTTGAATGACACAATGCACCAGAAGAATTTAACAGATATATTCAGAACATTCTATCATAAAACAACAGAATACACATTATTTTCATGTGCACAAGGAATATTCTCCAGAATAGATCATGTGTTAAGCCACAAAACAAGTCTCAACAAATTTAAAGAGACTGAAGTCATGCCATGCATCTTTTCCAACCACAACACTATGAAACTAGAAATGAACCAAAAGAAAAAACCTGGAAAGAACACAAATACATGGAGGTTAAATAACATGCTATTCAACAATGAATACATCAACCAAAAACTCAAACAAAATAAAAAAAAATACATGTAGACAAATGAAAATCATAACACAATGGTCCAAAATCTTTGGGATGCAGCAAAAGCTGTTCTAAAAGGGAAATTTAGAGCAACACAGGTCTACCTCATGAGGAAAGAAACATCTTAAACAACTTAAACTTTCACCTAAAGGAATATGAAAAGAATAACAAAATCCAAAACCAGTACAAGGAAGGACATAATAAAGATGAGAGAAGAAATAAATGAAACAAACTAAAAAACCAACAGAACAGAACAATGAAATAAGGAGCTGGTTTGTTGTTTTGTTTTGTTTTTTTTTTTAAGTTTAATTATTTTGAGAGAGAGAGAGAATGCAAATGGAGGGGGAGGGCAGAGAGACAGAGACACAAAGAATCCCACGCAGGCTCAGCACTGCACGGTACCTGATGTGGGGCTTGAACTCACGAACCACAGATCATGACCTGAACCAAAATCAGACGCTTAACCAACTGTGCCACTCAGGTACCCCATAAGGAGCTGGTTCTTCAAAAAGATCAACAGGAGTGCCTGAGTGGCTCAGTCGGTTAAGTGTCCAACTTCAGCTCAGGTCATGATCTCAAGGTTGGTGAGTTCAAGCCCTGTGTTGGGCTCTGTGCTGACAGCTCAAAACCTGGAGCCTGCTTCTGATTCTGTGTCTCCCTCTCTCTCTCTCTCTGCCCCTCTCCTGCTCTCTCTTTCTCTCTCAAAAATAAACGTTAAAAATTTTTTTAATTAAAAAAGTCAACAAAATTGATAAACCTTTAGCCAGACTCATCAAAGAGAGAGACAGAGAGGACTCAAACAAAATCAGAAATGAAAAAAGGAGAAATACCAACAGAAATAATGTAAATACAAAGAATTGTAAAAGAATATTATGAAAAATTATATGTCAACAAGTTGGACAACCTGGAAGAAATGGATACATTTCTAGAAACATATAAACTACCAAAAATGAAATCAGAAGAAATAGAAAATCTGAACAGAGATGCCTGGGTGGCTCAGTCAGTTGAGCGATCAACTGTGACTCAGGTCATGATCTCACGATTCCCAAGTGTGAGCCCCGTGTTGGGCTCCATGCTGACAGCTCAGAGCCTGGAGCCTTCTTCACTTTCTGTGTCTCCATCTCTCTCTGCCCCTCCCCCACTATTACTCTATCTCGCACCCGTAAGAACACTCTCAAAAAAAAAAAAAAAAAAAAAAAACATAAAACATTAAAAAATTCAAAAAAAAATCTGAACAGACTGATTACCAGCAATCAATGTGAATCAATAGTCAAAAAAACAAACTCCCAAAAAACAAAATCCAGGACCAAAGAACTTCAACAAGCGAATTCTACTCAACATTTAATGAAGAGTTAATACCTATACTATCAAACTATTCCAGAAAATAGAAGAGGAAGAAAAGCTTCCAAATTCATTCTATGATGCCAGCATTATCCTGATACCAAAACCAGATAAAGACGTTACAAAAAAAGAGAACTACAGGCCACAATCTCTATTGAACACAGATGTAAAAACTCTCAACAAAATACTAGCAAACCAAATCCAACAATATAAAAAAATCATTCACCACGATTAAGTGGGATTCACTCCTGGGTTGCAAGACTGGTTCAATATTCACAAACCAATCAACTTGCTATATCATAACAAGAGAAAGGATAAAAACCATATGATCCTTTCAATAGATGCAGAAAAAGCACCTGACAAAGTACAACATCCATTCATGATTAAAACCCTCACCCACGTAGGTTGAGAGTTAATATATCTCAGCATAATAAAGGCCATATATGAAAAACTCACAGCAAACAACATCAAAAACTGAGAGCTAAGATCAGGAAGAAGACAAGGATGTCCACTCTTACCGTGTTTATTCAACATAGTCCTGGAAGTCCTAGCCACAACAATCAGACAAGAAAAAGAAATAAAAGGCATCCAAATCAGTGAGGAAGAAGTAAAACTTTCACTATTTGCAAATGAATCATACAATATATCAAAAACCCTAAGAATTCCACCAAAAAACTACTAGAAAAATAAATAAACTCAGTGAGGTCACAGGATTCAAAATCAATACACAGAAATCCACCGCATTTCCATAAGCTAATAATGAAGTAGCAGAAAGAGAATTAAAAAAACAATCCCATTCACAATTGCACCAAAAATAATAAAATACCTGGAAATACATTTAACCAAAAAGGTGAAAGACCTATACTCTGAAAACTATAAAACAATGATGAAAGATATTGAAGACAACACAAATAAGTGGAAAGATATTCCATGCTCATGGACTAGGAGAACAAATATTGTTAAAATGTCCCTACTACCCAAAGCAACCTACAGATTTAATGCAATCTCTATCAAAATACCAACAGCATTCTTCACAGAACTAGAACAAACTAACATAAAATTTATATGGAACCAAAGAAGACCCCAAATGGCAAAAAAAAAAAAAAAAAAAAAAAAAAAACTTGAAAAAGAACAACAAAATTGGAGGTATCACAATCCCAGATTTCAAGTTATATTACAAAGCCATAATAATCAAAACAGTATAGTACTGGCACAAAAACATAGATCAACAGAACTGAATAGAGAGTCTACAAATAAGTCAAAATTTATGGTCAATTAATATTTGACAAAGGGAGCAAGTGTATACAATGGGGAAAAGACAGTCTCTTCAACAAATGCTGTTGGGAATAGCCGACAGCTATGAGCAAATCAATGAAACTGGACCACTTTCTTACACCATACACAAAAATAAATTCAAAATGAATTAAAGACTTAAATGTGACCTAAAACCATAAAAATTCTAGAAAAAAGCACAGGCAGTTTATTTCTCTGACATTGGCTATAGCAGCATTTTTCTACATATGTCTCCTGAGGCATGGGACTACATGAAAATAAAAGCCTTCTGCACAAAGGAAATAATCAACAAAACTAAAAGACAACCTATGGAATGGAAGAAGATATTTGCAAAGGACATATCTGAAAAAGGGTTAGTATCCAAAATATACAAAGAACTTATACAACTCAACACACAAAAAAGCAAATAATCCAATTAAGGAATGGGCAGAGGACAGGAACAGACATTTCTCAAAAGACAGACAGCTAACAGACACATGAAAAGATGTTCAACATCACTGATCATCAGGGATATGCAAATCAAAACCACAATGAGCTATCACATCACACCTGTCAGAATGTCTAAAATCAAAAATGCAAGAAACAGCAAGTGCCAGTGAGGATGTGGAGAAAAAGGAACGCTGTGCACTGCTGGTGGGAATGCAAAATGGTACAGCCACTGAAGAAAACAGTAAGAAGGTTCCTCAAAAAATTAAAATAGAACTACAATATGATCCAGCAATTCCACTATGAGGTATTTACCCAAAGAATATAAAAACATTAAATCAAAAAGATATATGCATCTCTATATTGCGGCATTATTTACAATAGTGAAATTATGGAAGCAGCCATTGACAGATGAATGGATAAAGAAGATGTAGTATACACATAAATTAGAATATTACTCAGCCATAAGGTGGAATGAAATCTTGCCATTTGCAACAACATGAATGGGTCTAGAGTGTATAATGCAAAGTAAAATAAGTCAGGTAGAGAAAGACAAATAGCATACAATTCCACTCATATACAGAATTTAAGAAATCGGGGCGCCTGGATGGCGCAGTTGGTTAAGCATCCGACTTCAGCCAGGTCACGATCTCGCGGTCCGTGAGTTTGAGCCCCGCGTCAGGCTCTGGGCTGAGGGCTCAGAGCCTGGAGCCTGTTTCTGATTCTGTGTCTCCCTCTCTCTCTGCCCCTCCCCCGTTCATGCTCTGTCTCTCTCTGTCCCAAAAATAAATAAACGTTGAAAAAAAAAAAATTTATAAAAAAAAGAATTTAAGAAATCAAACAAATGAACAAGAGACAAACTAATACAGAGAATTGTTGAATCACTATATTGTATACCAGAAACTAATATAACACTGTATGTTAACTCTGCTGGAATTAAATTTAAAAAAGAATGGTAACTATATCAATATTGAACAAAGCCAACATTAAGGCAAGGATTACTGCTAGAGACAGAGTAATATTTCAAAATGATAAAAGGTTCATCAACCAGTAAAATGTAACAATTCTAAATATACATCTAATATCATAAAAGGAAAAACTGAAATAGAAAAAAAAACACTATTACTACGGAAGATTTTAACATACCTCTTAAGAAGATGGCAGAATAGACAAAAAGAGTTAACAATACAGAAGTCTGAACACCATAACGAGCAAACTTGACATATCTGACACATCTGGAACCCAACACTCAACAATGATCGAATATACATTCTTTTCCAGTGTACGGAATTTTCCAGACTGTTGATATCCTGGGTCATAAGCAGGCCACACTAAATTTCAAAGAATAGAAAGTACCAAAGAGAGACAACCAGAAGAATCCCTGTACGTTAGGAAATTAGGCAATACATTTCTAACTAACATACATACAAGAAGCCACACTGGAAATTTTAAAATACTTTCAACTGAATCATAATAAAAATATGATACATCAGTACTTGTACAGCAGCCAAAACATGCTTAAAAGAAAATGTATAGCCATAAATGAGAGAATGTCAAAAAGCTAAAAACCAATTATCTGAGTCTCTATTTCAAGAAGCTAGAAACAGTAGCATATTAATTCCAAAAAAGAAGGAAATATTAAGCACCAAAAATAAATAAAATACAAGACAAACCTATGACAGTAAAAAACTAATAAAACCTAAAATGGGCTATTTGAAAACACCAATGAAATGTTGATCAAGGAAAAAGACACAAAACTAACCATTATCAGGAATTAAAAAGAAACATCACTGTAGATTCTAAAACCTCCAAACTTTAAAGAAAAAAAAAGGATATTAAAAATATCAATTTACAGTATTTGATGAAATGCAAATTCCTTGGAAAACATAAATTATCAAACTCTGGCATAAAACGAAACAAAATCTGAGTATTTATTAAAGAAACTGAGTCCCACAAAAGAAAAAATCCAGAGCCCATGGGTTCCACTGGTGAATTTTCCAAACCATGTAAACAAAAAATTACATTAAATTCATAAAGAAAATAAAATAGAAGGAACACAACTCATTTTATGAGGCCTGCATCACCCTGATAACAGAACCTAACAAGATAATACAAGCAAAGTAAATTGCCAGTTCAAACTATTTTTTTTTTTAAATATAATTTATTGTCAAGTTGGCCAACATACAGTGCATACAGTGTGCTCTTGGTTTTGGGGGTAGATTCCCGTAATTCATCGCTTACACACAACACCCAGTGCTCATCCCAACAAGTGCCCTCCTCAATGCCCATCAACCATTTTCCCCTCTCCCCCATGCCCTACCATCAACCCTCAGTTTGGTCTCTGTATTTAAGAGTCCCTTTTGGGTTTGCCTCCCTCTCTGTTTAAAACTATTTTTTCCCTTTCCCTTTCCTAAAACTATTTTTTCCCTTTCCCTTTCCCTTCCCCCATGGTCTTAAGTTTCTCAACTTCCACATATGAGTAAAAACATATGATACCTGTCTTTCTCTGACTTATTTCACTTAGCATAATATTCTCCAGTTCCATCCAGGTTGTTGCAAACGGCAGGATTTCATTCTTTCTCGTTGCCAAGTAGTATTCCATTGTAGATATAAGCCACATCTGCTTTACCCATTCATCAGTTGATGGACATTTGGGCTCTTTCCATTCTTTCACTATTGTTGAAAGCGTTGCTATAAACACTGGGGTACAAGTGCCACTATGAATCAGCATTCCTGCATCCTTTAGATAAATTCCTAGTAGTGCAATTGCTAGGTCAAAGGGTAGTTCTATTTTTAATATTTTGAGGGACGTCCATACTGTTTTCCAGAGTGGCTGGACTAGTTTGCATTCCCACCAACCGTGTAAGAGGGTTCCCGTTTCTCTACATCCTTGCCAATATCTGTTGCTTCCTGAGTTGCTAATTTTAGCCACTCTGACCAGTGTCAGGTGGTGTCTCAGTGTGATTTTGATTTGTATTTCCCTGATGATGAGTGATGTTGAGCATCTTTCATATGTCTGTTGGCCATCTGGATGTCTTCTTTGGAAAAGTGTCTATTCATGTCTTCTGCCCATGTCTTCACTGGATTGTTTATTTTTCGGGTGTTGAGTTTGGTAAATTCTTTATAGATTTTCGATACTAACCCTTTATCCGATGTGTCATTTGCAAATATCTTCTCCCATTCTGTCAGTTGCCTTTCAGTTTTGTTGATTGTTTCCTTTGCAGTACAGAAGTCTTTTATCTTGATGAGATCCCAATAGTTCATTTTTGCTTTTATTTCCCTGGCCTTCGGAGATGTGTCGAGTAAGAAGTTGCTATGGCTGAGGTCAAAGAGGTTGTTGCCTATCTTCTCCTCTAGGGTTCTGATGGTTTCTTGTCTCACATTTAAGTCTTTCATCCATTTTGAGTTTATTTTTATGTATGGTGTAAGAAAGTGGTCCAGTTTCATTCTTCTGCATGTTGCTGTCCAGTTCTCCAGGCACCATTTGCTAAAGAGACTGCCTTTTTTCCATTGGATACTCTTTCCTGCTTTGACAAAGATGAGTTGGCCATACATTTGTGGGTCCGTTTTTGGGTTCTCTATTCTGTTCCATTGGTCTGTGTGTCTGTTTTTGTGCCAACACCATACTGTCTTGATGATTACAACTTTGTAGTAGAGACTGAAGTCTGGGATTGTGATGCCTCCTACTTTGGTTTTCTTCTTCAATATTACTTTGGCTGTTTGGGGTCTTTCGTGGTTTCATACAAATTTTAGGATTGTTTGTCTAGCTTTGTGAAGAATGCTGGTGTTATTTTGATTGGGATTGCATTGAATGTGTAGATTGTTTTGGGTAGTATCAACATGTTAACAGTATTTGTTCTTCCAATCCATGAGAATGGAATGTTTTTCCATTTCTTTGTGTCTTCTCCAATTTCTTTCATAAGTTTTCTATAGTTAAACATATAGATCTTTTACATCTTTGGTTACATTTATTTCTATGTATTTTATGGTTCTTGGTGCAATTCCAAATGGGATCGATTTCTTGATTTCTCTTTCTGTTGCTTCATTGTTGGTGCATAGAAGTGCAACCGATTTCTGTACACTGATTTTTGTATCCTGCAACCTTGCTGAATTCATGTATCAGTTCTAGCAGCTTTTTGGTGGAGTCTTTCAGGTTTTCCATGTAGAGTATCATGTCATGTGCAAAAAGTGAGTCTGAACTTCTTCTTTGCCAATTTAGATGCCTTTTATTACATTTTGTTGTCTGATTGCTGAGGCTAGGACTCCCAACACCGTGTTAAACAACAGTGGGATAGTGGACATCTCTGTTGTGTTCCTGATCTCAGGGGGAAAGCTCTGTTTTTGCCCATTGAGGATATTAGTTGTGGGCTTTTCATATATGGCTTTTTTTAATTTTTTAATGTGTATTTATTTTTGAGACAGAGAGACAGATCATGAGTGGGGGAGAGGCAGAAAGAGCAATATAGAACCTAAAGCAGGCTCCAGGCTCTGAGCTGTCAGCAGAGCCCAACGTGGGGCTGTAACTCACAAACTGCAAGACCATAACCAAGCTGATGTCGGATGCTCAATCAACAGTCACCCAAGTGCCCCTCATATATGGCTTTTTTGATGTTAAGGTATGTTCCTTCTATCCCGAGTTTCCTGAGGGTTTTTAATAAGGAAGGATGCTGTATTTTGTCAAATGTTTTTTCTGCATCTATTGTCAAAATCATATGGTTCTTACCCTTTCTTCTATTAATGTGATGTATCACATTGATTTGCAAATGTTGAACCAGCCCTGCAGCCCAGGAATGAATCCCACTTGGGTTATGGTGAATAATTCTTTTTAATACACTGTTGAATTCGATTTGCTAGTATCTTGTGGAGAATTTTTGCATTCATGTTCATCAGGGATATTGGCCTGTGGGGTCTCTGTCTGGTTTGGGAATCAAGGTAATGCCGGCTTCATAGAATGAATCCAGAAGCTTTCCTTCCATTTCTATTTCTTGGAACAGCTTGAGAAGGATAGGTATTAACTCTGCTTTAAATGTCTGTTAGAATTCCCCTGGAATTCTTCCCCTGGAAGAAGCCATCTGGCCCAAGACTCTTATTTGTTGGGAGACTTTTGATAAATGATTCAATTTCTTCGTTGGTTATGCGTCTGTTCAAATTTTCTATTTCTTCCCGTTTGAGTTTTAGTAGTGTGTGGGTGTCTAGCAATTTGTCCATTTCAGGTTGTCCAGTTTGTTGGCATAATTTTTCATAGTATTCTCTAAAAATTGTTTGTATATCTGAGTGATTGATTGTGATCTCTCCTCTTTCATTCATGATTTTTATGTATTTGGGTTCTCTCTCTTCTCTTTTTGAGAAGTCTGGCTAGGGGGTTCTCAATTTTATTTTTTTAAAAAACCAGCTGTTAGATTCATTGATCTGTTCTACTGGGTTTTTTTGGATTCTATTATTTATTTCTGCTCTAATCTTTATTATTTCTCTTCTTCTGCTGGCTTTGGGGTTTCTTTGCTCTTCTGCTTCTAGTTCTTTTGGGTGTGTGGTTAAGTTTGTATTGGGATTTTTCTTATTTCTTGAGATAGGCCTGGATTGCAATGTATTTTCCACTTAGGACTGCCTTTGCTGCATCCCAAAAGGTTTGGACTGTCTTGTTTTCATTTTCATTTGCTTCTATACATTTTTAATTTCTTTTTTAATTGCCTGGTTGACCCATTCATTCCTTAGTACGATATTATTCAATCTCCATGCATTTGGTGGCTTTCCAAACTTTTTCTTGTGGTTGATTTCAAGTTTCATAGCTTTGTGATCTGAAAATATGCATGTAATGATCTCAATTCTTTTATATTTACTGAGGACTATTTTGTGACCCAGTATGTGATCTATCTTGGAGAATGTTCCTTGTGTACTCAAGAAGAATGTGTATTCTTCTGCTTTTGGATGAAGAGTTCTGAATGTATGTCAAGATGTCAATATATGTCAATATATGTCAATAATGTCAAGTCCATTTCGTCCGGTGTATCATTCAAGGCCATTGTGTCTTTATTGATTTTCTGCCTAGATGATCCGTCCATTGCTGTAAGTGGAGTATTAAAGTCCCCGGCAATTACTGTATCTTACCAATAAGGTTGCTTTTGTTTGTGATTAACTGATTTATATATTTGGGTTCTTCCAAGTTGGGGGCATAAACATTTACAATTGTTAGCTCTTCTTGATAGATCCCCATAATTATGATATAATGCCCTTCTTCATCTCTTGCTATAGCCTTTAGTTTAAAATCTAGTTTGTCTCATATAAGTATGGCTACTCCAGCTTTCTTTTGACTTCCAGTAGCATGATAGATGGCTCTCCATCCCCTCACTTTCAATCTGAAGGTGTTCTCAGATCCAAAATGAGTCTCTTGTAGACAGCATATAGATGAGTCTTGTTTTTTTGTCCATTCTGATACCCTATGTCTTTTGATTGGAGCATTTAGTCCATTTACCTTCAGAGTGATTATTCAAAGATATGGATTTAGTGTCATTGTGTTATCTGTAGGTTTCACACTTGTAGTGATATCTCTGGTCCTCTGTAGTCTTTGCAGCTTTCCACTCACAGAGTCACCCTTCCAATCTCTTGCATGGCTGGTTTAGTGGTCATGAACTCCGTCAGTTTTTGTTTGTCTGGGAAAGCCTTTCTGTCTCCCTCTATTCTGAATGACAGTTTTGCTGAATAAAGGATTCCTGGCTGCATATTTTTCCTATTCAGTACATTGAATATTTCCTGCCATTCCCTTCCGGCCTGCCAAGTTTCAGTGGACAGGTGTGCTACTACCTTATATGTCTACCCTTGTAGGTTAAGGCCCATTTGTCCCTAGCTGCTTTCATAATTCTCTCTTTATCTTTGTATTTTGCCAGTTTCAGCATGATATCCCATGGAGAAGACATATTCTTGTTAAATCTGAAGGGAGTTCTCTGTGCCTCCTCGATTTGGATGTCTGCCTCCTTCCCCAAATTAGTTTTCAGCTATAATTTGTTCAAGTAAACCTTCTGCCCCTCTTTTCTTCTGAAACTATGATATGGATACTATTACATTTCATTGAATCACTTAGTTCTCTAATTCCCCCCTCTTCATCTAGTATTTTCTTATCTTTTTCTTGGCTTCATCATTTTCCATAATTTTATCTTCCATTTCACTTATTCTCCCATCTGCTTCCTCCATCTTTGATGTCACTGCATCTAGTTTATTTTGTACTTCATTTACAGTATTTCTTAATTCATGGTGACTATTTCTTAGTTCCTTGATCTCTGAAGCAATAGATTCTCTGCTGTCTTCTATGCTTTTTAAAGCCCAGCTATGAATTTTATGACTATTATTCTAAATTCTTGCTCAGATATATTGTTTATATCTGTTTTCAGCAATTCTCTAGCTGGCATTTCTTCCTGGAATTTCTTTTGAGGAGAATTCTTTTGGATCATCATTTTGGATAGTTTTCTGTCCCTTGTATGTTTTAATAGCTTATTATGTGGCCTGCACCTGCGAGCACTATTATATCAAAAAAGGCTCATGTACTGTCCAGGGCTTGGCCCTTCAGGAGGTGTTTTTGGAGTGTGTTGCATGTTCTCTGTTGTTGTGACTCTGGTTGCTTTATTTCCCTACTCGTAGTGGTGGTTTGGGCCTTCTACCAGGTGTGCTTTGTTTGTTGAAGTAACCCTGGAAAAAATCTTTAAGGGGGGGGGAGGGGGCTGGTGGTAGAAGAAGCCTTATCCCATAGGAATAAGAGAGAAATGACAGGGGTGAGGAAAGAGAAAAGAAAAAAAAAAAAAAACTGATCAGGCAAAGAATCAGAGGAACTATATGGCTTAATCCAGAGAGACAGAGGGGGGAAAATAAAGAAGGAGATACAGAAGAGGTATAAAAAGAATAGATTAAAAATATCTCTTTAAACAAACCAACAACCAGAGTAACCAGAATAGGGAAGGGAAGGAACATGCAGAAGAAAAGGAAGAAGAAGAAAAAAAAATTATATACTTATACATGTATATAAACAGTAAGGACTGTCCAAAACTCAAATCAGAAAATGCAAAACCATTAGACAGATATCTGATGGTGCGGTCTGGTCTGGTCAGTGTCAGTCTTGCTCCAGTAGATATGCAGTTACCAGGCGTGGAGAGACGTGATTTGGTGTAGGTGCATCATGCCTCTACTGTGGGCCCATTGCCCATTCCCTGAAGCCCCACCTTGTTGTGATGGGGAAAAAATAGCAACACCCCAGTCATTCTCCCTGGACCAGGTGTCCCAAACCACTCTGTTTAAGCCGTCCTCACAGTGCGGTGTAGATGCCAGCACACCAGTTTGTCCCACTCCACAGTCTCCCCCCTCCCCAGGCGCTGGGCTGGGATTCAAACCCTGATGTCTTAAGGGGACCCGCTCTGCAAGCCCTGGTTCCGGGTAGAACCACTCCACCCAGCCAGCCAACAAAGGGCTTCTTGCTCTTCACAGTGCCATGCAGGCATGAGTGGGCTCATTTGTTGGATGTCTTAAAGGATCCCGTTCCATGGGCCCCCAGTTCAAGAGTGAAGATGTGAAAATACCACACACACACACACACACACACACACACACACACACACACACAGATTTGTACATCAAATCCAGCTAAGATATCACAACCAAGTTGAGTTTATTTCAAATATGCAAGGCTAGTATAACATTTTCAAATCAATTAATGTAATATACCAAATAAGCAAAATAAAGGAGTAAAGCCCTATGTTCATCTCAACAGATGAAAAAAAGCATGTGATAAAAACTCTTCACAAACTACAACAAACACCATATTTAATGCTATAATGCTGAAAGAGATAAGGATCTTGCCCACCATCACCACTTCCCTTCAAAAAAAGGCCCTAGCCTGTGTAATAAGGTGGGAAAAAGAATGAGGCAGTGAAAACACAAATGAATCTGGATCAGTTTGTTACACTACAAAGTACAGAAATGCTCAAAGAATAATGACATATGGCAAAAGCCAGGTTGAAGGAGCTTCCACTGGCTAAGTCTGGAACAATTTGAGCATCAAAATAAATAATGATAGGGGCGCCTGGGTGGCGCAGTCGGTTGGGCGTCCGACTTCAGCCAGGTCACTATCTTGCGGTCCGTGAGTTCGAGCCCCGCGTCGGGCTCTGGGCTGATGGCTCAGAGCCTGGAGCCTGTTTCCGATTCTGTGTCTCCCTCTCTCTCTGCCCCTCCCCCGTTCATGCTCTGTCTCTCTCTGTCCCAAAAATAAATAAACGTTGAAAAATAAATAAATAAATAAATAAATAAATAAATAATGATAGTAATAGACTACAACATTAAATAAAATAAAAAATCCAAGTATCCAGACACGGATAGGTGGGTATGTCAACCTTTTCCTCACAGATGTTTAATAAGTGTTACCATCATGGAGTGCTAAAACTAGCGGGTGACAATTTGATGAGGTACAGGGTATTTACACAGCCTCAAAGACTCTCTCAACAAACTACTCGTTAATTTCAAAAGAGAAAACACAAACTTTAAACAGAAAAACAATCCTGTATTAACCAAGTGATCAAAGGTAACATGACCAAAAGCAGGACAAACTGACCATCATATGCTTTCTGATGTGATTCACTGAGAAGGACACATCATCAGTCATGTGATACTCTGCCAAAAAAATAGAAAATCTGCCTCTAGGCAATTAGGATCATATAAAGAAGCTTAATATAATGGAAACACACTAGATGGTAGAGAGAAGGGAAGAAAAGCAATCAAATCCTTGATGACACCTTGATGATGGTGTTTCTCTTAGCCCAACTAAAACCTACTGGTCTTAAAAAAATAAATAAATAAAATAAATAAATAAAACCTACTGGTCTTTCAAGTCCCAACTTAAACAGTAACTGTCTCAAAATGAAGTATTTTAACCCCCGGACTCAGCCAGGACCCCTTTTATATGCTCGAACAAACCTGTACTCCTTTGTAGCACATCTCACAATTATATTTTAAATCATATACTTATGTATTTACCATCTATCTTCTCCCATGAATGATGAATAATTGGCATGATAAAGATATCATGAATAAATGACTGAAATAAGTACATCATGAATAAATGAACATCATTTGTAAACGAGGTATTCAACAAAAATAAGTAACTGAAGTTAGCCCTGCTAAGCACAAATTCTTTTCAGTTTTACCATTTTGGATGAAAATCTGATCATACTTCCCTGACTTTTAAACAATGGGTGCTGGGGCACCTGGGTGGCTCAGTCGGTTAATCATCCGACTTCGGCTCAGGTCATGAACTCATGGTTTGTGAGTTTAAGCCCCACGTCGGGTTCTGTGCTGACAGCTCAGAGCCTGGAGTCTGCTTCAGATTCTGTGTCTCCCTCTCTCTGTTCCTCCCCTGCTCGTGCTTTGTCTCTCTCTCTCAAAAATAAATAAAGATTAAAAAATTTTTTAAATAAATAGGTAAAAAAATAAACAGTGGCTACTGAATCAACTTCCTCCTTTCTTGATACTTTCAAAAGTTAGCACCAGGAATAACTTTTGTATGATATTACAATATGCCCTCAGGAACTATAGAAATGCAGAGGATGGTTGCTGTAAAATTAATAGGCTCAGACCAAAGTGTTTTTTAGATTTTTTGAACTCTTTACTTCCTGGTAACTAGGCAGAACACAAAAGCTTAATTCTCAATTATTTTCTCTTTTTCCCTATCAAGCTATCAGTTTTCAATTCTTATTTGTTAGAATTACAGGAAATGTTACAAAAAGTAAAGTGAATATACTTTCATTATGGGAATTATCTGTTATGGATGATCACAGGCATTTTTAATTTACTTTCAGGTTTTTGGCCACATTCCTTACCATCACAGTTGGCAAACAAGCAATGCTTTTACTACACTTTGCCCATCAGAGCTATTTAAAAACAACACAAATCAATAGGAAATACTATGAAGCTGTAAAAGGAAATAAAGCTCTCTGATGCTCTAGAATATACTGCAAAGATAATAAATGAAAAAGAGATGGAAGGAAGGACAAAAAAACAGGTTAGTGTTTAAGGTAGCTTGATCACTTACCATCATTCTTTAATTCCGTTGGTATGCCAAGAAGCTCATTTACCACATAAACCCCTGGGGTGTGACTCCTACAATAAAAAAAAAAAAAAATACATATATATATATGTATTCTTAGTCATAAGATTGTCATTCTTAGTCATAAGATTGTCAAAAAAACATTTATTCTTAAAAAGACAGAAGTCTCATTACCACAAGTTTGTCAACACATTAAACAAAAAAATAAAATTGCTCTTTTATACTGTTTGGATGTAATATCGCATGTTTTAAATATTCCATGCTGAACAATACCTCAGTGCTCTCCAAAAAATTTTTTTAATTAAATACAAGAGAAACACTGTTAATTAATTACATTAAGAGTCTATGATCTCTCAATCCAGAGACTTTTTTTTTACTACCATCTATATAGTACACATAACACACATATAGTATATCCTTACTCAGTTCACAAATGTTTAACTGCAACAAAAGTTTCATAAAGTGATGTTTATACCTATTGTGTGAGATGTACTCTGAGATTTCCTTCTCATTTTTCAAATGCTGCTTTCACTGAACTGATTTATGACCCACTAATGAATGCCAACCCAGGATACAAAACATGATATACCTATTCTTAGGAACTTTCAAAAACTGAGATTTTATCAGAATATTTTAATTACTATTATATAAGTCTCCACATAGAACATATTTTACTTTTCAGGATATCAATATAATGTGGCCAAACCTTTACTCAAACCCAAAGCAGAAACCGAGATAGAACACAAAGCAACAAGGATATTCCTGTATAGAATGATCTAACCCCATAAGAAAAGCTAATGAATGAAGAAATGTAGCAGTTGGAACCTAGTTGCTTCTGGGATCAGAGCCTAGGTAATTTATCCTTTGCCAAGTGTATTTGTTCCTTTTAAAATACAACACATAAGTCCACACAAAAACTTATACACAAGTATTCATAGCACCATTATACATAATGGCCAAAAGTGGAAACAACCCAAATGTCCATCAAATGATGGATAAACAGAAGGTGGTATATACATACAATGGAATATTTCTGGGCCATAAAAAGGAATAAAGTGCTTATACATACTACAACATGAAGGAACCTTAAAAACATTATGCTAAGAAGCCAGCCAGTCACAAAAGATAACATATCGAATAATTTATACGTAATTTCCTGAACAGGCAAATCCACAGAGTCAGAAAATAGATTATTGGTTGCCTAAGGCTAGGAAGTTGGAGGAAAATGGGAGTGACTGCTAATGCGCATGAGGTTTCTTTCTGAAATGGCAAAAATGTTCTACAATTCATTATGGTGATGGTTGCACAAGTCTGTGGATACAAAAGCCATTTTTTTTAATGGCTGAATTGTATGGTGTATAAATTATACCTCAATTAAACTGTTATTTTTTAATGCAGTGCCTCTCTGTTCACAACTCTCCCAGTTACTCCCCATCTCAGAGTAAAAGCCAAAGTCTTCATAGTAGCCTACCACACTCATACCTCCCTGACCATACCTCGACTCCTCTCCTCTTTGGTGTTCATTCCACTCCAGCCACACTGGCCTCTTTATGTTCCCCGACATGCCAGACACACTCAGGCCTCAGGGCTTTTTAATTATTGGCCACTTATCTGAAAGACTCAAGATTTACTCCATCTTTACTCATATATCACTTCCTCAGTGAAGCCTTCCCAAACATTTTATTTAAAACTGCAACCCATTTAGGGGCACCTGGCTGGCTCAGTCAGTAGAGCACACAACTCTTGATCTCAGGGTTGAGAGTTCAAGCCCCATGCTGGGTGTAAAGATTACATAAAAAATTAAATTATTTAATAAATTAAAATACATTAAATTGCAACCCATTTATCCTGACTCCCACCCCCGGCACTTCGTATCCCACTTCTCCTCTAGAGCATTTATCACCTTATAGTATTTACTTAATTGGTATACTGTCCATCTTCCCCCCCCCCCCCCCCAACAAGAACATAAGCTTCATGGTGTTTGTTGGTTTCGTTACGGCTATGGTCTCAGAACCTAGAACAGTACCTGGCATTCAATAAGCATTAAATACTTATTTGATAAAGCCCATGCTAAAGAATATTTGCTCACCATGTTGCCTTCCTCTCACCCTCCTACATATTCAAAGCCTTTTAACTATTCAAGGCCAACTCTAAAGTCATCTTCATAAAGCCTACTCTGACATCCCCAGCTGACAGATGTCTTCTACATCTTAATTTCCAGATCACTTCATCTGTATTCACTTGTAAAAAGTAGGAAATAGATAGATAGATAGATAGATAGATAAATAAAAATAAAAAATAAAAAGTAGGAGAAAGCACGATGTAGTAGAAAGAGTATATAGAGACACTGGAGTCAACCAAATCACTGGCTGTGACCATGAGAAGTCATTTGATCTCTTTGAGTATCAGAAGTCTCATCTATAAAAATGAAGAAGTTAAAAAGACTATGTCCTGGGGTGCCTGGGTGCTCAGTCAGTTAAGTGTCCGACTCTTCATCTCAGCTCAGGTCTTGATCTCAGGGTCATGAGTTTAAGCCCTGTGTTGGGCTCTGCGCTGGGTGTGAAGCCTACTTTAAAAAAAAAAAAAAAAAAAAAAGCTATGTCCTCAGTTTTCCAAAACAGATAGACAAATGGCTAATAGGAACATGAAAAGATGTTGAATATCATTAATCATTAGGGATATATAAATCACAACCACAATAAGATATCACTTCACACCCACACCCACTAGGATGGCTACAATCCCAAAGACAAACAATAACAAGTGTTGGAGACGATGTGGAAAAATTGTGGAGGCAACATAAACTTCGGAATGTCATATGCTATAGCTGGTTTTGTAAATAATCTGGTAGTTCTTCAAAAGGTAGAGTTACTATATGACCCAGCAATTCCACTCTTCAGTATATACCCAAGAGAAATAAAGACATATGTCCACACAAAAACTTGTACACAAATGTTTATAGCAGCATTATTTATAATATTCAATAAGTGAAACCATCCAAATGTCCATCAACTGATGAATGGATAAATAAAATGTGGTATATCCACACAATAAAATAGTATTCAGCCATAAAAAGACACGAAGTTTCTGGAAAAGTCAAAACTATGGAAGAGAAAAGATCAATTGTTATAGGGGTTAGGGAGAAAGAGGGATAAACAGGCAGAATACAAAGAATTTTTAGGGCAATGAAAGTATTCTTTAAGATATTATAATGGTGTATACATGTCATTACACATTTGTTCAAACCCATAAATACAACACCAAGAGTAAATACTAATGTAAACTATGAACTTTGGTGTGATAGGGACTTGTCAATGTAAGTTAAATCAATTTTAACAAACATTCCACTCTAGTGGGGGATGTTGATGATGGGAGAAGCAAAACTAAGTGGGGACAGGGAACATATGGGAAATCTCCGTACGTTCTCTAAAAAAATTTTCTGTGCTCCTAAAACTCTTCTAAAACATTAAAGAGTTAAAAAAAAAAAGGGGGGGGGGAAGTGTTGATACACTACAGCATGGGTGAACATTGAAAATACTATGCTAAATGGAAGAAACCAAACACAAAAGGCCACCTATTATATGATTCTATTAATATGAAATGCCAGAACAGACAAATCCACAGAGAAAATAAAGTAGATTAGTGGTTGCCTACGGCTGATGCAGAAAGTGGGAAGGAGAAGAGATGACAGTCAGGAATAGAGAATGGTTGTTATGGGGTTTCATATGGGGTTTTGAAAATGTCCTAAAATTGGGGTGATGTTTGCACAATTCTGTGAAAACACCAAAAAACTACTGAAATGTATACTTTAATGGCTGATTTTATGGTGTGAAATATATCGCAATAAATTGTTTAAAAAAAAAAAAACAAAACCTAACACCTAATCCAGAACTTCCAAAATTTCAAGCAGTTACTACTTTCGTATTTGCCATTAACTACCACCCATACTATTATTCATATAACATTTTTCCCTAAATAAAACACTTTTACTTACAATTTATTTTTTAATATTTATTTTTGAGAGAGAGCATGCACAAGCAGAGAACGAGCAGAGAGAGAGGGAGAGAGAGAATCCCAAACAGAATCCTATGTGGGGCTCAATCTCAGAACCATACGATCATGACCTGAGCTGAAATCAAAAGTTGGATGCTTAACAAACTGAGCCACCCAGGTGCCCCTTTTACTTACATTTTAAAAGAAAATCTAAAATGTTACCATAAACAAAAAAAATCAGTTAATATAAAAAAATGGATGTGGCAAATATTTGGCAGTGCTCCTCAAATAAATTTGAGAAACTCTAGGCTACAGCAAAACAATGGGCAAGCAGAAAATGGAGCACAAAAAATAAACAAGTCAGTAAACAGGAAACGGACCCTGGGCCAGAGATTTCAAAACAAGTAGCTGCCAATGATAAACTGAAGTCTCACTTGTCCTAGCCTGCTCTACAGTCCCAGAAAGTCTGTGGAAACACCTGAGTCCTACAAATGGAAATGGGAAGATTGGCTCAAGGGCCAGGAAAGGCCTGCCTCTCTTCATCTGAGTTTAGGTACGCAGGTTGTGAAAGGGCAAGAAGCAAATGGCAGGCCCAAATAGTGAGAAGCCTGTTAGTAACTCTAAAAAATATAGACCCATCTAACAGAAACCAGGTGAGTACATCTATGAATTGTTCTCATGGTCGCCAATAAATTCTAGCAAAGCTGGGGTTTACAAACTCCGGTGTCCACAAAGTCTACCACTCATGTACTTGCATTTTCTGAAATTGAAGACAATCCAAGTATTTCCCTGAGTCTGGTAAACAATGCTGTCACAGGCATACTCAAAAACTACCAGTAATTGTTCACAGCTTTGCGAAGTGGAAAATTAAGTGTATTATGGCAAAATAAGTACTTTGAAGAATATAGACATTTTATTTATAATTCCAGTTGTTTAATGAAGTTTTCAATTCTGAGCACTTCCATATATACTACCATGAATAAATCACACAGGATGAATTTATCTTCTCCCATGAACCTGGCATGCCTCTTTGAAAAAACCAAAACTACCTCTCTTTTGCAATACTATATTAAATAGGCCTAACACATACTGAAATCTTTACAAATGAAATACCTCTGAGATATGCTTCAAAACAATGAAAGGGGATTAGCTTTTATGAGACAAAATTGTCCATGCACACATAATTACTGAAATAGAAAATTGGTACATAGCAATTAATTCTATTCTAATTCACGTTTTCAAAACATATAATGAACTTACTATTGAAGAAATTATCATTAAAAAGTAGTCATTATTTTAGCAAAGCTCCATGAAATCTTTATGTCCAGAATAAAGTCTTTCTATAAATCATTTCCTTCTAATAATTTAAGGTGGCCTCACCAGTGAACTGCAGATCTTTTTGCTTTTCCCATAATATCTACTGCCAAAGCCAAACATGTGTGTGAAAAAGGTTACCATCCCAGCATAAAACTGGAAACAGATTTTTACTACTTATTTTGTTATTCAAGCCATTTGCAGTTGTCACTTCTACAATTTCAGAAACGTGAATTTCACAACGGATATCAGGTTGCACCATTAGAGAGAATTCTGTTTAACTTCCCACTTACCACCACCATCTAAGTGTTTAAAGAATGTTCACATGGGATTCCCAAATAACTTTTGTTTCTCCTTTAAAACTAGGTTGAGTTGTGGCTAGGTAGGAAGGTGAAAGAAAAGATAGAATATCAACCAACCCCCTTCATCTTAACATTCCTGTAAAGTAGTTAAGTGAAGCTTTTAATAAAGTTAACATCAAATCAACCTTTCAGTGATTAAGTATCTATGAAGCCCTAAGGATATTTTTAAGATCTATGTTTAAAACACTATATCCTTTGAACCTTAGTAACCAAAATTATTTATAAATGCATTTGTATAGCAACATTGATTATGCGTCCATGCACAATCCACCAGGTGGACTAACGTAAAGTGGTTAACTACAGAGAACAAAAAATTGCAGCTCAAGGGAATGCGGAGAAGGAAGAGGCAAGCATTTGTTGGGGGCTTACTATGGGCGAGGAGCAGTTCTTAATGCTGTACACATACCTCATTTACTTGCTATCAACAAATTTATGAGGTGAATCACATTATCTCTATTTTACAGATGAGGAAACCACGGCTCAGAAAAATTAAGTAATCTGCCAAAGGACAAGTAGTGAAGCTGGGATTCAAACTCAAATCAGTCTGCCTTCAAAGCCCTCATTCTCACACTTCCTCCCACAAAGAAACTTTCCAAGTCATATTAAAAATTGACTCTCTGATTAAAATATTAATTCCTTAGTGAATATTACTCAGATCATTTCCATATGTGGCATAAATCAATCTGCACCCAACACATTTTGAGGAAAAGTCATAGGTAGAAAAAAATACAAGGGCCAGGGCACCAAAATAAACCAGAGTGGGATAATGGTCAGATTACCAACCCAAGGTATAAAAGCATCATCCCAGATTAACGATTCACCAGCTGGTGATCCTGGAGCAAGTAATAACGTCTCTGAACCTTAGTTTCCCCATTCATAAAATGAACATAATGCCTAGCCCACCCTTCTACCTTGGATTATGAGAATGAAATAGCTAATGTTGGTGAAATCAATGTGTAAACCATACCAAACTATGGTACTTACAAGGAATTGCTATCTATTCAGTAAGATGACTATAATGAACAGCCATTTTCATGGAAAATATCTCGGCACATATAGAAGGAGGGAACAATCCACGAGCAACAGGAAACTGGTCTCAGGCAGGCAGCCCCATCCCAGCGGGAGCCACTTGACAGCAGCAGGTGCTCAGAGAACCAGTTTTCTGACTGCTTTCTAAAAATCCCTTCACTCACTGGAGCAGGGGGAAGGAGCACTAACACAGGCAGAAGGCTGGGTCCTAATACTCCCAGGCGTGAGGCACTGGTTCAAGTCTTCACCCCTCCAGGCCTCAGTTTACGAATTTGTAAGACAATTCCCGCCCTGCTTCCCAAGCAGAGCTAAGACCCGAATCATCAAGCAGGGAAAGCGTGGTAAACCCTGAGGAGAATGAAATGATGGCGATCACCTGTCAAATGAAGGGCTGGGCGGGAGTCTCCTACGGAAACCCCTTGCAGTTTGGACATTCCAGAAGCCTCAACACGCGCACCACCGCATACTCAGTAAAGGGGTGAGGCAGTACCCATCCCCACCTTCACCCCCACCCCAGTTGAACCCGCAGCGCAGGCCGGGAGCCTGCCTACCCTCGCCCCCAGGCCTTCTCAGAGGAACCCCGGGCCCTCCCGAGCAACCGTGGCTCCCCTCCCCCAGCAGCGATCGCTGACCCTCTCCGCCCACACTGCCAGGTGAGGGGAGAGGGTGAAGGGGAGTACCCGCCGCCATTTTGTCCCCTGGACCCCGCAACGCATTCCGCCCGGCCAGGCCCCAGCCCCGGGCCTCCTGGGTCTGCGCTACGCGCGCCCCTCGCGGACACTCACCCCCGGCAGCCCTGCGCAGTTCGGGGCAGCTCCGAGCGTCCCGCCGGGAAAGGGGCGGGGCGGGGAGGGGCGGCTACGGGGGGCGGGACAGCTGCCGGAGCACCACGTGACCCCCAGCCGGGGCCGTGCTGCTCCCCTCCCTAGTTGCGGCCTCCCGCGCGCAGGCGCAGCCAGGTTCGCGCCGACCGGCCGAGAAGGCGGGGAGACTTGGCGTGGGTTGGCTTTCGTTGTACCGGCGCGGTTGCTTCCGTGGAGCTCTTCCCTTCGTTAGGCTGCATTCTCACCGCGGCTTTTAGCCACAATCTTGGATTCAGTCCCTTCCCTCCGCCTGTCCTATCGTCACAGTCCCACAGATAACGACCTAGAGGTCCGCCTTACAAAAATCTGTACTTGTGAAAACGCTTTGGAAAAGCACGCAGCACTACACCAAGCATTGCTTACCCTCCGCGATAAACCTTTTTTCATCCCCTGCGTGCCAGCCTTGAAAGGCTCAAAGTACAAGGATCTACCAAATGTTTTCTCTACCTCAAAGACGAAATAAACACACCAATTAAATAATTTAACGATGTTTAAATCATAGTTCTGAATGAAATAGAAAAACTCCGCGCAGACCGTAATTATCAAATGAATATTCCTCATCACTTTTCATCCACCTGGGAAGTTCAGACTCTACCTTTCCCTTTCCCTTGTTACCCACAATAAGCAGAAGTCATGGAATCTAATGGAGTCTGCCTCACAAATAGACTATAAACGCTGTTGAAGGCAGGAACCATATTAAATGGCTATGTTCTGGTTCCTTTCCCCTTTTGCCTTCTTAGAAAATTTCTTTTATTTATTTAACAACTGTTTGTAGGGCATTTACCATATGACAAATGGTATTTTAGATGGTTGGAGTTAATAAGTAAAAAAAACATTAAAAATGCCTGCCTTCTAGGGCACCTGGGTAGCTCAGTTCTTTAAGTATCTGACACTTGGTTTTGGCTCAGGTCCTGATCTCATGGTTCTTGGGTTCAAGCCATGCATTGGGCTCTGAGCTGACAGGTCTGAGTGACCTGCTTGGAATTCTCGCTCTCTCTCTCTCAAAATAAATAAACATTTTTTTAAATGCTTGCCTTGGGGTGCCTGGGTGGCTCAGTTGGTTAAGCATCCAACTTCAGCTCAGGTCATGATCTCACACACAGCTCATGGGTTCCAGCCCAGCACCTCCAGCTCTGTGATGACAGCTCAGAGTCTGGAGCCTGCTTCCAATTCTATGTATCTTTCTCTGCCCTTCCCCGACCCCCACCCCCACCCCCCCCCCCCCCCAGCTCATGCCCTCTCTCTCTTTCACAAAAATAAACATTTTTAAAACAATGCTTTAAAAAATAAAATAAAAATAAATAAAGATGCCTGCCTTCTTGGAGCCAGCTAGAGACAATAAATAGTGAACATATAAGTAAATTACATGATAATGTGATAAGCACTACAGTAAACAAAGTGAGTAGGATAAGAAGGATGGAGTAGGGAACATACTGCAATTTCATAAAGTGTAGTCAGGGCTTTTATTCCTCTAATCAACTATTCCTTTTCTCCTCTCTTAATTCCCATAAGGGTTTAAACAACCTCTCCCATCTTGAAATGTCCCACCCAACAAACCCCATTTCAACCTCCACTTTATTTTTCTTCTTTGCAGATCTGCCCTTCACAACTACATTTCTCCAGTGTAGGATGTCTCTACTTCATCAACTACAACTCATGTCTAATAACTAGTGTTATTGCACTCTGGTTTCTTCCCTACCGCCCTGTGAAAACCATTCTTTCCAAAGTCACTAGGGCTCACCTGACTACAGATGCTTTGGATGTATTCATCATGACCTAACTTAATTTCTCTGCAAATTTTGACACTTCTTCCTTCTGGAAACACTTTTTCCTCACCTACCATTTTTACTCTCTTGATCTGACTTTTTCATCTCTAACCACCCTTTCTTCATCTCTTTTGAAGTCTCCTCTTATTTTTCTCATCTCTTAAATGTTGGTATCCCTCAGGGATAGGTGCAAGCCCTCTCTTTTCCCACTGGACACACTCTCTGGGTGATTGCTTCTTTTTACATAATTTCAGTTAGCATTTTTGTGCTCTAGATTTCCCAGTATATATCTCCAGGCCTGATTTCTGCTCCTGAGCTTCAGATCTACATGGTTAACTACCTGGTTAGTTCCACTTGAGCCTCTCAAAACCAACAAGATGAAAATAAAAACACTCATTATCTTTCTTATATACATGTAAAACAGCCTTATGGGATATAATTTACATACCACACAATTCACCCACTTAATGTATTTAGTGGTTCTAAAAACATTTACAGGATTGTGCAATCATCACTACAGTCAATTTTAGAAGATTTTCATCACTCCAGAAAGAAACCTCATATTCATTAATAGTCACTTGCCCATTTTCCCTCAATTCCCTATTCATTTCATGTGAAGGGAATCATGCAATATGTGGTAATTTGTGACTGGCCTCTTTCACTCAGGATAATGTTTTCAAAGCACAACCACACTATAACATGTATCAATACTTCAATCTTTTTTTGTGGCTGAATAATATTCCATTGTATGGATATACCACATTTTATTTATCCATTCATTAGTTGAAGGACATTTAGGTATCACTACTTTTTCACTATTATGAATAATATTGCTATGAACATTTGTGTATAAGTTTTGGGTGGACATATGTTTTCATTTCTCTTGGGTATAGACCTAGGAGTGGAATTGCTGGGTCATATGCTAATTCTATGTTCAACTTTCTTAAAAACTGCCAGACTATTTCCAAAACCAGCTGCACCATTTTACATTCCTACCTGCAGTTTACAAGGGTTCCAATTTCTCCACACTTTTTCCAACCGTTGTATTGTCTGTCTTTTGGATTACAGCCATCCTAGTGGGTAAAGTGTGGTTGTGATTTATATTCTCCTAATGACTAATTATGTTCAACTGCTTTTCATGTGCTTATTGGCCATTTGTGTACGTCCCTGAAGAAATGTCTATTCAAATCCTTTGGTCATTTTTTAATTGGATTACCACTCATTAACTTAAAAAAAAAATTTTTTTAATGTTTATTTATTTTTGAGAGAGGGAGAGACAGAGTGCAAGCTGGGGAGGGGCAGAGAGAGAGAGGGAGACACAGAATCCAAAGCAGGCTCCAGACTCTGAGCTGTCCGCACAGACCCCAACACGGGACTCAAACTCACAAACCGTGAGATCATGACCCGAGCTGAACTCAGACACTCAACTGACTGAGCCACCCAGGCGCCCCACAACTCATTAACTTTTGCCACAAAATCTGTTCTGATTATTGTTCTGCCAAATATTCTGGTGCCCTTCCATGAAATGCCCCTTCCTCAGCCCCACCAATGGCAGACTTGACCAGGTGACTTGCTTTGACCAATAAAATGTGAGAAGAAGGATCAATTCCAAGCAGAAATTTTAAAATCCAGCTTGTGGGTTCACCATGTCTCTTTTCTGTCTGCCACAAGATCGGTGATTTATTTCAGAGAAAAGTTGTTCCATCAACCTGCGTTCCAGAGTGAAGATGGCATGGAACAGAACCAGATTATGTAACTGCATGATTCCCCAATGGATATGCAGCATTTATTTTGGTAAGCCACTCAGATGCTTGGTACGTTTGTTACTGCACCATAACCTAGCCTGTGCTAAAGTATCACTTGTCCCATGTACTGTGTGGATCTACTATCTCTCCAGCCTCCTTAACATGGCCCACAAGGCTTGAATCAGACCTGATAACTTCTTCAACCTCATTTCCAGGCCATTTCCTCAACCAGCCTGTGTTCCAGACAAAATACAGTACACTGAAACCCTGAAATTCATTTCTTCCTCTTTGTTCAAGTTGTTCCTTATTACTGGAATAGTAATAGCTAATTTTGCCTAAGAATTTTCTATGTGCAAGACTAGAGAGAGAGAGTCTTATTTCATCTGAAAAAAACCCCTGAGAATTAGGTAATTTCTACTATTTTACAAATCAAGAAAGGCCCTAGATTTACTTTTCCTAGGGCAGAGAGCTAGAAGGGGGTAGTGCTAGGATTTGAAACCAGGTCTCTTTGACTCCAAAGCTCCTCTTTGAATCATTAGGCTATAATAATAGCTAAAGGGAGTTAGCTTTTCTTCAGTATTTACTGTAGGAGGCACCATGCTGAGGCACTTTGCATGGACTGTATTTAATCCATGTAAAGAAATTATATGAGGGGCACCTGGCTGGCTCAGTCGGAAGAATGTGTGATTCTTGATCTCAGGGTTGTGGGTTCGAGCCCCACATTGGATGTGGAGATTACTTAAATAAATAAATAAATAAATAAATAAATAAATAAATAAATAAATAAGAAACTATATGAAATGGAAGTATAGTATAGAATAGTGGTATCCTATAGCAGTTAAGACTCTGATTTTGGAGTCAGATTATGTAATTGTGTGTTCTTGAGAAAATTATTAAACATCTCTAAACTCCATCATCCTCATCTGTAAAATGGAGCAATAAGATATACCTAAGTGGGTTTTGTATTAAATTAATCAATTTTTAGAAAGCAGTTAGAATAGTTTAGCATATAGAGATCAAAGTATAACAGTTCCCTCAGGTGTCATCTCCAGTGGCCAATGCACCTCTTCCACGGCAGTAGCTCCAACTGGAAATCTCTGGCCATGATTCTGGATTTTCCCTGACAGCCTTGACTTTGAGGTTCTGATACCAGCACCCCATTCCATTGTTCACCAAGGGATTAATTTTCTCACCTATTTAACTTGAATGCCGTTATCACCTCCTAGTAAGTGGAAAGTAGAATTCTAGTAATTCATGGCAGGCAATGGTAGTGTAATCACTTAAATTAGTATCTGTGGTTGCTTGAAATAAAATGCCAGATGGAGGTAAGGGAATTTGAAAATTCTGGAGCTGCTGTACTCTGCCATGAAAGTAATGATAATCACAAGGACTATAGAGTAAGTTGACAACTTCGCAAGCATTAGGAAGTTACTAAATGCTAAAATTAGTGCTTTAAACTCTCAGCTCATGGCTGAGAATCTCTTATTTCTTATGGCCTAAGGACAGACCATGGCTTAGGATCAGAACCAAATTTATTTGTGCAAGTTGCTAGGGTAAAATGAAATTGAACTCACAGGTTTTCTAAATCACTGTGTTAAAGATAGGACATAGATTGGAAAGAAGTGGGATTCTGAGACTTAGGATGGGGACATTTGAGGGGACCTCAGACTAGCCCCATAAATATCCCTGAGATCCCTATTCTATCTTAGGAAACTGACATTCCCTTGTTTAATGATTCTGTATGCAGCAGTTGCCTGGCAAAGAGATGTCTATTCTCTCCAGATACTATCCACCACCCCTCATTACCTCCAAACCCACTTCTATAATCAAATCCAGGAACCCAGAACAGAATTGTAAGGTCTATTTCAGAAAACAAAACAAAACAAAACAAAACAAAACAAAACTTATACACTCAAAGAATTGCAATATCTTGTGCATTTACATTAGCAGTAACCTGGAAAACTATATGGAGTAGATTCTAAGGATGTTACATCAGAAAAGATAGAATATATTTGACAAGCCAGGCTAAATTTAAATACATATGTCCTTACCTGAGATCCCAATTTTGATATACTAAGTTGAGTATCTAATGGTTTACTTGGTTGGTTGACTTCAATGAAGCTGAGATGCCAGAAATTCACCTCACATAATATGGAGAAATGAATGTAAAAGGTCCTATTCAAAAGGGCCAAGCCACAGAATATACGAAAGCATCAAGGTGATGGGAATGTTGGAGTGGATTTGTTATGTGTAACCTGCTCACCCTTTTCCTGACTATGTTGCGTGGAAGGGACCAGAGAGCACTAAGGTACTGAGAAAACATTAGTGAGAGAAACATAGGCATCCTTGAAAGCTCTGAAATGACTATCCTTTCTAGAGCAAGGATGGGTTTTCTGATTTCAGTGGTAATGTTGGCAGAGTGGCAGAGGCCACGTGTCAATACTTAACTATCAGAGACAAGGGGGCACGATTACCATAATGGACAACAGGGGCAAAGTGGCAATTGGAATGTTTTGACCCTCAAGGATATGTGGGGGTGCTTCCCTGATGACAAGGTCTTTAGGAATGAAATAGATGGGCAGCCTACTAAAGTATTACTTGATATATGCATACAACTGGGAAAACTATAGGTCTAGTGTACAAAGACCTGACTTGAGTTGTTACAAAAGGAAGTCATAGCCTCTCATTTAGTTGCAGACCTAAGTTATGCCACATACCCAGGGCCCAGTGGTTGAAGGAGAAACTGGGTCTTCTTGAGGAAAGACACTGCAACATTGTCATGACTACATACTATAAATATATCTCCAAGTCTTTCCCAAAAGAACCTGTGACTATTAACAAGATGAGTGAGCACTGAAGAAAGGAACATAACTAGACTTTTGAAGGATTATTAGATGCTGCTCTGAATTCATGCACATCCTTGGGGACCTGCTATATTCTGCCATGTGTTAGTAATGATAATCACAAGGACTATAGAGTAAGGTAACAACTTCACAAGCATTAGGCAGCTTAGATTAAAGCTGAATAGATGGAGGGCTTTGGGTGATCAGATGATAAGCTAAATGTATATCCAAGTCCACCACACAGAGAGCTCAATGGCCTCTGTAGATACATTCTAAGGCAATTTCTAGGTCCTAAATGCATATCTGGGCTAGATGTTCGTAACTGGCAAATTCTCTGCACTGGCTCCCTGACCCATAATGAACGGGCTACCATGGTATGTACGACCAAGCAGAAGCCCCTGGAACTGCTCTTCCCTAACAAAATAGTAAGCCAAAGGTAATATCACATCCCTGTGGGAACTGCAGGAATTCGTGCCACCATCAAAGATTTGATAGATGCAGGAGTGATGATTCTCAACACACTTCTGTTTAACTCCTATGTTTGACAGTGACAAAGCTAGATGGTGGCTTCACTTGCAGCTTCCGATCCATATATGGCACCTTTTCTGGAACAAGTCAACATAGTCCTGCCATCTAGTATGCTGCTATTATCTGACAAATCATTCTCCCCTCATATCAATTAGCAGCAAAATTTCAGCTGTCGGCAATACCCCTTTACAGTCTTACTTCAGGGCCATGTCAACTCTCAAACTTTTGTCACAGTCTAGCCCACAGGGATCTTGATCATCCCATAGAACATCACTCTGATCTACTACATTGATAATACCATGCTGATTGGCTTGGTGAACAGGAAGTAGCAAATATTCTTAGTAAGACACATGAATGCCAGAAATACAAAAACTCAGTGAAAGGATTGTTGGAATATCTCCCTATAGCAGTGGTTCTCAACCAGAAGCAATTTGTCCCCAAGGACATTTAACAGGCAATATCTAGAGAGATTTTTTGGTTGTTACAACTGGGGTTAAGGGAGTTAGTGGCTACTGGCATCTAGTGGGTAGAAGCCAAAAATGCTGCTAAATATCCTGCAATGCACGGGACAGCTCCCCACAACCAAGAATTATCAAGCCCAAATGTTAAGACTGAGGTTGAGAATCCCTGCCTTAAAGTGAAAGAGAAGTTTCTATACTTTGCACATCCTAACACTAAGAAAGAGGCACAATCTTGGTGAGCCTTTGAATTTTGGAGGCAACATATATACCATATTTGGGTATATTTCTTTGACCCATTTACTGAGAAACCTGTGTTCCCAGGAAATGAAAGTCTCTGCCACTCCAGCCTAATGATTCAGAAGATCCAAAGTGTCTGTGGCAAGTAAGGATACTGTTTGGACCCTCTGGCAAACCCCAATAAGATATCTGATGCACAGAATTTTAGGATTTTGAACACAATACCATGTTCTCCTCTGCTGAAAGGGCACTGGATTCTGGTAGAGACCATGTCTTGATGACATCAAGATCGATGTGATCTCAGCTGCCATTCTTTTTTTTTAATGTTTATTTATTTATTTATTTTGAGAGGGGTGAGGGGCAGAGAAAGAGAGGGAGAGAGAGAATCCCAAGCATGCTCCACACTGTCAGTGCAGAGCCTGACGCAGGGCTTGATCTCCCAAACTGTGAGATCATGACCTGAGCCAAAATCAAGAGTCAGATGCTTAACCACTTAACTGACTGAGCCACCCAGGCACCCCATGCCATTCTTGGACTGCCATAAGATTGGGCATACATAGCAATAAACCATCATCAATTGAAAATGGCATAGAAAAGATTACACTTGAGCAGACCAGGAGGTTGCATGGGCAGGTGGCTCAGACCCCACGGCCTCATGAAGAGTTCCCTATAACCAGTTGTCACAGAGGGAAAAAAAACCTGGGCCTGGTTTAAAAATGGGTTTGCACAATATGTTGGCATCAGGTGGAAGTGGACTGCTGGACTATCACCATTCCATTCAGGAATCACTCTGAAGGAAAATGGTGAAAGTCAACTCTCTCCCCAAATAGGGAGAACTTTGGGCAGCACTTCTGGATGCCCACTTTGCCTGAAGAAAACGTGGCCCAAAGTACAAACCTTTTCTGGCTCATGGGTAGTAATTATTATGCCTGTTACTCAGGGACTTGGAAAGAATCATATTGGAATATTGATAACAAAGAAACCTATGGAAGAGGTATGTGGATAGATCTCTCAAAATTGGCCAGTAGGATGAGGATTTTTGCTTCTCATGTGAATGCTTATCAAAAGGCATTCACTGAAGAGAGGGCTCTCAATATAACCACGTGAATGACCCACTCACTCTATGGACTATGGTCAGATCCTTTATTAAGCCACCTCAGACTGGTGCAGTGGGCCTGTGTACTAATAGCCATGGAAGCAGGGGTGAGAATCATCAGAGAATAACTGACCTAGTAGATTGGTGGAATGGCCTACTGAAGTCATAATTACAGCACCCCCATAGGATAATAACACCCCTGTGAGACACAGTGCTGTCCTACAGAATGGAATACTGTATTTGTTTTGAGCTAGTGACCAACAGATGGTGCTGTTTCTCTTACAGCCAGAACACCTACGTTCCAGAAACCTAATGACCCACTGACAAAGTCCACAACCTTAGACCCTTCTAGAGGTCTTAGTTCCTCTTTTAGTTTGGGTTCTTGTCCTAAGACAGGTCTTGGGTGCAAATTGTTTGTTTGGGCAATGATCCTAGTAAACACAAGTGAGGAAGAAAGGAAAGTGAGCCAGAGAAGGGAGAAAAACCAATAAACGGGTGACAATGAGTAGATGAGCACTGTAGGCAACTAAAGCTCAATCTCACCAAAAACCCTCTGAAAAACAGTATGAAATAAGCTTCAGAATTGTCCTTTTGGGGTACAAGAAACCAAGGAATATACCCAACAACTCCTACTCACAGGACATTAACTTTCTCACATTCCTGGGCTATAATTCCCTTTGGCAGAGTGCCAGAGAAAGCCCACTAGAAGAGACAAGAGAAGGGAGAAAGCTGTCATTGTTCAGGGAACTCTCCATTGCAGCTGCAGATGAACTCAGGTGGACTGATAGGACATGGAGAGAGGCATCCACCTCATCTGCTACAGTCCCAAGGGAGGTATGCTTTCATGAGAGTACACAGTAATGAATGAGAAAAAGAAACTGCCACCTGACTATTTTGGGGCCTCATGCCACTGAACCAATAGCCAGAGGAGAGGTTACAATACTGGATGAAGCAGTAAGTCCAATTAGCAATGAAGACAAAGAGGACCCTATCTGGTACCCAGGGGGAATCAATGGGGTGCCTCTGTTTTTCCATCTCCAATTGAAAAGTTTAAAGGAAAACCCCCAAAAAAGGCAAAACCCAATAAAGGCAAGACCAGTAGGATTCAGATCCTTCAAAAATGAAGGTTTAGGTCACTACCCAGGTAAAAACAACAAACAGTCAAGCACTAACTAAGGACAACAGAAGCATGGAATGAATAGCGAAAGAAGGAAGGGATAAATATCAACTCTGCTCTTATGACCAGTTATAGAAATTACTAACAGCTATGCATATTTGTGTTATGTATATTTTAATATAATCATTTCTTTTTTTTCTCCTTCTTCCTACTAATTTACACAAAGAATGTCAATGGTATTAACTTTGCCAATGAGTTCAGATGTTACCAGACTATAAGAAACACAGTTTATTGGGAAAGACTGAATTTCCTAGAGATGATGGACTTTAAGATGGCAATGATGACTTATCTCACCCAGGTTGAGGAGATGATGAGGGCATCTTCATTTGTGTGAAGCACAGTTGCATCCTGTTAGAAAGAAGCATGAAACTATAATAAAGGAGGTAAATATTTTGAATAGCTAATGATGTGGACTGTGACACTTATTTGCCTGTTTGCTCTTGGCCCGTTCCCTGATCTTCCTCTGCTCTGCTCTCAGGGAACTACATTTCCTGGCATCCCTTGGCAAGTGGCTTCCAGGTAGATTTGGCCAGTGAGAGGCCCTGACAGAGTACTGAAAGGTGGAAGGAAGGGACAATCAGGGTATTATGCTCTCTCACTCTTTTCTCAGGCAACATGTCCATTAGTGGCTATATTTCCTCCATGTCTCCAGCTCTCTCCAAACAATCTAGAAGGTGGTAAAAGCAAGTTCTCCCCTGGAGCTTCTGGAGTGAGTATGGCCCTCCCAACACCTTCATTTCAGCCCAGTCAAACTGAATTGAGACTTCTACCTCCAAAACTGTAAAAGAGTAAATATATGTTGTTTTAAGCCACTAAGTGTATCATAATTTATCATTGTAGCCATAGGAAATCAATAAAGGAACCAACATTTTCTTTGTGTACTTTTATATACCTGCATTCTATGTGTATTATCTAATTTAGTCCTCACAACAACACTAGGAGATAGGTATTTAAAGATAAACAAATCAAGATATAGGGAAACTAAGGAACTTGTTCTAGGTGTTACATTTAGTAAGAGCAAATCCAGGGCCACCTGACTATAAAATCCTCGCTCTTTCCATAATGTCACCCAGATCTCCTCATCAATCTGGGCTTTGGTTTCTCCACTTTCCTTCTACTACATGACCCCAAAAGTCACAGGGTACCTGGAAAATGAATTAATCTGTTATTGCCACCTCCAGAGGGAGGAAAGTCCAAGTTAGTCATGTGACTGCCATTTTGTTGGGCAGAAAATTGCTCAGAGGATCAGTGATTCTGGAGCAGTCAACCAAGGTGTACTTCATTCCATTCCCTCAGAATACTAAATTTAATCCTCTAAATTTAATCTCACAGAGAAGAGGTGCTACCACCTCCATCCATCCAAGAAGAGCAGCTTGGTATCAAAAAGGAGTGGAGGTTTGCACACTGGTGTCTAACTTCAGCAACTTCATGAATGGGGATGCCATTGTGGTGCATGCTGGGGATCAACTCTGTCTCTGTGGGCTATCTTCCTTCATTGCAAAGCCTGGATAGCAGAAAACTACTTTTTCAGACTCCTTTGCAACTAGGTTTCTGAATGTGAATTAGTTTCTGATAATGGGATAAACTCATGAAATATGACAAGTAGAAGTGAGATGAAGCTGAAAATCACCTTTTTACCCTTTATACTATCAAGAAAACTTGTGAAAATGTGAATTTTTTTCTGCAGCTGAATTCCCATAGCCATTTTCCAGCTTTCTGAGTGCCAAGAGGCAGTGAAGTCATCCATGGTGGTAGAGGCAACAGCTTCTTAATTACAGTTTCCAGACCCCTGGTCCAAAACTACATAGGTGTGTCTTGAATAATTCAAATGATGACCTCAGAATGTTGCTGATGGTCCAGTTCTGTATTTTTCTGGGAATAATTTCCAGTGGCCCAGACTAGATCTTGCTCTCCTAGACCTTATATGCATCAATTTCTTGTAATAAGTTTCTTCCTATAAAAAGTACCTGGAATGGTTTCTAATTTCTGCATTGAACCATGAAAGATATAGCTTTCAATTGAAAAAGTGAAGATGACAAATTCAACTTAGAATATATTTAATTTGAGGGGGGCCTAGGTGGCTCAGTCAGTTCAGCCCAAGTCATGATCTCATGGTTTGTAAGTTTGACACCACAGCTGTGCTGTCAGCACAGAGCCTCTTCCAAACCACTCTTCCCCCTCTCTCTCTGCCCCTCCCCCACTTGCTCTCACTATCTCAAAAATAAACATTTAAAAATATATAAAATTTTAAAAAGAACATATTTAATTTGAGTTGCCACTAAAGTGTACAGATCCAATTGTTCAACAAATATTTATGAGCATATACCATATCTCAGAAACTGTGCTAGCCAGTGAAGAAAGACCAGTGAAAAAGAGATATAGCTACCCTTTTAAGTGGCTTAATTCAGGTTAGAGAGGCAGATACATAATCAGGAATAGTGTTATAAATACTCTGGTAGGTAGAGTACCCTCTATTATAAAGGGTACATAAGAGAGTCATCTAACCCAAAGTTGGGGCCCAGGAACATATCTGGGAGGAAGTGATAGCTCTCTGAGACTTTGAATTAATCAGAGTTCACAGGAGCTAACACTGATTCATTTAAGCAGAAAACAAATTTGTTTAACTGATACAGGAATTTGAATGTGGACTATACTTTAGATAATAGCGTTATATCATTGTTACATTTTCCGATTTAAACATTTTTTTTAATGTTTATTTATTTTTGAGACAGAGAGAGACAGAGCATGAACAGGGGAGGGTCAGAGAGAGAGGGAGACACAGAATCTGAAGCAGGCTCCAGGCTCTGAGCTGTCAGCACAGAGCCCGACACGGGGCTCGAACTCACGGACCGTGAGATCATGACGTGAGCCGAAGTCGGACGCTTAACCGACTGAGCCATCCAGGTGCCCCTACATTTTCTGATTTAGATAAATGTATGGTAGTTATGTAAAAGAATATTCATGTTTTTAGGAAATATACACTGAAGTATTTTGGGGTACGGAGCTATGTTTACAACTTACTCTCAGATGAGAGAAAATATGTGCATGTATGTATGTGTGTGTGTGTTGCAAAAATGGTTAAGGAATTCCCATATTCCTTTCATTTAAATTTACCAATTGTTTACACTTTGCTTCATTTCCTTTACCATTCTTCCCAGTGCTTGCTCTCTTCCACCCCCACCCTCCACTTTCTCCCTGTCCTAAGGGCATATGGCTCCTTAACTATTCTTACAATTTTGCTGACAAGTATGAAATTATACAAAAATCAAGCTTTGCAAACCAAAAAAAACATGACATAGGAGCTGTTCCAAGAATTTCTCAGTGCTACCCAGCCAGAAACATACCCAAATTCATACCCCAAAACTTGTCATTGAAAGCACTACTTCTGCCCAAGGAACTTGATCCTTCTGTAATGCTGCTAAGAATTCCCCACAGTCCTCCTGTGGCTTACTCCCGATATAGAGTATTGGAAGATTGTGTCTGGTTAGTGGTGGGTCCTAGATCATGTACCCATACCCTTACTGTAAGGAAGGTAAGAAAATATTTGCCATTTTCAACTTCTAGAGTAAGAGGCAGATTTAAGGTTGGGAATTCTCCAATCATCGAAATCATCCAATCATCCAATCATCCATGCTAGATGGAAAAAAAGTGACAATATTCACTAGAGCTCACTTCTTTGCTGCCCCTGTCCAATATTAACATAACTCTTCTTCCTGTATTTAATCCTGCAGAAGAAAAAATTAAAATGTGCTCACTCCCTCCCTAAAAGAATGATAACCTCAAATCCCATTGGTAGCTGAATACAGTTTGACTCTCTGTATGGTATTCAGTCCTCATCTAGTCCCATCAAGATCCTCTCTCAGAATTCTGTAACCCATGAGTGAACTTGTAAAGCTAAGCACCACCAGCATGCCCTGGAAGAAAGGGATAGAAAATAAAATAAAACTAGTTTAAAGTATATGCAGAGCAGAACATGTAAGAAAATTAGGCAGATTCTATAAGCTTTATTTCTGCAAATAGTCACAAGACTGGAATTGATATTTCTAACCTCTATCCTCCACCACTCATTTCATGTTCTCTTGCCCAGAGCAACAATTCCAGCTGGTCAGGCTTCATTACTTGTTTGAATGACCCAAACCTTCATTCCCAAGGGATCTGAGCCTTTGATAGTCTTGCCCACTTAAGATTGTTGGAGTCTTCCATTTACTTTACCACTGGACATGGCAGTAATAAGGGTGACCCCAAGGAGATCTGTGAGTCCCAGCTGTAGTCTGTTAAGCCCCTGACACTTATCAGTGACACTATCTCTTCTTGATAGGGACGATCAATCATCTGAGTCAGTACCTTTTTTGACCTGTTTTCCTAGTGATAGAAAGAACTTCAAGCACCCAGGTGGCAATCTTAATTTCCAATTCAGAGGACCTGAATTGGACCTACCTCCGGCAGAAGCATTTCTCTCATGCATACCAAAACCTCTAAACTAGCCCATCAAGGATCATGGAAAGAAAACCAACATTTTTTCTAATTTGCGTTATGTATGAAAGATACACTTCCAGGGTGCTTGGGTGGCTCAGTTGGTTTAACGTCTGACTCTTGATTTCAGATTGGGTCATGATCTCGTGGTTGGTGCAACTGAGCCCCACATTGGGCTCTGCACTGAGTGGAGCTTGCTTGGGATTCTCTGTCTCCCTTTCTCTCTGCCCCTCCTGCTCAAGTGCATGCTCTCTCTCTTGCTCACTCTCTTTCTCTCTCTCAAAATAAATATATAAATTTAGGGGCACCTGGGTGGCTCAGCAGGTTAAGCGTCTGACTTCAGCTCAGGTCATGATCTCACGATTTGTGGGTTCGAGCCCCGCATCGGGCTCTGTAATGACAACCAGAGCCTGGAGCTTGCTTCAGGTTCTGTGTCTCCCTCTCTCTCTAGCCCTCCTCAACTTGTGCTCTCTCTCTTTCTCTCTCACTCTCTCAAAAATAAATAAACATTAAAAAAAATTTTAATAAATAAATAAACTTTTAAAAAAAGGCATACTTCTCACTTCCATCTTGGAACCTATACTTTTACAATGGAAAAAGAAAATAAGACTATATTTTGACTGCTGACTTAGAGGACACCTTGAAAAGTAGCACCTTAACCTTGGAAAATCTTCTGGTCAGCATTATTTTAGTTTTCAATAGACCATCATACCTCTCTATAAGACCATTTGTTTCTGGGTGATGGAATAAATGATAAGACCAGCAAATCCCATAGATATCAGTTCATTGCCTTAACTCTTTCATCATAAAGTGTATTTTCTTTGCCAGAAGCAATATTACATGGGATACCATGAAGATGTATAAGATATTTAAGGGCTATGGATGATGGTATGGTCTAAGGTATGGTGGGCAGGGCTATTGAATGGTACCATCAGACAGCAATCATCCAAAGACTACCATATATCCCACTTCAATTCTAAGCAATTCTAATCAATTCCTAATTGATGCTTTAATTTTCACATGAGAGAAAGGCTATGAATTCAATAAGTGCTCAAATTCAACAACTGAAATTTAAATCTGGTTTTCAGCCATCTACAGGTATAGAAAGCTGATGGTTTTCAGTCCATACCTCCAGTCATGGTCACTGCCCAACACAATTCATTGAAAGATCACATAGGCTGGTGTGTTGGTTATGTTTTTAGTTAACAGTAATTACTATAAAGATGATATTTGGTTAAAGCAAAAAGTGTACAAAACAAATGATGGATTTAGTACTAGGTATCAGAAAGCAAAATTTAAAAAAAAACAGAAAAAGTAAATAATTGGAAATAATAATTTCTCACTTAAATCCTTCTCCAACCAACAGAGGGTTCAAATACTATATTTAAGTTCCTGAATATAGATCATAACTATAGATCATCTGCATCAACTAGCTACCAATACAATGCTTCTGATGCTTGATGAGCCCTTTATTTTGTTTTCACCATGTGATCATCCAGCTTGTGTTTGAAAATCTGAGATGACAGGAAATTCAACCTAATCTGAGGCCACTCTAAAAGCTAAAAGTTCTCCCTATAAATGGATTTTCTTGTTACTGTAATTTATACCCTTGAAACTAATTTCACATCTTGAAGTTTTTCATATTTCATTGTTAATGAGGTTTCTACAAACGCACATAATCTTTCATATAGAAAGTGAGTTAAAATGCCTTAAAAGTATAAATATAGTTATGCATGCCAATATATACTGTGATTCAAGTTTAATGGTTTTTATAACAGTTGAAGTCCAGTTGTTGTTTCCTATAATAACTTAGGGTCATATGGTCTTCCCAGGTATTAAATATCAATTGGATAAATGACTACTTTCTTACATTGGAGAAAGAATTGGGTGCAGGTAGTTTATTTGGGAGAAATTTTAAGTAAGCTTCCTTGAAATAGGTATTTGTTTGCATGTAATTTATTGAGAATGCACTCAGAAGAGACAGAGAAGGGGGGGAGGAAAGCAGGATAGGCAAGGAACTATGGAATAATGGGATTCCAAGTGAAATCTAGTTTCAACCTCATCCTACAAGAAGCTGGGGAAGTATAAAGTGCACTACAGATCTTGTCTTGCCTTGAAACAAGGGAGTAGAATTTTTGTACCCTTGCCCCCAATCAATTATTTGTCACAGTTTATGAAATGGGAGGTTGGTCAAACTCCAGGAACCTCCAGCCCCAGAGGATTTAAATATACAAGGGAAATCCTCCAGAGAAAGTTGCAGGTATGGTGCATTACTTCAAGTACCTATGGCTGCTGGGTAGTGGATAATACCCAACCAAACTGGGAAAAGGGATCTCAGAAGATCTGGGCAGAGCATCAACGATATCTGCAAAGGCTACCTCTTGTACCGTTCAGATGCGAGTGCTTTACACATTCGGTTCACTCTACTCTGTCATGTCTTTCTCAAGGATTCTGGTGAATTACAATTTCTGGCAAAATAGAAGAAAGTAGTCTTTGTGAGATGAGCTACAGTCTCTCCTCTGTAGCGGGACCCAAGGCCAACGATGATATTCATCATCTTTCTCCTCTACCATCCAATCTAGATTCTCCTCATCCGCAGGTAGTACTTCTGCTGGTCTACATGGTTTGTTTGGTGAGGTGACCCAATCCTCATCTCTGGGGAGCCTGAGCTCCCGATTACCATGCCCTTATTAGGAATAGTTCCATTTATAGTTAAAATTGCCATAAGTACGAAGAGACTCTTTAGTGGATCACCCAAGTGCCAAACATTTCTGCCTATCCCCACTGTGCAGCAGCAGACCTGTCTCCTCATGATTTCCTTCACAAGGTTATAACTCCTTTCTACTGGCACAAAGAACCCAAGGTAGTAAGGAGGCAGTCATAGTATTAAGTTCAGTGGGATTCTTTGTTTCCTGGTATCAGTATCCTCTTTCCAGAAAGCAGGATATACAGAACCATAAGACCTAAAGTTATGGAGACAAAAAACCTAAATTCTTCAAATGGGTTTCTAAGAATGACAGTGAATGGAGCTGCTCCTACTTCCACTCTCTGGTTCCCAGACCCATGTATTGTACTGACTGGGGACCCAGAACCACAGAATGATTGTTGGTTGAAGGAATAAAGAAAGATAGAGACCATCCTCACAAAATATCATCATAGCCAGATGTTCATTCTTTACCAAGGCACAATAGCATACGTAGAGATACTTCTCAAATGGTTAAAATAGAGTTTAACTCTATTTTCAAAGAAAATTCTCTGCTATAGACCTCATGGCTTTACTATAGAACCCAAGTGGTCTGTACTATGACTCTCTTACTGGGACTTGCTAGGGTAAATATGTAGGTAATAAATAAATATTGATTTTTTTTAAATTTATTTTTATTTTAGGAAGAGAGATCATGCATGCAAGTTGGGGAGAGGGTCAGAAGGAGAAAGAGAAAATTTGAAGCAGGCTCCATGCTCAGAGCAGAGCTTGATTGTGGGGCTCTATCCTACAACACTAGGATCATGACCTGAGCCTAAATCAAGAGTCCGATGCTCAACCAACTGAGCCACCCAGGCGCCTCTGATTTGTGAAATAACAACAACAACAACAACAACAACAACAACAACAACAACATCTTGTAGAGTCTAACATGTAGAAAGAATTATACTACATAACAACAACAGCATTAAGGCATGTGGTGGGTAGTAAATGTTATTAAAGGATTCTAAGATCCCTGCACTATTCAGAGAGTGGTGAAAGTCCTATCTTATATTAGAGAAATTTTCAGAAATCAAAGATCAAGGTTATAATCTCTTTGATAACAAACACTAAAGGAACAGTAAATCAATGTGTAACTAGCAAATGAATAAGAGAAAAAACAAAATAATGAAAAGAAAATGAATTTTAAAAAGGCAAGAAAAAGGAACATAGAACATATCAGACAGGTAGAAAAGAAATAGTAAGATGATGGTTTTAAACCCAATCTCTCAGTCACTATATCAAAAATAAGTAAATTAGAAGGCAAAAATTTTGAAAACTAAATATAAATATGCAACCATTGCTGTTTCAAGAAATACACCTTAAATATAAAGATACAATGAGGCTAAAAGTAAATGTATAGAAAAATGTATACCTGCAAACAGTAATGAAAAGAACCCTGATGTAGTTATACTAACATCAGACAAGGTAGTCTTTATGACAAAAAGCTTTAAAACTAAAGATAACATTTCATAATGTCAAAATGTCAGTCTACCAGAAAGATAATAAAAATCATGTAGTTGTATGTCCTTTTTATTTATTTATTTATTTTGAGAGAAAGCGAGAGAGAGAGAGAGAGAAAAAATCCCAAGCAGGCTCTGCACTGTCAGCACAGAGCTGATGCAAGGCTTGAACCCACAAACCAAGAGATCATGACCTGAGACGAAATCAAGAATTGGATGCTTAACCAACTGAGCCACACAGACACCCCAGAACTGTAGGTCCTTAATAAGATAGCTTTAAATATATATGACAAAAATTGGCAAAACTTAAAAAAGTAGAGAAATAACCAGAGTAGGAGATTATGAAACATATCTCTCAGTAACTGATAAAACAAGCAGGCAAAATACCAGTAGAGTCATAAAAGATCCATACTATGCAATGAACAAACGTTACCTAATTGATACACATAGAAAATTGCAATCAACAACTTATTTTTGCCCCAAGATTATTTTTGCCCCAAGGCACCAGGTGGGGGAACTCTTTAGAAGAAGACATGGGGAATAGGAGTCCAAGAACTGGCCTCTGTAACAGAATAAATAACAGATACAATCATGTCTGTCTTTTCCCCTTGTATTCCAATTCCACTCTCCTACTGAGTGCTGGGGAGAGAGGGCATGAGAGAGACCTTTCACTTTGGGTATTATGAGTAAAATGTAAGGATAGAGACCAGGAGCCATATTTTGGAGGAGATTCAAAGGTCTAGTTTGTTATACTCAATTCCAAAGCATATGTTCATAGAGGTGAGATGGATCTAGGCCAAGCAGCATTTGTGGTGGGAGGTGAAGACATGCAACAAGAAAGGGAGAAAATAAGGAAAAGCATATCAGACAAAAGTTCATTACAGAGAACTGACACAAAGAAATTCCTGAGATGGAATGCACATATTTGGTGAGGATTTTTACCTTGTCCCCAGACCTTGTAGGACATTCTAGGCTATGCTCCTCTGTTTCTTTAAGCTATTTCATTGATAGTAGTACCTTCCTTTGTATCTTAGTTTTGCATAAAGCATCTCTGCTTTCAAAAATATGTATAACACATACAGAAAAACTCTCGAAAGTTAAACACCAATGTTAATAGCAGTTATTTATAAGAATGTGATTTGTGATCATTTTTTTTGCTTATTTGTATATACTGACTTTCCTAAAATAAACAAGCATGCATTATATATATCCTTTGTTTCTGCACTACATTGCAGTACAAGCCTTTTTTTTTTTTTTTTTTTTTGACAGAAACCAACCTCAAAGGCCCACAGACCTGAGTTTGATCTTGAATCTAAAAAACTGAAGCCCAAATCATTCACAAGTCCCAGAACACCATCTTGTGATGGAGCTGCAATCATAGCAACTGTATTTTCTCTTTGTTGGTTGGATCTGAGAACATGTAGGGCTTGCATGCATGGTGTGACTATAAAGCAATTCTGAGTTTTCATCCTATAATCACCCAAAACTTATACATTCAGGAAGTACTGTCTTTCAGAGAAGCCACTCTGCTCATATCAGTTTTGGATTTCCTCTGACAAAATTGTCTTCAGGCTGGTTTAGTAATGCCTAAAGAAAATGAATTCTATTATAATTCATTAAAACTTCTGTTTTAGTCCACAATCTTACTCTTTTGGTTCCTTGTCTCACTGCCTTCTTCAGCGAAGTTTCATCCCTTCCTTCTTTGTACTCATTATTTTTACTGCCACTGTGTTTGACTAAGCCTTCAAGGACCTATTGTTGAGAACCTGAGGAATAGAGTGTGGGAAAGGGTTCTGAGGCTTAATAAAGACTGGGACTTGGGGAGGGGTACTGAGAGGGGGCTGGACAGTTTGAGTGTGGGGCCCAAAGGTACAGTGACATTATAATTTATCACCCCATTCTGGAACTTTTGAGAGTGAAAGGGGACATGATTAACAATTATGCCAGGTCAACCAAGATATGCATTCACCCTATGGATTTAGGGAACAAATCAGGGAAGGAATCTGACTAGTATCTGTCCACTTGGGCTGCCTTTAGAGCCAGAGATGGGTGTAACTGGCCTGGGGCCATAAATGTGAATTGCCGGATATAGAGGATGCCTTTTATTTGAGGACAGAGCTGTCATTACATTTGATCATTGGGACAAATTCATGTTTAATTTAAGGAACTTTCATTCAGTAAGAAACAATAACATTGAATTTTTTGGAATTATATAGATTATTAAGATTTTATGACTACTTACACACTAGGAAATGAAAATATTTTCTAAGTAGCATAACACTCCTACCCACCTTCATATTTTCTGTCACCTTCTAAGGACTCTACTGTGACCCTGGAATTTTCACATCTCCTCTCCTCAAAAGACTAATAAAAGATTAAACAACCGACAAAATCCCTGTAATTGTGTGATCATTCAGTCTAAGTTGTTCCTTCATTCACTGCCCTATAGTCTATTCTTTTGTCCTGTGTCTTCCAACTTTGGAAAAGCTACAAATTCATGGAATTTGTTGGCTTTTCCACTTAAGTTGTTTATTGTGCCAAAAATCATTCATTTCCATGGACCTTGGCTTATAACACAAATGCCCACACTATGTACGTTAAGAATTGCTTTGTTTTTTAAGCCACTGTCATCATAACACACATTTTACCCAACTCAAGAAGAAATCTATAAATGTCCCCTTCTAACTCTCCTATCTCCATACTTCTAAAAGAATGTCACTACAGCAGAATTCATTCATTCCACAAAAATTTATTGAGCTCCTCTTACTAGTAGGGACACTAGTGAAATACAGGCACAATCACACATTTCCTGACCCCAAGGCTCCCATGTTCTTGTAGTAGTGTCAACAAATAGTCACAGTAGATTGTGCTAAATGCTGTACCAAAGAACATATGCACAATGTTGGGACAATGAGGAAACATTATATTATTCCATTTTTCTACAGGGTCAAAAACAAGATTAAGCCATTTGTTCAAGGTTACATAGGGAGTAAGCTATGGAGACTGAAGATTCAAACTCTGTATGTGTGATTCCAAGATTGTCTGTGTTCTTTCCATGGCACCATACTGCTTTCCAGCAGGGCAGAAGGGCATATGATTAGTAATTTTTAATGCTATATGATGTCATCTTTATAGCCAAAACTTATCTATGATGAGAATAGCCAAAACTTATCTATGATGAAAGAGGTCAGAATAGTAACTACATTTAGCAGAGATGATATCTAGGAAGCAGGAGGGAGTTTTTTGGGGTGCCGGGCACGTTTCAAAGGTGCATATATATCTAAAAGTTCATTGAGCTGTACACATAAGATTTGTGCACTGTACTATATATAAATTATACTTTGAATACAAATAAAAACAAATTTGCTATGTGCTATGACTTTTATAGGTCAAGAAAGTTGATCTCCAGATTCTCATAATGCCTTTTTTTTTTTTTATGAACAGGCTGCTTATTTTAGATACTTATTTTTCCCTGAATAAAATGGATTAATTACAAATAACGACAATGCATCATTCTTGCCTCTCTTAAGCACAGGGCATTACTGTAATCTGCCCTCTAACAATTCTGACTGCCAAGATCATAAAATTGTGCATTTAAGAGATGAAGAGTTGTTTAGAAACTTCTACAAGTGTTGCTACCATGGATCTTTTTGAGACTCTGATGAAAGCAAAACTATAGACCTCCTCCCCAGAAATGTACATATGCACACAATTTTGCATGAGATTTTGAGATTATCACACCATTTAGGAACCCTTAGCAGCCCTAAATTCTCAAATTAAGATCCTCAGAGCTAATCCAATCCTTTTGCAACAGAGGAAAAAAATAGGCACAAGGAGGAAAAGCAGCCTGTTTAGGGGCTGAGGGAAGACAGAACCCAAGTGTTCTGATGCTCAGACATTTGTCTGTTCACCACTGCCTCTTTAGATATCGTTAGATTCGCTTTGCCCCAAATCCCCCACCTGTCGAGCCCTTGAGACCGGAAGAACTTCTATAATACCTTTTATCCTAACCTTTGTAATTGGAATCACATCAGAAGCTAGTCAAAGTTTACCTTGCACTTACTGGAGAACAATAGGTACAAAGCTAAGTTAGAGACATTTGTGTCTCTTTTTTTCACAGACTGCCTCAAAACCCAGAACTGAAGTTAAAATTAAAATGGCTTGGTGATAAAAGTTTTTTCCTTCTTTTCTGTTTGTTTTAGAGAAATCAACTCTAGAGCCTACACTTAGACTCTGAAACTTAAAACTTTATTTTGCATTGCTCTTTATAACGCTGAAAAGATCCCATTTGAACTTAGTCTACTCTGTAAACCTTTCAATGGTCTCTGACTAAAAACAATAAAAATCCATCTTGACCCAGGAAATTTGTCTGATTTGTGCCCACTCAGTTTTTCAGTTTGGAACAGGATTCTTACTCCCAATCCAAATAGAAACTGTGGGAAGTGAAAGAGAACCCAGAAAGCCTTTTCTTCCGTGTGAAAAGGCCTGATCCTAAGTGGAGCAGTCAATGAAAGAAAAGGGCTCAAGCTGCAGCCTACAATTTTTTTGTGTGTTTAGTGTGGATGAGGTACAGAAATTACGTAGACCTGTAGACAGACATGGAATAGAAGCTACGAGTACATGCATTCTATTCATAAAGGTTTTCCTATGTACTTTCTAAGCTATGCCATCTGTCCATTCATCTACTTTTTCACCCACATGGATGTAAGCTCACATTTATTGAACACTTTACCATATGCTGCAGCTACTGTTCTAAACGCATTATTTTATTTAATATAACCTTCACAACTCTTTAAGGTCAATTGACGTCCATTTTATAAGTAAGCAAACAAGTTTTCAAGGGCCAAGGAACTTGGCCATGGTCACAGAACCTGTAAGTCACGAAATTGAGCATCAGCTACAAATACCTGATTTGTATTTGTATTCAGTAGCTGGGTTTGTTCTTCCTGCTCTGGTGAAATAAATAAGTAGACATACACTTGAAGACTGGGAAATGCATACTGTTGGTTGGTTCCTCAAGATAAACATTTTTCTAGGTACCATATTTTTTTGATCCAAATCTCCAGCTTTTCTCGAGGGCGGATGGACACATGGAGTGGGGAATTTCTGCCATTAACAAGACTGACGGGAAAAGACAGGGAGGGAGTAAGGTGGGGTCGTGCTTTCTGAAGGTTTCTTGGCGCAGACGAAGGCGCCCGCGGGGGTCTCCCCTCCCGGCAGCCACCGCTAGCGCTGTGGAGCTGTCGTACCGGCAGCAGACCGCCACATCGCCGCGGCCCTCCCCCAGCGCCGGACGGCCCAATCAGCGGCGCGGCCTGGCGCCCCGCCCCTCAGCCGGGGCCATTTAGGCCTTGGGCTGGCCAGCCCCAACACCGCAGTAGTCGCTCAGGCCTCATCCGCCTACGGCCGGAGGAAAGACGGCCACCGCCCCCTCCGCGTCTCCTTCCCTCCTCCCCACGTACGCCGCACCGCCGGTCCGCAGCAGCCCGCGAAGCGCCGCCGCGGGCTTGAGCCCCCGCCGGTCTCCTTCCTCGCCTCTCTGTGTCCGCGGCGGGTCGGCGCGATGCGGCTGGGCCCGAGGCCCGCGGCGCTGGGGCTGCTGCTGCTGTGTGCCGTTACAGCCGGCGCCGGGGACGCCGAGGAGCTGCACTACCCGCAGGGCGAGCACCGCAGCGAATACGACCGTGAGGCTCTGTTGGGCGGCCAGGTGAGGTGGCCAGGCCGGGGGCTGGGAGGGCCGGGCCTCGCACCGCGGCTGCGGCGGGCTTTGTCCCGGGACAAAGAGGGGCGGCCAGACGAGGCCTGGCCCGGGCTGCCTGACAATGGGGTCCGGGCGGGGCGCCTCTCACTCTCAGGGGGACCCCGAGGCCTCTGAGCCTGAGGAAATAGAGCGGCCCAGGAGCTGGAACCCTTCCACCCTTCCGACACGGGGCAGGATCACTGAAGGTGTGTAGGAGGTGGGGGCCTTGGAGAGCAAGTGTGGGTCACCCCAAAACCCTGGACAGGAGAGGCTTCTGGTAGCCTTATTTTTTCCACCATTTTACCGCACTGATGGTAATGCTTTACCCCCCTATGTATTGCTTACCCCCCCAAAGGAAGAAGTCGATGAGTATGTTAAACTTACCCCTGAAGAGCAACACAAAAGACTGAAGTCAATCATAAAGAAAATTGACTTGGACTCAGATGGCTTCCTCACCGAAAGTAAGGACGTCCTACACAACTAACAATGGAGAAATCCCTTTGTAGGAGATAGAAATATAAACATTTTATTAAGCAGGTCTATCTGTTGAGTGTAGATTGCTAGTGTTGCAACAAATGTGAGGTACTGTGACGGGGGGGTGGGGTGGGGGGAACATGTTGAATAGGTTTTATCTGGAAATCTTTAGGCATGGGTTCCAAGTAAAAATCAGTGCTCTCGGTAATATATAAACATCGTGGACGCTACATGGTATGTGTAAGTCATACATTGAGCAAACACCCCGTTTCTCATATGACTTTTATCAATGTCAACAATATGACTTTTAGAGAAATATGTCAAAAACCTATGGTGTTACATGCTGTATTGCTCTTTTGATATATGCTTCATTAGCAATTTAAGAATTTGCTTCTTTTTCATAAGTAGAAAAAGACCTGTTGCATGTAAATTATGTTTATTACAACTTACTACACCTGGTAGGGGCCTTAGAATCATCTTGTCCACCTCTCTTTGTAGAGCTGAAGAAACTGAAGTCCAGAGGGGTAAGTGCCTTTCTTAAATGAGTGGCCAGGATTAGAATCCAGATTTCTTGCTCTTAATTCAGTTTTTAATATCCTTCACTTAAAAAAAATCTGAGGGGCACCTGGTTAAGCATCCAGTTTCGGCTTAGGTCATGATGTTATGGTTCATGGGTTCGAGCCCCACATTGGGCTCTGTGCTGACAGCTCGGAGCCTGGAGCCTGCTTTGGTTTCTGTGTCTCCTTCTCTCACTGCCCCACCCCCACTTACGCTCTGTTTCTCTCTTTTGAAGATAAATAAACTTTTTTTTTTTTTATTTTTTATGAGGAGTACCTGGCTGGCTCAGTTGGTAGAGTTTACTTTAAAAAATTTGCTCTCAGGTAGGTTCTCCAGTCAGAAATGAAATCACAGATTATTAAAAGAATATTAAATTGCTGTGCAACTGTTTCTCTTCATTGCTTAATTCAAGTGGTAAATAAACCCTCTCAACTTTCTAAGTCGATCATCCAAAAAAATTCAGTAGATATTTTGTTATAACTCTTTTTTTTTTTTAAGCTTATTTATTTATTTAGAGAGAAAGAAAGAGAGCATGAGAGGGGAAGAGAGAGGGAGAGAGATAATCCCAAGCAGGCTCTGTGCTGTCAGTGCAGAGCCCTATGTGGACCTCAAACTCACAAACTGTGAGATCATCACCTGAGCAGAAACCAAAGGTTGAATGCTTAACCGACTGAGCCACCCAGGCATCCCATATTTTGCTATAACTCTTATTTAAATGCTTCTCATCGTCTGAAGTCAATCATAAAGAAAATTGCTGGACAGAGAAGTACAAAATAATTGGTAAATTTAAGATGTGTTGTCAGTAAAATTGGTGCCCTCAGAAATATTAAGGTTTTGGGTTCTCTACTTCAAATAAAAACAAAGCTTTGACTCTAGTTGTCCACTAAAAATAGGTCTATCTTTGGTTACACTAGCAAGCACACAGAAAAAGTTGATTTGGAAGACTTTGTGGTACCTATTAGGGCCTAGATATGTTCAAATGTTTAATAGTAAACTTTAAATTTAAAGTTAAAAGGAACTTAGTTCAAATCTTCATTTTACATATGAGAAAACAAAAACTTGGGTGAGTAAACTTACCCTTTATGGCAGAGCTCAAGTGTGAACCCATGTTTCTGGTCCCTTTTCCAATCTGTATTCTATTATGTCATGATGATCTCTTTAAATAAACCAGAAGAAACCCTCATTGTACTTGAAGGACCCTTCAGAGAAGTTTGCTAATTTGCACTGTAAGAGGTAGGACTGGACTCAGGTTCTTGAGAGCCCGAAATTCTGTGGAAGGATTTTGGGCTTTAGAAACAGACATAGGTTTGAATCTGGATTCTGCTTACTGGCTGTGAGTCCTCAATTCCAAATGGCAATTTCTTGAACTGTAAAATAAATTAGATTAGAAACGGAAATGGACAGTGATTAGAATTGCCTTGCTGTGAAGATTAGAGACAACATATGTAGAGGACCTAATATATAATAATTGTTCAGTACATGGTTACCATGATAATTTTTCTGCCCTAATTTAGAGTTTCAGGAGAGACAAAGTGTCTTCACTTTTCTATCCACGTGACCTCCCCCAAACCAGGAGTACCACTCTAAACCAAATGGTATATCACTTTTAAACCAAATGGTGTACTCCTGCTGTCCTTGCAAATATTCATGTTCTTCCCCCACCACTTTTTTTCTGTAATGCAATAGAGTAAATATCTCTGAATAGATTTTTCTAAAGTTGATCTGAACGTGGACATTAGAGATTTAGAAACTTTCTCCCATGTCTTCAGGTACCAAGATAAGACAGAGAGCTGTTGCAAGAGGGCTTAAATCCTGAATGCTACCCATAACTTTTGTTAAAATTTCACCCAGAAGTTTTATGACATGGTTGAAGGACATATACTGTAATAGTGTTTCTCAAACATCGGTCACTTGAATACATTTTCACAATTTAGACCATAGCTACTTGCCATCTGTTACTTCCTTAATATGGTTTTGATTCAACTCAACATGAAATTTATTTTAAAGGGAAACTTTATATTACTTTCATAAATGAAAAACTTATTTCTAATACATATTAAAATAAATAGGTAGTTATTAACATATTTGTACTTCCCAAGAGATCTGTGATAGTTAGCAAAGGTCATCTGCAATTTTGTGGATAATTTTTGAAAGTCAAATACTATTTTAGCTAATTGGTAATTCATTTAACAAATAACTTATTGAGCCAGGCACTTTCTAGGCATTTAGAGTACCTTAATGAACAAAACATACCCAAACTCTACTCAGAGTTTGCATTCTATTTGGATCACATAATATTATATTCTTAGATTCCAAACTGCTCTCACCACCTTCTACTCCTATTTCTATTGAATACAACTAGGCTAATTCTCTCTCAGTATTTGAAAACACTCAGGATTTTTTTCTTTTAGATAAAGTTTAGAAACGTTCACTTCTGTAAATACCAGAATTACCGTCAACGTTCATTGTGTTCTGGGAAATTCTCACAGGTGAACTCAGTTCGTGGATTCAGATGTCTTTCAAACATTATGCTATGCAAGAAGCGAAACAACAGTTTGTTGAATATGACAAAAACGGTGACGGTAGTGTGTCATGGGATGAATACAACATTCAGATGTATGATCGTGTGATTGACTTTGATGAGAACACTGCTCTGGATGACGCAGAAGAGGAGTCTTTTCGGCAGGTGAGTATGCGTGCATGGGCTGTTCCTTTTGATCTATCAGTTCACTTTCCCTTCCTGCATGAATGAGCACAAGAGGTTCTGAGGTTATAGACTGGGATTGCCTTGTCCTCTGGGCAATCACCTGTTCCACTTCAGTGGTCATTTTGATGGCTTCCTTTCTCACCGGATTCAGGACTCTTATTCCGGATTACCTAAATTATCCTTGCATTTTTTTTTCCCAGCTGCATCATTTGTCCTCATTGCTACAGTTGCTTTTTAGTGTATTTTGAATATGAACCTCAGTATTTTATTTTTTGTTATTATTGAACAGTTTTATATCATATTGACTAAGACTAGAGGCCCATTCCCATTTGTAAACAGATAGTTTTATATAAATATTTGAAAAAATTAATTGTAATAAAATACACTTAAAATTTACCATTTTTAAAAAATTTTTTAAATGTTTATTTTTATTTTTGAGAGAGCATGAGCAGGGGAGGGGCAGAGAGACGGGGACAGAGGATCTGAAGCAGGCTCTGCACTGACAGCAGAGAGCCTGATGCGGGACTCGAACTCATAAACCGTGAGATCATGACCTGAACTGAAGCCAGATGCTTAACTGACTGAGCCACCCAGGCACCCCCATTTTAACCATTTTTAAGTGTTCAGTTCAGTAGTGTTAAGTACATTCACATTGTTAATACAACCAATCTCCAGAACTCTTTTCCCCTTGCAAAGCTGAAATTCTAAACCCATAAAACAACAACTCCCCATTCCTCCTCCCCTGGGTCCCTGGCAGTCACCATTGTATTTTCTGTCTTTGAATTTGATTATTCTAGGAACCTCATATAAGCGGAATCATACATATTTTTGTCTTTTTGTGAGTGGCTTACTTCACTTAACATCATGTCCTCATAATGTTGTAGTATGTGTGAGAATTTCCTTTTTAAGACTGAATGATACTCTATCGTATGTATGTACCACATGTATATCCACGGATATATTGTGTGTATATACCACACTTTGTTTATCCATGGACACTTGGGTTGCTTCAACTTTTTGGCTCTTGTGAATAATGTTGCTATGAACATGGGTGTACAAATATCTCTTTGAGATCCTGCTTTTAATTCTTTGGGATATACACCCTGAAATGGAATTGCTGGATTGTGTAGTACTTCTATTTTTAATTTTTTGAAGAACTGTCATATGGTCTTCCATAGAGGCTGTACCATTTAAAGTAACTCATTTTTGAAGATTCAGTGTCACTATAAGTTTTGTCGATTCTCATGGTTTAATTTGTCATAATTAAAATATGTCTTCTTCTAATGCTTTTTTTAAAAAAGTATTTTTTTTAATTTTAAGTTTATTTATTTTGAGAGAGACAGAGATAGAGTGAGCAGGGGAGGAGCAGAGAGAGAGGGAGAGAGAGAGAATCCCAAGCAGGCTCCATGCTGCCAGCTTTAGAGCCTGACTCAGGGCTGGAACTCACAAACCGTAAGATCATGACATGAGCCGAAAGCAAGAGTCAGTCACTTAACTGACTGAGCCACACAGGTTCTAATGCTTCTTAAACAGAGGTGAGGAAGACAATTTTTATTTAGGAGTTAATAAGAACTTTTAGTTATTAATTTGTATGAACTTTAACACAAAGGAAAATAAGCTTAAGAAATTGCTATTTCAATATGAACTTTTATATTTCAAAGGTAACTCTAAAGACTTTTTTTTAATAGATAGTTTTTTCTATGTGGAAAAAATAAACCCGGGGGCACCTGGGTGACTCAGTCAGTTAAGTGTACAACTCTTGATCTCAGAGTCCTGAGTTCAAGTCCTGTGTTAGGGACCCAGCATGGAGCCTATTTAACAAATAAATGAGGGGCGCCTGGGTGGCTCAGTCCGTTAAGCGTCTGACTTCAGCTCAGGTCATGATCTCACGGTCCGGTCCGTGGGTTCAAGCCCCGCAATGGGCTCTGTGCTGACCGCTCAGAGCCTGGAGCCTGTTTCGGATTCTGTGTCTCCCTCTCTCTCTGACCCTCCCCCATTCATGCTCTGTCTCTCTCTGTCTCAAAAATAAATAAATGTTAAAAAAAAAAATTTTTTTTTAAATAAATGAATAAACAAAGTAACTGATTCAATTAAACCAAACACCTTGTTGCAAATTATTACATCCCAAAATATTAGTCAAGGATACTTGGATAACATTTGAGCCTCTTCCATTCTTTAACATTCCATTATGGTGTCTACTTTTTAGGTTTTGTTGTGGCCATATTTATCAGTATACATTCTATTTATTTCAGAATCATATTGGCCACCTGAGCTCTATAGGCCATCACTAACTCAAAGTGGATTGTTTTTTCTGCTAATGATTATGCTATGTATGCCACCAATGTAGAGGTTAAGGGCTTCAGCCTTGGAGCCAGTATGCCTGGCTTCACATCCAGCTGTACAGCTTAATAATTGTGCAGCTTTGGGTAAGCTATTAAACCTCCCTATGCCTCAGTTTCCTCATCTCAAAAAATGAGGATAATAAAAGTATGGAGAGATAGCAATAAATAGTAGCAGTTGGGTAGGTCAACAGAATATTAAACAGTAAACAAAAGAATAATATTTTAGGGGTGCCTGGGTGGCTCAGACGGTTAAGAATATTATTTTAATGTTTATTTTTGAGAGAGAGACAGAGTATGATTGGGGGAGGGGCAGGAGAGAGGGAGACACAGAATCTGAAGCAGGCTCCAGGCTCTGAGCTGTCAGCACAGAGCCTGACGTGGGGCTCGAACTCAGGAACCATGAGATCATGGCCTGAACTGAAGTTTGACACTTAACCGACTGAGCCACCCAGGTGCCCCACAAAAGAGTATTATTGAAGAAAGCATGTGTGATTCACATAGGTTTATATTTAATACATAATTAGCTTTTAAAAATTATTGAAGAATTGGTTAACTATATCACCTTTAGATTAGTTAAGATTCCTTTTCCCTTTTTTCCTCCTTATTTGGGTCTTCATCTTACAGTGGACTACAGAGAGTGGAAATTAGTCTTTTTACTACTTAATGCTAAAAAAAGAAACAAACGATAATGAGATTTGGGATTTGCCTGTCTCCTAGGTATCCTATAGGAATCAATTAATCTTAAAAGTATTGTTTGAGTTCTGAGACTTTTCTAAAACCAAACCATGGAATGATATAATGACTTACCTGCTAGGTAACAAGAGAGAAGTTAAATACAATATTTTAAAATCTTACCAGCATCAGACTATAATTGTGTCTTTTTTTTTCTTTTGGCACCCAAAAGATTTAATAACTATTCCATCAAAACATGAGAAATGTTTATGTGTGGTTTCTTGAGTCTATATTCTTGGAACAGGGTGATTAGTAATATATGGTGTTGAGAAAAAAATCTTCACTTTGAAGGGATACATGACTCATTAATATAACCTACTTAAGAACAGTTTTTCTTTTAAAAAATGTGTGGTTCTGATAATGGGTTCGCCACCAAGGTACTCAGTAAATTTTGATTATAAGACTCTACTTTTTAAGAGTGAATTAGATCTTAATAGTGTAAAGGGATTGATGGATCCCTAAAATGAACACTTCTCAATGGGAGTCCTACTGGTTATTCTTTGACAACCCAGGAATATCTCTGCATGAGGTATTATCTCATGTCTCTCTTCATGTCTCTATATGAAGTTCCATTGATAATACTTTATTAGAATTTGTTATATATAACCCCCTCAAAGTGGATATGGATTATAAAGATGAACTCAGAAACGTATGTATTATTCTTCAAAATAAAAATCAACAAGGATGAAGAATGAATCAGTCTTACTCAAAGTTACAGACTTAACATTATACCATAACTAATCATCAAAAGGAATTGCATATCTAAATAAAATAAAATTTTTCTATATGGAAGCCTATTAAACAAAAATCAATTTGATGCCTGAATTTTATCTTATTTTTAGTAACTTTCCATGTAGAGAATAGAGATAACCTGTAATAATGGCCCTCTAAGGCTGTAAAATGCTTGAAAAAGCATTTCTTTACGTTATGATGAACAATTATAGTCAGTACTTTTAGGCAGGATAATTAAAGTTTGGGCATCTACCTGGCAAAAGTTCAATTGGTCTAACTTTTAAAGCCAGCTGCTGAATGTGCATGTACAAGCAATATTTATGTAAGATAGAATCTGGCACGTGGCTGATCAGAATTTTTAAGACCTAGACTTTTGTTCTGGCATCACAGGTTATATATTTCCTCGTGTAAAATCATTAGTCTACCAAAAGATGGCAGTTTTGTTCTTCACAAGTTTCTGTGACAATATAAAAATAAATGATTATGGTCATTTCTACCTTTTTACTAACTGTATGTAGCACTTTCTACTCTCCACTAAAATACAGTGTTTTTACACAGAAGACTGTTGAGGTTTTATGAAGCTGACAGCCTTTTTTGTTGTAATCTTTTGCCACTTTGGAAAAACAAATCTTCCTGTGTATTGGCTTCTTTAATTTGAGTTGCTCTTAAATTGTTTTCTTCAAATAACCATGAATAAAACTGTTTTTTTAAAAATCTCATTATTTCATTTGATTTTAAAAATCTGAGAAATATGAACAAGAAAACTACTTTCCTTAATTTTTTAAAAAACAATCTGAGCTTGTTGAAAGAGATCCTTTCTTTCCATAGGCAAATTTGGCCAAATTCAGCTCCCGCTGCTGAAACATGGACCTTTTTGCTCCAAACTGAAGGGTTCTTTCATAAGGAAATCTAAGCACTTGGTATTTTGAATAGTAGTTTATTCAAAAAGAACTTGATTGACTCAACAAAGTACCTCAAATTCTTGTCTACTTTTTCCCATGTTAAGCCCCTGAACAGCAAATGTAAATTATTTGGTCTAGTTACATGAAATTAGGAAACATTAAGTTAAAAGCAGCTATTTGGAAACAAGGTTGTTGTTATTTTTTTTTTCTGTCATGATTTAGTAATAACTGGCTAGTAGGATCTGGATGGTTTAAAAGATGAACTCTTTTGGGGAAGAAGTGAACCTCTCCACTGTAAATCAGTCATTTTAAAAGAACTAGTGTTTCAGTAAATGACTGCTACCTAACCTCTATTCTAGAAAACTGAAAAGAGCATTTATTTTCAACAATGAGGTACATATATTAAAAACTTCCAAAATATTTGAAATTGTGTTTTTTTTTTTTCATGTGCTGTTTAATACAGTTTACAGAAAGGAAAGTTTTCCCATAAATTCTCAAAATAGAATTTATGCAGGATTAGCAATATAGCACTATTGGCTTCCAAGGTTCTTGATTACAGAATTCCTTTTGAGAAATGCATTAAAAACAGCCTTGTCTCGGGGCGCCTGGGTGGCGCAGTCGGTTAAGCGTCCGACTTCAGCCAGGTCACGATCTCGCGGTCCGTGGGTTCGAGCCCCGCGTCAGGCTCTGGGCTGATGGCTCGGAGCCTGGAGCCTGTTTCCGATTCTGTGTCTCCCTCTCTCTCTGCCCCTCCCCCGTTCATGCTCTGTCTCTCTCTGTCCCAAAAATAAATAAACGTTGAAAAAAAAATTAAAAAAAAAAAAAACAAAAAAAAAAAACAGCCTTGTCTCTAATAGCTGCTTCTTGATTTACTACTTGTGCATACTTTACAAAAGGAAAAAAAGGAAGATGGTGTGAGAAAGTAAAAAAGTATGTTTACTTAACCTCAAAATAGGTCCGCTTCACCTTTTGATGTGTTTGTACCTGAGTAATTATTAGCACTCTAAAGGGCCTACCAACAATAGACTTTCAAATATTAGATACATATACCAGAAGTATTCTCATAAGAGGACTATTTTTCTAAAATCTGTTAACATTTTTGAAAAGTCATTCCAAGGACCAGAAATTATTTGAAAATGATATATCAAGAATTAATACATAGTCTGAATTTATTGCTTTTGGGGCATTCGGAAAAGTTGAGATTGTTAAAGAAGATAATGTGTAGTACTGTAGAAGAACGGAGGATCAACGTTCAGCATACCAGCTGTATTTCTGACATCTCTCTCAATCATTTAATTTCAGTTTTCTATCAATAATAGTAATATGTAACAGTTTTAAATGCTAAGGTTTACTAATTGCTTGAGAGGGATTCTCATCCCAATTGCTTAATGGAGATTTTTACCCTGATTTTATAGCTGAGGAAACCAGAGAGGTTAAGCAACGTGCTCTTACCACAGCTGGTAAGTGGCATTGCTGGCATTCAGATCTGAGTCTCTGACTCTAGAGTCTGTGTCTCAGTTGCTTCTCATAAATGTTTGTTAATTTGTCTAACCTACCTTCAAAAGGGCAATGTGAAGATAACGTATGAGAATGTACTTCAGATTTCACATAGTATGTATTTTTCAAAGTATGTGTAATGATGTTGTGTGGATGAGACCTTAAATAAATTCAATGTTTAATTTTCAAAGCTTCATTTAAAGGACAAGAAGCGATTTGAGAAAGCGAACCAAGATTCTGGTCCTGGTTTGAACCTTGAAGAATTTATTGCTTTCGAGCATCCTGAAGAAGTTGATTATATGACGGTAAGGAAGTTTTAAGAGAATTCTTGAGTAACCAAAACTTTAAAACCTGTTTTTTTCTAAGTTGTTAAAATGAATCATCTAGCAATGAGAATTTTTAAGAGAACCCAAGATCCAAAGATCTCCCCACTTAAGATGAGAGGTGGGAAGGGATTTCTGCTGATGGGGGAGGAGTGCTGATTAGGAGGGAGAAGGTAAATTTCTGTCAAATGTGAGTGGCATGCTTCCCTTGGCTGTTTTCTCCCTTATAACCACATTACTTTCATTGCCTTCCTTGTCCTTTTGTAGCTTTCACACTTTTCTGTTTTCCAGTATCAGTAGCATCAGTACTTCTATTTAGTTTACGACATCACTTGTAAAAACTTCAGGTCTGGGAAAACTTACCACCTTCGGATCCCTTTTCCTAGGGTGTTGGTGAGGGGTGTAGGTGTAGCCGCTGCTGAATAACATGTTTGCAGCATGAGGAATGATCCCTTTCATCACTTTAATACTTAAAAGAATTACCAGTTCTTCAGAATTTTTGTTGAACTCTAGAATTTAGCTCAACAAACATTGATTGAGTCCCTACTATGACGCGGCAAGCTTCTTGAGAACAGAAACTATTGTAAAGGCTAGTTAACTTTACTATTGTAAAGGCTAATATAACAAATAGCCTTATAAAAAATAGACTAAACATTCAATATTGAGGTCTGTTGCTAGCCTCAGCCTCCAGCTGTGTGGCTTTGTTCTCTGGATATTTCAGGGAGGGAAGATATTTCAAGGAGGGAACATAGCTTTATATTAAATGGGTCATGGCCAAAAACTGCTGCCTTGAATAACAAGGCTGCAGTTAACCTTTTTCTCCATAGCCCAGTGGCAAGACACCATGATTGCGACCACATTTGCCACTGAGGCTTCTGATTTCTCACCTGGCACAAAACACACGACCTAGTTTTAGAACAATGCTGGGCACAATTTGTTTAAGTGCCAAAATTAAGTTAAGACTAGCTAATTGAACCCTAGCATGGCAGGCAGGTATTGATTCTCTGGGGAATAAGGAACAATTGAATTGAAGACTGAGGAGGGGAATAACCAGTGAAAACAATGAAATAATTTGGGCATCATGTGCCACGGCCCCAGAGTACAATGTGGCAATGGAACGAAATAGGCATGAACAACATTTTGAAGAAAACACAGCAAGAATGTTGACTGACTAAATAAGTGTGGGAAGAGAAAGGGAAAGCTAGAGAGGACTGGGAGGTTTTGAGCTTGTATAAAAATGATCAAAACAGTAGTACCATTGACAGAATGGGTTGTGTCAGGACGGGACAGGATATGCCAAGTGGGAGTTGACTCCCACTTACGTGACTGTGGCACATAAGATGTGTGACCAAAAAGTAGTGTCTCATTCAAAGCAGCTTCATTAATTCTTATTTACCTTAATTTGTTTTGGTGTATCCCTTTTTCCATTTAAAGATATATTTGATAAAGGAAAAGGCAGGGTACAAGATCAACTAGATGGTTTTACTTTGGATTAAAAGTTAGAATTTAAAGTACTTTCATTCATGTAGTTCCAAAATTTCCTTTTTTTTTTTTTGTTTTTGTTTTGTTTGAGGGAGAGAGAGAATCCCAAGCAGGTTTAGCCTCATCTCACAACCATGAGATGCCTGAGCTGAAATCAAGAGTCAGATGCTTAACCGACTGAGCCACCCAAGTGCCCCCCAAAATTTCTTTTAATCATGGCAACATTATTGAAATAAGTCCGTTGTCTCCCAAGAGGATTACTTAACTTGTATGGGATTACAGTGATTCTTAACTTGTATGGGATCACAGACTCCTTTAAAAATATGGAGCAACCTGTAGACTATCCCAGAAAAATCACATAGGCTCCTACACACAAAATATGGGATTAAAATTTCAGGAGATTCTCAGATTCTCTAAAACTAATCTTTGGAGATCCAGGTTAAGATCCCCTGATTTCTATATATAAAATCTGTAACATTTGATTTTTAGAAAACTAACAACTTGTATTTAAGTTATTTCATGCAGATGTAAAGGAAGCCTTTGGGTTTGGCTAGAATTAGAGACTTTTGAGAATATGTTTTTGTTACAGTTGTGATGCTAGAATCCAGGTGGAAAGGTGTTTGGGTGGCAGCAGGTCGTGAGGACAAAGTAATAAATGTAACCCATAAGAAGCTAGGCATCAAAGAATCCAGGATGGTAATTAAAGAGTATAGCAAAGTCCTGGGGACTTGAATGTGTTAAAGGCATAGAAGAAGAAGCTGATGAGAAGAGATTGGAGCCTTAGGAGAGGCCAGAGTTAAGAGTGAAAGAAAACACTCAGGAAATGGAAAAGTATGGGAAAAGTCTTCCTAGGAAGAGTGTTGAGGGATTCACCCTAGAGAAAGGGGAAAGATAGCAAATTCCTAAGATTGAAGAGAAGGATGAGAGGAATAGGCATAAAAATAGAGGTAATTAAAGGTGAGGATGCAATGCTGATAAACAGGCATACCTTGGGGCGCCTGGGTGGCTCAGTCAGATGCTTCTGACTTCAGCTCAGGTCATGATCTCACAGTTCATGAGTTCAAGCCCCACATCGGGCTCTGTGCTGTTAGTGTGGAGCCGGTTTAGATCCTCTGTCCCCTTCTCTCCCTTCCCCATTCACGCTGTATCTCTCAGAAGACCTGTACCTTGTTTGGAAAAATGGGAGAGTATTTGGATAGAATTGTAGTCAGGCTCAAAGTGGAATTTTCAAAAAACAGCTTTAGAGTATGTGTTAGGGAAACTGAGGCAGAGACGGACTTCCAAACTGCAGTGAGACCCACTGAAAGGAATAAAATTAATTTATAAGCGTTAGGTTTGTATTTGTATTTGTGTTTCTCTTTCTTTTAGACTTTATGATTCTGGAATAAAGGAGAAAGTGATGTGGGTCTGCTGTACAGGGTGGAGATTGGCAAAGTAAGAAAAGGGTACAAGAAGATACAGGAAGGTAATAAGGGAAGGCCTGAAATAGCTGGCCATTAAACAGGTCACCTTGGGTCAAATGTAACTAGAAAGCGTGTAATCTTTGGGTTAGAGAGGATTGGTTGATAAGAAGCCATGATAAGAATGAGGAGCAGATTCGGGGCAGTTTGGGGTGGATGGGGTAGATTTGGTGGAAGAGGAAGAAAGGAGGTGTAGGTTTATGGGGGACTGACACATTTCACTTAGATCTAGAGGCAGAACACTTCCACGCAAAGGGATCTAAAATGGGGGTTCTTTTGGGTTTGTTAATGGACTAGACGAAAAGTTGAGCTAAAGGAGACCTACGTGATAAGAGGTGTCCTTCTGGAGAAGGAGGGGAATGTGCAGAAAATAGGATTGTGAGTTTAGTGTTCAGGTTGTTTAGGAGGGTGAAGTGGAGTTCTTCTCAATAGCAGAAGCTTAAAGACATTGAATTTAAAACTACTTAATATTTGTGGTTTTATTCCTGCTTCTAAATTCCAGTTTAGAAAGATTGTCTTGCAAGTATGGACAACTGAAATGATTATTCCTAAAGAACTTCTGTACTGGGATGGATTCAGATGGTGGTGGGAAAATTTTGTAACTAATTGTTGTTGTTGTTGTTTATGAACATACAATAGGAATTTGTCATTCAAGAGGCTTTAGAAGAACATGACAAAAATGGTGATGGATTTGTTAGTTTGGAAGAATTTCTTGGTGACTACAGGCGGGATCCAAGTAAGTACCCTGGGATGTGTGGAAGGAGGAAGGAAAAATGGGAATTAAAGAAGAAAGGAATTGGGAGAGAGCCTTACTTTGTTTGAGGTCTGTTTGACAGAGGGAAATGGAACAAGAAGAATTGTGCCTGATTTCTGCTTGTTCTGCCGAGTAAATATAATATAAGCAAAACAGACTCATGGCTTATGTGAGAATGCTATCTCACTTTTAGTTCCACTTGTAGATTCAAAGAGTTTTCTTCCTTTCCAAACAAACGTAACATAATTATCGATTCAAATGGACAAGGAGGTAGAGGTTGATATTTTTAAACAAAATCCTGTACCTTTGCATGTAGATCTTAAAAGAAAAAGAAACAAAATACTATAATTACTGGTATAGACCATGGATGGCGTCTTACTCAGTGTTTGAAATTTGAGGAGTCTGCATATGCAGCTTTTTCTTTTCACAGAGGTCTTTTTGGAATTGTTGCTTCAAAGCATCACTTAGTGTGAATTTCACTTTAAAATTACACGTTACTTTATAAGCACACATGGCAAGCTTTATATAGCCGCATGATGTACATGTAATGTGTACATGGGTACATGTACCCCGCTCAAATGTGGGGAAACTAGATACCAGAACAATTAGCAGCAGTTAACAGACTTAACTTGTTGTGATAATATACATCATTTTAAAAACTCTGAGTGGTGGGGCACCTGGGTGGCTCACTCAGTTAAGTGTCCTACTTTGGCTCAGGTCATGATCTCACAGTTCATGAGTTCTCGTGAGTTTGAGCTCTATGTCAGGCTCTCTGCTGTCAGCAAAGAGCCCGCTTCTGATCCTCTATTCCTCTCCTTCTCTGTCCTTTTCCTGCTCATTCTCTCTCTTTATCTCTCTCCCTCAAAAAAAAAAAAAAAAACAACCTTTAATAAAAAATAAAAACTCTGGGTCATTTAGACCCATGTCACTTTTGAAAATTATATAGTGTATACTTATTTTAGGACTTTTCAGATATGTAGATCTGTTTCTTCAGATATGTAGATCTGTTTTATTGGGCTTCCTTGATGTAGTAAGCTTTAAATTCATTTCCTTTATTCTAGGGATGTACCAAACTTTTTATTGGATACAGGTTCTATTCTTGTGTATGCATACTGTGTTTTATTTTTTTAATTAAGCAGCAAATGAGGATCCAGAGTGGATACTGGTTGAGAAAGATAGATTCCTGAATGATTATGACAAAGATACCGATGGCAGGCTTGACCCCCAAGAGCTGTTGTCTTGGGTAGTACCCAATAATCAAGGAATTGCACAAGAAGAGGTGAGTGTTAAAAAGTGACTATATATTCTCCTCTTCCCCAGATTTAGTGCTATTAATAGAAAAGAAGTTCAAAGCCATAAGCTGAAGAAAGAAGTAATGGAATCATTGTTTCTTTAGGATCCATGCATTGCAATTTCGTGACTTAAATCTGTGAACTGTTTTAGATTGTCAAGGAAGTTAAGATTATATCATGTATTAATTTGATAGTACAGTGAATAGAACAATAAAAGTTTATACTTTACCTATAAGGGCCCAAAGTGGGTTATATTAATTTTGCTTAACTTTGAGGTATCCTGAATTGGATTTGAGTGGGGAGGAGGCAGAACCTAGCAGAAATTAAGAAAGGAGATAGTAAGAGAAGCGGTAGATAGCTTGGTTATAATGTGTAATATTTTGAGATACTGAGATAATAATGAGTATTTGGCACAGCTGAATGATTTTGACAAATCTAATCACATTGAAATGTGAACATCTTGCTGAAAATACTTATACTTGACACCTTTTGGTTTTATTTTGTTTTGTTTTGTTTTGTTTTAAAGGCTCTTCACCTAATTGATGAAATGGATTTGAATAGTGACAGAAAGCTCTCTGAAGCAGAGATTCTGGAGAACCAGGACTTGTTTCTTACCAGTGAAGCTACAGATTATGGCAGACAGCTTCATGATGAGTATTTCTATCACGATGAGCTTTAATCCCTGGGTAGATCTGAGTAGAGTACTGTCTCTTTTATAATTTGTTACCAGCTTTACTTTTGTGATAAAATATTGATGTTATATTTTACACTCAAGTCTTAACACAGTCAAAATGATCTTAAATGTAGGTTGTAATTTTGGCCTGTTAGAAGAACAGAACCAAACCTGGTATTTATTTCAAAATGTATTGAAGGAATAAAACAATATTGTGCCATATGACAACAAAGTCTTTCCTAAATATTCCATCTGTTTAGTACTGTATCGTGGGATATTTGAGTTCTATTTCCATACTTGAAAAAAATGCAGGATTTTAGAGATGCCTGAACAATATTATTTAAATAGTATGTGACTGAGCTATCAGTTTTTCTTTTGTTTTAAGTAGATTTAACTTTGGAACTGACAGAAAGGACATTGTTTTTAGATTTAGCATTTTGTTTTAAAACCTTTAAAGGAACCTTTAGAAGGACTTATACCTCACATTTTAATGTTGAGAAGTTCTGCTTAATTTTAAAATGGTTTCTATAAAGGGTTTTATTGTATGAAATAGAACTATATTTTTGCATATGTATAGATAGTAATTATATTTAATGTGTAACTATAGCATTATGGTGTGTGGAATTTGACATTGTCCAGAACTCTTCATTTTTGACTGATTAAAAATGAAATGTCCTATCTTTTTATATGTTTGTTTGTTTTTCTTTGATCTCCCAGATATTTCACATAGGTTTTGTTATTATACATGATCTCACCTTATTCGTTCTTAGATTTTGGTAGTGAGTGTTCTCAAAACTTAAATTATTCTTGCTACATATTCTTATTTTTTTTCTTCTTTTGATAAAAGAATCAAGTTATAATTGAATGTACACTTGACCTACTTTGGTTGCTATTGTAACAAATGTAGTCTTGCTGTTTTGTGCTAGAAATAACCCTAAGAATTACACAGGTTGAAATCAGTAGTAGAGCTTGTTAGTTATCAGTGATATTGTTTCCATTCTATTGAAATTAAAATCATACTTGGTAAGTATTTGTCAGTTCAACCTCATTCAGGGGATCCATTTATTCACCTTTGTGGGGGGAAAGAAAAGTGACAAGGTGAGGAATTTGTTTTCCTAGCTCTTACCTACAGATAGTCTTCCTTTTGTTTGTTTGTTTTTTTTTTTAATTACTTTGGGGCACTTAGGTGGCTCAGTTGGTGGAATGCCAACGTCGGTTCAGGTCATGATGATCTTGCAGTTCCTGGGTTTGAGCCTCTCATCGGGCTCTGTGCCGACAGCTCAGAGCCTGGAGCCTGCTTTTGGATTCTGGGTCTCCCTCTCTCCGCCCCTCCCCCACTGTCTGTCTCTCAAAAATGAATAAACATTTAAAAACAATTTTTTTAATTACTTTTATTTGTGGGGGAAGAGGTCAGCTACATATTCTGTTAATCTTCTTCCAGACTAAAGTTGTGCCTTCTATGGCACACATAGCAGTCAGGGGGCTTAGCAAGTCCTCAATGAGTATTTGGGAAAGCCTGAAGCTCTTTTTGATAGAATTAACAGCATCTGCCTACCTCTCTGTTGTCCCCATCTTTGCTGATGTGAAGTGTGAATGCAAATTGTAAACTCTTACACCATACTGATAGCTTGCTTACCCTGGTACCTAAAGTATAAGGTTTTCATTTTAACCTACAACACCTATCTGGTGATAGCAGTTTAAGATTTAAAGATACACCATTATCACTCACTTGTCACTTGTCAGCCTTACTGAAGTTGGGATATTAGGAATAACCAGTTTGATTAGCATGATACTATTTGTTTTTGTTATTAGGTTCTTCAAAATCTATATCAGAATTGTTAGATCATTAGATACGGATTTTATTTTTATCTTAATGAGTTAAGAATTAACATTCTAATTTTTTTTTTTTTTTACATTTAATTTTGAGAGAGAGAGAGAGACAGAGCGCAAGCAGGGGAGGGGCAGAGAGTAAAGGAGACACCGAATCTCAAGCAGACTCCAGGCTCAGAGCTGTCAGCACAGAGCCCGACTCAAGGCTTAAACTCATAAACCGTGAGACCATGACCTGAGCTGAAGTCAGCTCAACTCACTGAACTGCCCCGGTGCCCCAAGAATTAACATTCTACATTCAGCCTTGATATCATCACATATAAGAATTTTGGTGATATTATTAGTGTTCAGTAATATCTATTCTCCTTTATTCCTGGCAAGAGGAAAATTACACTTCCCAGCCTCCCTGTAGGTAGACAGTTACCTCTGACCAGTTAAAAGTGAGTGGAAATAGTGTGTGTCACTCTCAGACTGGGCCAGTGACCAACCCATTTCCTTTGCCATGGCATTGTAGAGAAGGCCTCAGGTGACATGGTGGGGCCACAAGATCAAAGAGGCCTTGATTTCTGAGTGACCACATGGAGGTCAGCTGGACCCTCAGTGGACTTTGCATGATCAAAAAATATAAACTTTTACTCTGTTAAGCTGCTGAGATTGTGTGTGTGGTGGTTAAGCCACTGAGATCTTGGGGGAGGGGGATATGTATGTTTAACCACAGCAGAGCCTAGCTTATCCTGAGTGAAAATTTAGTATTAAACAACTGGCTTTTACAGGCAAACGGAGAAAAAGAATCATCTGCTTGAGAAGAGCTTCTATATCTTCTAATAAGTCAAACTAGAAAAATTATTAAAAATTTATTAAAAATTAAAAAATTTAAAAATAAAGCTTTGTTTTTATTTTGATGGAATTAGGAGAATTTGAATTTATCTTTGTAGCATGAGAGTAAAAATGGAATGTGACTTTTTGAATTATTGGCTGCTTCTGGCCAAAGGACTTAATCACTTCCATTGTTTGACTGCAGGTACTACTTCAAAATGAAAAAGTTGACAGGATTTGTACAAATCAATTCTTAGGTGGTTCTGATTGGGCAATTTTACAGGACAGAAAATGGCTGTCTAGTTTGTGATATGAATTTAAAGGAAGCCAGGACACTCAGGGTAAAAGCCATGATGTCATGTTTGGCTTGTTCTTTCCATTGCAGTTTTTTACAGCAGCTTTATTTTTATTTTCCATTTGCAGCTTTATTTTTTACAGCACTTGCAGGTTCACAACAAAATTGAGCACAAGGTACAGTGATTTTTCCATATACTTTCTGCTCCCCATATACAACCAGTCTTCCTGCTCTCAAAATCCTACACTAGGGTGGATATTTGTTACAATCAGTGACCATACAATGACACGATATTATTACTCAAAGACCAAAGATCATGGTTTGCGTTAGGGTTCACGCTTGGTGTTGCACATTCTGTGGATTTGGACAAATATATAATGACATGCATCCACCATTATAGTATCATATAGAGTTGTTTCACTGCCCTAAGAATCATCTGTGCTTCTCCATCCCTAACCCCTGGCAACTACTGAATTTAGTATCTCTAGTTTTGCCTTTTTTAAGAAGTCATATAGTTGGAATCATACAGTATGTGGTCTTTTCAGATTCCTTTACAGTTTTAAATGTAAGAATAAATTTGTGCTGTCCGTTCTCTAAGGTTTTTGTGTAACAATATTTCCTTTTCAGTGAGAAATTTCTACTTAAGCTATGAAATCTTTTTTTCACTTTGGAAAATGGTTTAGGAAAGCCAATTAGAGTGAAAATTTTGATAAAACTATTAACAACTAATTTGCTTTATTTCAACGTTGAGTTTTGTGGAATAAATATTTGGCTAGATTTCCTGGCTGCTATAAATTATTTTTATAACTGATATCAATGAGCATCTCCTACCTAAGGACTTCCAGAGAAGCTACCAAATATATCTCAGTTTTATTTGGAAAAAAGGACTCAATCCAAACACAAAGAAAAACTAATACCTAAAGTTTGCCATATCTTCATTTCAAATTAACCAAAGTTAGTTCATGAGGTATAGAAAGGAAATCATTTGAGTTTATAAAACTATTAAAAATGGTTAAAGAATTATTAGAATATTAGAATATCTTTATAATAAGATAGCCTTTAATCTTGACTTTACATACCTTAAAAAATAAAGTCCTAACTAGTTCTCTGTTCTACAAAGGTATTTTTCATCTCTTCTGAGACCAGGTTCCAATGAACAGAAGGAATCACTGGTTTGCTCTTTTGTACCATTAGCAGTGGTTAGTGACACAGGCAAAGAGGCTATCCCATTACAAGATACACTGAAAACATAAACACGGGTATTTTTGTGCCAGCTACTGGACCGTCAGAACCGATGCCGTGTTGTTCTGTCTATGACAATGACATTATGCAAGTGATTGATTTCCTAAGAATACTCTAATGAAAAACTTGATCACATTTAATTGTGGACTGCCTCCAGGGTGATAAGGAAAGGGGAGCTAGGCTCAGCTGAGACTGAACTGTGATGAAGCGATTTACACATTACCTAATGGTCACACAGCAAGTTAGTCTTCAGTCTGCTCCTTCAGCCCTTCCCCATTACATACTGCAACGTCTCAGCTAAACCCTCTCACTCCCAAACAAGCTACCAAAGCAAAACAATTCCTAATGCTTAACAGAGGGAAAGAAATGGGGATGGTTTGTATTAATGCCACTACCCTGCTAAATTTAAAGACATGATAAACATTTATAAAAGTTTATGTGTGGCAAGAAGAAAAAGTATAACAGTTTATCTAGAAATCAGTGTATTATCTTGCACTTAAAAAATGGAATGTAAGCTTCTTGAGGGCTTGCAGCTATATCTTCTTTACCATTGTGTGTCCAGGATATGATTAGCACATAGTAGATATCTACTGAGTGAATGTACTAATGGTACAAGATGAGAGAGCTGACATAATATATGTTTGTTTCAATGGCTGTGACTTTTTTTTTTCTTTATGTCTCTTTTTATGTCCCTTTTTCTTGCCTTATAGTCTCTATATATTCTTTATCTCTTTGGATATTTAAGTTTATTTATGTTAAAGTATCTTTGAGATGATTTTGTGACTTCTAGTTATATTCCCATTTAGTAGTCCAATGACTCTGCTTCACTGTGGTTTGCAAATTATGGCTGAATTCATATTTAGTGAGAATTGTTTTCATGGGAATCTGGAACATCGTGGAAGTGTCCTTTGTTAAACCCTGTGGTTTTATCTGTTCTAGACAGGTTTCTTTGTTAAATTTCTTAGCCTGAAGTTTCCGTACTTCATAATAGAGTGAATTAGGGCCTCCCCTGTATCTGCACAGGTGCAGTTTTGGATCCCAATTTCTCATCAGTGACCTTATATACCCATGACTGGCAGATACTGTAATTCTTTGTTCCTTTTAGACCAGTAAGTGGCATTTTTCTAGTCTCCATCTCAAAGAGATCTTCCTTCGTGGTCCTGGCTAGCTCTCCACATATACAAGCATCATTTCGTTCCCTCTCTTTGGCATGAGACCTCAGCGCCAGTGGTTAAGGCCCATATCCAGTGGCCATATCTGATTCCCCTGTGAGCCATTGTGCCCCTGCTGACTCCTTCTTTGTGTTTATTCCTTCTTTGTTTCTAGAACCTGGAGATTTTCTTACTCTTGTTCTCTGATTTATATTAAACATTTTGTATTTTGTCCAGCATTTCTATTTATTTGGAGCAGGATTTCAGTCAGCCATGATTACTACAAGAATTCATGTTAATTTATATTGCAAGAGAGCTGGAGATGTTACGTAACCACAAACTAGGAGCATCTAATAGTGCAAAAATAAAGCAACGTATATAATGCAGTCTTACATGCTTTTCAAATAAAAATGCTATGTGCAGATTGTCAGAAAAATCCCACTGCTATTTTGATCTCATTTGCATTTTCTTCCTGAGACTTAGCCATGAGGTCAGAGCAAACCAGAGACCTGTTGAGTCAACTAAATGACTAAACAAGGATTCTTAAAATTCCTCAAACGAAGAATAATGGGGACGCATGAAAGGGACACTGGAGTCAGCTTGTAGGGGCTCCCACTGGCCAAATATGGTACAATTTAAGCATCAAAATGAATCATGGTAATAGATTATAACATTTTGAATAAAATAAGAATCTATGAGTCCATGGTGATATAAAGTAATGAATGAAACAAGTGAGCAGAAGAGGGAACCTCCCTCCATATGGTAGAATGCCAACCAATAAACATAAAACAAATGATGGGGTTAGAAAATCATCAATGGATGCTAAAACTAGTGGGTGAAAGCTTGATGAAGAACACTATATTTACAGTTTCAAAGCATCTTACCACAAATGATTCTTTCATTGCAAAGAGAAAAACAGTAAATTTATAGCTGAGAAGCCTGGAGGACACCACCTTAACCAAGTGATAAAAATTAACATCGCCAATACCGGGACAAACTAATATTATTTGTCTTATGAGATAGTCATTGAGAAGGACACACCATCATTTCTGTGGCATTCCTGACAAAAATAGTCTGAATCACTGCAAGGAAACCTCGGACAGACACAAAGCGAGGGACATTCTACAAATACTTATGTTCTTCAAAAATGATAGGTGAAGAAAGATAAAAAGGGTCATGGAACTCTTCTAGTTTAAAGGAGATTGAAGTATGACAGCCAGATACAACACGTGATCCTGTACTGGATCCTGAAGAAAGAAAATATAGGGATAAAGGACATTAGTGGAACAATACTGACATTTGGAAATGTACTGTAATTTGTTAATATTGTACCAATGATAAATCTCCCTATTTTTGACAATTGAACCATGGTTTTAATAAGAATGTCCTTGTTCTAAAAATACACACTGAAGTACGGAAGACAAAGGAGCATGATATCTGCAACTTACTTTCAAATCATTAAAAAAAATCTGTGTATGCATGGAGAGGGTGGGGAGGGAGGGGAAGAGAAAGAGAATAATGATGCAAATGGGGTAAAACATAAACAGTTGGTGAATCTGAGTCAAAGTTATATTCTTGAAACTTTTCTTAGGTGTGAAATTATATCAAAATGTAAGAATTACCCCTTAAAATACTTCCTAATGATAGGCTTGACCTTAGACCTTGGATCAAGGTTGATTCTGCAGAAGGATATAACCAGGAGGTAAAGGCAGGAAACCAAGTGGGTCATTTCAGAGTTTACTGGAAAATACCACTAAGTGTATGTTATCAGGTTGACTTTGAGAAGATCATTTTGGAAAAAAATGATCTGGAATAGGCATGTGAAGCTGAAGTATAGAGCCACCAGAGTTGGTTCTAAGCCCCAGTCCCCATCCCATCCTCCTCTAGATACTCTATATCTGATGTCCTCTGATGTCCTCAACTCTTTCCTTCCCACTGACTTTCCTTATAAATTCCCAGGTTCATCAACATTACCCTCCCTTTTGACTTCTGTTCCTACCCTCTTGAGATCTTTTAAAGCAGAAGAATATTTTCTCTCTCATATATATTTGCATCATATTAAGGTTTTTTTTTTAAGTTTATTTATTTACTTTTGAGAGAAAGAGAAAGCAGTGGAAGGGCAGAGAGAGAGGGAGAAGAGAATCCCAAGCAGGCTCTGCACCTTCAGCGCAAAGCCCAACACAGGGCTTGATACCAAGAACTGTGAGATCATGACCTGAGCCAAAACCAAGAGTCAGATGCTTAACTGACTGAGCCACCCAGGCTCAGTTTTTTTTGTAACTGAGAAGATTGGCAAAAGAAAAAGGGGCCCTAAATACTTTGGTGTATGGTGACCTTATTCAAAATCCCATGAGAGAGGGGCGCCTTGGTGGCTCAGTCAGTCAAGCATGATCCCACAGTTTATGGGTTTGAGCCGGCTCAACCCATCTCTGTGTTCTGTCGGGCTCTGTGCTGACAGCTCAGAGCCTGGAGCCTGCTTCAGATTCTGTCTCCCTCTCTCTCTGCCCCTCCCCTGCTCATGCTCTCTCTCTCTCTCTCTCTCTCTCAAAAACAAATAAACATAAAAAAAAATCATGAGAGAATAGAGCTCACTAATGATACTGATAGGATAAAATCCCAGGCAAACAGGATCTCAGAGGAGGACACATCTAGTTTTGATGACTGAAGCCTTGAATCCTAGCCTACCAGAGAAGCTGGGTCCCTTTGCCTGCTTGCTCACCGGGCTGGCATCCCATGGAAATAGAATCCAAACAGAAGCTCAGGGGCCCTCACCAATGCAGCTCTTTCTGTAGTTCACTGTGGTCCTGGCCCCCAGGGTGGGAGCTGCCTCACTGGCTTTATCTTCATTTGGGGGCTGCAGTCTAGTTCAGAGTTTCTCCACCTTAGCACCGTTGATGATTGGGGCTGAATAATTCCTTGCTGGGGGCCTGTCCTGTGTGTGCTAGGATGTTTAGTAGCGTCCTTGGCCTCTATTGGTGAGATGCCAATAGCACCTCCCCACTCTACTTGTGATAGATAACATCTCCAGATGTTGCCAAATGCCTCCCATGGGGTAAAATCACCCCATTTGGAACCACTGGTCTATGGTTCCGTGTATTGCTTTAAGAGCCTGGCTTTGAAAGCCTGTAATTTTGTTTTCTGTGTCTTCTCTGACAGGAAGCTGCATCACTGTGTCTGGGAAAGGCGCTAAGCTGGTGTGAGAAGGCAGACCTGGGTTTTGGCTGCTCAACAGCGTTACAATCCCAGCCACACTCTCTCCTTCCCTGGGTCCTGTTCCTCATCAGAGGGCTATGGAAAAGATCACACACAAACAGAGTGCTTGGGTGGCTCAGTCGCTTAAGTGTCTGACTCTTGATCTCAGCTCAGGTCATGATCTCGCAGTTTTGTGGTTTCGAGCCCCGCTTGGGATTCTGTCTCTCCCTTTCTCTCTGCCCCTCACCTGCTTGTGCTCTCTCTCTCCCTCCCTCTCAAAATAAATAAATAAACAAACCAAAGTGGATATTTACATTTCTTTCCAGCTCTGTCTTTTCCTGCTTTACCTAGCAGCCACTTGGATTGGAGTGTTTTAATAATTGATACAGTTACTGAAAAGAATTTTATATTTCCCATTTAATTAAGAAAAAGTCCATCAAATTGCTTTACGGTTATGAATTTATTGATTCTCCACTCCACCTCAATAAGTTTCCTTGTACCAACCTCCCAGGGGACAAACTAAAAGTAAGGCATGACATTGTTTTCATTCCTAAGTTACATAACCAATTTCAGTGTGGAATATGATTTAAACAGGCAGGAAGAAACACTGCTTTTTATGAGAGGAATTTAAAAGTGGAGATGATGGATTTAACACTTCAACTCTCACAGACAAAAAATGTCTGTAGGAATTTTAAAATGTAGGTGTTATTTTTTATATAGATATTATTTTTTAAATAATAATATATTAAAAATATAACGCTAATATTAAATTAACTTAAATGAACTATTTCCAGTTTGGAGTGTGTGATTGCAAACAAATCTGCTAATTCAAAGAGAGTTCCTTCCTTCCTCCACAGCCCCTCTTTTCTTCTTCTCTGATAATCATTGATTGCGTTCCCCATAATGAAGCACCCCACAGGACAGCAGCATTGCCTATAGGTTACAATGTGAATGGAGAACACTGGAGTTGTGCAAACAGGAGCCCTGCTGGGCACTGGGGATACAAAATCAGCTAGGACTGGTACCTTGCCCTTTAAAAGCCAACAGTGAAATCAGAGGAACCTGTAAAGAGGCAGAATAGAGCAGAAGGTAGACAGAAGGTGGGACAAGAGACAAAGCACTTGGGCTTCTAAGTGAGGCTCTGGGAAGCCTTGAGTCCTTAACTCCTCTCTTTCTCTCATTCCATTTCTAGTCTAGCCACCTCTTCTCACCCCTGCACTGCTCCTGCCAGACCCATCTCTTCTGATTAATGTAATCAACTCCTATTTCTTGCTTCCATTTTGACTCCCTTTCCCCCACCCTTTACCTTCTTCTCCATAATCTCTTCTCTAGAGGGCACCAGAATAGAAAGAATAGAATAGAATAGAATAGAATAGAATAGAATAGAATAGAACAGCTCCCCACCACTTCACACTTCACTCAGTTTGGAAACCAAAGTCCTTATGATAGCTACAAGGTCCTATAGAATCTGACTTCCCACCCCTCCTCTTTTATCTCAGACCTCATCTGCTATTTTCCCTCATTTACTCTTCTCCCTCCACACCTTTCTAGTTCCTCAAACACATCAGGCACTTGGCATATTCCTGCCTCGGGACTTTTGCACTAGCCAGTTCCTTCTCCCAAGGATGCTCTTCCCCCATACCGCCATAGGGTAACTCCTTTCCTTTCATCAGGTCTTGGTAAAAGGTCCCCTGCTTAATTCAGCCACCCTGACTACCCTATTTAATACCGCAACCTGCCACTCACATACTGACTCCCCTTTCCCTAGGCCCTTCTCTTCATTTGATTCCTTACCACCTTCAAACACACTAAATAATTTACTTATAATGTCTGTTCTCTTTTGTTCATTTCTTGCCACAAGAATATAAGCTCCATGAAGGCAGAGTTCTTTGTTTTCTTCTCTCATATTTTGCAAGCACTGAGAACAATGCCTGGAACCTAACAGGTGCACCAAAACCACTAGAAGAAAAGAAAAAGAAAGAGAAAGAGAAAGCAAGAAAAGAAAGGAAGGAGGAAAGAAAGAAAGAAAAAGAAGGAGTAAAGAAAGAAGGAGGAAAGAAGGAGGGAAGGAAGAGAGGAAGGGAGGAAGGAAAAAAGGTAGGTTGAAGCCTCCTCTGGTCACCCACTATACTTTCATACCTCTACTATAGCACTTAATCTTTAGATCTTCTGTCTCTCCCAAAAACTGTGAAGCATCACCTTGGGCAAGCTGCTTAGCATCTCTGAGTCTGTTTCATTACTGTTAACAGAGATTGATGAGTTACTATAGTTACCTAATAGGGTCATTGTGTGGATCAAATGAGTTCTTACCTGAAAGGACTAGCACAGTGCCTGGCCCATGGAAAGTCCTTAGTAAATGTTAGCTGTTGTTATTGTTATTAAAACTGTGGCCCAGGGCCAAAGGGCATAGTGGATGCTGAGTGAATGAAAGAGCTCCTGGCTGCTTGACTCAAAAGTGATGGCTCTGAGGCAGGAGCTGGGAACTGGGAGCCTGGGCTAGGTGAAGCTGGAAAGGAATGTTGGTGGGGGGCCCTGTGGTGCCCCCCTGAGGAGGAATGTGGACTTGATCCATGGGCCATAGGTGAGTTCTGTGTTTTGGGAAGTATATGGAGAAAGGATTATTAGCAAAATGGGAAGGGAAGGACAGTGGGGGTGGGGAGATCAGGGGTGGGGGTTAGGAGGATGTTGACTCATCTAGAAAGGAATAATGAGCCCTTGGGTAAGACAACTGTCCTCACAACAGATGGTGGAGACATTTTGGAGAGAATCAACTCCTTCAAAGCAAGCTCAGGAAGGCAATCTGCTTTTTGCGTGCTCTATAGGGTAGCAAAAATAAGATTAACATGAGTTATATTGATTCTTACCTACCATTAATTTCTAAATAGACTTTACTTTTTATTAACAGGCTCTTTGGTCTATTATTCAATAGAGAAGCAGACTGTTTTTCTCGTGGGGAATGTTTAGACTAGAAAAAAAAAAAAAAAAAGGAAATTCTTTCCCTGCTAGGTAATAAAAAGATGAAGCAAGCATGGCCAAAATACAATGTGAAGGAAAGCTCTGGAACCCGCTGTCGTAAAACAGTTCTCGTCAAACCTCAGTGGGTACTGTAGAAGTTCCTCTTGAAGGTTAAAACAGAAAATACACACATTCTGATTAAAGCTCATCTGAGTTCTGATAGCCGCTGACAATGGTTTGAAAACCTTGGCATTTTAAGATCTCCATAAAGTGATTTTCTAAGCAACAAAAGGGCAATGCTTTGATAAGGCTGCAGGGTAAGATGAATCCCCACAGCCTGGAGTTAAGATGCCAGAGATGAAGGCTCCTTTTCCACACACATTGGCTACCAATTGACAGCTCCTGCCCCTGAAACTTAACTGCCTTTTCTCTTGGACCAGGAAGTTTCACAGTGTGTTGTCAGTCTTTGATGCTCAGGTGGTGTGAAAAATTTTAAAAACCAACACCCACCACCCCCACCACCACCACAAACTCTAACACCTCCTGGTCCTGGTGACAGCCCGTTCTCCTGCTTTGGTTTCCTGCTCAACTTCCCTTCCTTACTAGCATCCTCTAGCATTGCCAAATCAGGTCACCGTTATTGTTAAAGCATTTCTCATCTCTCTCGGGAGCCACATCTCTTGGAAACCATATTTCCCAGAATTTTGAACCGTGCCGTGTTGAAGACACTGAGACATGTCTGCAGGGTCCTTTGACATGCATGGGAGTTGTTTAAATGCTGGTTGAGAGCCATGACTTGTTCTGTTCTCTGGTGATTGCCACCTCCAAGACAAAATGGCTATTTTCTTGCCAATTCTTTTTTAATGGCCAAAATTGGGTCCAGAGGAGCAATTTCCTTTAGTCTCTGAGATAAAATGGTCAGCAAAGCAAGGCTTAAGTGCCAGGCACAGTGCTTCCCGCCCAGTGAGACTCCTTTTGGGAGGAGGGATGCTGCAGGCAGGCAGGAGAGGAACCACCTGGAGCGGGGGCATCAGAGAGCTCAGGTACCTGCAGGGTGTGCAAGTCCAGCCGCAAGCTTTCCTACTGGGCACTTAGAAACACTTTCATTGTCTGAAACTTTGCTTCCTTTGTGAATGTTTCTCTGGTCATTTCATCCAGTGGTTCTCAAAGTATAGTTCTGAGACCAGTAGCACACGCACCATCTGGGAACAAGTTATAAATGCATGTTGGCCCCACCACACAACCCCTGAATGAGAAACTTGGGGCTGGGTCCAGGAATCTGTTTTAACAAGCCTTCTGGGTAATTCTAGTGCAGGCGGTCAGGTGCGAAACTACCAATTTGAACCACTGTTTCTATTGGTGTGGATCATCAAACCGCTTTACTTCTAATTTAGAAAGTCTTTCCTTTGTAATTCTGCACACCTGAAGTTGCCTCCTTGTAAGGCTGCTGACAGCAACAACCTCCGTGACAGGAAGGGAAGAAGCACGGTGTTGGGAAACGCCTGGGGAGGCAATCTCAGACCTGCTGGTGCCTGCTTTCCATCTTCACACCTTTAAAAAGGGAGAGAAATCACAAGTAGGAGGAAAAAAAACCCATTAAAGAGAAAAACAACTGCTGTTTTGAATCAGTAGCACAGCAAATTGAAGAGATAGCCATAAAACATTTTTACTTCTGACAAGAGAATCCCTTTAGGGCAGGTAATGGTCTGTTAAATATCAAAGGAGCAGACCAAGGACCTGAGGATATTAATAAGGAGAAGAGGTGAGGTGGGAAGAGGGGAAGGATTTGAGCTCTGCCTTCAACTAACTGGCTGCAGCCCAAAGGGAAGAAGACCGGGAAAAGGACCAATGCAGAGAACCATGGAGGCTTTGGGGACTCCTTACGATCATTAGAGCTGCCCAATAATAGAAAGCCATCTTAGGGGCAATAAGGAGCCTCCTGGCTCACAGAGCATGTAAGTCTGGATGGCCACGTGACACAGATGCCATAGTAAAGGGAATTCTTGTATCAGGCAAGAAGCCGCCATAGGGCTAGGGTTTTGCAGACTTATTACTATTATTTTTTAATCAGAACTCCTTCAAGCTAGAAAGTACACCATGGTACCTAAATTTATAAAACAGTTTGAAGAGAGGCCTCTTTAGTGATCCCTGGGGCACTGTCTGATTCTGTGGTGCTTTGATAACTTTTCGAACCAGAACTTCTCTTTCCTCTCTAGGCTTCTCCTGAGCTCCCCAAGAGCTTCCTTCAACGTGGTATCACCAAGATGGTGATGTTTAAAGGGGGTGGGACAAATCCAAGAGTGTGTGCTTCTGCAGCCACATGGCTCACATTTCCTCCTCAGGGATGGCATGCAGTGAAGGCCTTCCAAGTTGAGGCTGAGGATCATAGTGGCAGGGAGAGAGCTGAGGCTGTGATTGGAGCTCACTCAAGTGGGACATGCCTGTCTTCAGCCAGCTTTAGTGCAGACATGACAAAGCAGGCAGACCCCAAAGCCTGGGCCAACAGGTAAGCATGAACGGAATTGGTTCTGCCATGCTGTGGGAAACCCATCTTGAAGGCAGCCTAGAAGGCTGTCTGGGTCTGCCTTGGAGGGGGTCTCAGAGGTGAACAAGGGAGTCTTCTTCAACTCTGAAGGGGCCAAATGTGAGATGGCCCAAGGACCTGCTGTGGAGGGCTGACATCCAGGGCCCTCCCTTCTCTGCCCAACATTTGCTGGCTCTGAGTCTGCCTTTTTCCAACAGAACCGAGTTCCTGTCATAAAATTCTTGGCCTACTTGAGTTTCTGGATTCTAACATCTTTCTTTTTTTCCACAGTGATGATAACTCAAGTCTCTCTTATAAATATCTAACAGGCAGAAAATGCTTTCCCTTCAGGAGGGCACACAAAGACTAACACCAAGGAGAGCTTATTATGGTACAGCTGCTTCTCTGGTTGCCAAGAGGTATGGCTGTGACCTGGAGCTGATTATGTTTATTTAAATTTTAAAAAATTTTATTTTTAGAGAGAGGGAGTGTGGTAAAAGAGAGAGACAGAGAGAGACAGAGAGAGAGACAGAAAGAGAGAATCCCAAGCTCAGCACAGAGCCTGATGCAGGACTCAGTTCTACAACCCTGGGATCATGACCTAAGCCAAATTCAAGAGTTGGATGCTCAACCCACTGAGCCACCCAAGTATCCCTGATTTTGCTTATTTAAAAGGAAAGGCAATTGTTTGGTCATTCAACAAACATTTGGTGAGCACATAGAGCTGTTGGGCTTCTGCTGGGCATGGAAGATATTAAGTCAAACCTAACTCTGAAGGGGCCAGGAGGGGAGGTGGTAGATGTAGGAAAATCATGATCCATACATCCATGCATTGTCAGCAATTGGTTTACACAAGCTGCTACATGGTTAACCAGGTGAAGAAAAGAAGGACAAAAAGCCTTCAAAGCAGAAAGTAGAGCACGTGTAAGAAGCCCAGTGTCAGGGAAGAATGGACCAGCCTCCTGGGTGGAGGGGGCATGAGAGGTGCTGGGGAGTGAGGGGCAGCATGTGACCTGGTGAGCTGAGCAGGGTAAGATCTGGTAGGGTGCTGTCTACTGAGCTAGGGAGTTTGGACTTTACCCTACAAGTGAGGAGGAGCCATTACTGGGTTTTAAGGAAGGGAGAGTCATGACCACCTCTGTACTCCTCTATGAAATGATATGATGTCTAAAATTTGTATCCAAATAAACTCGGGGCAAAATATAAAAAGCAATTAATTTCAGGACTATTTGTAATGGGAAACAGCCCACATGTCTATCAGCAGGCTGGTTGAATAAATTTTGGCATTCCCATGTGCAGAAGTACTAGGCAGCTGTAAAAAGGAATGAGGAATATCTCCACCTAAGACATACTATTGAGTAAAAAAGACATGTGTGTATAATATTTGTCTAAGAAAGGCAGGGATACAAATATATAAACATATAAACCTATCTACTTATATTTAAAACAGACAAGCATTGGAGAGATAAACCAGTGAAAAATGGTTACTTATACGGAGAAGGAGGGTATAGACTGGAGGGGATGGGGATAGAAGCTGAACTTATTTGGGGGTGCCTGAGTAGCTCAGTTGGTTAAGCGTCTGACTCTTGATTTTGGCTCAGGTCATGATCTCTTGGTTTGTGAGTTTGAGCCCCACATCAGGCTCCACACTGAGAGTGTGGAGCCTGCTTGGGATTCTCTCTCTCTCTCTCTCTCTCTCTCTCTCTCTCTGACCCTCCCTCACTCAGTCTCTCTCTCTCTCAAGAATAAAAAAATAAACTTAAAAACAAAGAAGCTGAACTTCTTTGAATGTACGTTGTTTTGTATATTAACTTTGGGACCAAGTAAAGGTTTCATGCAAGTAAAAAACAAAATCAAATAAAAAAGGAATCCCTGGGGGGGTGCCTGGGTGGCTCAATCAGTTGAGCCACTGACTTGATTTTGGCTCAGGTAATGTTCTCATGGTTTGTGAGTTTGAGCCCTGTGTCGGGCTCTGGGATTCTCTCTCACCCTCTCTCTCTGCCTCTCCCTCCGTCTCTCTCCCTCAAAACAAACAAACAAGCAAACAAACAAACAAACAAACAAACATTTTTAAAGAAGGAATCCCTGAAAATAAAAAATGAAATGAAACAAAGAGAAGTATGCTTGCTGTTGGTAGAATAAGCACATGGGGAAACTGTTCCAAACACAGTAATTTGACTATATATCTACAGAAAGAAATAAGCTAAGAACAAAGAGAATTGTAAACAAATGATCTTAAGCCATTTTCAGCAATCATTTGGCTGATGGGAGAATTGATATTGGTATTCAGAGACTGTCGTGTGTACATATGAGATGAAACAAATGAGAAACTATGTGAAATTCTAATTCTATAATTCTTGGTGTCTTTGAGAAATGAGATTTTTAGCATGGAAGAAAGGAGACTCAGGTGGAAGAAATAAGAGGTTATGCAAAAACACTACCCTTGAATTTGAATTGACAGTATCATTATGAATGTATGTGTTTTATCTTTAAAACTAACAAAAGACATATTTCCTTGTTCTGATCTCTGAAAGGATCTAGGACCAATAACCTATCCAGTAGTAGTGAGCACCCCCAGTGCCCAGATTGTGGTCTTGAAATCCCCCTTTCTGATAAAAGGATAGGCTCCATGAAAAAATGGTTGATTCCAGGTCTGGGACAGGAAATGGACAAGAGGAGCCTGGAACATCAATCAAACCAGATGACAAGGAAGTCCTCAAAGACTGCTAGGACAGGGTTAAAAGGATTTAGGAGTCAACTTGAAAAGGCTCCCTCTGGACAAAGAAGGAAAATTTTAGCATCAATATAGGTAAAACTGCAATGGAGTGAAGCACATCAAGTTTAACTCCATGAGTTCATAATGAAATTAAAACAAATCTGATCGGTTGCCTTTGGAGCATGCTCATGAATAAATTCATTATTTTGAAATTTATAAAGACAAGTAATTTGAGCATTTATCTGTCTTTCCAATACAAATTGTACTACTGGGGAACCCAACAGTGATGAGGGGGAGTTTCTCTTTATAGAAGTAATTCCCTTTATAAATAAAGAGGGAATGATAGAATTGGAATATCACCATTTGGCAACCCCTAATTAATTAATGAATGGTGGCACTGATTAGCGGTATCTGCTATCACAAATAGAGACAACCAGGGTGCCTGGGTGGTCGGGTGGTTAAGTGTCTAACTCTTGATTTCGGCTCAGGTCATGATCTCATGGTTCTTGAGTTTGAGCTCCATGTCTCTCTTTCTCTGCCCCTCCCCTGCTCGTGCTCTCTCTCTCTCTCTCTCTCTCTCTCTCAAAATAAAATAAATAAACTTTAAACAAAACAAAACAAATAGAGACAACCAGACATCACAAGCCTTCTAGGAAGTATTCTTGTCAAGATTTTCAGCCTAAATCTATATTCAAATGGCAATTTACAGGAATTATAAGGGACAAAAGAAAATATAAAAGGACACCATGGGCATGCAATTTGTAAAATCTCCATCATGGGATACTCTATAGGATAAATGATCTCATTTCTTAAATAACTTGCAAAAAAAAAAAAAAAGACAAGAGATATAAAACTGATATTTAAAAGAAATTTAAGAGACATATCACCAATCACAATTTATTTGTATCAAGATTCAAACAAACTAAAAAAACAAGACATTTGTGACATTTAAAAGACTCTTAGAGGGGCGCCTGGGTAGCTCAGTCGGTTAAGCATCCAACTTCGCTCAGGTCATGATCTCACAGTTCATGGGTTCGAGCCCTGCATGGGCTCTGTGCTGACAGCTTGGAGCCTGGAGCCTGCTTCAGATTCTGTGTCTCCCTCTCCCTCTCCCTCTGCCCCTCCCCCACTCACACTCTGTCTCCCTGTCTCAAAAATAAATAAACATTAAAAAAATAATAAAAATAAATAAATAAAAGGCTATTAGAAATTTGGGGCACCTGGCTGCCTCAGTCAGTGGAGTATGCGACTGTTGATCTTGAGGTTGGGAGTTTGAGCTCCACATTGGGTGTAGAGATGACATAAAAATAAAATTTTTAAAAATTAATACAAAAAATTTAAAATGTGAACATGGCTGGATATTTGACATTAAAGTTATTGTTAATTGTTTTTTAAATATTTTATTAATTTTTGAGAGAGAGAGAGAGAGAGAGACAGAGCAAGAGCAGGAGAGGGGTAGAGAGAGATGGAGACAGAATACGAAGCAGGCTCCAGGCTCGGAGCTGTCAGCACAGAGCCCAACATGGGGCTCGAACCCACAAGCCGTGAGATCATGACCTGAGCTGAAGTCGGAGGCTTAACCAACTGAGCCACCCCGGCATCCCTATCGTTTATTGTTTTTAAGTGTGAGGTGGTTATGGGTTTTTTCCCAAGAGTCCTTATCTTTGAGAAATATATACAAAAATATTTACATATGAAATTATATAATATCTGGGATTTGCTTCAAAATAATAGCAGAGGGGGAGGACGTGAATGGGGATAGAGATTACATAAATTTGAGTGTAAATTGATAATTGCTGCAAGTGGGTGTTAGGGACATGGGAGTTCATTTTTCTGTTCTACCTTCTATCTTACTTTTGGATATGTTTGAGATTTTCCACAATAAAATGTTTAAAAATATAAACATAAAGCAATGAGAAGAAAAGAAAGATCCCTGTAGTGGCCGTGTGGAAGATGGGCTGGAAGGGGTATTTAGAGGCATTTTTTTCCTCTACTCTCTTCTCAAGTTCCTTTTGCATCTCCTTCCCTGCCTCATAGAACAAGAGAACAGATGTTTGTGTCTCAAACTCACAAGAGAACATAGGGTCAGGCCTTTCCCCAAATTTGCAGGGCCCAAGCTAAGAGTATAAACGGAGGCAACATGCCATGGGATGTCTAAATCATAAAAGTTATAAATCAGACTAACAATTACTAAGTAAAATTTGTTTTATCCTCTTACCTTGACAAATATACTTTCATACAGACCTGGAAAACCAGGTTCAAATTTCAAATGCCTAGACTGTGCTGGAACATGGAATCTTGGAAAGGGCTCCCTTTTTCTTCCTCCCCCCCAGCTTTGTCCTACATTGCAAAGAACCTTGTGCACATGCATGTGGGTATCCCAGCTCACATGTCCAACCTCTGTCCACGCTGCCTACCAAAGCTGCCCCATCCTCTGGACCTATGGCTGCACATGCCAACAGTTTAGTTTACCCACAGGAGGACACAGGTATGAAGAAGAGGCCCTCGCAAGGCTTGGAGGCAGTTTGGGAAGGCTATTCCAGAGTTTCAGGAATCTGAAATTTGTTCCAGGAAGGGGACACAGCTCTGCTTGGGTATGTCTCTTTGTTCCTATTGACTCCTCATGCTGTGGAGAGGAATGTGGTTGGGGGAGGTCCATGATGAGGGCCAGAGTCCTTGGGTCCCCAGAGTGATACCAGTGAATGGCTGGTGAGAGGATGGAAATTTTATCTCAGATGAAGCAAACCTGAAAGGCCCTTAGAATTTTCAAAATCCAAAATTAAATACATACCTTTTACCTAAAGGGTGATGGAAAAAGGATAATTTTTTCATCTGCAACCGTATTCCCACAGCAAGATGACCAGCCACAGCAAAATCAAGGCATACAAATGGAAAGGGTGTCCTAGAAGCCATCTTAAATCAGGAGACTGATTTATCCTTTGAGGGTTTAAAATTTGACTATTTGGAGTAACATTATAAATAATATAGTTATTTTGGTTTGATTGGAGAGGAAAATAAATATCAGTTCAATTATACACATTGCATCTTCTAAAAAGTCACAGCACTTATTGAAATAAAATTCATATTGTGCCTCCAAGATGAAACTGGTATGCATTCCAAAACCAAACAGCAGGGGATAATGCCTCCAAGATTTATTGGTTTGGTTGACCAGGTGGCAATCTCTTGGCCTAACTTGAAAAATCTTTGCTTCTCAGTTGCTTAAAGTCCCACCATCAGTACTTTGTTAGCGTCAGCAGCAATATACATCAGGCTCTTAGAGCAAATGCAACTTGTCCTAGGAAGGGAAACCTCTCAGACCTTCACACCTTAGTGAGAACAAGTTGACCAGCTTTTCTCACAGGAAGGGCAAGGGCAACAGAGTCTCAGGCACCCTGGCCCTTGAATGGAAGGGATGAAGAATAAACAGAGGACTTCAGATGGGGTACAGACTTCCACCCAAGTTTGCCTTCTTCATAATTTTACTGAGGGCTCCTGTACCACAGGAGGCTGTGATGCAGAATGTATTACAGATATAAAACAGCAGGAATTTTTCAGAGTTCTATAAGCCAGGCAGCACACTGTGAATCTGAGACTTGTGTCTTCTTGGAATCCTGATTTTTTTTTTTTTAGGAGCTGGATATTAAGGACCAAAGGCACAGGCTTCAGGTTGACCAGTGCTCTGCCAGCCCATTCCTGGTCTCACAGCCACAGCAGCCTGAACACTGCTCATAGCTAGAGCTTTGGGGGCAGTCAAGGGCTTCCAAGTTGGCCAGGAAGTTTTGGTTAAACTCAAATAGACCAGAAAGAGAATTCTGTGACCGCTGCCACATTTCTGGCCTCTAGGGGGCGCTTCTCTCTGTCTAACAGGTTATAGTGTGAAACTCCCTGAGCCTTGACCATCCTCCATACAAGCTTCTGGGAGTTTTTTATAATGCTGGACCTCTGGGTAGGTGATAAGCCACAGGCCACTGTGCTTTTGTTTCAAACTCTTGGAAGAAGTTGGGCCCCAGAGCTGGAGTAGATGGACTTACTTTGGCCTGGAGGCAGGAGCTTTGCAAGATGTTTTATATTTTTGCCCTTAGGTGTCAGCAAGTAGGTTGAGTTACTCAGCCTTCTTGGCCCATTATCACCCTTCAGTGAGACTCCCTCCTTGATTTTGAATGAATGAATTCCCTTTTATTTCTTAGTTTCCTTCCTTCACCCTTCCCACTATAGATAAGCATTCTGATGCGCTAGATGCCTTTTTATTTGCATGTATTCTTGCACATGATGTGTGTGAATATCTATTTTTTAAATTGGAAAATTATGTATTTTTCTTAAATGTAAGTGGAAAATTATAAGCATTACTACATTACCAGAACTTTATCCAAATATAGAATAAGCATGTTATTCCACACTTGTGGCTTAAAAATAATTTGGGGAGCAAAAATATATTGTGATTAACTCACATATTTACATTTCCACTTATGTATATTATTTCTGTCAATTGGTAAATTTTCAAATTTTATTGTTAAAATAATACTGACTTATTGAATAGTACTGAATAGTACTAAATTACCGTAATTACTAAAATAGCTTTCAACTATTGTGTAAAATGTGAAAAATTTTTCACATGTGAAAAATGTGAAAGTTGCAAATTAAAACAAAATTTTTTTAACACAAGGGAGATGTTATACAATCATGCTGGTCTATGAAGTTTGTGCTCAAATTTTGGGTGAAAATACATTTCCCTAGTATCCTAAGAATAAGCGAAGTCATGGAAATATTTTACGCACTGATACAAGATAGTCATGTTCCTTTTATTAACACCAGAGGCAATAGCACAATAAAATAAGTATGCTAAAAATAAGTATGCACCTATGCCTGTATTATTAATGCATAGAAATGGAATCACATTATAAAATCTCAGTTGATTTCTTACTTAAAATTTTTTTTTTAACTTTTATTTATCTTTGAGAGAGAGAAAGTGAGAACAAGCAGGGGAGGAGCAGAGAGAGAGGGAGACACAGAATCCAAAGCAGGTGCCAGGCTCTGAGCTGTCAGCACAGAGCCCAACATGGGCTCAAACTCACGAACCGTGAGATCCTGAGTCGAGCTGATGTCAGATGCTTAACTGACTGAGCCACCCAGGCACCTCTGATTTCCTGTTTTTTAAAAGAAGCACTTCAATTTTATGATGCATCCATGTTGCCTATAGTGCATCAGCCATGGCCACGATTTACTAATCCACTCCCCTGCCGATGGACTCTCAGCCTGCTCCCTCACCCAACACGGACGGGCACAGGAACAGAACTTCTGGGTCATAGGACCGAGACAGAGGCTTTAGTCTGGAAACATATTAGTGCAGCAAATGCCAAAACCCTTTCCCTGTGCCTGGAAGAGACATTCTGAAAGTCTGAACAACCACAATGCCTCTCTGTAGAGAGGTAGTGCCAGGATTACCTCTACAAACTATAAGATTTGGGGTATGTAAGTTAGAGTTGAGCAGCAGCCAGTCTTCCCTCCTCTGTAGTCATCCTGGGATCCAGTTGAGAGGCCCAACATCTCTGAAGAATTTGCTCGAATGTTGCTTACAAGTCCTGAATACTGAGCATAGCTCAAGGTAGGGAAACAGCCACCTCTCGCCCCAAAGCTGAAGAGATTTGGGAGCAGGACGGGGCAGGCAGAAGACTTGAGAGGGTGCACTTGGGATCAGGTGGCGCCTATGCACGTGGCCAGGCAGGCCTGTGGGGAGCATCTTCATTTACTGTTGGCCTGAGCCACCTTAGGAAGTTCAAGCTTCTTGAACTAAATACAATTCAGAAATTTTTGACTCTGGCATGAAGTTCTTGAAGCCCAAAGATGGAACCTTAGAGGACCTCTTGCTGATTTCCACAGCCCCACCCCTCTGACCTTTAGAGGGTGCTGTTTCTCCAACATCTGAGGGTCTGAGCCATGACCAAGGGCAGGTACCAAGGGAGAGCTTGGTGGGGCCTCTGGGGATGGTAAAGACTACTCAGATAAAGCCTTGGGGAGAATCAAGGGAAACTGGCCCAGGCAGAATCCAAACCAAGGTAAGTCCTTTGGGGTATAGCTTGGTTCTCTTCTACCTTGCTCCAACAGAACCATCTTTCACCATTGTTTCAGGAGCTCCTCCTATTCGTCCAGACCCTTCCCAAAGTGACCAAGATAGGCTGAGCCCTCACCTCACCACTGGCTAGTGCTGCAGTTCCATTTCTTGCGTCCTCTCCTCCCTAGCAGGAGAGCAGTGACCTTCCCTGGTAGGCTCCCTGAATGCTTTATCTCAGGAAGACACAAGCAACAACAAGTATAATAGACACCACCACACAGTAAACAGTGGAGGAGAGATACTTTTCTTTGCCTTCTGGACCCTTATCTTATGGGCACGAATGCAGGTTAAGGACACCCACGCTGGGGCTAGGCCAGTGAGATTGGGGGTGGGCCTGTCAGAGTGGAGAGGTGAGTAGGAGGCCATGGGGTGTGAATGCGCTCTGCCGCAGCCTAGGGTAGGGGTGGGTGGCATACCCTATAAGTATGGCTGCTGTCTAGAGCAAGGGCAGTCACTGTAAGGGTAACAGTTACTCATTGATTCCACAACTATTCTTTAAGGATCTCTTACGTGTCAGGGCAGTGTGTTAAGTAAAATACATAGTTATAAATTGCAATAAGAACAATAAGAGAAACTGGGAGGGTGCTGAGATAGAGAATAATGGGGTGTGGGGGGAGAGCTACATCAAATATGGCCATCCGGAAAGGAGACGCTGTGTTTTTCTCCTATGGCTGAAGCAGTGAATTATGGGATATTTCACCTGGCCTAGCCTCCTGTTCCCTCCTCTTGTACAGCAAGTTCCCTCCCTTACTCTTGATCTGCATAGGCTCCTGGAGTGGACATGTAACGCAGATCTGGCCAATCGGGAACCCTCATCCCACCCTGGCCACAGTGATTGGTTCAGAGATGGGTACATGACCCAAACATGGCAAAGGAGAGTTAGGCAGGGACTTTGGCTGGAGCATTGGACAAGAAGCGTATCCCTTTCTGAGGATGATAAACAAGGATGTCAGCCTTGAACAGCCAGGGGCAGCCACATGGGAAGACGCTGAGTGAGAACAGAGCCCACTCCCAGGAAAGCAGAGTTAGGTAATGGAGAGGGAGAGAAAGAAAATGGGAATGGGGGAGAGAGGTGTAATGATCAAGCTCTAAGGCCATTTTTGATTCTCTGAATCTACAGAGGGGAAAGGAAGAAATACATCAGCATTCCCCAAAACTCTCTTTGGAATCATCCTCCTTCACCAGTCTCCTCTCTGCCCCAAACTCTACATAAAGCTGGAGGTGATGATGGGCAATAGTGCAGGACCTATGTGGAGCCCCCTTTTGGCAGATCCTGTCAATGCAGGTAGTTTCCTAATGTCTTTTTTCCTCCTCACCTTTGGGCATCAGACCAAACTCTCAGACAACAGAAAGCCCCATTTAACATCCTGTTACATGAGTATTGTTGGCCGCTTTCTATAGATGACGCCCAGGGAAGTTAAGTAACTTGCCAAGAACTGGCAGCTAGTCAGGGGCAGAGTTGAATTCACACCCAGGTTTATCTTCACATCTCCCTCCCCTTGTCTACCACTGCAGCCTAGGGTGGTGTGGTCCAACAGGCAGTGCTAACGAGGTGGGGGCAGGGGCACACATGGAGTCAGGTGGCTCCTAGCATCAGGGCCACAAGCAGCTTGGTCTGGCATCTGGGGCCCTAACTCCAGCTCTGTCAAGCTGAGGCAGGGCAGTCCCACATCTGGACGAAGTGGCATTTATGGGGTCTGGAAGGTGCAGCTCAAGGTCTAGGGTTACCACCATGGGCTGAGTGCCCACTGTGTGCCAGGCATCAAGCCAGGCACATCACTGTGTTACTGTGTTTCATCCAGGTAGGAAAAGGACTAGCAGCAGAGCTGATGAGACCTGCCACTGGATGCCTTCTTACCCTCCTTATGTGAATCAGGCCTGACCCTTGGGATGGGGTGAGGCTGAGGTGGCCAGCAGGGTGCCCCAGCTTTTGGGAGCACTGTCAGAAGCCAAGCCCATGCACTCTTCACCCATGTCCATGCTTCCCTTTCCCTCTGTGCCAGCCTGGCCTGGCCCCGCCCCTTCATGCCTTTCTAGAACCCTCACCTGCCTCTGCCTGCCGCTTTACCCCTCACACCTATCCACCAGAGCTGCTGTTGTTTTCCTGATTATTCACTGTTTTGCTGCCAAACTACGGGTCTGAAAACATGTATTATAACTACGACCTTTATCTACAAAGGATCTTTAAAACTTCCTGGCCTGGCATTTAAAGTGGTTCAAGAATGTGGTCCTACTGAACTTTTTAGCTTTATTTCTCCTTCCTTTCAGATGTGTATCCTGTCCATGTGTCAGGCTGTGTGTGCTCATTCCTGCTGCCACACCTCAGGCTCCTTCTCCAACCTGCTCTCCTCTCCCCATCTAGTTAATAAAACAACTCGCTCAGGCAGCCTTTCATTCAGCAGGTATTTCAGGCACCTCACTGTGTGCCCTCTGCTCTGACACCTCATCCTTGTATTGTGATCTCAGTAACCCACCAACTAACCTCCCATGTGAGACCTTATCCTTCTTCTCCTGCTCCATGCAACTGTAAACCTTTAGCAGCAGAGGCTGTGTATTGCCCATTTCACGGCCCCGCAGCATCCTGCCTGTGGCAGGGATTAATAAACAATAAATGTGTGTCACATAAATAGGACAATAGGCTCTGATTGGAAAGCACTAAACACTGGTTTGAGAGTCTAGAGCTTAATCCCAGCTTTGCCACTTACAAACTGTGTGGCTGTGGAGAGCTACTGTCTTTCCCTGGGCCTTTAGATCTCTAGCTGTAAAATGAGACTACCATCCTTGTCCTGGCCACTTTATTGGGTTAAGGTGGGTGGGAGATTCTGTGCAGGTGCGGGCTGTTATTATTGCAGGTTTCCCATGCAATCAGGATGTGTGTTGGGGGTGGAGGGGGATGACTGTTTCTTAGAGCTACTTGGCCATAAGAGCTGAGCTGAGCAAAGCAAAGCTGGCCTAGGACCTTCCATGCCCCTCATATGTCAGCCCAGGGAGAATAAGGCAGGGGGAAATGGCCAGCAACCTGCCACACAGGTGTCTATCTGAGGTGTGGATGAGATGCTCCTATGCTCCTGGGGTTTCTCCCAGTGTCTGGTAAGGGGCAGACCCAGACCCCAGACCGAAGCTGCCTGAAAGGGGTTGGTAGAGATACCCTCACTTGGATGGATTGCAGTCCTAAGTCCCCAAGGGACTTAGGTGGGGTTGGGATTGAATCAGAGTATTTGATCATCACAGGCTATCTGTGATGGTGGGGAGGGAGAGCTGAGCCCTCTGAGTCAGCACCTCGCTGTCCAGAGGGGAAGCCCAGGGCTCATACAGGAGAAGGGACTTGCCCAAGGTCACTTTTACAGTCATGGTGTGGGTTTTGCAGATAGAGAAATCTGAATCCCATCTCTGCCACTTACTAAGAGCTGGAGCAAGTTACAACCGAGTCTTAGTTTCTGTAAATGTTAACAGGGGCTTGCAATTCTAACATTTTAGAGCTGTGAGCACTCGAGGTAATGATGCATATATGGTGCCCGTTCTGGGCGGCAGCTTAGGCATCAGCTCCCTTCCCCTGGCCCAAGGTGATGGGGACACTCTCTCTTCCCCATCCTGGACTGCTTGATCCCAAGGAGGTGAGTGGCCTGGGACCTGGGCCAACATTCCCACCCCTTCTGTTCCTTCATTTGCTCTCTCGTTCCACAGTGTGGATGGAGCATCCACTCAGAAAGAGACTCCGTCCCGTCTGCTGCTCAGTCAGACAGGACTGAAAGGGCACCGAGGTGGCTCAGTCAGTTAAGTGTCTGACTCTTGATTTCAGCTCAGGTCATGATCTCGTAGTTCGTGGGCTCTGCACTGCCGGCTCAGAATTCTCTCTCTCCCTCCCTCTCTCTGCCTCTTTCTCTCAAAATAAATAAATATATTTAAACAAAATCACACAGGACTAAGACCTAGTTGCCCCCCACCTGAGATGCCCACAGCCCTATAGGGAGAGAGGCAAAGCAGGGAAACACCATCAGAGTGGAAACTGCTGTTGGGGTTGTGCCCCACCAGGCGGGGTACACCGAGGAAGTGGAGCTGCTGAAGACTTGCACTTCCTTTTTTCTTATTTTAATTGCATAGCATGTTTTCATGGTCGAGACCAAGCGGTACACATAGTTTTAAAACCTGCTATTTTTATTGGCATTATGTCATAAATATTTCCCCCATGTTATCGTTAAACTTTTGTAAATACTTTCAGTGGCTGCAGTATATTTTGAGTAGAGCAACGCCATAATGTAACTAGGCTTGGACATTTAGGTTGTTTTCAGGGTTTCTGTTTTCCTATAATAAATAATACTGTTACGAACATCTTTGTGTACAAGTTGTTTCCTATGTTTCTTGGTATTTCCTTGGGGTAGATTTCCAGGCACAGGATTCCTGACAGGACGTCAACATGTTAAGATCGTCAACAATCCCTTGATATTTACCACCAAATGACTTTCTGAAGTGGTTTTCCTAGTGTACCCTGTAGTGGTGGTGGCATTGTCAGTCCTTGGGTCTGTTTGGAGCTATTTACAGGATTATAATAGAAAGATAGAGTGGGGTGGGGTTTGAATCAAACAGACTTGGGGGTCTCATAACTCTGGCCACATCAGTTCTCCTTCCTGAGGACAGTATGACAGGAGTGATGATACTGTCCTTAGGCAGTTTTGTGAGGTGAGTATAAAGCATAGAACTCAGCACCTGGCACACGGTAGGAACACACTAATTGCTTACGGCTACAGTGTGACATTTCCCGATTGGGACTGGAGTGAATTCATGCCTTCTGTAAGCTGATGCTGCCAGGTGAGGTCTTGGCTCCAGTCTCCACCAACTGAGGCATATGTGCCCTTCCATTGAATAAGCCAAGGCCCCCAGGAACCCTGCAGACAGCAGGGCAGAAGGCAAAGGCCAAGGCCAGAGAAAGTGAACAAAGGGTTCGGAGGGCAGAACAGAGGGAGGAAGTGATCTCCTGGCTGATTGAGAAGGAGATCTGGGAAGGAGAAGGAAGTGGTGGGGTGGAGGGACAGGGCTTGAGGGGCCCACAGGAAAAGTCAAGACCAAGGGGCTGAGGTCCAAAGGGAAGGGCTGGTTTAATACCAGGATGTAAGGTGAATCCAGGTACCAGGTCAGCAGAGGCTGGCCCAAGGCAGGAGTGGGCATCAAGGGGCTCTGACAAGCTGCCCGGCACTTCTATGATTAGCTCACTGTGTGACCCTAGACAAGAACCCCGCCCTTGCCAGGCACTGGTTCACTCTGCAGCTGAGAAAGGCTATGAAGGAACTGACAGCTGGAGGCTATCTGCTAACTACTCTCCCTGCATCTGGGCAGCAGGTCCCGCTAGTGTATCTTCATGTTTGTGACACCTTGGTCAAGGAACCACCTGCTCACCTGTACATGGCAGTCCTGTTGGAAGAGAAATTTTAGAGGATCAAACCTGTGCCTTGTCCACATGCTTAAAAAGATTAGGTAGAGAAAAGAAAATTAAATGAGAAATCGTTGTAGTGTACCAATGGAGTCCCCTGTCAGGAGAGTCAGATCCTCTGAGCACACTGGTTCCTGATTTTTTGGCCTGGCAGTTTTGAAATGTCCGGCTTGTCATATCTCACCACTTCCTTCTCCTCCTTCTGTGCTTGCTCCTGGGTCTGGTAATATGCTTTCTGCTGGGAGAGGGTGTCAGATTATTCTTCAGTTAAACATTATCTCTCTCCTTTTCCCATTTCTGTGTGAACTGACCCCGAGGCCTTGATGTCAGGAAGAAAGCAGGCAATCCTAGAAAGAGACATGACCTGAGCCTTGAGTCTTCGAGGGAAAGGAGGAGATAGGAGGACCCTCTGGCTCCAAGGCCTTCAATAGCCCTTTAATGTCCTTAGCTTGAAGTCTCAAATCTTCAGCCTGGCATGTAATGCCTTTATGGCTGGCCCTGCCTCCTCCCAGGCTGCCACGGAATGGGGACTCAGTGAGTGTCACAATGGAAATGTTTGTTGTTATTAATAGTGATGATAATAATAATAATAATAATAATAATAATAATAAAAGAACTCATGCTTCTCTAGGCTCCACCAAACAACAGGCACTCCTAGGGTTCAGTAGAAGCAATGGCCTAAAACTTCTTGGCTCTCCTGCTCATGCAAAACCTGGACTCTCTCCTCAAAGTCTACTCCAACCATTTCTGGGAGACAAGGGATAAAGAACATTTAGTTAAGAGCAAAAGCTTTGGACTCACCATTGAAAGGAACCAGGGATCCTTGGAGAAAGGTTGACTGCAGAGCTTGGGGCAGGTAACGTACCAGATGAGCCTGGAATATCTTGTGCAAGAAGTTAAGAAAGTGCTCAAAAAGCAACAGAGCCATATCTGAAGGAAACAGAAACCACCCTACAGGGGCTCCCACTGGCCAAGTCTGCAACAGTTTGAGCATCAAAATAAACAATAGTAACAGATTATAACCCATTGGATGAAATAGAAGTTACTGAGTCCTCATTATTATAAGTAAATGAATAAATAAATGAGGTAAAGGGGGGCTCTCTCCTTTTAGTAGGATACCAACAGACACATTTGCAATGACGGAGTTAGAAAATCATCATTGGAAGCCAAAACAAATGGGTGAGGTTGGGATGAGGAACAGGATACACATATTTACATAGTCTCAAAGAATTTTCCTGTGAGCTATTGATTAATCACAAAAGGGAAAAGAGCAACTTTATGGTGAAGAAAACTGGTGGACACCACCTCAGTCAAGTGACCAAAGCTAACATCCCCTTGATGGGACAAGTTGACATCACATGCCTCCTGATGTGATGCACCCAGAAGGACACAGAATCATTTATCTGGAATTACTGCCAAAAATGCATGATCTGAGTCTCATCATGAGGAAGGGACTAGACACAAATCCAAATAGAAAGACATTCTATAGAATCACTGGCAGGAACTGTCATAGATTGAAGGAGACCAGGAGAAAAAAACATACATTACAGTTCGTGAGTTCAAGGCCTGCTCCAGGCTCTGCACTCTCAGCACAGATCCTCTGTCTCCCTCTCACTGCTCTTCCCCTACTCTCTCTCTCTCAAAAATAAATGAACATTTAGAAATAAAAATTGTCCTGTGGTTATGTAAGAGAATGTTTTTGTTTTTAGGAAATATACACTGAAGAAATTAGGGGTGAAGGGATACCATGTCTCTATGGTATAAGAATTTAGGGGTGAAGGGACACCATGCTAACATAATATAAGAAATAAGCAAAAAAAAAAAAAGAAATTAATAAGCATATATAAAAATAGAGAAAGAAACAATAGTAAAGCACTTGGGGTAAAACTTAATCTGGTAAACTGGGTAAAGGAGACGAGTTCCTTGTACACTTTTCTCTAAATTTAAAGTTATACAAGAATAAAAATGTACATGTATTTTACAAAATGAGAAAACATGCTTCCTACAGATAACCCAGAGGAGGGTGCTGCTGAGGGCCAGGCTTGGGAAGGAACTAGGCAGATGGGTACCTGCACCCCAAGAGTAGGGAGTCTCATGGTCCAATGAGAGTCTGTTGTCGAGTTCCCCATGCTGCTCAAGCTACCAGTCACTCCTCAGCTTGGTTCTGCTGTTTAAGTCCTGAGAGTGAGGCTTCTCCCACCAAGCCTGAGGGCACAGGGCTGTGGGCAGCAACAATGCCAGGTCTAAGGGTGCATCACCACTGTGGGTTGGAAGCCTGCTGTGCATGGGCTCAGGGCCAGGCACCTTTTCATGTTCTCAGACTCTGGGCTAGGCACATTAGAAACTCCTTATTTAAGCTTTAAAGCAATCCTGTTAAATACATAGGATAATTCCCTGCTTTTCAGATGAAGAAACCGAGTCTTGGCAAGGTGAGGTTGGAACAAGTTGCAAACACTGCTGTTCTGACTCCAAGTCTAGGGCTCTCGGCCCCCTCCCTGGATGTGCCAGAGACTTTCCTGCCTCCACACCTTGGCACGTGCCATTCCCTTTGCCTGCATCCATGGTCCCCTCCTCCTATGTGAACTTCATGAATTTCCTGCCGGCCAAAGTGAGGTCAAGGTCTCCTGCCCCTGAATCCCAGGTTCTCGGTGATACATAAAACACCAACAAGGCCAGAATCAAGCTTGGCTTTACTGTGAACAAGTCATTTTCTGACTAAATTAAAACCAACCCAATTGAGGAGACGATGCTGAGAAGCTGTTTTAAAGCTCCTAATTTGAGACAGCTGCACAATAGAAAACACAAACAGGCTGGAAAGGATGAGGGCGGGGCAAGGGGTGGAGTGGGTGGGAGGTGGTTACATCCTGCCTTCCCTGTTAGAGTCAGGTCAGTCTTCTTTCCGGCTGGGCCTCAGTCTCCCCATCTGTAAAATGAAGCAGTAAGGCAATAGCAGGAGTTCTGATCCAAGGGTGTATGTCTGACTCACTTATGAAACCTATAAACTTTGCAGATTCCCTGGCCCCCACCCAGTCAGTAGGTCTAAGTTGGAGCCTGGCCTTACACTCTTTTACGAAGTCGCACAGAGCTTCTGGTAGGCACTCCTCCCACTATTTGAGAACCTCCAGATAGTCTTTGCAGGCCTCTGTCCTCTGACCAGTGAGCTGGTGGTGGGGATTCTTGGCCCTCACTGAAGGAGCTCCTTCTCCGTGTCTGCTGGTCCTCTGTTCAGTTACTCTGCAGGCTGCCCACTGGCCACTTTGTACCTCTTTGACATCTTTCAAGGATCCTGAGCAGCACCCCAGCTTCTGAAGATTGACAGTGCATGGAAACTCAGAGTCACACTTTTGTGGCTGCTAATTAGTAAATCTGAAAGCTCCTTGTCATCTCAGAAGAGCTGTCTGAGTGGGAAGAAGACTTACTATTATTTGCAACTGCTTTCCTGGTACAAACTGAAAAACAAACTATATCACATCCTGAGGGCTGAGGGCCACATCCTCAGGAACCATCAAGGTTCTGAGAGAAGGATATCTCCAGGTTCAGACATAAGATCTAGGAGCCCCACCCCCACCCAGCCTGGCCCCAGGTCTCTGTACTTCCTCCTCAGCTGGGGACTTCCTTTCTTTCCCCTCCCGACAGGCTTTTGCCCCAGACCCTGGCCCAGCCTCTCACCTCCAGCCCTACCCTCTAGGAAGGAAAGATCCTGGTTAGGATGGGACTCTGACAATTGTCTGACCTCTCTGAGCCTCAGTTTCTGTATCTGCTGGATTAGGTGAGACCCTTCCTGCCTGATCTCACCAGTGAGTTCCTTCTCCTTAATCAGGCTCCAGATCCCCTCCTATGGGAGGACCTCCCAGCAGAGTCTGTCTCTCACTGCTACACTGCTGTCCTGCCACTCAGCACATTTCCCCACCTGGGTTGCCTCCCCCACCAGACTAGCAGGAGCCATGCCTTGTTTTCATGTCCCCAGAAGGAAGATCAGTAAATGCTGATGGGTGCACTGCAGTGGGGTTTGTCCCATTCCAGGGCAAGCTAGGTGGGGTTGAGAGTGGGAGCCCCAGCCTAGTGGCCCAGCCTCTGGCTGCCCAGAGGTACTCTGCAGGCATCCCAGAACAGTGCATGGCAGTGGGAACATTCCAGTTCAGCCCTTGGGCACCTGACAGCCATGGCCAACATTATGGCAGTGCACTCTGCTCCTCCAGGAAGGAAGGAGACACACGTGTTGCTTGGCCTGCCTAGAGAATGGCAGATGTTATCAAGACAGCGTGTCAGCAATGAAAGGAACAAAATAAATGTCCCTTGGACCACAGGCAATGCCATTTCCAAGTGAAATTTATGGTAAAGGCCCTCTGGTTTCCTGATGTCACCGAGCAGCTTTGAGACCCTCCTTCTTTATAGCCCTTCCCCTCTCCAGGAGGGTCCAAGCTCTTGCTTCAGACTCTTCCTATATGAGATGAGGTTGAAAGGTAGGCTGGGGCTGGATCACACAGGGTCCGTAAGCTATGTGAGAGCAATGACCATTGTTCTTAGGACAATGGGAAGTCATAGCAAGGTGACAAAGGGAAGGTACATGATCAAATTTGGGTCTGAAAATATTCTGCTGTGTGGAGAACAGACAGTTGTGAACAGATTTGGCTTCAGGGATGAGCTACTAGTGCTGTTGTGCAGGGCACTATTGATCAGAAGGACCCTGCACTTGGGGCTTAAAACCCTGCAGTTGCCATTTGAAATTCTTAATAATATTATCTTTTGAATTTGTGTTTTGTAAGTGAAGTCTGAGACAGTGAAGGGTGGGGAGCCCTGGCTCCTATGTGGTCCTGACTCCTGCTACCTCCCCTGCACAGGTTCTCAGCTCCCACCTCCCCAGTCCTTCCTAGCAACCACTGCCACTCTGTGCCCCCAGAAGGGATCTGGGTGCATGTGTGGGGAGGCTCGGGGTTGTCTGGTGGCACCTCAGGATGAGGCATGTCGGTGACAGTCACTGCCCTAGGTGGACAGCACCATGGCACATTCAGCAGGTGACTCAGGGGTGAGTCGTTCTCCCATTCCTGATGCAGGTGAAGAGTGTGTCTTGGCGGGAGTTTGCAATACCTTTTGGAACTGCTATCTACTGAGGAAAGGGAGACGACTGGCTAGACTTCCCTGTCCCCAGCCAGGGAAGACAGTGCCATGGTTGGCTGGACAGGAAGCCCAAAAGCCGACGGGGTTTGCGCAGAAGCACATTAAATAGCAAATAAAGCACCGCAAAAGTGAGAGTGAGAGAACATGGCTAAGGGAGAAACTTTATATTTTAGTACCTTTAATGGCAAGTTTTGTCTATGCCTTTTTAGTAAGAGGCCTTACATTTTCATTTTGCATTGACCCCGCAAATGATATAGCTCATCCTGGTAGAAAGCAGTCAATGAGATAAAGCATGTAAAATACATGCAGGCCTGTAGGTACTGATATTCCCTTAATGGAGGCTAGTATTATTGATCTTGAAGTAGCTTCGGGAGCTGAGCCTTGCCCAGTGGCTGGCTGTGGCAATCGATGTTGTAACCTATTTTGCATTTTATTCTCAATCCTTGGGCCTACTACAACTTGAATTCTTCAAGCAGATGTGTCCAAATGCCATGCAAAACAGGATGGGACGTTGCCTGCGCAGGGGGACTCCCCCTTAAAAGAGGAGCCATAGCCTGGCCTGAGGCATAGCTGCCCAGACCTCAAGGCAAGTTGAGTTTTGAAGCAGCTGGAACAGTGATTAAAAAGCTATGATTTTCAGGACTGGATTCACCTCTTTAGGGGGCTAGTGAATGAGGGAGGCCCGAAAAGAGTTCCCTTTCTGAGGGGCACTCAGATGTCTCTGTCTTGCTTCTCTACCTCCTGGATCGCCCACGGTCCATCTCCCCCATCCCTGCTGCCTTTTCCAGGCCTCATCTCTCTCTCTCTCTCTCTCCTTTAGGGATATAACAACACCCTCTTCTGGTTTCACCCACCCCCCACTCCTACCCCAAGCCACTTCTCATCGGGAAAGATCTTCTAGAATCTGTGGGCTCCCCCAGGCAGAGACCAGGTCTGCCTCCTCTCTGGGCCCCAGTTCTAGCAAGTCCTGGCAGGGGTTGGCGTCCAGCAGTGTTTGTGGACCTGGGTTAGAGAAGGCTGTGGTAGTAACAGCGGTTGGCTCCCAACATCCATGACACCCCAAGGGATCCCCCCACCAGTGGTGAAGTACAAACATGTGGCTCACTTCTGGCCACAAGACATGAGGGGAGGTCTCCTGGGAGGATGGGGATACAGAGGACTTTGAAGAAAATGAGATGCAAGGGGAGGTAGCCTGTTTCTTCCCCTAGATGTGGCTTTGTCTGGAGCTGTAGGCCAGAGCTGCTGCAACCCACAGGGGAAGAAAGCAAATGGAGAACCACAAAGAAACTGAGCTGAAGCCCTAAAGTACCCCACCTGGAGGCCACGCTGCCTCCAGACCCCTCATGTGGGAGATAACACACTTCCTCCATAATAAACCCTTTGGTTTTATGTTTCTTGCAACCAAGACATCCTCAAAGGATGCAAATAACACAGTGAAGACCATGTGCCAGCACTGGACTCTCACCCAATAGCACCACCAGCCCCAACAGCCTCCCGAGGCTCAGTATTTCCAGCTCGGGATTGCGGTGAGAGGGTCTGGAGGCAGAACTGGAAAAAGGAACGCTGAAACCCATTGTTAAGAGAGGGCTGTTGGGGCGCCTGGGTGGCTCAGTCGTTTAAGTGTCCGACTTCAGCTCAGGTCATGATCTGGCAGTTTGTGGGTTTGAGCCCCACGTCGGACTCTGTGCTGACAGCTCAGAGCCTGGAGCCTGCTTCGGGTTCTGTGTCTCCCTCTCTCTCTGCCCTTCTACTTCTCATGCTCTGTCTCTCTCTCTCCTTCTCTCAAAAATAAATAAACATCAAAAAAATTTTTTTAATTAAATTAAATTAAAAGAGAGAGCTGTTGGCAAAAGATACCGCGGAGGTCAAGAGCCTGGGCTTTGGCATCAGACAGACCTGAGTGTGCAGCCCAGCACTCTGTTCACTTGGCTGTGAGGCCTTGGGTGAGTCACATAAACTTTAATCCCTAGTTTGTTCCACTGGGAAGTGGGGGCAATGATAGCATGCACCCCACAGGATGGGGTGAGGACTAGGTGAGACGGTGTGTGTAGAAAGCTTAATGGTGTCCCCAGTACTTGGCAAGTGTTCCGAAGCCCAGTTGGCTGCCCTGGTGGCCCAGCCTCGGAAGCTGTGAAAGGTGGGGCGGTGTGAGGGGAGGAGAAAGACCTCTTTGCAGTGGAGAACTTTAGAGCCTCTTTGGATGCCTCCCATTACTTCCTTCCACAATTGCTCTGGCCCATGACCAGCACAGCAAATCTTTCCGAGGCTGCCCTGGCTAGACCAGAGCAGTCAGGATAGGAATTCTTTATTTTTGGGGTCCTTGAGGTGGACCTTGGGGGGACTTGCCCAGGTAAGGTAGGTCAAGGAAGGCATGCCAGGAGGAAGGCTGGAGAACAGAGGGGAAAAGTGTAGCAGCGAAAAGGGTACCTCTGGGGCGAGGGAAAAGGCCTGTTAGGAACAGAAATTTGTTGAGGGTGATGGGAGGAACCCCTGGAGAGTCAGGGGAAGGAACCTGGCTGTGAAGTTTTCTGCCAATGGTAACCTCCTGTTACCATAGGGTTTCTAGTCTGCCTCCAGAACTAGAGGCATCACCCCAATTGATAGATGGAAAAACAGGCCAGGGAGGCTGAGTCAGTGCTATCAGCTGCCGTTAGGATAAGGTGCAGCCTCGGCATTCAAAGTTCAAGGTGATATTTACACCATTAGCTGTCATCAGCTGCAAGCAACAGAAAACCTGGCTTGGTGCCTTCAATGCTGAAGATGTTTAGTGGTTCAAACTTAAGGGTTCTGGAGGTAGGGGACTCCCAGGGGCAGCCCCACTGCTCTACAATTCTCCCTGAAGTATTCTCTCCTGGGCGGCTATTTCAGAAGTATGGGTGTGCCCCATCTCTAAGTCTGGGCACACAGAACTGGCACTTGGGAGCTTAGCTGTCTTGCACACCAGCTTTCATCTGTCTTATCACCTCAGTCAGTGGTAAAGGAGGCATTGGTGAGGGTGGTGATTTGTAGACAAGGCTGACTCATCCCTTCTTGCCTACCCTGGGCTCAGGCCCCCCTGCTGGCATTTTCTGCTGAGCATTCAGGCCCTGGCTCTTTGGGGCTGTGTTCGGGGCTGCAGCCCAGGGCTCTTTCCAAGGTGGTACCAGACAGTGCCCCCAGCACCTGCCCAGCCAAACTGGAAATCCCAGTAATGTTCTCAACACCGTCTCCTTTCCAAAGTTGGGGGATGGGGTGGTGGTGGCAGATAGGGAAACTGAGACTGAGAGAGTTAGAGAGTCGATTAAGGTCCCTTGACCACTAAAGGGTAGGGGCCAGGCAAAACAAAAATGGGCGCCTCAGCCTGGGTTTTCAGACTCCCACACTATGCCGTCATAATCCTGTCTCTCAGTTCAACCACGTTCTTTAGCCTGAAGACTCCATTTCCTGAGGGAGGTTTCCTGCCCCAGAGAGTGTGTAATCTGGAGACCTGGGGCGGGGGGGGGGGGGCAGTGCTTATGAGACCTCAGGCTGTTTTCCCTTGCTAGTTACCTGGTCACTCCATCTCTGTCTTCCACTCCCCCCCCCCCCCCCCCCCCCCCCCCCCCCCCCCCCGCCCAACAATAGCACACGGCTCTCTGCCCCCAGGCTGCGAGTTCCTTGAGGGCAGGCTGTGGACTGAGGCACTAGGCAGCCAGGGTTTGATGAGTGATAGTGATGTCCTGGACCTGGGTGAGCCCTCCGGTATGGTTTGCTGCTGGGGAGTGGAGATCTAGCATCTCTGCACCTGGCTTGGCCATGGGGCTGGGATGGTGGGCGACAGCACTGCCCCGTCCTCACTCACACCTTCGGTGGGCTTCAGGCTCCGTAAGTTTATGGGCTCTGAGAATGGCCCAGCTAGGGCTTTGGAAGGGGGCAAGTGGAGGCGGGCAGCAGAGTGGCAGGTGTCAGGCGGGGCTGCACCAGGGAGCACCGCGGCTCCACTTCCTGTGGGCGAGGGCCCGGTGCCTGCCCCTGGCGGGGGCGGGGCGGGGGGGGGGGGGAGGTTGCACAAACCTTCCTGCGCAGGCCCCAGGCTGCCTTCCCGCCTGGCCTGTGCACCAGCCTGCCTCTCCTGCTGGCTACTGCCTCCCAGCCGGGGCTGGCATCCCTGCTCTCAGTCCTGCAGCCTGGACTGTGTCTCCATCACCACAGGGTTGGCGAGGGGCCTGCCGGACACCAGGGCCCGCCCTCCCATCCCTGGAAGGGTACTGCTCCTTCCTCATTTTGCTGCTGATTCTAGCCCCAAACAAAACAGGTTGAACCCTTTTCCTCCCTCCGGCAGCTCCTCTCTGGCTTGCGGCTGCCTTCTGAGCCGCTGCAGACGGTGCCGGCCAGAGAGGGGGGGCCTGGGCCAGCCCTGTCGGGACTGGGACGGTGCGCCTGGCTCCTGGCCCTCGTTCAGCCCTGTCTGTGGCAGGAGAGCAAGCTTTGCCGTGGCAGTTGCCTGAAGATGATGCCCCAGCTTCAGTTCAGAGATGCCTTTTGGGTGAGTGAAGACAGCTGGGACATTGAACAAGTGGAATGGGCTCTGGGGAGGCTGGCTCCACTGAAATTTCCCCCACGGCAGCCGGTGGGGGTGTGGCTCCAGGAAGGAGGTTTGCTCATAAATATAGCGGTTGATGTTTTGGTCTTAATTATTGTGGAGGTGACCCGGGCTTCTGTCCCTTCTGAGTTGGAAGATGAAGGGGGTCCTTGGCCTGGGGTGCTGATTTCTCTGCAAACTTCTCCACAGTGAGGTGGGGGAGGGATATCCTCTATACACCCAGGCCTGATTTCTCTGAAAGACCCTCTCCCCACTGCAGGATCTTTTTAGGAGAATCTAGGGGTGCCTGGGTGGCTCAGTCGGTTAAGCGTATGACTTCGGCTCAGGTCATGATCTTGGGGATCATGAGTTTGAACCCCGCATCAGGCTCTGAGCTGACAGTGCAGAATCTGCTTGGGATTCTCTCCCTCTCTCTCTCTCTCTCTCTCTCTCCCTCCCTCTTTCTCTGCCCCTCCCCTACTTATGCTCTCTTTCTCAAAATAAATACATAAACTTTTAAAAATTAAAAAAAAATTGTTTTAATGTTTATTTTTGAGAGAGAAAGAGAGAGAGACAGAGCACAAGCAGGGGAGGGGAAGAGAGAGGGAGACACAGAATCCAAAGCGGGCTCCAGGCTCTGAGCTGTCAGCACAGAGCCTGACGTAGGGCTCAAACTCACGAACTGCGATATCATGACCTGAGCCAAAGTTGGACACTTAACTGACTGAGCCACCTAGGTACCCCTAAAAATATTTTTTAAAAAAGGAGAATCTAATATATGGATAGGGGCTTGAGGAGGCCATGTGAGGTGAAGGAGGGAGGGGGGGTCATGGGTTTGGGGACCAGACAAACTTGAATTGGGATCTTGGCCCTGCTACTTAGAGACTGGGCAAGCTATCTTATTTCTCTGAGCCTCATTTTCTCCAGCTATACAGTCCAGATAAATATTAATAAGCATCTCAACTGAATGGGAGGATTTAAAAAGGTGATCTAATGTAATCAAATGACAGTTCTTTTTTCCTGATATAACCTCTCTTCTTTGCAGACTTTAGGGGTCCTTTAAGGAGGCAGCAGGGCTGGGCAATTCCTTGCTAACTTTCTTAAATTCAGTGCAAGCATACTTCAAATCCTTTCCCCCATGAAATGATGGCACGCAATAGGCTTGTGGAGGTGAAATGGCTTGGCATGGGCCACACAGCCTGCAAGCCCACTTTGGACCCCAGATCCCCTCAGCTTTTTAGCAGCCCTGCCTCTACCTTTCCTCTGCTTCTCAAGCTCTGGCTGTCCCCGGCAGCTCATGGGAAAAAGCGGAGACCTCTTTGGTTAGAGCTGGGGAATGAGGCTGTCCTGAGGGTGCCTCCCTTCAACCACACAGAGGACTCCCTGGTCCTTCACTCAGCCGTCTCAGCCTTAGACAATATCCTGGCCCTCCCTGGGCCCTTTCCTGGGGCCTGTGGCTAGGAGGATGACAGTTAACAAGCCAGGCCTTCCTTCCATTCCGGGCCGTGCTCTGCTTGGGGCTTGTGGCCAACATATGAGTGGCCTGCTTCTCACCTGCCCTGACCACACAGTGGGCAGAGGGCCACCTGGGGAGGGTACCCGTTCCTCTCTGGGTCTCTGTTTCCCCATCTCTACAAAGAAGAGGTGGGCTCAGTCCAGAGAAAACAATGGAGGCAGACCTGGCTCAGCCCAGCCCAAGTACCAGGCTGGCAACTGGGTCCTCTCGAAGGGGTGTTGGCTGCAGTAAGGGGTGGGGCAGTGAGTCATCACCTCTGCTGTGACTTAGAGTGAAAAGTGGGGGAAAGAGGTAGGGCCTGGAAATCCAGGGTCCTCTGTAGCCCAGGGCAGACCAGGAGACCCTGATTGTTTCACCTCTAGGACATCTGTCCCACCCCAGGGCCCCTGGCCCCACCTTCCTGAGGGCAGAGCTCTGGCAAGGAGCAGCCCCCATGGCAGGATCTGGGCAGTGGGGGATGGCATAGGAGTGGGTAAGGTGTGGCAGGGACAGCAGCAGCAGCAGCAATAAAGGAGCCCACCTGTGGTGGCTTTCTAAGGGACATCCAGCCATGCTTTGTGCCTGCCCCACCTCTGAGGCATCGCAGGCTTCAAGACCTCCAGTGCCTCCTCTCCTCCCCTGCTGGCTCCCTGGACTGGAGTGAGGGTATAGCCTAGACAAGGCCAGAGCAGAGAGGGGGAGAGAAGTGCCCAGTGGGAGCCTCTCACCCTGAGCTTGGCAAACGCACCAGGAGGTCATGGTCATCATCACTGACCCCAGGGCTCTGAATTCTAACCCCTCTCCCTGATGCTCAGCTCAGCCCATGAGGACAAATGACACTTACTTGTACTAAGGAAGTGCCAGGCACTGTTCTCAGGACTGTTGATCTATTCATCTACTTAAACTGATGAAGTAGATGTTATTGTTATCTCTATTATTCAGAGGAGGAAGTTGAGGCACAGAGCTTAAATAGCTTGCCCAAGGTCACACAGTGGGGATTAAACCCTGACAGGCTAGCTCCAGTGTCTGGGCTCTCACCCAAGGTGCTTCAACACCCTCTATCAACACAGTAGATCACTGGATCTTTGGGCCACATCAGCAAAATGGAGGGAAAATGTCTGTTTTTCCTACCTCCCAGAGAAGTAAGAAGATCAGACGAGGTTTATAGAAATATTTTGAAGCTCAGTTTACAGACAAATCTATAAAACAAAAGACAGTGATCTTACTGCTGTAGAAATACTAGGGACAGAGCCCAACCTGCCCCTCCCCCAACATTCCCCCTACCCCAGCCCAGGGCAAGCCATTCCATAGCTTGGCAGTTCAAAATGAGTAGTCTTAAATAGTGGAAGGAAGCCCATGAACTAGAAGGATCATGTCTAACACCATAGCACTGCAGTTATTTGGCAGTCTCAACCATCCAGAACACAGGTGGTATGTAGCCCCATTCCTGGCACTAGCTCAGAGTAAGAGAGAAACACAAGCGGTTTCTGAGGAGCTAAGAGCTTATATTAAAGCTCATATACTTTAATCATATGAGATGCCCCATAATTTTTAGTTAGGGCTTAAGAACTCTAATTTTACCCATAATTTTAACAAGCTTTTAATTAAAAAAATTTTTTTAATGTTTATTTATTTTTGAGAGAGAAGGAGAGACAGAGCACAAGCAGAGAAGGGGGAGAGAGAGGGGGACACAGAACCCAAAGCAGGCTCCAGGCTCTGAGCTGTCAGCACAGAGCCCGACACGGGGCTCAAACTCACAAACTGCGAGATCATGACCTGAGCCGAAGTCGGAGGCTTAACCAACTGAGCCACCCAGGGGCCCCAAGCTTTTAATTTATAGATGTATCAGTTAGAGGGGGTCTACATGGAACATGATATACATTGATGAGTGATATGAACTGTTAAAGACAGTTTGACAGATAGCTGATAGCTGATAGCAAGGTGGGAGACCAAAAAATTATAAAAAGCCGACATAATGGCTCAGAAGTGATGGGAACATTCAGTGTGGGAGCAGGCCAGTTCTGTTCCTCAACAGGCCTGTATTTCTAATTTATCGATGTAGCTACCCAGTATTTATTTATAGCCTGCTATTTTCTGTGGCAAAACATTCAGATGCAGGCCACTATGGAGAGAGGCAGGGGTGGACTAGCCACGGGGGGAAGGAAGGGATAATTTAATTTCTGTTACACATACAAATGATAAAAAGCATCGCAGCTTTGCAGGAAGTTAGTGGCTGGGCCTCAGAGTGGGGCTTGTCAGTGAGACGAAGTTGAGGGTAAGAATATCAGGTGCCTGAGCTGAGAAGGGTTTAGATCTCATATAACCTGCCCAGCAGTGAGTCAGACGGGCACAGAAGCCCAAAAAAGGCAAGGTCCTGGCCCTCACCTCCCAGTGTCTCCTTGCCAATGTCTCGGCTCCCAGCAGGCAGCTAAACTCTATTGCAGAAAACATCTGTCTAAATTCTCAACACAGGGCTGGCAAGCGAGGGACAGTGTTCAGTCTATGTTTGTAGAATGAACGCATGAACATGGTTCCACTGCCTTCCTGAACCCATTTTCTCCTTCATTTCTCTTGAGTTCTATTCTACAAATATTTGTTGAACAGTATTCTCTGCTAGGTGGTCTAAGCTGGATCCCTACCTACCCTCACCCCCACATCCAATCAGGTGAGCGAGACTGTTTGGCCTTCAAGGAAGTTACTGTCCAACACTGAACACTGAGGTTCCCTAATAACTGGGCCAGGCACGGGGTGCCCTGCTCTGAGCTGTGTCTTCCCATCCCACCCTCTGACTCCCTCCCAGGCTTTGCGAAGAAGCCACTGAGTATTGTTTTAAGAAGGAAAATCTAGTTTTGAACCAGGTTTTATTGAGATCCACATCCTATCCCTTTTGGTGTTGTTAAAAGGAAACGTAAGGGCTTGAGGAGGATGGGCCACATATATTACAGCGACATCTCACCCCTAAGGGGTAAGATGGACCACCAAAGGGGACAGAGGGAGCAAGCCTGAACTTTTCCCTCTGACTTGTAGTCACATCTCTCCCCTTTGAGGCTAGGCCCTAGCATCATCTGGAAACCTCTGTGTCATCCTGGGAGGGGCTGAGCTCCCCAACAGACAGAGGACAGAGGAAGGCACCACTTTCCGGGTGGGGGAATGACTCACCAGGGATACACAGGGGCTGAGGATGGGCCCATCCCTCCCCTCTTGTGTCGGCTCAGCTGCTGTTGCCTCTTCCCCTTCCCAGTTCTGAGACTCTGAGGTTCCCCATTTAGGATAGAGGCCCCACTTTGGCCTGTCCCCCACCCCAGGACCTGCCAACCACTGTCTTGGGGCCTCACAGAAAATCAGGAGAGGCTGATGCTCATTGGATACCTACTCTGTTCTGAGCCCTTAAAGCTATGTATATACCTTCTAAAGAAATAAAATCAATAAATATAAGATCCTAAGAAGAAAGTAGGAAAATAGAGAAAGCCAGGAGAAAAGCACCCTTAGTCTCATCACACAAAGACAGCTGGTAATATTTTGCTCTGCTTCCCTAACATTATTTGACATAGGTGCAAGCACATTGTGTACACAATTTTGTATTCTCCTGTACCTTTTTTCCTTGCATTTTAATTTTTGTAATGTTTATTTATTTATTTTTGAGAGACAGAGAGAGAGAGAGAGAGAGAGAGAGAGAGAGACTCCCAAGCCGGTTTCACACTTTCAGCGCTGAACTGGGTGTGGGGTTCAATCCCATGAACGGCAAGATCATGACCTGAGCTGAAATCAAGAGTCAGACGCTCAACCAACTGAGCGGTCCAGGCACCCCTTTTCACTTTAAACTTTGTTTTTAATTGTGGTAAAGTATACTTAACATGAAACTTATCATTTTAACATTTAAGTGTACAGTTCAGTAGGGTTAAGTATACTCACATTGTTGTGGACGCTCCTGCCTCTTTTCATCATAATTCCATTTTGAACATGTGTGGGTGTGGGTGTGATTTCCTCGTTTCAAAACACCATTGTTAATGGCTACACAGTCCAGCTTGTGGATTTGGTAGATGCATGATTCATTTATTCAATCCCTATTGTTGGACATGTAGGTTGCTGCTGCCTATTATTCATTATTCTAGACAGTGATGCATTGGGTAGATCTTTGTGTATCAAAATTTTTCACTTGAGGATTATTTTCTTGGGTGGATTCCCGGGAGAAGAGACATTCCTGAGTGAGAGAGTGGGGCCCCGTCTCTAGCTGGGCAGGAGCCTTTTTATGCAGGAAGGAGGGACCGGAGTGGCCTGGAAGGGGCTGGGAGGGCCAGGCCTGGAGGGGCTCTGCCACGAACTGAAGCCTGCTCAGACTTTGTTCAAGAATTTGCAGCAGGGCAGGCCCCTATGGCCTTGAAGGCCAAGGAGGCCAGTGGCTGGGGAATGGGTCCTCCCAAGCATCAGGGGCTTGTAGACAGTGCAGGAGGTAGGAGAGGGAGGCCCTAGCTGTCCTGCCTTTGCTGCTACCAAATGCCTTCCCAGTGTGCCCTTGGCCATGGCCGTCTGAAGGAGTGAGGACAGACTCTCTCTGTCAGTGTCCTCCTATCTCCTGAATGGAGGCATGGGTGGGCCTACTCCATGGCCACATGTCCAGGGCAGAGCAGGGACTCCCTCCCAGGTCTATTGGACACCATCATATTCTGCCTCTGAATTCAAGGAGATTGACTAGTTTCTTCTTGGTTCAGTTATAACTCTTATAGGATACATGAGTGGCCCTCTATATGTTGACGTTGATTTCGCTCATTTTGGAAGTAGGGTTATTTTTCTCTCCATTTCCCCTCTAATTTTCTGTAAGTGAACACAGATTATGTATGTCATTAAAAGGAAAATACTTGAAAACAAAACTAAGCAATTGCTGTTTTCAAGCCTGAGATTTTAAGTGAAATTTGTGGTTTGATAGCATTACCTCTTGCACATACTCTGTGTGCACTTTGTGGTACATTGTCCCCCTGGGGCCCAAGAACTTGGTTCATCTGTGCCTATTTCCCAGGACATGGCCAGCGTTTGATGGTGTGAGGAGGAGGCAGAGTTCTCTGGTTATGCTTGCTGTGCATTTGTGAGGCTGGCAGATGGTCACCTGGAGGATCTACTGGCCACAGCAGCCTTGATCACCCTCAATTTTATTCTTGGTGGAAAACAAGGTCTGCTTCTCAATGACCTCCTGCACTCCAGTTCCTGGGACTTGTGTACTACACACCACGGGGGTAGCCCCCCGGAATGGAGCGGGAGGGCCTTGCTTGGGCTATGGAGGGCAGGCAAGGATTTGGGAGAAGGCAGGCTGGCAGATGGCAGCCCAGGGGAAGGAATGGCACGGACGAAGGTGTGGAAGTGGGGAGTGGGCACAATGGGTTTGGAAGGCAGTTTTCTGGCCCATAGGCTCATGCAGGGTGACTGGTAGGAAAGTGACTGGAGATTGTGAAAGGTCCTGACCGGCCTTAAGGGGTGACAGAGACACTTTCTTCTGCCTCCCTGCACCCTCTCCTCTGCAGCGGATGTTTCCTATCATGCAAAGGAGCTGCAGGCTGTGGGCGGGATGCCCTCCCTCCTCACCCAGAGTCTAGCTGATGCCGCAAACCACACAATGAAGGGAACTTGGTGTGGAAACTGAAACTGCCTGGACTTCCAGCAAGAGAGAGTAGCACCCTGTGCCCTGGGGGCTTGCCCATGCTGGGGCTCTTCCCTGGACTCACTCCAGCAGCTCCTCCCTCCAGGCCTTCTTTAATGCCTCTCCTAGCCTCCACCTTCACTTGCTGGGCCGGGGAGAATCATTTCCCTTCTCTGAACTTCAGATTCCTCATGTGGGATGTCAGAGTGATGCTCATCTAAGACAGAGGCTTTAAAGATGAGGAGGCTAAGGGCAGCACTAAGGGGACCACCTTCTGCTGCTCACCATGGGGAGTAAGCAGACCAGAAACAGGTTCTAAGGGACCCACACTTAGGATTGCATGTGCACTACAGGGTGAGCCACTTATGTGCATCCTCCTACTCCCAGAATGCCTCCCCAACTCTGTTCACCATTACACATTAAATTCTGCCATCAGAGAGTCATTCCCATGGCTTCAAATGACAAGATGCATTTCCTTCCAACAATAGCTCTGTGAACTTGGTATTCTTATGCCTGTTTTGCAGGCAGAAATCTCAGAGGGGATGTGGGACTGGGGATACCACCGAGGTGGACTTTGGGGTTGCTGGTCTAGACCTGGCTGCTACCTTCTCAGGCTTAGGTCAGAGAGCCCTTGGGGGTTACTGGGAGGTGCGGTGGTTCGCTAAGACCTGGCACTCTGAGCAGTGGGTGAGGAGAACGTGGGGGAATGACAGCCCCTTCCGCTGGTGTTGACAGCACCCACTATTGGGCAACAGGAAGTGCCTGCTGGAGCTCCAGAGACCACAGCTAAGGCAGGGATGGGGTGGCCAGATGGGACTCAGGGTTTCCCAGCAGTGGACATGGGAAAACAGAAGCTGAGCCATACTGGGAAGGAAAGAGGGGATGATGGGCTGAGGCAGGAGAGTGCTTGACATATTCAAGGGACAAGGAGACCTGTGTGACTGAGGCCAAGTGACCGAGGTGGGTAGTACTTGGAGATAATATCGAAAATGTGACAGGGAGCCAAACCTTGTAGGACTGTCGTTCTCAAACATCCCAATGCCCAGGCCACACCCAAGGCCAATTACATAAGAATTTCAGGGTGGGAGGCTGGGCATCAGTATTTTCCTAAGTTCTTGAGTGTTTCCAAAGTGCAGCCAGGGTTGAGAACCGTTGGCGTGGATAATTGTGATGCTGGATGCATTGCCATTGCTGATAACCAGCATACAGCTGGCTTTTACCACTTAGGTGACCTCATTTGACTCACTTGTGAATGAATAGAGGGTAGAGGTTTGTTTCGTTTTGCTTTTTAACCTTATAATCTACGATTATGTTTTTTTATTGTGGTAAATATACATTAACATAAAACTTAACACTTTAACCATTTAAAGTTTTTTTTTAATGTTTATTTATTTTTGAGAGAGAGAGAGAGAGACAGAGCATGAGTGGGGGAGGGGCAGAGAGAGAGGGAGACACAGAATCCAAAGCAGGCTCCAGGCTCCGAGCTGTCAGCACAGATCCCCACACGGGGCTGGAACTCACAGACCGTGAGATCATGACCTGAGCTGAAGTCGGATGCTTCACCAACTGAGCCACCCAGGCGCCCCAACACTTTAACCATTTTTATTTAAATTTTTTTTTTCAACGTTTATTTATTTTTGGGACAGAGAGAGACAGAGCATGAACGGGGGAGGGGCAGAGAGAGAGGGAGACACAGAATCGGAAACAGGCTCCAGGCTCTGAGCCATCAGCCCAGAGCCTGACGCGGGGCTCGAGCTCACGGACCGCGAGATCGTGACCTGGCTGAAGTCGGACGCTTAACCGACTGCGCCACCCAGGCGCCCCTCTTTAACCATTTTTAAATGTGCAATGCAGCAGCATTAATACATTTATAATGTTGCACGACCATTACTACTACCTATTTCCAGAACTTTTCATCATCCCAAGCAGAGACTCTGGACTCATTAAACAATAACTCTTCATCTCCCTTCCCTCGTCTCTTACTTCTATTCTACTTTCTTTCTATGAATTTGCCTATCCTAGGAACCTCATATAAGTAGAATCATACAATATTTGACCTTTTGTGTCTGGCTTATTTCACTTAGCATGTCTTTAAGGTTTATCTGTGTTTCAACAGAAATCAGAATTTCATTTCTTGGGGTGCCTGGGTGGCTCAGTCAGTGAAGCGTCCGAGTCTTGATTTTGGCTCAGGTTGCGATCTCACGGTTCCTGTGATCAAGCCCTGTGTCCTCAGCTCTGTGTGGACAGCTCTCAACTCTCTCTCTGCCCCTCCTCTGCTCATCCTCTCTCTCTTTCGTTAGTGTTTTCTGAGTTGTAAGAATTCTTTATATATTCTGGATATTAATCCCTTATCATATATATAATTTGCAAATATTTTCTCTCAATCTGGGCATTATCATCTTTTTACTCTCTTGATGTTGTCTTTTGATGCATAAGTTTTTCATTTTCATGAAATCTAATTTATCTGTTTTTTCTTTTGTTATCTGTGGTTTTGGTGTCAAATCCAAGATTTCATTGCTAAGTCCAGTGTTTTGAGGCTTTTCTCCTATGTTTTCTCTTCAGGGTTTTACAGTTTTAGCTCTTACATTTAGGCCATGGATAAATTTAGAGTTAATTTTTGTATATAGTGTAAAGACTGGGTCCAACTTCATTCTTTTGCATGTGGATATCACTTTCCCCAGCACCATTTGTTGAAAAGACTCCTTTCCGCATTGAATGACCTTGATATCTTTGTGGAAAATCATATATGTGCTTATTTCTGGGCTTTCTATTCTATTCCATTGGTCTATATGCCTATCCTTATGACAGTACCATACGATTTAAATTACTGTACAAGGTGCCATCTTTGTCTCTTACACTGCCTTTAGAAGATAATGCCCTGCTTTGATTCTACCACATTTACAGGGTGGCCCTGGTGAGTCCCTCCACTCTCTGAGCCTGACTCTTTGTCTGTATTAAATTGATTTTTGTGGCAACATGCTTGTTAATGGCCTTGCAAAGGCAAGGAGCTTCACGTGCAGACCCCCTGCAGGTGCAGGAGCCCAGCTAGCACCCAGAACCCAGGGTCAGCTCTGAGATCCAGAACCTGACAAGGCTGGCAGAGGAGGCCACAGGGCCTTCTTCAGAGGCTGCAGTGGTCTGTCCCTGCCTTCAGGAAAAGGCGTAGGGATGGGAACGGGGCTCCTCTGCAGCTCCAGGGCAAGTCTCAAGCCCAAAGGGGGAGCAGTTCACGGCCACAAAGAAAGACACCGCACATCAGCCCTGTGAGGGCACAAAGTGCAAGTGTTCATCCCACTTTACAAATAAAAACAATTGAGTCTGAGAGATTAGAGGCAACCAGTCCAAATAAGTATCACAGCTAAGATTCACACCTAGCTTTCCTTTTTTATTTCCTTTCTTTGACTTCATATGTATTCATCACCATGGCCACCATTTTCCAGGAGCTCATTAAGTGTCAGGGTGCCCATTGCTGGGCTTCTCCATGTATTATTTCATTTAGTCCTAGAGCCCAGAGGTGGGCAATATGTTCACATTCATTTTACACAGGAGGGGCTCTGTGCTCAGGATGTTAAGTGACTTGCCCAAGGTCACACTGCCTGTTTCATGGAACTGGCCAGGACTAGAACCCAATGCCTGAGCTCTGCCCACATCCCACTGCCTGGGCTTCTTCCTGGGGTGGTGTTCTGTAGGGTATCCCCTGGCAGGTGTAGGTGTGTAGGAGGGGTGAAACTAGGGGAACGGGATGTGCAGGGTAAGTAGGTGGACCATCAGTGCTGGCCTCTAGTCTCTGGCTGGTCACCCACAAACTATGTGGCGAGGAGCCCTGTGTGGCTGGCTATGGACAGGGACTGGACGGTGCCTCTCCTTGCTGAAGGGGTCAGTCTCCTCCAGGGCTCAATGTCTGGGGTGGCTCAGTTCTCTCCTCTTCTCCATTAACCATCCTCTGCATCCCACTGCTTCCCTCACCCTCGGCCACTGGCATCTGCTTTCTACTCCACCCAGTGCTAGATCTAGGGAGTCCCCACTGCCACACCAGCTTGGTGGGGCCAGTGCAGAGGGACTGTGTGACCTGAGCAATCATCCACTTGCTGAGCCTCAGGTGCTCATCTGTAACAGGGGGCGATAAGAATAGCACAGGCTTGACATTCCAGGGGGTGCTGAGGATTAGAGGTGATAATGGATTTAGAGCACTGACCTCTACCTGTCTGCATCCCACCCAGCTCCCATCCCCTGAACTCAGAACCTGGCGAAGCTTCCCTTTACCTCCTGGGAAGGTCCCACACCTGCTCATGAGTCTCTCCTCCAGCTGGCCTTAGGCTACCTCTTCAGATACCTGCTCCAGCCTCACTCAGATCTCACCGTGACCACTTAGAGCTCTGTGCGTTAGACTTCCAGTCTTCTAAACCTCAGGGGCCCATTCCCACCCGGAAGGCTTCTGCCTGGACTTGTGTTCACTCCCTGTCCCTTCCCTTTTCTAATCTTTCTACACGTTTTGGTTTCATAAAGCAGTAGGAAGAAGTGGGGGTCGAGCTACTCCTTTAAGACTTGAGAATGCATAAGGGAAGTGGGCAGGACTTCACAGACTGGGGGAGGGGAGTGTGGTAGCCAAGACCTTTCCTTCCTGATAATCTGAGGAGGCTTATTTAAAAGAACAAAGCTTTCGAACCAGACAGACTTTGGTTGAAAGCCAGGCCCGCCCACACAATTGCTGATTGGGCCTGGACAAGTTACATAACCTCTCTCATTCTTGCTTTCCTCAAACAACAGCACCCTGGGGTCAGTATTACTAAGATAAGTGTTTCCCTATGCCCCCCCCCACCCCCCACCGTCTCCCCACCCTCACACATGGTAGGTCCTCTTCTGGTGCTAGTGTTGCCCCCCATACCTGGTTATGTGGGATCCCTGAGAAGCTCTGAAAGTTCACAGGGCTCTGACAGGGCCCCTGGAAGGCTCAGGGTGACTGCTGGCCATAGGCTGAGGGGCCCAGACATCTCAGGGCCCCTGCCAACCAGGCGGCTCTACTGCTTGGCTGCTTGGGTGAAGGCCCCTGAAGGCCCCGGGGAGGCAAGTCAGACTGGGCTCAGTGGACAAGTGGAGTCCTCTGGAAACTCATTTCTTTTTTTTAAATTTATTTATTTAAGTTTATTTATTTTGAAAGGGAGAGAAAGAATCCCAAGCAGGCTCTGCACTGTTAACGCAGAGCCCAATGTGGGGCTTGAACCCATAAACCGTGAGATCGTGATCTAAACCAAGGTCTAGAGATGCTTAATCAGCTGAGCCACCCATATGCCTCTGGAAACTCATGTCTAATCTCAAGCTCCTGTCAGCCTAGCTGACCCCAGTGTAGCTCATCTAACCACATTCAACGTGCTTTTGTTCTTTTAAAAATAAAAGTCCACCTTTACCTTCTTGAATCTCTCCCTCTGACACCTACCCTGGGCCATCTTAGAAAAACTATAAATCACCCCACATTTATCTGCTTATGCATGGACCCCTCAATCCTTGGGCCAGGGACACTTAGACCCAGCTGAGACCTCTCTGCAGAATCCCTAACCTGCTTACAGACCCCTGTGACAGGGTGCTCTCCACCTGGTGAAGCAGCATACCCTGTGTAGCCATGTTTGGGATCACTTGGGCTTTTGGGAAGCCCTTGTGCTGATCTGGAGTCAGCCTCCCTCTCTCTATCTCCATGAGTCCTGGCTTGGGCCTCTGGGGACACCAGACACAGACACTCCTTCTGTTCCTGATAGCCCCACAAAGGTCTGCAGGTGACAGTGTTCCTCACCAATTCCCCAAGGGCCTTGGCTTGGGACCCTGTCTTTACCCACCTGCCACCTGCTTTACAACAGGTACGCAATTAGCTTCCTTACTGACGTCTCTGGTCATCCATCCAACCATCCATCCATCCAAGCCATACCTGAGCTTTTGGCCCTTTGCCTTCCTCAATTTGCCAACTAAGAATGGTGGAGATTAGCCCCACCGTGAGGAAGTAGCTGTGGGGCAGTGGAAAGACCCTGGCTACTATTCATTGACTGATCCTCCCTGAGTCTCAGTTTCCTTATCTGTACAATGGGGATGATAATACTGCTTTAAGAAGTAGAGGGGATGGGTCTGTCTGGTTTATATAAAGGTGCTGGGTAATGAATCATTGAAATGCAAGCCAGTGATCTGGTCCTCTCCATGGGGAGCCTCAGGAGCCAGCAGTCTTAAAGCCACAGCCTCTCGAGGGCCTCCCTAAGACATTTATTTAGCCCTTGTCCAATGTATTTGCTGTGCAGATTCTGGGCTCTGGGACCCAGCAAGAGAACAGACCCACTTTCTGCCTTCATGGAGCTGCCTTCTGGAGAGTTCAGTGCTCACGTCAGGTTTCCTGTCTTTGACAGGCTTTGGTTTCTCAGTCCACAGAAGACTGGCAACAGTAAACTGTGGCCGGTAAACTGGCCATGGGAGGCACACTGGCTGCAGAGGTCACTTCAGTGAAAGTAGTGTGCGAGAGGATAGGACAGTGCGGCTGGCACCATGCCGCCCCTGATACCTGCTCAGGCCACTGTCTGGGGCTTCTGGGGTGAGAAGAGTGAGTCTAGTCTCCTGTTCTGTCTCCTCTCCCGCTGATAAAAGGTGGTTTTCCACAAAAGGCAGGGGCAGGGGTGTCTGGGTGGTTCAGTCGGTTAAGCCTCTTTGGCTCAGATCATGATCACATTGTTCGGGGGTTTGAGCCCTGTGTGGTGCTCTGTGATGACAGCTCAGAGCCTGCAGCCTGTTTTGGATTCTGTGTCTCCCTCTGTCTCTGCCCCTCCCCAGCTTACGCTCTGTCTCTCTCTGTCTCTTAAAAATAAGTAAACATTCAAAAAAAAATTTTTTTTTAATGGTTGGAGCACCTGGGTGGCTCAGTTGATTGAGCATGTGTCTTTAGCTCAGGTCATGATATCGTGGTTCCTGAATCTGAGCCCTGCATTGGGCTCTCTGCTGTCAGCCTATCAGGGCAGAACCCCCTTCAGATCTTCTGTACCCCTCTCTCTGCCCCTCCCCCACTCGCACTCTTCCAAAAATAAATATTTCTTTTTATGTAAAAAATTTTTTTTAATGTTTATTTATTATTGAGAGACAGAGCACAAGCAGAGGAGGAGCAGAGAGAGAGGGAGACACAGAACCTGAAGCAGGCTCCAGGCTCCGAGCTGTCAGCAAAGAGCCCGATGCGGGGCTTGAACTCACGAATTGTGAGATCATGACCTGAGCCGAAGTTGGTCGCTTAACCGACTGAGCCACCCAGGTGTCCCAAATATTTCTTTTTTAAAAAAGGATAAAAATAAAGAATGAAGAGCCCATCAACCCAAGAGCATGCCAGACATTAGAAACATTTTCAACAAGAATGGTTAACATTTTGCAAAATGTTTTTTGAGCCCACTAAGGTGCAAGCTGGCAACTTAACTTTTCTTTCTTCCACCTTCTAAAGCCACTGTTAGCTTTCCCTTCCCCATGCCTGGGCATGTGTTAGAGCTTTTCTAGTCCTTTTCTAGTCTCAGTATAAGTCACTCCAGCTCTATCTCATGTCACAAGTTCACTGTCTTGCTCAGTTGAACACTCCACATTGGGAGCCTACGATGGGGAAGAACAGGGTTCGTTTCTTCATTTGCTGTGTTCTACCCATACCCACTGCTGGCTACTTCTGGTGTCTCCGCAGCTGTGGTGAGGTGTGGGCTCAGTGACTCTAAAGGGGTGAAAGGTGGTAGCTGGCAATGGCCCAGCAGGTGGCAGATTTCCGCAGGCCAGCTCTTGCTCTCCTGGGTACTTCGGCTGGTTCCTCGGTGTCCCCATTCCCCCAGCGAGTCTCCCCCTGTTCTGCTGCCTGCACCTGTCCACTTCTGACCCCTCTTAGTTGCACCCAGCAGTCCCCTCCACACAGCCCCTTGCGGTGGCTCCTTCCTCCCTGTCAGCAAGGTCTCATGGGCAGAAAGTCACAAGATGGCTCTTCCCAGCTACCTTCCACAGCCTCTACTTGGTCCCCAGAAAAATATCAGTGCTAATTCCTGGACAGGCCAACCTTCTCACCCTGCTGTCTGTTGGGGGTGGCACCAGGCTGGCAGGCAGGGACAGGGCAGGGCCTGGGGAGCTACAACTTGTGGAGCAGCTGCTGAGCTTGGGGAACTGCAGAGAGGCAAGAGATTGAGAGGGTAAGAGCCAAGATCTTGCCCTGGGAGAGCTGGGTTCAACGTTTATTTATTTTTGGGACAGAGAGAGACAGAGCATGAACGGGGGAGGGGCAGAGAGAGAGGGAGACACAGAATCGGAAACAGGCTCCAGGCTCTGAGCCATCAGCCCAGAGCCTGACGCGGGCTCGAACTCACGGACCGCGAGATCGTGACCTGGCTGAAGTCGGACGCTTAACCGACTGCGCCACCCAGGCGCCCCGGGAGAGCTGGGTTCAAATCCGGGCTGTGTCCTGCAGGCTCTCGGCAAGTTAGGTGAACTCCCTGGGTTCCATTTTCCTCACCTGTAAAATGTGGGTAATAATCCTTAGCCTCATACCCTACTTAGGGCATGCTCTGATCTCTGTTCACCATTCTCACCTTTGCATATTATTTCATTGGCTTCTCAGATCAACCATAAGTGGTGGGAACTGTTGGGCCCATTTTACTGGACCAGAGGTGTGAACTGACAGCTAGCCTGCTGATGTCTGTACAGTCTCTCAGACCAGGCCTGGGCACCTTCCCTGACTGTGTAGGTCTGCCTGATGGGGCTGTGCCCTAGAGGGGAGAGGTTGGTCTCTTGCCACTTTCTTCATGAGGAAACCAAGTCCCACAAAGGGAAATGGCATGCTCAGGCCCTGGTCTCTGTGGCCTAGCCCCTGCAACCACCAAGAGTGCTATGGGTAGGGGCACCTGGGTGGCTTAATCGGTTAAGCCTCTGACTTAGGCTCATGTCATGATCTCACGGTTCGTGAGTTCGAGCCCCGCATTGGGCTCTCTGCTGACAGAGGAGCCAGCTTCAGATCCTTTGCCCCACCTCTCTCTGCCCCTCACCCACTCTCTTTCTCTCTCTCTCAAAAATAAATAAAACATTTAAAAAAGAAAAAGGCGATGTGGGTAGGAAAAGGGTGAAGTCATGGTGGGTACAAAGGCTGTTTTTCTATCCACCCAAGTGGGAGCATGGCAGGGCCCAGCCCAGAGCACAGGCCTGGACAATGGCTGTCACCTAGACCCACCTAGAGAAGGAAGCAGATGGGCTGTCCCCGGGTAGAACAGAGCACCCAGGCCTTCCCCACACTGCCTTGAGGCTGAGGCACAGATATGATTCCACTTGCTCAGAGCTTTCCTGAGCATTCCTTTTAGAGCCTTGGGAGACATCTTTCAGCCCTGATCTGGCTCCTCTGTGGGGAAGGGGAGGCCCAGAGTAACCACACAAATGTGATGGCAAGTCCCCACATCTGGCTTGTGCAGGCCTCCCAAAGGAGGGGACAGTACCTTCTCACCACCTGGCGTCATACCCCGGAGTGGCTTGCTGTAGGTGCCACTTGGTGGGGATGGGGCATGGCTTCTGGCCACTTGCTGGTTCTTAGTGTGCACATCTGCAGAGCCCGCGTGGCCCTTCTCCAGGGAAGAGTTTCTCTGACCTAGCCTGGGCACAGACCTGGTCTCTGTGAATCCATGGTAACTGAATGATAGCCCAAAATACAGCTTTGATTTAAGCTGGAAAGAATTTGAGTAATCATTTTCCAAAGTTATTTTTTAAAACTAGTTTTTGATGTTTCAACATGAAAAACAGTGCTGGACTATCTATTGAATGACTGGTGTAGGTATGTGGGCTTGGGGACAGGCCGACCTAGATTCATATTCCAGATTCTGACCGTTACCATTTGGGTGATCTTGGGTAGTCATCTCCCCCCTTGGGGCATCTTCCTTACCGTCCTAACCACCCTGGGTGTGTGGCGTTTTCAATGGGAAAACCCCTGTGATGTTCACAGTGCCCTGTGTGGCTGGTAGACTTCACCACGATCAAGGCCATGGGTGGGTTTCAGGCAACAGAGGCTGTGAGTAGATGGAAGGAGGTGAATGGCCCTGCCTGGTGGCTTCTGCATTGTGGAAATGTCAGCCGGTACAGGAGGGGGGCTGACATGGAGCCTTTGGTACTCACAGGGTGGAACTGGGTGGGTGCTGGGAAGGAAGGCCAGGGTGGGCCCTGGCAGGGGTGACTGTGTGGCTGGGCCGGGGCCTGTGAACTTGCAGAACTGATTGATTATCTAACTGAATGATTGGTTCATTCGTTTCCTCAATAGCAGCCTGAGCAGGACTCTGCCCAGCTCTGAATAATGAGTCAGAACCCACTCCCTGGAGGAGGTGGTGGAGTAGGGGCTAAGGAGGAGGATGCAGGCTGGGGGAAGGGGAGCAGTGCTGAGAAGGAGCAGCCCTGGGGGAACCAAGCACTTCCTCGGAACAATCTAGTCACTTGCGACAGTGGCTCACTTGGCCACAGCCACTGCTAGCACCACTGTGGCTCTGAGCAAAGGCTAGACGAGATTCTTGAGCCTACAGCGCTCTGGGGACTTGAGCTCCTGGGGACCCAGCCTGAAGGGCCTTGCTACCTTCTGCATCCTACGGAATGGCCAGTGTAGGTTTGGTTTTGCTTCTTTCCACTCTGGGAGTCTCAGTAAGGACGGAGGGGCTTCCCTGGAGAGTTGGGGTCAGGCGGGGGCCTAGGAGGGAAGAACAGAGCAACCTGCTGTGGTGGGGTGTGGGGCAGGGTACAGAGTCTGCCAGCTCTGCCCTCTCTCCCAGAGGCTTCATGGAGAGTGACAGGGCCCCTGCAAGTCCACATTCTTGTCCTGCCTCTGCCTGTGTTTCCTGAGGTAGGTCCTTCCCTTCTCTGGCCCTCAGTTTCCCTGGGACTGGGGGGCACTGGACAAGATGCTTCCCAGTTTGGTGGTCTGTGGAATTCAGTCCTGAATGGCGGTGTCCAGCTCAGAGTGCCTCCCTCGTGGGGAGAAGGCAGGAGGCTGAGGCTCCAGATTCCTTTTCCTCCCCGGCTGTCGTAGCCTTCTGCCAGGGGTGTTAGGAGGGAGAGCAGAGGCCGAGAGGTGGGAAACCAGGGTCTGCTGACCAGTTAGTGGGCAAGTGGCCACTCACAAAAACCACAGAAATGAAAGCCTGGCCCAAACACACCAGCCTGGGGGCTGATGCCTGATCCAGGACAGGCTGGCAGGGGTTAGTTAGGGGGACAACTTCCTTCCCCTGGGGCCCCAAATAGCCAGCCAGAGCCCAGGCACACTGCTTGAGATCCAGTCAGCAGCTGAGTTTGGGCCTCAGGGATTTCTAGGGATGCTTATGGAGGAGGGAATAAGTTTGGGGTCGTAGGTGAGCTATAGGCCTGGAGATTCCACTATTCTGAGTTTGCTGAGGGTGGCTGGGCCTGGCACAGGGCCAGTTGGGACAATTTGTGGAATTTCTGCCCTTTCTACCATGTCTATTCTACTTAGACCTGGAAGAACAGCACCTTCTCTCCCAGAACCTGGCTCAAATGCCTCTTCCTGTGGGAAGCTCTCCTTGATTTAGACTCCTCTCCTGACTTTCTCTACATGCCCATACACAGCATTTGAGGAAAGACATGGGGCAGGGAAAGGTGCACCATCAGCTCTTGACTCTAAGATGGGCTAGACTTACCTCCCCCAAGGTGTGGCCTTGGGAAAGCCCCACTGATTTGCTGAGGTCTGACATGGGGCTATGATGTGTGCACTCAGGAGAGCAGGGACCCTTTCTCCAGTCTCTGAGGCTTTTGGGGGTCCATGGGGATGGAAAAGAAGACAGACTAGGTGCTGAATCTCAGGGATTGCCTCAATTTACAGTTGCCTGGCCAAGCATCCTGGGGGGCGGTCCTTCCCCAAGACTGGATGTGGGGACCAGGCTCAGGTAAGAAATACACACAGAAGCCCCTGCTCTCAGCATAATGTTTCACTACTTTCTCTTAGGATCAATCTCCCTCCTCTGTCAATCAGCCACGTGTGCAGCCTGGCCCCAAGACCCACTCCCTAGACCGACTCTTATAGTTCTTGACTATGAGGACTAAGTCCAGCACCAGCAGCTCAGAATGCATTCCAAGGGTGAGAAAGGAGAATCAGATTGGTCAGGAGCCCTGGGACAGGCTGAGAAAGTGCCAGGCAGCAGAGGGGCAGTCATATCCAGGAGAACTCTCCCAAATGCCCCTCTCCCCACTGTCCTGTTTCAGGGCTGGCCCTAAGGTGCTAAGCATGTGTCAGGTGTCCTGGGTGTGTTAGGATGTGCCTGCATCCTGATGCAAGTCACTCTCGATGCCCACCTTGCCAGGTGGGTACAAGACGGTTACGGGAGCCCACACAGAGCCTAGTGTGGCATCTGGCACACAGTTGTTGATGGAGACATGATTGGTGCAGTTTTTCGCAGAGGCTGTGTGGTGTAGAGGCAGAGAGCATGGACTCCAGCCTGACAGCCTGGGTCCAACGCCAGGCCTACCGCTGCCAAGCTGTGTCACTATGGGCACACCGTACCCATCCGTGCCTCAGTGTTCTCACTTGGACAACCGAGATAATAGGGTTATTGGGAATGTGACAGAAACGGGCCCTGCTGGGCACCCTACGGGGTTGTCATTACCAGGCCTTGGAGCCGGCCCTCCCCGTGGCCATCTTGTGTGAAGCTGATGTGTCCCAGACTGTGAGCGCCATGGTGCGTAGGGCTCACACACCTGGTACCCCCACAGACAGGGGCCCCGCGGTGCGAAACCACATCCTGAAGCCCAAGAGCTCGTCTTTGAGTGGGAGAATGGAGGCAGACAGGCAGGGCAGGCCCCAGACGCTGGACACAGACTTTTCCTGGATGTCAGCGGAGTCCTTGCCAGGACCCCCAACTCAGTGCCCCTCCCAACCCACACAGCGGCACTCACGCGTCCCTCTGTCTCGTGTTCCAGTGCAGGGACTTCACGGCCCACACAGGCTATGAGGTGCTGCTGCAGCGGCTGCTCGATGGCAGGAAGATGTGCAAGGACGTGGAGGAGCTGCTGAGGCAGAGGTGAGCCAGCCACTGGGCTAGGGCCGGCAGGGCGTGGGCTGTCCTCCTGGCTCTGTGGGAACAGACAGCCCGGCCACCCTGCTGTTGGAAGTGTGACTCTCCTGGTTTTCCCAGCCAGGGCCTCCCCTCATGAGCAAATGATCTGATGTCCCCTCAGATGTGCGGGTATTTGGCCCAACATGTATTTGGAAGGAGGGCTAGGAGCCAAACTTTGCCAAGGAGGGCCTGCAGGCTCAGCCTGCCCCAAGAGGCTGAGTGAGTGGACCCTCAGCTTCCACCACTTAGATATCTAAGGGAGCCGCAGCCAACAGAAGTAGAGGGACAGTGACCACACTTTGTTCTTGCAGGGCCCAAGCAGAGGAGAGGTATGGGAAGGAGCTGGTGCAGATCGCCCGGAAGGCAGGCGGCCAGACAGAGATCAAGTAAGAGGCCCCGTGCCCTGGGCTCCCTCCTCCTTGTCCAGGCACTTCTGGGCCCTTGGATGGGGTTTAGGACTTCCTGGCTTGGGGTGGACCTGGGAGGGCCTGGAAGGGTCTGGATGGCTCCAGGGCGGAGATGCCTGGAGGACAAGTCTCTTAACTTACAGGGCATTCTGGGTGAGGTCAGATTCTGTGTAGGGGAGAACACCCTGCTGTCTCAGTGCCGAGAAGACTCTGGGCAGGGGGCAGAGACTGTCCTCAGGGGTTTGTAGCACAGCCAGCGGCACCCGGACAGCCTCCACCCAAGTCCTGAGAGCCCTGAGGGCCAGGTGACGGGCCCTCCACTGGTTGCTCAAGCCCCGCTGTGGCCTTGGCTTAGCCTGGGCTTCAAGGGGACAGGTGTGGCCAGAGACAGTGGCGGGAGGGGATACACCTGGGTTCCAGAGACATCTCATCATCCAACAGTTGTGGGATCTCAGGCTGGCCACTGACACTCTCTGTGCCTCCATTTCCTCAACAGTGAGCAGAATAATAATACAACCTTCATCAAAGGATTAATAGCGTCCAGGGGCTTGGTTCAGGCCCGGCTCAAAGGGGAGACAATAGGAGTAGTTCTGCTGTGAAGCAGGGGTCTTCTCCAGCCCCGAGGCCTGGGTCCCAGTGTGCAGACTGGGGGATAGGGAGGCAGTAGAGAGAGCAGGATGATTTGAGAGCCCCTGAAGGACTTTCTAACAGTAAGTCTGTGGCTGCCTCGTGAAGGTGTGGAGTCTCCCCCTGGGTGAGCACCTCCTACCCAGGAGCCCCACCTATGAGGTCTGCAGCTGCCATAGCAACCCCTTGGAGGTCAAGCCTATGAGTATCTGGCTCTGCACAAGGGGAGTGACCCGAAAGGCTGTCACTGGAACGAACCCAGGTTCCCTCATTTTGAGCCTTGAACATGCAACACTTTCTGGGTCTTCTAAAGATATGTGGGACCATGCCTGGTTTCTGCTTCCAAACTGGAGCCAGAGAAAACACAGGAAGAGCTGGAGGAAGGTTTAAAAGTGGTGTGAGCCAGGGGAGATTAATGCTCAATGCCCAAAGGTTTGTGCTTTGGACCAGAAAGCACAAACACAGCCCTAGAAGTAAGAATGCATGAGGTCTAGTCCCCACCTGGCCTTTATGAGCTATGTGACTGTGGGCAAGTTGAGTTTGGTTCTCATTTGCCCACTCTAGTGGGCTGTTTACCGATAAACAGGACAGGGCTGGGGTTAGATGCAGGCTGGGTGCAGAGGAGGGCTCAGGGCATGGTAAGGAATGAATGAAAGTCTGATGTAACCCTTCTTTGTCTTCCCTGGGGAAGGGGAGCTGAGGGAGTATGACCCAGGAGGCATCCCTTTCTGCTTCCTGGCCACCCAAGCCAGATGGGAAAGGTCACCTCTTCTGGGGGTTGGATAGAGAGGGTGTTCCGGGCAGGGCCATGACAGGAGACCAGGCTGTAGGGCACACTCATACTCAGAAGCCTGTGAATCACTGGGGACTTAAACAGAGAAGGAGAAGCCACTGAAAAAGAGAACGAAATGGAAGGGGAGCCAGGTAGACTGCGGGAAATGCAGGAGGTACACAGTATCTTGCCCCATTGTAGGATTAAGAAGTGGCCAGGGGAACGCTCTAGGTGGTCCTGATCCCCTGCATGGCTGTAAGAGGCCAAGTGGGGCTAGGTCTGCCCTGCCCCATATACTGTGTGGCAGTGGGGTGGTCACTACACCTCGCTGAGTCCTGGGCTGGGCTGTGAAAGAGGAGTCGCCCCCAGGAGCTGCTCTGGAGTCACGATGTCAAGCAGAAAGTACCAGGCCATGGCAATGCTCAATAAACAGTGGGGTTCTTTATGCTCTTACCGGCCCCTGTGTAGGTCAGATAAGTTGGGCTCACCCTATTTAGTTTAGGGCTGAGAAGCCTGACTTGGTGGTCTAGACCATTTCCTTTGAGGCCCAGCCCCTCCCTGGCCCAGAAAGCTAGAAGCCAGTATCACTGGAGGGTCAGCCTTCATCTAAGGTGGGAGCATCAGTGGTATAGTCCCAGCCCAGAGCAAGGGGTAGAGTCAAGGTCTGCCTTGCTGCCCACCAAGGAGGAGCTGGAGCCTAGGCCGGAAACACCAGGCTCCATGGGTCAGTCTGCCCAGCAGCAGGAAAGGCAGAAATAAAACCCACATCCCTGTGCACAGGGATGTGCACAGAGCAGGCGGGGGTGGTGGGGGAGAGCCAGCAGGGCCCCAAGCTCACCATTAGGCTCAGATGGTCAGAACAGGGTGGACTCGGGAGGGCACCTCCTGGGAGAGACGGAGACAGAGGGGAGATGTCAGAGACCTTGCTGAAGGTGGGCAAGGTCAGGACACATTCAGAGCCAGTGGGTGACAGGGGCAGGAGCTGAACCCATCTCAGTTCACCTGCTGCCTCCCTCAGAGTCATGCCCTATGCAGCTCCCAGCTCAGCTGACTGCACATACTAGGTGCGCAATAAGTGTTGCTATTGAGCCATGTGGCATGTACTAGGATTAGTAAGACTCTTCAGTCATGCCTTTCTTTAACTGGGGGCCAAGCATCCATCATCCATCCATTTATTCAGCAAGCATTTATGGAGCACCTACTATGTGTCATGCCCTATGCTGAGTTAGGAGGATTCAAGAATTTAAAAATAATGTAAAATAAATGGTTCTACCACCCTGAAGCCAGACTTGAACACACTGAGCGGAACCTTCCCAATCCTTTGCATTAGAGCCTCCCTTTAGGGCCTTCTCATGCCCTACCTCCTCTAGGAGGTCCTCCCAGACACTCAGCTTTGTGTGACTGTTAGAGTCTTGGATTAGACCAGGTCACCCGGTCCCCTACCAACCTGGAGGGCTCTTTGTGGGGAGAGTGAAGGGTGGCCATGACAACATGGGTCACCTCCTTGTTTTCATGGAGACTTGTGGGGGCTGTGTTTGAGGTTTGCACCTGGGAATGGCCTGCTATTCAGCATGGGGCTGGCGGCTCATCCTCTAGGGCCCATCCCCTGGTAGGGTGGAGCTCCCAGCCTCCCCACGGCCAACCCTCCTGGGTCCCGTGAGATGCTCATTCTTAGCTCTATGGAGGGCAAGTAGAGGGCTGGGGGGTGCACAGGCTGGGCAGGAGCAAGTGGGGAGAACAAAAGCTGGGGGGTTAAGTGACCCCAGAAGAAGCCCAGTGAGAGCAAAGACAGCAGAGTGGGCCAGTCTCCCTGACCTCTGCTGCCAGAAGATGCAGCATTTCTGCATTATCCTCTGACCTCAGCCTGGCCAGAAACCTCTCTCAGGCCTGGAGACTCAGCCATATACATTAAAAGGAGGTTCCCCCCATCGTTAAATAATTTCTAACATTCACCTCCTTCACACACGGACTCAGCAAACACCTCCTGGGCAGGGGCAATGGAGAACACACATATGAGACCCAGTCCCCAAACTAAGGGATCCCCACAAGCCCTCTCAATGCATTTTAAAGACCTTGTTCAATGAGTGAAGGGCTTATCCATTGATATCCTTTATCCAAGCTTATCCAAGCTTAAACTCCATGTCCTTCTCTGCAGAAAGTTCGCTTGGACTCTCCCTTCCAGCCTCCAGGCCTTTGCTCTGCTGGTTGCTCTCATTTCTCCCCTGTCCAGTCCTCATCTTGCCTCGGGTGGGGTGCTGGGGTGCCACGTGCTCCCAGCAGCTGCAGAGGGCAGGCATTCTGGAAATGGAAGGAAATCAAGGCTGAAAGGGCTGCGGCCAACTTCCTGTGAGCCCCTAGGCAGCTACCGCAGGCCAGGATAGCTCCTCAAAGGCCGTGAATTTGAGCCCCCGCCTCACTGTTTGGCCACTGCCTAAAATGCTGTGCTTTTCCTGTCAGAAGCGGTTTTGTTTTTTGGTTTTTTTTCATGATCTCTTTTGTGAGCTCAGAAAATGAAGACATGCTGTTGGTGTTAGAGGGAGAAAGGCAGGCCCTGTTCCCATCAGGGGTCCTCTGACACCAGCTCAGTGAGGCCCAGCCTCCAGCACAGAGGTGAGAAGAGTCTGCTCCTGCAAGCTGGGAGGCAGGAGCCTCCTGGCCAGTAGGTGGGCAGGGGTAGGCATGTCTAGGCAGGGGTATGAGGCGGTGGGGAGGATATGGAAGGACATGTTTACACTGGCAATTTAGACCGTGTTTGAGCATGGCATTTCAGGCTCTGTGTCCTGACAGCCAAGTCAAAAAAAGGACAATGGGATGAGTCACACATGAGGACATTGGTGGCAGATAACACAGGACAGAGGCCTGCATGGGGCCCCGCCCTTACCGTGCGAGAGAGACGCAATAGAAGAGAAACTCTAGGAGGTCCTAGTGGCAAGAGGGAGGCAAGCTACAAGACACCATCTTTTCTGGGTCTCATGGAGCAGAGGAAAACTTCAAATGCTCCCCAAGTCCTTCACAAGATCAGAGATGAAGGCTGTTCTCCAAGGGAGAATTGTGGCTAACCCACAGTGGGCTGCCTCTGGTCCCAAGAACAGTGAAGTATCCCCTCCCCCATAGAACAGAGGCTACCTTCTTGAAAGTCTGGGGCCAAGAAAGAGAGGTGGTGTCCTGGGCCCTGTTGTGTGAGTGGAGCTGTAGTGGCTGGAAGATCCCCAGCACCAGGAATGCATGGGGCTGGGCGGGAGGGACCACAGCCCAGAGGTGAGCAGGTAGGGAACATGGAGGGCTCATAGCCTGCAACCCTACCCCACTGTCCCAGGTAGAATGAGGGTAGCCTCATCCGTGCAGCCCCAAGGGGCAGCAAGCTGGCAGACAAACAGGAGCCCAAGACGAGAATGGATTCTGTCATCATCAGGACTGTGCTGGGTGGGAACGGAGAATGTCCACGTGGCAGTGCTATGGACTCAGGGGCTCCCAGAATCCATTCTGGGGGGCAGGGAGGGGTGTAGGGAGAAGGACCAGCTGTCCCAGGAGGTTGTGACTCCTTACCGTCACCCCAGGGCCATGGACCAAGGAGGGTGGGTCAGGGTAGGTTTGGGATTGAGAAAGGACTTGGTATTTATCAAATATTGAATTTGTTGCCCTGGACTACAAGCCTGGGGACAAGGTAGGGAGGAGAACCAGCCCTTGCCCCTGTTTAGTGGGCTCACAGGTCAGTGCAGGGACAGATACTCAATGCATCATCCCAAGGTAACAACAGGGACAAGTGCCCAGAAGAGACAGAAGAAGAAGACCTGCAAAGATGTTGCACATAAGGAATCAGCACATGCAAATGCCCTGAGGCAAGAATGAACATGGTGAATAGAAGGAACTGGTGGGTGGCCAGGTGACCAGGTAGCCCAGAAAACAGGCCTAATAGGTGAAGCTGGAGGCATGGAGCTGATGAGGCAGGGGCCAGGGTGGCGGCAGTGAGGTGGATGGATAAGAGATTTAGGAGGTGAGAAGGAAGATAGTGCAGGGGGAGGGAGAAGGTAGAGACAAGGATGACTCCTGGTCTCTGATGTGTACAGCCAGGTAGAGGGCGATGCCTTTGCTGAGAGGGGAACCTTGCTGAGAACAGAGTTTTGTGGGGAGCTGAGTCCAGTTTTGGACACTACACTTGAGGTGTCTGTGAGCCGTGAGATCTAAAAAGAGGTGAAGACCAGGCTGTGGGTGTTCAGGCCCTGAGTTCTGGCATGAGATGTGGTCGTGAAGTAGTTGGGGCCTGAAGGTGGTGTGGGCAAGGGCTGGTGGTGGGGGAGGGGCCCCACTGAGTCTGGGGAGGCTCTCACCGTGAATAGAGAGACTGAGGCAGGACATGAGTGTGTGGGTAGGCAGAGGGGTTGGAGGTGTAGCCACCGGCAAGGCATCAATTCAGTCAGAGAAGAGTCCTGACCCTTCATCCCCAGGGCAGGTGGGGTCACCCTGGCAGTCACCCCTCCTTCCTCTGGTGAGAAGCAGAGGGCTGGCCTTGCCATCTTACCTGTTGTGTGGCCGTGGATCACTTTCTTCACCTCGCTGATGCTTGTTTTTCTCACCTGTAAAATGCGGATAAGGATGAGACCCTCCCTGGAAGAGCTGTGAGGATTAAATAATTTAGGCCAGCCGTTCTCACATTTGAATGTACATCATCAGCACCCAGAGGCTTGTGAAAACAGGGTGCTGGGCTCCACCCCGGAGTTTCTGCTTCACGAGGACTAAGGTGGAGCCCAAGAATCCGTATTTCCAACCCGCTTCCAGCTGATGGTCATGTGGCTGGTCTTCAGACCACCCTTTGAGATCCACTTAGTTTAGGGCAAGGGGCCTGGCATTGACCAGACAGACCCCACACAGTTCCCTTCTAGGCCTGGATCCCCATGACTTCTACCAGGTTGCTGATCCTCATTGGCCTCAGTTTCCCTAACTGTCCAATGAGAGGAGGGAGCCCCCTGGAAAGCCTGCCTTGCAAGGACTGCGGGACCCTGGCAGGAGGGCCAGAGTCCAGGGCTGTCCCGGGCGGGCGTCATGAGGCCATATGGCCACCAGGGGGCGTGCGTGCCACTTGGCAGAGAGGCAGGGAAGGGAGCACAGGGCTGGCTGGGTAGAGAGCGGCAGAGGATGTGGCCAGAGCCTGGGTGACTCGCTGCTGCCTCTGTGTGACCACAGCAAGCCTGGCCACACTCTGGCCCCAGTTTCTCGTTCTGCCTCGACTGACCGAGCCTCCAGGTGCAGAAGGAGCTACAGCTTACTTTGCATCCTTGGTTAAGGGACAGAGTTAACTCAGGCCGAGATATTTACCCCTGAGACAGCAGACAAGTACCGCCTTAGGTCCAGTCTGCAATGCCTGCACACCGTCTCTCTGTGCACTTGGAGACTTGGCGCCCATGGGCCCATGCCCACACACCTGCTGGTGAACACAGGCTGCCCCTCCTGCCTTGGGGTTTGGGGAGGTGAGAAGGGAGCCCAGCCTATGGTGCTACCTCAAGAGAACCCCTACCTGAAAGCAAAACTGGGGAGGTTCCTGATAAGTGGGGAAACTGGTAAGCTCTTACGTGGGGTAGTTTAGAGGCCAGCTCAGGTCAAGTTCAGGACAGGGGTGTGCAAATGTGGGCTCAGGGGAGGGTTGCACAACAGCAACCGGGTCCCGACAAGGTACTTTATACATATTAATTCATTTATTCCTCACAAACATCGTGTTTGTGCTATTATCCTCATTTTACAAAAGGGGAAACTGAGACACAGAGAGAGTAAGTAACTCGCCCGAGGTCCCACAGAGTGAGTAGCCTGGACTGAACCGAGGCTGTCTGGCTCCAGGGTCTGCTTCTAATGCATGTGGGAGCACAGAGCAGGGAGCCCCTGCCGAGGCCCTGCTGCTTTCTGAGGCTGGGATTTCGAGTCTCCTTCTTTCTCTACCAGGATGGGGAACTCACCCCACTGAGAGGCCCTTATCCCTGAGATCCAATGACCTGCAGAGAGGCATGCTCCCCTGCCAGTCCTGTTTCTGACCCAAGGAAAGGTTTGCCTCATGGTGCCCCATTACCTACCAGCAGACGGGACTGCTGTCCTGGGTGGGCTCCAACACCTTTGCTCAGGCACCAGCTCCATTTGTGGCCCTGGCAGGGCTGCTGGATAAAATACAGGACGCCCAGTTAAGTTCAAATTTCAGATAAACAATAAATACTTTTTAAATGTAAGTATCCTCCAAGTATTACATGGGGGATACTTTTACTCAAGAAGTATTTGCTGTTTATCTGAAATTCAAATTTAACTGGGCATCCTGTATTTTCATTTGTTTTTTTTTTTTAACGTTTATTTATTTTTGATAGAGACAGAGCATAAATGGGGAAGGGGCAGAGAGAGAAGGAGACACAGAATCCCAAGCAGGCTCCAGGCTCCAGGCTGTCAGCACAGAGCCCGACACAGGGCTCAAACTCACAAACCACGAGATCTTGACCTGAGCCAAAGTCGGACGCTTAACTGACTGAGACACCCAGGCACCCCTATTTTCATTTGTTCTGTCTGGCAGCCCTACCCTTGGGTGTTCCCCACCGCCCCCCATGCCCGGGCTAGCCTCTCCCCTTCCTGCCCTCCCTGGCATCCCCCCTGCAGTGGACAATGCCATGTCTCTACTCTAGAACGGCCACCTTGCTGCCTCCTGACTCCTCCTGAGAGGTTCTCTCAGGAGCTCCAAGCTTAGTGCACCCTATTGTACACTGCTCATGGGTCATGTACTCCCTCCTGGGTCCCCTCTCAGAAATGTCACCACTGTCTGCTCAGCCACCCCAGCCAGGGACAGGGACAGCCTCTCTCTGTCCTCACCTGTATGTTCTGCTCATACTGCCTTAAGACCCCACATTTCTCTCCTCTGGTATCCCTGTCCTGCTTGCCTTCCCCATCCAGCTTCTTCCAAAACATCCTCCAGGCCACTTGCCTAAAGCCAGGTCTGAATGCTGCTCTTTCCTGCTTCAGCTCATCCTGAAGGCAGGTGAGGACCTCGTGGGGGAGGGACCCTACTGAGGGAGGGAGGGCCTTGAAAACATGCAGAAGCCAGGAACATTCTGGCACAGTGGAAAGGTTTGAAGGCTTTATCATTTCCAAAGAGAAGCTCCATCTTCCAGAAGGGGCTGAGTGGATGGTCACTGGGTCTGACCAGAGGGTCCCTTGCACCTAGGTCAGTGTGTGTGAGCAATCTAGGGCCATCCTACCACACATAACGTCCCTGGGGCCAGTGGGGGCTTTAGGATCTGTTGTGCCCTCCTTCTTCTGATCCTGGCCTTTCTGTCTTACAGCTCCCTGAGGGCCTCCTTTGACTCCCTAAAGCAGCGTAAGTTCCGACTGTCCTCAACCCCAGGCTGCAGGGCGACAGGACCTATTGGGAACACCCCTGTCCCCATAGAGGGAGGTAGTTAGATCCTGGCGGGGGTGGGGTGCTCAGGCTGCACACAGCACTCTGAGGCTGGCAGAGGATTTGGGGGTATGGGGCTGAGGCTGGGCTAGTCCAGGCAGGAGTGAGTATGTGGGAGGCCGGGGCTCCACGCCTCCATGCTCTGCCCCCAGAAATGGAGAATGTGGGCAGCTCCCACATCCAGCTGGCCCTGGCCCTGCGTGAGGAGCTGAGAAGCCTCGAGGAGTTCCGTGAGAGGCAGAAGGAGCAGAGGAAGAAGGTGAGGCGGGTGTTGGGGGTGGGCCCCGAGTGGGAGGTGGTCATCATCTCTGTGAAGTTGGGTGATGGACCTTGGAGATGAAGCCAATGAACGGTGGAAGACAGCACTCCAGGCTTGGGGATGAGGGTGACTTGAAGGCAGAGGGGATGCGTGTGGGCAGAGACGGGCCACTGGAATGAGGGCCCAGCATGCAGGCCTGAGAGCCCCACTGGAGGTCTTCTCCTGAGCTTCTCATGCCAGGAAGAGGGAAAGGCATTGGTCTTTTTGATTAGCCTACTATAATAGACTGTAGAAGTTCCGTGAGAGTTTGGGGGTATCTAAAGGAGGCAGCCTGAGTCACCAGAAACTGGTCCTGAGCTGAAGGGTCAAGGCTGTTTGTCTAGGACAAAGGCAGACTTGGTGGTTAGTCATTGGAGCCACTCTGTAGGGCTGCCCGGCTGAGAGGGGCCACAGATCCTGCATGGAGATGGGGGGTAGGGGTGTCATGCTGACCTCGGCATCCAAAGGTACTTCTCCTCCATGGGTAGCGCATAGCTGTCCCCAGATGGAGGGACTACATGGAAAGGAAGTAAGGTCCCCATCAAGGGAGATATGTAAGCAGAGTCTGGAGGCTATTTGTCAGGGAAGCTGCAGAGGTGGGGTGGAGAGTAGGCTCGGTGACCTCTCTGTCCCAGGGTCTCCTCTCAGGCTGGAGACTCTCTGACTGGCTGAGCCCATGGCTGCTGGGAAGGCAGCTGGGGACACGTGCTCAGCCTCACAAGGCCTTAGTGATGAGGGTGGCACCTGGACAGGATGGGACAGGCCAGCAGCACACAGAAACACTTCTTGCTTGGAGATGAGGGATCTTTGCAAACTCTCCGAAGAATTGAAAAATGGAAAGGCCCACAAAATGGAGCTGTGAAGGGGAGGGCTTGCCAGCTCGTAGCTAAGGCCAGGCTGGGCCTGGGAGTCCTAGGCAAGCTCTTCTCCTCATTGTGTCTCACAGGCTGGGACACATATGTGCATCTCCCAAGTTTTGGGGACCCAGCCCACAAGCAGGGCTCCTTCAGTCTTCTTCGACAGGCTCTGAGAAGTGGCTCTGGCCACAGAAATAGAGCATGACTGTACTCTATCTGCCCAGCCAGCCACCCGGGGTCTCAGGCTTTTAGGATTCTAAACTTGGGGCCCTGAGTGGACAGTTGGTCTCCCAAGCCAGCCCCAAAAGCTAGCTCTGCATCAAGGGGCTGAAGCAGGTGAACACTCTGAGCTGGGACTTGCCTCATGTGTGCAGGGCACCTGCTGAGACTGGCCCCAGGCTGGCTATTTTTAGTTTTTCTGTGGCCAGAGGGGCTGTAATGTCTGCAAAAGCTGTTCCAGACAGAGAGACACCTTCCCCAGGGTGACCAGAGCCCCCACAAGTGGAGAACTGGGATGTAGTATGTAGGGGAGATAGCCTGGACTTGTGTGCATACGTACATGCATGTGTGAGAGGGAGCAGGGGGGAGCCTGCATGCGTGTGTCCTCACTTGTGAGCATGTACACGTGTGTCAGTGTCTATGTGTGCCCACACCTTGGTGACTGGGCAGCAGGCCTGAGGCTCCCTGCTGAGGCTGCCCATGCTGAGTTCTATTCTCTCTACCGTAACGAGGAACCTGGGAGGTGAGGTAGGGGTGCAGTGGCCCTGTGTGCCCACAAGTGGCAAAAGTTTGGCGTGTGTATGTTCACCTGTGTGAACAGGCCTATGGCTGTGCACAGGGACATGGAGAGTGGCTTGTGTGTGCTTTTGGATGGTGTTTGTGGGTGCTCTGTGAGTGTGCACATGAAGGCCTGTGTGTGCGAGCATGAGCGGTGGGAGCAATGGGAGCCTGTGAGTGTGTACTTCTGTGTGTCATGTGGAACTTTGTGTGCCTATGTGTGCCGGTGTGTACACAGTGTATGACCAGCGTGAGGAGGTACAGAGACTGTGAGTGAAGGACTGTGTGTGTGTGTGTGTGTGTGTGTGTGTGTGTGCAGGGCGAGTATTCCCGGAACAGAGACCAAGTCCTGGTTGGAGTCTGCAGCAAAGAGACACAATGGGCACATCCTGCCCCGGGCTCTAGTTTTCTATGGCATCTCGTCACTGCTCCCTTCAGAGCCAGGAGGGGATACTGTGTCTCATCCCAGGGACACCCCGTCCTCTTGGCCTAGGGGAGCATCCTGAGGCCGCAGCCCCCCTGCTCAGAGCCTTGTGTCCCCTGCAGTATGAGGCCGTCATGGACCGTGTCCAGAAGAGCAAGCTGTCTCTCTACAAGAAGACTATGGATGTGAGTGTGAGGGTCTTTGGCCTGGAGGGGTGGAGGACTCACAATGTGGACCTCAGGAGCTCTGGGCTGGGCCCCTGGGACAGGGCTTGCCTCAACCCCTGCCCAACAACACACACCATCGCCTGTTGGGTGTTTGGGGCTGAGCTGGGAGCCAAGGACTCATGTGGATGGACCCAGGCCCTGCCCTTGGGGGGCTCCTGATTGATGGGCTGGTGGTCAGTCCCAGAAGTGGCCCACGGGATGATCCATACTGTTAGCTAGGGACTTTGGGGGTGGAGGGAGAAAGGACCCCTGAGCTGTGTCCCCTAGGACACTGAGTGAAAAGAAGAAAAAAGGTTCGGCAAGAGGGGACAGCTTATGCAGAGGCCAGCATCGTGCAGATGCATGGTATTTTCAGGGACCTGCTAGTGGTTTGATGTGACCATGTCTCTAAAGAGACTGGACAGGGCCTGGAAATAAAACTCCCTTCTCCATCTCTATTCTGGACCCCCAGATCCCTGTCCCTGGTTAGGAGGCCCCCACTCCACCCACAGCCCCCGACAGGGAGAAGGGAGGCTGGGTTCAGGGAGCCTCACTCTGGGTACCCCCCGCACCCCCCCCCCACCCAGTCATGCTTCTCCACACCCGCAGTCCAAGAAGACATATGAGCAGAAGTGCCGGGACGCCGATGACGCCGAGCAGGCCTTTGAGCGCATTAGCACCAATGGCCACCAGAAGCAAGTGGAGAAGGTGCGTGGGGCCACTGAGGCCATGTGGTGTCACCCAGGGCTGGAGCAGGGCAGGGAGGGAAAGAGGGCATGCCACAGACACCCCAAGAAAGGTCCACATCTGGAACATCTGTTTACTCCTCTCTGAACTACCATCTTCCCATCTGTGGAATGGGTTTCCTGGAATCTCAGGACATAGACAGGGCCAGCTAACTCTCACATAACCCTTGGAGACAGGCTCAGGAGACCCATGCCACAGAGAGGAAACCGAGGCCCAGAGACAGTGGGTGGCTTGTCCAAGGTGTCAGGTCCAAGAAGGAATAAAGAAAGGATACACACCCAGCTCATCCAGAGCCCAAGATCTTGACTGTTTTGGCCCCTGGGCCAGGGTGAGGCATCAGAGGCACCAGGGCCCAAGAACATATTTCACCCATTGCACAGACAGGAAAGCTGAGGCCCACAAAGGGCAGAGAACTGTGGGTGAATTAGGGGCAACAAGGTAAGGGCAGGGCCCACGTCCCAGCTGGTGGGTTCAGAGTTGGCCAGGGCCATGGGACCTGGCCCCAGTCCATATTTCTCCCTCTGATCTTCATATCCAGTTTTCACATGTATCTGCACGGGTTATGCATTTATTTTTACTTTTTTAATTGGACACTTTTTGATTGTGGTCCTTTGTGGGGTGAGGCTGGAGTAAATGGTAGAACTTGCCCACAGTTGGCTCCTAAGTGTCCCCCTGGGTGGCTCAGGAAGGGTGGGATAGAAGCACCTCAGAGCCCCCCAGGAAGGCTGGGAGCCCGAGCGCTGGGGCCAGCTCAGCACTGCTTTTCCTCTGTCTCCTCAGAGCCAGAACAAAGCCAAGCAGTGCAAGGACTCAGCCACGGAGGCAGGTACGCGGCCTGGCCCACTTCCTCTGCCCTGGGATGGCAGCCCAGATAGGCCTGTCCCTTGCCCCACCCCACACTTTCCTCACCCCGGGGACACACACTTATGCAGGACTGTACAGAGTCATATGCTTACCAGTCTCACACGATCATGCAAGTAAAATAAAAACATTGGTGTTCTCCCGTTTGCCAAGACTGTTCTTGGTACTTTGCATGTTTCAACCAGTCTGCACAACACAGCAGTCCTATGAGATGGCTGCTATAATCGTCCCCCATTTATTTATTTATTTATTTATTTATTTATTTATTTATGTTATTTATTTATGTTATTTTTGACACAGAGAGACAGAGTGTGAGCAGGGGAGGGGCAGAGAGAGAGGGAGACACAGAATCTGAAGCAGGCTCTAGGCTCTGAGCTGTCAGCGCAGAGCCCAACGTGGGTCTCGAACTCACAAACCATGAGATCATGACCTGAGCCGAAGTCAGACACTTAGCTGACTGAGCCACCCAGGCACCTCTAATTATATCTCTTTAAAATTTTTAGATATTCAATTGAAGTATAGTTGACCTACAATATCATATCAATTTCAGGTGTACAACATAGTGAATTGACAATTATAAACATTGTGCAGTGCTCACCATGATAAGTGTTACTGTCTGTCACCAGTGTCATTACACTATTATTGACTCTCTTCCCTCTGCTGTACTTTTCATCCCTTTGACTTATTTCTTTTATGAATGGAAGTTTACACCTCTTAATCCCCTTCGCCTATTTTGCATCCCCCAAACCCCTGCCCTCTGGCAACCACCAGTTCTCTATTTTATGACTCTATATCTGTTTTTTGTTGTTGCTGTTTGTTTTGTTTTTTAAGTTCCACACATAAAGTGAAATCATGTGGCATCTGTTTTTCTCCATCTGACTTATTTCACTTGGCATCATAACCCTCTAAGTTCATCCATGTTGTCATGAGTGGCAAGATTTCATTCCTTTTTATGGCTGAGTAATATTCCATTGTACATCTTCTTTATCCATTCATCTATCAATGGACACTTAGGTTGCTTCCACATCTTGACTCTTGTAAATAATGTTGCAGTAAACACAGAGATGTATATATCTTTTTAAATTCGTGTTTTCAGTTTCTTCAGGTAAATACCCAGAGGTAGAATTACTGAATTGGTATTTCCATTTTTAATTTTTGAGGCAGCTCCATACTATTTTCCAGAGTGGCTGCACCAGTTTGCCTTCCCACCAACAGTGCAAGTAGGTTCCCTTTATCCGCATCCTTGCCAACACTTGTTATTTCTTGTTTGTTTTTTTTTTTTTTTTTTTTTTTTTTTTATACTAGCCATTCTGAGTGGTATGGGGTGATATATCATTGTGGTTTCGATCTGCATTTCCCTGATGATTAATGATTTGTGCATGTTTTCAAGTATCTTTTGGTCATCTGTATGTCATTTTTGGAAAAATGTCTATTCAGGCCTCTGCCTATTTTTAAATCAGATTTTTTTTTTTTATGTTGAGTTGTATGAGTCCTTTATGTATTTTGGGTATTACCCCCTTATCTTCTCCCATTCATTTGGTTGTCTTTTCATTTTGTTGATCGTTTCCTTTAGCTGTGCAAAAGCTTTTAGTTTGATATAGTTTCAATTGTTTATTTTCGCTTTTGTTTCCCTTGCCTGAAGAAGCAGATCCAGAAAAGTACTCTTAAGGCTGACATCCAGGAGTTTATTGCCTATGTTTTCTCTCAGGACTTTTATAGTTTCAGGTCTTACATTTAGGCCTTTAACCCATTTTGAGTTTATTTTTTTGTATGGTATAAGGAAGTAGTCCAGTTTCATTCTTTTGCATGTAGCTGTCTAGTTTTCCCAGTGCCATTTATTGAAGAGACTGTCTTTTCCCCATTGTATATTCTTACCTCCTTTGTCATAGATTAGTTGACCATATACGCATGAGTTAATTTCTGGGCTCTCTATTCTGTTCCATTGACCTATGGGTCTGTTTATGTGCCAGTCCCATACTGTTTTGATTACTATAGCTTTGTGGTATAGTTTGAAGTCTGGATTGTGATACCTCCAGCTTTGTTCTTTTCTCTCAAGATTGCTTTGGCTGTTTAGGGTCTTTTGTGGTTCCATACAAATTTTAGGATTTGTTCTGGTTCTGTGAAAAATGTTGGTGTTTTGATAGGGTTTGTATTGAATCTGTAGATTTCTTTGGGTAGTGTGACATTTTAATAATATTAATTCTTATAATCCGTGAACATGGAATATCTTTCCATTTATTTATTTGTGTTGTCTTTAATTTCTTTCATTAATGCCTTAGTTTTCAGAGTACAGGTCTCTCATTTCCTTGATTAAATTTATTTTTAGGTACTTTATTCTTTTTGGTGCAATTATAAATGGGATTATTTTCTTAATTTCTCTTTCCACTACTTCATTATTGGTATATGGAGGCACAACAGATTTCTGTGTATTAATTTTGTATTCTGCAACTTTACTAAGTTCATTTACTAGTTCTAATAGTTTTTTGGTGAAAGCTTTAGGGTTTTCTATGTATAGTATCATGTCATCTGCAAACAGTGACAGTTTTACTGCTTCCATATCATTTTGGGTATTTTTTTTTCCTTTCTCATTGCTGTGGCTAGGACTTCCAATATTATGCTGAATAAAAATGGGCATCCTTGTTGTGTTCCTGATCTTAGAGGAAAAGCTTTCAACTTTTTACCATTGACTGTGGTGTTAGCTGTGGGTTATTATGGTGAAGTATGTTCCCTCTAAATCCACTTGTTGAGAGTTTTTATCATGACTGGATGTTGAATTTTTTCAAATGGCTTTTCTGCATCTGTTTTTTTCTAGTAGTCTCTTATAATCCTTTGTGTTTCTCTGGTGTCAGTTGTAACTTCTCCGCATTCATTTCTGATTTTATTTTTTGATTTCTCTTTCTTTCTTTGTTGATGAGTCTGGATAAAGGTTTATGAATTTTGTTTATCTTTTCAAAGTAACAGCTCTTAGTTTTATTGACTTTTCTGATTTTTTTAAGTCTCTATTTCATTTATTTTCACTCTCATCTTTATTATTTCCTTCCTTCAACTAACTTTTGGCTTTGTTTGTTCTTTTTCTAGTTCCTTTAGATGTAAGATTAAACTGTTTATTTGAGGTTTTTCTTATTTCTTGAGGTAGGCCTGTATTGGTATAAATTGCCCTCTTAGAATTGCTTCTGCCATCTCTCAAAGATTCTGAAATGTTGTTTCCATTTTTATTCATCTCCAGGTATTTTTTTAATTTCCTTTTTGAATTCTTCATTGACCCATTGGTTGTTTAGCCTCTATGTGTTTGTATTTTTTCCTTGTAATTGATTTCAAGTTTCATACTGTTGTGATCAGAAAAGATGCTTGATAGTATTTCAATATTCTTAAATTTACTAAGACTTGTTTTGTGGCCTAACATGTGATCTATCTATCCTGGAGAATGTTCCATGTGCACTTGAAAAGAATGTGTATTCTGCTGGTTTGGGATGGAATCTTCTGCACATATCTAAGTTCATCTGGCCTAAAGTATCATTCAAAGCCATCATTTCCTTACTGATTTTCTGTCTGGATGATTTACCCATGATGTAAGTGGAGTGTTAGTGTCCTAATATTATTGTACTTCTCCCTTTGTGTTTGTTATTATTTGCTTTTTATATTTAGGAGTCTCTGTATTGGGTGTGTGGCTATTTACAATTGTTACATCCTCTTGTTGGACTGATCCCTTTATCATTGTATAATGCCCTTCTTTGTCTCTTGTTACCATCTTTTTAAAAAGTCTATTTTGCCTCATAGGAGTATTTCTACCCCAGTTGTGTTTTTGTTTATTTTGTTTTTGCTTCCATTTGCATGGAATCTTTTTCTATCCTTTCACTTTCAACCTGTGTGTGTCTTTAAGTCTGAAATGAATCTCTTCTAGGCAGCATATAGCTGGGTCTTGTTTTTTTATCCATTCAGTCACCCTATGTCTTTTGACTGGAGCATTTAGTCCATTTATATTTAAAGTAATTATTGACAGGCATGCACTTATTGGCATTTTGTTAACTGTTTCCTGGATGTTTTTGTAGTTTTGCTCTCTTCCCTTGTGGTTTGATGACTGGGTTCTTTTCTCTTTTTGTTAATATTATAGGTTTGGGTTTATGATTATTATGAGGTTCATGTATAACATTCTATGAATGGAGTAATTTATTTTACATTGATGGTCACTTAAGTTCCAACACGTTCTAAAAGCACTACATTTTTACTCCCTCCTCTACATTTCATATGTATGATGTCATATTTTACATCTTTTTTATTTTGTATATTTCTTGACCAATTTTTGTAGATATAATTGATTATACTGCTTGTCAGGTAGAGTATTCTTGGTTTTAGGGTTTTTTTTTTTTGTTTTTCCGTCAGCATTTTATCACTCCCTTCTAGCCTGCAAAATTTCTGCTAAAAAGTCAGCTGATAACTTTGTGGTTTTTCATGTATATATAACTAGTTGTTTTTCTCCTGCTGCTTTTAAGATTCTCTAGCTTTAATTTTTGACATCGTAATGATTATGTGTTTTGGTGTGGGCTTCCTTGGGTTTGTCTTGTTTGAGGCTCTCTGTGCTTCCTGGACCTGGATGTCTGTTTCCTTCCCCATGGTAGGGTTGTTTTCAGCTATTATTTCTTCAAATAAGTTTTCTGTTTCCTTCCCTCTTTTCCTTCTGGGACCCCTAAAATGCAAATATAGGACACCTGATGTTCCAGATGTCCCCTAACCTATCCTCATTTAAAAATTTTTTTGCTAATGTGTATTTATTTATTTTGAGAGAGAGAGAGAGAGAGAGAGAGCACAAACAAGGGAAGGACAGAGAGAGAGAGAGAGAGAGAGAGAGAATCCCAAGCAGGCTCCTTGCTGTCAGCACAGAGCCTGATGTTGGGCTCGATCTCATGAACCGTGAGATCATGACCTGAGCCAAAATCAAGAGTCAGACGCTCAACTGACCGAGCCACCCAGATGCCCCATAACCTATCCTCATTTAAAAAGTTATTTTCTTGGGGTGTCTGGGTGCTCAGTTGGTTAAGTGTCCGACTTAGGCTCAGGTCATGATCTCACGGTTCATGAGTTCAAGCCCCGTGTCGCGCTCTGTGCTGACAGCTCAGAGCCTGGAGCCTGCTTCACATTCTATGTCTCCTTCTCTCTCTGCCCCTCCCCCACTCATGCTCTGTCTCTGTCTCTCAAAAATGAATAAACATAAAAAAATTAAAAATAAATAAAAATAAAAACTTATTTTTTTTGATGTTCCACTTGGATATTTTCTACTACCTTATCTGTACTTTTGCATCCCCTAATATGCTGTGGATTGCCTCTAGTGTATTTTTCATTTAGTTATTACATTCTTCAGCTCTGTTTGGTTCTTTTTTTAATATCTTCTATCTCTTTCAGTTCTGAGTTTATCCACTCTTCTCTCAAGTGTGGTGAGCATTTTTATGACTATTACTTTGAACTCTTTAACATGTAGACTGCTTATCTTTGTTTCATTTAGTTCTTTTTCTGAGGTTTTGTCTTGTTCTTTCATTTGAAACATATTCCTCTATCTCTCCATTTTGTCTGACTGTGCTTGTTTCTATGTGTTAGGTAGGTCAGCTATGTATGTCTTGTGGGTCCCAATAGGACAATCCTTCCTGGTCACTAGAACCAGGACTCTAGAGGTATCTCCTGTGTGGGCTGCATATGTCCTCCTATTGTGACTTGGCTGTGCCTGCTGCAGGCTTGCTGATGGGCAGGACTGGCCACCAGCATGGCCAGCTGGGAGGTTTGGCTGCAGCTGCTGCAGGTGTGCTGGTGGGTGAGGTTAGCCCCCAGCACAGCTGACTGAGTGGCTTGGCCACACTGTTGAATCCTTTTTTTAAGCAAATGAGTAAACTGAGACACAGAGAGGTTAAGTACTTACCCAAGGCCACACAGCCAAGAAGTGGTGGTGAATGCATTTCAACCCAGTCTATCTGGCTCCAGAGTCCAGGACTTTCACAACCACCATCATGGGAGACAGACCTGTTCATCATCTCTCATACACACACGCACACACACACACACACACACACACACACACACAGCCTTCTCTGGGTTTCTGTCTCCTCTATCCTTCATCTGATGCCAGAACCTTCCCAACACACTTCATCTCTGTTGGTACACCTCCTAGGGCAGAGAGCTCACCCCTATTGCCCCCTGAAAATGTTCTCCCTTTTTCTCTGCTTCTCCCAGAACCCAGCTGCTGCCTTGGCTGGCAGATACGTGTCCCTCAGATTTCTGGGAACGGAGGTCATGGAACCCAGCCTGCTGGGTTCCAACTCAACAGCTCCCCTGCTCCACCACCCCCCCACCCTGCCTTCAATGCTGCCCTTTCCAAGCCTCAGTTTCCCATCTAGAAATTGTGAGAGGGTAGGACCTGGGGGTGGCAAAGGTTTGGACTCTGATCTTGAGGTGTGGGCTCTACTGCAGCCCTGGGCAGCTCAGAGCACAGCAGGGAGCTGAGAGTCACCTCCAAAAAGAGCAGTACCAGAGTAAGTGGTCCTGACAGGCTTTTGGATGAGGCACCAGAAGTCAGGGCAGGTCTCTCTGAGGCAGGAGGAGGGACTCCGAGGACTTGGGGCAGGAGGGCACTCTGTGCAGGGGCACTGAGGGAGCAAAGGGGTAGAGGTTGGGGGTGGGTGTCTAGGCCTTGACCTCCCTGAGGACCACCTGTGCTTCCAGAGCGAGTGTACAGGCAGAACATCGAGCAGTTGGAGAAGGTGCGGGGTGAGTGGGAGCAGGAGCACCGGACCACTTGTGAGGTGAGTGACTGTGGGCATGAGGCCTGCTTCTCCTGCTGCAAAATGAGAAGGCTATCCATCCCTCCAGCTGCTTCATGGGGGAAGTGAGGCAGTAGTGGGAGGAAGGCCTCATTCCTTTATTCATTCACCCATCTGCTCTCTCTCCAGGCCCTGTGCTGGGCCCCTGTCCCAGGGAGCTCCCCATCTGGCTTTATGCCCTGATGGGGAGTAAGGCATCCTTCACCCCTTTTTGCTGAAGCCGGCCCTGAGGCTCAGAAAAAGCCCACAGCTTCCCTGGGTCCTGCTGGTGGACAAGACCTGGGAGATAGGCCTTAGGACTCCAGGTCCAGTTCTCCTCTCACAACAATGCCCAAGGGCTTTTTTTCTAGCATGTGATGGAGACTGGAGGAAGGGTGAGGGCAGGAACCAGAAGCCTCAGGGGCTGGCACAAAGGTGGGTGTGGGGATCCTCCAAGAAGGGCATTTCCTTTGGATTTGGCTTTCAGCAGGGGAGGGGGGGGCGTGTGGCTAGTCAGTGCCAGGGTAGCTGAGTGGGGCCCAGTCTGGCCTGACTCTGCGAGCCCCTCCTCACTTCTCACCTCCATCCCATCTCCACCTCGCAGGCTTTCCAGCTGCAAGAGTTTGATCGATTGACCATCCTTCGCAATGCGCTGTGGGTGCACTGTAACCAGCTCTCCTTGCAGTGTGTCAAGGACGATGAGGTGGGGGACTAAGGACAGGGTGGGGCAGAGAGTGAGCTGGGGGTGGAGGTGTGCAGATAGGGCAGACTCCAGGCAACAACATGCCCAGGTCCGTCTGAGTCCATCAACAAACAGCTCAGGGCTTAGCCTCTGCCCCTGGAGCCCCAAAGGACAGGGGACTCAGTACAAGGCCCTGGTCTCCTTGCCTAGAAGACTGCTGTTGTGGTTACCCTGGCATCTGCCTCTTTGCTCACCCCTGCTCCCAGGTCCTTGGCTCTGCTCTCAAGGCCACAGAGTACCTGCTTCCTGTTGGGGTCAGAAGGGAGCTTCTGCCCTTTGACGCTGCCCCTCAGAGGTTTGCAGAGAGGCTGGAGGACACTGGGCTGCTCTACTCCAGGCCTGGTGCTTGTAAGAGCCAAGGTCCAGTCCCTCCTCTGCCCCCCAACTCCCTGGGGTGTCCTGGTTCCCCTTACTGAACTCTACATGCCAGGAGTGTTGGGGTGGGTTCCCCCAGCAGAGAGGGGCCCCCACTTCCACACGAGGGGCTCTGACCTCTGTTAGTGGAGCCTGAGAGCCATGAGCTCTCTTGAGGTAGCCCAGACTCCCTGATGCCCACTGTTGTTACTTGCCTGAACCCTTCTGCCTGGACCACGGACTGGTGGTCTCCTTGTGGCAGAGGAAGGAATGGGGGCTTTGGATCCTCTCATTAATGCAAAGCCTGGCTACACTGAATTCTTGCTCTGCAACCTTGGGCAAATCTCTTCCCCTTTCTGAGTTTCCTCATCTATAAAATGGGGAAAGTGGTGTCTTCTTCAGAGGACAGGAGTGAGATAAGTCCCTTGCATAGGACCTTGTGCACAATAGGTGTTCAGGAAGTAGAAGAAGCTGTCAGCCAGGGTTCTGACCTCTCAGTTCCACGCCAAGGCCCCCAAATACAGGCACTGAGCTGTGCGCACAGGGCCCGTGAGGAGGCTGGTGGGGTGGAGGCCCCTGGCCAGAGTTCACACCCACTGAGGAGCAGGGCTTTGAAGAGGGTAGGCCCCAAGGTGAGGCCTGATCCCTCAGCCTCTGCTCTTGCCCACTGCCAGCTCTACGAGGAGGTGCGGGTGACGCTAGAAGGCTGCAGCGTGGAAGCCGACATCGATGGCTTCATCCAGGCCAAGAGCACAGGCACTGAGCCCCCGGGTGAGGCCCGGCCTGCAGGTAGACAGCCTCTGGGGCCAGGCCCATCTGTCCCTAAGAGGCCTGGCCCCAGTTCTCTGAGCCTCAACTGCCAGGACAAGGCTCACAGCTCCCTTCTGGGTGAAGGACCCTGGGCCAGACCCCAAGGAGGGGTCAGGGATGGGGCAACCCCCTGGTCAGGACCCTGGCCTGCTGCCTCCTCTGAAGCAGAGATGGCACAGTGCTTAAGAACACAACTCTCAGAAGGGGAAATAGAGGCGGGAGCCTTCTTACAGCCGGTTTGGTTCCACTAAATCATGAGCCCAGAATATTTGATCTCAGTGGTGCCCACAGTGGGGTGTGTCTCATCAAAGTGAGAGAGGCCCCCTCCCCAAGCACCAAGGCAGGCTAGGGCCAGAGTGGGTAAGTGGGGCCCCTGTCTGGGTCTCTGGATGGGGACAAGTCGGGTATCAGGTGGTGCAGGTCCCGCCTGCCCTGCCCTCGGTCACCCTGGGCCTCACAGGCTTGCTGCCCACAGCTCCAGTGCCCTACCAGAACTATTACGATCGGGAGGTCGCGCCCTCATCCGGCAGCCCTGGCGTACAACCATCTTGCGGTGTGATAAAGAGGTGAGGTGCCAGATGGGGCTGAGGAAGTGCCAGGAAGTGGGTCCGGCCCCTCCTCCTCCAAGTGTTTCTCCCACGTGTATTTACTGAGCACCTACTGCGGGCCTAGTGCTGGGTTTAGGTGTTGGGCATTCTTTGGGGACAGGACAGCCTCATTTTGGACTCATGACACCTTCAGTCCAAAGGGACCCAGACATTAAGCAAATAATCACACCCCATTTACTTGCCGGTGACTGCGCTCATAGCTCCAGGGAGGCCCCAGGCTGGCTTCCTTGTCCCTTGGGCCCTGCTGCTAGCCTGGGTTGGTACCCTTGACTGTCATGCTGTGGTAGTGACACTCCTGCTCGTGCAGGATCGGGACACAAGAGCAGACCTTATAGACAGTGCTCTGGGAGAATTCCCCAGGCCTTTCAGGGCCCCTTTCCTGGCCTGGCCGCAGAGGATCCTAGTGCCATGCATCACTGTGTCACCTGCACAAGTCACCTTCTCCAGGTCCAGAGCCCAGAAGTCATTGGGGTCAGACTCAGAATCCAAAGACCCTCTTGGTTCAGGCCTTAGGTGACAATGGTGACAGCTCGTTGAGAGCACCCAAGTTCCTGAGGGGGCCACGTGCCCTGTGTGTGTGTGGGAGGAGTCTGCATCTGTGGGTTTCATGTGGTGCCTGTGTCCCACTCCCACCCCGAGGCCCCTGTGATGCCCTCTCTCCATCCAGCCTCGTGCAGAGAAGGCCCTGCCTTCAGGAGGTAGGTAAGGATGAGGATGGGGTTGATGGACCTCTCAGCTCCCTGAGGACAGCTTATCTCTGAGGCTTCGGGAACTCCTGAAGCCTCCCCTGTAGGACACCTCTGGAGACAGGGAGTGACCACCTGTGCTCAGAGCAGGGGCACAGCATGCCCCTCCAGGAACCGTGAGAAAGCAAAGGCCCCAAGGGAGGGCAGTCACACCCTCACAGTCTTAGTGTAGTCTTGGGGGACTCAGGCCTCCCTGCAACCCTAGGAAGGACCTGGGTCTCAGCACAGATAGACAATTAAACACCTGATGGAAAAGCTCACCTGGGACAGTGTCAAGAAAGGACTGACACGGGTGCCTTGATGAGAGAGCGGTCCCACCAGGTGGAGGAGGCCTGGCTACTGGAGGGGATGGGCAGGAGCCAAAGCAGGGGAGAGCTAGAAGCCACGTACAGCTGAGGAGGGGTGGGCCAGTGGCCGGGAAGTGAGTAAAGTGTCACAGGTATAGACAAAGCTGGGGAAATGGGCAGCAGCCTCCATGAGCTCTGCTCCTCCCAGCCACAACCCTGCCAACTTTCACCCTGACTCTGGGTAGGGGCAGGACTCTGTCATTGGTGCTGAACCTGCACAGCCCGTATCATCAGTCCGGGTCCACACACCCATGTCCATGTGTTTCTATCCTGGGCATGTATCCTGGGCAGCCCCCTTGCACCTCACAGCCACTCACAGGCTATGCCTTGCACCATCTCTGTCTGTTAAAGCTTTCTTTCAGGGGGCACCTAGGTGGCTCAGTTAAGCATCTGACGTCAGCTCAGGTCATGCCTGGGATTCTCTCCCCTCCCCTCCCCCACTTGCTCTTTCTCTCTCTCTCAAAATAAATGAATAAACTTAAAGCTGCCTTTCAGGACTCAACCCCACCTGGAAGCCTTTCCAGAGGCTAGGAATAGCATCAGCCTCTACTTACACAGCCCTCAGCACTGCCTGCTTTGTGGGTACCCACGTCTGTCTCCCCAATGCCCCCAGGGTCTGCCTCTTGCTGGCTCTGGTCTTTTTATGCAGCAAACCCTCATGGCTGCCGCTCAGTCTAGGCATGAGCCAGGCACAAGGGAAGGGGTGAATTAGCCTGGCACTGCTTCCTAGTGCTGCTATGTACATTGGAGTCCCTACTTCCCATGGTCAGGGAGTGGCTGGGCTGGCCAGGTCATGGTGGAGCACAGGGAGAAGGTCTGACTAGGCCCAGGCAGGTGAAGGTCCCAGCAAGGCCCAAGCGGGCTGAACTCTGGAGGGCAGCCCCTTCACCTGTGGGGGTTAGAAGGAGGATGGAGCAGAAGTCTGGGGGCTCAGGGCCTTGGGAATGCAGTGAGGAGAGCCTGCAAAAAGCAGGCTGAGGAGGCTTAGGAGGGTGAGGCAGGGGAAGGACCACCCTCAGGCCTGACGGGCACTCATGTCACTCTGTGCCTAGAGGCCAGATGGCCCCAGCCCTGGGGCTTTGCTGAATCCCTCTCCCTCCCTACCTGCTTTGCTTCTTGCCCCCAGGTTCTCCGGGCTACTACACGGAAGTCCCAAGACCACATCATTGGCAGCCTCTGCAGGTTACTGGGAGTGATGTGGGGGCCCCCAAGCAACTGAACCCAGGGGAAAGGAGAGGACTCCTTTGTGGCACAGACGGGTTCTCTGCTTTTGGGGGGAGGCTGAGCCAAGTCAGGAGAAGCTCCATGCCAGGGGGGCCTCCGGGATCACTGCCTTTGAAAGGGGTAAGCTCCAAGCCTCACCTTGCTCTCCGCCTCCACAGAGACCCTGACCCCAACCCCTGAACGGAGTGAGGTTGTCTACTCTGCCATCACGGTGCAGGAGGCGCCAGGCCCCCCAAGCGTGCCAGCACAGGGCTACAGGGTGCTCTACGACTACACGGCCCAGGTGAGGCCCTCACCCCCTCTCCTCAGGCAGGCACAGGCAGGCCAGAGTGTGGAGTGAGCTGGGGCATGTGCCCCTAGAATAGCACCCAGCACTTGGCAGTGGCTGTGTATCTGCCAAGCAAATGTGGAACGGGTACGAGGGCCTGTGCCCGAAACTGTTCTCACACACACGCGGTGTCCAGGCATTCACGGACACTGTGTGCCTGGGTGTGCATGTGCAGGCACGCTGACAGCACCTGGGGCAACCTGCAGGAGATGGACCAAGGGTCAGACTCTGTGCCCTCAGACTGGGGCCACAGGCGCCAAGAACGAGACCTCGGGTTGGTCTTCTGAGGTCCATGGGGAAAGGATGGGTCGAGAGGCCATAGGACGGGTGCTCTGAGATCCTTGAGAGTCCAATCTGCTCCCTGCTTTGGTGGATGTTGTAGAGCCCCCCTCAGTCCACACAGAGGGAAGCCAAGAATCCCCTCGGGGCAGGCAGGCTGTGCCCTGGGTTGTGCAGACTCCCAAAACCTGGTTCTCGGTCAGAGGGGGGACAGGCCAGGAGAATGGGAGTGTGCTTGCATGACAGGGGCTGGCTCAGCAGCAGTGGGGAGGCTCTGTGTGGTGCGCCTGAGAAGGCTCGGAGTGTGGCGAACACACCTGACTGTGTAAGCAGAGCTGGGAGAGTGGGCAGCAGGGGGGAAAGTGGGGGAAGAAGCCTCAGGGTGAGGAAGGCCTAAAAATAACAAACCAAGGAGGACAGGAGGCCGAGTCCCACAAGACACCCCACACCCTACATGTCTCCGGAGGCTGCCCCAGCCAGAGCAGCCTCGTCTTGTGGCTCCAGGAGGCCAGGTGCGGCTCTGAAGACCTGGCCCACCGGGGAGACAAGTTCCCATTTACTGCTGGGGTGGGGGTGCCCACCAGAGCCCCCCTGAAAGGGCCCCTCCAGCCCAATGCACTTTCATTCTCTTGCCCAGAATTCCGAAGAGTTGAATATCTCTGCGGGAGACATCCTGGAAGTCATCCTGGAAGGGGAGGATGGTTGGTGGACAGTGGAACGGAATGGGCAGCGTGGCTTCGTCCCTGGTTCCTACCTGGAGAAGCTCTGAGGAAGGGACAGCAGCCCCCACCTGGACCTGCCCTGCCCTGGGGCCAGCAGAGTCCTCACTGCTGCCCCAGCCTTGCTGGGGCCCTAAGACCAAGCCTACACCCCAGGACATATGCTGGAGGCTCCCTGAACAGTCTCTCCCACAGGGAATAAAGGAGTGCATTTTTTCTCAGTCTGTGGGGGTCCCTTTCACTCTTTCTCCTGCCCCTGTGTCCAAGTACATCGTCCAAGATGAGGGAAAGGAGTGAATGGAGAAGTCCGGGGGAGCAGAGCTCACTTACTTCCAGTGTTATCACTAAGGCCCGGGCCAGTCCTGTCCCAAGGTCTGCTGGGGAGGGAGAAGAGCCCTGGCCCCAGTCTGGGAACTCCCATGCTGCCAGGGAGACACATTCACACACAGGCCAATGGGAGAAGGCTGTAGGGGTCGGGATGGGGGATGGCGATGAGCATGTGCTCAAGAGACCTGGGATGGGGGGACCATACTTTCTGGGGGCAGAGGGACTGGAAAGGAGTCTCAGAAGGGCAGTAGCAGACAGGGCACAGAGAAAAGAGCATCAGGGTGGGGTAAACGTGTGAACACAGGGTGGAGGTGGGAATGCCTGGAACATTCTGGGGATGAGCCAAGCTCAGTCTGGGGAGGAAATAGGTGATGGGTCCACTGGAGGTGAAGGGACCAGAGTGCAGAGTCGACAGGCTTGGAGCCTTGTGGGTGCAAGCAACCCTATCTCCCAGACCCAGCTGAGGCTCAGGGAAGGCACGGCTGCCTGTGCCGCTCCATCAAACATGGCATGTCCCACCCACGTAGGGGCTCCAGAGCCCATGCAGGCTGGCCCTGGGCCCTGAGGTTGCCGGGCTCTCAGGCCCCCAGAAACACAACTTCCACTGCTGGCCAAGGCCTGCCAAAGCCCTGCTCTGGCCACAGTAGGTGCCATCATTGCCAAAGATGTTGGGAGTGGGTGTTGGGGAGAGAGCCCATGGGAACCGGTGGCTCCTCATTCCTGGCACTCCCCCACTCAACTGTGGGAGCCCCAACACTGCCAGCACAACAGGCGCGACCAAAGGGGGTGGCGGGGGACACAGCGTTCTTCTGCACTGGGCACACCTTGAGAGATACTGCCGAGGAGGGTCACTATCCCCTGAAGACAGCTTTCTCTAGGACCGTTACTTCACTTATTCATAAACTTATATGGCCCACCCCATATGAGCAAGAGGAGTAAACCTCAGTATTGCTTTACTCAAGGAGCTCACGACCCAGTCAAGGGGATCAAACAGCCCAGAAATTTAATGACAGTACAGGAAATGTCCTGAGGTTCAGAGCAGTCACGAGACTTCTGGGAATAGGTGACCCAAGAGAAGCCAAGGCAACAGGAAGGCTGTTCCCAGAGAAAAAAGAGGGCTCCTTTCTGCTCCTGCCTGCCTCTGGTAGCCCACAATGGGCCGGAGAGGACGCATGTGTGTGATGGAGAAGGGAGTGAGGGTCAGCACTGGAATCCTCCAGGATTTAGAACTAGAAGATACTCTGGGAGAATCTAATCTGACCTCCTGCACAATGCCCTGCCTGTCACCACTGGGTACCCCAGTCGGCATCAACATCCCTGGTGACAGGCAGCATCCATGAAGGCCCATATGCCCGGGCAAATGTCAGGTGCTACGGTGGCAAAAATGAGGCATCTGACCAAGCTCCTCCCTAGGCAGAGGGTAAGGAGGGCACTGAGAAAAGGGGGCTGCCCCCCATGGCTATGCAGATTTCCAGCTTTGTGCCTCATCTTTTATCACGTGAGCAAGAAAGTAGGGGTGAATAAGTACACTTGGCACCTGGTGGTGGAGGGGATGGGCTCTGTTCTCTTGGGAGGGGTAGTACCTTTGGGGTGCAGCCTCTCACCTGTCTTGGGTGTGGGCACCACAGAAGTCCATCAAGCAATGAAACAGTTGTTTTCTACCCAAGTGTTACTCATGCTGGGGCCAGGCAGGGTGGAAAGGCATGAGGCAGCCCCCATGCAGGGCAGGCCTCCCAGAAGCAGGGCTCCAGCTAGCCCTCTGCTGGATACCACCCACCTCTGCTTCAATGTGGCAGATGGGATGAGAGAAAGGCTTTGGGCTTTTGAAAAAAATCAGACTAAGGCTTAAATCTTCCTGGAAATGTCATTGTCCCTTATAAAGCACATTCTACAAGGGAACTGACCAAACACCCTGACACATCTGACGTTCATAAATAGGGATGTTTGGAAAGGAAAACATAATCTTGTGCGTAATCTTGGTCTTCTACTCCCCTGAAGGAGAAAGGTCAGTGAATAAAGCCCTATGGAAATGCCTGCCTGCGACTGCCAGGCATGGGACCTGCCAGGCGCCTCGGAAGGAATTTGATCAAGGCCTCCTGATGACTTCTGTGACTGGCCCTGTATTTAATAATTGGGAGTGGAGGGGTGTTCAGGGGTGCAAAGAGCTCACTCACTCCAGAAGGGGTGAACAGATGCTGTAACTCCTCTGATATAAGGTAGAAAGCAAGCAGGTGAGAGTAGGCCCCAGATGCTAGGTGCAGACTGTCCAACATGGAAGTGATGGTGGCTCGTCTGGGAAGTGGCAAAGGGGCTGAAGAGCAATTCAGGAAGGCCAGGGAATGCAGATCGACAGGACTTGGTAACTTACAGGCTAAGAAACAGAAGTGGGAGGACTGGAAAGGAAGGAGGAAAGGAGCGACTTCTGAACTGAGCCAGGCCTTGAGGGCAGACGGGTCCTCCTGAGGCTGAGAAGGACATGGAGGAGGGGTCAGCGGCAGGGACAAAGCCTGAGCAAGGGCCCAGAAGAGGCAGGACAGCCAAGGAGACTGACCACCGGCGTCAGTCACGTATGGGCAGCCAAGAGGGAAGAAAAAGAGAAAGTTAGGTATCCGTGCTTTATTTGTTCCTTGAAAATACCTTGTCATCTTGACTGAGCATTCCATTCGATTACAGAGATTTTAAAAAAACCTTTGGCCTAGATATTTATCATCATTTCTGACAGGTGCTGCAGTGTCTACGGCCCCAGAGGGCGATGGATAATGAGTGTTAGATAACAAAGCCTGTGCTCTAGTCGTTCAGGCAGCCAGAGAATGGAGCTGAAAGCAACTCATGGGTCACAATTTATACCAGGGAAAAAACCCACAAATGAATCTAAGTCAGAGTCATGGCCTCTGCAGCTTTCTCCATTCTCCATGCACCAGGCAGGTCAGAACCTCAGCTGCCATGAAACAACTGCGTGGACGGACAGCCTCCCCGGCAGAAGAGATGGCGCCACATAAAGAGGGAGCTGGCAGCCTGCTTCCTGATGGATGACAGCCTCTGAAGTCAGAACATCAGGGTCCAAAGCCAGGCTCGTGCTTCCTTGTGTGGTTTTAGGCAAGTCACAATTTCTCTGGACCTCATCTTCATCATCAGTAAGATGGGTATAATCAGCCTCTTGTGTACCTGCTATCCTCATATAAGTTCAAATTAGATATAAGTACTAATTAAAAGCAAGAGATGACCATTTTGAACAAAAAGGCCTCTGAATCTTGGCATAATCATCCTCACTCAGCATGCCCTTTGGAGGGCTGTGGTTATGTCAGTAAGTCCTTCCCAAAGGAGACAAGGAGTAAAGAAGAAGCGATCTGCTTTTTGGCCAAACTAGATGCATGCCATCACTGAGCTCCAACACCTAATGCCAAAAACCTTCCCATAGTTATTCCCAGGCCCAGCCACATCTGCCTCAGTCTGGTGAACCAAGATGTCTGCCTATTTCCCATCCTGGCGTGTGAGGCAGTAGCACAGGCCCAGAACAAAGCTGCCATCAGCAAGTGGGCACACCACCCTTAACATCCTCACAGGATTCTCAGGACCCCAGGGATGTGGCTTTCCAACTGTGTCCAGCAAAGCCCCACTTAGGGGCCAAAAGGAGGAGGAAGGGAGTGCCGTGCCTATTTCAACTTGAACTCCACTTGTAGAGTTTATATGCTGGACTAGCAGTGGTTCTCAACCCTGGCTTCTCAGTGGAGTTACCTAATAAGACTTTTAAAAATGCTGATGCTTTGGTCCCACCTTAGATAGACTGAAACCAATTCTCAGCCGAATTTGAGCATAAATATTTTAAACATTCTTCTGGTGATTCTAATATGCAGCCAGCAATGAGGACCTTTCTGGCTAATGGGTTTTTCAGCTTTAAAAAAAAAAAGTAAAATGGAAATCCTATTCTTATGGCACCATAGTAACTTATTTTAGACATTCAGTGCCCACTAAGTGCCAGGTGCTGGGGATGCAAAGATAAACACATTTCTTTTCTATCCTATTATTTCCATATCTATTTTTCTTTCAGTGAATACACTCAGGAGAGAAGGACTTGTGTGTAAGTCCATTTCCCCAGGAATAGGAATGTACACAGCACTGTCCAAAAAGGTATTTAGCTTATTTGTACACAGCACTGTCCAAAAAGGTATTTAGCTTATTTTTGCAAGGTCACTAACACCCTCAGGAGACCTCAGACACACTGTAACAAAGAGCCACCCAGAATGTGCACATTATTTTCAAGAACTGCCCCCCAACCTGTGTTGGATACAAGATCAATGTATCTGAGGTGGAGGTGCTCCCTCACACCAACAATAACCAGTTAGAAAATGTATCAGGAAGATTATCCCACTCACAGCAGCAGACACTGAATTTCATAGAAAAGTTTCCTAAGTAAACTTAACCCTGTTAAGATATGTAAGGGGAAAAAATCCACTACCAAAACCCTATCAAATTAGGCAGATGACCGAAACTGGAAATCCAACAGATACAAATGGCTAAAACATCTTAATAGTAAAAGAATACATATTCTTATTTATTGGAGTGGAAGAAAAATAAAGGCTGATAATACACAAAATGTCAATAAGGGTATAGGAAAATGCACACTTTCATACTCTAGTGGGAATATAAATTAGAATAGCTTTTCTGGAGGGCGGCTGGACATAACCATGAAAAGCTTTTAATGTGCCTTTTTGTCCAGAGTAAATCCATTACTCCACTCTTGCGTCCACATAAAAATGCACAACATGGGGTGGTGAAAATGCGCTGGAACTAGAGAGGTGGTTGTGCAACGCTGAATGCACTAAATGCTGAACCATGAACTTTAAAATTGTTAATTTTATGCTATGTGCATTTAACTCAATAAAAATTTTTTAAAAATTAAAAAAAAGTTAAATGCTTAAAAGCATGTGTACAGAGGTCTGCACTGCAGCAAGGCTGGAGTCAATCCGAATGTCCATCCACTGCACACAGGTTAAGCATGATATTAATATACCCATGCAGCTGACAAACAAAAATGACAGAATTCTACATTCTGGTACAGAGTACATACTATGCTGTGAAGAAGAAAAAAAGACCTTGTAGAACAGAATTCATATATTAGCAAAAAGCAAAACTAAACCCCATCACCAAATGTAGTTTTTTGTATATGTAAATAGTCTGGAAGGATACACACCATCCCTAAACTTTACCTGTGGGTACTTTTTTAAAATAGTTGTATGGTTTACATTTTTTAAAGCACTATTACTTTTGTTAAAAAAGAATTATGAACAATTTTTAAAAGGGATTAAGACAAGCTCTGATAGGATGAGCGGCAAAGACACCCCTGTAGTAATGCACACAGCTAGTGTCAGGGACCAGGGATCCTCAGAGAAACTGATTCCAGGGCACCAGGGGTACAAGATAAGCCTGGGACATCTTGTTAAGTCAGAAATTACAAAAACGTTCAACAAAAAATGTCAGGACACAAAAAGCAACTTGAAGGGGCTCCCACTGGCCAAATCTGAAACTATATGAAAACCAAAAGCAAAAAAGGACAATAATGAATTATAGATCACTGGGAAAAAAAAAATGGGACTTGATCAGTCCATAATGAATATAAATGTGTGTGTGTGTGTGTGTGTGTGTGTGTGCGCGTGTGTATGTGTGTAGACATACATACATACATACATACATACATACATACATACATAAACTGGGGGAGAAGGCAGGGAGGACAGACTGGTAAACATGGAAGGAGTGCCGGAATGGAAAAAGTGTTTCACAACCATCATAGTAAAGATGAAATCTAAAACAACAATCATCATAGAGAAGATCAAATCAGGCCAGAATCAGCAATATTTGCTAAACCTAGGGGAAGTTTGGTGAGAAGCAGGATTTTTAAACAGTCTTACTGTATGGTCTCCAGAGATGGCCTGAGTTGGGAGAAAACAGTAACTATACCATTGAGAGAACAAAAACCACCTTAACTAATGTGTGCCAAACTCGCCCTTCCTTGCCATATAGAAGTGAGGACATTTCTCTTTTGCCAGCTGGAGGAGACTTTGTGTTTCAGTCTGGCCTGGATCTCAGCGGCATTCTCCATGGTGGCTCTTGGCTCTCCTGGCTCAGTGGTGGGCACCACTAGGGAGTTTATCCTGCAGCACAGGGCAGGCACTGCACTCCTGTCAGGTCCAACCCTCAGACTTGCAGGGCCCTCCTCTGACTTTCTCAGTTCCTTCCTTGTCCTCTCTTCCCTTGACCCTGGGAGTGGGAGTGGTTTCCTACTAAGCTGCTTTAGAGCTTTTTTTAAAAACCGCTTTTAGTAGCTAACCAATCTTTACCACTGTTAGCAACTGTTTATATTGTTTCCTGTTTTCATATTCCCCTCACTGCACCCTGAAGGATACACCAGGTGCCAGGTGATCAAAATTAACATCACCACGTCACCACTGTGGAGCAGATGGCATTGTGTGCTCCTGATTGTTACACCCTGAGAGGACACATGACATGGGTGGTGCTCCAGCCACCTGGAATGCAAAACCTAGTCTAATCAAGAAGAAACATCTGACAAACCCCAAACGAGCAGCAGCACTTAAAAGAAGGGACTGTATTCTTCCAAAATGTCAGTGTCATAAGTGACAAAGTTATGGCAATGTTCCAGATTAAAGGAGATCAAAGAGACAGGACAAATGATACCTGGGTCCTTTACTGGATCCAGAACTGGAGGAGATATGGTGTATAGGACATTATGAGGTCAAATGAAACACGAATGGTAGGTTAAAGTATTGTATCAGTGTTTAATGTGCTGAATTAGAATATCCTTATTCTTAGGAAATACCCACCAAAGTATTAGAGCTAAGGGCCATGAGGTACTTACAGAGGGAGCACATGCAAAAACACAAATGACAGATCAAACAGGGCAAAATATTAATAGATGAATCTATATGAAGGATATTTGGGCCTTCTATTCTTGTAATTTTTCTCTAAGTTTGAAATTATTTCCAAATAAAAGTAACTTTAAAAAAAGGCAATAGGATACAGCAGTGGCCCTCAACCTTCATGCTCTGGAAGCTACCCAGGTTCTGGGATCCAGGGGTCTGTAGTTCCCAAAGTTCTTTTAGGTGATTCCAATGTGCAGACAAGGGTGGGACAGCAACACAGCCTGGGAGCTCATCCATTAAATCCAGACGTAAAAAAATGGCTCTTTTGCCCTCTGAAGAATAAGCATTGGGGAACAGAGCCTCAGGTACTACAAACTCCCAGTCCACCATTAAAGGGAAGAAGCTGCGCTTTCACCAGGCAAGCAGAGAGGAACGAGTGAAGGAGACTGTGTGGAATTAGCCTCCTGGGCAAGTTAAAGGAACAGGCTAACAATTGGTACATTTTCCCCAAAGCAACTGCCTACTCTAGAGGCTCAGTTCTGCTGTGCAGAAATTGCTGAGGACAGCCAACATCGGTCCAGATATTGCTCACCCCAGCTCCAACCTGTGACGGGACAGCCAAAGAATGGTACGTATCGAAAACCGGAAGGGAGAAGAAAAGAGACAGGGCTGGGGGGAGAAGGTAGTAGTGAAAGGTCATGAGGACAAGCAAAACATTCCTGCCTACTGTGCAACCTGCAGGGACAAGAGATGGGATGAGTCAGAGGAACACAGCAAACCTCCTGTAGTTCTCAAAAACCATGAATGTTTTAGTTAACTTCCACTCTGTGAACAGGAGTTTGTTTTTACTCTTCTCAACGCCTCCATTTTCAGGCAGGACAGACCTGCATGATTTTCCCCAAATTGATAGATCCAAAACCGAATGTGAACTCATGCCCATAGATACGGTCCTTACTTGCTTCCTAGCTCTGTTACTAATTCTGTTTCCTTAGTTGACTGAGCCAGAAACATGGGCCTCAACCTAGACTCCTTCCTTCCTCTCCCTTTTCTCTATCCCATATGCAATCAGTGATAGAATTCCACCATCCCTCTCCCCACCTCCACCAATGATACCCTACCCCACGCTCTTGCTCTGTCGTGAGCCATTACACCTACCTCACGCCCCTTCAATCATCCTCCCTACTGCAGTCACAGACATCCACAACAGGCACACACACAGCTGCCTCATTTTCAAGTAACATTGAACCTCTACAGGATGTCGTGGGAGACCCTAGAGGACTTGGGCTTTGCCACTTCAACTTTTCCCAGCCCTGTTATTTTAAGCTCCAGGTACAACAAGCTACTTGAAGCTCCCTGCACACTCCAACCCATCTCGCATTCCTGTGTACTTTCTCTCACAAAGCCTAGCCAAACTCTGGGCTCAGGCCTCTCCTCCAGGAAGTTGCCTCTGACCTCTCTGGGTACCTCCTTTGAGCTCCCATTTTTTTGTTACTATAATCATCGCATTGTATGGAAATTAACTGCTTCTGTATATAGTCCTATGATAGGACTCCACATTCCTCCAAGACAAGGAGAGCATCATCACCGTATGCCCAGTGTCATGCACACGGTTAGGTGTTCATATTTGTAGGATATACTAGAGTGAAAAGCATCTCTGGCTTTTTGGATCCCAAGGCCTTTAGAATTTGGCAACTGATCTAATTAAAACACACGCAAATCATGTAGACATGCACCAACATTTAAAACATTACACTGCTGCTTGGGAACTGAAGTATCCCCAAATAATTAAAAAGTACATGTTGAGGGGTGATACAGAGTTTATTGAATTAGATCCTTCTATTTACAACTGAGATCACATCTACATACTATTTTGCTAGTCTACATGGGTACATTAATCCTAATGAGTTTAGACTTATGATGAATGGGCTCAGTCATACAAAAACACACACACACTCACACTAATTGCTTTAAAACAGTAGTGCATACATTATACTCCTCCTATAAAGCCAGCTTTGATTAAAAACTGCTAGTTTCAAAGATCAGTCTGATTTTGAAGATGAACCAAGAGACACACTGTATGATTCTAAAATCTATTTTAGCAATTTTATACAGTTGCTATCTTATTGGACTACAGTATATGTTTTTTAAAAGGACACTGATGAGGGGCACCATCTGGTGTTAACTTTAACCACAGCTGGTTTCCTCCCCCTCCCCCCAAAAACCTTTGGCCAAGAGTTCTCCATTGTGAAGACTGAAAGGGCCCCGGGACACTCCGGTAGCAGGCCCATTACTGCATGGAGGTAACAGAAGTAGGTCCAAGCCCTCCTTTAATTCTCCCACACTATGCAACCTGCAAATGGTTCTGAATTAGAACATATACTGCCATACTTAAAAACTTAGGGACATGGAGAGTCAGCTAGAATAAGGGAAAAGAAAGGCATAGGTGGGTTGGGAAGTAGGTGGGTACATGAAGAGCCAAGCTGCTTTGTCCAACACCTGTGTGCTTTAACTAAATGAACTCAGAGGCCAACGCAGTAGACCTGGCTCAATTCACCTTCCAAATCAGAACAAGACTAAAAAGCTTAGGCTTGCATTTTTCTACTATGCATAGGTTCCACCGGTGATGAGGAGCTCATAAGCAGGATCTCTACTCCTTCTGCACAATACGATGCATGCACACAGCATGCCCAGCAGCTGTGGGAAGAAAACAGAGAAAAAAGAAGGCTGAAGACCCTCTCATAGCAAGTGTATAATTTCTTTGTTGGCAATGGAGCTGTTTCAAAGTTCAGTGATCTCAAATCATCAAAAAAGCAATAACAACAGTAATAGAGATAATTTCTAATGAATATATTATCTTTTTAGGAACTGTTTAAATACCAACTTTTAGTTTCCCTGCCTAAGAACACCTAAGAACAATACACGAAGAGGAGAAATGGAAGGCTCTTCTGCCATTCCCACTCTTGATCAATAGCAGTGCTCTAAAAAAAAATAACTTTCTGCAATGATGGAAACATTCTGTATCTGATAGCAAAGGTCTAGGGAGTGGAATGACCAAGACTTTGTGAATTCAGGAAATTTACTGGTGGTCTTTTCAGACATCTGGATTTGGGGACGTAAGTTTTATTAACAACCACAAAATTCACTACATGCATGAACAGCCCAAAAGCCTTATGGTGGAGACCAATCAATTGGTCTGAAGGTTTTTGTTTCTTTCATAATTATTTACTATTTTTGAAATCCAGATTTGGCTCTGTGGCATTACATACATATTACTTTTTAAAGGTCACTCTTCCTTCATGATTTTATTTTAATAAGCCCTAATCCCTCTGTGGCAGCAAGCTGGAATTGTAATAAAGTCATGCCATGTTATTTTGAATAAGCAAGAGGATTAAACTGGATTAAAGAGAAAATGATTCTAGAATTTTTGACCTGGCTTCTTACAAAATATAAATAGTAACCAAAGAGCTAAATGAGAGTAACTTAATTTGCTGTTCTAACTTTTCATAATGGTTTCAGTTATTTGATTTTAAAAGGCAGGGCTTTCTGTACATATGGGGTCAATCAATTTCAACAAAATGTACCAGATCTATAAACAGGCTCTGAATGTTTGAAGTGGAAGATTACTAATGAGATACATATACAGAGAATAACGATGTCCTCAATCTGAATCTCCATGGTATAAAGTCACACATTCCAATTTCCAGCCTCAATTAGCTCACATTCTACCCATTCAAGATATATATTTGCTGCTTAAATCCACCAGTTTCATTACATCAATATTTGCTGAGTGCAGTAATAGCACAAAACACCTTGAAGACATTTTAAAAGTGGATATTGTTGAAAATTGAGTAAATATCTATAGCCAGTCTAGACATGTTTAGTATCTAATTCCTAAAGAAATACATTTCTACTCACTGTACATCCTCAAAATAGCTATAAAATCAAACAGAATTATGTTCCCAGGCAATGTTAAATTAAGCAATAAAAACGCTAAGCTCAGAAATTACTGATTTTCTGGAAAAAAAATCTCTCTTCCCATCCCACTTCCCTCACATTCCTTTCAGTTGGTTAACTTCTAGTGAAGGAGTCAGCACTCTCAAATGGGATCTGAAATAAGTATCATTTCTGTTCCTGAGTTTTATTTCAATTAAGTCAACTTGCACTGATTTTAAAACAATTAAATAAACTTGATAAAACCCTACTCATGCTTGGGAATGAGTCTGTTTATGAACATTAAACTCTACACATTAACTTCTTATATTCCAAACCTCATCACTAAGTGCTACAGGCCCACTTCCAAAGCTCTGCTATACTGAAATTTCACTGATTAAAATTTTCCAACAATAGACTTGGAAATATTTTAGCTTTAGAGTTTTTTCTTGCAATAAAAATTTGCCCTGCAATATTCAAGTCATGAGAACTAATCTGCACTTAGTCTAAATATAATACCAAGCAACTGCAAAAAATAACTGCTAAATACAGAGGCAAGTGGTAATTAAAAAAACTGACTGCCAAGATTAAAATGTTCTAGAATATACTATGTAGGGGACATTATGGGAAAATAGGTATTGTTTGTTATATAAGGTTTTGGAACTGCACACTGGAAACACCTTTTTCTGAGAAAAATGTGGAACTCTGTATCAAAAAGTCACTTATAGGGGTGCCTGAGTGGCTCAGTAGGTTAAGCATCTGACTTCAGCTCTGGTCATGATCTCCTGGTTCCATGGGTTCAAGCCCTGCATCGGGCTCTGTGCTGACAGCTCAGAGCCTGGAGCCTGCTTTATATTCTGTCTCCCTCTCTCTCCCACTTGTGTTTCTCCCACCCCCCTCTAAAATAAATAAACTTTAAAAAAAAAAAAAAAGGAACCAAAGGTTACATGCCATATGGTTCCATTCATATATTTTGAAATGACAAAATTTTAGAAATGGAGAACAGATTAATGGTTGCCCAAGGTATGGGGGGAGGAGGCACAGGATGGAGGTGGGTGCAGTTAGTTATAAACAGGTACCAGGTAGAATCCCTATGGTGTTAGAACTGTTCAGTAAACCCACCAGGTCATAAAACTGTACAGAACTGAACATACACAGGTAGAAATGAAAAATCTGAATAAAATTGGTGGATTGTATCAGTGCCCATACCTTCATTGTGATATACTACAGTTTTGCAAAATATTACCCCGGGGGTGGGGGGGGACTGGGCAAGGCATACAAAGATTTGTCTGTATTACTTCTTAAAAATGCACATGTATAGGGGTGCCTGGTTGGCTCAGTTGGTGGAGCATGCGACTCCTGATCTTGGGGTCATGAGTTTGAGCCCCACAATGGGGCTTAAAAAAATACATGTGAACATACAATTGTAACAATTTTATAGAACAGCAAGGTAGAAAACTGTATACCATAAGCTTCTATTTGCATAAAAAATATTTATGCGCTGTCTAACCACAACTACTTCTGGGAAGATATACAGAAAACTGGTTATCAGTGGTTAACACTTGATGAGGGATGGGGAGAATGGGTCTCAAGAACTAAGGTAAAACTGAGAGGGAGACCTACATTTTACTAAATTTAAATAATCTGAAAAAAATTCTATCAAATGGGTAAAACTTTCAAAACTTTCAGAAAGTTAACAAGACTTCATTTCCTCTAAACCAAAACAAAACCTAGCCACTCAAGAATTAGCTTCCCAAGCCTTGGTTTAACATGTTAAAGAAGAGTTACTTGAAATATTTAAGAGTGTATCAGAATCAGCCCACTAGATTTTACCTATGTGGGGGCCCAATGTGAAGTGTTATTCACTTATGTTTTTAACTCACATTAATGAGTAACTGACAGTCAAGAAGCAGCAGGAGGAAACAGCAGTCTCAACCTCCTTCACACTTGGCAATACAGACCAGAAAAAACCGACATGGCTTTGGGAAACAGTTCTCTCTGAAAGTTTGCTCTTGGTGATCCATCTTGAGGACATGCCAACTTTGTAAGACTCCAAAGACAGACAGTTCCCATTTTTCCCATATTTACTTTGCAGAAAGCCTTACCCTAGCAAATACTTGATATCGTCAAATCAAAACATAGATTTTTGTCTATTATTATGACCAGATCTTTTAAATATAAAATTCCTAATTGATCAATTGTTAATTTAAGAGGCTGGTGACACTCAAAGAAGTGAAATAGCTTGCTGATTAAAAAGACAACAAAATAAAGGGACACCTGACTGGCTCATTGGTTGAGTGTGTGACTCTTGATCTCAGGATTGTGGGTTGGCCCCCCACATTGGGTCCAGGGGAGATTACTTAAAAATAAAAACTTAAGGGGCGCCTGGGTGGCGCAGTCGGTTAAGTGTCCGACTTCAGCCAGGTCACGATCTCACGGTCCGGGAGTTCGAGCCCTGCGTCAGGCTCTGGGCTGATGGCTCAGAGCCTGGAGCCTGTTTCCGATTCTGTGTCTCCCTCTCTCTCTGCCCCTCCCCCGTTCATGCTCTGTCTCTCTCTGTCCCAAAAATAAATAAACGTTGAAAAAAAAAAATTAAAAAAAAAAAAAAAATAAATAAATAAAAAAAATAATAAAAATAAAAACTTAAAAAAAAAGGCTAACAAAATAAGAAGTGCAGCAAAATCCTAAAAATCTTTCTCTGACATTAAAAAATCCTGTTTAACAATTAATTAGTATTTTTCAGGTTTTTTGTTTTTTGTTTTTTTTTTTAATGTTTATTTATTTTTGAGAGAGAGACAGAGTATGAGCAGGGGAGGGGCAGAGAGACAGAGAGGGAGACAGAATCTGAAGCAGACTCCAGGCTCTGAGCTGTCAGTACAGAGCCCAATGCAGGGGTCAAACCCACAAAGCAGGAGATCATGACCTGAGCCAAAGTCAGACGTTTAACTGACTGAGCCACCCCGGTGCCCCTGTTTTTTGTTTTTTTGTTTTTATCATTTTGGTCCCATTCAAACCTAGATCATTTAACTAGACTAGAGCAAGAGTTAACACGTGTTTTCTGTTTTGTTTTTTTTTTATTAAAAAAATTTTTTAAATGTTTATTTACTTTTGAGACAATGTGAGAGACAGAGTGCAAGCAGCAGAGGGGCAGACAGGAGACACAGAATCTGAAGCGGGCTCCAGGCTCTGAGCTGTCAGCCCAGAGCCCAACGCGGGACTCCAACTCACGAACTGTGAGATCATGACCTGAGCCGAAGTCGGACGCTCAACCGACTGAACCACTCAGGCACCCCTAGCACATGTTTTCTTAAAGGGCAATATAATGAATATTTTAGGCTTTGTAAACCAAGAGACAAAACTGGGTCTCTGTCACAACCATGTAACTCTGCCACTGTAACACAAAAGCAGTCACAGATAATGCATAAATGAGTGTGGCTAACACAAAAAGAGGTAGTGGGCTAGACTAGTCCACGGGGCCTACTGATGGCCAACACGTGAACTACAGGCTTTTATTGGTAAATTAGGTTCATGAAAACATTTCTTCTTAAATTCACTTTTACGCGTTAGAACTTCAACAGAATGCAGTACTTCATTCAACAGAACATGGTACTTAACAGTACCAAAAAGTACTCTCAAATTCAAAGGAAACAATGCTTCCAACAGTTTTGATACAATACTACCAAAAAGTATCTTTCGATCTTTAACATTATTTTTCAAAGTTTTATTTACTTAAGTAATCTCAGGGTCATGGGGTTTACCCCAGTGGGCATGGAGCCTGCTTAAGAATCTTTCTCTCCCTCTGCCCCTTCCTCTCAAAAAAAATAAGAAAAAGAAAGTAATCCCTCACCCAACATGGGGCTCAAAATCACAACCCCAAGATCAAGAGTTGCATGCTTTTCTGACTGAGCCAGCCAGGCACTCCTAACATTATTTAGAACTATATTTCCTATGATTGCTCTTAGCTTTCTCACTTTAGAACCCGAAGGAAAGTGCTAATGATATTTCAATGTTATTACATTGTGTATTTTATTAAGCTGAAGTGTCAGTTAACTGTTAGGTTGCATAACAGGATTGAGGAATTTAATCTTTTGAAAACCTTAATTCTTCACTTTCTAATTCGAGGCAGAGTACAATGGGCCAGGGTTCAAGCTTCAGTGATGGTCATTAGTCATACCAGCCTTGCTCCCCCTCATTTTCATGGCCTTTAAAACAAAGCAGAGGTGCCTGGGTGGCTCAGTTGGTTAAGCGTCTGACTTCGGCTCAGGTCATGATCTCGCGGCTTGTGAGTTCAAGACCCGCATCAGGCTCTGTGCTGACAGCTCGGGCCTGGAGCCTGCTTCGGATTCTGTGTTTCCCTCTGTCTCTGCCACCCCCCCAGTCTACCGCCGCCAGCTCATACTCTGTCTCTCAAAAATAAATAAATGTTAAAAAAGAAATTAAAAATATAATGCAATTACGAAGGAAACAGGGACTGGAGACTCTCCAAGTGTCCTTTTAGCTCCAACTCAATCAGGATGAGCATAAAAGTACACTTTGGGTTGTTTTTACCTTTGCTCTGGTTTTCCAAACCCAGGGCACCAATCTACATCAGATTTTGAGTATCAAATGTTTAGGTACTCTTTATAGGTTTATAGGTACTCTTCAAAAAAAGAAAACATATTAGGGAAAATTCTTTCATTATTTCTAATGTATGTTTTTTCCCTTAAAACCAAAGTTTAAAAATTTTCAAACCATTAGCATTTGAATCTGTGAAAGCTCTGAATCCTTGACTTAGTTTTGCTGAACTGAACACATCAAATCTTTATCAGCCATTACTTAAATAAGGGTAATTTAAGTATAAAATGCATAGGAGAAGGCATACTTAAAAATTAAAAGACTAGCTAAAATATTTATTAGCCCCCAATGAAAAATATTTAATGAATAAATATCTGCCTGGTTAATAAGCTTAACAAAATGAGGGATGAAGCTAAAGTAATGATGTGCATCAGTCTTCCTTATACATACTGTATATTTCATGACCACAAGCACCTTACAGTTTCAAAGCTTTTTTTGCTGCATGCTAGTATGTGCTGATTTATTAACACAAATACGATAATTAAGAATGCACAGACCAGGATTTCACTTGGGAAGAGACTTCCTTCATGTTTCATTATTTTTAGCTAAATGAATATGTTTGGACAATCAAAATATCATCCCTGCTTATTAACATATTACTGCTATGCTGAGCCACAAAGTAAATGCTTAGAAGGGCAGAGACCATAGCAAATAAAGAGCTAGGCTTTTAAATGAATCATTTCAAAGCTGTTTGAGTACCAGCAAAGTAAACAATCACCTTTAAGGCATTTCTCATTAAATACACTAGCTTTTCTTCAAATACACAGACAGCAGGCAATCTAAGCAACTTACCTTTAAACTAGCAATTACGTTGGTTTTATCTAACAATTAAAAGATAACTACACTTTCTTAAAATAGATTCTAGGCCTGAAGCATATTTCAAAAACAACCAAAAGAACACTCTGAGAACTAGATCTGACACAAAGGATTCTCAATCATTTTAATTTTTAAAAAATATTTTATTTATATTTGAGAGAGAAACAGTGCATGAGCAGGGGAGGGGCAGAGAGAGATGGAGACCGAATCTGAAGCAGGCTCCAGGCTCTGAGCTGTCAGCACATGTGGGGCTCGAACCCACGAACTGTGAGATCATGCTCTGAGCCAAAGTCAGACTGACTCAGCCACCCAGGTGCCCCGGATTCTCAATCATTTTAAACAGTTGGTTATTCTCAGTTGTAAGATTCCTCTAAGATGTTCCTCTAACAGAATCCCTAAGATACATTGTATATGAAACTAGCAACGTAGGTAGTTGTACAGAGCAGAAAAATAGCTATCTTTATTTGTTTTCAGGTGAGGGCTAAGGATGTGGGTGAAAGGGATTTTTTGGTGAGGGAGGGAGGAAGGAGTAGATAAAGTGAGAGGTAATTAAACAATTACCAGCTCCTATGCATACACCATTATTAGGTGGGAAAAAGATTGTTTTCACTGGTAGAAGTTGGGAAGACAAGTTCTCTCAGCTACCAACAATGATATGGTATACTTTTGGATGTGCCAAGTGATGTCACAGACTCCTTAATGGCTATTAGTCTGATAAAACTAAGCCCAGAAATACAGAAGAGGTTAGAACCTCATTTTCACTTCGTCTTTTCTGTAAAGCAACTCAATTGCTCCTATCAGCATAAGAGTCTAGTGTTGTAGTAGGAGTTCCTGATGTACATATATGGACATATAAAACCATGAGGACAGAAAAATAAGAACCAGAAGAAGAAACAGTACAAAAAGATTGAAATGAAGCTTTCCATTTCCATAGTGAAATAAAGCAGTACAATTTTTAAAAATTCTGTGAAGTTCTATTAAAATACCTCCCAAGAATACATTAGGGCAAGAGTATGTATTTTTAATTTTTTTTTTTTTAACGTTTTTATTTTTGAGACAGAGAGAGACAGAGCATGAATGGGGGAGGGGCAGAGAAAGAGGGAGACACAGAATCAGAAGCAGGCTCCAGGCTCTGAGCCATCAGCCCAGAGCCTGACGTGGGGCTCGAACCCACGGACCGTGAGATCGTGACCTGAGCTGAAGTCGGACGCTTAACCGACTGAGCCACCCAGGTGCCCCGGGCAACAGTATGTATTTTTGAAGAGGCCACTCACTAGTCAAGTAAAGAAAGTAAAGCAAAATCTCCTCAAACCTAGTCCCTGCATCCAGATCTCTGGTTTCTTGGAACCATTATGGGTCTAGGACTAGAGACAGGAAATGGAAGACATTGGAAATGGACGGCCAGTACCTCAATGACTTCCAAGTTATCTATATACACAAAGATTAAATGCACTTAATGATTAAAACCATTCATGGTTGACATCAGAGAATGAGCACATTCTGATAACAACCCCTGTGCTTACCTGAATAGCTGCAAATGCCAGTGCTGCCCAGATAACATGCATCATGATTTCTTGTAGCTTCTTCACAACTAGAGCTTCACATCCCTGAAACACACAAAGTCATCCTCAATAAAAGTCTTTTTTTAAAGTGAAAGCTATAAGGTCACATATCACTACTCAGTGGCAGAAATGGAAATAACAGAAACGCAAAGAAGGAAAGACAGTGTATTTAAAAATAATTTACAGTAACATAAAACAGCATAAAGACAAACAAAAGAGTGTAGAAAAGAAGTTCTAGGTAAAGATAGTTCACAGAGACAACCAGGTTACCAAGCCAGATTCAAGTCTTGGTCAAGAAGCCAAACTTACCTCGGCATAGAGGTCGGAGGGGTGGGCCAGACTGCCATTACAGCTGCTGGCGGTCTCTCTGCAGCAGCTAAGAGGGACACTCTGGTTTTTGGTTTCTTTGAACCAGTCTGTATTTTCCCAGTCTGAATAGTTGTGAATTCCACAACAGTGCAGCTAGTGGGAAAGAGAACAGAAATATTAGTCCTCCTAAGACACACAGATCTGTGTTGAACTTTAAAATTCTGTGCACTGCAGAACTTTAAGCTACTCTAGACCAGTTAAGTCCAATAAAACTTTCTGCAATGATAAGAATGTTCGGGGTGTCTGCTTGTTCAACATAGTAGCCACTAGGCACCTGAGGTTACTGAGCACTTACAACGTGGCTAGAGTGACTAAAGAACTGGATGTTAAATTTTAATTAGCCACTAGTAACTTTAGAAATTCTACATGAAAAGCATATTACCCACAAGGGGTAATTTATAGCTAAGAAAAATCTTCATATCTTACATGTTAAATATTATTTCCAATGATAATATATTTCAAATATTTTCTCCGAAATGTCTGGGATTTGCTTTAAGATAATCTAGCAAAAGATATGTGGGGTAAAAGATGAAATACGATTAACAAAAAATTGAAAATTTTGAGGTAGGTTTATGGATATAAGGATCTACTATACCAGTCTCTTTACCTTCACACATTTCCAATTATCCATAATTTTTTTTAACAGTTTTGTCTATTATCTTTTCTTGTCTTGCTTTCTAAAGGTATATGAAGACCTCTTACCTCCTTGAAGTCCCTTGAGGATCCCATCTTTCCTGTGACACATACCTCTCTTCCATTATCACCTTTCTGACTAATTACTTTTTTGGTAAAAAGTCACTAGGTGACAATGGAAAAAACTTTTCAAGAGTGAAGGTGAAAATATTAGACACACCATGAAGCTATCCATGGCTACAAAAATACATGTTTAATTTACACAGTAATAGCTGAGTTTAAGGTTGACCCAACAGTGACTGGCCCTCAAAATCGAATTCACCTGAAGAGAGCTCACCTGTCTCTGAACATAATCAATAGCCCGGCTAGCGGCATCAGGGTTCGTTCCATTGTAGGTCTTATACACTTTCTGAATGCTGCGGTCAACCTCATTTTCCACCTGAATCAAAACAAAGAATTCGGTCCCTTAAAAATACTGGTAAAATTAACATTTGTCAAGGCTCCAGCTAAGAAACCTAACTGACATGTATGCAGAGTTGCCAGATATCTTTGTGAATTTCTTTTAAGAAAAAAATTTTTCTCCCTGTCTCCACAGAGATTCAGGTAAAAATGCAGACATATTACATCACACACTATAAGCATTCAAAGAGAAGACTGTGTGCAAGACAGCAGATTAACAATCTATTCAAGAGAGAGAAAGCAGCTGAACCCTGAGACAGATGTCCTAAATTATAAATGAACTGCCTTTCTTTTCAAATAAGCTTTCAGTGGGTTGGATTTACTCATTTTCCTTTCCAAAAGTAGATTAAAAATAAAGACCTCCCCCCACAAGATACTTTTGGAACAAATACCAACATACTTTCCATTTTATTTATTCAATGTTTCTATTTAGCCAAATACATAAAAGTAATCAGCAGGTGAAAAAAATCAGTCTTTACAAGTAGCATTTTATGAAAAAGGTGCAGTTTGATGTTATATGAATTAGGCGACAGGAAATAAACTCTTCATAACTTATTTCTGTCAATCACTAAATGGCAAGAAAAGTACCATTTAGTAAAATTTGTTTGTACCAGATTCTCCTTACCCTTCTAAGATGATTAGACCTACTTAGTAATTATACCAGTTATGTGATTTAACTACAAGGTGATAACCAGTAGGGGCAAACCCAATACATTCTTTTTTGGGGCACAGTTACCTGGTACCTTATGTATCAATGGTTTGAAAATTAGATTGGCATATTATGCCTTTGATTTAAAATTATAAATTACAGTAACAATACTTCTCTTTTATTTCTTAAGTTTATTTATTTTTGAGAGAGAGAGAAAGAGAGAGAATCCCAGGAGAGTCCAACACAGGACTTGAACTCCCAAACCATGAGATCATGACCTGAGCTGAAACCAAGCCAGCACCTCTATTATGTCTTTATCATAGCCCTAAAGTTATACCCCAATTAATTACTTTAAGGCAGCCTGTTTAGCCTTAAATGGTACTTAGGTGGAAAGGAAAAGCAGGCAAATAGAAAAGGCGAAAGAAAAGGAAATGACTAAGAAAGAGGAAAGAGGGGCAAGATGGGAATGGCTGGCAACAGCTGCCTTGGTTTTCAAGTTCGCAGGACCCTCATTCATCAGGATGGGCACAGAAGGTAGGATCTCAACTCATAATCACCTTTTTCTATGTCCAGAACAAAGGCTTTTTTTTTTTTTTTTTAAAGTGGCAATGGAAAATGAAGTCCTCAATTTCGCTCTAAAAAAGAAATCAGAAAATGTGTATTTCCCCCTTCCATACCGGGAATTTATGGGCTGAGGAAATCTGAACAAACTTCTCATTCTGAGGTAATTTAAAGAAAGTTAAATACTCACAAGTTAGAATAGTAGAACACTTCGCTATATTAAATAAGATTAGAAGTCTTGACTTGTAATTTTTTTTTTCATTCAACAGATCCATAAATTCATTAACATTTATTATGCCAGGTGTCTTGCCACTGCTGGACAGTCAAAGATGACTGCCTTGCCCTTAAGAAGTTTGGAGTCCCCAGGCTAGATCTTTTTTTTTTTTAATTTTTTTTTTCAACGTTTATTTATTTTTGGAACAGAGAGAGACAGAGCATGAACGGGGGAGGGGCAGAGAGAGAGGGAGACACAGAATCGGAAACAGGCTCCAGGCTCTGAGCCATCAGCCCAGAGCCCGACGCGGGGCTCGAACTCACGGACGGCGAGATCGTGACCTGGCTGAAGTTGGACGCTTAACCGACTGCGCCACCCAGGCGCCCCCCCAGGCTAGATCTTTAAAAGATACACTGTAACAGAATTCAACAAGGGGGAAACAGAAAACTATCTTGTCCAAAAGTTATTACTTGCTTGTTGATTTAATGTTTCAAATTCCTGCCTCAAATGAGGAAAGTGAATTATGATCAGGTATTACAACAGCCTCTAATTTAAGTTCCAGAAGGATTTTACAAAGGGCTACAACATCTCCCTCATGTGGAACAGTCACTAGGGTATGCCTATAAAGTTCAGTTAAGGATTAGCTGGAAATTCTGTATGAACAAATCAATCAAATGTAATAGTCTGGGGTTAGAGGTAGGCCTGGATGAATCAAATTTTAAAATGAATCCTTCCTTCAACAGAGAGCTGAAATGTAATATAGATGATAGCTGAATATTCCCTAGCATGTCTTGGGTAGAGACTATATGAAACAGTAAGAAAACCCTTTGGCTGATCTCTACCCTGAGTTCAGAAATTTATGTCATATAATTCATTAATTTATACATATAAAACCCATGTTGTTCAAAGGTCAACTGGGTGTATATATATGGGTACCCATATACATATGTTTGTCAAATACAGATGTGAAATCCAAGTAGGCCATCTATGATTTTGACAAGGTTCTAAAACCATTCCTCTCGAATATTTGTGGAATGAAAGGACCTAACCATGACCCTAAACTGACTTTCACATACTCTCTCCATCCAAGGAACATATTGTTGTTGTTGTTTTCATTATTATCCTACATGTAAAAATTAGTGGTAAATGCAGTTGTACTATAGTTAACAAACGGAGAAGCCTCCCATGCATGGTCAGGAGTAGTTGGTTGGTTAACTGAGGCTTTTAGAAAAAGTACAGGCTTTTAGAAAATCACAGGCTTTTAGAAAAAGTACATATTTTCAGGGCACCTGGGTGGCTCAGTCAATTAAGTGTCCAACTCTTGATTTCAGCTCAGGTCATGATCTCAGTTGTGAGTTCGAGACTCGCGTCAGGCTCTGTGCTGACAGTGCAGAGACAGCTTAGGATTCTTTCTCTCCCTCCCTCTCTGCTCCTCCCCTGCTTGTGCCCTCTCTGTTTCTCCCTCAAAAATAAATAAATAAAACTTTAAAAAAATGAACATTTTCATTTAGCTTAAAGCACAGAAATGTGTATTTCACACCAATTTTAAAATACAAGCCTGTCTTTGCTTTGCATAGGATCCACTGATTAGAGCTCTTTATCATTTGTTCTGCACAAATCACATCCTTAGTACATTGACAGTGACTTCCAGTTTGGGTTTCTTTACACTGCAGAGACATTGCAACACAATCAAAGTGTAGAATTCTACTAATTATTAATAAATTTCCCCTAAATTTTTACAGTAATTGTACTCATAGCTGATTTGATCAAAAATGTTTTAGTGATTGACTAAATCACTAATGTTTTAGTGATTGGGCCTGGGTGGCCCAGTTGGTTAAGCGTCCGACTCTTGATTCTGGCTCAGGTCACAATCTAACAGTTTGTGAGACAGAGCTCGAGTCTGACTCGGCACTGACAGCACAGAGCCTCCTGGGGATTCTTTCCCTCTTTCTCTGCCCCTCTCCCACTACACACACACTCTCTCTCTAAGTAATGAAACTGAAAAAAAAAAGTTGTAGTGACTTGTTTTTACCAAGTCTCTTCAAATTATTCAATTTTCTTTTTTTCATGTACTCATTTTCTTAGACTTCATCAATATTTAATTAACCACACAATTACACTAACAAGTACTTGGGATTACACTTGTATCAGGCCTAACAGTTCTCAGTCAGACCTGGTTCCTTCCCCATGTTCTCTCACAGACCTTTCCTCTAACAGAATCCACGTATACTGAATTCCATCTTTGCATCTGCTTCTCACAAGACCCCAACTGACACAGCACATGACACATTGTAGAAAAAAATTACTGTAGCAGAAAAATACTTTAAAACTGAAATAAACAATCAAATAAGCTTACAGGAGACTTCCTGAGATCAGAATCCACATTAAACACAACCTTTTGACACCTATATAGGTAACTTCAATGGAAAGAACTATTCAGAAAAAAGAGCCTGAAATGTAGCAGTATTCTTAAACATAAAACAAAAGCTCAGTTCTCTAGTATGTACTCTTTATTAAGCCAGGAAACTGGACTTGTGTGTTCACTACATGTATTTTTTCTTTTCTTTTTTTTAAATTGAGGTATAATTGACATCTAACATTAGTTTCAGCATGGTTCAATCTTTTTATATGGCAAAATGATCACAATAAGTCTAATTAACTCCTTTACCATACATAATTATAAAAAATTTTTATCGTGATGAGAGAACTTTTAAAAGTTACTCCCTTATCAACTTTCATATATGCATTACAGTATTATTAACTTAGTTGCCATGCTGTACATTACATCCCCATGACTGACTTACTTTATAACTGGAAGTTTATACCTTTTGACTCCTTTCACCCATTTCGCCAAAGCCCCCACATCTGGCAACCACCAATCTGTTCTGTATGCAATTTCTTTCTTTCTTTTTTTTAATGTTTATTTATTTCTGAGGGAGGGGCAGATAAAGGAGATGTGGACAAAAGAGCTGAAGCGGGCTCTGTGCTGACAGCAGCCAATCTGATGTGGGACTCGAACTCACAAACTGTGAGATCATGACTGCGCTGAAGTCAGATGCTCAAGTGACTGAGTCACCCAGGGCCTTCTCTCTGTGCAATTTCTAATTAACTTCAGATTTTTTTTAAGTTTATTCATTTTTTTGGAGTGAGAGAGTGAGAAGGGGAGGGGCAGAGAGAGCAGGAGAGAGAATCCCAACACGGGGCTTGATCTCACAAACTGTGAGATGATGACCTGAGCAGAAATCAAGAGTTAAACACTTAACTGACTGAGTCACCCAGGTACCCCAACTTTAGGTTTTTTTTTTTTAATTTTTTTTTTCAACGTTTTTATTTTTTTTTTCATTTTTGGGACAGAGAGAGACAGAGCATGAACAGGGGAGGGGCAGAGAGAGAGGGAGACACAGAATCGGAAACAGGCTCCAGGCTCTGAGCCATCAGCCCAGAGCCTGACGCGGGGCTTGAACTCACGGACCGCAAGATCATGACCTGGCTGAAGTCGGACGCTTAACCGACTGCGCCACCCAGGCGCCCCAACTTTAGGTTTTTAAAGCAGTGACTAAACTGGAGTTAAGGCATAAGAAAATGTTTACTTTGATAAAATGAGTTTGTTCTATTTCACCCGAAACACTTAAACTGCCTTTTAAAACATGAACTAGAGTAGACAACATACCTTTGCTCTGTAAACGTATCCCAAAACCACTACAACAACTTCTGTGACAAAAACCAAAAGGAGGATGATGACAAACTGTAAAGAAGAAAACATTGTCAAAAATTAAATACAAATTTAAAAAACTGATAAAAAACAGTTACCAGAGGTAACTGCTAGAAGACAAGTGCTAATTCTGTTCCAATTATAAGAGCCAAAGAGTCTATGGAATTTTATGTTCAATTCAAGCCAGTAACACAAATGAAATATTCCCACATATTATGATGACACATGCAGTCAATAAAGTGCTAACTTACTGTGGCAAGTCCGCAGCGGCTTTCTCGGATTGTGGCACAGCAGCCAATTAGCCCAATGATGAAAAGCAGGGCTCCTACAGCTATGATCACTACAGCAGGGATGAGAGTGTACACATCTTCAAAGAAGTGGTCATAGTCATCGTAAGTGATAAAGACATAGGCTCCCACATAGCATAAAATGCCAGCTGCCCCCTGTAGAAAACAAGATCAGAGCACTGGTAAAAGTCTCTAAGCTCTGATAGTAAAATGTTCCTACTACTTCTTAGTAGGTTATAATTTAATGAGATTTGCCATCACTTTTAAATCTACTTATACACCTTTTTACAGTGAAGCCAAAAGGTCTATTATTCATTAGTAAGAACATTTCTTTACTAAAGTTGAAAAGTTTCCCAAACACTACCTTCTTTTCAATAATTGATGGCTCAGTTAAGACCAAGAAATCATGAATACAATAAATAATACTGACAAAAATTACCCCCCAAACACACAACAAAGGCTTATTTCTAACTCAACTAAACCTCCACCACAGATCAGCGGGGTGGTGGGATACCCCTTTGCTCATTGTAGTTGCCCTCAACGAATGAAGAAATTATGCAGAAGTGGCAGAGCCAGGATTTGAACCCAGGCAATCTGACTCCAGAATCTGCATTTCTAACCTCTATCCACCCACTGGGAAAAAGAAAACATAATAATTGCTAGTAACCTTGATATCCATTTTCAAAAAGCTTACTGTCCCAAGTCAAGACTGTGAAACAGTAAAGTCAGAAAGCTCAGTTAACTAAAGAACTTTGCAAACGCTTAGATTTGTTCTTTAGAATGGTGCTTCTCAAACTCTAAGATGAACAGGAATCACCTAAGGATCTTATTAAACTGCAGACTCTGATTCAGTAGGGCTGGGGCTGGGCATGGGACTCTGCATTTCCAAGTTCCCAGGTGATGCTGCTGGTTCTTGGACTACACTTTGAATAATAAGGTTTTAGAGCACCTAAAGGGAAAGTGAATGTAGAAAGTCATGGAACAGAGATATGCCTTATTTCAGCTCTGCTCCAGATACCATTCTCCAATTGCAGAGTTTTACATGCATTCTCCTCTCTATTGTTATCCATTTTGCTATCATTGTGTACCTGCTCAATGCCTAATGCTACTTGCTTATATGGGAATGATCAAATGCAGTGTGAGGCTAAGTGTTAAAATATTTGGCGGAACGAGCTACAATTTGTAGAGTACTTTGAGACTTTCACAACAAAAGAATTATTTCACTATCCTTTAAAATTTAACACATAGGGGTGCCTGGTGGTTCAATGAGTTAGGCATCCAACTCTTGGTTTTGGCTCAGGTCATGATCTCACTGTTTTGTGAGTTTGAGCCCCACGTTGGACTCTACACTGAGCGTGGAGCCTGCTTGGGATTCTCTCTCCCTCTCTCTGCCTCTCCCCACCCCCTCAAAGAAATAAACTTAAAAAAAATTAACATATAAATCATTAACCTCCAAACTAGAAAATAGCCTTCTACAATGATACTAGAAATATCATGAACTCTCTCACATGAGAGAGTTTATTTATGTCTAGGGGACCCATTTAGCTTGGGCAAACCAGATCAAGACATTAGCTTGTTTAAAATCAGGATGAGGCAAATAAAATAAAGCCCCTGATGAACAAAGCTGCTCTTCCTTGCTACTCACCTCAGATTCCATTACCTTTCAAACACCCTGAGAGAAAAGTTATACCCAAATGTACCACATATTCTCACTTCTGTACCTCTCTGCTGCTCTCTTTGGAATGCCCTCTCCACATCTGCCTGAGAACTCCTTGTCCCCACTAAAATGCAAATTCTTGACCTTTTCAGTTTTTCAGGCTGGATTAGGTGCCCTTTATCCACTCACCCCCTACATGGCTCTAACAGCATTTATTACAGCTGTTGCAACTACATTTATCTCAGCGCACACACACACACACACACACACACACACACACACACACACCCTTATTATAACTACAGGTCTCAGTATACCTTTAGGGCACAAACTTTGCTCATCTGTGTTTTAGCCCTGTAACACCACCCAGCACCTAAAACGGTGTTTGGCACAATCAGTCAACATTTATTGAGTACAATTCATTTCATCCTTTCCCTTGAAATCACACCCCTGCCCCATTTTTATCATTAGCTTTGGTGTTTTTTTTTTTCTCTTCAGTCTAATATGTATAGTGTTCAGTTCACTATTCAAACATGATTTGGCAACTTAATCTAGCTTACTAAATTCCTGATGGCCATCACATCTGGAATAGATTAGTTTATAAATGCTGCACTTAGAGCAACCATGCCTGTTCAAAAGTTCTCAGAGTTCACTGACATAGTTAATCTGGGGGTATATTATTATGGGATGAAGGCAGGTATAGGAAAGGGAAAAGAAGAAAAGTAGCTTAACTAATGACAGAAGTACATGGACTACTGAACATTCTTACCAAATACTACTTTTTCTTTGGTATAAAAAAACTATATATCTGCAATATAGAAACACACACATGTATGTATACACATATTTTGCTAAACACTTTCAGTGTTCAACTTATTTAGAAGAAATCCTAAATACAAATTAATCAAATTGTGTGCAATTTGTCTTCACTAGTCATCTTTCCATCCTTTGGATTCTTAGCTTTTCTTACACTAAAAGGCAATATTTATTTCTTAAAAGGCTTAATTAAAATAAACACAATGGGGCGCCTGGGTGGCTCAGTCAATTAAACTACTCTTGATTTTGGCTCAGGTCATGATCTCAAAAGTTCCTGAGTTCAAGCCCCACATTGGGTTCCACACTGACCTGCTTAGGATTCTCCTTCTCCCCCTCTCTCTTTGCCCCTGCCCTGCTTGTGTGCATGCATGCTCTCTCTCTCTCTCTCCCTTCCTTCATCTCAAAATAAATAAAACTTAAAAAGTAAAAAATAAGTAAAAAAAAAACCCCTCCATTTTGAGATTCTAATAAATGAAATTTTAGTCTACAGAAATATGAGTGAAAACAAGATAAAACTGGAAAATATATGTACTCAGCAATTAATCTGAAGCACAGACACTGAAATACTTGCATTTTAAATACAAAATGATGAGTTTTCCACCTGAAGAGACTCACACTTGGTGCTGCCTGGGAATGGGCCAAGGGAAATGCTTCCTGTGCTGCTACCTTTCACCCAGACTGAAGCACTCAACTGAAAGTGAGACTCTGAGGAAGCAGAAAAACAAACCAACAGCAGATACAACCAGACATGTAACAAATGCGATGAAAGGCTAGCAGGAGATGCCATTTGTAAGGCTGCCTGTTTTTTTTCCTAATAGACTTGTGAGCAGTATATTTTCCCAAGCTGCAAACCAGTCAACATCCAATTCACACAGCAGAGCTGAGAACATAACAGAACTCTATTTTGAACACATAGTGGGAAACAACTTACTAGTTACACACCAAAGCAGAAACTGTGCTGATTGCTGATATGAGAGCATATAAATCACATGACTTGGAAACACAGGCTTGTTTCCTAAATAGAAGACAACTTCAAAATTTTCTTTTAATGACATCTGTATAGGGTCTATATCTTAAGTTGCATAATAAACAACTTTATGAGGGGTGCCCGGGTGGCTCAGTTAGTTTAAGTGTGCAACTTCTGATTTCAGCTCAGGTCATGATCTTGCTATCATGAGATTGAGCCCTGTGTCAGGCTTACACTGAACGTGGAGCTGCTTGAGATTCTCTCTCTCCCTCTGTCCCTCCCCCACTCACACTCTTTCACTCTCTCAAAAATAAAACTTAAAAAAATAAAATGGAGAAAATTCAAAGAAAAAATAAACTTATGAAATGACAAGTTTCTTTAAAAATATAGGGTAGGTGTCCTAACAATAGATGAAGACCTAAAAACAACAATAAGAAACTTCTTTTTTTTTTTTTTTTTAAATTTTTTTTTCAACGTTTATTTATTTTTGGGACAGAGAGAGACAGAGCATGAACGGGGGAGGGGCAGAGAGAGAGGGAGACACAGAATCGGAAACAGGCTCCAGGCTCTGAGCCATCAGCCCAGAGCCTGACGCGGGGCTCGAATTCACGGACCGCGAGATCGTGACCTGGCTGAAGTCGGACGCTTAACCGACTGCGCCACCCAGGCGCCCCAATAAGAAACTTCTTTAATGACATCTAACCATCAGTATGAAAGACATAGGTAGAGTTGTATGGTAAATGGAGCAATAAATAATTCTGAACTAGTATGCATAGGGACTTTGTTGTCACACATGTTTAATATAGGAGTTATGGCTATTAGAAAGGTTAAAAGGTGAGCTGGGTTAAATCCTGCTTTTGAAGGGTCAGGATGGGATTGGGATCTATCAAAGGATCAGGACTTTGCCAGCAAAGCAGCTGCAGAGGGGGAGGAGGTACAATAGAAAAGGAGATGAAATGTAGAACTTGGAAGCAACTGCACTGCACTGCTTTAGTCATCGCTGAAAAAAATCTGAGCTTATAAGGAGGATTTGTGCCAGGACAGTATACTAAAAATATTCATCCTTTTTACAAAGAAGTGAAGGGAAATTTAAAGGAAAGGCTGAGGGTTGAAACTACCAAAAGAATAATTTTTTACCTTTTAAAAAACGGATGCCATAAATTAAGTCACAGAATTTTAAAATTTTAGGAGAGCCAGTGTTTTTCCACACCAAGCTGTTCCTCTAAAAAATAAAGCTATCTTGCTATAAAATTTTGGGGGGTTCCAAAAAATATGGTATTCATTTTATCCTTTAACCCTTCCACTACATACGCACAAATGTAAAATATCTTCTAAAGTAAAAAAATTTCATTCTTATACAAGATTGTTTTTTCTATAGTTTAGACACTACATAAACTATAGTTGTCTATAGTTTATAGTTGTTTTGGGTTTTTTTTTTTTTTTTGTACTTTTCAAATCCTCTGTGAAAGAAACAGCTGATGAAATGCTGAAATACACAAAACTACTAAATTCTTTAATTTCCTAAGGAAGAAGGAATATGAAACAAAAGGGGGCACATGAACTACAGGGAAGCTTGATACTGGAATGTGGGCACTATTAAAAACCAAACACTTATTACAAGCTAGGAGATAACAGCTCTGCTGTGAAAAGTGTACCTGTATGGAAGTTCAGAAGCGTGAAGGCGAAAGCATCCCATAGAACATCTGGGGGAGGATAAAGCAAAGAAGAATAGAAGTGATTTTCTTATAGTGCTGTAAGTCATGGATTCATGTCTAGAAGTGGCAAGAATAAAGATGGTGTAAAGATGAGGGACCATGTGAGATCACTCAGCTAAAATCACAATGTTTGACAAGTTCTTGTCTGTCTTCATCAACTCCTCCTTCCGACTAATTTTTGCCTCAAAGAATCAAGTGTTAAAGTAAAAGTGATTGGAATGTTGGGAGAAAACAGTCAAGAAAAGGAAAGGGGTAAACCATTGTGTTCTCCAGACTTTGTAAGAGAACAGATTTCAAAAAAGAAGCAGAGGGTGAAAATACCAGCAGAAATCCATCTTATGTACATCTTTTAACATTTAATTCAGTTTCCTGTACAGTCATACTAATTTTTATGTACCATACTTCTCTCTTGCAAGGAATCTACTGGTAATTCTGCACAGGGTATTTCTGAAAGCTTCCCCAAACTCCAGTTTTGTGCCATTACAAGTGTCTTAAAATCACCTTAAATCTTTTAACATTCTACATACCATAATATTCTCTAGTCCAGACATGTTTTGTTTCAACTCTTACTCTGATAAAATACTTCATAGCATTAAACACAATTACTCCTTTACTAACTCCAATGCCTGTATATGTCGTTTACTTTCTTATCAACTTTCAAGAAAAAAAAGACTACTCCAAAGATTTCAAATCCTGTTTCAGAAATTACATCTACTCTTACCAAGACTTTCTGAAGCTATGAAAATAATTACATCATTGTCTAACAAATTGGTCAATAATAAAGCCAAGCAGTATTCAAACGTAGTTTTTTAATGAATGCACAAGTGAGGGAGGGGCAGAGACAGACAGACAGACAGACACAGGACCAGAAGTGGGCTTTGCACCTACAGCAGAGAGCCCTATGTGGGGCCCAAACCCACAAACTGTGGGATCACGACCCGTGCTCAAGTCAGATGCTTAACAAACTGAGCCACTCAGGTGCCCTAAGCCAAGCAGTATTCAAAGAAGTGTGAGGGTACAGAGAAAAGAACTGGAGTAAAAATTAATACAGAATAATCTTTTTAGAAAGCAATCTGGCAACACATACCAACCTCAGTATTTATGCTTTCATACCTATTTTTTTTTCTAAAGGTTTTATTTAGAGAGACACAGAGAGAGAGAGAGAGAGACAGACAGACAGACAGACAGAACCAGTGGGAGAGGGGCAGAGAGACAGAATCCCAAGCACTAACAGCGCGGTGCCCAATGCAGGGCTTGAACTCACAAACGCTGAGATAATGACCTGAGCCAAAGTCAGACGCTTAACTGACTGAGCCACCCAGGCACCCTGCTTTCATACCACTTAATTCCACTTTTAGGAACCTATCCTGAAGAAAATAAGTCAGATAGAAACAAAGATTTGTATGGAAGAAGGTATGTTCATCAAAATGTTATAATACTGTAACAAAATTATAGCAAAAACAAAAGAAAAAGAAAAAACCCTGGCATCTAGAGGCATACTTGGCATTATAGCCTTTACATATTTTGTTAAAGCATAATTTAATAATATACTTGTGTTGTGGTAGGGGGAAAACATGTATCACATACAGACATTTAAAAAACACACTAAAATATTGTTTGTCTCTGCATGTGAAATTATGGTGATGTTAGTTTGTTTTAAAATACTTTTTAGGGTCTTCTTTAAAAAGCAAATATAGGGGCGCCTGGGTGGCGCAGTCGGTTAAGCGTCCGACTTCAGCTCAGGTCACGATCTCACGGTCCTCGAGTTCGAGCCCCGCGTCGGGCTCTGGGCTGATGGCTCAGAGCCTGGAGCCTGTTTCCAATTCTGTGTCTCCCTCTCTCTCTGCCCCTCCCCCGTTCATGCTCTGTCTCTCTCTGTCCCAAAAATAAATAAACGTTGAAAAAAAAAAATTTTTTTAAAAAGCAAATATATTATTTATAATAAAAAAAAGTAAAATATTTAAAATTATATCTGAAATTGAGACTGTTGTTCCCTCACAAATGAATTCCACCAACATGAAACATGAATCTCTTCAACCCCAAATACTTTAAGCACTTCTGCCAATCTCCCCTGTTTATCACTTTTCTCTGGTCTCCTGGCTTTGACTCATTTTCAGATGTTTTCTGATTATCTAACACATTATTCTTTTTTCGCCCCATAAATATCACCTTTCAAGGAGACCAAGTAAAAAAAAGAAAATATTCCTACTTAGGGTCGCAAAGTTTTGACAATAAGCCACTCCTGTCATCATTATCTATGTCACTGCCATTATTATTTAAAAAAAAAAAATTTTTTTTTAGTTTATTTATTTTTTGAGAGAAGGAGAGGGAGACAGAGGAGAGGGAGAGAGAGCAGGAGAGGGCAGAGAGGGAGAGCAAGAATCCCAAGCAAGCTCCGCACTTGAGTCCCCCAGATGTGGGACTCAAACTCACGAACCATGAGATCATGACTTGAGCCGAAATCAAGAGTCAGATGCTTAACCAACTGAGCTACCGGAGCCCTGTCATTTATTCTTAAAGAAAAAATATTTTAATCCTTTTACACCGCTATAACTTTGATGATATTCCAGGGGTCATGTTCCTCAATTCTGCCTTATTTTTACTTTTTCTGTATTCAGTTTTTTATGTCACTGTTTATCTAGTTTAACAAAGTTGTTCACTTAATCCAATTATACCTACCAGTTAAAAAGACCCAAAAGTTTGGGTGGCAATGAAATTGGAGATCAACCAATTGCCAAAACCAAATTATTTTAACAGCATGGAAACGCTGTTTTCAGATTATAGGGCTCTAAGGGTCATCTGAGAAGCATGGAATTTAAACATGCACTTTTTTCCTAAGATCTTCTGTCCCCATAACCTCCTCTGACTATAAAAAGTGTCAGTTATTACTATAGGAGCCTGGGATGCATAAACTTTATAGTTTGTCCATCTTAATCAGCAGTAGCAACAATGTAAGATACAATATGCTGGCATTTACTACAAACCACCTTTAGAAAATTAAAAACAAATATATAAACACAAGTAATTTTTCTCCTCTACCAATTCTACCAAAATATTAAGGTAGGGGAAGGAGAAGAAATAAAGAAAGACTTGAGACTATCCATGAGTTATCCGAGGGGGAGACGGGGAAAGTGCGCCTAGAAATTAAATTCAATAAAGTATTAGATGATTTTGCCTGTCTGCTCCCTCTCCCCATGGGCTGTTACAGAATAGGGACTATGCCTTTTTTGTCTTTTATATTTCTCAGAAACAAGTAAAGTATAGACATTCAACAAGCATTTATGAGTGAAGTAAAGCACAGATACTCAACAAGCATTTGTGAATGAATGATTCTTAGGGTATACCTGTCTGGTGCAAGTATAAATTTTATGGAATAAATTTTCTGCAAAAATCCCAACCCAAACTGGGTCTTATGGAATAAAATTCATGAAAATATTTCAATGCATGATAAATATTCTAAAAAGCAAATAAGTATCCAACTAAAGAGAGCTTTCCTTCTATGGTCACCTGGCTGATTCCAAGTTCCCAATGCTGAGTTCTTTCAGTCAATGATTACTCAGAGCCACAAGGCACTTGATCAGTGGACAGATGACTGAAAATGAAATAATGTGACTGGAAACATTCAATTTCATAACTGCCAAAGACAAGGTAAGAAATAGATCTATTATGTACCATGACTTGCTTACTGACAAAGTCAGCTTTTCTTCTATAGTGAACTGAAAAACAATTATGGGGAAAAAAATCTGTTAGCTGAAGGTGTGTTCCAATGACATAGTCTTTGTTAGAGCAGTCATTCATGATGACAGAAATACAGGAAACAGAGAAGCAAATTCCGGGATGTCTGATGAAAGTTCCAGTTTAAAAGAATCACATTCCCAACTCAAACATGTAAGATGTGCTGGAAAACACAAAATATGTATAAGGAGATTTCTGACAGGAAGTGTTCCTTGAAATATTTCATTATACATTTTTTTTTATTTTTCTTAATTTATTATTATTTTTTAAATGTTTATTTTTTTTTAATTATTTTGGGGCGCCTGGGTGGCTCACTCGGTTAAGCGTCCAACTCGATTTCGGCTCAGGTCATGATCTCGTGGTTCATGAGTTCGAGCCCCGCATCAGGCTCTGTGCTGACAGCTCAGAGCCTGGAGCCTGCTTTGGATTCTGTGTCTCCCTCTCTCTCCGTTCCTCCCCTGCTCATGCTCTGCCTCTATCTGTCTCTCAAAAATAAATAAATGTTTAAAAAATTTTTTTAAAAATACATTTTTTTAAATATTCATTTTTGAGAGAGAGAGAGAGAGAGAGAGAGCAAAAGGGGAGGAACAAAGAGAGCTTCAGAATCTGAAGCAGGCTTCAGAATCTGAAGCAGGCTCCAGGCGCTGAGCTGTCAGCACAGAGCCCAACGTGGGGCTTGAATTCACAAACCACGAGTTCATGCCCTGGGCTGAAGCTGGATGCTCTACTGACTGAGCCACCCAGGCACCCTTTAAATGTTTATTTTTGAAAGACAGAGAGACAGAGACAGAGCACGAGTAGAGGAGGGGCAGAAAAAGAGGGAGACACAGAATCCAAAGAAGGCTCCAGGCTCTGAGCTGTCAGCACAGAGCCCAACTCGGGGCTCGAACCCATGAACTGAGAGATCATGACCTGAGCCAAAGTCAGATGCTTAACCAACTGAGCCACCCAGGTGCCCCTATTTTTTTTTTTTAAACAAAAGCATGAAAACTATAGTTGAAGCTTCTTTTGGTAATCTGAAGATACCAAGTATATTTTTGCCACAAGGCCTACAGGCTATTTCCTGTCTTGAATGCCCTCATCTTCTCCAAATCATGCCCAAATCGGTGCCTCCTTGTATTCCAGAGTTCACATCTTTGGAGAAGCCTTCTTTGCCAACCTAAGGCAGTCATTCATTCACTCACTCTATGATATGACCTTGTTTTAACTGTCTGCATAATGCACCACTATCTGATATTTTTCTTGCTTACTTTTGCTTGCTCCACTAGAAAGTTAGTTCTGTAAGAACAAGACCTTCCCTGTCTTTTCCATCGTTTTATCAATAATACAAGCATAAAGTAGGTGCTCAAGTATTTGTGCTGTATTTGTTTAACAAAGCAATTTTCTTTAACTACATATATTCAGATAGAAGTGTGGTATGAAAAGATTTTTTTAAAGATAAATATTAAAGGTTATATGTGGCTTTCAAATATGATTTGTATGTATAGGGTACTTCGTATAAGTGAACGATGATTAGTGAAGGTGCCACATTCTGGAGTTCTTTCTAAAGACACTTAAAAAGTTATCTGACTTTCATGTAGTATTTCCTACCCCCATAGGTATTTTAGTGTTACTATCACCTCTCATATGGATGAAAAACAAAAGTCTAAATAGATATGCCACATTATAAATTCTGTAAGCATGGACAAAGTTTTCTCTTGCAGTCAATATAATACCTAAGACACATCAGCAAAATAAATACTAGCCAGTTGGTTTTTTCTTATACGGTAGAAAAAGTAAAGGCAATTTGTGTAATATGGAACTTGACTGAATACTCAATTAACTTACGAGAATAAAACCTGAAAATTAAAAAGTACTAATTTAAAGTTTTAGATGAGGCCTCTGGGTCACAGCAAATGACCCACCAAATTAAGAATCCTTTCTGATCTTGGTACAAGGGTGCAGTTAATAGAAGAGGCTAATGACTATTCCAACAGACTTCAAAATTTAGTAATGTACCTCAAACACTCCTGTCTTCCATAAATTATCATGGTCTAGTACTAATAAACTTACATTTAAAGCTATGCCACTCCAAAAAGTAGAGATTCAAGTTGTACATCTGATTTCACTTGTCCCAAATTATCTTTCAAGCCTTAACATTCTGGAATTTGGTAAGGAACTCTCTAGTTCCAATAAGGCAACCTTTAGGACTTTAGAAACGACCATTTGTGCCTTTTCAGAGTTAATATTCTTAGACCACACCATCCAAAAGAATCCAGGTCAAGTCCACATTAACAATTTTGACTGGCAGGTCATGTAGTGCCAAGGCTAAGTATTTCAGGTACCTATCTATTTCCACAGCTCATTGAACAAACTGCCAACTAAAACAGGATATCAAGATATTAAAAGGTATAAAGATCTTGCCAAAGCAATTAATCCAGTCAGCCATTATCACAAGCAGCCATTACCATCTGATAGTAAGGAACTAGTGCAACACAGCTAATATAGTCTTCACAAAGTTGCTCCAGGGAACCTAGATAAACTTTTGATATGCTCTATGCAGGGAATGTTTATTCTTCCACGTATGCAGCATTAAAAGGAGGGAGGGGCCATTATATAAGAATACACTTATTAGAACTGAAGAATGCATTACATTCTCAGGAAGGACCAGTTAACATCTGTTTTATGTACTTCCTCATAATGACCTAATTTTTTAAACTGACAAGTCAGTGTAGTTTACATGAAAGTACTGGCTCTAACCAAGGTTAAAATTAGTATGGTTTAGAGAAAGTGACTTTAACTTGGCTAAGGAGTTCCTTCCCCTTTCCAAATCTTTTAAAATCACATTTTGCTCTAACATCACAGGCTCTAGATAATAAGACAACCTGGGATTGAACACAGGCTCTGCCACTTCGGGTGTGCAACTTCGCCTCAGTAAACCATAAAGTCTGCATCTGTAAAATATGCATAAGAATATTTACTGCCAGATAGGGTTGCTGTGAGGACACAGACTGTAAAGTGCTCAGCACACTGCCTGGGTATAAATACTGAAATCTTAGTTATCATTACGAGCATCATCAGATTCCAACAGTTTGTCCCTAAACTGTTAGGTGGGAGACATGTCTAATACTGTTTCCTCATTAGTTATGTTCCACTAATCCTGCTCTAAGCCACATTTCCCACCCCTGACCCTGCATGTCTGTTTAACTTATTACTGCTCACAAAAGCTTTACTATCCTACTAACCTAGAAAAAGGGTATTTTTACTACACAGTATGACTTTAGTCTTGGCAATAACCCACTATGACAAGCACAAGTGAAGTTCGGTATGACCTTTCTCCACAGAAGTACCAGTAGTAGATACACAATTTCCAAAGATTCATGAGCACTTAGAATTAACTGATATTTTACAGTAAATGAAAAATTAATTAAAGAAAATGGCTCCTATATGTTTAATATTTTGTTACATTAATGATTCCAGTCCCTGAGACTGAATAGCATAGAATTCATTTGATAGTTTACTCTTCAAAGTCAAATAGCTATGCCCATAAAAATCCCAAGAAACTGTAAAGGATACAAAGCCAAGTCTCTACCTAAGTACCTTATTGAGTGTTTCTAATTGAGTGTTTCTCATTTGAGGATCACTGAAATATTCTTTTACCTTTTAAAAAGGCTGGTAACTCAAACTAAAGTATGAGAAATACTGTTCTAATTAGAAAAGATCATAGAGATCCCAATGTCACATGTGTGATTTTGAACAGGTATTATTGGGACTCTTTCCATCACACCAGAAATACCCTAAAAGACTCTATGGCAGTAAGAGTGTGTAGTAAATGCCTTATTATATAGAATTATCCTTTTATGCTACAGGGGTTGGGATATGAAACACTTCATCCTTTGTTGCGGGCGGGCGGGGCGCGGTGGTAAGGAGGCAAGGATTCCTTCCAAATTAGGTGTGCGTGAGAAGGCGCAGTTGAATGGGGACACACAAAAGCAAAGTATGAACATTCAAGGAATGTCTGGGGACTGGACAGCAAGAACCTGGCCAGTCATGAGGAAGGAAAGGTGACTGAGGACTTCAGCTGCAACACCAAGAGGAGGCTGAACCTTATTCTACTGCTGAAGATTTCGGGCTGGATTTTGTTTCTTAAAGAAAACGATGTAAGGGAAGAAATGCTTACTATTCATCCGGGTGCAAGGTCCAGATGGACTAGAGGGTGGAGAATGATAGGAACAACACCGGTTATTACAAGTCTCTGGTGAGATAAGAAACCGAACTAAGATGAACTAAGTGGTTATAAACACTCCTTTCTTCGGGGGCGTGTCCAAAAAAATTCACAAGCCACCTTTCAGTGAAGTGAACTCATCGCTTTCAAAATCTTTTGACATCCGAATCCTATTTCACCAAGGTTTATAATCTCAGGTTACTCACGCCCAATGACCAAACAAGTATAATGATTTTCCAGGGCAAAGAATTATTTGGCTTAATAAGTTGAAACCTTTCAGTTTTCTGGGCTGGTAACCAAATAACAAGTTCTAGATACACAAAGAACTGGAAGTCAAAATCCCTCAGCCCTGTGCCGCTAGCGTCCCCGCGTCGCTGCACCGTTTGCTCACACGCTTCAGGACTGCCACTGGAGCTGCGGGGGCTCCGGGCCCTGACAAAGAAAGAGGAGCCTGACCCTTTGGGGAATATCCTATTTCAAGCCTGGTGTCCTGAAAGAATCTGCATTGAGAGCTCTCGGACGAGCAGGCTGTTCCAGGGGAAGGGCCGGAAGAGGGCGGGGGGGGGGGGGGTGCGGGGAGTGTCGGCCCAGCCTCACTGCGCGGAGCCAGCCGGTCGGGGACTCAAGAAGCTCAATCGCGAAGGCCGCCCGAGGGCTTCCCTTCACCGCCCTCTACGCCCGGGGCCTCCGTCGCAGCCCGCGAGGGGCCTCGCCGCAGGGCCCCGTCGCCGCCGGGCCCTGGGGCGCCTCAGACGAGGCCTCCCCTCACCCGCGCCGCCGGCCCCTCGCCTTTCCCGCCCGGCGACCCCGCTCACCCAGAAGATGAGGTTAAGAAACACCAGCACGGTCTTGGAGGAGGTGATGCCGCACTGGCCCATGGTACCGGCGCCCCACTGGGGCCCTGCTCGGCGAGCGGGATGCGCTCACCGAGCGAGGCGGCAATGGCGGCGGCGCCTCTCCGCTGGGAACTGCACGGCCTGTGCGGCGCTCACCGCAGCCCCCAGTGCCGTCGCGCAGCCCCGGCCCCAGCAAGCACCTCGCTTCTTCGCGCAGCCTCCGCAGATCCCCGAGCTCCCCGAGCTCCCCGCGCCGCTCCCTGGCAACCGAGTCCCGCCCCCGGCAGTTTGAGCCAGTCACTCCCGCGGCGGCTACAGCGAGGCCACGCCTTTTAAAGGAGTCGACGGTTCCGCACCAGCTCTTGGCCTCTGGCCGCCCTTGGACGCCTAAGGCATATCAGGGAAGTTCCAGAGGAACAAACCCACTCCCGTCCTATTGAGGTATGTTTACTATGCCAGTCTTATAGATGATTCCAAGCCCGTAGAATGCTGTCTTTGTACATAGCCCATCTTCCTTAAAAAGGCCAGAGCCACAAATTCACATCAAGGTTTTCCTGACAAGGTAACACTTAAGCAGCACTGTTTGGGAGAATTGTAGTGAACTCCAGCAATTTATGGAGAACTTATTGTGCCAGGCGTTAGGGTAGTTCTCAGAAGAGTCATCAGAAAGGAGAAAAGGCGGGGCGCCTGGGTGACTCAATAGGTTAAGGGTCCGACTGCGGCTCAGGTCATGATCTCATGGTTTGTTGGTTCAAGTCCCATGTCGGGCTCTGTGCTGACAGCTCAGAGCCTGGAGCCTGCTTCGGATTCTGTGTCTCCCTCTCTCTCTGTTTCTCCCCTGCTCGTGCTCTGTCTCTGTCAAAAATAAACACTTAAAAAAGAAGAAAAAGAAAGGAGAAAAGGCTGCTGATGGCTTTGGCAAAGCAGAGACATGTTTGTGTGGATGGTGGGTGGTGGCAAGGTAACAAGTCAAGGCTATATCAGGATGGGACATTTTGGGTCAACACTTGGAATGATTACAGAAACTTTTTTTTAGGTGGCAACATTTCACACTCTTCCCATGATCTGGGATTGATCACAGTAATTAGCACGTATTGAGAGCTTATAGTTTCTTTACATTTTTTTAAAAAGTTTATCTCTTGAGAGAGAAAGAGTGTGAGTAGAGGAGGGACAGAGAGAGAGAGAGAGCGAGAGAGAATCCCAAGCAGGCTCTGCACTGCTAGCACTGAGCCAGATGCAGGGCTCGAACCCACCAACCATGAAATCCTGACCTGAGCCTAAATCCGATGCTTAATCAACTGAGCCACCCAGAGCTACTAGCTCACTTAACCCCCATCATACACTTACGTGGAGGGTACTATGGTCATCAACCTCATTTTACTGATGGGGAGATTGAGGTTTAGAAGATTAACAGACTTTCCCAGACCAACACAGAGTTGCTGGTGTAGTGCAGAAACCATAGTCTTTCTTGCTGCTACAACCCTTTGCTTCCTCCTCGATCAGGCCTTTAAGTTGCCTGTTTACTTGTCCTTACTCATCTTATTCTTCCTCAATCTCCCTACCTAGTCACCTTCCCCAGGCACTGTCAGCAATACCTGTTCATTTCAGTATCCTATTTATTTGCACCAAGCAGCACCTGTCATTTATTCACTCATCAAACTTTTTACAAGCACACCTCTGTGCCTCACTGTTCTAGGTGGTGGGTTTTCCACAGTGAACAAGACAATGGAATTTGTGTTCTGGTAGAGAAGGCAGACCGAAACAAATAGCCAAGTAGCTTTATGACCTGATGTTGGGCAGTAACAGAAAACAATTCAGAGAAAGGGAATAGAGAGTGAGGTGGGAAGTCTTCTCTGAGAAGAGGGCATTGGAGGAGACCTGACTGAAGTAAGGGAACAGGCCATGTGAGTATCTGGAGGAACAACAGCCCATAGGTGGGAGTAGCAAGTACAAAGGCCCCGAGGCAGGTACATGGTCAGTGGGAAAAGGAATACTGAAGAGGTTGGTGTGCTGGAGGTCAGTGGAGAGCAGAGAATGAAGTCACCAAGGGCCTAGTAAGCCATGTGTGATGGAAACATACTGCAAGGCCCTGAGCAGGCCAGTAACACCATCTGACTTAAAGTACCCTCTTCTCACACCATGCATGTCCTAGTTAGCATTTAAAGAATCAACCAATCATGGCTCTCAGGCCTGCGGGTCCCCACCCTCTACACATTTCTCTCTGCTTTATTGTTACTGCTTTCCCTCCTTCCACAAAACATCTTTGCATTTCTTCATCCTTACCCCATCCCTTCCCATTTCCCTGAGGAGACCTTCATCCATTTTTTTATTCCCTGGCATCTCCACCTCCATCCTGTCCTTCCTTACTTGTGCCTTCCCCTTGGGTAGGCCATGTAGATTCATTAGAATCACCTGGGCCACAGACTTTCTGAGGGTAGGCCTTAGGAAACTAGTATTTTTTAATAGCACCCAGATGCTTCTAGGATGTTACAGGAGTTGCAAACCACTGGTCTCAGTCTATAAACCTGCTCAAGGCTCTCCAACCTAAAAAAACCTTTCACTTAACACTGTGTTCTTCTGTCTCTCTCTCTTCACAGCCTAAGTTCCTGAAAGATCATCTAGTCCAACTAGACTTCACCAGGCACATGAATCACCCAAGAAGCTTGTTAAACTGCAAAACCTGATTCAGAAGAACTGGCTGCGGCTCGAGGTTCTGCATGTCTCATGGACTCCCAGGTGGGGTCAGTGTAGCTGGATCATTCTTTGTAGCGAAGGGCTGGACTTCTGGTCTTGACTCTCTTGCTTCCAACTCACCTTTTTTCTCATTGCCATGTAGCTTCACCCCACAGCCCCGCTGAAATTTGTTCCCCCTGATATTACTTGTGACCCACCGGCTACCTCTTCTCTGAGGCAGCAGATATAATGGTGAAGAGCACAGACCTGGGAAACAGATAACCTAGGTTCAGAATACAGCCCTCCCACTTCCTAGCTGGGTGGCCTCTCTGTGCCTCAGTATCCTCGTTTTAGGGAGGGAACAATAATGATAACACCCATCTCACTTGGTGGTCTTGAAAATTAAGGGAGTTAATACATTGAGAGCTGTTAGAACAGTGCCTGGCACACAAGAACTTCACAAGTATTGGTGTTTTTCATTTTACAAGAACTCCTAACTGACAGCATTTGACTCCATTCACTCCACCATACTGAAAACTCTCTTCTCCCTTAGCTTCCAGAACACCACCCTCTCTCTTAGTTCTCTACCTACCTCTGGCTGCTCCTCTCCTTGCCTCCCTGGTATGATGGTGTTTCCCAGGGTTCTGGCTTAGGCTCTTTGGTTTTCTCAACGCACCTGGGCTCAGTGGGTAACCCAGCTTACCCAGTGCCTTGAATTCAGTATCTAAGTGTGGAACTCTCCTGAATCTAGATCTTCATCCCAGGTCTTTCAGTTTCCCATCCACATATCCCACTGCCTGCTCTAGGTCTCCACAGAGATTCATTAATTCATTCAACACATATGTATTGGTTACCTACTCTGTGCCTGACCGAATGCCAAGTGCTGGGGATATAACAGTGAAGTGGTTAGACCTGAGCCAAGACCTCTGGGAACTCATGATCTGGAATAAAGATTCAATACTAATTCTGCAGTTATTGATTAAAGTGCATTCAGGATTAGCAATACAAAAGAGAGGTGCAGGCTGCTGTGGGGGGTGTATAATGGGAACCCTGACCTTGTCCGGGAGTGACTCATACATACTCCAGACTCAGCACATCCCAAACCAAATTCATCGCTTCCCCCAAGCCTACCCTATCCCTCTTCTGCTTGTGTTGTTTCGCTCAATGAACAGCACACCCATCATCCCATCCAGGCCAAGACCTGGGTGTCAATACCCATTCTATCCCTTGCTGACTCCTTCCACTCACCGGGAGACTTCTCCTTTCTAGAAAAGTAGCCTTCTCGGGTAACTCCTGGCACTCTATAAATTCCTACTGCCCAGTGCTCAGGCAATCTGATTTTACCTTCACTGGCAAAGTTGCACTTAGAAAAAAAGGAGCAAATAAGGGTGTGAGGTCCATCCCCAGAAACACAGACGCAGTCTGTGTCCTGCGGCACTTGACCATGGCACACCTGTCTGGGGAACAAGGGGAAGATAGAGTCCTGTGCCTTTTTTTCACTGATCCTTGGCTTATAACTTCTCCCAATAAAACCCCGTTATTTAATCCACACTGTGTAAAGTAAAATGCACTCTGATCCATGTTGTGTGACAGACACAAAGTGTCTGTGTTTTATAAAAAAAAAAAAAATTATTATTCCCAGTATAAAAGCAATGCCTACTTATGGTGATTAGTATCTTTATTAGACCAGCTCTGAAGCCTGATTTGAGACATTGCAAATAACAATAATAATAATAGTAACAATATCTGAGTGTAGTAGACATTTGTCTTTTTTTTGAGCTATCCCACATTTGAACTCCCTGTCTATTTGGAAGGATCCCCATTGTATGAACCTTGTGGGAAGCCCAGTCAAGAGCCAGACAGTCCTCCCTGAGCTCAGGCAGCTAGAACATGGGCGCGTGATTGTTGTTAGTGAATCAGGGGATCCTGCCCAGAAATCTGGACCATGAAAGAGTGACACAAAGACAGAGGGACAGTTAGTATATTTGTTATAGCAATGCGGGCATCGGGAGTCCAGCAGCAGCAATGGCTGCGAGTGCCTGGGTGGCAGTTCCAGTGACGGTCTCCTAACCAAATCGTTGACCTTGGTTTGACCTTGGTTGGGTTCTGTCCTACTAAGCCTTCCTTTGCTTCCAAAAGATAGTGAGAAACACCTTATGATCTTATAATAAAGCCTTTTCTGCTTAAGGTAGCTGGACTCAATTTCCACTCTTGATAATCAAGTATCTTTTTTATCTTTTTTTAATTTTTTTAAATGTTCATTTTTTATTTATATTTGAGAAAGAGAGAGACAGAGCATGAGCAGGGGAGGGGCTAAGAGACAGAAACAGAATCTGAAGCAGGCACAGAGCCTGACGTGGGGCTCAAACTCACGAGCAGTGAGATCATGACCTGAGCCGAAGTCTGACACTTAACTGACTGAGCCACCCAGGCACCCCTGCAATCAAGACTCTTGACTGATATGATTGTTACAGAAAAATTGGAAAGTTCTAAAAAGTAGAATGAGAAAAAAACTCTTTGCCCTACATCCAGAAAAAATTATTATTAACAATAATAATAAAACTTCCTGTCTTTTACTATATACACATTTTGACATAATTATGATTACATGATTATATAAAAATTTATGTACTCTGAGCTGATTTTAATAATTGTATTATTTAAAAGGTGACATATAATCATTGTAGAAAATTTGAGGATACCAAAAAATAAAAAATAAAAACCAATGCAAAAAGCTACAACCCAAAGATAACTACTGTTCATAATTGGTATATTTCCTAAAAATTTTTTCTGCATCTTTACATAGCTGAGAATACTGATTATTCTACATGGTTTATGCATACTTAACTGAGCAATTTTAACAGTTCTAGATAAAAGATGGCATGAAGAGGAGCTTGGGGATGGATATGGATAATATCTGCCCTTTGTGTGGTAAATACCAGTTAAAAAGCCTTAATGGATTCAGGGCTTTAAAGATGCAGAAAATCATTATGCAAGTTTCTTGGCAGTGAACATGTGTATTATGTGCCCTTCCCAACTCTGCTTCTAGTGACAAAAATACAGAAGACTTTTTGTTCAGTGATTTTCCTGGCACAGGGTTCCAAGCTCTTAAAAAGTTTGTCCATTATTGGCAAGTGCTGCAATACAATAGGAAGCGCTATTGTTTTTAGTGTCATCAAACATGGGCAAAGACACCACATGGACTGTGGAATGAATTATGTAGCTTGAGAAACACTGTTCCAGGAACTGGGGAAGGAGTGGAACGGAAGAGAAACAGCTGACAAGCTGACTCTGCAGAGTGGCATAGGGCATGAGTCCTGGGACTAAACTGCCAAGGTTTGACTCTTGGTTCTTACTCCTTAGTTATCTTTTGACTTTGCGGAAGTTACTTTAAACTCTCTGGGCCTGGGGTGCCTGGGTGGCTCAGTTGGTTGGGCTTCTGACTTTGGCTCAGGAAATGATCTCACGGTCCATGAGTTCAAGCTCAGTATCAGAAGCCTGCTTCTGATTCTGTATCTCCCACTCTTTCTGCCCCTCCCTACCCATGCTCTGTCTCTCTCAATCTCAAAAATGAATAAGTGTTAAAAAAAATTTTTTTTAAACTCTCTGGGCCTGTTTTCTCACCTGGAAAATGAGAAATGATATTCACTAATTTTTTTTTCCAGACTTTTGCAACTATCTTCAAATTGAGAGTGGGTAGGTGGATGATAAGAGTATTGCCTATTTCATAGAACACTATTTAATCAGAGAGGGCTAAATAAATGAATAACTATAAAGTGCTCAGCTCTTTTGCTGAGCTGCAGTATCCACATATGACACAGAATTCATCTGGATCATGGAATTTGAGAAACCTTGTAAGTCCTTCATATCACAATTTTCCATTTCCTGAATTATTCTTTTTTTATTGAGTTTTTGAATTAAAACGTATTCAGAAAAGTGCACAAACCATAAATGTATGGCTTGATTATAACAAAGCAAACACCCTTATGAAGCCACCACCCAGGTCAAGAAGCAGATGACTAACATCAGAAATCTCTCCTAGCCCCTCTTTGTCTTTATCTCCTGCTATCCAGACTTCTAACACCATAGAGTCATTTTGTCTGTTTTTGAACTTTTTATAAATGAAATAAATGTGTACTGTTCCACATGATGTTTATGGAATTCATCTGGGTTGCTGCATGCAGCAGAAGTTTGTTCATTCTCATTGCTGAATGTATTCAGTTGTAGGATTACATCATGCTGAATTTGTGCATTCTATTGTTGAGGACCATTTGGGTTTCTAGTTTAGGGTATTTAGAATGGTGCTGGTATGAATATTCTTAGTCCTTTAATCTATGAACATGGTATATCCCCTCCTCCCTTGATTTCGGTTTTCTTTGATTTTTCTCAGTAATATAGTATGTGGTCTTCTACACCTTTCACTAGATGTGTTCCTATAAATTTGTTGCTTTTTTAATGTTACTGTAAATGGTCTCATTGTTGAATTTCACTAACTGTAGGTGGTTAGTAGAAGTACTACTGATTTTGGTATACGGAGAATGGATCCAGCAACATTGCTAAATTTAATTAATAAATTAATTGCCTTCCTATTTGACTCAATTTTGTTATTATTTCCTTTCTTCTACTTTACTTGGGCTTAGTTTTCTGTCTTATTTAAAAAAAAAAATGTTTTACATGTATTTATTTTTGAGAGACAGAGAGGCAGAGCACAAGTGGGGAGGGGCAGAGAGAGAAGGAGACAGAATCTGAAGCAGGCTCCAGGCTCCGAGCTGTCATCACAGAGCCTGATGCGGGGCTTGAACTCACAAACCGTGAGATCATGACCTGAGCCGAAGTCGGACACTCAACCAACTGAGCCACTCAAGTGCCCTCTGTTTTATTTTTCTAACTTCTTCCTCCCTATTGATCTTAGGGTTGTGAGTTCGAGCCCCACGTTAGGTGTAGCAATTACTTCAAAATAAAATCTTTACAAAAGAAGAAAAAGGACAGGAAGTTGAGAACACTGCACTGGCTACCTCAAAAAAGCAGCCCATGACAGCAAAAGGGCAGTTGTGCAATTTTCTAGTTGTTAAATATTTGGGGTCTCTGGATGACAAAGAGAATTAAGTGTATTTCTATCTTTATGTATGTCAGTGGATTGCTTTGTTTCCTAGTTGAAGCATGGACAAGCAATCGTTTTGTCTTTCAGAATCTCATAATTGATTATCTGTCAGTTTTGATTTTCAGAATTGTTTTGCATTTTTGTGTTTTGTGTGTGTGTTTGTGCAAGAAGTACTGGAGGCTATAATAGGGGCTGCTCTCCAGGCACCATTTAGAATAAGACATCTCCTGGAATGATCTCTCTAAAATGCAACTCTGACCATGCCTTACCCTCACTTAAAGGATTTTATTAATTCTCTTTATCTACTGAACAGGGACCAAACTCCTACCTTGGCAAATGACCCTTTGTAACAAAGCCCTTGGCGGAGGCTCTGGTCATACTCAACTATTTACTGTTCTCCAAAACTGCCTTGCCCCCTCTCCTCTCCCAGCCTTTGGACACATTACACACATGGGCTGGCATGCCCTCTTCACCTGCCTTTACTTGAAAGACTGCTCATCCTTTAAAATTCAGCTCAGGCATCACCTCCAAGAAGGATTCCTGATCTACCTCCTCAAGCTGAGGGAAATCCTCTTCCCTGCGCTCTGACAGCCCCCCAGCCCCCAGGCATTCTTCTGTCAAGCTACTTGCCGCATGGTGATGGACAGTGTTATGAGGTCTTAGGAGAAAGGTCTGTTTCTCATGCATCTCTTTATTCCATGCCCCACTTATGGGAAGACCTCAGTAATGGTTTGTTGATCGAAGGGTGTAGCTCTTTTTGAACTAGGGGTTCCTATCAGATGTGATTCTGGTGGTATTAAGGCTTCCACACAAGTGAAGATGCTAGTGCATTAAAAAGGCAAGGATAGCCTCATTTACTCCCATAAGATCTACTGTCCCTACTAGCTGTGTCCTTGTGCATGTGTGCAGACAAACAGACAAGCACTGCTTCCCACCCCCCAGCCCCGTGCAGGCCAATTGCCCTCTTCCATCCTCCGGGGCCAGCTCTGTCCCCAGCCTGTTACACTGAGGGTAGAAAAGAGGCAAGGTAAGGAACCAGTGTGAAAGCTGCTCCTTTTTGCTATCAGAGCTGACAGAGGGCTGCTCTAGCCAGTGAAGGAACCTAGCGTTGGGGTCAAACTATCCTGGAATCAAATCCTGACTCTGAACCTCCTATGTCACCTCATGTAAGTTACTCAAGTTTCTCACCTCAGTTTTCTTATCTGTACAGTGAAGTTAACAATACCAAACTTGCAGTGGTTGTTAAAATGAAATGAGGCAGCGTAAGTGAAGTAACAGCACGATGCCTGACACATAATAGATGCTCAAAAAATGCTTAATAATTACTAAAGGGGATGAAGTTCCACCACAAATACAACCTGTAGTCCCCAGTTATCCTTGCACAGGACTTGTCTTCTAAAACACACTGGGGGATCCTGCAGGGCAGCAAGGACGTCCTATTCTTCTGCGTGTCCCCCTAGGGTGCAGGGAGTTTTCCCAACTGAAGGAGTAGCTGGAACAGGGGCTCTCAGGCCCTGCTGGGGACGACAGTGCATGTGCAGTCATATAAAATAATCGCTCCTGGGGCACCTGGGTGGCTCAGTTGGTTAAGTGTCCAACTTCAGCTCAGGTCATAAACTCCTGGTTCGTGAGTTTGAGCCCCACGTTAGGCTCTCTGCTGTCAGCGTAGAAGCCTACTTCAGCTCCTCTGTCCCCTTCTCTCTCTGCCCCTCACCTGCTTTCTCTCTCTCTTTTCAAAAATAAATAAACATAAAACAAAACAAAACAAAACAAAATAAAATAAAATAAAGTAAAATAATCACTCCTTTCAGGTATAGAGATGCACTTGACACCAACTCGGTGCAATGGCCCTACCAAAGCCAGAAGCAAAAAAAAAAAAAAAAAAAAAAAAAAAAAAAAAAAGAGAGAGAGAGAGAGAGATGGCAAGGAGAGAGAAGAATGAAAGACAAATGCACCACAATTCACTACAAGAGGAGGTGACCAGCAGTAAATTGTTGGTGGGGTGTTGGAGCAGGCTGGAAAGTCAAGAAAGGCATTTCAGTGGAAGTGAGTATTGGAGCAGGAATAGAATTTCAAAAGCAATTTGCAGAAGAATGGAATAAAGAAGTGGGGGAGAAGGAGAAAGAGTAAATGGGAAGAGTGATTCTGAGGCAGGCACCCAGGGCAGCCCAGTGCCTCAGGTGGGGCACTAGGCAGAGGGCAGGAATAAGGGGTGTGGAAAAGCAGGGGCCAGGGGCCAGGGAAGCCCGAGGGAGGCAGAGGGTAAAGGCAGGGGAGCTCAGGCAGGGGAGCCAAACACAGCCTCCCCAAGGCCATGGATACAAGCAGAGGGCAAGGGAAGCTGCCTGTTCTGGGCCCGCAGTCCTTGCTGCCATGGGGGAGGGAGGACCCTCCAGGGGCAGAGGTGAGCATAGCAGTGCCGAGACACTGGTGGAGAGGGGGGACGTGCAAGGGAGGCCTTAGCGGCTTTCCGGTTTCTACAGTCACTGACTCAGTGGGTGGAGCAGTTCTGTGCAAGAGAAATATGGGGAGAAGATCTGAAGTAGTTGAGAGACCTATTTCTAAACTCCACAGGGAAGAAACCAGAGGAAGCTGAAGAGGGGCAGAGGCCAGCAAGTCTTGTGGTAAGATGATGATGGGCTTTTATCCCTGCCACGGCCAAGCCCTAGGTCCCTAGGTCGGGCGCCTCAGTCTCCGGCAGACACTGGCCAAAGTCTCACTTGTTCTTCTCATTCCCCTTCTCCTCCTCCTCCTCCTCCTCCTCCTCCTCCTCCTCCTCTTTCTTCTTCTTCTTCTTCTTCTTCTTCTTCTTCTTCTTCTTCTTCTCTTAATTTTTATTCATTTTTGAGAGAGAGAGAGAGAGAGAGCAAGCAGGGGAGGGGAAGAGAGAGGGAGACAATAGACTCTGAAGCAGGTTCCAGGCTCTGAGCTGTCAGCACAAAGCCTGACCCAGTTTGAACTCACAAAGCAGGAGATCATGACCTGAGCTGAAGTCAGATGCTTCGACTGAGCCACCCAGGCGCCCCTCAAAGCCTCACTTCTGCCATTCTCCCCACCAGCTGAGAGACCGGGGATATTTCCTGATACTGCCTCTCTTTTGTTTTACATGAAATGACAGGCCTCGGCAGGGGCCGGGGGGCCGGGGGGTGGCATCTCACACCTTGGCAGGGTTAGTTGAACCCCAAACATGAACCATGGACTTTGATTGTAAAGAAAATTGCATCACTTTATGGTATGGAATGATTTCCAGGACTGTTCATGAAAATAGCAAGATACAGAGCAATGTATATAGTGTGCTACTTATTTTAAAAGTTTACTTACTTATTTTGAGAGAGAGAGAGAGAGAGAGAGAGAGAGAGAAGGGCAGAGAAAAGAGTGAGGGAGAGGGAGGAGAGAGAATCCCAAGCAGGCTCTGCACTGTCAGTGCAGAGCCCAAAGTGGGGCTCAAACTCATGGACAGTGAGATCATGATCTGAGCTGAAACCAATAGTTGGACACTTAACCAACTGAGCCACCCAGGTGCCACTGCTACTTTTTTTAAAAATGTCTTTAAGTTTATATTTAAATTCCAGTTAGTTAACATACAGTGTAATATTAGTTTCAAGAGTACAATATAGTGATTCATCACTTTCGTACAACATCAGGTGCTCATCACAAGTGCTCTCCTTGAGCTTATCAGCTCTCCTCTGATAACCATCAGTTTGTTCTCTATAGTTAAGAGCCACTTTCTTGGTTTGCCTCTCTCTCTCTTTTTTTCCCCTTTGCTCAGTTGTTTTGTTTCTTAAATTTCACATGAGTGAAGTCATATGGCATTTGTCCTTCTCTGACTGATTTATTTTGCTTTGCATAATACTGTCTGGCTCCATCCACATCATTGCAAATGGCAAGATTTCATTCTTTTTTATGTCTGAGTAATATTCCATTATAGATAAATACCACATCTTCTTTATCCATTCATCAGTCAGTGGACATTTGGGTTGTTTCCCTAATTTGTCCATTGTAGATAATGCTGCTATAAATATTGGGGTGCATGTATCCCTTTTGATTAGTGTTTTTTTATTCTTGGGGTGAATACCTAGTAGTGCAATTGCTGGGTCATAGAGTGGTTCTATTTTTAACTTTTTGAGGAGCCTCCATACTGTTCTCCAGAGTGGCTGCACCAGTTTACATTGCCACCAACAGTACAAGAGGGTTCCCCTTTCTCCACATCCTTGCCAACACCTGTTGTTTCTTGTATTGTTGATTTTAGCCATTCTGACAGGTGTGAGGTGATATCTCATTGTAGTTTTGATTTGTATTTCCCTGATGATGAATGTTGTTGGGCATCTTTTCATGTGTCTGTTGGCCATCTGTATGTCTTCTTTGGAAAAATGTCTGTTCATGTCTTCTGCCCATTTTTGGTTTTTTGGGTGTTGAGTTTTGTAAGTTCTTTATATATTTTGCATACTAAATATGTAAAGACGCATCATTTTGCAAATATCTTCTCCCATTCCATAGGTTGCCTTTTCATTTTATTGTTTCCTTTGTTGTGCAGCTGCTTTTTATTTTGATGAAGACCCAATAGTTTATTTTTGCTTTTGTTTCCCTTTCCTGAGGAGACATATCTAGAAATAAGTTGCCACGGCCAATGTCAAAGAAATTACTGCTTGTATTCTCCTCTAGGATTTTTATAATTTCCCATCTCACATTTAGGTCTTTAATCCATTTTGAATTTATGTTTGTGTATGGCATAAGAAAGTGGTCCAGATTCATTCTTTTGCGTGTTGCTGTCCAGTTTTCCCAGCACCATTTGTTGGAGAGACCACTTGTTGTCTTTTTTCCATTGGATATTCTTTCCTGCTTTGTCACAGATTGACCAGATAGTTGTGGGTTCATTTCTGGGGTTTCTATTCTGTTCTATTGATCTATGTGTCTATTTTTGTGCCAGTACTGTACTGTTTGGTATCACTGCAGCTTTGTAATATAATGTGAAGTTCCGAAATGTGATGTCTCCAGCTTTTCTTTTTTTTTTCTTTTTTGAGAGACAGAGAGAGAGAGAACGAGAGTACAAGTGAGCAAGGGGCAGACAGATAAAGAGAAAAAGAATCCCACGAGGGGCAGAGAGAGAGAGAGAGAGAGAGAAATGGGGCTCACCCGGGGCTCATGTTTTAACCAAAGTGGGGCTCGTGCTAACCTAAAACGGGGCTCAGGCTCACCTGATGTGGAACTCAAACTCATGAACTATGAGATCATGACCTGAGCTGAAGTCAAATCACCCAGGCGCCCTGCTTTTCTTTTTCAAGGTTGCTTTGACTATTCGGGGTCAGACTGATAACCAGCAAAGAAACTGGTTCAGTAATCGAAAATCTCCCAACAAACAGAAGTCCAGGGCAGGATAGCTTCACAGGTGAATTCTACCAAGCATTTAAAGAAGAGTTAATACCTATTCTTCTCAAACTATTCCACAAAGTAGAAAAGGAAGGAAAACTTGCAAATTCATTCCATGAGGCCAGCATTACCCTGATACCAAGACAGATAAAGACTCAACTAAAAAAGGGAACTACAGGCCAATATCCCTGATGAACATGGATACAAAAATTCTCAATAAAATAATGGCAATCCAAATCCAAGAAAACATTAAAAAATCATTCACCACAATCAAGTGGAATTTACTCCTGGGTTGCAAGGGTGGTTCAATATTTGCAAATCAATCAATGTGGTACTCTAAATTAATAAAAGAAAGGATAAAAACCATATAATCCCCTCAATAGATGAAGAAAAAGCATTTGACAAAGTATATCATCCATTCATGATAAAAACCTTCAACAAAGTAGGTTTAGAGGGAACGTGCCTCAACATGATAAAGGCCATATCTGAAAAACCCACAGCTAATGTCATCTTCAATGGGGAACAACTGAGAGCTTCTCCTCTATCAGGAATAAGACAGGAATGTCTTACCACTCTTGCCACTTTTATGTAACATAGTACTGGAAGTCCTAGCCTCAGCAATCAAACACAAAGAAATAAAAGGCATCCAAATTGGCAAGGAACAAGTCAAAACTTTCACTATATGCAGATGATATGATACTCTATATAGAAAAAGAAAGACTCCACAAAAAAGCTACCAGAATGGATACATGAATTCAGTAAAGTTGCAAGATTCAAAATCAATATACAGAAATTGTTGCATATCTACACACCAATAATGAAACAGTAGAAAGAGAAATTAAAGAATCAATTCCATTTACAGTTGTATAAAAAAGCAATAAGATACCTAGGAATAAACTTAATGAAGGAAATGAAAGACGTGTACTCTGAAAACTATAAAACATTGATTAGAGAAATTGAAGAAGACACAAAGAAATGGAAGGACATTCCATGCTCATGCATTAGGAGAACAAATATTGTTAAAATGTCTGCACTACCTAAAGCAATCCATACATTTAATGCAATCCCTATCAAAATATCACCATTATTTTTCACAGAGCTAGAACAAACAATCCTAAAATTTGTATGGAACCACAGAAAGTCCCAAATCACCAGTATGCTCTTTTGTTTAAGCATGGGAAGGGGGAGGTAGTAAGAATATATATATTCACATTTGCATATAATTGCATAAAGAAATGCTGAAAAAGATACACCAGAAATAAATAAAAGTGGGAAAAGTCCCTTCTGGGGACTAAGGAATAGAGTTTGGAAACAAGGGTGGGAGTGAGACTTCCAAATGTATCCTTTTTGTTTAGATTTGTGAACCATATGATTGTACCACCCATTAGACTAGTTAAAAAATAAAAATAAATTAATTCTATAGTGTCTAAGTTGTATGGTACAAAAAACCACTCATGGGAACCCATTCAATGTGGGGAGTGTGAGAAAAATAACCTGGACTCCGTTACTGCTAGGAATCATGGGATTGGTAAAGGAACAGAGCAGAGGCTCTTTCTGGGGTCCCCTAGTCTCTTTTCTGTGCTTCTGCCTTTCCGCCAAGCGGCTCCAAATTTGAGTCTGTCTGGGCTCCTTCCAGTGCTCAGACTGCCCACCTACTCTGGCCCTGCACCAGAGTGCCTAAGTCTAGCCTTGCTCATATAGGATTGGCCTCCCTCATAGGTATCATCCAATGAGATGTGGCCATGGGGCGGGGCTACGCAGCACAAACAGGGCTGACTAAGATACCCCTCCCTCTTCAGTGGGAGCTGTGGTTGGAGACTATTTCCCAAAAGACGGGTTTGGGCAGTAAGACAGTGATAGGCTTACTTGGTATATGCTGTTTCTGGATGGGTCAGTCAGAGGTCAGGGCAAAGATCCAGCCAGCATTGTGGTCCCCTAGACATGGGGGAGCAGATGAAGTCTTCTGGAGAAATGAGGCAGAGACACAGACTTGATAGTTAGGTTAAGAATCTGTGTTACCTGGGCAAGTCCTTTCCCTTCTCTGGGCTTTAGTTTCTCATTTGTGGCAAAAGGGAATGGGACTAGAGGATACTCTGGGGTTCCTTTGAACTCTAATGGGGAAGAAAGCAAAGTGCAGTGAAAAGAGCATTGAACCAAGAGTGAGGAGACCTGGTTTGGAGTGCCTCCTTGGAGTGCCTTGCTGTTGGACTTTAATTAGGTCACATGACCTCCATGAACCTCAGTTTCCTCTATCAGAAAAGAGGATAACACTCCCTGCAGATTGCTGTTACAGTTAAATAAACTCATGGATGTACAAGTGGCTTGTCAACCGTCCTGTGGGTGCAGGTATGAGAGGTAATTATAATAGCTACTGCCTCTATAAAATAGAAGCATAACACCTTCCTTGTCTCTCTGTCAGGATGACCGTGGGTACAAATGTGACAGTGTAGGCCTTGTGTAGGCACTGAGCCCTGGACTGGACACAAGAACTGGGCTGTATTGCTTGTTGATTGTGTGACCCTGGCCAAGAGTCCTTCCTTTCTGGACCTCCCTTTTTCACCTGTGGCTCAGGAATGCTATTTCCTGCCTCATAGGTTGTAGTGAGAATAGATGAGAGGGTGAGCATGAGGTATGTGGTGTGGACTGTGTTGTGATTTTCAGTGAGAGGAATGATCAATGGGACTATTCCCTGGTTCCCCAACCCCTGGTTTGAAAGCCAAAACCAAAGGTGGGTATACTGTGATGTCAATTAAACTCACACAGATCTTCTCCAAAGTCCTGTGAAGGATCTTAGCGATGCACTTACATGGTCACAATGTTTCTGTAAAACTTACAGAAGTGAAATGTTTCCATTAAGATCACTGCCTCTTCCACTGTAACTCCCATGTCATATTTCCACCATGTTGGATGGTGTTGGATAGCTGTGGACATCTTTGGGACCTGACCAAGGGGAAGTTGAATTGAGGATTTGGTTTAGTGGGATATAGTTATGTACTTTACAATCACTCTGATGTATAGCTAAATTATTGCTAGCCGTTTGGCAATAATACTCCTGCCCAGAAATACCCACCATGCCAACTCACCCATTATCATGACAAAAAGGTGCAGACCAGAGATCATACTGAAATACATATTTATATGAAATATGAATGTGTCAGCACCCAGTACTGGCAGGTTGTGGAGGAGAAACAAGGTTTGAAATGTACAGAACCAGAGCTGGTCAGTAAAAAATGCTTCCACCATCAGAACATAGGACTCATTTCTCATGGATGCCCGGTCAAAACGGAAATTCTCTCCTCTCAAAGAATGTCAGAATTCCATCGTTAGTAGGGCTTGTGTACTGTAGGAGTCCTACAAGTAGCAAGTACTTCTGGGTAAAGTTGTATGTTTTATGCATCTCATTATATGGAATCACATCTCAGTGTAACTGATGCATCTTGTCCTGATGTGGTCTGGTATTTCCAGATGAAATGGCACACGAAATCCTCAACAGAACAAGACGGCCCAGAGAAACAAGTGTTCCAGTGACAAAACTCCTACACATACTCATCAATAACTACAGTGTACATAGCGCAAGAGTAATTTTCTTACACAATTATGTAGCTAAAAACAATGTAGCAGCAATTTAAGAATGCATCTGAATTGCTCTGGTTAATGAGCCATCAATTCCAAATATTTAAGACTGGTCCTCCCCCTGCAATCTTACGGCTCACTTATGAATGATATTTGATAGAGGTTTCCCCCAATTTGGCAACAATCCTGAAAATTTCCAACTTTATCAATAAGTCGTGAAGCCGAAATAAACTTTTGGGGGAATTTTGTGTTATTTGGGGGGATTTTGTCATATTTGTACTATGTCAGCTTTTCTTATACATTGTTTTGTTGGTTGTTTTGGTTTCCTTTCTCATTCCCAGTAATTATTCATGTTCATACCTGATTTTGTATTTATAATTTTTATTATTTTCCTTACAGAAATCCTCCAATGTACACAAGCCTAAGGGCCCACAAAACGTGGATCTGCTGTGGCCTGAGGAGCGGCACTGACTCACCCTCTGGAGACCACACCAGAACTCCTGTCCCTCCTGCCCTCCCGCCTTCCCGTGGGTGAGCCCTTGCACGCCCCACCAGCACAGCACGCACTACCACTGTCACTGCTCTTAAGCCGCAGCGCCCCTCCTGGGCCCAGTGGGCAGCAGCCACAGGCATGCCCCAGAGGGAATGAGTCTCCGGAGCCCTCACCCTCCTGCACACTCCCCTGTTCAGCTTTCTGATGGGTCTAGACGATCTCACACCTTCTCTTTTGCTCCTCAGCACCATCAAGACAAAAGAGTCTGGCATTCAAGGCCCTTGTGGGTCTAGTTTTATTTTACATGGAAAATGGGGTTTTATTTTATGTTTTTTGAAATGGGATTTTAAAAATTAAATTTCCTTGCAGAAGAAGGCTGATAAACAGGAAAGCAATTTTATATCTGGTCACCACATTAATTGTTTAATGTTTTCTATTTTTTTCCCTATTGATTCTCCAGGAATTTCTAGGAAGACAAGCACGTCATCTGCAAATAGCCATGTGGTCAATTCCTTGCCAATATTTATCCTCTGTACCAGTCAGAAGTTCTGTTTGCAAACAACAGAAACCAGCTCTACTTAAACTAACATGGGGAGGTTATTGGGAGAGATAAACTCGGAGCAGCCAAAATAACCAATAAAGTCCTATTACAGTTCTGCCTGCTTTTCATGCTTATAGTGCCCCCACCACCACCACCACCAAAGTTCCAGCCTGCCAAACTGACGATGTTTTCACTCTTTTATTGTTACTCTATACAACTCCAAGTCCAAGATTTCTGGGGTAAGGTCCATTCCTTCTCTAATTCTGTCCCAATCCTGTCCCAATATTCTGCAAACAATATATACAATAGTGGATTAAAGGGAAATATAAGATAAATTCATTAAAATATATGCATATACACACGGCTGAGCAAGGAAGAAACTGCGGGTAGGGAATATGGGGCTCTATGCCTTGGCTAAGGTGTGACCTCCCTCCTCTACCATTTATTCCAGGTTGACTTTGCCTTCAGCCAACACTTCAGTTGGCAGGGGTTCTTTATCTGGTAAGGTTGCCTGGACCATTATTCTTGAGGGGTCTGAGACTTGGTGGTCCTGCCTAAATTTGTTTGTTGTGGGGCACCTGGGTGGCACCAGTCAGTTGAGCGCCCAACTCTTGATTTCATCCCAGAGTCATGGGATGGAGCCCTGTGTTGGGCTCACTAACTACGGAGCCTGCTTAAGATTCTCTCTCTCTGCCCTTCTCCCCCATGCTCTCTCTCTTAAAAAATTAATAAGTAAATAATAAATAATATGTTTGTGTAGATTTTCTTCCATTTTGACCACCACTCATACCAGTACTAGCAGGTAAAGCAGAGGGTTCCCCGAGAGTCAACCTCGTTTCTTCAGGTCTTGTTGTAATAACCTCCCTATTACCCTTTGATAGTCTAAATCAGCACTGTCTAATGCAACTTTCTGCAGTGATAGAAATGTTCCACATCTGCTCTGCCTAATTCTGTAGACAATAGCTATATGCTATAGCCCAATATGGTAGCCAATAGCCATGTGTAGATACTGACCAGCCAACGTGTGGCTATTGTGACTGGGGAACGGAATTTCTAATTTTGCTTAATTTAAATTAATTTATAATGGCCACTTTGGCTGTAAATTGTACAGCACAGATCTTAATCATTCCAGCCAACACCATGACCTCCCTTTGGGCCTGTTCATCCAGTGGCATAGAGAGCCCATACTGGCTGGTTGGCACTATTAACGTCCTATATGTCCCCAGAATGAAGCTTTCCTCCCTTGGGTATCAAGGGAGGTATATAGAGCAGATATAAGAACAAAATTTTTTTTTGAAAGGGGGGTTATTTGGTTCAATAGTGACAAATGCCAAAATTTTATCACTATAAATTGGTTGCTGGTTGAGCCCACATACCATGTCTTAGAGGACAATATCCCAAACTCGCAAGAGGTTGTCTACCAAGATGCTATAACTGATCTTCAACAGCCCATTCTATTTTCTATCAGTCCAACTCTCCTGGGGTGTGGTAAGCCCCATGAATCCCATGTCCATCATCCCATTGCTTCACTTCTGTTTTTACTGTAAAGTGAGTTCCTTGGGCAGAAACAGTATTGAGTGGGTTGTTCTGATGGCGTTTGTTAAGTGCACTAATGGTGGTCCTGACAGAAGCATGAAGGAGAGGAAATGCATATTTAACTCCAATACAAATATTTATCCCAATGAGGACAAACCATGAGCCTTCTCTGATGGAAGGAGTGCAGTGTAACCAACTTGCTATCAAATGCTGACAGGTCATCTCTACTGCAATACATTGGATTTGTGGAATTGGCCTCCACTACTGGAAATTAGAGTCTTGTTAGTGGCAGTGGCTGCTTCAGCTTTGGAGAGGCTGTCAACTCCTTACTTGGATAGGTGGTCTCTGTTCTTGCCTCCAAAACCACTTTATTTTTGAGTGGGCCCGGGGGTAGCTGAGGAAAGAAGCTGATAGATATCTACTCATCCACTGGGTAGGAATCTTGTCCACCTGATCATTGAGAACTTCCTTCACAGTGGGCACATTTTGGAGAGCATCAACATGGGACACAAGCAGTCTCTGCTTCTGGGTCAATTCTGAGAGATCCACTCACGTTCTCCCGAGACCACCTTGTCACCAACCTCCAATCCTGTTCTTTCCAAGCTCCCAATTGTCCAGCTAGACCACTAGCTATTGCCCATGAACCAATGTAGATCTGTATCTCAGGCTTTCAGAGAAAGTGGTTAGGATGAGGTACTGTTCTACATTCTGTCCTTGAGAGAATTTCTCTTCCCCACCATCTTTTGGGACCACCTCCAACTGGGACAGTAGCACCACAGCAGTCCACATCCAGGGGACCAGCTGTGTGCAAGGAACACCCCATGAAGTCATAGATGTGGATCATGGTGGGAGTGAGGAGAGGGCAGGGACACAGATTAAGAGATGTCCCCACAGCTGTGTTTGGGTGACAGGCCACTCATGTGCCCGAGTGAACATGCACAGCAACTCCCATTGTGACAGTTTCTTCCTCAGGGAAATCTGTGCTCCAGCCTTCCTGCTCTTCTTGCATCTGCTCTTGCAGTTATAATTCCAACATTTATTTTGTGTATTAGAGTTTGGTATGCCAGCCTTGCCAAAGAGTCTCTCTCCATCTTTATGTCCTACGTAGTTTAAATAAGATTATCTGTGCTTCAACAGTTTGTCAAATTTTACTTTGAATTTGTCTAGGTATTTATGCGTTTTGGTGGATAGAACCTGCACGGTCATTCCATTTTCTTCTGTAGTTATTGCATCATGCAATTTTTCTACCACATGAGTCCATTTTGGTAATTGATATATTTCTAGTAATTTATTCACTTTATCCACAATAGCCATCTATTTTTTATCTAAGTTTTTACATGTTTTGCCCTTTCTAATGATACATATTTGTGATTTTTCTTTTTTCTTAGGCATGGCACAGTCTGCTCAGATCTTAATTTTTTAAATTAAGTTTTTAATTTTAATTCCAATACAGTTAATATACAGTTATGCTAGTTTCATGTGTACAATATAGTGATTCAACAATTCTATACATTACTCAGTGCTCATCAAGATGGGTGTACTCTTAATTCTCTTCACCTATTTCACTCACTCCCTGACCCAGCTCTCCTCTGGTAACCATCTGTTTGTTCTCTATAGTTCAGAATCTGTTTTTTGTTTTGTCTCTTTTTTTCCTTTTGTTCATTTGTTTTATTTCTTAAATTCCACATATGCATGAAATCATATGGTATTTGTCTTTCTCTGACTTATTTATTTTGCTTAGCATTATACTTTCTAGCTCCACCCATGTTGTTGCAAATGGCAAGATTTCATCCTTTTTTTATGGCTGAGTAATATTCCATTGTGTGTGTGGTGTGTGGATATATATATATATATGTATATCAGATTATCTAGGTTTTGATATGAAATATTCTTGTTAATAATTTCAGACAGTTTGTAATCCTAATTTCATTTTTCAATTTAACTTGAGCTTTTTAGAGGAATGTTTGAGAATTTCCAAGTGGTTAGGCTTGAGGTGAAGGTGTTATCCTTTTGTTGTCGATTTTCTAGATTGATTACATTGTGATCAGGGAACGTGGCCCACATAATGTATACTTTTTGGTTACTGAGATCTTTGTGGCCTGGTGTGTGGTCAGTTGTTGTTATTGTTCCATGAGAATTTGAAAAGAAAACACAGAGTTTGCTTTGAGGCTACACACGAAGCTTGTTAAATTTGATATTCAAAACTTCTCTTTCCTCTACTCAGTTTGATTCTGGGTTAGATAAATTCTCCCACTGTGACTATGGTTTGGATAAAGTCCCTTTTTATTTCACATCTCCTTGGTAGACTGTGTTTTTTTACTTAGGAAAAAATGCATTCTTTATCTTGTTTAACATGTGTCTTGTCTTATTATTAGCTATAGTCACCATGCTGTCACCATTCAAGGACTTACTTATAACTGGAAGTTTGTGCCTTTTGACACCCTTCACCCATTGTGTCCATCCCCGGCCCCCACCTCTGGCAACCACCAATCTGTTCTCTATATCTATAAGCTTGATTTTTCTGTTCGTTTTTTTGTTTTAGATTCCACATATGGTGGGATCATATAGTATTCGTCTTTCTTTGTCTGACTTATTTCACTTAGCATAATGCCTTCAAGTTTCATCCACATTATAGAAAATGGCAAGATTTCATTCTTTTTTTAAAAAATTTTTTAAATGCTTATTCATTTTTGAGAAAGAGGGAGAGACAGAGAAAGAGAGAGCAGGGGAGGGGCAGAGAAAGAGGGAGACACAGAATCCGAAGCAACTCCAAGCTCTAAGCTGTCAGTACAGAGCCTGACACGAGGCTTGAACTCATGAGCTGTGAGATCATGACCTGAGCCAAAGTCAGACACTTAACTGACTGAGTCACCCAGGAACCCCAAGATTCCATTCTTTTTTATGGCTAAATAATATTCTGTTGTACATATACACCACATCTTTATGCATTCATCCACTGGTGGATACTTAGGTTGCTTTCAGGTCTTGGCCGTTGTTAATAATGCTGAAATGAACATGAGGTTGCATATAGCTTCTTTAATTAGTGGTTTGGTTTTTTTTTCCTTCAGATAAGTACCCAGAAGTGGAATTGCTGGGTCAAATGGCAGTTTTATTTTTAATTTTTTGAGGAATCTCCATACTGTTTTCCATTGTGGCTGCACTAGTTTACATTCCCAGCAACAGTGCATGAGTGTTCCTTTTTCTCCACATCATTGCCGACACTTGTTATTTCTTGTTTTTTTGATAATAGCCATTGTAACGGTGCGAGGTGATAATTCATTGTGGTTTTGATTTGCATTTCTCTGATGACGAGTGATGTTGAGCACCTTTTCTTTTTTATTTATTTATTTATTTATTTATTTATTTATTTATTTATTTATTTTATAATATATGAAATTTATTGTCAAATTGGTTTCCATAAAACACCCAGTGCTCATCCCAAAAGGTGCCCTCCTCAATACCCATCACCCACCCTCTCCTCCCTCCCACCCCCCATCAACCCTCAGTTTGTTCTCAGTTTTTAACAGTCTCTTATGCTTTGGCTCTCTCCCACTCTAACCTCTTTTTTTTTTTTTTTTCTTTTTTCCTCCCCCTCCCCCATGGGTTCCTGTTAGGTTTCTCAGGATCCACATAAGAGTGAAACCATATGGTATCTGTATTTCTCTGTATGGCCTATTTCACTTAGCATCACACTCTCCCGTTCCATCCACGTTGCTACAAAAGGCCATATTTCATTTTTTCTCATTGCCACGTAGTATTCCATTGTGTATGTAAACCACAATTTCTTTATCCATTCATCAGTTGATGGACATTTAGGCTCTTTCCATAATTTGGCTATTGTTGAGAGTGCTGCTATGAACATTGGGGTACAAGTGCCCCTATGCATCAGTACTCCTGTATCCCTTGGATAAATTCCTAGCAGTGCTATTGCTGGGTCATAGGGTAGGTCTATTTTTAATTTTCTGAGGAACCTCCACACTGCTTTCCAGAGCGGCTGCACCAATTTGCATTCCCACCAACAGTGCAAGAGGGTTCCCGTTTCTCCACATCCTCGCCAGCATCTATAGTCTCCTGATTTGTTCATTTTGGCCACTCTGACTGGCGTGAGGTGATACCTGAGTGTGGTTTTGATTTGTATTTCCCTGATAAGGAGTGACGCTGAACATCTTTTCATGTGCCTGTTGGCCATCCGGATGTCTTCTTTAGAGAAGTGTCTATTCATGTTTTCTGCCCATTTCTTCACTGGGTTATTTGTTTTTCGGGTGTGGAGTTTGGTGAGCTCTTTATAGATTCTGGATACTAGCCCTTTGTCCGATATGTCATTTGCAAATATCTTTTCCCATTCCGTTGGTTGCCTTTTAGTTTTGTTGGTTGTTTCCTTTGCTGTGCAGAAGCTTTTTATCTTCATAAGGTCCCAGTAATTCACTTTTGCTTTTAATTCCCTTGCCTTTGGGGATGTGTCGAGTAAGAGATTGCTACGGCTGAGGTCAGAGAGGTCTTTTCCTGCTTTCTCCTTTAAGGTTTTGATGGTTTCCTGTCTCACATTCCCCCTTCTGATTTAAAATACTACCTTTATCCTAAACTAAATTCTCATATTATTTCTATTTCTGAGGTCTTCAATTTGTCTCTTTATTTAGTCTGTTTACGTACCAGGACCAAATGCTGTTGATCTTGTTCTTTGCCAAGCTTTCCTTGAGATGTAGTGTGCTTTTTCAATCTGTGAATTCAAGCCTTCCTCTACTCTGGGGATGTCTTCCTCTCACTTCTTGATCTCTTGGTTCTCTCTCCATGTGCCTTTGTGTTTTCAGCATTTCCCTTATAGATGCTTCTAAAGTGGCATTCACATTTTCAGTCATGTTTGTAATTTCTGAGTTCTCTTTCTCTTTCACAGTAGCTCGCTCTAGTTTTATCTATGTGACATCCTCTTGAATCTCAGAATAATTTCCAAGTTATTTATTGAATTCACTCCTTTTCCCTGTAGGCCTTTTCTTCTGACTTCTTGCCTTGATCCCTTCTTTTGAGCTTTTCTTTCTCCTCATAGTTTGGTGATTTGTTGTTGTGGCTGAACATTTTGATTTTTCCTATTTTTTAAATGTTTATTTATGTTTGACAGAAAGAAAGAGCTGGAGAGGGGCAGAGAGAGTGGGACAGAAGATATGAAGCAGGTTCCATGCTGACAGCAGAGAGCCCAATGCGGGGCTTGAACTCACAAACCGTGAGATTATGACCAGAGCTGAAGTCCAACGCTTAACCGACTGAAACACCCAGGTGCCCCTCTCCTATTTATGAGTGAAGGTCCAGATCCTCACTGTCCACAGTGAATTCTACAGCACACTAGTTCTGTGGGAGATTAGAAGGATTTATAGGAAAAATAGTTCAGTGGTCTAATAAGTGTGGGAAGTGAGGAATTAAGCGAAAAATTTAAAAAGTTACTGCAGAAACAATACCAAGTAATGGTGATGATATGGAACAACAGAAAGTCTCATGCATTTCTGGGGGAAGTGTAAATTGGTACTTTGGAGAACAAAGTTTGCATATACCTGCAAATTCCATTCCTAGGAATAATGATGCAAGAAAAATGCAAAACACGTGCTCACAAAGTCTAGTAGAGAAGTGTTTGTAGTAGTTTTGTTCAGGCAAAAAACTGGAAAGCCCTAAATATTTAAGGGTTTTCCAGGTTTTTGCTTGAACAAAACAAAAAGAGATAAGCAAACTATAATAAATATGTTTTTGCAGCGGACTACTCCTCAACAATTAAACATAACGAACTCCTGGCACATGCAGCAACGTGGATGGATTTTGCAATTATCACGCTCAGTGAAAGAAGCCAGACAAAAAAGAGCACCTACTGTATAGGAATCCATGTATATGAAGCTTCGGGACAGGCAAAACTAATCTATTGTCATAGAAGTCATAAAGTGGTTGCCTCTGGGGTAAGTATAGAGATAATGGGAAAGGGGCATGAAGGAACTTTCTGGGGCAATGAAAGTGTTTTAAATCTTGATATGACTGTGGGTTATATGGGTGTGTTATTTTGTCAAAATTCATTGAACTGCACACTCAAGACCTGTAACTGCACTGAATGTAAATTAGGCAAAAAAGTTACTGCAGGATTTCTCAGAGCCTTTAAGGTAAGGTGTGTTATGAATGACAAGAGGAGGATGTAGCACACAGGGTTTCCTGACCTAATTTGAACCTTGTTGGGGAGGGTGTGGACAGGAAATATGTCCTTCCAAGAGCATGAACTGAGAGAAAATGGCCATGTGGGGACAGGAGAGACGATATTCCTTGTGTCTCATGTTCTAGGTCTCCTGGGGAACTCTTCCCACTAAGAGACTGGGGCCAGGGAGAGGTAGAGTCCAGGCCATGCCACCTGCTCTCCACCCACCCACTCCTACACCTCCTACTAATGGGATCTCAGGGTTTTCTGAGAGGAGTGGGCCGTTAGAGCCAATAGCAGTAGAGAAGTTTCTGGTATGGCAGGAGCTGCCCCTGCTCGGTCAAGTCCCTCTCATGGTTTCCCTGTGCTGTGATTGTATGGTCCTATCTCCTCTGCTATGCAGGCCTCTTGGACCCCTCACTGACTCAGCATGTGGTCATAATCCAGTAAATCCTGAGGACAAAGAGTGGCCTGGATGTAGCTTCTGAGGCATCCTCCAGCCACTTTGCCCAGTCCTGCAGCCCTGAGTTGGGGGCCTCCTGGGTTCTGGTGAGGAAACTCGTCCCCAGAGTTCTCTGGTGGGTCGTAGGTTCTCAGCTTTGCCTCTCAGCTTCTAGAAATCTCTCAGAATGATTACTCTGTTGTCAATGGTATTCTTTGCTGTTTTCCATTGCTGCTAAAGAGACCTTCTTATTTTTCTCTTTTTTCTGTCTATTCAGATGGATCCCAGCAGGCAACTTATGAATGGGTGTGTGTGTGTGTGTGTGTGTGTGTGTGTGTGTGTGTGTATACTTGTGAATATCTGTGCAGCCTGAGCTTGGAAGGGGTTGAAGGAGGGGACGGAGGAGGTGGGCGGGTGGGTAGCCAGGCAGGCAGTTGACCATCTGCCCCATGAAAGGTCCTTGCTGCACACAGGAATGACATTGCTGTGTGGTGGGGCTGACAGATGCTCCGCAGGAGATTAGGAAATAAGTCTGCATCTCTCCTGGGCCCTGATACCATCAGCGGTTAAGAGGCCTGTCTGATTTCATTACAAATCTTCCATTCCCAGGGCTTAAAGCTCAGCCTCCAGACTCACAGGTGTGGGAGGACAGTCGGCCACAGCAAGGGCATTTTGCTTTTAATTGTGGCCATTAATCTGGCACCAACAGCTGGTCTATCCTACAGGAGAAGGGGGGGGTGCTGACAGGAAACCCATCAATTGGGAACAAGTTGGCCCTGCTGCTTTGCTCTCTAGTGAATGGGGAGAGAGAGGGAAAACCTTTCTAATCTTGCTTTTCAGGGCCCACTTTCCTGGCCTCAGTGGGAAGGATCCAGATTTGCTTTCTTGCTGGATTTTGTAAGAGTTTCCTGAGGCCGGTAGGTGACCATCTCCCAAACCATGTTCCCCATATTTTCCTAAGGACAGGACTACTGTGGTGTGTGGTGGCACCTTGTCTACTGCCAGCCCCTGCCCCACAGTCAGGATGTGTCCCAGAGGGAAGGGTGGGGTGGGAATATGTACCAGGGGCCCAGTGAGGAGAAAGGTGGAATGGGGGGAGGCCCAGAGCCACCCTGGGCACAGCTAGAGGGAAGGCTAGCATTGCCACAAAAATGGGAGGAGAGCCAGACAGCATGTGTGCTTGTATGCGTGTGTATGGGCACACTTCTGTGTGTGTGTGTGTGTGTGAGAGAGAGAGAGAGAGAGAGAGAGAGAGAAAGAAAGAAAGAAAGAAAGGTGGGGGGGATAGAACTTCATCCTGGTAAATTCCACCCCATCTCCATCCCTCAGCTGGAGCTTCCTCCAGGATCGCTCTGGCAGGCCTTGGGGGCAATTTAGAGGCAGAGGCCTGGCCTGGGAGCTCACCAGCATCAGACAAGTGCCGAGGGGCAGATGGGGGAGAGGGAGACAGACAGCAGTCAGGGAGGTGCTCTGTGGGATTGGAAAGGCAGTGCGCAGACTGAGGCTTTGAAGGGTGAATAGAATCCTGACAGGCAGAGTTGGGGCTGGCATGTGGATGGGGAAGGGGTGTGCTTCTGGGACTCTCGCAACTACCCGAGGATTCTCTGAGGAGCAAGGATCTACTAAAGAAAGAGGCTCCATTGACAGTGAGCTTGATTTCTGGGTGGCAGGCCTGGGACTCAGTTTCTGGGGTCAGTGGCTGCCCCTGTGAGGATCCTTTTCCAAGGGTGGTCTTGGGTCCTCAGACCACCTCAGTCTGGAGAGAGCCGGGAGAAGAGCTGGGATGGCCATAATCACAGCAACCACCAACTCCTGTGTGCCAGGGCTCTGGAGACCCCGTGTAGCATTGGGAGGGGCTGATGCAGATATGGTTGGTTGCTGAGGCCCAGAGAGGAGAGGGGTTTGCCCAGGGTCGCACCGAGAGTACGTGCGTTTGAGCCCAGTCCCTCCTTGCTGTACTGTGGGACCTTGGAGAAGGAAGTCCAGCCTGCCCTCCCCACTTCTTCCCACCAGACAGGAAGCGTCTGGGCACGGATAGGGGAGGGAACAAGATGCCAAGGTCTGGTCCTGGAGAAGGCTGTTTGGTTTTGGGAAGGTCTTTTGATTTCTCAAAGGAAAACCTAAATTCTTGCTGCCTGTTTCTTGAGTAGAGAGTCAATTAAGCCTTACGTGAATGTGGAGCACACATTTCTTTGGCACAGGTCAGAGGAGCCCTGGCTCATTCACTTCCTAAGCTTAGTGACCTTTGGCAAGTCGACCCTCTCCATGCCCAGGTTTCCTGACTGGCAAAAGGGGGTAGGTACAGGGCCCATCTCACAGGACCATTCTGCAGATGAAATGCATTATGCAGGTAAAGCGCAGGGAATGGTATCTGGCTAAACCAAGCTGCACACAGGAGCTGTTGTTGCGACTGTAAAGTCTTGTCACCGCAGAGCACCATTCAGAGGAAGAACAAACCAGTCAGTTACAGAGGAGCTTGTCCAAAAGGGAGGGTGTCAGTCCTCCGGAGACCTGACCTCCTGGGCAGTTGCCCAAGCCAGGAACTCTTGATTTTACTTCCTGGGAATTTCTAGGATCTGGCCCTGCTCGTGCATTTCCATGGCAGTGAGTCAAACTGGGGGATCTCCTAGCCTCTCTCCCCTGGCTGTCCCTCCTCCTCGATTCCCCGTCTGGACCCTCCTCCACTGCAGCAGCCAGAAGGATCTTTCGTAGAGTGCAAATCTGAATATGTCTTCCCTCTGAGAGCTTCCTGCGGCTCTCATGTTCACCAGAATGAACTTGGCTTTGCACATGCTGTTACCTATGTCCAGGACGCCCTTCCTCACACTTTGTCCACCTGGAAGAGTCCTATTTATCCTCCAGAACTCAGTGCAGGCACACCTCTTCTTGAAGGCTTCCCAACCGCCCTTCTTCCCCACAAGTCCGAGACAACACGCCTGGTCCCTCGCGTTGCCTTTGATGTTGTGTGGACTGCTCTGTTGTCTCAGTTTATACAACCATCACAGTTGCACTATTGTGCAACTCTTCGCCCTCTCGCCTAACCCAGGATCTGGCTCATGTCAGTGTTGCTTGAACCAAACTGAATTTGTTACTAGTGAAGACTCCTTGGGCTGTAGATGTCACTGTCGCAGAAGAATGCTGCGCTGTCCTGGACATGCTTCTTCCCTCTCTAGGCTCCAGTTTCCACGTCTCTATAATGAAGAAGCCGCCAGGGTCTCTTGGCTGTTCTGAGTTTCTGTAACTGCCCAGGGCCTGCCTGCCTTCTCCAGGTGTAGACAGAAAGCTTGGGGTGGGGTGGGGGGGTGGTAGGCACTCAGCTACTTGGCAGACTACCCATCTCTCTGGTCAGATGTGCCCACGGGAATCAGCAATGTCACCCACCTGGAACTAGGTGACTCATATTCTTGGGAAACAAAGGGATGTTTGCAGAACTTAAAACTTCTTTTTTTTCCCCAAGACAAATGGAGAAACCTCATTAAGCCCGGATGAGAGGACTGGGTCACGCCCCGATGATGACAAGCAGGGGCTGCCACTTGGCTCTGTGAGTGAAGCAGTCTATTAAATTTCAGATAGAAGAAATAATCTGCTCCCTGCACTCCCTGATCACTTTATTAGCACAAAAGATGAATTTGAACCGCAGATTCACGGCAAAAAGAAGTAAGTCCATACTCTCCTCCTAATTAAACTGAGAGAAGCCAGCTAGATCCAAGGACACCCAGCCCACTCAATTAATTAACATTTATTACAATCAGAAAACAGTCTAATTCAATTAAAATGTTTCCACAAAAGTAGTTTAATGACTTTCCCCAAAAGAAAGTAGTATTCATTATGCCAAGGCACGGTGTGCGAGGGCTGCTGGACAGCCGACTCTGAGGAAGGGTGAGGGAGGGAGGCCATGCTTCTAGACACAGTGACTCCCTAATGAGCAAGCAGGCCCACACCTGAGGGACGGCCTACAGCTGCCTTCATCCTCATCCCCCTGCCTACTACAGGCCCCATTCCCTCCCCCCCCCCCGCCCCCCAGCTGATCCCTGTGCATTAAAGGATCAAGACTGGAGAGGGAATGAAGGGACACCCGTGGATTCAGGGGCCAGGGCCCATTACTGCCTCTGATGTGTTGTGTCACCTTGGACAGGTAGAAGGTGTTCAAAGAAAGGACTGTTAGCAGGGTTTTCTGAAATTTAGCCAGGAGATATTTGGAAAGCTGGGGAAATTGCCATTTAAAAGCTGCAAATATTTTCCTGATTCTCACGAGGCACAGATTTGAATTCACAGTGTCTTTGTTCAGCAAAAATCCCTTGATGAGCCCTTTGTTATAAAAACAGAAGCAAATACTGATTTGGAGTTTGTCCTTTTGAACTAACAATATTTGCGCACGTACTATGGCCTGGCAGTGGGCTAAACACATTTGCTGGGCTATGTCCTACATCTTCATGATGACCCTTGCGAGGTGGGAGTCTCCACGGAAACCAAGGCTCAGGGAATGCCCGAGTACACACCACTAGTTAGGGATAGATCCTGGATCCAAACCTAGGCAGCCAGACTTGGGGCAGAGAGGCCGCTGGCAAACTCAGAATAATTGGGGGACCGTGGGAGAGGGATCCTCTGATTCACAGGACTTGGGTGGGGCCCCAGAGTCTATCCTGTTGGAAAATTCCCTGGTGACTCCAGTGCTGTGACCTTGGCAACTGAAATCCTTACACCCTCCCTGTCTACTGGGGTCACACTTTGCCTGACACCCGGGCTCAGCTGTGGCCTCAAAGGACAGATGATTTAAGCCCCTTTCCAACTCAATTGCATCTACATGGTCAGAACCCTATTCTGACAATATGCTTTAAAAAGACCTTTGCTAATTTGATGGGCAGAAAATGTGATGCCAACAGTACAATCCTAATTAAAAAAGAAAAAGGCAGAGGAAACCCCACTTGCAGGATGCAAATGTGTTAGTGGTGGTCATTTCTGGATGGTGATCAAATCTGGATGGATTTGCCAGATTTTCTAACATGAACATACATTACTTTCATCATTAGAAAAAGCTATTAAAATGGTTTTTAGGTATGCCACCTTAGCTTTTCATTTCTTGAAAATTCAAACATTTAGATTCTTCTTTGACTTGTCTATTCTCAACTTTCTGTTGGCATTTTATGTACTTAATGATTTACATAAGTTCTTCATAACTAGGGATTTTGACCCTATGTCCATTATATTTATTTAAATAGTTTTCAATTTACTTTTCTATCTTGCTTCTCATGTTTTCAGTGGATGATGGTTTACCAGCTGTATGTAATCAAGCTTATTGATCTTCCCCTTTCAGATGCCTTCTTTCCATGCTTTCTTTTAGAAAGTCCTTTATCAAAAAGAGATAAAACAGATATTGACTTAGAATTCTTTCTAGTTCTTAGGCTTTCTTTTCTTTCTTCTTTCCTTTGTGCACATAGCTCTTTGTGTGATCTGTTTGGATTTATTTTGGTTTACAGCATGCAGATTATTTTCCAAATAGCTAACCAATGTACCAGAACATTTTATTGGATAAGACCTTCTTTCCTTTCCATGTAATGATGTCTTACTTATCCTCTGTTACATTTTTATAGGTACTAAGTTTTGTTTTTGGTTATGTGATTTGTTACAAAGACCTATTTTTTTTCTTATACCTGTATCACACTGTTTTATAGATCATAGCTTTTTCATCTGCTTAAATAGCCTCTTGATTTCAAGTTTCTGGATTTCTTTCACCTATTCATTTTTTTCCAAGTGATTCTGAGAAATACTTGTAAAATAAAAAAAAAACACTGAGATTTTTAACTTACATTTCATTAAAAATATCTGAGGAGACAACATGATCTTTCTAACCAACATAATGGATCATCATTGCTCTATGATCTCCTTCTGTAGCTTTCAGGGGAGTTTTGTAGTTTCTCATATTTCATTGTTTAGACATCCCTACAAGTATGTGACCGAATGCCCAGAGAAGTAGAAGTAATAAGAATCATAAATTTGCAAATATGTATGTTATATATTACTATTATTTTTAGTGAGAGAAGCTACATTTTAAGCAGCGTTATGACCATCATGTCTATTGGGGTCAGTCCTCAAGTTAAATGAGAAAAGCAACTGACAGTATTGTGCATATCCTGCAGGTAAATGTGTGTGTATGTTTGCATATATCTGTGCTAGCGTGGAGTGGGGGACTGAATATTTTACAATCTTGATTACCATGATGGGAGGACATGGAGGGGGTGGATGAATGGAAGGCAGATTATTAAACCCTCCTTCATCCCCTAAAATGAAAGGAAAAAGGGGTGCCTGGGTACCTCAGTCCATTAAGCGTCTGGCTCTTGATTTCAGCTCAGGTCATGATCTCACAGTTCATGAGATGGAGCCCCGAATCAGGCTCCGTGCTGACAGCATGGAGCTTGCTTAGGACTCTCTCTCTTCCTCTCTTTCTGCCCCTTCCCTGCTCACTCTCTCTCTCAAAATCAATCAATCAATCAATCAATCAATCAATCTTAAAAAAAAGCATTAAAAAAAAAAGGAAAAGAAAGGTGCCAAAGTTGCCTTTGGTGGCTGGTGGTCACTCGGTTGTGTTTTTCATTTCAGAAGCAGTAGGGGAGGCCCCCCCCCCCCCCCCCGCCGCCCTGGTAGGGGCCTTCGGGTGGGTGGAACCAAGATTCACTAGTTTGACAATTTCACCCCTCCTTACCTGTGGAGCTGGATGGGTGATAGGAGGCAAGTGGGCTCTGGGGCTTCTCAAGCAGGAAGCTCCAGAAGGCGACCTGTGCCTCCCTCTCCTCAGCTGATGCTCTGTTCCTGGTCAGCTGGTCTATAGAAGGATCCAGGGGTCTGACTGCTCAGCCTGGCAGGCCCCTCTGGATTTGCCCCCTTCCCCATCTCCACTGTGTCTGCATCAGGAAGCCTTCTGTGGCTGCCCTAGTCTGTCTCAGTTGGACTGAATGCCTGTACCACCCAGACCTATCCATTGGCACATTAACAGGCCACCAGATGAAGGCTTGGGAAGCGGTGGGGAGGAAGACTGGCTTGAGTCAGCCAGGCTAGGTTTGAGTCAGCCCTACCACTTACTGGCCGTGCAGCCTTGGGCATGTTCTTTATCTACTCCAAGTTTCAATGTCTTCATCTGTTGAAAGCGAGTCACAGGGCTGTAGTGAGGATTAAATGTGGGGAAGCCCGGTCCATGGCCTGTGCTCAGGAGAAGCCAGGAGCAGTTCTGTCCTGCCCTCCTCCTGGTCTGAGTCCGAGGAGCCAGATGAGGAGAGCAGGTGGAGAAGTGGAAGCCAAGGCCTCCCCCGCAAGTGCTGACAGGAAGGGAGGAGCCGAATCTGAGGAGCAAACTGGAGATTTCAGATGGGTGAGGGGACATGTCTGATTGGAGTCACCCCAAAAGTCTCTTGGCCAGATGGGGCCCTGTGAAACAGAGAAGGACAGGAACAATGTGGGCATGGAAATTCCAGAAGTGTGTCTGATGGGGCGGTGAGGAGGCCAGCCTGGTGGGATGGAAGCTGGCATGGGTCTGGACAGAAATGAAAGTGACTAGGTGGTGGGACCTGGGCTCTGTGGTTGGGCAGCGGGGTGGCAGCTGGAGGGTGAGGGAGGAAGGCCACAAGCTCCGGGAAGCTGGGAGGAGGAGCCAGATTGCCTAACAACAAACCTAGACCCTCATTAGGCATTTGGGACAAACAAAACCTCTCCTTTTCTCATTGGTAAAGTGGGAATAATTCTAGAACCTCACAGGATGGTTTTGAATATAAAATTAAGCTGATTCATGGGAATCATCCCGGCTGGGTTCCTAGAGAAGACTGAGTCCTTCACCCTGGAAGGCACTGACTCCATTTTCTAGTGCATTCAACATCATCCTTCCTTTGGGGCCTGGTGACTTTGCCCTCCAGCAGGTTCCTTGACACTTCATTCAGATAGACCCCATGAGCCTGTCCCACTGGGACACAGGCATTCTTAGGAGAAGACTCCTCTTCCAGGTGTTTAGGCTGGGACCCTCATCCACTCTGCAAGGCATGATGAATTGGCCTGAAGGTGGTTGGAGGTCAAGAGAGTGGGCAAAATCAGGGGTGCAGATGCTTGAGATGGGGTCAGCAGGGCCTCATCCCTCCAACACCATCCCTTTAAGGCCTTTCTCAGGCAATGATCAGTTTTGTCTGATCCACGAAACACTTTTCTCCCTTCCCCAGCTTCCTTCTGAATGCCCCAGGTGTGCCCTACTTTTTAACAACTCAGGCTAAAACATTTGCACTGATCCATCCTGCCAGCTAACTGTCCTGGAGGAGATGGTAGATGAGGCCCCATTCTGTAGATGAGTGGAGTTCATGGAGGTTAAGAAATGTACTCAAGATCCCTTCAAACCGGGTCTCTGGCTTCCTGGAAGCAAGGAGTGATTGTAGCTAGCCCAGGGTGGTGCTGGGAGGAACACTGGTGGCCTGCCTGGTCCTGGGCTATATGGCATCCCTGGGGCCCAACGTGGGCCTCCAGAGGTGCTTGCTTTATCTGCAGGATAAATGTGTGGCCCAGCAGATGGGCCTCTGGTGCCCAGGGAAAACAATTTATTCCAGACCTTGGCCTCATTCCTCCAAACTGCCCCCCCGGCACACAGCAGCGAGCAGGTGCCTTTGCCCCTTGCTCCCCTTCCAGCTGGCACTCCCTCTGCCCTTTCAGCCTATCAGAATTGAGGCAGAGCTCCTGCTGGCTTTGCCCACCACTGGGTCCCCAGCACACGGTACTTAGTGAACGAAAGAAGTCTCTACGACTGCCCCCTGGAAGCTGTCCCCTGAACCCCTACGGTCCTCCCAGTGTCCTGGCCACACACAGGCGGCAGGAATGGGATGGAGGAAAGAGTGCCTGGCCAGAAGTGGCACAGATCTGGGTTGAAATCCTGGCTCTGATTAGTTGAGTGGAAAATGGGCAGAATGGATCCATCTCATAGGGTGGTGGTGAGGATGGAGTGAACGGAGTGCGCATTGACCACTGCTACTGTTAATGCTCTCATTCGGCTGTGGTGTGGGGAGCAAAGGTGCTGGGGGGTGGGGGAGTGGAAGATGAGCTGCAGGTCTGGAAGTTTTCACTGTCTTGACTTCTGATCCCCGGTTCTGGGACTCCAGCTGAAGTGAGAGAGCTGAGTTCTGCCCTCTTGACAGACACGTGGAACCCCTCTACCCCTGGGCTTGTGGTCCCCAGAGTGCAGATTCCCCAGCAGTCCAGCACCCTTCCCAGCCCCACTCTGATTCTCAAGCCGAGACTGGTGACCAACACCACTCAGCCTTCTGGTTGCTTCCATGCACCTTCCAGATAGTACGTGTACTGTTATCCGGGATCTCCAGGAAGTCAGGGATTGTGCCCAGGCAGCCTGTTTCCATTCAGAGCTCTGCAAATTTGGGAGAACTGGATCTTGGCAACCGACTCTCTCCTGCCCCCACTGTGTGAAATCCAATTTTTAAGTTTCAGCTATAATTGCCTTGAGCCGCTCTTAATGGCAACTTGTGATCCGCCAACTGCAGTTCTTGGCTCCTAAGGCACTAATGAAGTTCCTTCCCTTGCATAGCACAGGCTCACTTAAAATTAAGCATAATTTGCTGGGCCTTGGAGAGCAGGCAAAGAGCTCCTGGAGCAGAGGGCGCATACTCACAGCCCCAGGCACCCAGAGAGGAACGTGAACCAGTTAATCCCAGGTAGGAAAGAAATCTGGATCTGTGTTGAAAGCAGTCTGCAGCCATATGGAAACCAAAGACTCTATTCAAGTGTCTGGACAACGCAGAATCCAAGGCTGCCCTTGCAGAGGACCCACTGATGGAATATTCCCAGGGCTGGGTCCCACGCTGGGTAAAGTGATGGAGGGGCAACAGGACTTCTCTCCAGGTGCTCAAGTTGTACCAAAGGACAAAGTGATCCCAGTGGACGGACAGAATGTCCAATTTTCTCTGGCCTTGCTCCATCTCACCTGGAGTCTGGCTACAGCAACCTTGAACTGGCCCCACCATCCAGGCCCATAGCCCTGAGTCTCAGGTGGGCCACTCGTGCCAGCAGAGAATTAGACAGGAACACAAGCCTGGGGTATGCCCTCTCTGTGACCTCCCACAGCCCCAACTGCCTCTTTCTTTCTCTGGCCCTCTCCCTCCCCCTGCCCCAAGAAGCCGGTATGCTGTGCTCACAGCTAGGAAGGGCAGCTCCCCAGGATCCTCCCCGGCAAGCAGGCTGAGAGTCGCAGCAGGAAGAGCTGTGTCCCTGGGGACTGTCTCTTGAGTTTTGTTGTAACCCTTCCTTCTGGGCCCAGACAACATAGAGAGAACTTCGAGGCCACACCAATGTGGGGTTGCCTCCTCAGAACACAAAACTCGAGTCTGGCAACCACTGCTTTGCAACATGCCTTAAATAGTACCTATAAATTCCAGAGTGATCGCTAGTGGAGAGGAGCAGAAACAATCGGCTACAGATAGTGTCCACTGTACAGGGTTTAGAGCTCTGAAATCTGGTCTAAATTTAGAGTCTACATGTTTGCACTTCCATCCATTCTACTCTTAATAACGTGGCAGCTGTTGCTACCACTGCCAACTGCTGACTCTTCCCCCCCCCCCAAGCCAGGTGGCCTCTCTGCTACCGAAGTGTCGGCATATTAGCTTGTCTGCCTTTGTGAGAGCCCTGCGGATGTGTACATTCATGTACAGGTAAAAGGTATGTGAATTCTGTAGCAGATGATGCTTGATGCTGTACAAGGGCCTGCCTCTGCTCCTATTGTCTGCACAACTCTGAGATCTTCACTGAGAGGGTCAGCCAGAGTCCGGTAACCAAGCCCCTCAAAATGTAGCACAAGCCCAGGAAGGCTGTATGAGGACTGGCCACCAGGGGGCAATCTCACACAGCAGACCTGCAGACTTCAGCGAGCTCTGGGGAAAAAAGCCCATGGTCTTCACTTTCTCTTCTGGGCCTACTTTTCTCAGGTCAGAGAGGGAGTGAACAGGAAATACCATCCAGGTCAGCAGAGGATGAAGCTCCAAGAGGGCATCTACAACCAAATCCTCCCCAGAACATCAATATGGAAGAATTACTGAAAAACAAGCGCTTGTCTGGTTTTTAGTGTATATTAAAACAAATTTATTTACACAGTAACATGATGCCACAGAGAACACAGCAAAGTACCACAGCAAACCAAAGGGCGGCACCACCTGGTGACAGAGGGAACCTTACGTTGGTAGATTTATACAACTCTAAAATGTGCAGAGGGTTAAAGCTCCAGGAAAGAGCAAGAGAACAAGATTTTCAAATACAGAGTGTGGGCAGAGCCATGGGGAACTAAGGTGAGACTGGAATGAAGACTGCCATGATTCAAATGCTGAGAAGGAGGACATCTTGCTTCTGCCCTGATCTCATGCCCAAATGCCCTGCATATCAACAGAAAATCCCAACCCAGTATGTTCATGCATAACTTTCAAACTGGTGAGGGAACGGATAACCAAGTAGTACTTGGAGCAGGTTTCCTGAAGCAGTGTGGTTTATCTTTCAAAAATGCTACCCTGAAGCCATAGGGCTGTTCAACATTCAAGTTATCATGAGTGCAGACACACAGATACTTTCCACACACTATACGGGCAAAGTGGATTTTCCATAATACGATAATAATTGTAGCAAAATATAGGACTCTGTACTTCTGCTAGGTTAAAAAATTTCCAACCTCTTTTGATTCCCTGAAACTTTCTGGATTAAAAAAAAAAGCATGAGGGTGAGTGGGATGGGTGAAGGTGAGAAGCTGGAAGGAGCCCAGAGGCTCTCTGGAGTGGGAAACGTAATGGGATGTCCGGAACGCAGGCCCCTGTAGCCCACTTAGGTGGGGAAGCTTGTAGCAGTGGCTGATGCAAAAACCTACTCTAATTTCAAACAGCTGCAGAGAGGGGATGTGTAACAGCTGTATAGCACCTTGTACATTCTGGGCACTTATAAATATTAAATGATGGTGATGAGTGGTAACCACCTCTGTAGGAAGGTTTATAAAAACTACTAGAATTTGTTAAGAAATCTCCCAGGAGCTCTTTAAACAAAGCTGTTGAAACTACCACATCTCTTAGAAAAGATTGCTCAGCTTTCCGAATCACACGGACATGATGAAGTTCCCAAACCGAAGTCCGGGCAACGGCCAGTCACATCACAGGGAGAGCGGGGGCTGGCTCCTTCTCCTTAATTACTGGGAAATATCACTGTCTGTCCCAGACTTTCACCATCACCATCTTTTCTTTTTTTCCTAATATACAAAATGGACTTATTTTAAAAAGATAGGTGCTTTGTTTGGAGGATGGATTATTTTATCAGCCAAATACCTTGACATGGAATGTATGTGAGTTCTTCTTCTCTGGCATCTGTCATAACTCAAGCATCAGGACAAAAAGGCTTGATTTCTTTGGTATAATCTCTATCTAGGATCTTGCACTGTAGCTCCTCTGGCTTCCCTTGTGGCATCAGTTTTGGTCCATGGAACCCCGACTTTGGGCACTGCCGTAAGCACGGGCAGCTGGACTTCAGTGCACACCTCAGCAAGAGCAGCACTTGGATTTGTCTCGGCACAGCACTTTGGGCCTCTGAGAATATGAGCTTCAATGAGGTAAAACTAATAACCTGGTTTTGTGGGCAACCATCCTGTTCACTCATTAGGCTGGACCAGAATTTTCAATCCTTATCAACTAGCGAGGGAAATAAAAAACATGTCAGAGTTGGCCTGGAGAGCCAAGTTTCTCTCTCCTTCGTCTTCAAGTATGCTTGTACTTTATTCATACATCTAGAATCATTTGGAATATAGGGCAGTATCCTAAGTACATCCCGACTTCTGGGACTGGTCTGTATTTTTTTCAGATCACTGTCCGTATAATCTAGGGAAAAATATTATTTGCAGGTTACCAGCAAAACCAGGTCAGGTTACTTCCCAGCATCAAAGTATTTTTAATTCAAATTTGGGAAGCTGAGTGCAATCTTTCCATGCCCTACTATGTAGTAGGCCCCAAAGATCCTTCATGAAAACTTATAATGCTAGAAACTTTAAAATACAGTTTTACTTCCAGAAATATCATTAATATTTCTAGAGGTTTAGATCTCTTGGCTTAACAGTTTCCCATGGTAACAAACTTCTTCCGAGTCTGGAAGCAAAACTGGCCTCCACTTAATCTGACAATGGAAGGCTACTCAGCCTCTTCAAATCCTAACAAGCATATGTTAGGCCCCAACATCAGTAGCATGGGTGCTTGGGCCCTGTCTACCTTTACCCAGTTCATCTCCAGAGGGCAAAGCTTGGAGCCGACTGCTATAGTCCTGGCCTCCAATTCTAACTTCGTCTAGGGATTCTTTCGTTGACTCCATAGGTTGCAACTGCTCTTTGTCCCGTCCTGCAAATTAGCTTCTGAGCATCACGTCGGTGTACATTTACCAAAGGGGCTCTTCCTCAGGCCGGCGTGGGAGAAGTCACGTAGTCCTAGTCCTCTCCGCAGGACATGGGATTCTCTTCTTTCCAAGACTAGGTTGTCACTCTAACAAGGCACTCTGCTATACATTCAGTCTTGGTCTTTGCTACTCCCCCCATTTCCCTGTTTCTCTAGCACCAAAATGTGTCAGAGAAATTGTTCTTGCTCATGCGGCTTAAGGTAAAGTCCCAATGATGGCTTAATTGTTCAAACTCTCAATATAAATGGAAGAATCTGTAGTACAGACTTCAACAGAATAGAAAAAAATTCCAATTAATATTGAAGACAATAACTGGATGTTACTCGAGAAAACATAAAGTGCTAATACTAGTCATAAAGCAAAACTCATGTATATACAGATGTCTGAAGGTAGGATTTCTTGCCAGTTGATGAATGAATTCAAAGATTCTACTATAATTAAAATGGGACTGTAAAAAACTACTTGTGATGATATTAGATTGACTGAATTTCATTATTCTGGAAAAATATTCCAAGGACCATCTGATGGAGAACTTCTTGTCTAGAAATACAGTTATCTTGTCTGTTCTGCTCTAACTAACACCCTTTTCCCTCTCCCTCACATTCCTCAGCCACCACTCAGAGAAAAATTAATCTAGCCACCTGCCTCTGGGAAGCCTGAGGCCCTTCTCTGACTAGTTGGCATTCATCTTTTGGCCTTCACAAATTTGAATATAAAAACAGTACTAAACAAATCTGATGTGAAGGAGGTGCTCAGTTTACCAGTGCTGAAAGATGACGGTAGTGGGGAGTGTCCATGCCTATAATACCATAGGGTTAAAATGAAGAAGACTGGATCCAAGTCAAACAGAAAAAAAATAAAATAAAATAAAAAAGAAGAGAAACGAAAGAGGATATCTAGAGAGCCAATAAGCAAATAGAGGGACCAGGGAACATTCTTCATTAAATATGAAACCTCATTAAATAGTCAACATTCAAATTTACATGGGCAAGGCACCACAAGAATGACATTGAGAAAGTGTCTCAATCTGCAAACCGTCTGGGGGAGGGGAGGGAGGACTGCTGGGGGAATGTGCTGGCCGACATGGCCAGTGGTCTGTGTGCTGCTACTTCAGTGTATTAATTAGGCAAGGAGTTATGTGCACATGGGCTATGCTACGGTGAACTAAACACAGTCTGCCAGGCAAGGCGCAGCCAGGCCACAGGACACTGAGACAGAGAGGACTGCTGGCCTGCAGCGGCACGCCCCCTCTGTGGCCATTCCTCGGGGCAGAGCCCTGCTCTCTGGCTAGAGGAGGCCAGACCCTGTGGGCCAGTGAGTCCTTTTCCTTGGGAGTCCTGTACTGCTGGCCAGGAGGACAGGGACATCCTCCCTTTGGAGCCTCACGTATCCCGTTTTCTTAAAACAAAACAAAACAAAACAAAACAAAACCAAAGAAGATCACAATAAAATACATTCTTCTCCTTTCTTGATCCTCTTTGATATAGGTGAATCATATGAAAGGCTGTTAAAAATGTTAAAAGTTTAGAAACTTCCAAAAGGCCACTAATGTGCTATCTAAGTAATACTGCACAATCAGTCTTGGCTTTTAAGGAACTCTGCGCTGGCAGAGGAGGGTCCCAGAGCTCCCTCGCCGACTAGATGCAGAGAACATGTCCATCAACCCCGCCACAGGTTGTTCCCCTCAGAGGCCTGGCCTCTACTTCCAGCACACGTGTGTGCACCCACGTGTACACACACTTACACCGTCTGAGTGACTCTTGGGATTTCAAGGTTGAAGTAAACAGATACTCACAGTTTTGAAGAAAACAAGCACACACATGTCACCTCCCACCCCCACTACCCGGAAGGAACACTCATCTCTTAGCGCAAACACGTATGTGCCAAGGGAAGAAGGGGAGGATTTCTGTAGAACTTGCTTCAGGTGAAGTTGCCACATAAACACTGTAATATACAGTTAAAACAATACATACAAAAATTGCACATATATTCATAGGAGAGGAGCACAGAGCCCATGTATGGTGCACAGCTCACAGGCACCCACCCCAGCATTTGAAATTGCTGCCAGCCATCCTCCAGAGCCATTTCGGAGAGTCCCAAGGAGCAATGTGCAGTGCAACTGGGAGGCAGCCTCTTCAGCAAAGGTCAGCGTTCTGAGGAGGAGGCCAGCAGTCTCATCAGTGGCCTCCTCCCCTCTCTGGCCTCTCGCCAGCACACCGTGCCCTCCAAGCAGATCTCAGAGCTCAACTGACAGCCGTCTCAATCACGGCTGCTGTCCACAGCATTTGGTAGACTAGTTAACACTGGCCACCGCTAGAAAGAAGCTGGCCAATTACCGCTCAGGGGAACACCGGGAGCTGGGTTCCGCCAGCGCTGGCTGTCCACACCGACAGCTCTGACAGTAATCAAAGACAGCACTTTCAGCTGTTCCCCTGGTGGCCCCTAGGGAACTGCACATGTGGAAAATCATCTCCCGGTGTCCTGCCAGCTATTTATAAGATCTGAACTGTACTCACCCTGGAGAGGCATTGGAGACACCACCTTGGGTCAGTTCTATAATGGGCCACAAGTGGTTGATAAACCCAAACTTCATTGGCAAGTGGGAACAGAGTAGAGGTGAAGGAGAATCAGGCAGTGGCAGCAGAGGGGACCGCTAGGGCCATCCTCCAGGTGGTGCGCCCACTTGCCTATAACAAATGAAAATGCATCCATGACCCAAGGGATGGAATCTCTCCTTGTCTTTCTACTATCTGCTGGAACAAAGGCTATAGTCCCCAGAAACAAGACTGGGCCGATGCTAAGGATGGCAGTTCTGCCTGGTAAGAGTCAGTTATTGATACTTTAAAGAAGAAAAAAAATCTGTTGTGAGAGCTTAGTGGATGATAGTAAGGACTGGTCAAATCTGTCTATTGCTAGTGAGAATAAATACTTGGTGTTAAAAAGACAGGTGGTCTTCAGAATTATGGAGGAGCTGGACACAGCTCAATGAGTTCATACTAAAGGAGCTGTCCCTTCAAGGATATACGTTTTCATTTTTTACCTGCATTTGGGGACAATTAGGGTGAAAGGTGTTCCAATGGAAGGCGACTGCACGGCTGTGCAATCGAATTTCTGTGCAGTGAAGACAGACCCAGCTTCTGACTGGATCTGGAACTGTGGGTAAGCTTTCTGAGCAGACTCATTTTTCCTGGAGAGGGATGGAAGGTCGGTCTCTCTTCTTTCCTTGAATTCTGTGTGAGTACTAGGAAGGGGAAGTGCATGGGCGACGTGAAGGTGAACACAAAAGACAAGCAGCAACCAGGACACACTAGCGGTGCTGCAGGGTTTTCACAATGCAGCCGAGGGAGTCTGGAGTGGCAAAGGCCAAATACTGAGCGCAAAGCCAGTCCTCAAGGCTGACCCCACCCTCCCTGTCCAGGGACTTCTCAGCAAACTTGATCATCAGCAGTGTTCGCTTGATGTCTAGCCAGTTTTGGAGAAGGGCGCTCCTCTGCGCTGGGCTAGGAGAGGCCATGAAAGTCTGGAAGAGATCCTCCCGGGGGCCCCAGAGTAGACACTGGAGGATGCCTTTGGCGTCTGAAATGAGGATCCGCTCAGAAGGGTTGGGATTGAGGAGGCAGCTGGCCAGCTGCTGTAGGCCCCGGGAATAGGGGGAGCGGAGTGGGATGCGAGGCAGGTCTGCTCGCGTGTATTCTTTCTCCTTCAGCTCTGGGTTCTCATCAAAGGGGTTGGGCAGGTGCAGCATCTCATAGATGAGGATGCCTGTCTGGAACTCATCACACTTTTTATACTGGGTGGCTGTTATGATCTCTGGAGCAAGGCGGGACTGGTCCCGGAGGATCTCAGGGTCCACCAGATGGCTCTTCTGCTTGGCCTGAGAGAAATTGCTGACTATGAGCCTTGTGGGGCAAGATGAGGTGGGGCTGGACTCTGTAGGCCCAAGGCCCTGGGTGGTTCTCCCTGGCTGGTAGTGGACAAGCAGCAGGTTCTCCAGACGAAGATCGCAGTGAGTGACATGGTAGGGTTTGAGGTGCTCAAGGCCAGAGCACAGCTGTAAGAGTAGCAGACACACTTGTCTCTCATATAAATCAGGGCTTTTCCCGTGCTGGGCCAGAGAGTCTCGCACAAAATCAGCCACGGTGAGATAGGGAACCTCTCTGGTGATGACCACAACGTGGCTTCTCTGCTTCCTGCTAATGACCCCCTGGCTTTCTTTCTGGGATGACTCTGTTTCAGAGCAGGGCTCTGGGCTTTTCCCATCAGTTTCTCCTTTTACCTCTTCTTCAGCCTCTTTCATTTCATCCTCTTCCTCTTCATGGGCATCAGGATCCTCCCAGGGAAGCAGACGATTCGGGACTTCAGCAAGGAAATGCCCACAGTCCTGTTGGATGTTGAAATGGATAGCCAGACTCTGCCGGACAGCCAAGCTGTGATAATACTGCTGAGATTCTTTAGCTTTGCTCTTACAGATCTGAAAGAAGAAAGCAAATAACAACATAAAATGCACACTTTCATAACCAGGCTTAGATGTGTAAAGGAAGATTAATTGGAATGTGACTGGTTAGAAACAGTGTTATAGTGAAGTCTTCAGAAAGGGTCTTGGTAGTCCTTTGCTGAGTGACAGTAATAATGGCAATAATAACCATTTTTTATGGCTATCTACATGCTGAGCACTTTATGTGTCTTACCTCTAGTCCTTACACTAACTCTTCAAAGTAGGCTGAGAGTTTAAGAATTTAAAACAACAGGGGCGCCTGAGTGGCTCAGTCGGTTAAGTTTCCGACTTCAGCTCAGGTCATGATCTCACGGTTGGTGAGTTTGAGTCCTGCGTCAGGCTCTGTGCTGACAGCTCAGAGCCTGGAGCCTGCTTCAGATTCTCTGTCTGCCCCTCTGCTGTTTGCACTCTGTCTCTCGCATTGTCTCAAAAATAAAAAAAACATTTAAAAAAAATTAAAATAACAAAGAGAGCTACCAGTTTGCAAACCTAAGTCTATCTAACACCAAAGTTTGCTTTTTCTATTGTACCTTGTACCTCATCTAGAAAATAGAACAACCAAAAATAATTTTTCACTTACATTCCGTAGAGGCTAACAGCCGAGACTTATATGATAGCTCAATAAAGTGGGCCAGGATACCTTATTTTGTCACTGGTCAGGAGAGTAACACACAATTGGCCAGATAAAGTGTGGGTTTTCCTAATTTTCAATCAATGTCATTGTGCTGGTCACAATTCAGGCACTCATGGATGACTGGCAGGGTAGAAATAAAGATTTGAGAGAATCATTGGTCTGACCTAGTCAGAGCAAAACCAACATTTCAATGGCAGGACTTTGAGTTTCATGCTTTCCCTTAACATTAGGCCTTATTGAAAGGCCATATTTAGGTAATAAGGCCTTTAAGAAAGAATTTGATTAAGGGGTTGTGGATCATGGGAGAGTTTTTTGATCACAAACACTAGGCAACAAGTTCTACATACCAAAGCAACTATTGTTATTTCTAGTCTTACAGGGTTAGAAAAGCAAAAAGTAAATGAAAGTACCCCTAAATGGACTCTGCTTATGATAGGGTGCAGAGAAGCTGACAATGGAAGACTCAGTCCCTAACACTAGTTCACAGATCATAATAGCCAGGTCAGAACAGCTTCTCCCCGAGCCTATTAACTGAGAAGTGCATTTTCTATCCTTAGCAGGGATATGCTGCCATATTTCACAGGTATCTAAGCCTCCCAGCAACAGGCACTCTGAAATGTTCACACTGCCTGTTTGCTGCAGTAATACAGAAAAGAAGCAAATTTTAAAAAGGATTTTCTAGCTATTTTTATTTAAAAAGAAAAATGTACATTTTCCCGGGAGGATGCTGATGAATCTCAGTTCTGAGAAACGGCATGCTCTGATTTCCATTCAAATAGATATTAAGAAAAGTATGAAATAGGTGATGAGGATTAAAGAGTATACTTATCATGATGAAAAAACTGAAAGAAAAAAAAAGAAAAGAAATGAAAAACACGAAACCCCTAAAACGGCACCTGGGTGGCAGAGTTGGTTAACTCTCCGACTTAGGCTCAGGTCATGGTCTTGTGGTCCATGGGTTTGAGCTCTGCATTGGGCTCTGTGCTGACAACTCAGAGCCTGGAGCCTACTTCGGATTCTGTGTCTTCCTGTTTCTCTGCCCCTCCCCCATTCCTTAAAAATAAGTGAACATTTACAAAAAAACCACCCACAACAGACCAAAGGTAAAGGAGTACCCATGGGAGAGGAGCATCCCTTTCTCATTCACTGTGTTTATACATATTTATTATAATGAGTGTTTTTTTTTAAGTTTCTCTCTTTCTCTCCCTCTCCCTGCCTCCCTCTCTCTCTGTCTCTCTCTCTCTCTCTTTCTCTCGATGGGAGGGAGGGGAAGAGGTCTGAAAACAAGTTTTTTCAAGTCTTCTACCAGCTACATCATCTAGTCTTGAAACTGAGATAACCCCAGGCAGAGTTCAAGTTCAAACATATATCTTTCAGAAAATATTATCTTTGAAAAGTTCTCAAAGTCTCAGTACACACAGTATAATATATAATTCTGTATACTCATCAATCATGGCATGAATTCTTTCTATACTGTACTGTTGGCAGTATTTCATATTTATGTGTCAGCAGGTATTTAAAAACCCTATACTTGTCATCATTTAGTTGTATAGGAGTTGGATATAGCACACAACACCATTAACCCCATTTCCAATTTTAATAATTTGCTCAACATCACATTACTGGCTGGAATGAAAGTTTAAAGTTCCCAACTCCTTGGTCTTTGAAAAGTCAATGTACCACTGAGTTTAGCTGAATGAGACTGTAGTTAAACGCTAGCAGTCATGTTATAGAAAGGGCACTCACCAGTGAACTTGGCAGGCTTGCCTGGGATTTACTCCCACCACTAACTGTGTGACCATGGGCATGTCTCTGGGTTTCAGTCTCCCTAAATAAAGGAGACAATATAAAAAAAATCCTGTGGGAATGCAAGCTGGTGCAGCCACTCTGGAAAATAGTATGGAGGTTCCTCAAGAAACTAAAATAGAATTACCCTATGACCCAGCAATTGCACTACTAGGCATTTATCCAAGGGATACAGGTGTGCTGTTTCGAAGGGACACATGCACCCCCATGTTTATAGCAGCACTATCAACAATAGCCAAAGTATGGAAAGAGCCCAAATGTCCATCGATGGATGAATGGACAAAGAAGATATGGTGTATATATACACAATGGAGTATTACTTAGCTATCAAAAAGAATGAAATCTTGCCATTGCAACTACGTGGATGGAACTGGAGGCTATTATGCTAAGTGAAATTAGTCAGTCAGAGAAAGACAAAAATCATATGACTTTACTCATATGAGGACTTTAAGAGACAAAACAGATGAACATAAGGGAAGGGAAACAAAAATAATATAAAAACAGGGAGGGGGACAAAACAGAAGAGACTCATAAATATGGAGAACAAACTGAGGGTTACTGGAGCAGTTGTGGGAGGGGGGATGGGCTAAATGGGTGAGGGGCACTAAGGAATCTACTCCCAAAATCATTGTTGCACTGTATGCTAATTTGGATGTAAATTTAAAAAAATAAAAAATAAAATTAAAAAAAAAAATCCTGAAACCTACCTCACCAGAGCAGCTGTGAGGATTAAAGGCGACTAATTCCATAGAGTTGATCTATAAATCTCAAAGCTTCACAAATGTAACACTGATAATGACTAAAACCTGCAAATGTTAAAAGTGGTGTAATATTATAGAATCCTCATGTTTTTCAAACAGAGAGAGCAAAACAGAAAAATGCATCTTTCTTTTTGAGTCCTGAGAGCCACCTGCCCCAGCAGTGAGACTCTCTGACCACAGGTTTGGTAGAGGGCAGCCAGAGAGGAAGAACTAATGTCCAGGACCTCCAGGCCAGGGTCAGCCCTGACAAGCAAATCAAACTGGCAGTATGTTCTGGCCCAAGACAGGCCAATATAAGGCTCTCTTCTTTCTCAGAAGTGTTTGGTCAATCTGCAGGTTTTACTATGCTAAGCTGCACTGAAAAACACCTGCCACTCTGTGGTTTGGCATTAGAAGCAGAGAAGATATTCTCATTGTGACTGCCACTCTCCTCATGTTATCCTCATGGTATCTGCTGACACACAGACACACACACTTGTATAAGATTCCCCAGAGCTGTGTGACTAGACAATGAACATGGGCACTACAAGAAGAATTTATGTTTAGTTTCACAGATCAATTTGAGATAAAGGTTCAAAGTGATTTACAAAGAAGAAATGATAAATCGCTCAACCAGTGCGGATGCTCTGAAGGAAAATGGCCTGCCTGGAGAGCCGACCTGAGCAGGTGACACTTCCTTATCTCCCCATCTTACAATATGTAGACAGGCCAAAGAATAATGGGTCACTCTAGTTTAAAGGGCAAAGGGAAAAGGGAGAAGACTGGAGCATGATAGAGGGAAACAAAATACTAGGGCTTCTAACTGGTTCATAACCGTGAAAACAGTTACAACCAAAATACAGACCAACGGAGATTTCCAAAATAGGATTTCTTATGTGATGAGTATCTCATAAATCTTTATTATGGAGCTTTGTGATGATGTTAATTTAGGTAGGAGTATTATATTATTCTATGTACCACATAGTAGCCATTTTTCAAATATTAATAACTTGACTCCTTTAGTGTTTTTAAAAAAAACTCAAAATTACCTGACTTCAGATGATAAATTTCTAGTCCAAAAGTTATTTCAGAAAACAAGCTGCTCTTTCTAGAACAAATGGACAGGGTTCTTCCTGCTGGTTGTTGTTTTTACCTCCCTCTCTTATTTTCTCTATTCTACAACAAAGTGACTTCCCCTTGGCCTCCCATTTTCATTTATCTTTCTTGAAAGGAATTTACATTTCTTCCCTCAAAGGGCAGTTGGCTTGAACTGCAGGAATTTCCAAAAAGATTCCACTCCCCAAGAAGAATGATTTCCACAGGACTCTGGGCTCCCCCAAATTTTGAAACAGGAACAGAACAGGAGCTGGAATGGTCCCATATCTTCATGCAAGATTCTCTTTTTTAACGGGAGAAAAGTCATCTCATATTTGTTTTGACTCCGTGGGAACAACCTATTTAAACTGCCACCAATTCTGACAGATTCTGTACTGTCCACACTTTCTGAGTGGGAAGAAAAGCCCCGCGAGAGCCCGAGCCACAGTGACACTAGAGGGAGCTGTCACATCACCATCCAGGAGTCATTTCTGGGCAAACTGCAGCCTAGCGAAGTCAGGGGGGTGACGGTTGAATCTTGTAAAATATGCCATACGTCCTCTTTCTGGACAAGTTACTGCTTCTATGAAGGTGACAACGCCAAATTCATGCAAAAGAAATGCTTTCTGTGAAAAGCACAAACAGGAAGAGGTCACCACAGTGACCCTACTGGCCTGCTTGCCCACTGAGAAGGCACACCTTCCTGAGCTACTTCTCCAGAGGAAGCCAGAAGAACATCAGAAGGGAAAGCCAGCCAGGGGTAGCTACACACCCACCAATGTGGATAACAGATTGCTGCAAAAACAAGGGCTTGTGGGGAAATTGAGTGTCTAATAAAGATGAGTAAGGACAGACAAGGAAAAGGAAAAATATTGATTAATAGTAACTGAGCAAACAAGTATCTGATGGCTCCTTAGCACTTTCCATCTGGGAAAAATCCTGAAGCAATTTAGACAGAGCTCCAAATACAGTGGAATGGGGAACCCTTTAACCACTGATAAATGACCTACTGGAAAGTGAAAGAAAACCCCATGCTTCCAGGGTCAGAGCCAAATTACCCTCTCCTGAGACCTTCCTAGACCCAGGTCAAAGCATACAATGCTTATACAACCTGATCCTAGTAGGGAAACAGCTTGGTAATTGTTCCTCACATGCAACCAGAAAAGTTTAATTTCAAACATTCACTTCAATACAGGGGCTCATTTTCCGTGTTGCTCATGGCAACTGCTCTGCATACCTTTGAGTCGTTTGCCATTATAAAGCATTTATGTTTGTTATAATAATAATCTCAACCGAGACAGCTAACTTTTAAAAAGCAGAGTGTGGGGATGCCTGGATGGCTCAGTTGGTTAAGCGTCCGACTTCGGCTCAGGTCATGATCTCATGGTCTGTGAGCTCGAGCCCCACGTCAGGTTCTGTGCTGACAGCTTAGGGCCTGGAGCCTATTTCAGATTCTGTGTCTCCCTCTCTCTCTGACCCTCCCCCACTTGTGCTCTGTCTCTCTCTGTCTCAAAAATAAATAAACGTTTAAAAAATTAAAAAAAAAAAAAGCAGAGTGTGGGGAGCTTTGACTGTAGAGCCCCATTAAAAGCATCTGGGAAGAAGACAGTGTATGTGTCTGATACTACTGACCCTTTCAGAATGCCCACAAAGACTGGAGCCGGTAAAGAGGATGTACATCTTGCTGTCCTTTCAATGTTGGGGAGTAGAGCAGATATCCAGTTTAAGGCAACAAAGTGGGGAGGTAGGGAAAAAGGTGGACATTTGGTAACACAGGAAGGAAATGGCTAGGGAATGAATCGGTTGTTGAAGAGAGTGGTATTATCCATTCTCCTTTAACTCTTCTTCCCAAAGGAATGCTGTTGTTTGTGGGGGCGGGGGAGGAGCCTATTCACTGTCCTATTTTCTCACTGACACACTCTCTTCAGCAAACTCATGGCTTCAATCATCTTGATATATTGCTGATTTCCATATTTGCAACCCAGACTTGTCTTGGACTTTAGACTCATCTATATAATGGCCTACTTGATTTCTCCTTGTGTCTGTTCCATACCACAGACCCTTAAACTTAGCACAACCAAACCCAAACTCTTCATCCCACCAAACCTCCTGTTTTTCCAGTACTTCCTCTCTTGGTGAATGGTGCCGTTATCTGTTCCAATATCTGGCTAAGAAATTCACTCTGAATTTCTCCTCCATCTTCACTTCCTACATCTAATAAATTACCAATTTTAATCGATTCTGTTCCTAAATACCTTTCAAATTATCCTCTTGTCCCCATCATCGATTGCTACCATTATCACCTGCCAGGTCTAGTACAAAAGATTTCCAAGTGGTTTCCCTGTCTCTCGTACGATTCCCCTCAAACACACCTTCCACATGACCACTAGAGCCACCTTTCAAAAAATCAGATATCACTTGCCTATTTAAAATTCATAGTGGCTCCCCATTATCTTCACAGAAGAAAGTCCTGGTCTAGCTCCCTTTCCAGTCTTCTTTCTCACCCCTCTTTCACTTTTGCCATATTGAACTACCAGCAGCCAGCCCCCTGGTTTCTTCTACCTGCCAGGTGTTCTCTCTGATCGGGGCCTCTCTTCACCCCTCATCTGCCTGAGGGATTCCTACTTACCCTTTCAAAGCCATTATCATATGTCAGTTCTGTCAAGGAGAGAAAGTACTGACTACCCTAAACCTCCTTTCTGTGTTTCTTGTATATGTCTCTATTATTACAGATATCACATTTTTTTTTTGTCTGCCTTAGGAGCAGATATTTATATCAGTAGGGCCTACCACAGAGCAAGGCACATTGTGTATGCTTGATATGTCTGTACAAAATACTGAGAAAGGCTACATCTGATGTGGTGTAGCCACAAGGTTATTTACTCAGAGAAGCTAGCATATACACAGCTTTTATGAAACAGATGGAAGTTGGCAAGGTGATGGGGAGGGGGCAATGGCAGACTAATGTGAATAATGAACATTCATGACCGGACCAGGCAAATGAGTAAACTCTGAACAATGAGGGCTGTCTGCCGAGTCCAGGCTGCCCTAGAGGCTCAGTGGTTTTGCCCTGCACAAACCTACACAAAATGATAGTGCTCTTCATCATTCCATTCAGTTTTCTCTCCTTTTCCTCAAAGAAAGCAATAATTACAAAATATAGGACCCTTCAAAAATATTCCACATTAGCTTTTATTTTTCCATTGACGAGCCAGTTGGCCTAGGATGCCTTCAGCCTACTTCCACTTTATCAGTAGGGAGTCTCATTTCCATCTCACACCATACATTTTACAGTGCCCCTCAGTGAACCTTCAGTGAGATGGGTATTGCAGGGAATGAATTGCAGAGGAACAAAAGTGAGAAACACTGAAGATCACACACACTATACCGTCTGTACTATATTGTCCCATTACACAAAAACACAACTGCAAATGAGAGACAGCATAAAACAAAAATCTGCAAATGTGCCATAGATATCCAGTATATGGTACAACCTTGCTCTAAGAATACAGGCTGATTACCTGTATTGACCTCAATCCTTGATCTACCTAGAAGGAGTATTGCTTTACTTGCTGTTACAGAGCTAAGATCCCCACACACTCAATGCTGTTACAAACATATTAAAAATGGATTAAGTATTTAAAATATAAATGCCATCTGGGCCCCAGGTAGTCAGCATTCCATGCTGTAGGAATCTGCTATGAGACCTGTCAGGTAGGCCAGGTAATTTATAGCTTGGGTTGCTACAAAAATATTCATCTGCCCAAGAAACCCATTTTGGACTCTAGAGAGAAATTCAAAAAGGCAACTGTATAAGATTTTACTATTTTATTTGTAGCATGTACCCATTAAATCTTTTGATGCTCTTACTCAGCAATGCGGATCAAAATGAAATCACTCGTGTTTCCGAGCTAGTAATTTAGGCTGAGAGAATGACACCCAGGATGTTTACATTAGAGAAACTGAAGTACAGAGCAGTTCAATAACTGACTCAGGCCCAGATTAAGAATCAATTAATTTGAATCCCAACTTATAATTCCCAACTATGTTTTCTCACCTCATTAATGAAAGCTATGGCTTCCTTTTCCTCCTAGACAATTCATTTTGATTCCAGATTTACACGAGAACACCAAACCCTTCCTTCCTAAACCAATTCCCAGTTGAGACTCTTAGGAATTTCTGTATGCATTCAGTCCTGAAATGAAGTGGGCACTGACCTATGATGGCTATGGGTGTGTATAGCTGGCCACTGGTCAATGGCTCTCTGTGAAGTTTCAATGTTGAACATATTTGTGCTGAAGGATGAAAGTGGAAGTGTTTCCCCTCTATACTTCTTTCCTTATTACTAAGCCAGTAATTAATTGCCTGTATCTATAGTCTGAACTAGTTATAAATTCCTACCAGTTATTCCTGTTAATGCTTTTTCATTTAGTGTCTTGCTTTCTCAGCATCCACCCAAATGAGATAAACAGAGACTCTGTGGACTCAAAATGCAATAAAGGATGCTGGTGTCCACAGTTCACCTCCACTTATTACAAGCTTCTAACAAGATTCTTGGCATTGGTAGAAGAAAGGAAGCAGGGGCACCTGGATGGCTCAGTCAGTTAAGTGGCTGACTTTGGCTCAGGTCATGATCTCACAGTTTGTGGGTTCGAGCCCCTCATTGGGCCCTGTGCTGACAGCTCAGAGCCTGGAGCCTGCTTCGGATTCTGTGTCTCCCTCTTTCTCTGCCCCTCCCCAGCTCACTCTCTGTCTCACTCTCTCTTAAAAATAAATAAACATTAAAAAAAATTAAAAATAAATAAATAGAACATTTAAAAAAACGGAAGGAAGCAGCCCACAGTTGTAACAGGGACATGCACATCTTCATGGGGCTCTGTGAGCTTATTCCTTGAGAACAAAGACTTAGACTCCTTTACAAAGAGAAGATACATACTACCCCAAATTTGGAACTGTTGGAAAAATAAGACAGAATTTTATACTTTTTGCTTATGTGAGATTTTTATCATCTTCCCCAAAGTAATTTCATCCAAATTTCTTATGTGGCCTCACATAACAGCATTTATTATAAAAAGACCTCAGAAAAGCAGTGAAAAAGAATGTCCCATTGAGACTGAGTCATAATTTTACCAACTGGCCATTCTGCTTATAGGTAAAGGGCTGTCATTTGTCCATTCAGGGATAACACTGAGGAATAGCAGGGCCAGTCCACTACTCAGGTATCATTATGATAGGATAGGTTCCATGTAGGAGTCAGGAGGCAGCCTGCCATGGAGCTGGTGACCCTATGCAACCATAATTATTATCCTCTGGCTTCAGTTTCCACCTGTGTATAATGACGAATGATGAGTGCTGGCTCTTCTAAAGTTGACTTGAGTCTACTTTGGGGATTATGTGTTTAGTCAGTGGCTACCCAGATTCTCTGAAAGGAGGAAAACGCAAGGTAGATTTTATTTAGAGCAGGGAAGTTTTAAGTTCATGCTTAAATTTATGTTAAGTTTTATTTAGAGAGCAGGGAAGTTAAGGGCTGGAGGCCAGCCAATACACAGCCCACAGAGACAAGTCCGATTTGCTGGGTGGCGGCTCACCAAATGGTGATGAGGGGATGAAAGGAGACATGAAAGAAACAGAAATAGAAGTTGAAGGTTAAATATTGTCTGGGCATCAATTTGGCCTTTCCTTCACCAAAACACTTAAAAAAGTAGGCTGTGCTCACTGCCTCCCTGTTCCGTACTCTAACTGGCTGCATCTGGTATCTGCTCCCACTATTATTGAGATTGTATTTTCTTAAAGTTTACCAGAGATTGCCTTTTCCTTATGCTGCTCAAGCTTTTTGCAATTCTGGACTCTGACTGGTGGGTCCTTGCTCTTTGCTACTTCTTCTCCTGTGTTTCTGTTTGGGTCACTTAGAGGTGTAGACCTTTTCTTGATGTTATAGACTCTGCCACTATAACAGCATACATTCCCCAAAGTTTGAACTAAATCAAGTCTACGAGAAGACTGGGTAACCATATTTCTAGTCTTGATCTCCCTTTTGAGTACCAAACCTACATTTTTGTCTGGCTACAGCATTTCTCTAGCACTGGATGTCCTAGAGGCATGCTCCACAAAGAGCTCATCTTCTGGTTTTTCTGACTTATATTTCAGTTGATGGCACCCTCCTCCTGGGGCTGTCTCTCATCCTACAGCCAGCCTTTCACCAGACATGGTCCTACCAACTGTTTCAGCTCTTTTACCACCTGCCCCTTCTTTCCCACTGTCCAGTGGCTCATTATTACTTACCTGGACTACTGCAATAGCATCATGACTGGCTTCCTTTCTGGACTCTTCTATCATAGTTTTCTTCCAAAATCATTTCACCATAGTTTCCCCCCCCCACCCCCAAATCATTGATATTATATTATTCCCCTGTTTAAAAATCCTTAGTGGCTTCCCATAAAACACAAAATAAATAAAGTTGGGCGCACCTGGGTGGCTCAGTCGGTTAAGCCTCCGACTTTGGCTCAGGTCATGATCTCGCTGTTCGTGAGTTTCAGCCCTTTGTCGGGCTCTGTGCTGACAGCTCAAAGCCTGGAGCCTGCTTCAGATTCTGTCTCCCTTTCTCTCTGCCCCTCCGCTGCTCACGCTCTATCTCTCTCGAAAATAAATAAACATAAAAAAAAACCCACAAAAATAAAGTCTAACTTTTTGAACTCATCATTCAAAGCTCTAAATGTGGTCCCAAATCTTTCCACAGCCAAATTTTTCAATATTCTCTTCCTGCACTGTGGACAAAAAAGGCCGTATTTTATAGGCCCTGTGATAGTGTTAACAATGACTTATTTCATTCATTGTCATTCATCTTTACATTTCTGCATACCACTCTGAACCTTCATTATAATTTATCTTGTTTAAGAGTTATTTATGCCTTTGTCTTTCCCACTGGAATATAAGCTCCTTGAGGGTGAGGCTTTGTTTTGTTCACATGTACTTCTATAAATCCACACAGATATCACAATTTTTTATACAGTAAATGTTTGCCAAAAGGTCAAGAAATATTTGTTGAATGCCCATTATGTACACTATACTATTTCGGATAGAATATAATGCTATCTAATGCTAAATGCTAAAGCTACCTGCGGTGCTTGTTAACAATGCAGTTTCCCAGGCCTCACTTCCAGAGATTCTGATTCTGCAGGTATGGGATGCGGCTGAGGAAAGTATATATATATATATATATATATATATATATATATATATATATATTTAAATTTATTTATTTATTCTGAGACAGAGAGAGAGAGAGAGAGAGAGACAGACAGACAGTGTGAATGGGGAAGTGGCAGAGAGAGAGAAGGGAAGAGAGAGAATCCCAAGCAGACTTTGCACTTCAGTGCAGAGCCTAATGTGGGGCTTGAACTCATGAACTGCAAGATCATGACCTGAGCCGAAATCAAAAGTTGTATTCCTAACTGCCTGAGCCACCTGGGCAGCCCTGACAAAAGTATATTTCTAATGAGGACCCCTGGGTGATGCAGAAATAGGTCACCTGTAGATGACAGTGCTATTCCCAGAAGTGCAGTCCAGACAGAGGAACTAGTGCGTGTAGGGCTGTGTGGCATGATATAAGAACTACTCGTGATTTGTGCTAGAGGATGCAACTATAGGGATGAATAACTTGGGGTGTCTGCCTCCAAGGACTCAGTGTCAAATGATCTAAAATCTCCAATTCCTTGTTTTTTTTTAATCAAAAAGACATTATGCCACCATTAAAAAACAAAACGAAATCAAAATCACCTATAATTATCACCACTCTAACAGGAATTATTTGCATATTACCATTTTGTAAGTCAGTTTTTAAAAAGTTATGATCATACTATTTGGTATTCTGTTATTTTCATGTGACATTTTACAAAAACTGTTTTTCATGATTTTTTTAGAGTCTTCATAATTACCATTTAATGGCCACAAAGACTCCATTGGGCATTGTCATAATTTATTAAATTGTTTCCTTAATATCAGACACCCAGTTTGTTTTCAATTTTTGGCAGTGCTAAAAATCTTGAGGATGCTAGCATTTAGTAGTTTTCTCTCCTAATTTTAAGTAAAAATGTTTACATCTTTGAAGTAATGAGAAATAAAACATGTAAGGACAGAACTTACCTAAATATACTCAGACCAGTGCCTAATTTTAAAGAAGAATAGAGTGGTCTAAAAAATGTTGAGCAGTTAACTTTTCAGTATTGTTAATAATAATGCATTATTGTATATGTATAGTCTGGAAAGGGGTTTCACTACATAAAAACATATGCATTAGAACAATCTTATGAGGGGGTGCCTGGGTGGCTCAGTTGGGTAAGTGTCCAACTTTGGCTCAGGTCATGATCTTGTGGTTTGTAAGTTCGAGCCCCACATCAGGCTCTGTGCTGACAGCTCAGAGCCTGGAACCTGCTTCAGATTCTGTGTCTCCCTGTCTCTCTGCCCCTACTCAGCTTGCACTCTGTCTCTCTCAAAAATAAACATTAAGAAAAGAACACTCTTTTTTTTTTTTTTTTCAACGTTTATTTTATTTTTGGGACAGAGAGAGACAGAGCATGAACGGGGGAGGGGCAGAGAGAGAGGGAGACACAGAATCGGAAACAGGCTCCAGGCTCTGAGCCATCAACCCAGAGCCCGACGCGGGGCTCGAACTCACGGACCGCGAGATCGTGACCTGGCTGAAGTCGGACGCTTAACCGACTGCGCCACCCAGGCGCCCCAAGAAAAGAACACTCTTATGAGGTAGGTAGAGCAGGTAGTATCCATTCATGTGAAAACCATGACTTACTTGGGGATACACAGAGACTGATTCTGACCCATGTCAGCTAACTCCAAATTGACTTTTCTCTATTATGTGTTGTGATAATAGCAATTTACTTAAGACAAATACAACTAATAAAACTATTCACACTGAATGAAAAACAGAATAAAGCTATGGAATGAATTGTGTCCTCCCTATATTTCTATGTTGAAGCCCTAACTCCTAATATGACATATTCTTTCCCCCATTTTAACCCCCACATGAGGACACAGTGAGAAGGTAGCTGTCTACAAGCCAGGAAGAGAGTCCTCCAGTCTCCAAAACTGGGAGAAAATAAATTTCTGTTTAGCCATCCAGTCAGTTTTGTTATGGCAGCCTGAGCAGACTACGATTTTTGTACTGAGAAGTAGAGTACCACTGTAACAAATACCCAAAACTGTAGAAGCAGCTTTGGAATTGGGTAGAAGCTGGAAGAGTTTTGAGATTCATGACAGAAAAAGCCTAGATAATCATGAAGAGACTATTGTTAGAAATATGAACATTAAGAGTGATTCTGGTGAGGAATCAGACAGAAATGAGGAACATAGATGCTATCAGAAACTGGACAAATTATAAAATGACAGAGAACTTGGCTAAAATGTTCTAGAATTTTGTGGATAGCAGAACTTGTGAACAATGAAACTGTATATCTAGCTGAGATTTCTAAGCAAAGTGATCAAGCAGCAGCTTATTTCCTCCTAACTGCTTACAGTAAAAACGCAAAAAGGGAGAGAGAAGTTGAAGAAAGAATTGTTAAGCAAAAAGGAACCAAGACTTTAAGATTTGGATAATTCTCAGCCTATCCATACTGCAACAAACAAGAAAGCTAGTTCTAAAAGGAACACTAAGGGGTGTGACTGAATAACCATTTTTCTAAAGAGATCAGGGGTATGACTCATGGACTTATTAATCAGTCATCTCAGGAGAAGCCAGAATGAGAGAGGATTCTACCAGAAAAGACACTGCTAGTTTGAACTAAAGGGACAGAGGAAGCAGGATGGAGTGAAGGAAAGTTGTCAGACTTCTTGGATTCTATATAACTCGTCCATAGAGCTGTGAAGGTGCATTATTCTTTAAGGAAAGGGAAGAATGACCCTGAAGGTGTTTCAGAGATTGTCAGCGCTGTTACTCCCATCACAATCTAAGAGACAAGACTGTTTCCTCCTGGGTTTCAAAGGGTAGGGCTGCCTCGGCAGAGAGCCATGTGGATGGGGCCTCACGGAGGGCAGTGTGGGCAGGGCCCTTACAAAGAGCTGGAGGAGCAGGGTGCTTAGCAGAGCCATGGGAGCAATGCTGCCAGTACTGAATCAAAGAGGATCGTTTGTGAGTGTTCGTATCTAATGGAATTTGCCTTGCTAGGTTTTGGACTTGCTTGAGACTCATCATCCCTTCCTTCCCTTCTATTTCTCCCTTTTAGAATGGAATTGTCTATCCTATGCCTGTCCACCATCATATTTTTTAACATAGTGTTAACTTTTAGTTAACATAGTGTTATATTAGTTTCAGGTGTATGGTATAATGATTCACCAATTCTATGTATTATTCACTGTTCATCACTGTAAGCATACTCTTAATCCCCTTCACCTATTTTGCCCATTCCCCCACCCAGCTTCCCTCTGGCAAATACCAGTTTGTTCTCTGTAGTTAAGAGTTTTTTGGTTTGTCTCTTTTATCGTCTGTTCATGTGTTTTTATTTTAAATTCCACATACAAGTGAAATCATATATTTGTCTTTCTCTGACTTATTCACTTAGCATTATACTCTCTAGCTCCATCCATGTTTTACAAATGGCAAGATCTCATTCTTTTCTATGGTTGAGTAATATTCCATGGTGTATATATGCATCTTCTTTATCCACTCATCTGTTGACAGACACTTGGGCTGCTTCTGTATCGTGGCTGTTGTAAATAATGCTACAATAAATACAGGGGTGCACAGATCTTTTCAAATTAGTGTTTTCATTTTCTTTGGGCAAATACCCAATAGTGGAATTACTGACCACCATTGTATTTTGGAAGCACATAACTTGGCTAGTTTCACAGGGTCACAGCTAGAGAGGAAATCTGCCTTAGAATGAATCAGACCCTGAGTTATACCCATATCTGATTTAGATGATATTTAGATGAGACTTTGGACTTGAGAGTTGACGCTTGAATGACTCAAGACCTTTGGGTCTGTTGGGATGAACTGAATATATTTTGCATGTGATAAGAACATGAATTTTGGGGTGCCAGGGACAGAATGCTATAGACTGAATTCTGAGTCCCCAAAATTAATATGTTAAGTGCTAACCCCTGAGATATTGTGATTTATAAGAAAAGGTCATCCAGATAACCAGAATATATTTCTCAAATATATATGGTCTTCATTCATGGTTCTTAACTCACACCTCCCCAAACCCTTGGAATTTTGTAAGTATTGAGAGCAACAAAGGTGTCTCTTACTATGTTCATAAGGTGACTTATGGACCCCACTGAAAGAAGGGGCTGGTTGCCAGGGGAACCAACCTCATGATTGAAGGGCTGCAACTTTCAGTCCCACCCCAACCTCCATGGAGAAAGTGCCTGGAAATTGAATCAATAGCCAATCATCAGTGATTTAATCAATCATGGCTATGTAATGAACCCTCCATAAAACCTCAAATGGACAGAGTTTGAAGAGATTGGTAAACACACGGAGATTTGGGGAGTGTGGTGCACATGGAGAGAACATGGAAGCTCTGTGCCCTTTCCCCACACCTTGCTCTATGCATCTCTTCTATCTGGCTGTTCTTGAGTTATATTCTTTTATAATAAGCTGGTGATCTAGTAAGATGCTTCTTTGCATTCTATGAGATGATCTAGTAAATTACTCGAACCCAAGGAGGGGGTTGTGGGAATCTCTGATTTACAGCCAGTTGGTCAGAAGCACAGGTAATGACTTGGGTTTGTGACTGGTGTCTGCTGTTTGTAGAAGGTGGCAGTCTGGTAGACTGAACCCTTAACCTGAGAGACATGGTGCTGTCTCCAGGTAGGTAAGTTGAATCACGGTAAATTGTAGGATGCCCTTTTGATGTCTGAAAATTGCTTTCTGTTGTGTTAGAAGTGTGCACCTTCCTCCGACGTTGGAAACTGAGTCTCTGAACACACAATTTAACCCCCCATTTGGACCATATTGGGAGATAGGGCCTACAAAGAGGTAATTAAGGTCATCAAGGAGGCGGCCTGATGTGGATTAGTATCCCTAGAAAAAGAGACACCAAGCCTCCATCCCCCCCTTGGCTATGTATGGACACAGGGAGAAGGCAGCCATCTGCAAACCAGAAAGAGAACTCTCACTAGAAACTAAATCAACCAGAACCTTTATCTTGAATTTTCCACTCTTTAGAACCGTGACAAAATTCAAGTCTATTGTTTAAGCCACCCAATCTATATAGTATTTTGTTACAGCAGTTTGAACAAACTAAGACAACACCCAAAGTAAAGACCTTTGTACTTTTATCACTGCAGTGGACTTGGCATTTAAGGGGATAGCATCCTTTGGCTTTCAAATTGCTAAATTCTAGCACTGATTTCCTTTTGCAATGTTTTAAAGACCTTTTAGTCTCTTCAAGAGACAGTCAAACCTGTTAGCCACTCTAAATTCCATCAGTATGGGAAGGGATATTTTAAGAAGACAAACAGTAAAAACCTGTTTGTGTGAGCCAACTGCTGGTCTCTTTTGCTTACCTCTGCAAAGGTAGGGTTCACAGTGTCCTGGTAGTTTATTCCTCTAAGGTTGTACAATCAATTGGGTACTTCTAGAAATGCCCAGTCTTCAAAGACACATTTATATTCACCATTTAGTATAAAACGTCCTTTCCCAAACCTGCCAACAACTCCCAGTGTATAACCACTTGCCACCTGTTCTTTGGAGATTGCTTCTGCATCATTACAAGCCAAGAAATCAATACTACACCATTGATTTGGGAAAGAGACAAGATTGCACGCAATAATACATAAAGTTAGTCAAGCCCTACTTCTCCATTGTTTTGAAAGAACAGATAGTTCAATGCCCTGTTCTGAAATAGGTACTCATCCTGGATTGGTGATCTTGTAGCAATAAAAGCCCAAGATAGATGAGGCACCATAACCCCAATTGACTTAATAGCTCTTGAGTGCTACACAGAATCTCAAAATGCCTTTTTAGACTCAACAGTTATGTATTAACTAAAATCCAGCTCCTCTCTCTGCAGTCTATCCCTCAGTTTAATTTACAAAGTATGGGCTGGGGCCCAGGGTCACTCTGCTAGCACCACCAGACAGTTAAGTGGTAAGGGCACTGCAACTGCAGACAGCAGTTGAAGGTCTGCTCCAAATATGTATTCTGTCTTGATAGACAGGTAAGGCCAATTGTTTACCTTATCCATTAATTTCCTAAGACACCATCTGGTCTTTCCAAGCCAAATTAACATGTAAAAGTCATTTAGATATGTTAATTGGTTTTGAACCAGGAAATAGAATCAATAAAAAGGGACTATGGGAATGGAGAACATTACGCATTTACCTAGAACTCTGTGTTTTAAAAAGCTCTTTCACATGCATTAGCTCCCTTGATCCTAACCTCAATCCCACAGATTATCATTGTAAACATCTGAAAGAGGAGGAAATTGAGGCTCAATGATTGTTACCCTTTTAAAGTAGCCTAGGGAAGACACTTAGGGAGAGGGAAAGGAGTGAATACTTATCAGGGATGTTTTATTCTCTTTTAGCCAAACAGACCCAAAGCTAAGGAAACTGAGACTCAGAGTAGCAATTTGTGACAAAGCTAATAAGTAGCAGAGCCAGGACTTGAACCCAGGATCTTTTGGACTTCAAAGTCTATTCTCTACTAACAATTTCCTCTTTAAAAAAAATCCAAAGGCTGGCTGGGTGAGGACTGGGCAAACAAGAAGAAACCACATTAACATGGATAGGAGAGAATGGGACACAACCTTGCCATAAAATCCACCCCTGGTGCAGTATCCCTATAACAGGGAGAGAACTCAAAACCTGGAGCTTCTCCCTCAGAAGTGAGGGATTTAAATCCTACATCTGGCATCCCAACTTCTAAGACATACACCTGAGAGACAAACCTCTAAAACATGTAACTTTGAAACCCAACAGGGCTTGTGTCCTGAGACCCACAAAACTGTGGCAATCTGAGAAACCGCTCTTAAAAGGGCCTACATGCTGGGACTTACCCACCCAAGAAGCAGCCAACTGTGCCTTGCCTTAAAGTGAAGGAGGCTCAAATGCTTATATTAAAGCACTGGTGTGAGACTAAAGCACCAGTGGAGTGGCAGACATCTAATCTGAAACATACAACTAGGAGCCTGCTGGAACACTTTCCAGAGACAAAGACTAGTAGGTATGATCTTTATGTTCTCCCTTTGCCAGGCTCCAGGGCACTAGTATCCCAAAGAATGAGCTTTTATGTGTGTCTGGTGGCCTGATTTTTATGGCTGCTGTCTAGGGGATGCCTCTTGACTGCGTGGCTCTGGAGGCAGGGGGGGTTTGTGTTCCTGGTCCCATAGGACTGTAATAATTGGTATCACCCAGAAAAAAGCTTATACCCCTGTCTGACACCCCAAGTTTTGTGATTGCTGTCAGGGAACACCTCTCTATCATCTGGTTCTGGCAGTCAGTGGGGTTCATGGGTCTCACAGGACTGTAACCAATGGAGAAAAAGGTCTTAAACAGCTACCAACCCCAGGGCAGAGCAAGAGGTAGCAAACCCAGGAGCTTGGTCTTTCTGTGAAGAAGGCCTATTAGCTAATCATGGGGCTGACCATACACCTTTCCAGAGACCTCAGAGAGAGGGTGCTATATTCCTACTCACCCTCTGCCATGCCCCAGAGTGCCAGTGTCTCCTGGACAGGAGCTGTACACACATTTGGTGCCCTGGTTTTTGTCTGGTGCCCCAGTTTATATGGCTGCTGTCCAGAAAATGCTCCTTGATCACCTGGCTCTGGTGGCCAGGGGGCTTGCATCCTGGGTCCCCTAGGACTATAGCAGAGAGATAGTTCTTGGCAGGTTTCCACTCAGGGCACTGCACAGACAGTGGTCGTACACTCCCTAGTCTTTCTGTGAAGAAGTCCTCTTTGCTTGTTCTGGAACTTTGGCCTGAGGGGCAGACTTCAGGTTTGGTACATATTTAGTGGCCTGTAGAGTTGGTCTCCAGGAACATAGGCTATGGACACCATGTTGGTGCTTTCTTTCTGCCATGCTCCAGTTTACCAGTATCACACAGAAAAAAACTTATACTCTTGTCTAGAGCCTGGGTTTCTGTACCTGCTTCCCAGAGGGCACCTGTTCCAGATCTGCGTATGTTTGCAGTCCCGCAGGATTATATATATTTGCCTATTATTTATTTTTATTTTTTATATTTGCCTATTTTTATTTTTATTTTTATTTATTTATTTTTTTTCAATGTTTATTTATTTTTGGGACAGAGAGAGACAGAGCATGAACCGGGGAGGGGCAGAGAGAGAGGGAGACACAGAATCGGAAACAGGCTCCAGGCTCTGAGCCATCAGCCCAGAGCCCGACGCGGGACTTGAACTCACGGACCGCGAGATCATGACCTGGCTAAAGTCGGACGCTTAACCGACTGCGCCACCCAGGCGCCCCATATTTGCCTATTTTTAAAAGCTGATGCCTGAGGGTCTGGCTTTCAGTCAGCCTGAGTCTAGGTGCTGAGATTCTCCCCCTTGGGACACTGATGGGTCTTGGCATATTCTCAACTACTGGGAGCTATTAAAAATATAATAGCCTGCTTGAACAGGCACAAAGGTTTGAGAGATGACAAAGATCTGGGGCAGGATTGAATGACAAGGTTCATCTACATGAGGCCACTCCTTTAAGGCTGGGAGAGGTGGTTGTTTCATCTACTGTATGGAAACGCAGACTCAAGCTAAATGAAAAAAGAGAGGAATATGTTCCAAATGAAAAAACCAAGTAAACCCCAGAAAAAAAACAAACAAAAAAAAAAACACAAAAAACCTTAATGAAATGGAGATAAGTAATGTACCTGATAAAGAGTTCAAAGTAATGGTTATAATGAATGGGGAGAAAAATGGATGAACACAAAGAACTTCAACAGAGAGATGGAAAATATAAGAAAGTACCACACAGAAGCCACAGAGCTGAAGAATACAATAACTGAATGGAAAAATACATGAGACAGGTTCAGTAGCAGACTAGATGAAGCAAAAGAAAGGATCAGACAACTCAAAGATAAGGCAGTGTTACTCACTGAATCAGAGCAGCAAAACCAAACAAATAAAAAAGAAAAAAAAATGAAGATAGCTTAAGGGATGTAGAGAACATCACATAGTCTAACATTTGCATCATAGTGCTCTGAGAAAAAGAAAAGAGAAAGGGATAGAAATCTTATTTGAAGAAACAATGACTGAAAACTTCCCTAACCTGTGGAAATAAACAGACATTGACATCCAGGAAGCCCAGAGTTCCAAATAAGAGGAACCCAAAGATACCCACACCAAGACACATTACAATTAAAATGTCAAGTTAAAGTACAACATGTTAAAAACAGCAAGAGGAAAACAACTTGTTACATACAAGGGAACGCCCATAAGACTCTCAACAGATTTTTCAGCAAAAATTTTGCAAGTTAGAAGGGAGTGGCACTACATATTCAAAGTGCTAAAAAACTCACCAAACCCCAAAAAACCAACCAACCAACCGAACAAAAAAACCTCCCAACTAAGAATACTCTACCTAGCAAAGTTATCATTCAGAAGTGAAGGAGACACAGAGTTTTTCAGACAAGCAAAAGCTGAAGGAGTTCACCACTATTAAACTGGCCTTACAATAAATGTCAAAGGAAGTTGTTTAAGTTGAAAACAAAGTGCATTAATTAGTAACAAGAACACATATTAAAGAATAAATCTCACTTGTAAAGTAAATATATAGTAAAGGTAGGGATCAATCACTTATGAGACTAGTATAAAGATTGAAAGACAAAACTAGTGGGGCGCCTGGGTGGCTCAGTCAGTTAAGTGTTGACTTTGGCTCACGTCATGATCTCATGGTTTGTGGGTTCGAGCCCTGTGTTGGAGGGCTCTGTGCTGACAGCTCAGAGCCTGGAGCCTGCTTTGGATTCTGTCTCCCTCTCTCTCTGCCCCTTGCCTGCTCACGCTGTCTCTCTCTCTCTCAAAAATAAACATTAAAAAAAATTTTTAAAAAAAGAAAGACAAACTAGTAAAAATAATTATGATTACAATTGGTTAAGGGATGCACAAAATAAAAAGCTGTTAACTGTGACATCAAAAACATAAAATGAAAGAAACCACAAAATATGTGGCGGGAAGAATAATTTTGAGCTTTACAATGGGATGAAACTTAAGCTGTAACCAACTTAAAACAGACTGTTATAGATATAAGTTGTTTATGCAAGCTCATGGTAACCATAAAACAAAAACACAAAAAAGAAAGAGAAAGGAAAATAAGCATAGCACTAAAGAAACCACAAAGTAAGAGATCAGGAGAAGAAACAGATGACCTACAAAAACAGTCTTTCTGGAAACAATAAACAAAATGGCAATAAGCACAGACCTATCAATAGTCACTTTAAATGTAAATAGATAAATTCTCCAATCCAAAGACACAGAGTGGCTGAATGGATTAAAAAAAAAAAAAAAAAAAAAAAAAAAGACCCATCTATATGCTGTCTAAAGAGACCCACTTTATTAAAAAAATTTTTTTAATGTTTTATTATTTATTTCTTGAGAGAAAGAGAGAGAGAGAGAGAGAGAGAGAGAGAGAGACACCATGAGCAGGCAAGGGGCAGAGAGAGAGGGAGACACAGAATTCAAAGCAGGTTCCAGGCTCTGAGTTGTCAGCACAGAGCCCTCCAACATGGGGCTTGAACTCACAAACTGCGAGATCATGACCTGGGCCAAAGTAGGACGCTTAACCAACTGAGCTACCCAGGCACCCTGAGACCCACTTTAGAGGTAAGGACAAGACTGAAAGTGAAGGGATGGAAAAAGATATTCCATGCAAATGAAAACCAAAAGAAAGCTAGAATGTTAATTTACATCAGACAAAATAGACTTTGAAACAAAGACTGTAATAAGAGACAAAGAAACGAGTTATGTAACGATGAAAGGATCAACCAACAAGAGGCTGTAACATTTGTCAACATTTATGCAACTAACATTAAGAGGACGTAAATACATAAAGCAAATACTAACAGACCTAAAGGAAGAAATTGACAACAATACAATAATACTAGGAGACTTACATCAATGGATAGATCATCCAGACCCCCCCCCCCCAAAAAAAATCAACAAGGAAACGTCAGCCTTAAATGAAACATTAGATCACATAAGCCCACAGATGGGCTTAACAGATATATACCCAACATTCTATTCAAAAGCAATGGAATACGCATTCTTCTCAAGCACATATGGAACATTTTCCAAGATAGATCATGTTAGGACAAAAAACAAGTCTTAATAAATTTAAGAGGACTGAAATTTTATCAAGCATCTTTTCTGACTATAATGGTATGAAACTAGAAATTAACACAAAAATTACACACAGAAAACTGGGAAATTCATAAATTTGTGGAGATTAGACAACATGCTACTGAACAACCAATGGGTCAAAGAAGAAATCCAGAGAAATAAAAAAAAAAATAGCTTGAGACAAATGAAAATGGGAATGTAACAAAGATCATGCTTTATTTGTTACATTGACAAAGCCTATGGCTTATTTACAGTGAATGTAACTGGGCAAGAATTCTTAATGTTAATAGTTTTAGCTTTTGTGAAGAGGTGGTTTGTCTGGAATGGGCAATCTACAGTTAAGAAATTAGTATGTGACATAATGGATAAAGTAAGTTGGGCTATGGAGTCAGAGAGATCTGTGTGCAAATCCCAGCTCAACTAATTGTGTGTGACCCTAAGCAAGTAAGCTCACCTATCTTTTATTTTCCTCATCCGTCACATGGATAAAAAGATCTTAACCTCATAAACTTGATGTGAAGATCAAATTATGTAACACCAATAATGTTCCTGGCACATCAACAAATATTGGTTACCTTCTTCTGTAAAAATGTCTCCCCAAGAAGCAGAACAGTTATAGAGCAGGGGCAGACCAGTGTCTCTTATTTGCTAGAGAATAAAGACAGAAACATGGAGTGGAAGGGACATAACAGACCCATTTGTATAGGTAGCCTTCGCAAACAATCACGGCTCAAGGATTAGCTACTTTCAGAAGACTTCTCTGACCTCTAAAGTTTGGGTTAAAGTCCTTCTAAGCTTCCAGAATTCTGTTTTCCTCTATCTTAGCAATACAGTATACTGTAAGTCTGTCTCTTAACATATCTGTTTTCCCCTTTAGATAGTAAGTAACTCCCCTGCTTATTATAATATCTGGTGTAAGGTAGATGATCAATAACTTTTTGCTGAATAAAAGAATGGAGGAAAGAACAGACCCATCCCAATAACAGTGTGTTGGGTAAGATTAAAATCAAATTTATAATATTTTCTTACCTTGACTGCATAGTTGTTAAGTGGATCTTTTGCATATGAAGCTGTGTAGTAAACTGCATCACCTGCCTCACAACACGGTTTGTCACTAGTTAGCCTGAAGTCTGACCAGCTGTCCACCCCAAAACGGAGCTGATCTTTCTGTCCAGCCATGAAGAGGTCTTCACATTTAATAGCCAGTTTTTTCAAGGCATCTGTATGAAGGCTTCGGATTTTACCCACCACTTCTTCCCGATTCTCAAGTCCTCTATAAAGTGCTTGTCTCTGTGGCTTCTGTATGCCTCGGCCCTGTCTGCAAGAGGGACCACGCCGGCTGGATAGGGACTCCATGCTGTTGGAAAATCTATCCTTAATACTGAGAGTGGTTAAGCTGGAGATACTGTTTGCTGCTGAGGGGACAGGTCTCTCCTTGAGCAAAGGTCTTTCCAAGGAGTCATAAGACTCAATGTCTAGTCCCTTGAGTTCATAACTGATGGAAGAGCCAGCACTACTGGCATCCCAGTTGGGGTCGATATCATAGGTGGGATTAGCCATTACACAAAGACTTGTTTCCATGGATTTTTGGAGGTCTTTGGGGATTGGTTCTGTATTGGCTCTTATGATCGTTTTCTTTGGCAGTGGGGGTGGTGTAGGTTGGGAAGCATTAGGTGTTTCTTCATCTGTTTTCCCACTAAAGACAACAGCATCATCCAAAGTTCCCTTAGGCTGCCGTGGATGCTTGGGTGGTATCATGGCTGCTCTAGATTGCCCTGTATTGTTTTAAAAGAAAGAAAGAAATAATAGTTAAGTTTTTATTCTTGTTACATAATTGAAAGTTAAGGAGAAATAAGGAACTTAAGGAGGTGGCCATGACAATATAAGAAGTCAATGCCTTAATTCAAAATGGTTGAAGAAAAGTAACCAAAGAACAAATAGGTAAAAGTCTAAGACTTGGTGGGAGCAATAAAACGTGAGCAATGTCTCAGCATGTCTCAGCATGTGCCAGAGGAACAAGGTAATGGGCTGTAACAACAACAACAACAACAACAACAACAACACTTCAGTTCTCCACTCCTGCCCCCAAGATTGCTTATTTTTACTACACTAGAATATGAAGGGGTGACAGACACTCAAATAATTACATTGTGACAGGGTAGAGATGAAAACATTTGTGGATTAGAAAACACTTGGAAGCATTTTAAAAAACAATGGAAACTAGCAATGGAACCACTAGTATCAAAAGATACTATTCTGTTCTTTTAACCTGGTTCCAAAGTTACCCTATATTGTATATAGCACTTGTCATTTTCAATCCAACACATATGAATACAATTTCATAAACATGTTATTTTATTTCACTCTAGAGATGGATTCTAGCACTAGTCTTAAACTGGTCTATGTATAATTCTTGTGATTGGGATAAAGGGAACAATACATATTAGTAGTCAACTGCTGTTCCAAACATCCTTCACAAAGTCTTATGACTTTCTATTTTATTTTGAAGGTATATAAACTATGATTTGAGTGATACTACTTTTGGACATCTCTTACAAGCCCTAGTTATAGAACCAATCATCTCTGCTTCCTTTCTAGCACCTGCATTTGGAAGACAATAAAATACACATGTGTGAAAATGAAAACAAAAATGGCCCAAAATCTTTGGGACATAGCACAAGAAGTTCTAAGAGGAAAATACATAGCAATACAGGCCTACCTACCTCAAGAAATAAGAAAAAGCTTGAATAAAAAAATCTAACCTTACACCTAAAGGAACTAGAAAAAGAACAAACAAAACCCATGGTAAATAGAAAGAAGGAAATACTGAAGATTAGAGCAGAAATAAATGTATAGACACACACACACACACACACACACACACACACATACACACAAAAAGAGAGAGAGAGAGAGAGAGAGAAAGAAAAAGAAAGAAATCAATGAAACCAAGAGCTGGTTCTTTGAAGATAAACAAATGTGATAAACCCTTAGCCAGACTTATTAAGTAAAAAACAGAAAGGACCCGAATAAATAACATCAGAAACAAAAGAGAAGTAACACTGATACAACAGAAATACAAAGGAATATAAGAGAATACTACAAAAAGTTGTATGTCAACAAATTAAACAACCTACAAGAAATAAATTCCTAGAAACATATAATCTTCAAAAACTGAACCAGAAATAGAAAATCTCAACAGATTGACTACAGGGAATGAAACTGAATCAGTAATAAAAACAACTACCAAAAGCAGAAGTCCAGGACCAGATGGGTTCACAGGTGAATTCTATCAACCATTTAAAGAAGAGTTAATACCTATTCTTCTCAAACTATTCTAAAAAATAGAAAAAGAAGGAAAGCTTCTAAATGCATTCTATAAGGCCAGCATCACCCTGATACCAACACCAGACAAAGACACCAAAAAAAAAAAAAAAAAGGAAGAAAAGTATGAGCCAATATTGCTGATGAATATAGATGTAAAAAGCATCAACAAAGTATTAGCAAACTGAATTCAACAATACATTAAAAAATCATTCACCATGATCAGGTGAGATTCATCCTGGGGACGCAAGGTGGTTCAATATTCACAAATCACTCAATGTGATATACCACATCAATAAAATGAAGGATAAAAATCATATGATCAAGTCAACGGATGCAGAAAAAGCATCTGCCAAAACTCAACATCCATTCATGATAAAAACTCAACAAAGTAGGGTTAGAGGAAACATACCTCAACATGATAGGGAAAAGACAAGGATGTCCACTCTTGCCTCTTTATTCAACATAGTACTGGAAATCCTAGCCACAGTAATCAGACAAGAACAGAAATAAGAGGCATCTATGTTGGTAAAGAAGTTAAACTGTCACTATTTGCAGATGACATGATACTATACATAGAAAATCTTAAAGACTCCACCAAAAAACAACTAGAAGTAATAAATGAATTCAGTAAAGTTGTAGGATACAAAATTAATACCCAGAAATCAGTAGTGCTTCCATCTTCTATATACTAATAACAAAGTAGAAAGAAGAGAAATTAAGAACACAGTTCCATTTACAATTGCACCAAAAATTTAGGAATAAACTTAACCAAAGAGGTGAAAGACCTGTACTCTGAAAACTATAACACAAGACACACACAAATGGAAAGATATTCCATGCTCATGAATCTGAGGAATTATTATTGTTAAAATGTCCCTATTAGCCAAAGGGATCTACAGATTCAATACCATCCCTATTAAAACACCAACATTATTTTTCACAGAACAAAAACAAATAATACTACAATTTGTATGGAACCACAGAAGACCCCAAACAGCCAATGTAATCTTGAGAAAGAAATACAAATCTGGAAGTATCAAAATTTCAGATTTCAAATTATACTGCAGGGGTGCCTGGGTGGCTCAGTCAGTTGAGCATTTGACTTCGGCTTGGGTCATGATCTCACACTTGTGAGTTTGAGCCCTGCATTGGGCTCTGCGCTGACAGCTCAGAGCCTGGAGCCTGCTCCTCCCCACCTGCACTCTGTGCCTCTCTCTCTCAAAATAAATAAATATAATAAAAAAATTTTTTTTAATTGTACTGCAAATCTAAACATTATGGTACTGATACAAAAATAGACACAGATCAACAGAACAGAATAGAGAACCCAGAAACAAACCCACAATTATATGATCAATTAATCTATGATGAAAGAGGCAAGAATATAAAACGGGGAAAAGACAGTCTCTTCAATAAATGTTGCTGGGAAAACTGGACAGCTACCTGTAAAAGAATGAAACTGGACTACCTTTTAACACCATGCACAAAAATAAACTCAAAATGAATTAAAAACCTAAATGTGAGAGCTATAGTAATATTTTTCTAGATATGCTTCCTAAGGTAACAAAAGCAAAGATAAACTACTGGGACTACACCAAAATAAAACAAAAATCTTTTGCACAGCAAAGAAAATCATCAATTGAACAAAAAGGCAACCTACTGAATGGGAGAAGGTATTTGCAAAGGATGTATCTCATAAGGGGTTAATATTCAAAATATATAAAGAACTTCTACAACTCAATGACAAAAAGCCGAACAATCCAACTAAAAAATGATCAGAGGACTGAATGTACAAAGAAGACATACAGATGGCCAACAGACCCAAGAAAAGTCGCTCAACATCACTTATCATCAGGGAAATGCAAATCATAACACCAATGAGATATCACCTCACACCTGTTAGAACAGTTAAAATAAGAAAGACATGAAATGACATCTTGGCAAGGATGCAGAGAAAAAGGAACCCTCCTGCACTGGTTGGTAGGAATGTAAATTGGTGTAGCCACTGTGGGAAAACAGTATGGAGGTTCCTCAAAAAATTAAAAATAGAAATAGCAGGGGCGGATGGGTGGCTCGGTCAGTTAAGTGTCTGACTTTGGCTCAGATCCTGATCTCGCAACTTGTGAGCTGGACGGGCTCTCTGCTGTCAGTGCAGAGCCTGCTTTGGATCCTCTGTCTCCTTCTCTTCCTCTCTCTCTGCCTCTCCCTCTCTCTCAAAAATAAATAAACATTAAAAAAAATAGAAATACCGTACAGTCCAGTAATTGCACATGGGTATTTAACCAAAGATAGCATAATACACAAAGGGTATTATGCTAAGTGAAATAAAACTGAGAAAGACAAGTAACACAATTTCATACATAAGTGGAATCTAACCCTCCCAAAACAAAAACCCAAATTTAAACAAACAAAAAGCAGAATGAGACCTATAAATACAGTGAACAAACTGATGGTTGCCAGAGGGAAGGGGAGTGGGGGAATGGGCAAAATGGTGAGGGGGAGTGGGAGATACAGGGTTCCATTTATGGAATGAGTAAGTCATGGAACAAAAAGCAAGACATAAGGAAGAAAGTCAATGACACTGTAACAGTGATGTATGGTGAGAGGCAGTAGCTACACTTGTGAACAAAGCATAACGTATAAACTTGTTGAATCACTATGTTGTACACCTGAAACTAAAGTAATATTGTGCGTCAACTATACTAAAAAAATATACACGTGTGTGATCAATGACACCTTTTGGGCTTATTGTATAATGGAGAGAGACATTATTATTTTTTTTTAATGTTTTTTATTTATTTTTGAAAGAGAGAGAGAGAGAGAGAGAGACAGAATCCGAAGGAGGCTCCAGGCTCTGAGCTGTCAGCACAGAGCCCAATGCAGGGCTTGAACTTGTGAACTGTGAGATCATGACCTGAGCTGAAGTCAGACACTTAACTGACTGAGCCACCCAGGTGCCCCAACATTATTTTTTAAAGAAAGAGAAATACACTATGGAACTTTTTATAACAGTTATTATAATTAGTAATGTTATTAAAATAATGAGGCCTCCATTAACTATCTCAGAATGAGAGTATAATGCTCTGTTATGGGATGAATTACATTCTCTCCCCCCAAATGTTGAAGTCATAAACCCTGGTACCTGTGAATATAACCTGATTTAGAAATAGAGTCGTTGCAGAGGTAATCAAGTTAAGATCAGGTCACTAGGGTAGGCCTTAACCCAATATGACTGGTGCCCTCATAAAAAGAGGAAAACATCATATAAAAAGAGACAAAAGAGAGTATGCCATGTGAACAGAGGCAGAGAGTGGAACAATGCAGCAGCAAGCCAAGGATGTCAAGGATCAATGGCACCACCAGATGCTAGGGAGAAGAAGCAAAGGGTCCTATCCAGAGCTTCAGAGAAACCATGGCCTTGCTAACAGCTGGATTTTAGACTTCTAGCCTCCAAAACTGCGAGAGAATAAATTTCTCTTGCTTTCAGGCACTTACTTCATGGAAGTTTGTTACAGCAGCCCTATGAAACTAATACATGCTCCTACTGAAGGTCAGATAGAATAGAAGGCACTGCATGGACCTGAGAGTGATAATGAATAAAGATGGTGGTTTGTTTTTATGAAAATCACGTCCTTGTAGCAATGCCAAGGGTGGGCACAAATATAAACTGTGATGGTAATGACAATATAGTCCATTTCCCATTCATGCAACTCTCTCCAAGAACACCCAGAAGTTTATACAAATTAACACAATACATACAGCAAACCTAAGGTCCACCTTTCTCCACCAATAGCATGTAGCAAATAGATATTTTTTTTGTAAGGAACAGAACTATATTGCATATAAACACAAACAAAAAAATGTATACACACACACACACATACACATATACATACAGCATAAGAAAGAGAGACAAAGAAAAATGAGAATGATAAGAAGGCCAGGACTTTGCTTTATTCATTATTGTATCCTCTATATCAGGACAGGGCCTGGATGTAAAAGATGCTCAATAATGTTTCTTGAATGACTAAAAGAATAAATTAGAGCTGAAAGAGAATTAAGTGGTAAACTTACAGAGGTACCTATAACAAGAAAAGATACTGAATTATTAATTTAAAATATTCCCACAAAGGAAAGTCCAGGGCAACATGGCTTCATTGATGAATTCTAGCAAATGTTTGAAGAAGAATTAATATCAATCCTGCACAAACTCTTCCAAAAATAGAAGGGGAGGGAGCATTTCCCAGCTTGAAATCTATGAAGCCAGTATTACCTACACATCAAAATCTGACAAGGGCATTCATAAGAAAACTAGACACTAATATCCCTTATGAATACAGACACAGAAATCTTTGCAAAATACTAGCAAACTGAATCTAGCAACATATAAAAAGGATTATACACCATGACAAACTTAGATTTGTCCCAGGAATGCATGCTTGGTTTTAACATCTGAAAGTTAATCAATGGAATACACCATGCAAACAGAATAAAGGAGGGGAAAAAACCTTACATGGTCACTTTAATAGATATAGAAAAAGCATTTGAGAAAATCCAACACCTTTCCATGACAAAACACTGAACATACTGGGAAAAGGAGAGAACGTTCTCAACCTGATAAAAGGCGCCTACGAAAGCCCCAAAGCAAACATCATCCTTAATGGTAAAAAACTCGGTATTTCCCCACTAAGATCAGGAATAAAACAAGGATTTCCATTCTTGTCACTTCTATTCTACATTTCACTGAAAGGCCTAGCCAGGGCAATTAGGAAAGAAAAAGAAACAAAAACATCCAGATTGGAGAAGAAGTAAAATTATCTGTTTTCAAAGGTAACAGAATCTTGCATATAGGAAAGCCTAAGGAATTCACAAAAAATTATTAGAACTAATATATCAATTCAGCAAGGTTGCAAGATATAAGATCTGTATAAAACAATTGTATTTCTATACACTAGCAATGAACAATCAAAAAATTATTATTAAAGAACAATTCCATTTATAATATTATCAAAAACAATAAAGTATTTAGGAATAAACTTAACAAAAGAAAGGCAAGACTTATGCACTGGAAACTACCCAACAGCATTGAAGAAATTAAGGACCTAAATAAATGGAAAGACATCTTATGTTCACGTATCAGAGACTTAATATGTTAAGATGGAAATACTCTCCAAATTGTTCTGAAGATTTAATGTAATCCCTATCAAAATCCCAGCTGGTTTTCTTGCAGAAATTGACAGAATGATACTAAAATTCATATGGAAATACAATGGAACTAGAGTAAGCAAAGAACATCTTGAAAAAGAAAAAGTTGGAGAGCTCACATTTCCCGATTTCAAAACTTACTTCAAAACTAAAGTAATCAAGATTGTATGTACTGTGTGTTGGGGGAATGGGCAAAACAGGTGAAAGGGATTAAGAGGTACAAACTTTCAGTTATAAAATAGTCACAGATGAAAAATACAGCATAGTGAATGTAGTCAATAATACTGTAAATGGACATTTAAAAAAAATGTTTATTTTTGAGGGATAGAGAGAAAGAGAGATGGCATGCAAGCAGAGGAGGGGCAGAGAGAAAGGGAGAGAGAATCCCAAGCAGGATCTGTGCTGTTAGTACAGAATCTGATGCGGGGCTTGAACTCATGAACCACTAGATCATGACCTGAGACGAAACCAAGAGTAAGATGCTTAACTGACTGGGCCATCCAGGTGCCCCTGTAGTCAATAATATTGTAATAACTTTATGTGATGACAGATGGTAACTACACTTGGTGAGTGTCATAGACGCTAAGTCTAAAGTTCTCTTTTGGCCAGCAAAAGAGCAGATGCAGGATTAAAGCGAGAGATGGCTGATGTCTGGGAAAACACAAGAGCCCCAAATAAGGGTCCTTGCCCTGTATTTATTAAGATCAGAAGGCTTACAAATGTGATGGGCACGCACAAAGAGACAAAGAAACTGTGAACATTAACTTGGGGACATGAGGGAAAAGGGGTATTTTGAAGATATACAGTGTTTGGGGTTTGGGTCAATATAAAACAAAATCCTGGCACCGAGCAGATGGGTAGATGGTTGTTAATGGCAGACAGGAGGCGCCATGCCTGTTTATCTTTACTAGCCTAGGGGATGAGACATATAGGGGAAAAAACCTCAGGGTTAATAAGGCACCTTTTCTTTTGTGAACCATCTCCACTCTGAGCTGCTTGGCCTGCAGCACAGTGGTCCACAGTCCAATTCACCAATTTATTTAACTTGGCCCTATCCTCCTGTGAAAGCAGCTTTTCTGCTATAGTACTATATTGGGGGTGCTTCCACCCTGAATATCTAATCTTGTTTATTTCATATACCTATGTATTGGGCACCTTTGTGGCCCATTCCTATTTTGGGCCTTTGCCCCACCCTCTCTAGTCTGGGGGCTCTGCACCCCCTTTCTATTTTGGGGTGCCTTTGCCACCCCTATTCCTGGGGTGCCAATTTGGTCTACCCAAACTCGGATGTAAGCATTTTATGACTTTGTATTTCTTTATGCCTTGTTAACCCATTGGTGTAAGCCCGGGGGATTCCTAAGCTTATCCCCCACAGGTGAGCATTTTGTATGTATATAAATGTTGAATCACTATGTTGTACACCTAAAATTAATATAAATATTGTATGTCAATGATACTTCAATTAAAAATAAAAAAAAAAAGATTGTGTGTACTAAGAATAGAAATAAAGATGAGTGGAACTGAATTGAAAGTCTAGAAATAAACCTGTATATTTATGGCTAATTTCCAAGGACACCAAGACAATTCAATAGGGAAATAGCAGTCTTTCCAAAAAATAGTGCTGGAACACCTGGATATCCATATGCAAAAGAATGAAGTTGAACTCCTACCTTATAGTATATGCGAAAAGTAACTCAAAATATTGCAAACATCTCAACATAAGAATGAAAACTATAAAACTCTTAGAAGAAAACATAGGAATACACTTTTCAACCTTGGATTAGGCCATGATTTTGTAGATATGACACCTAAAAGCACAAGCAAAAAAATAAATAATAAATTGGAATTCATAAAAATTAAAAACTTTTGTGCTTCAAAGGACAACTTTAAGAAAGTGAAAAGACAACCCACAGAATGGGAGAAAATATGTGCAAATCATGTATTTGGTAAGAGACTTATATCCAGAATTTGTAAATAATTTATAATAAAAAGATAAAAAACCCATTACAAGTGGGCAAAGGGTATGCACAGACATTTCTCCAAAGAAGGTAAACAAATGGCCAATAAGCATATAGAAAGATGCTCAACATCACTACCCATTAGGTAAATGCAAACCAAAACCAAAACCAAAACCATGAGAGACCACTTCACATCTACTAAGTCAGCTCTAATAAAAAAGATGGACAAGTGTTTGTGAGGATATGGAGAAATTCAAACCCTCACACATTACTAGTAGGACTCTAAAATGGTGCAATCACTTTGGAAAATAGTTTGGTAGTTACTCAAAAAGTAAAACCTAGTTACTACGTGATCCTGGATTTCCACTCCTACATATATATCCAAGAGAAGTGAAAACATAAGTCCACATAAAATCTTACACATAAATATTCTTAGTAACATTATTCCTAATAGCCAAAAAGGAGTAACAACCCACATGTCCATCAACTGATGAATGGATAAACAAAGGAATATTCAGCCATAAAAAGAAAATTAGTGCTGATACATGCTACAACTTGTATGAACCTTGAAAATATGCTAAGTGAGAGAAGCCAGTCACAAAAGCCCACATATGGTATGATTCCACTTACATGAAATATCCAGAAATATGTAAATCCCTACAGACAGAAAGTAGATTAGTGACTGCTATGGGATGCGGAGAATGGAAATGGAGAGAGACTGGTTTCTGTTTAGGGTGATAAAAATGTGCTGGAATTAGATACTGGTGATGGTTGTAAAGTTCTACTAAAACTCATGGAATTGCACCCTCTGAATCTTATGGTATGTAAATTATATCTCAGTAAAGAAAATCGACAATTCATTCTTAGAAACTACCATAAATCCAGTTTCTAGTCACTTCTTCCCATTCCTCTGTGCCCTTAACATAACCAGGGATGGAGGGGCTCGGTATTAATTGTACTCTTCCTGTAATGATAGTGAGCCTCCTTCCCAGAGCTGCCCCAGCCCTATTTTACCTCAGTTAATGTGAGAAGTCAGAACATAGTTTATTCACAACATGATAGAAATAGGCTTTCAAACAAACCTTTACTTTCCACTTGCTGACCCAGACCTTTCAGAGATGAAGTGTGATGGAGAAGGCTTACAAGCAGTGAACTGCACCAGCACCTTATCGTCTGTGCTTGACTACTGTGACAGTCCCCTGTTATCACTGTCTCTAGTTTTGCCTCCCTCACCACGCTGGCCATTACAGAGATTTTTTTTTTTTTTTTTTTTTTTTTGAACACCAAAGCTGATTGTGGCACTCCTCTACTTAAAAAATTTGTCATTGAGAATTTGGACTTGATCCTGAGAACAGAGTTTTCTTTGCTCAAGCACAGAAAGCAAGCGTTTCACGACCCAGCCCTGGCTGTACCTATTTTTCTTGTAGCATTTCATCTTGCATCTTAAGTCAGAGCTACCAACTTGCTTGCAGTTTCCTTAGCACTCGGCTACTTCATGCTCTGGATCTCCACTTACGCTAACCCTCTTCCAGGAATGGTTTCCCTCTCCTCTCATCTTTAAACATTCTGCCTCTGAGAAGTGTTTCTTATTCTATTCCCCGAAATTGACCTCTTTTTCTTGGGACCTCATATATATCCTGTGAACACTTCTCTCCAAGTACTGACAATACTTGTGCCCCTGTCTAAATTCCCCACTGGTGTTGCTCACTGAGGGCAGACACTGGGTCTCATTTGCATACCCAGGATCAAGCAAAGAATCTGGCTGAGGAGAATGGAAGGAAAGAAGGAAAAAAAGAAAAAAAGGAAGGAAGGTATTAATGAATAAATGGAAAAACTAGAAACACAAACTTACTCTTGCCCTTTCCACATCCCTAGAAGAAACTTTATGGGTGTCATTTTCTACCAATTTCTCCAAATCAGAACAACCAAAAATAATCGCAGACATGGAAGGAATGAGTTCCCAAAGTACTTAAAAAGAAAAAAAAAAAAAGACCTCAGAACCATCAAGTGAGACAAAGTCTATCACAATCAGCAGCTCTTTAATTCTTATCAGTGGAGGTGGAAGAGGGCTGATCATGCCACTTTCCGCCACCTATAGAACAAAGTCCAAACTCCTCAGCAAGCTGGTCAAGGCTCTCAGTCTTATCTATCACTATTTCTCATCAACTCTCCCACATGAACACTCGCTTCCTGTTCTTTGAATATGCTCCAAATTTTTTTTTTCTACACCTCTGCTGTAGTTAAAGGTATTCTGTTGTAGCCCAGCTCAGATGGCCCTTCTCCACTGAAGCCTCCCTATTCTCTACCCCTCCCCTCCAGACTGGGAACCCTCACTTCTTCCTCTTGCTGTCTTAGCACTTTTTGCTCTATTATGGCATTTTTAGCCTTTTACAACATGTGTATTTTTTTACACGCCCTCAGAACCTGGTGCAATGTGACACACACAGTAGCTGGGCAGGAAACGGCTACCGACTGAAGGATGCAGAGTCAGAAGAGTTGCTCATCACTCCAAAATGAAAATGGACAGCCAAGGCAGCAAGGAAATAAAGAAAGTTAATAGTGGTTCCTCTTCGCAAAGATCTCCTGGGAGCTGTGGAGATTCCACATGAGACTCAGAAACTTCTGCATTTCCAATGAAACCATGAGCATTCCACAGCCCGTGCAAATAGGTCAATCCATTCTCCCACATCTACAAGTGTCTTGTGTTTTTATTTTTTTCCCTAAGAAAGACAAGTTCTCCTAACTGAATTCCAGTCATCAGGGTCAGTGTTTTAAAAGCTTGGTATCTTGGCTGTTTTTATTTTAAACTTTTAATCCTGTACATTCCTCTCAAGCCTCTGGGACCAGACACTAAGCTCAGCTTTCAGCAGTCCTGATATAACATCACATACTCTACATTTTTGTGGCATACCAGCTCTCTAAACAGAAAAAAAATATATTGGGTTCTAAATCTTGCCTTGCTATAAACTAAAAAAGTTCTTTTGGACAAATACGTTTGACTAAACTGCATTCAAACCTTACTTTCCCCTCTTTTTGAGCTTCCTTACTCTATCTCTTTACTGTCTCCCCACTTAAAAATGTCTTTGGATTGACAGATTAGCCCCTATATCACACTCTGTAAAGTAAATGATGAAAGATGAATTAAAAGGGAATAATTTAATGACACTTTGAAGAAGCCAAAAGGGTGTTTAAAACTCCTCAGGAAGGAGAATGATTGATATAGGACTCTTAAAACTTATAAGATTGGTATAATAAGTAGAAAGGAAATATGAAAAATATTATTTCTAAAGATCAACATTTTAAAGATGATTGAATACTGAAAAACTCAAAATAATAACTCCAACATTACAGACATGTGCTGAAAGGCACTACCACTGAAGACACACTAGGGACAAACCACAGCAAATGTTTGCTTAAGACCTGACAGTCATTACCATCTTGGGGTGCTAGGGATTAAAGGCACTTAATGATGACACATTTGGACAAGAGCAGTATACTAATAAGTATAATTAACTCTTCATTTCAGTAAGACAGGAATGTCATGGTCTCCTGGTTGGTCTCTCTGCCTCCAATTATCTCATAGGTAGATCCCAGAATGATCTTTTAAAAATCCTGATCATGTCCTTTTATTCATAAATTTTCAGTGGCTCTCCATTTCCTACAGATAAAAGATATACTGGAGCAGATGGGTGGCTCAGTCTGACTCCTGATTTCAGCTGAGGTCATGATCCCAGGATTGTGGGATCGAGCCCCACATTGGGCTCCATGCTGAGTGTGGAGCGGGCTTAAGATTCTCTCTCCCTCTGCCCTTCTGCCCTGCTTGCTCTCTCTGGAAAAAAAAAAAAAAAGATACACTCACTGTGACGTATACATAACATTTATGATCTACCCTTCCTTTTTCATTGTTTTATCTCCCCTACCTACTCTGCCCCCTTTCACTCTGTACTTAATCTACTCTGATTCATTACCTATAGTTAATTGAACATTCATTGCTCTACTAAGGTCTAGGATTTGTATATACACTTCTCTCTACCTGCAATGTTCTCCCTTGCTTGTCAATGTGTCAGAGTAGTTACTCTTCTTTTAAGCTCTGCTCAAAACCTAAGTGACCACCCCCCCCCCCGCACCCCCCCACCTCTCCTAGACTGCTTCAGGCAGAGGCTTTCAGTAAACCATTAAATACCTGCCTCATAGCAACTAGCACAGGAGCTCCTAAGAGTCCAGCCCATGTCTATCTTTCCTAAAGACTGACCAAGAGTCCTTGGAGATAGCATTGCTATTTCCAGCACCCAGCTTTGTCCCCAGCAGATAGTTGCTGTTTGACAAATGTTTGCTGAATGAAAGTACTAAAACCCAAATAAATATAACGTATTTTTTCCACTTAAATTGTAATTTCACCCCTAATTTTTTCCCCCAGGGCTCATGACAAGTAATATAAATGAGAACAGGAAAAGAGAGGACAAAGGAAGAGACAACCATCTCCAAACTGGGAAATAATGCACTGCGATTTATAAATATAGATGTCACATACCACTGTGCACCAGCCTTGTCAAGTGAGTAGGCCTCTCACTGGCTGAGCCTAGCACTCACTATATCATCTCCTGGCAGCAGGCGTCAGCAACCTAGGAGGAAGGGTCCCACTACAGTGAAATGGAGGCACCAACTGGCAAACCCCAGGGGACATCAACTTCATGCCAAATGATAAAACAAAGCTGACCTCCAAAGACCATTTTAGGTATAGCCTCAAATAAAGAGATATAGTGACCACTTAAAAGAATGTCAGTGGCATAGCAGCTGACAGACTCAATTTTTGTAGAATCTCATTTGAAAACCTCTCCAAGAACAGAGATTATTTATTTGAGGGGTAAGTTATCTATGTAATTTGAATATTGCGCTCTGCCAACTAATTCCAGTATATGGGAAACTATTTTTAAATGTGAATGCAGCTAAGCTAAAAGACAGGGAGTCTACGATTTCTTTTTAAATAGAAATAAGTATATTTTTAGGAAGTACAACAAATGCTCAAACAAATGTTCAAAGTAGTCAGTCTCAGGTTTTGTTTTATTTTTGTGAACATCCGGGTAATCTAAAAATGTGCAATTCTTTAATCTTTGTTTCAAATAATTAATTTTGTTTTTTTTTAGGTTTTTTTTTTAAGTTTATTTATTTATTTTGAGAGACACAGAGTGAGCAGGGGAAAGGCAGAGAGAGAGGGAGACAGAGAATCCCAAGCAGGCTCCGTGCTGCCAGCACAGAGCCCAACGCAGGGCTCAAACCCACAAAACTGTGAGATCATGACCTGAGTTGAAACCAACAGTCAGATGCTCAACCAATTAAGTCACCCAGGAGCCCTTCAAATCATTAACTTTAAATTGTGTAGAATAATATCTGGCCCATAGAAGTTCCTCAATAATTATTTGTTGAATTATTTTTTTAAAGCTTCTATTTATGATGACATTATTCCATAATTACAACATCAAGGCCAGCCACGAAATGGCACTCTTTTAAGTACACATAGCTCTTAACATTTTTTTTAAAGATTTAAGTAATTTCCACACCCAATGTGGGGCTCGAAATCACAGCCCTGAGACCAACAGTTGCATGCTCCACTGACTGAGCCAGCCAGGCACTTCTCATCTCTTAACATTTAATGCTGAGGATCAATACACTGCCAAAGGAAGTTCTGGAGATAGAAGACTTTTAGATGTTTTCTTTCAGTGTTTGAAAGGTAGCACCTTAAGTAGATGCTCCAGGTAAGTAAGATAAAAAAGGAAGAGGGGTGCCTGCCTGGCTCAGTCAGTAGAGCATGTGACTCTTGATCTCAAGGTTGTAAGTTTGAGCCCTGTATTGGGTGTGGAGATTACTTAAAAATTCAATCTTAATGAACCTGGACCACTTTTTTTACACCATACACAAAAGTAAACTCAAAAGGGATGAAAGACCTAAATGTAAGACAGGGAACCATCAAAATCCTAGAGGAGAAAACAGGCAGCAACCTCTTTGACATTAGCCACAGCAACTTCTTACTAGACATGTCTCCAGTGGCAAGGGAAACAAAAGCAAAAATGAACTATTGGGACCTCACCAATATAGAAAGTTTCTGCACAGCAAACAATCAACAAAACTAAAAAGCAACTGACAGAATGGGAGAAGATATTTGCAAATGACATATCAGTATGGGCAAAGGGTTAGTATCCAAAATCTATAAAGAACTTATCAAATTCAACACCCCAAAAACAAATAATCCAGTGAAGAAATGGGCAAAAGACATGAATAGACACTTTTCCAAAGAAACCTCAGGTAACTAAGAGACAAATAAAAGATGCTCAACATCACTCATTATCAGGGAAATACAAATCAAAACCACAATGAGATACCACCTCACACCTGTCAGAATAGCTAAAATTAACAACTCAGGAAGCAACAGATGTTGGCAAGGATGCAGAGAAAGGGGAACCCTTTTGCACTGCTACTGGGAATGCAAACTGGTGCAGCCACTCTGGAAAACAGTATGGAGGTTCCTCAAAAAAATTAAAAATAGAGCTGTTCTATGACCCAGCAATTGCACTACTAGGTATTTATCCAAAGGATACAAAAATGCTGATTTGAAGGGGTACATGCACCTCAATGTTTATAACAGCACTATCAATAAAGCCAAAATTTTGAAAGAGCCAAATGTCCACCGACTAACAAATGGATACAGAAGTGGTATAGATATATATATGTGTGTGTGTGTATATGTATATATATATATGTGTGTGTGTATATATATATATGTGTGTGTGTATATGTATATATATATATGTGTGTGTGTATATATATATATGTGTGTGTGTGTATATATATATATATATATATATATATATATATACACACACACACAATGGAATAGTATTCGGCCATCAGAAAGAATGAAATTTTGCCATTTGAGACAGCATGGATGGAATTAGAATGTATTATGCTAAGTCAGTCAGAGAAAGATAAATATCCTATGATTTTATTCAAATGTGGATAAGAAACAAAACGGATGAACATAGGGAAAGGTTAGGAAATACAAGATAAAACCAGAGAAGGAGGCAAACCATAAGAGACTCTTAAATTACAGAGAACAAACTGAGGATTGCTGGAGAGGTGTTGGGTAGGGGATAGGCTAAATGGGTAATAGGCACTTGCTGGGAGGAGCACTGGGTGTTGTTACATGTAAGCAATGAATTACTAAATTCTGCTCCTGAAACCATTATTACACTATGTGTTAACTAACTTGGATTTAAATAAAATTAAAAAAAAAATTTTTTTTAAATGTGGATCTTTTCTTGTGGGGCTATGTAGAAAGGAGCCTGAGGCCTGGTTTAGGTAACTCCTGACCTAGGAAACCTCTGGATTAAGCCTCATACAGGCATACGTTGTTCAACTGTGTTTGGCAGATACTGCGTTTTTTTGTTTTGCTATTTACAAACTGAAGCTTTGTGGCAACGCTACATCCAGTAAGTCTATTGGTGCCATTTTTCTAACAGCATTTGCTACTTTGTGTCTGTGTCACATTTTAGTTATTCTTGCAATTTTTCAAACTTTTTCATTATTATTATATTTGTTATGGTGGTCTGTGCTCAGTGATCTTTGATGCTACTACTGTAATTGTTTTGTGGCACCACAAACCACACCTATATAAGATAACAAACTTAATAGGTTAAATGTGTTCTGACTGCTCCACTCATCAGCTGTTCCCTGGTCTTTCTCCCTTTCCTCAGTCTCCCTATTCCCCGAGACACAGCACTATTGAAATTGGGCCAATTAATAACCTTAAATTGACCTCTAAGTTTTAAGTGAAAGGAAGAGTTGCACATCCCTCATTTTATTTTATTTATTTTATTTTTTTTAACGTTTATTTATTTTTGAGACAGAGAGAGACAGAGCATGAACGGGGGAGGGTCACAGAGAGAGGGAGACACAGAATCGGAAACAGGCTCCAGGCTCTGAGCTGTCAGCACAGAGCCCGACACGGGGCTCAAACCCACGGACCGTGAGATCATGACCTGAGCCGAAGTCGGACGCTTAACTGACCGAGCCACCCAGGCACATCCCTCATTTTAAATCAAAAGCTAGAAATAATTAAGCTTAGTGAGGAAGGTATATTGAAAACTGAGGTAGGCTGAAAGCTAGGGCTCTTGCATGAGTTTGTCAGGTTGCGAATGCAAAGGAAAACCTGAAGGAAATTAAAAGTGCTACTCTAGTGAACACACACATGATAAGAAAGTAGAACAGTCTTATTGTTGATATGAAGAAATTTTAGTGATCTGAAAAGATCAAACTAGCCACAACATTCCCTTAAACCAAAGACTAATCCAGAGCAAAGCGCCATCTCTCTTTAATTCTAAGAAGGCTAGAGGTGAGGAAGCTGCAGAAGAAATGTTGGAAGCTAGCAGAGATTGGTTCATAAGGTTTAAGAAAAGGAGCTGTCTCCATAAATCTAAGCAAGGTGAAGTCAGGTTAAATAAGGTGAAGCAGCAAGTGCGCATGTAGAAGCTGCAGCTTATCCATAAGATCTAGCTAGATAATTGATGAAGGTGGCTACACTGAACAACAGATTTTCAATGTATATATTAAGAAGATGTCATTTCAGACTTTCATAGCTAGAGAGAAGTCACTGCCTGGCTTCAAAGTTTCACAGGGCAGGCTAACTCTTTTGTTAGGGAATAATGCAGCTGATGAAGTTGCATTCAGCTGCTTTAAGTTGAAGCCTGTGCTCATTCACCCTTCCAAATACCATAAAGCCCTTAAGATAAGCTAAATCACCTCCGCCTATGTTCTATAAATGGAACAGCAAAGTCTGGGTGACAGAATATCTGTTTATAACATGGTTTACTGAATATTTTAAGCCTACTGTTTAGATATATTGCTCAGGAAAAAAATTCGTTTCAAAATATGTTTGTAATATCTTGTAATGCACCTGGTCACCTGAGCTCTGATGGAGGTGTACAGCAAGATTAAAGTTGTTTTCATGCCTGCTGACATAACATCCATTCTGCAACCCATGGATCGAGGAGTAATTTTGACTTTCAAGTCTTGTTATGTAAAGCTATAGCTGCCATAATGATTCCCCCATGGATCTGGGAAAAGCAAATTGGAAACCTTCTGGAAAGGATTCACCATTCTAGATACCATTAAGAACATTCCTGATTCATGGGAAGAGGTCAAAATACCAACATGAACAGGAATTTGGAAGAAGTGGATTCCAACCCTCATAGAGGACTTTCAGGAGTTCAAGACTTGTGTGGAGGAAGTAACTGCAGATGTGGTGAAAATAGCAAGAGAACTAGGAATGGAGCCTAAAGATGGGACGGAATGGCTGCAATCTCATGATACAACTTTAATGGATGAGGATTTGCTTCTTAGGGATGAACAAAGAAGGTGGTTTCTTGAGATGGAAACTGCTCCTGATTAAGATGCTGTGAAGATTGTTGAAATGATAACAAAGGATTTAGAATATGACATAAGCTTAGTTGATAAAGCAGCAGCAGGGTTTGAGAAGATTGGTTCCAATTTTGAAAGTTGTGCAGTGTTTGTCTTACGTTAAGAAATTGCCACACCCACTCCAGCCTTCAGCACCCACCACTCTGATCAGTCAGCAGCCATCAACATCAAACAAGACCTTCTACCTGCAAAAAGATTATGACTACTGAAAGCTTATATGATGGTTAGCATTTTTTAGCAATAAAGTATCTCTTAAGATATTCATAATATTTTTTAGATATAATGCTATTGCACTTTTAACAGACTACAGTATGGTATAAACATAACTTTTACATGCACTGGGAAACCAAAAAATTGATTAGATTTGCTTTGTTGTAGTATTTGTCTTACTGTGGTGGTCTGGAACAGAACCTGCAATATCTCTGAGATATGCCTGTATTAGAAAAAAAAAAAACACAACATCAACTGATTAATAGAACACATAAACTGGGACTTGAAACTTTCCTATATGAAATTTCCTCCTCTCCTTAAGAAGGGCTTAACTTCCCCTAATTTGGGAATATTATAAAGTCAAATGCCAAATTCACTTTTGGTTCATTCATTCAAACATGTTCTTAGTAGCTACCACATGTTTTAGATAATGTGCTAGGTTTTAGGCACACAGAAAGAAGAGCAAGCCAAGAATCTGTACATAGAGACTTGATAGATCTTTCTAAAAAGGAATGTAAAGAGTACTCAATTACAAAGTGAATGAAGGAGAGCTAAAGCCACTGATTTATTTCTAACAGAGTAGAAGTTATTATGAGCTCCTGATTTTACTAGGCTGATAAAGTAGTGGGGTGTGCCACATAAAAAACTAGCAATATTTCTTCTAGACATCTTGACATAGACATAAGAAACATGGGGAAAATGTTGAAGGTCTGATTGAAAAAACATTCTATCATTTCTTTGGGAGATTATTTTGGGTGGCTGATACCCTGCTAAATTCAGTTTGGGGTTGATTAAGATGTTATAGATCAGAGTTTGTTCAGTGATCTCCTATCACCATCACTCAGCGTAAAATCAACACTCTGCAAGGGGCAACCTTCTTAAAGAGTTTTCAAGTTACATTCATCAGTTGATGGACATTTAGGCTTTGTCCATCAACTGATGAATGGATAAAGAAATTGTGGTTTATATACACAATGGAGTACTACGTGGCAATGAGAAAGAATGAAATATGGCCCTTTGTAGCAACATGGATGGAACTGGAGAGTGTTATGCTAAGCGAAATAAGCCATACAGAGAAAGACAGATACCATATGGTTTCACTCTTATGTGGATCCTGAGAAACTTAACAGAAACCCATGGGGGAGGGGAAGGAAAAAAAAAAAGAGGTTAGAGTGGGAGAGAGCCAAAGCATAAGAGACTGTTAAAAACTGAGAACAAACTGAGGGTTGATGGGGGGGTGGGAGGGCAGGTGATGGGCATTGAAGAGGGCATCTTTTGGGATGAGCACTGGGTGTTGTATGGAAACCAATTTGATAATAAATTTCATATATTAAAAAAAAAAGGGTTTTCAAGTTACATAAAGACCAATATGATTTTTGTTGGTAGACAACACAATAAGACAAATACAAATCCCCCAAATAACTGATTCTTTAAAACAGTGCTGTCCAACAGAACTTTCTGTGATGACAGAAATGTTCTATATGTGCATGTCCAACACAGTAGTTACTAGCCACCTGCAGCTCCTGAGTACTTGAAACGTTGCTAGTGAGTCTAAGAAACTGAATTTTTATTTATATTCTAAGGAATGTAAATGTAAATAGCCAGATGTGGCTAGTAGCTACTGACTGTATTGGATAGGGCAAGCTCTAGAATCTAATAATTAAACAAGTTTAAACAAAATAAAGTTTGCTTTATTTATGTTAAAGACAAGGAAAAAGGCACCCATTAACCACAGTGAATGATCTCTAAAGTGAAAAAAAATGGTTCTAAGGTATGGTTCGCATAAATTAGTAGCTTTTTGAAAGAATGGTTGAATCACAACAGCTCTTGTTACACTACAGTGGAGTAACAACATTGTATCCTGGGTGGGGGTCCAATGGGAGATTCTGAGGTTGGGTAATTAAAGTCTATTCCAGTTGAGGTTTTTTTTTTCTTTTAACTTATTAGTTTTCAGAACTATCTAAGAAGTGGGGGGACTACAAAACAAATCCAAACTGTATCCCTTTGTTGCCATAATTAGCAGATGTTGGGGGAACTGGATCTGTCATAATGACATTACTATTACTTGTCATCTGTCTTCTGGTCCCTGTTAGCCACTTTGGGATCCTGTATCCTGTATTATATTCACAACTTCAGTCATTAGTTGTGTAGGCAACTGACAACTTTTTTAATTTATATATTTTTTTCCTGCTTACTCAACATTTCTAATAAACATTTTAAACTATTTCCACTTTATTCTACGTTTTCTGGCTAGCACATCAAATGTATTTGAAGGAGAAAGCAACAGCATATCTTTGGGAAGAAATAAAGGAACTTATAATTATGAAGCACCTCTGTATACCAAGTTCTTTTACAATCAGCCCTACAAAGCAGATGTTACTATTCTCTCATTTCAGATGAGGAAACTGAAGCTCAGGGATGTTAAATAGCTGACCTATGATCATACAGGTGGGCAATGACACAGCTGTCATATGAACCAAAATCTGGTTGATCTTCCAAACTATATTACACTGCTTCCTAGGTCCACTTTACAATGTAATTTTCAGAAATAAATTCCACAGTAAAAATAATGGTAACCCCTAACTTTCCTCTGTCAATTTCTTCCACTGGTCCATCCATCCTCTGCCTCATATTTAAAAAAAAAGAAGAAGATGAAAGAAAAGCAAGCAAGCAGTACTAGATTGGTTCTAGACTATTTGAAAGGTTCTAAAGCGATTACATTAAGAAGTGTTGTTTCCTTTCAGTTTTTAAACACAGATTTTTTTTTTTGATTTTTTTTTTTCAACGTTTATTTATTTTTGGGACAGAGAGAGACAGAGCATGAACGGGGGAGGGGCAGAGAGAGAGGGAGACACAGAATCGGAAACAGGCTCCAGGCTCTGAGCCATCAGCCCAGAGCCTGACGCGGGGCTCGAATTCACGGACCGCGAGATCGTGACCTGGCTGAAGTCGGACGCTTAACCGACTGCGCCACCCAGGCGCCCCTAAACACAGATTTTTAAAAAATAAATCACAAGAAATTAAATCACAAGAAATTACCCAAAAGGACAGTTTAAAATTTCCTGAAAATGATTTATTGAAAATATTGAAAAAGGTAAGTTCCAAATGCCATCTAAAATACTTATTTCATTAGGGAAAAAATAAGAACAAAAAAATTGAAACCCCTGAGTTGTAGAACTGATGGTGTCAATCCTATCTACTACTCAGTTGTTTTATTCACACAGACCTTCCCAAAGGAGCAACTAACCATGTGATGTGTCATATGCTATGGAATCAAGTATAGCCACTTAAAACACTTAAGGAAAATAAGGCAACATTTTATGAGCATCACCTACCACTTTTAAAAGTAAAGCAATAGGCTGAAAGAATGCTATCCTTCTGATGGGGCATCTATAATCTAGTATTTTTTGTATTCTAAGTAATTATAATATTTTGAAAAATTCTTAAATTTTGTGTTTCAGAGTAGATGACTTAGAAAAACAAAACAAAACAAAACAAAACAAAACAAAACATAACAAAAACAAAAACGGGAGACAGCTGCAGTCCTTTAGTTTTTTACAAGAACTTAGTGGTTATGACCATTATAGTTGCGGTTAAGATCAATTGAGTTCCAATCCTGATGCAGTCCTTATTGGTTCTGTGACTTGGGGCAAGGCACTCTGACTCATTTTCCTCATCTGAAAAATGGGGATCTAAGTTCCTAAGGTTGTTGAGAGGATTAAATGAGTTAATATATGTGAGGTACTTGAAATACTCATATGAGGAATGCTCCGTTTTTTCTAATTACCTACATAACTGACAAGACAAATAAGATAAAATAAGTAACTTTAATTAATGTTGGCTGATGGATTTTTATTAAAAGATTTTTTAATTTTTATTTTTAAGTAATCTCTACACCCAACATGGGTCTCAGACTCACAACCCCGAGATCAAGAGCTGCATGTTCTACCAACTGAGCCAGCCAGGCACCCCAACTAGTGTGTGTGTGCGTGTGTGTGTATTTTTAATGTTTATTTATTTCTGAGAGAGAGGAAGAGACAGAGCACAAGTTGGGAAGGGGCAGAGAAAGAGGAAGACACAGAATTCGAAGCAGGCTCCAGGCTCCGAGCTGTCAGCACAGAGCTCGATGTGGGGCTCAAACCCATGAACTGTAAGATCATGACCTGAGCCAAAGTTAGACACTTAACTGAGCCACTGAGGTGCCCCCAGCTAATAGATATTTTTAAAGAGATGCCATAAGATGCCATATGGTCAGTAAAAATTAGTATATATTTTACTGACGATATCATAAAAGAAATTTTGGTGCAGTAAGAACATCTGAAAGATATACTGATACATTATGCTGCCTGAGAGTATACTATAGGAAGTAAGCAGTAAATTTTTCATCTTTTAGGATGCTTCATAAAACATAAAAGAATGGGAAAAGTTGAGTAAGCTGTTTCACTATAAAATCTCTTCCAACTGGAAAATGGTATCTAAGACGGTTGCTTGGGTAAACTAATATATTCTCCCCAACACCTAAATCATATAAGTCTTCTAGAACTTAGAATGGAAGTCTTTTCCTTACAGAATGTATTTTCAACTGCATGTGCGTTGTTACAATGAGTTTCTCAAAAGGACGTATTAGAGCATTTCTCCTACAGTGTTACCTCAACCTTTTTGCCTTAAGGGCTCATTTATCTCCAACTACACTAGCTGATCTTAAAATAATTCTTCCTTACTAAAACCTGATGAAGGAAAAAGACAAAGAAAGAAGATGAGAAACTAGGCAGAAGAATGCTTTTATATGCCATTGATTTCTACCAGTGTAAGAGTTGGTCAGAGGTCCATAAGGATCTTGCCAGTGCTGCACATGTGGTAGTCCAACTCATGCTATTCCCCTCTCTCCTGACTTCATGGGAGAATAATAATGAGAAATCCTTATCCAGCCCTAGGCTTTGCTTTTTAGAAGAAAGGAAAACTATGAGATGCTCAAGGAAGGAAGATAGATCGAAAGGCACTGGGTACTCAAGGAAGAAGAGTGAAGATGATTGGAAAACTGAGTATCTTTGTATTGGCAGGCACCTTTGAGGTCATTTAGTCCACCCTCTTCGTAGGATTCTTCTTCACTGCATCTCTGAGAGATGGCCCTTCAGCCTCTCCTTAAATACTTCCAAAAATTAGGATCTTCTTTCTTTGAGTCAGCTTGCCCCAAGCCAGAAATCTGAGACATAGATTCATCACAGATTCTTCACATCATTCATATCGAAGTAACCACTAAGCCTTATGTATTTTGCCCCTTAAGTATCTCTGAAACCTGTCTATTGTTCCCCTTCCCACTATCTTAGTTGAGGCCTTTCTCATGTGGTCGTGCCAAAGTATCCAACTACTAGATTTTAGGCTACAAATACTTCACGTCTAATCCATCCTCTCACAGCAGCCTGTAGAGTATATGTTCTAAAATGCAAATTTAATCACATTATTCTTCTGCTTAAAACCTTTTGATGATGGGTTACTATCACAAAGAGCAACAAGTCTAAGGTTTTAGCTTGAAATGCATTATCTCATTTAACTCTTCAGTTCATATTTTAGCACCACTAAATGGTTGTGGTGTCCATGTGCGCCAAGGTATGAACATACCTCCATGCTTTTGCTCCTGTTGTTGCTTTGGGTTGGAATACTCTTTCCTCCCTCTGTCAACCAGCTAGATCAGTTCAAGAATTACCTCTAGGAAGGCATCTTTTGACACCCTCCCCTGTGTAATATAAAAGATATTCCATGTGTATCTCTATCACTGCATTTATCATATAATACTGAAATCATTAACAAGTTAATCTCTTTTCCTCCAGGTGAGTCCCTCAAGGCAGGGACCATGTCAGCACATGGCACAGGACTCATGGTAGCAGGTGTTCAATATATGCCTAGTAAACACCAGGACTTTTTCTGATGTGAATTAAAATTTCTGGCTCCACACTGGTGCTATATGAAAGGCTGAATCATTATGTTGCACAACTGAAACTAATATTACACTATGTTAACTAATTGGAATTTAAATAAAAACTTTAAAAAATAGGGAAAAAAAAAGAAAATTCATGGCTCTAGTGTCCAGTGTTTGCTCCATGCAGCAATAAAAACCATCTCTCCAGGGAAATATAGCATTTGGATAGTGCATAAAAAGGAAAGGTTTAAATATTATTTATATGAGATTTTTACTTACCTAAGTTGCTATAGGTTGCACTACAGGGATTCATGTCAAGAGTATCTGAAACATCTTCTTTTTCCTCTTCCCTTTCCAGTTCAGGTAGGGGCAATGCTGCTGGGACAGAAGCACAGCCTCCATCATCTTCCCTCACAACAACAGATCTTGGATCCCGAGAAGAAAAGTCCTCTGTCACTTCATGGGTTTTGTGACTGAAACAAAATCACACCATGGTTATACTGGCATTCAAAGGTCTTGCTAAAATTTAGATTTTTAGAAGGCATTTACTTGCCATAAATGTAAATAACTAGCCCTAGAGTCATAACAATGGGTCATAAGCGCTCAAATACTTGTCTGAATAGAAAGCAGTCCTTCGTGCGGGCTGATCCTTCTATTTATCTTGATCCAGACATATTGAGAATCCAGTTTGGTAGAGGAGGTATGGTAGGCTCAGAGGGAAGCTTGAGAATAAGAAGGTAAGAAGAGAAAATTTTTTTTTAGGCAGAAGGTGGTGATGATAGTGGTGGAGAAAGCTGAATGCTTCACTAATTAGACACAAAATACACACATACTTAGTGAACTATTTAGCATACTTACTATACTACAGTACATAACACTCTAGCAAGTATCAAATACTTTATATATTTACTTTATTTAGTATATAGTATTTACTACACACTAAAGTATTTAGTAAAGGATCAGGAATCAAGTTGAGATTAGACTAAATAAGGACGTTAAGCAAATGTCTTAGTAGGTAAACGGAGGCCAGGACAGTCTTGTTGCCAGGAGGACAGAAGCATCAACCTTTGCCTGCATGCATGCATGCAGCAGCAAGGCAAATGGAAAAGAAAGTTCTGCATTCTAGTTAATCTTACCTATTAAAATGAATCTGAAATATCTTATTAGCCACATACCACAATGTGGCATATCCATAATACTCTGTGTTTCCAATCTTGTTTCACTGCCGCCTGCTCATTTGCGTATAGCTAGCTTTTCCCCAGTTCCCATTCTACCTGACCTATCTATTCTGTTGCTATTAAGTACAAGGGGATGAAATGGTCATTAAATGTTGGTAGAAAAAACTGGCCTAGTTAGGAAATCTCACTGAGCTATCCAACAAAATAAATTCGAAATCAAGCATTTTTAATGGTTTCTGAAAGTGTTCTTAGACTGTCATATACTCACCAACTCTTCTTCCTGTATTATTTTTTTTTTAGTGGGCAAAGAGAAAGAGGCAAATATCCTACATACTGTTTACATGTTATTTCTGGATTTTCAATTGGCAGTGAATCATGGTGATATTTACAAGTTCTTTAAAAGAGGCACTTTGTTTGATCATGTGTCATCAGAACATATATCACCTGTGGATTTGAGGGAGTAGATCTGAAGAAGCAGTCCCTTCTTATCAATCTTTCATTATGGAAATTATGCATGTGTCTGAACAGAAAACAGGCCTTGAAGTCTGCTGGATATTCAACTTCAAAAATACTCCTTCAAAACTGGCAGAGCCAGAGGTCTCTATACACTGGGAGTGAGCAATGAGCTAGAGGATCCTTTATGGTTCCTTTATGGTACCACTCTCAGGGACAGTGGTAAAGTGGAAAAGCATCACTGGTAAGGCACCACTCTACCAGCAGCCAGTAGGGTGGTTCATGTAAAGGAGGCCTCACACAGTAAAAGCATGCTGCCTCTAAATGGGCTGCTCTATGTCATCAACTCAAAAGAAGGGCTGCAAACAAAACTAGTTTCTCATAATAGGGATCATAAAACTAAGGTAAGAAGAGGCCTCTACTTCCATTCATTAGTAAAGACAAAGGAAAGTGACATTTCTGAGACTCTCTTGGACACCACTTAATGTAGATCACTAAGTAGTTATCAACATGCTGCAGGAGAACGAAAATGATGTTTACTGGGCAAAAGTTCATATAAACCATTTCTGATTTCAGAGCAATAAATATAAAGGGACATTCTCTTCTCAGAGTCAATTTAAGATATTCCCTAAAATGTGGTTTTTAGGTTCCTCATCTCCATGAACTTGCTCTTGCCTTTTCTCCTTCTTCACCCAATCTCCTCATTGTTACCAGAAAGCTCTCTTTTCCATTATCGAAAAGGATTGGTAAAGGTTGGTTCAGAAACCACAACTCTACACTCACCTGTCTGTTTTCCTCCCAAGGAACGGGCTATGTACAATGAGCCTCAGCTATTGTGAAAACCACAGCAAGAGTTGCTGCTGTTAAACTGTGAGGAATTCCCTGGGCCTGTTCCCACATACATGAAACACAGCTCTGTGCTCTTAAGGGCTTCTCAAAACAAAATATGGATGTTAAAAAGTAAGAAATGTAAAAGACTCACCCACTGTACTCACTCATACAATTCCCCATTAAAGGATATTCTACAGGGCCTTCTTTGGTCTGTTAATCATGTTCTAAAGCTCTGATGTACCCGAGGTCCAACTGAGCTCAGGAGGACTACAAGTAAGATACAAGTTTCGAATTCTGCACCTTAATATCATCCACTGCACCTTGACCTTTACCTTACGGGTTTGGTCTGGGAAATGTGCCAAACTACCTCTGGGAAACTAAGCAAAGTGAAAACCAGTTTTATTAACTCTTTGAGGACCAGCACAACACAATCTATATTCCACATAAAGATTAGTTTTCATAAGCACATGTTAAAATAAGTACACTGGCATATTAAACCACCAATTAAAATAATCATCAGCTATCAAGAACTACACAAAGAGAATTGATGAAAGTAAAATCACAAGGAATTGCGAATGGATGCTAAGATCGGCATTTACTGTGACAGCAAAGTCTAAAAGGAAGGATGTTTTTTTAAAAAAATGCATCAATGGTATGTCACATCCTAATGCTTGAGAGAAGAACACCTCTTTGTATGATGAAAATGGTAAAAGAGATGGGAAAGGGAGAGGTTTTGAGAGTTCAAGCTTAGAAGTTGTAACATGCTAGGACTAAAAAATGAAAAAGAATTGAGAACAGCATCAGAGAAGGTTGACTCAGACACTATTTATCAATAGACAAATTGTCTAGGAAGAAAGAAGGAAGTAAAAATCTGACAAGTTATCTAAGGCATATTAATTTTATAAGGGAATATAATTTTTCACCATTGATTTCTTTCATAGATATAAAATCAGAAAACCCTCCCAAATAGTAAAATGACACTTTCCTAGATACAAACTTTATCTCCTAACAAAATAGTTCACCACCAATATTTCATTGAGAAATGTTTAATAGGGAAAACACCAAAATGGGAATCAGAGAACTCAGGTTCTGATTACTTGATCCTCTGTACAAACTAGAGGACAGCATCAGGAAGGAGATAATAAAGAAAATGAAAATTTCCCCCATTTCATCCATGAGACAGAAGGTAAAAAAAATCTTCAAAATGAAATTACAAAAAAGCTACTAGAATTTCTAATACACTATATCTTAGCATATCTTGAAATAACAAACATGACCAGGATAACTAGATTTTTTTTCCAGGTAAGTACAATTTGATATTCATTACTATAAAACAGAATTGTTAACTGGTATATGGCTGACAAAGAGGAAGTTAGCGCTTTTCTATTTCTACTATTTAAATTCATGTTGAAACAATCCCTAGTTCTATAGTGCTATGAGGAATGTCTATGATTACTATGGTGTTGACTTCTAGGTCCTTAATTGTCAGGTTGAGTCAAACCAGACTTAGCCTGCTCTTTTACTGGACCCTCAGCATCCACTCTGCATTCATGATGGAAGACAACACAAGTTTGCTGGTACCTCAAACTCTTTGACCGACTTTTTCATTAATGACCAATTTGTAATTGAGATTTGGTATGTTTGACCTGACACTTCAAAAAAAATCACATCATAATCTCCACAAAGAATTCTCATTTTCTGAATGTGGAGAATGAACTTAAGGTGTTCAAAGGAAACTGTAACACTGTTACAGATTTGTCTGTTCTACAAATGAATCCCTTGGTAAGGTTAGCTCTCATCAGTCTACAGTATCCATACATAATTCAAAGCTACATAAGCCATCTCCTGTGGGAAGCTCACTTGGCTTACCCAGGTGGTAGGATTAATCATTACACCATCAAACGAAATAATCTTGTTTTTTCCCTGGCAAATCCGTTGAAGACAAATTTTTGTAAAAATTCTGTTAAATGTCTAAATGCACTTTTTAAAACGCAAATCAAATTCTACATTAGAGTCCTTTATGTATCCAAGTATTTCCACAATTTCAGTTCAACTTTATCTTCAAATTCAACTACCTTCATTCAGCTTCAGAAGGGACCATAAATGAAATCAGGCTTCTACAGAGACCATCTGCCTCTTTGGGCAAATGGTATTCTAAATTCCCATTTGCCAGCTCTCTTCGGCAATGACATTTGTCTCTATTTGCCCAAGACAGCCAATAAACAAATGTGTGATTTTTAAAACCTCTTTTTATTCCTAAAATTCAAATCAAAGCATATCCAGAGATAGCATTTCATAGTTTTGTTAACTGTTTCAGACCTGCTGATTTCTGGGGTTGCTGGGGATGATGGACTTTTGCAGAAATGGAATATATACTAACACGTGAGGAGAGTTCAAAGTTATCAAACCCCACACCTTCAATCTATTGGAAGCAAACTCCATTTTTCTGTCCCTGTACGCCCCGCCAATGTGACATTTCTTAATCCTATCTTAGTTTTCAGGTCTTCAACTTGATTTTGCTACACTTTCCAATTACTGGCATTCTCAGGTAGAAAAGCGTTGTGTCCATTGATCACTATCTTAGTGTCTCCAATTTTCCACTAAGCCTTCTGTGGTCTTTAACTGAAAACTTCAAACTTCTCCTGAACTGAGATTAATCTTTAACTGAGATCTGATGAGCTCCTGCTAATATGTCTAACAGAGTCTGGTCAAACACACCAACTCTTACTGGTGAACGAAGTGGCTAGGTCTTAGAATGGGGAAGACTGGCAGCCACGTGCAAGGTCTTGAATAGACTCTAATTTTCAGATACTGCATGGTTTCACTTCTTTTTTTAAACAGATGTGAATAGCAAATTAAAAGTGTCTTTAGGCACTAGACCGCAAGACAGTGAAGTAGATAAAAACACAGGCCACTGTAAATCACTGTCATCTTCATAATGCCAATAAAAATTACAGTTTTAAAATTCTATGAAATACAAAGTCAGAATACTATCTGTGCAAATTAACAGAAAAGATAAATTAATCTTGGAAAAGAGCAATAAAAGGCGGCTGTCTTTTTCAATAACAGGGTTATAGAAGGAGCTTCTCAGTATCACCATTTAGGCCTTGGCTCACTTCTAAAGAATGGTGTGAGATACTGATGTATATTTCCTGAAAAAGCAAGATATGAAAAGAAAATGCAGTCCTTTCTACTAGAACTACCCTAGGGAGGATATGGAAGTCATTTTTTGGGTCCTTGACTTTTTACCCATGCCCAGAAACACTGGAGAAGCAAGTCACTACACATTTTCCCACCCTGCTCTTATCTCCCTCAACTGTCCATCTGCCCTTCAAGTCAGAGGATGGAGATGATTTTGTATACTAAACTCTCCAAAAACATTGGGGGCTCAAGGAGGGCATGGGAACCAAAACCACGCAGAGCCTATTCCTACTTGACACTGTACAAGCCACACACTTTTCCATTTAATTCACGAAAACATCTCAGGAGGTAGATGCAATTGCTTTCATTTTACAGATGGGGGAACTGAGATTGAGAGCAGTGAAGTGACCTGCCCAAGATTATAAGGAAACTTCGGTAGTAGAGTCAGGATCTGAACTGGATACTCTCCTACTCTGACATCCACCACACTGGCACCATAAGGCAAGCTTGATATACTGTAAAGACTCAACAATAAATGCTTATGAAGATGAAGTAGAGTGTTTTAAAAAGAATACAGCTGGGGCGCCTGGGTGGCGCAGTCGGTTAAGCGTCCGACTTCAGCCAGGTCACGATCTCGCGGTCCGTGAGTTCGAGCCCCGCGTCGGGCTCTGGGCTGATGGCTCAGAGCCTGGAGCCTGTTTCTGATTCTGTGTCTCCCTCTTTCTCTGCCCCTCCCCCGTTCATGCTCTGTCTCTCTCTGTCCCAAAAATAAATAAACGTTGAAAAAAAAAAAAAAAAGAATACAGCTATTATTGCTCTACTTTTGAAAAATTCTAAACGAAGTATTTACATTGCAAAAGGATTTTTATTTATCTTTATTTTGAGAAAGAGCGTGAGCAGGGGAGGGGCAGAGAGAGAGAATCCCAAGCAGGCTCCGTGCTGTCAGTGCGGAGCTGGATGTGGGGCTTGAACTCATGAAACTGTGAGATCATGCCCTGGGCCAAAACCAAGAGTTGGACACTTAACCAACTGAGCCAACCTAGGTGCCCTGCAAAAGGATGTCTTTAAAGAGGAGCTGCTTTGGTAAAGAAAGACTGTGTTTATACATACATCACCACCATCGCCTCTGCATTTGTTGAGTTCTTGGTACTGTACTTAAATATATATTTCCTGGGCCGTCTGGGTAGCTCAGTTGGTTAAGTGACCAGCTCTTGATTTTGGCTCAGGTCATGATCTCATATAGCGACATTAAGTCCTGTGTCAAGCTCCATGCTGGGTATGGAGCCTGCTTAAGATTCTCCTTCTTGCTCCCTCTGTCCCCCTCCCCTGTTGTGTTTCTCTCTCTCTCTCTTTCTCTCTCTCTCTCTCAAAAAAAAAAAAAAATCTATACATCTATATCTATATCTGTCTTCTAACAATAACACTCCAAGTAAGGCTTGCTATTCCTACAACAAGGGAATCATAATAGTAGCCAAAACTTATATAGTACTTATTATGTGCCTGTTCTAAGTCATGTTTCTCTAAAGTGGCACTACTGACATTTTGGACTAGATAATACTTTGTAGTGGAGGGATGTCCTGTACATAGTAGGATCACACTAGCATCTCTAGCCTCTACTCACATGTTGGAACCACTCCCTCCTTCCCTAGTCACATGACCAAATAGTCTGCAGACATTGTCAATGCCTGGGGCAGGGAGGAGTGAGGCAAAATCCATCCCCCTTCTAACCTTCTACATAAATTATTTTAAGTCTCACAACAATGCACTAGACATATTATTATCTTACAAATGAAGAAATTATAGTCCAGACAGATTAAGTCATTTGCCTCAGATAACACAGCTGCTAACTGATAGAGTTGAGATTAAAACCCAGCAGTTCAACTCTAGGGTCTGTGCTCTAAACAGAGACACTATTCTGCTTCTCAGTTTATAGATGAGGTAACTAGAATCAGAGCTCAAGTAACTTGTCCAAGATGACAGAGCTGATAAGTGGTAAAAGCAGGATTGAAATTCAGGTCTGAGTGACTTCAAGGTTAGTGTTCTAAAATACTATACCAATTGTTACCAGACTTTAATGTGTCTAAGAATTACCTTGGGAACTTGCTAAAGATGCAGATTTGTGGCTCCCACCTCTAGGGAATGATTTAACAGCTCTGGGGTATGGCCTGGGAATCTGCATTTATATAATTGCTCTAGGAGATTCTAACACAGTTGGTCCTAGGCCCACACTCTGAGAAACTATTTTATAGCCTCCCTCCCCACCAGAGAGACCAGGGCAATTAGTATAAAAGAAACAATGTGCAATAAGTGAGTAAGAAAATTTTAAGTCAGGAGCATCACTGCTCAGAAGTGATATAGTAGAAAGGGGAAATAAAATAATTTAAGTAGTTACAGATGAGAGATTCATAATGGGCTCTTTAAAAAAAAAAGGGAGGGGGTATTTTGGAACCAATCCTTACCCTCTGATATTTATTCTTGGAATACAATTATACAAACTCACAAAATGTTAGAAAACAGGGATTTGGCCTAGTATGATATTTACGGTTCTTACTTGAAGCCCTGGCTGGATAAAGTCTCCTCTGAAAGTAAGAAGCAGTAATAGGTCAAGTCTCCCAACATGCAGCACTACCTCAGTTCCTTGTATCAAAAGAGGACAGAGGTGAGCACAAAATGCTCACCTAAAATCTCTATTTTGTTCCACTGATCCTCTGTTCTACATCCTTGTGACCCATCAGGGTCATGTCTGGACTACCTGCAGGCCTTCAAGGCCTTTCACAATGAGGCTGCAATGTATGTTTCCATCCTTATTTCAAATTTTCTTTTTTTTTTTTTTTAATTTTTATATTAGATATAATTTATAGTCAAATTGGTTTCCATACAATACCCAGTGCTCATCTCAACAGGTGCCCTCCTTAATGCCCATCACCCACTTTCTCTTCTCCCCCACCCCCCATCAACCCTCAGTTTGTTTTCAGTATTTAAGAGCCTCTTTATTTCACATTTTCTAATACACAATCTTTCAGCTTCACACAAACCAACGTATTTCTACATCATAATTCCTTGTCCCTTGGATACCACATTCTCCATCTTTGCTGAACCTACTTTCCCTTCCTAGAGTTCCCTCCCTTTTTCTTTCCATATATTTCAAACCCAGCCAGTCACTAAAGACTACTCAGGTCTCACACTGCTCACAACATCTTTGGGTCTGCAGGGACTCTTCCTTCTTTGAACACCAATAACAGGTGTTCTGGATGAACGTTTGTGTTCCCCCCAAATTCATATGTTGAAGCCCCTAAACCCCAGTGTGACTATATTGGAGATGGGGCCTCCAAGGAAATAATTAGATTAAATGAGGTGATAAGGGTAGGGCCCTGTCAGATAAGATTGTATACTTGTAAGTAAGCTGGCCAGTCTGTGGTATTTTAAGGTAGTCTGAGCAGATTAATATAAAGGGACTGAGATTATAGCACTCAGTAAACAGGTGCCGAATAAGTCAAATCACATGGGATCTGGACAGCAAGGCACTGGAGAAGAGTATTACTAGGATCCTCTACAGGTTCTAGTGTGGAACAGGACATCTCCCTGATGCAGAGTGGAGCTACATCCATGTGCCAGCAGCACAGAAAGGCCAACGACTGATTCCTGAGTCTATATCCCCACATAAGAACTAGGAGTGGGGGTGGGAGCTATCAGCGTGCACTGCTGTCATTGTGTTGTTTTTTTCAGGCAAGCCTTTCTCCCTGCTATCAACAAATCACCATTATAGAAGCACCATATGAGGACAAACTGCTTGTCCTGGAATTAAACCTTTAAATATTATTACCTGATGACTCTAATCAATACCTACTACAATTATGTTAAATAATCACTGGCTCAAACTGTGGCTTAGAGGTCTGAATACAGGCCTGGAAATTAGAAACTCAAATTTCATTTCAGCTCTGTACCACTGCTTCTCGGTCCCTGTCTCCCATTATTCATCTAAAAAATGACTGTGGTGACATTTATAGGAGTGTGTATTAATTAGGAAATTCAAATAAAGTGCTTTTAAGAGAGTGAACAACTATGTTCAACTGTGCCAATGTTGAGTACTTTAAGACTGCTTGACAGCTCAGTGAATCAGTACACATCCCTTACTGGTCACAGACTTACCTTCTTGCACTCAGGCTGGCTTTATAAAAGACATGGCAGACACCAACAGACTCAACAACCACCACCAAGAGTGCAACAAAAATCACCTAGGGGTCAAACACCTCTAAAGTCAGAGTCTGGCTCTGCTACCTGCTTGCAGAGTGGCCCTGGGAATGTCACTGAGCCTCTGTTTCTCTGTCTTATAAAATAGGAAGAAGCATGCACTGTCATAGATGTTGGGACAAATGAGATAATGTGAGTGAAAGTGTTTTAAGAATTATATAGTGCCCCTTCCTTGCCTCCGATGGCCTGCCTCAGCGCCCTGCCGCTGCCCCGCAGAAATGCTTTGATTACCCACAGTCCTTTGCCAAATTAGACCAGTGTCCAGGGCACTGGCTCCTCATCTCACTCAGGCTTATACCAAAGATGTAAAGTTTGGTGCAGATGCCTGAGCCTTAACGCTTCAAGGTGTAGACCTTTTAGCTGATGCTGTAGCTGTTACTATGGGGCCAAAGGGAAGAACAGTGATTACTGAAAAGAGTTGGGGCAGTCCCAAAGTAACAACAGATGGTGTGACTGTTGCAAAGCCAATTGACTTAAAAGATAAATATGAAAATATTGGTGCTAAACTTGTTCAAGACATTGCCAATAACACAAACGAAGAGGCTGAAGATGGCACCACTACTGCTACTGTCCTGGCACGCTCTATTGCCAAGGAAAGCTTTGAGAAGATTAGCAAAGGTGCTAATCCAGTGGAAATCAGGAGAGGTGTGATGTTAGCTGTTGACGCTGTAATTGCTGAACTTAAGAAGCAGTCTAAACCTGTGACAACCCCTTAAGAAACTGCTCAGGTTGCTACCATTTCTGCAAATGGAGACAAAGAAATTGGCAGCATCATTTCTGATGCAATGAAAAAGGTTGGAAGACAGGGTGTCATCACAGTAAAGGATGGAAAAACACTAAATGATGAATTAGAAATTATTGAAGGCATGAAATTTGATCAAGGTTATATTTCTCCATACTTTACTAATACATCAAAAGGGCAGGAATGTGAATTCCAAGATGCTTGTGTTCTGTTGAGTGAAAAGAAAATTTCTAGTGTCCATCCATTGTACCTGCTCTTGAAATTGCCAATGCTCACCATAAGCCCTTCATAATTGCTGAAGATGTTGATGGAGAAGCATTGAGTATACTTGTTTTGAATAGGCTAAAAGTTGGTCTTCAGGTTGTAGCTGTCAAAGTTCCAGGTTTTGTTGACAATAGAAACAATCAGCTTAAAGATATGGCTATTGCTACTGGTAGTGCTGTGTTTGGAGAAGGGTTGACTCTAAATCTTGAAGATGTTCAGCCTCATGACTTAGGAAAAGTTGGAGAGGTCATTGTGACCAAACATGATGCCATGCTCTTAAAAGGAAAAGGTGACAAGGCTCAAACTGTATCCAAGAAATCATTGAATAGATATCACAACTAGTGAATATGAAAAGGAAAGGCTGAATGAACATCTGGCAAAACTCTCAGAGGGAGTAGCTGTGCTGAAGGTTGGTGGCACAAGTGATGTTGAAGTGAATGAAAAGAAAGACAAAGTTACAGATACCCTCAATGCTACCAGAGCTGCTGTTGAAGAAGGCATTGTTCTGGGAGGGGCTTGTACCCTGCTTTGGTGCATTCCAGCCTTGGATTCAATAACACCAGCTAATGAATCAAAAAATTGGTATAGAAATCATTAAGAGAACCCTTAAAATTCCTGCAATGACCATTGCTAAGAATGCAGGTGTTGAAGGATCATTGATAGTTGAGAAAATTATGCAGAGTTCCTCAGAAGTTGGTTATAATGCTATGCTTGGAGATTTTGTGAATATGGTAGAAAAGGAAATCATTGATCCAACTAAGATTGTAAGAACTGCTTTATTGGATGCTGCTGGAGTGGCCTCTCTGTTAACTACAACAGAAGTTGTAGTCACCGAAATTCCTAAGGAAGAGAAGGACCCTGGAATGGGCGGAATAGGTGGAATGGGAGGTGGTATGGGAGATGGCATGTTCTAATTCCTAGAATAGTGCTTTACCATTATTAATGAACTGTGAGAGGAAGCTCAAGGCAGTGCTCCTCAACGATAACTTCAGAGAAGTCAGCTGAAGGAAACGACTGAAGAAAAGGCTGGCTGATGGCTAAGAAAATCACTATAACCATCAATTACTGGTTTCAGTTGACAACATATAATGGTTTACTGCTGTCATTGTCCATGCCTACAGATAATTTATTTTGTATTTTTGAAAAGACATTTGTACATTCCTGATAACTGAATGCAAGAGCCATGTACCAATGTACTGCTTTCAACTTAAATCACTGAGGCATTTTTACTACTATTCTGTTAAAATCAGGATTTTAGTGTTTGCCATTACCAGATGAAAAGAAGGAGCCTTTCTGTGGAGAGTAAGACTAATTGTGTACAAAGTAGAGAAATGTCCAATTATGTGACAACCTTTGTGTAATAAAAATTTGTTTAAAGTTAAAAAAAAAAGAATTATATAGTACATGTGGTTTATATATACAATGGAATACTACTTGGCAATGAAAAAGAATAAAATCATGCCACCTGCAGCAATGTGGATGGAACTGGAGGGTATTATGCTAAGTGAAATAAGTTAGTCAGAGAAAGACAGATATCATGTTTTCACTCATATGTGGCACTTGAGAAACTTAACAGAAGACCATGGAGGAAGGGAAGGGGAAAAAATAGTTTCAAACAGAGAGGGAGGCAAACCATAAGAGACTCTTACACACAGAGAACAAACTGAGGGTTGATGAGGGGAGAGGGGAAAATGGGTGATGGGCATTGAGAAGGGCACTTGTTGGGATGAGCACTGGGTGTTGTATGTAAGCGATGAATCACAGAAATCTATCCCCAAAACCAAGAGCACATTGTATACACTGTATGTTAGCCAACTTGAAATAAATTATATCAGAAAAAAAACAAAAAATAAAACAAAAAAATTATATAATAAGATATTGGTATTTAACTTTGGATTCATTAGGCGAACAAGGAAACAAAACTGACCCAGTAAGTGAGGGAAGTCTCAGCTGGATTCTTTACTTGGGAATATATTCATTATGAAACTCTAAGCAAGGCGGCTTACTTCTCTGGAGTTTTATCACCTTCCAGAAGGAAAGGAATGTAAAGCTGTCTGAAAACCACCCTATCATGGTGCACATAAACACAACTATTCTGCATCATTCTGTGATTAGGATAAAGTGAGATATTAGTTTTCTCTAAAAGGATTACTTAAAAGTTCAATAGTAAGGACTTTATGAACTCATCTAACTTTAAGAACCGTATGTCAGCAAATGTAGATGTGATCTTTAATAAATGCTTATAGTCCAGAAGTTTCTTTAGAGCAAAGAATATATGATCAGGAGAGCAAGCAGCTATTTTCAGCTTCTCTCTCCAATTTTTTTTTTTCTTTATGAGAAGCAGGAATTTGATTTTCAGAGGCCATTCTGGTCCTAAGCATGAAAAGATGACTTTGATAGGGTTCTCTTAGCAAAGAATAGAGATAATGCAAATTAAGATATAACTGGAGCATAAGCATTAAAAAAAACCTTAAGCTTCTAACTTTACAGAAAGAGAAGGACGTTACATTCTACCACAATCTGAAAAGTGCTCAGACTTTCTTTTTCCATACTATATGTGCATACACATATGTCTATAAAGAGGCCCAGACTTTGGGTACTTTAGTGAGTAGCAAACCTGTATAGTGTTTGGCTAGAATGGACATAGGCCACTAGTATGCCTGAAAACCACAGACAAATCAGGTATTTATTATAGCTTAGTTCAGAGGCTCAGTCAACTTTTTATGTGAAGAGTCAGATAGTAAATAGTTTAGGCTTTACAGGCCACATGGTGTCTGTTGCACCTAAGGCTGCTGTTATAGTGCAAAAGTAGCCATAGACAACATGCAAATGGATGAGTGTGGCTGTTTTCCAATAAAACTTGATTTACAGAAAGGGGTGACAGGTTGGATTTGGCCTATAGGCCATAGTTCTCCAACTTCTTCTATATATCCTTGAACCCTGGAGTGGATTAGAAGGTTCCTAGAATCGACTCCTGGATTACTAAGGAATATAGCTTAGTTCTATGGGCTCTAAGAAGATAAAAAAAGATCTTGGAAGGATAGAGGAAGGCTTATACAGATGAATGGCATTCCTAAGGCAGCAAAGGTGTGCCAAACCTTATCTCCCTGTCCAAAACAGAAGTTGGCAGAGGTTTGGACAGAATCCCAGCAGTGTGAGGCACAGTTGAATTCCTGAGATGTTTCTGGGAGTCTCAGAGAAACCAGACTTACATGATACACTGGGGGGCTTTGCTAATTAGGAACAGGATGTTCAGGGCTGGTGAAGCTGGAAAGGTTAGCCAAAAGAGACCCTTCAGTGGGCAAATGAGATCCTTAACTTTGTCTGGAAGTATTAAAGTTATTTTGGGTGAATTACAATTATTTTCTTAGGCACTAAGTTTTTGTAACTGATTAGAAAAAATGTTTTTCAACTAAATTTTTAAGGACATGTGATTGGCAAAAGATACTGCCTACCAATTATGAAATCAAGATGATTTTAGAATTTACCACACAGTTTACTGAAAAGACTACTAAACGGAAACTGAATCCAGAAGGGAGGAGTAAAATGAAGACAGAATAGTGGAGGGGAAAAAGTGATAAACACATGAATAAATCAAAGATAAAAAAGGATGTAATGGGGAGTGACAGAAGGTAGGGGAAGTTTCTTAAGATGGGGAAGTCAGTTAAAATTTTCCTGGGGAAGTGACACTTAAATTGAGAGCTGAATGACAAGGAGCTTGCCATACAAAAATCTGAAGAAAGCATGCCAAAGAGAGTGAGTAGCTGATTAAAAAAGGGGTTATGTTTGGCACGTAACAAGAACAGAAAGAAAACTATTGTGAGAAGTTTGTGAACAAGGGGATGAATAGGAGATAGGTTAAATAGGTAGACAGTAGGCAGAGGTCATATTATGTAGGGACTTTCTTCACTGTGTTGACACTATGCGATTTGATTTGAAAAAGAGTACTTGGCTACTTAGCTATCCTAGAGAGACTAGATTAGAAAAGGAAAGAGATTAAAGCAGGGAAATCAATTAGGAAAATACTTTAGTAAATCAGGTGAGATGATGGTGGTTTGGACCACAGTGGTAGAAGCAGAGATGGAAAGAAGTAAACAGATTTGGGATGTATTATTCTAGAGGATGAGTTAACAAGACTTGCCACTATTTTCTATGTAGGGGGTGTGGGGAAGAGAAGGATCAAGGATGACCCCTACTTTTTGGAATAAGCAATTGGATGGATGGTGGGATCATTTACCAAGAAGGGAAGACTTGGGATGGAGTAGATTTGGAGGGAAAAATCAAGAATTCTGTTTTGGACATGCCTCATTTGAGAGGTCCATTTGATGTTCAAGTGGAGATATCAAGTGGATAAGCATGTGAATCATGGGGTAGGTCAAGGATGGAGTTATCAGAATATACCCAGTATTTAACATCTGGATACCAGATGCCATTTAGCCAGGAGTTAGCCATTAAAGTTTACAGAATCCTTTCTGGTATATGGTCAGGATGGAAAAGGAAAGAAGAAAGCAAAGAAAGGAAAGAAGGAAGGAAGGAAGAAAGGAAAGAAAGGATTTTAACTTTTAGTGATACATACTGAAACATTTACAAATGCAATGTCTGGGATTTGCTTCAAAATAATGTGGGGAAGAAGAAAAGGTTATAGATGAAACAAGATTGGCCATAAATTGGTAACTGTTGGAAATGTGGGTTTGGGGTAAATGGTAGTTCATTTTACTAATTTATCTACTTTTGTATATGTTTAAAATTTTCTTTCACAAAAACTTTAAAATAAAATGGAAATAAATAAAAGGACCCATTTTAAGATGGTATCCCTTAAAAGGTAATCCTGTAGTATTCACTTCACGGTCAACATTATCAACAAGGCCCTCAGAAAGAAAGGAAGCCAGAATAACTGGGGTTCATGAGCAAAAGAGTAAGTAAAATTAAACAAGTAGACAAAGGTCACATATACAGGGCTTTCTGCAGTTTGGGCTTATGACTGGATTTATGTTTAAGAAAGAACACTTGGCTGTTCTAAAAACAGACTGCAGAGGCAAGACATTCAGCAAGGATCATCTTAAATCATGGTGCCCTAAACAGAATTTGTAAAGAGGCCAACCCTATTCCTAGATACTGTGCTAGATGCTTTATAAGTATCCATTTAGTCCTCATAATAGCTCTGTTAGGTAGGTATTAGTATCACTACTGTACAGGTTGGAAAGCCTTAGCTTAGAGAGGTTAAGTCAAAAGTCACACACCTACCAGTGGTATACATAGAATTCAAATCTGAATCTGACTCCAGTGCTTACATTTTTCTTCCTATGCAGTATTACTCCCCATGCTATGGACACCCAAAGAGCTGCAGAGATGGCAGGTAGGCTAGTGTGCGTAAAAATGATAGTGGAGGAATTCCCACCTGATCACAGACTAGAATAACCATTAAATTAACTCCTCATGATCCAGACTTAGCCAGATAGAAATGATGCCTGTGGATATATTCCACAGGAGCCCAAATTTGACTAGTATCCTTGTCATCAGTATTTCCATTTTCCAGTCCATTTTCAATGACACTGCCAGAAAAAAATTTATTAAAATTAAAAAATATTGGGGCACCTGGCTGGCTCAGTTGGTGGAACATGTGACTCTTGATCTCAGGGTTGTAAATTCAAGCCCCACACTGGATGTAGAGGTTACTTAAAAAATAAATCTTTAAAAGAATAAAAAATAAAAAAATAAAAAAGTCACATACTTCCCCCCATAAAACCTGTTTCTGCTACAAAATCTACAAGGGCCAAATATTTCAACATATCATGCAAGCCTCTTCACAGTTTGTCTCAGCACTTCTCCAGTTTTTTGTTCTTGGGATTCCTTTACACTTAAAAATTATTGAGAAGTGCAAGGGCTCTTGCTTATGTGAATTGTAGCTATTGATATTATATGAGAAATTAAAATTGAGAAAATTTAAAAATAGTTACTAGTTCATTTAAAATAATAAACCCTTTCGGGGCGCCTGGGTGGCACAGTTGGTTAAGCGTCCGACTTCAGCCAGGTCACAATCTCGCGGTCCGTGAGTTCGAGCCCCGCGTCGGGCTCTGGGCTGATGGCTCAGAGCCTGGAGCCTGTTTCCGATTCTGTGTCTCCCTCTCTCTCTGCCCCTCCCCCGTTCATGCTCTGTCTCTCTCTGTCCCAAAAATAAATAAACGTTAAAATAATAAACCCTTTAAAAATAATTAAAAAAAAAATTAAAAACCCTTTAAAACCCTTGAACAATGTGGGGGTTAGGGGCACTGTCCCTTGTACAGTCAAAAATCTGTGTATAACTTTGGACTCCCCCAAAACTTACTACTAATAGCCTACTATTGAGCAGAAGCCTTACTCATAACATAGTCAACACATATTTTGTATGTCATATATTATTATATAATGTGTTCTTAAAGTAAGCTAGAGAAAAGAAAATGGTATTAAAATCATAAGAGAAAATACATTTACAGTACTGTATGTTATTTAAGAAAAATCCACACATAAGTAGACCTGTGCAATTCAAACCTGTGTTGTTCAAGAGTCAACTGTAATGAAAAAAAATTTGATCTCATCCAGATATATGGGTGGGAAAGGGAGGAGTGTATCAGTAGACTTTTAGATAATTATGAATATTCTTCTTGGTACTATACCAGAACCTGGTAAGTAGAAGTCCCTTAAAGGTTACTTGCGGGGCGCCTGGGTGGCGCAGTCGGTTAAGCATCCGACTTCAGCCAGGTCACGATCTCGTGGTCCGTGAGTTCGAGCCCCGCGTCAGGCTCTGGGCTGATGGCTCAGAGCCTGGAGCCTGTTTCCGATTCTGTGTCTCCCTCTCTCTCTGCGCCTCCCCCATTCATGCTCTGTCTCTCTCTGTCCCAAAAATAAATAAACATTGAAAAAAAAAATTAAAAAAAAAAAAATAAAGGTTACTTGCAATGTGAAATCTGAAACCATTAATAATAAACCTTTTGGACTCAGTTACATAAAAATCTATTGGTCTAATTTGCAGTTTCTTTTTTTTTTTTTTTTTAATTTTTTTTTCAACGTTTATTTATTTTTGGGACAGAGAGAGACAGAGCATGAACGGGGGGGGGGGGGCAGAGAGAGAGGGAGACACAGAATCGGAAACAGGCTCTAGGCTCTGAGCCATCAGCCCAGAGCCCGACGCGGGGCTCAAACTCGCGGACCGCGAGATTGTGACCTGGCTGAAGTCGGACGCTTAACCGACTGCGCCACCCAGGCGCCCCTAATTTGCAGTTTCAACGTATGTGTAATTTTGTAATATCATGCATTAGGTCATTTGGAAATTGCCAGTTCACTGGGTTATGCAGATCTTCCAAATGTTGGCACATTTCATCATGTGATATTATAAAACCTTTGTATGCAAATACCACCACCACCACCAATCTCATCAGAAAAATCTCTAAGTATCAGGAAGCTGTCAAGGTCATGGTGGCAGATACAAGTTTTCAAAAATTCTTACTTTTATTTGAAAGCCTGAATTTTATCATTGACAACAAATACTGTCCATTGTTTTCCTTTAAGTAATAGGCTATGCTCATTCTTGAGAAAATATCTACCAAACACTCAAGTCTGAATAGCCAGCCACAGGGGATCAGCCACTTGTTCTTTCAAGGCAGTCCATGAAAATGGGGGGGGGGGTAGTTCAGCTTTGTAACCCAAATCTTGAAACTCAAACTATTTCCCAAGTGTGCTTCCTTGAGGTAGCCATCACACTTTGGTGTGCAGCAGAAGCACTTCATGTATACTTCCCATTTCATCATACGGAGTTTAACAGACATAGCCTCAAGGGCTGAGATTTAATAAAACTACTTCATCAAGGACATGTTTAAGTGAAACTTTTTTTTTTTTTAACTATTTGGACAATATTATGTGATGGCTTTGATTTCTGTTAAGGTGTAAGTAGTTTTACATACTATTGTTTTTGTGCCACCAGTGCAAATGTCAACGTAGTGAAAAGAATAATGTCTTATGAAAGTGGTGACTTGTGCATGATCACTATTTGACCTTGCTTTGACCACATTTGAAGAACCACTGGTCTCTTCGTCATCCTTTTCCAGCCACCTGTCTTTTTTTTTTTTTTTTAACTTTTTAAATGTTTATTTATTTTTGAAAGAGACAGAGCACGAGTGGGGGAGGGGTAGTGAGAGAGGGAGACACAGAATCTGAAGCAGCCTCCAGGCTCCTGGCTGTCAGTACAGAGCCTGATGCAGGGTTCGAATGCAAGAACCATGAGATCATGACCTGAGCTGAAGTCGGATGCTTAACCGACTGGGCCATCCAGACGCCTCAGCCACCTGTCTTGATTCTGCTTGCCATCATCATCTTCTCTGCGGCTCTGCATATATTGTTCCTTTTGCCTACAATGTCTTTCCCAAGCAGTGGGAAAAATCCTATCTGTCTTTTAAGACCTGGTGTGTATTTCCTTTCTGAGAGAAGTCTCTTCTAAGCTGATCTAATCACTGTCTTTTATGCTTCTGTGTCGCTACACACATACATTGTTTTAGCATTTATTATATCGAAGGCAGAGGGGCTACTAACATCTTAAAGCACCCAACGTGTGTCAGACCCTGTGCAAAATCTTTTATGTGTTTTCCTATTATATCCTCAAATTAACTGTGTGTGACAGGTATCATTATAGTCACTGTACACTGAAGAACCAGACAAATAGTTAAAGTGAAGTCAAACCCAAGCCTGTTATTTCAGCAGTGTGATCATCTTTTCCCTATTTGTCCCTATGGCACATATACAGCATACTGAAGATACTCAACTTATGTCACCTGAACAGTCAAATAAATAAATTTAGTAACAATCCCATAATAAAAGGCTCTACAGGGGCGCCTGGGTGGCGCAGTCGGTTAAGCGTCCGACTTCAGCCAGGTCACGATCTCGCGGTCCGTGAGTTTGAGCCCCGCGTCGGGCTCTGGGCTGATGGCTCAGAGCCTAGAGCCTGTTTCCGATTCTGTGTCTCCCTCTCTCTCTGCCCCTCCCCCGTTCATGCTCTGTCTCTCTCTGTCCCAAAAATAAATAAACGTTGAAAAAAAAAATAAATAAAAATAAAAGGCTCTACAAAGTCCCTTATCTTTTAGGGTTTGGCCTGAAGTCAAGTATTTTTCATTTCTTACAGTTTGGATTTGGTATCTTCATTACTTATAGAAAAACTTGAATTTTCATTTCTTCCAACAGCGGGATGGTAATTTAATGATTACCACCACCATCAAACTGGAAACACAAATGCTGACATTTGACAGTAACGTTTTTCCCTTTCAAAGTTGCTTTCAGTAAATACCAATGGTGTATCCAATTAAGTAATTATTGAAAAAGCAAATGATGTATCTTTAAAACTTTCCAAACAATTAAAAAAAAAGCACTACTTAAAACCTCTTTTTCTGCTCAATCTGAGCCATTATGAAATGTGAAAATTCCAGGGTTCCTCTAAGAAAATCTTAATACCTCACACATGCTTTACTTAGGCTGCAGCACATATCTTTAGATTTAGGATGGCGGTGAGGTCAGTGGCTCTCAAAGTGTAGCCGCAGGAGCAGCAGCAGGAGCAGCAGCAGCAGCACCACCACCACCACCGGGGAACTTGTGAGAAGTGCAAATTATCAGGACCCACACCACCCCAGACCTACTGCATCAGAAACTGTGGGCGTGGGGCCCAGCAATCTCTGTTTTAACAGCCCTTGTTTTAACACAAGTTATTGTGGTGCATGGTTACATTTGAAACCAATGGGGCACACCAACTGCATCGTTTGGATTCAGGGATGTTACTTACTAATAACTGATAAAATTTGGAAAATATGACCGCTCATTACAACATCTGTGAAAATATAAGCTGTATAGTAAGGGGTCTGCCATGCCACAGGGCCTGGGCTGCCCTCAAGCCCACATACAGTGGCATGGAGCCAAAGCAGAGAATCTCATTTCACAGAAGAGACGCCAAATCAGTCCTTGGGTCTCTCTTCCAGGAGGCAGATAAACACACCACAGCCATACTCAATGAAGAGTGAAGCCATTTATCGATCTGCAAGAACTATCTGACATAAGTAACTCCAACCATGTGCTACTTAAATTGCTTTTTTCCTAAATAAAACAGTAACCTGTAATACATGTGTTTTATTACTACTGGAGTACAATATTCTATCATCCACTTTCAACTACCTATGACAAGACTACTCTTTCCAGGAATATATTACTACTATTCTGCTTGCTTTGTTATTATATGGACTTAAGGAAAACAGGAACTTGCTAGCATTTTGACAACTATTTGGGGGTTATGTAAAAAGCTTATTTTTGTAAAGAGTATACAGATAAACATATAAACTTACTAACATTTTGCTCGAAAAAGTGAAGGCATTAAGTATTCACTTCATTTTTATTTATACTTTTCTAATAAAAAAGCTGGTAAGAGGATCTGCCCTATCATAAGACTTTGCTGTCTTTGCCAAAGAAAATGCCAGGCCTGGTAGAAAAGGCTTACTGTAAGTCAACAGGGAGGCAGACTTAGAATCAGATGAAAGAATACTCGGGGCATATCTTTGTTTAAAAGTAAAAAGTACTGGGGTGCCTGGCTGGCTTAGTCGGTAAAGCATGTGACTCTTGATCATGCGGTTGTGGGTTCGAGCTGCATATTGGGTGGAGATTACTTAATAATAAAATGTTTAATGTCATTTGCAGCAATGTGGATGGAACTAGAAGGCATTATGCTGAGTGAAATAAGTTAGAGAAGGACAGATACCATGTTTTCAATCATATGTGGATCTTGGGAAACTTAACAGAAGATCATGGGGGAAGAAAGGGAAGGAAAAAGCTACAGAGAGGGAGGGAGGCAAACCACAAGAGACTCTTAAATACAGAGAAAAAACTGAGGGTGGATGGGGGGGCGTGGGGGAGAGGAGAAAATGAGTGATGGGCACTGAGGAGGGCACTTGTTGGGATGAGCACTGGGTATTGTATATAAGCCAACTTGACAATAAATTATATTCATAGAAATAAATAAATAAATAAATAAATAAATAAATAAATAAATAAATAAAACGTTTAAAAATAAATAAATTAAGAAGTACAGGGGATATAAAGAAATCATCCCATTTGTTACAAATTTGGGATAGTGGTTCTTGTTTTTATTGGCAGTTCATTAATTTTGCTTACAATCTGAATGAGAAACAACAATTTTAGGCTTCCTAAACATAAATGTTTATGTGAATGATTACAAGTGAAAATATAAAAACTTCATTTACTCTTGTGTTCATTAACAGTGCAACACTGTGGGAAGAATGTAAGCTTTAGAGTCAGCCAAACCAAAGTTTGAATTCTGACTCTGGCAGTTGTGAGCTATGTGAATCTGGTCAATTCTCTGATTTTCAGTTTCCTCATCTGTATACAACCAATTTGTAGGGCTGTTGTATGGATTCAAGAGAACTATTTACAATGTGCTTTACACAGAGTAGGTGATCAAGAAAGAGTTATTAAAGAAGGAGAGAAAATGGATACCTAGAGAACTGAGGCGGGTGGGCCGTTTGCCCAGCTGGCATTATGGATTCTACTACTGGGTCTCAATCTCAGTAACCATCTTCTCTTACATCACCTACATGTTAAATAACTACAGACTGCTTGCCCCCAACTCCACCCCCACTCCAAAATTTCCACAATACTTGGAAGGAAGACAGAAAGAGACAGCATTAAAAAAACAAATATTCCCTGAAAACAAAGTAATGATATAGAGCTACACCTTGGTGAAAGCCAGAACAAATCGCTTGAAGAGCTTTATTCCATCTACAGTGAGGGTAAGAAGAGTATCACCATTTATTCATTTGATCCTGTTTCTTCCTCACACTATCATAGCATTTCAAAGCAACATATTATTTACTGCTATTAGGGTGTTATGGATTTGCTTTTCTATGTTCAAGCCCCTCTGCACTCACCAGAATGCAGCAGGCTACTTTAGCTAAAGATCCAGGGCCATAAACCTTGTTCAGTGCAATAAGATCACTTTAATAATACTCTAATCTTGGAATGCAGTTATAAAGATAGATGATGGCCACTGAGTGCTACTTCCAGACAGAAATGGCTCTTATGCAACCTGAAAGATATAAGAAACTTAGCATCTAAAAATGTGTTAAAAAATTCTCATATTCTGCCATTCTATTTTACATACCTGAGAATTTTTTTAGGGATCTGTGACGGAGAAGAATGACTCCTTTTCTTCTTCTCTGAGTCCTGTAGTAACCCATCCTCTGTCCCATCTTTTTCTACAAGTGCTGACTGGTCTGCTCTGGCCTTCTGATCCACACTGAGCTGGCTTTGGGCAGGATCACACCTGTACATAAAGACAATGGCTGGCTTCTCACTGGACTGTCCTTTTGCCTCTGTGAACCAGTGATGGCGCTGAACTGGAGGAGGCGGCAGCATGTGGATGACTGTGCCATCCAGGCCCACCAGTTTCCCTTTCTCTCGGTCTTTCTCTTTGTCATCCTCCTCGTCTGTTTTCCGGCGGCGGAAGAAGCTTTTAAATGATATCCAGCGTTTAGGTTTTGCATCAGCTGCCCGCCTGCTGCCTTCAGAGTGCAAAACTGATTCAGCTTCCGTTGACCTGGTAGGACTGGTTGGCTTGGTCCAGTTGGTGAAATGCCTCTGCAAAAGGTTGCCCGCATGGTAAGGGGAGGAAGTAGAACGAGGTGGGGGGAAGGGAGGGGGTGGCTCACCCTGGGAGTTAGCCACTAACTTGGAGAGAGGGGCAGTGACTGGCTTTGCGAGTGGATCTTTCCGTACTCTGGCAGTGGGACTTTCTGTGGTCTGAGGGGCTTCAGCCTCCCCACTGGGCTGAGACGTAAAGAGAGACTTGGGTCGCACTGGTGTACTCTTAGCAGCGTCAGCATCTGGAGGGACTGCATAGAGCTCTTCCACACTGCATGCTTTAGGGCCAGACTGGGGCATTTCTGGAGGAGACTGTGGTGGTTGGATAGAAGCCACAATCTGAGAAAGCACTGTGCTTGCTTTCTCTCTGGTGCTGGTGCTGCTGCTGCTGCTGACCGTCTGAGACTCCTGAGTGCCTTCTATTTGGGCCACAGGTTCTTGAGTGGTTCTCTGGATCTTTGTTGGGGAGCTGTGGCCAGAACTATAACTTTTCTGTGGTGAAGACTGACCTCTGTTCAGACAGCTGTTAAACTCCTGAACCTTTTGAGCCACTGAGCCCCTTTTACGCTCTGTGCTGCTTGAAAGCCCTTTGGCTTGGGGGCACTCAGTAGGTTTGCTAGTGGTGTTATCGGACAGTTTTTCGGTTTCTATTTCTTCGTAAGTATGGCTTATTACACTTGTGGTTTTTCCCTTCACTGAGAGTTCTCCACTTGTTCCAAGAAAACTTTTATAAATGGCTAGATTGTCATATGCATTTGGGTTGATTACAATGGGAACTTTGATGGCATTTTTAGAACTCCGAGCATAGGTTGGCTCGTCGTGAATGATGATTGGAAAAGGTGGCATACCAGCATTGTTATAACTATTAAATTTTATTTCAGACAAATTGGGTGACTTAACAGGGATGGTTTTAGAGGAAATGTTTGTAGTTGTTGGTGAAGTAGGTGCTGACTTGTGACAGTTTTTCCTTGGAGGGACATTTGGTCCAGTTCCACCACCAATTAATTCCACCTTGGGTATCTTTTGTCGTGGACTGGTACTGGAAGTCCATACTTCCTGGTATCGTATTGCACTGGATTTTTGGAAGTGGGCACTTATTTGTCCTGATGTCGATGCAGGTGATGTCATCGGAGAGTTTGGAGTAGAAGAGGAGATTTTTGTCTTGGGGCTGGTAATAGGGCCCTCGAGGTGCTCAGTGGCCATGGCTGCCGACACGTCCACGATAGTATATGGCTTGCACAGTGGCTGCTCCAGATTCACAACTCTGTAGGGCTTTGCTTGCTCTTCTACGGGGACAAGGTTAATGGTTACTGCTTGCCCAGCAATATCGGTAGAGGCTTTACTTTCTTGCTTCTCAGTCTGTACAGCAATCTTGCCGTCCTTCTCTTCTAATCGGAGAGCAAGGACTGCTTTGTGTGTTTCTGGAACTTTTACTGAGCTTTTAGGTGCTTGTGAGGAGTCCTTTTCCTGATTATTACCAGAGAGACTTTCATAATTGGGCTCATTTTCCTTCATGTCCTTAGAATTTCCCGGGTTACCAGGAGATACTCCTCCATTACAGATCTTCTGGGATAAACCACTGGCTGTCTCAGAACGTGACTCTTCTGTTAAAGAAGAGTCTGGTGATGTAGAGTCAGATGACACCATGCTCTGCATGCTTCCCGGTCCACAGGAGACCACAGAATTCTCTTCATAACCATTCAGGATTTCATCATAACTGTCATCATAGTCTACAGCACAGATTCTCTGCAGAGACTTATTTCGCAGGGGGACAGTATTCCATTTTTTGTCCACAAAGAATCGAACAGGAGATAGAGTATTTGCCCTGAAGTTAGCAAAGCGGGGCTGCCCTCTCATGCGAATCTCCATGGCCAGCAGCTCTTCGTCGCTCTCATCCCAGCTCTCATGCTCCTCCTCCATGTTACTGAAAAGTACATCTTCCTCACTCTCCTCGCCACTAGAAAACTCTGGGTAACAGAACCGGCCCCCTTCATTACTGATCACTTCTGTGCTCCCACTCAGAATAACATGCTTGCCCTGAGTATCCTTTATACCGCCCATCATGCAACTTGGTGGAAGCTTTCTTTCCAATGATCTTTTATAGCAATCATTTATTCTTCCTAAGAATGTTTCTCTGGAGTTTGTTTCATTTCCTCTCATCTGAGGGGTGGTATCCAAGCCTGCTATCTCTTTTAACACTTCAGTTAGACCATTATTGTTATTTGGTATCTTCTTTGCACTATCATTATTGCCATAGGGCTTAGGAACATGGCTAAATCCTTCAATACCATCTTCATTATTATTATTAAGTGGTTTCTGATTCAAAGCCGTCCTGTTTCGGTTCCACCCTATGATGACAGGTTTGTTCTCACAGTGTTCTTGGATACTAAGTTCACCACATACACTCTGCCCATCTGCCACCATCATAGTGGGTTTCACAGCTATAGTGGGTTTTTTAGCCACAGGAGGACGGAAATTCCCAGTGTTCCTCATGCGGTGGTTATTACTGTGATTGGCATTAGTTTTCACATTGCCATGGGTGGCGGGTGCCTTCTCAGGGTCTGGGGGGAGCTGGTGTAAGCTTTTAGGCTTAAAGCAGTTCTTGCATTCACCAGGTTTCCACACGTGTTCAGTAAAGGTGTTACAAGCAGACATTTTTAAGAAAAGACCTTCACAGACAATGCTTTCCTTTCAGTGCATAGCAAAACTTTCATCCATCAGTTTTCACCTCCCCTATGTATCATAGCAGCTCTTGTAAGTATGATCAATCTGTGGGAGGGAAAAAAAAAAAAAGAAAATCTAAATGGAAAAGGCACAACGAGGCTTATCATGATGAATGACTTAAAAAAACTGGCTCCACTCCTAAACTTTAAGTGAACAGATTGAAAGATTAATTAATTTGGGTGCTTTCTGAACTCCTTAAGCCAGTTAGCATTTTGGAAAGTTCGTCTTTCAGCCATAATTTTTGTATACTCTCATTGAACTATATATAATCTTTCACTTGATATCTATGTGGCAATGCTACTGTGAACTTCCCCTTCTGGAAATGCGTTTCAAACTGCTCTTTTTATTATCTACAACCTGTGTGATACTTCTTAGTCCACTGTAGGTTCCTCCTCCACCTGCCCTTTTAATTTTGGCTACCTCATAGACTCCTCAATCTGAGTGCATTCAAACTAAGCCTCTGGCTACCCCTTTTCTCAACTGCAAGAAACTTTTCTACTCTAATCAGCCCTCCTCTACTCTCCAGGCCACCTCCTTTCTCTGTCTTTACCCTATTTCAGTTAATGTCCCCATCATCTACTTAGATAACTAAACTCAATTCTTGACACCTCTTCCTTCACTTCTAACTCCACATCTAACTCCTTAAATTAGTCTTGCCAATTCTATCTATTACATTTCACTGGAACTCTTTCTTGTCATTACCAGACCCTGCTAGCGGTTCAGATATTCACCATCTTTTGCCTAGATTCCTGCAATAAGCTGTTAACTGATCTTCATGCTTGCAGTCTCACCCCACTCCAATCCAATCTCTCTACATTTGCTACTCAAAATGTGGTCCCCACATAAGGAGTATCAGCCTTATTTGGGAACTTGTTAGAAATGCAGTATTTCAGGTATAACCCCAGACCTACTGGATCAGAATTTGTATTTAATGAGATACTACCATCAGATTTACCTTTCTGAAAAGCTAAGAGGATCAACTTACTACCTAGCTTAACTATTCTGTGCTCAGTCTTACCTATGCACTGACTCTCAAATGTCAGTGTGCAGACTAGGGGTTGCCAGCTAAGTAAGAACCACTTGGGGAAGCACTACACAACTACGTAGTCAATCTCTTAGGGAAGAGTCCAAGAATTTGATTTTTTAAAACAAGTTCTCCGTGTTTGTTTGTTTTAACAAGTTTTAAGTGCACTGAGGTGTTGGAACCTCTGAGTTCTAGGAAGGAACACAAGCCCCTTAGGTTTTCATGATTTGGTCTTTGCCTCCCTTCTAGCCTTATGTCTTAAACATCAGCTAGTCTGATTAATGTTGTAAATCCCACTGGGCTACTCATTTCTCCTTGATACTATCAAAGCCACTTAGACATACCTCCATGAACAAGCACTTTCATTACAAAAAAAAAAAAAGTTTATGTATTTATTTTGAGAAAGAGAGAGTGTGCATACGTGTGTGCAAGCCGGGTAGGGAGAATCCCAAGCAGGCTCCGTGCTGTCTGCTGTCTGCACAGAGCCCAAAGTGGGCATGAATCATGATTTGAGGCAAAATCAAGAGTTGGTCACCTAACTGAGCCACCCAGGTAGGTGACCTGCACGTTCATTTTTAATTGTTTACTCACTAGTTTCTGAGCTTTTTAAGGTCTGGGCTCTATCTTGTTCATCCCTACATGTCTAGCATAAGGAGCTAAATAAACACGGTTTGACTAAATGTGCTGGGTTTAAAGTTTATTAAAAAAAAAAAAAACTAATCTTGTGACTCTCCCTTTTGTCTTAGGCACAGAGCTGCAGACTTTCCCACAGAATATCACTACAGTGTTATATTTCTAATTTGGATATTATAATAAAGTTGGCAGTAGGCATGTATGTGTAAGACTATTTTAATGACTAGAGAGTTTAACTTTACTCATGTATAATGACAGCAAAAAAGATCTTTCGTTTCATTAGAAATGCAGCCTTTCTGTCGAGTCTCAGCATGTGTGTAAAGAAAAGAATATTTTCTTTAGTTTGCATGTGTGTGCACACGTGTATGTGTGCACACACACACACACACACACATACACACAGAGCTAAGTCCCTTGTGAACAATACTCATAAAGCATTCTGCCTCAGTGAAAGAAGTACAGACTTAAAGATCAAAGTATTCCATACAGAGAGCCCAACAGCCTGGCTGAAACCTAAGTTCATTCTTTGCTGGAGATTATCAAATGGCTCATTTCAATATGGTAAGAGTATATTTTTCAAGTGTTTGTTTGAAAACATTTATTTAGTCCTTCAGATATTCAAAAAGCTATCCCTTAGTTGATAAAAGCATTTCCTGCTAGTCTGAGATTGGAACATTTTGAGCAAGGGAAAGAATGGCATAAAATTAGGCTGAAAAGGAAAGCAGGGGCCAGATCATGCACGGCCCTTTAGGCTTTTAAAGATTACAGAGTTTATCTTAAGAGGAGTGGGAAGACACTGAAAGGTTTTAAATAGGGGAAACAACATGATCCAATTTGCATTTAAAAAAGCCAGCTCTGAGGAAAATACAAGAAATACGTAGCTACAGATCTAACAAAATATGTACAAAATCTAAAATCTCTATGTAGAAAACTACAAAATGCTGATAAAAAGGTATCAAAGTGGACCTAAGTAAGTGGAGAGAGATACCAAGTTCTCTCAGTATTATGAAGACGTTAATTTCTCCCAAACTGCTCTGTAGATTCAACATAATTCTAAAAAAATCCAAGCAGGATTTTTTAGGAGAAATCAACAAACTAATTCTAAAATTTATACAGAAAGGCAAAGGAACTAGAATAGCCAAAGCAATTTTGAAAAAGAACGAAGTTGGAGGACTCATATTACCTGATTTTAAGACTTAGCGTAAAGCTACAGTAATCCTGACAATGGGGTACTGGCAAAAGATAGAAACATAAATGGGGAAAGTGGGGCAAACAAATCTAGCCTGCTGCCTGTTTCTGTATGTCCTAAACTAAGGATGCTTTAAAATTTTTCAAATGATTAAAAAATCCAAAAGAACAGCATTTTGTGACAAGTGAAAATTACATGAAATTCCCAATAGAGTGCCCATAAATAAAGCTTTATGAGAAGATAGCCAGGCTCATTTGTTTGCATACTGTTCGTGGAGGCTTTATGCTACAGTGGGGAGTTGAGGAGCTTGGGACAGACTGCATGGGGCGCTCTCATCACTTTGCAGTGCTTTCCTTTAAAAAAAAAATTTTTTTTTAATGTTTATTTATTTTTGACAGAGAGAGAGAGACACAGCATGAGCAGGGGAGGGGCAGAGAGAGAGGGAGACACAGAATCTGAAGCAGGCTCCAGGCTCTGAGCCATCAGCACAGAGCCCGACGCTGGGCTCAAACCCACAGACCGCGAGATCATGACCCATGTACCACCCAGGTACCCCTCAAATTGCAGTTTTGACCCATGTGTCATGACCCATGTGTATCACCCATGTAAAAGGACATTTTTCCAAGATAAAAATGTCAAATTTCACTACAGATAAGCATCAATAAACATTTATAATCAAGTTTGATAAGAGGAAACACTAACTTTGCATCCTAATTAAGCAAAATGTTATCCCTATCCCAAAAAACAATTCCACTGTTTGTATTAGTAGAGGTGTGTTTCAAAAAATTGTACTCAATTCCTGTATTTTGAAATTTGTTTTAAAAATTCACGGAAAATTTTTTTCTCTTGTTATACAAGTACTTACATAATATCTCCAATTTTGCCTTTGGGCCTATAGAACCTAAAATACTTACTATCTAGTTCTTTACAGAAAAACTGTGCTGACCCCTGACATAGATCAAAATAGGCACAGAAAGGAGTCCAGAAATAGAACCATACAAATATAGGCAACTGATACATGCCTCTATCAGTGAATATTCTTTTCAACAAATGTGCTAGAATAATTGGATATCCATAGGCAACAAAGTAAACCTTGATTCATACCTCACATACTGTATATGGAAATTACCCCAGATCTAAGCATAAAGTGTAAAGCTATAGTGCTCGCTACAGCAGTACACAGACTAAAGTGTAAAGCTATAGAGGTTTTAATAGGAAAAAACAGAAGAAAATCTTTGTGACCTTGAATTAGGCTGAGTTCCCAGATACAATATGAAAGGCATGATTCATTAAAAAAAAAAAAAAAAAAAAAGACAATTTGGATTTTATCAAATTTTAAAAATGTTTGCCCTGACAAAGATACTGATAAGAGAATGAAAGATAAGCCACAGATGAGAAGTTTTTTGCCAAGTACATATCTGACAAAGGACTTTGTATCCAGAATATATGAAGAACTTTCAATATTTAATAAAAAGAAAATATCTGATAAAAAGTCGGCAAAAGGTTTGAGCAGTCACTTCACCAAAAGTACATGGATTGCATATTAACATGTGAAAGGTGCTAAATATCCTTAGTTATACAGAAATGCACATTAAAACTGCAGTGAGCTGCCACTATGCATCTATTAGAAAGGTTACAATGAAAACAAAATCAAATACTGAGGGAGAATGTGGTGCAAGTGAAATTCATATGGTGCTGGTGGGAATGCAGATGGCACAGCCACTTTGGAAAACAGTTTGGCAGTTTCTCATAAAAGTTGAACACGAGCTTTCCATGGGACCCAGCAGTCTCACCAATAGGTACTCACCCAAGAGAAATGAAAAGTTATGTTTGCATTATAGCCTGTACACGAAGGTTTATAGGCAAAAACTGGAATAATCCAAATGTGTGGTGGTGGTTATAGGACTCCATGCATTTGTCAAAATTTATAGAACTGTACACTAAAAAAAGATTATATAAATCAAACCTTAATACATCTGACTTAAAAATAAAAAACAGCTCTGGCTGCTATATGGACAATAAGCTGGTGGAAGACAGGAGAGAAAGCCGGGAGACCGTTCGAAGGGCTGCTGTTGGCAAAATAAGATATGATGAAGATCTGAATTAGGATGTGGCATCATGGAAGGCAGAGAAATGTAGATTCATGAATGACTAGATTCTGGAGAGAGTAATAGATGTTGAGATTTGGGGTTTATGTACTTAAATGATTTGTGGGGCCACTTACTGAGATAGACAACACTGGAGGAGATGATGCAACTTTTCGGCAATAAGATTATTAGTCCATATTTTGTTACCATATAATAGAGAAAACAGGTGAATTTAGAAGTCTGGAACACAGAAGGGAATTCTGCTGTTCTTGTGGGTTTGGGAATAACTACAGAAATATCCAGGCTAAAAAGAAAAGAAGAGTGAGCTGGGGAGGTGGTCTTGGTGGGTGAACCAGGGAGAAGAGAATAACTCTTAAGAAAACTCAAAAATGAATAAACTGAGGGTTGATGGGGGGTGGGAGGGAGGGGAGAGTGGGTGACGGGCATTGAGGAGGGCACCTGTTGGGATGAGCACTGGGTGTTGTACGGAAACCAATTTGACAATAAATTTCAGGAAAAGGAAAAAAAAAAGAAAAATAAACATTTTATTCATTCAGCAAAAAAACCCAAAAAACAAAAAACCAAAACCTAAAAAATAACAGTCATAACTGTGTGACACAGAGCCAGATGAGGAGATTTCATGAAGGGGGAGAAGACAACTAGTTCAAATGCTGCGGAGGGGTAATGGGGACTGAGGACCTAAATTGCCCATTGGACTTGGTAACATGAGCTCATTGGTGACTTCAACTGTAACTATTTTGATGCAGCAGTGGGGATGGAAAGCAGACTGTGGTCAGCTGAAGAGTGAGAAGGTAGAGTGAGTAATTGTAGACAACTTTTGGAAGAGTTTATGTGGGAAGTAGAAGAAAGAAAGAGCCAGGCATATATGGGGAGGAGGTGCTGTCCAGAAAGGATTTCCTTAGTTTAAGATGGCAAAAACTAGATCATGTTGAGTATTAATACTAGAGAAAGACACAGGAGAATGGTAGACGCTAAAGAGACAGGAAAAAGAGGTAGATAATCCCAAACCTAAGAATGTTAAAACTGAGCAGGCCCCAGTTTGATCCTTCTGTTTTATGGATGAGGAAGGCTGAAGGCCCCCCTGAAGGGCCATGCTGTGAATGAGAAAAGACCTGAGAAAGAACTGAGACTATTCAAGGCTACAGCAACTTACAATATGTTTTGTTTTTAAATAATTTTTTCTATTGTTACCTGAATTTTTTTCTTTTGTTATATAGATGCTCACTGTGAAAAATCAGAAAAGCATAAAAGAAAATAGAAATCATGTGTAATCCTATTACTTGGAAGTAACTTCTATCAGTAGTTTAGGGCAGTCCGTGTCAATCACCAGGAATTTTTTTAAAAAGATATTCCCTGTTGGGGCACTTGGGTGGCTCACTCGGTTAAGCATTCGACTCTTGATTTCAGATCAGGTCGTGATCTCACGGTTCAGTTTGGTTCCTGGGTTTGAGTCCCACATCTGGCAAGTGCTGACAACACAGAGCCTGCCTGGGATTCTCTCTCTCCCTCTCCCCTGCTCAAGCTCACATTCTCCCTTTCTCTCTCAAAATAAATACATACACTTAAAAAAAAAAAAAAAAAGGCATTCCCTGTCTACTTAGCACCATGTGGCATTAAATATAAAAGAATAAGGCATCCTGGCCGAATATCTTGTTAACCAAGTTAAATCCACCACTGATAAGAGAGGGATTCAATTTTCTCTTTTAAGTAGTACAGTATATTTTCTTTTTCCAAGCCTGGCAGATAAATAGTAAAAATAATTCCCCATGTTGAGTGCTAGTAAGTTAATTCAGTCAAGAAAGGGCTGCTGAGTTGATTAGCAGCTATCACATTATCAACAGGACAAATGAGATTCACCAGGAACACAATTAGCTTATGTCAGTGCTGTGTGCAACAGAAAGCCATCAATAAAACTGAAACCTTGGAGCTGACATTCTTTTACAAATTCTGTGTACATCTGTATTCACACTGCTGTAAAACTGAGATGAATCAAGCAAACACCTTTAGCAAGCACCAGATGGAGCTGCTGGCTAAGCCACTAAGCCTTAACTACAAGGGCTTCAGTTTTCAACACTAATTATGTTTGGAGACAAAGATGTGCACTTAAAGACACTGTCAAAACTATTTCAACTTGTAACAGGCTCTTAGAAAGAAAAGCTGTACCCGATCAGATGTAGCGCTGTCCAAGGAGCAATCCTTGGGCTCTACTGCCTTTGTGAAATAACTTCATTGGCACTCAGTAACTAGCAGTTTTGCCTGCTCAACACTGACACCCCCAAATCAGGAAATTCTAGTCACCAAAGTTCTGCTTGAGAAATAAAATATGTGTCTCCTGAGGCACTTAAGAAAATATGACAGTCTACCCTGGTGTCTTCTATTTATTTGCCAAGACAGGTCTGATACAGAGTACCCAAATGGAGTGTTTGATAAGAAAACTCATTTGCTTCCACATTCCTTACAATCTCAAAGCAAACCCCACAGATGAATGGTTGATGAGAGAGTTGAATGGCTGAAGCTGCCCCCAGACGCCAGCTAGGATTCCATGATCTAAGATCTGATTTCATATGTGACGGTTTTTAAGACCAAAGCCCTTCAGGCTACAGATGAAACTGTTGAAGAGGAGCCTATTTCACTTCAAGTTGTGACAGCTTTTTAAGAACCTATTACTGTTTTTTACTCTCTCTACTGCTATATGGACAATGACAATAATTAGTTTGCTTCGAGTCCAACGGTTTCAAGCAGATTTGATACAAAACAACTAAATCCACACTGGATTTCAATCTTGGAATAAACAGGCCCACAGAAAGGGCTGGAGCTCCTCAAGCTGGATGCAATTTCCAAGTCAGTGAAGAGGGGAGACTGTGTAGGTGGTATATTAAACACCATATAGAGAGTGTTTCCTAAAGGCACCCAAGGAGAATCTGTTCATAATAAAGGAGGATGGGGAATGGACTGCTAGGCTCCTTCCCCAATCCTATGACTCCCGGAGGCCATTGTTTCTCTTCATAAAATCTGTCACATTGCCATAGAGACAGAGTCAAGAATCCTCAATGCTGTACATGGGCTTTTAAGGACGCTTTCAGTGAGGAACTACTGCCTATATGTCATCCTACACATTTGTCCATCTCCAGGATACCGAGGTAAAATTTATAAGTCAGGGTTCTCATTAGGCTTTTGTAATGGCGCATGTGGGTTACTTATATAAAAAAAGGAAAGGAAAATGTGACAAGTATCCCCACATCACTGTTCCCAACCTTTCCTTCTGCCACAGTGAAAAACGCTGACCCGATACCTCAGCCAGCTGCCAAACCCTTCAGTAGATGACTAAAAGGGTGGGGAAAGGAAGAGAAAAGCAAAGCTGCAGGAAAAGACTTTGTAGGAGATAAAACACGGCTTTAATTTGGAACATGAATGGAAATTCCATGAGTGAAAGCAACCTTCCTTATTTGACATCTGACCTCCTCCCCACCCCTTCGTGGAAGAAAAAAATCACACTTCTTTGCTATCACAACAGTAGGCAAGATCTTAAGATATAAGGGTCTCCTGTTTAAAGAAGAAAGCAAAGTAAAACCTGCTTAATTTGGAAAACATAACTAGAGCTCTGTTGAAAGGAGGAAGCCCATGCACTTCCAACTGCTCTAACCACAAGTTTTTCTCTAGCCATTTACTGTTCCTGTCACATGGTAGCCATCTCCGGATAAGAGCCATGCGTCAGCAAACACACGACTGTAAAGCGGCACCGCTTAGCTCCCAACTCAGTTTTTAAGTTCAAACTCTTTGATGAACCAGTTCAATAATAATAATAATTACTATTATAAACTTGGTAATAACTAGTCATAAGATTATAAGTTCCAAAATGTACACTGAACCCACCTCAGATCCCTACTTAAGAAGGTATACATCAGAGAGGAGGTTAAAATGTTATCTAATAACAGCCAAGGACTCCACAGTCTCTTGCAGTTTTATTCCGTTCACAAGCTGTTCCCTCTGCTTGGAACGTATTTCATCCAGCGCTGTTTCATTAGGCAAAACTATTTATCCTTTAAGACCCAGTTCAAATTTTACCTGTGTGATGAAGCTTTACTTGACTTCCTAAATACCTTTATTATATATATATATTTTTTTTTTTTTTTTAGAAAGCTATTTTTTTTTTAATTTTTTTTTTCAACGTTTATTTATTTTTGGGACAGAGAGAGACAGAGCATGAACGGGGAGGGGCAGAGAGAGAGGGAGACACAGAATCAGAAACAGGCTCCAGGCTCTGAGCCATCAGCCCAGAGCCCGATGCGGGGCTCGAACTCACGGACTGCGAGATCGTGACCTGGCTGAAGTCGGACGCTTAACGACTGCGCCACCCAGGCGCCCCAAATACCTTTATTATAATACCATGTTGTATGGTAGTTACAGAAGTCCCTAGAAGGCAAGGCTATGTCTTTTTATTTTTTTTTAAGTTTATTTATTTATTTTGAGAGAGAGAAAGAGACAGACAGACAGACAGCACCAGCTGGGGAGGGGCAGAGAGATAGCGAGAGAGTGAGAGAATCCCAGGCAGGCTCCACTTAGTGAGTACAGAGCCCGATGTGGGGCTCGATCTCAAGAACCATGAGATCATGACCTCAGCTGAGATCAAAAGTCAGATGCTTAACCGACTGAGCCACGCAGGTGCCCTGGCAAGGCCGTGTCTTTTTCATGTCTACATCTCTTGGATTGCTTGGAAGATACTGGATACTAAATAAACATTTGCTGAATAATAATAATTTTAGCTAGCATTTACTACTAAGTGCCAGGCACCACTTGAAGCATTTTTTTACACATGAAAGCTCTTATTCTCATAAAAACCCTACGATGTACATAATTATTAGCTTCATTTTACTAATGAAGAAACTGAGACCTGCTCAAGGTCACGCAGTTAGTAAATGACAGAGTCAGGATGGATGAAGGGATGAATGAATGCATGTATGCACAGATGGTAAAGTTCAGCTATCCCTAGCATCTGGAGGCTGCTTTAGCCACAGCATGGTGATACCTGAAAGGCGGTCCACTCAGCAGCAGCAGCACTGCCCACCACAGCGGAATTCTAACTTGAACAAAGAAGCGTCAGAAGGAGGCACACCCACACCTTCCTAGCTCAGCTCTGAGGTGGGCAGGGTCCATGTGCTCACAGCAAAGCTTTGGAAGCAAGCTAGGAAGAAAGCAACAAGCATGTATAATTAGCTATGGCTGCCCCCAAAGTTGTGCTTTATGTGCTTCAGAGTGAATATTTTGAGGCAAATTAAGCATAATCTTTCAGGAGCCACCCCTATTAGGAGGGCCTCTTTCGTAGCTTATTGAGAATGAAGGGTGAGATGCTGCTAGAAGCTGCCTTGCCGTCTTCTTCCTCTCCACTGCCTGCAACTGCAGAGCCAACTGTCAAGTGAAGAAAGCCGGACTGTAGGCTAGCTGAAATGTGAAAAGATAGGTGATCTCTGGTATAAAACAAAAGAATAAAAGGGGCGCTTGGCTGGCTCAGTCGGTGAAGCGTGTAACTTTTGATCTCAGGGTTTTAAGTTTGAGCCCCACGTTGGGTGTAGACATTACTTAAAAAAAAAAAAAAAAAAAAAGGAATAAGAAAGAGGGGAAATGAGGACTGCAAAATTCAAAGGTAAGAAAAAGAAGAGAAAGGAGGAAAAGCAAGTTGGGAAGGAAAGAGAAATCACAAAACAGTCAATTATTCTGAGAGAAATCCCACTAGAATGTTTATAGCAACATCATCAGAGGAAGCAATAATGTCATTTGTTACCACACTTCACCATTTCTGGAGGCTTTATTGTCTTGTGGGACTTGTACATTTGCTATGAAGTATTATTTTTCCAATCAAACTAAATTTTCCCTTCCCCAGCTACAGAAAAGAGTAAACAATACATTCTGTAAAACATTTATAATTTAGACTTTTAAAGAGAAAAAGCACTTCTAAATTAAAGTCTGAGTTATACAATACTTTAAAGAAATATAAATTCATTGCTTTCAAAGGGACACGATAACAAACTAGCGTAACAGTTTTTCCTGGTAAAAGTATTTGGAGGACCTGTTCTAATACATAAATAAGAATTATTTTTATGATGGTTACAAATAAATAATGGCTTAAAAATACATTAAAAGAGTATCTCTCAAACTGGGATCCAGGATCTTTTCCAAGGGTCTATACATGAGTTTTCCAAAATAACTTTAATATTGAACTGAAAACAAAGTTTACATCTAAAATTAATTGATATGAACATATGCTGGATCATTGCAATGGCCACTTATTAACAAAGCATAGCAACATGATTTGCAACATGATTACTAATGTACAGATACATTTGTTTTTCTAGTCTGAACTGGCATCAAGCACACAATTTTAATTGTAAGGAATAATGAGAAAAGTAGGAGGCTCACTTAACATGTAAATGATACAGTCCCACTGTATGCACAGTAAGTCCCACTAAGTAAAGACCAAAATGAAATAATGGTGCAGTCACCACACATTGTATTGATCCTGGATTTTCAACATCTGAGAAAGAAACGTGGCAGAAAAAGAGAGTCAATGGTAATGAAAGCTGCCAAGACACCTTTGGGGGTGGCAGACAGCTCCATACTCACGTTGTGAGCAGCAATTCAGTTTTGGCAAAACATCATCACTTTATTAAAGTAACGTTAATTTGCATTTCATTATGTTTTACAGGCTTTTTTCTTTTGTACTTTTAAGTTTGTTTCAGTTTAGAGTTAAAAGAGAAATACAAGTGTAAGGAATTTATATCTAATTTTATTTGTTCATATTTAAGTAAAATTGTAATAATGTGTGTCAATGGTGAAAGACTCCAATTTTTAGCCAATTGAAAGGAGCCTATAAATTACTAAAGTTTGAAAGTAGTGCTTAATAACAATATTCTCTTATGTCAGGTAAGCATAACTCTTGTGATCTTACTTACATTATTAACTTGCTAAGCATCTGTTAAAGGAGTATAATAGTCATCTATCTCACAGAGGCTGTTGTTCAAATGAATTAAGATAAAATATATACAGATTGCATTGAATCTATAGATAGCTTTGAGTAGTATGGACATTTTAGCAATATTAATTCTTCCAATCTTTAAACACAGGATATCTTTCCATTTGTTTGTGTCTCCTTTAACTTCTTTCATCAGTCTTATAATTTTCATTATACACATCTCCCATTTCCTTGGTTAAAGTTATGCCTAAGTATTTTACTGGTTTTAATGCTATTGTGAATGGGATTTTTTCTTTCTTTCTCAGATATTTTGTTGTTAGTGTATAGAAAAATAGCTAGGGGGCACCTGGGTGGCTCAGTGGGTTAAGTGTCCGACTTCGGCTCAGGTTATGATCTTGCGGTCCGTGAGTTCAAGCCCCGCGTCAGGCTCTGTGCTGACAGCTCAGAGCCTGGAGCCTGTTTCAGATTCTGTGTCTCCCTCTCTCTGGCCCTCCCCTGTTCATGCTCTCTCTCTGTCTCAAAAATAAATAAACGTTAAAAAAATTAAAAAAAAAAAAGAAAAGAAACACAGCTAGTTACTGTATATTGATTTTATATCTTGTGACTTTACTGAATGCATTGATTAATTCCAAGAGTTTTCATGGTCATCTTTAGGATTTTCTATCTGTAAAATCGTGTCATAATTTTATCATCAATTTTACTACTTCTTTTCTGATTCAATGCAATCCCCATCAAAATCCCAATGGCAGTTTTCACAGAAATATAAAAAACAATCCTAAAATTTGTATGGAACAGTAAAAGACTCTAAATAGCCAAAGAAAACCTGAGAAAGGAAAAGCCAAAAGCATTACACTCCTGATTTCAAGCTATACTATAAAGCTACAGTATGGTACAAAGGTATAGTATGGTACTGGCTTAAAACTGGACACATAGACCAATGGAAAAGAACAGACAGCCCAGAAATAAACCCATGCATATATATGGTCAATTAGTTCACAGCAAAGAAGCCAAGAATATACAACACAAAAGGAGTCTTTTCAATAAGTGGAATTGGGAAAACTGGACAGTCACACACAAAAGAATGAAACTGAATCCCTGTCTTACACCATACACAAAAATCAATTCAAAATGGATTAAAAACTTAAACACAAGGCCTGAAACTTAAACATAAGGCATAAAACTCCTAGAAGAAAAAGAGGGGAACAAGTTCCAATTGTTGTCTTGGCAACAATTTTTTGAATATGACACCAAAAGTACAAGCACCAAAAGCAAAAATTGACAAATGGGACTACATCAAACTAAAAAGCTTCTGCACAACAAAAGAAACAATCAACAAAATCAAAAGTCAGCCTACAGAATGGGAGAAAATATTTACAAATCATATACTGGATAAGGAATTAATATCTGAAATATATAAAGAACTCGTAACTCCATAACAAAACAAAAACAAACAAACACACAACCACAGATTTTCAAAAGGGCAGGGGAACTAAAAACATTTTTCCAAAGAAGGTGTCCAAATGAAAAGATGCTCATCGCTAATCATTAGGGAAATGCAAATCAAAACCACCATGAGATATCACTTTACACCTGTTAGAATGGCTACCATCAAGAAGATAAGAGATAACAACTGTTGGCAAAGATGTGGAGAAAAGGGAATCCTGTCCATTGTTGCTAGGAATGCAAATTGGTTTGGCCACCATGGAAAACAGTATGGAGGTTCCTCAGAAAATTTTCAGTAGAACTACCATATAATCCAGCAATCCCACTTCTGGGTATAAAGAAATGAAAACAGAATATCAAAAAGATATCTGCACTTCTATATTTATTGCAGCATTATTCACAATAGCCAAGATATGGAAACAAGTGTCAATCAACAGATGAATGGATAAAGATAATGTGGTATGTATAACGGAATATTATTTAACCATGAGAAAGAAGGAATCTTGCTATTTGTGACATAAATGGATCTTGAGGGCATTATGCTAAGTGAGATAAGTCAGAGAAAGACAAATACTGCAACATATCACAGTCTAAAAAAGTTGCATTCACAGAAACAGAATAGAGTGGTGGTTATCAGGGGCTTGGTGGGGGGGGGGGGTTGGTAATTGGACAGATGTTGGTCAAACTTGCAGTTAGAAGATGAGTAAGTTCTGGAGATCTAATGCAGAACATAGTGATTACAGTCAACAATACTGTATTATATACTTCAAAGTGGCTAAGAGACTAGATCTTAAAGGTTCTACCATAAAAAAGAAATGATTATGTGACATCATAGAGGTATTAGCTAATGCTATGGTGGTAATCATATTGCAATATATAAATGTATCAAATCAACACATTGTACAACTTATATTTATGCAATCTTATGTCAATTACATCTCAAACTATATAAAGTGCATAACATAGAGGTTGATTTATAATTAGCGCTTCATAAATATTCGTTCTTTCCTCCTTTATTAAATCTCTATATCAATGGAGGACAGGAAGGGGAATGATCCCTTCCAGTACCCTCCATACATATCTGAATGCCATCTTGACAGACCAGTTGGGCTCTGCTCTTTCTATGGAGATACTGGTAACTATCCTGGTAGGCCTCAATTACCATGGATGGTTTAATTGAAAGTTACAGCTAACCTGCACGCCAATCTACCACTTATTGTTTCTACAGGGAAAATAAACGTACTCCAAGTTCTGAACAACAGACTTGCAAAGAAACTTCAGCATTCTGTTTTGGACTTGGGTTTTGCATTAGTTTCAAGAGATGCTGTCAGATTGTATCAGGAAGGGGTTGCTGTACAATAGGGCAATGTGATACTACCTGTGCTTTAAGAATTCAGGCAAATGTGGAAAAGGACACATTGACAGGAGGTAATGTAGTTAGCTCAACTATTACTATACTAGAGTAGGTAAGGCCCCAAATTAACACAGAAGTAGCAGGAAGTAATGAGCAGGGGCTGATCTGAGAGGCCAAATGGATAACACTTAGCAGCCAGTGGGAGACTAGTGGAGAGGGACGGGGACGGACAATGACTCTGGGGTGTCTCTCCATGAAGACCAAGGATGATTTTCCCAGAGGCATACTAAAAAGTGTACAGAATTCAACAGCAATAATTTTCACTGCTTCAACTGTAGAGAACAAGGAGAAAATGGAATGAAAACAGCCAACATACTATAAAGCCAAGTATGTGATTAAAAATTCTCCCCATTAAAAAATACTTTAATTGCTATTTTCTTATTTAAGTTGACTCTAAATTTTGAGTGCAAATGGTTTGGTGAGAACAATATAAAAGATTCAGGATGAAGTGGCTGGGGGAGGGAAAGAGAAAGGTAAAGTGACAATTCTCTAGTTACTTTTATTTTACTACAAAATAAACACAGAAAAATAAAACAGGCTGAGTAACTGAAGGGATGGCATCATTGATGGAGCATTAAAGATGGGAACTGTGGCCAGAAAATTCATACATTCCAGACAGCCATGAGCACATGCCAATGAGTTTCCATAGGGCTGTTCTTAAGAAAACAGCAGAGGCTTGGAGTTTGGGGAGTCAGTGGAAATTAATAAATGAGAAGACCATAATCTGGTAGAGGAAAAGCTTAATTACCCTCAACAACAGTATGCTGTGTCTTTATTCTCCTTATCAGTGAAGATATCTGCCTGTGGTCTGTATCATTGGACCTCACTCAGAAGCTAATGCTTCTCTGAGTGAAAAGTGACAGGTAGGATGTCAGCTTTTCCTGAGGAAGTGCTGCATCCCTGGTCCTTATGGCTGCCAGAGTAGTGGGGGGTATTTCCATTCCTATCGGAACAACCCATCAATCAGTAGAATTGGCCCCAGGGCACAAATGAACAAGCCTCACGGCCATTACTAATTGGATATGTAATTTTACTTTATGCAAGCTACTCAAGCTCTCTAGAACTTACGATCCTTATATTTTTTAAATGAAAAATAACTGAATTCTTTAGATTATAAAAGCAATCAGAAAATAAAGATATGCAAACAAACAAGCAAAACCCCAAGCCCCAAATCTTACTGTATATCCTTCCAGGTCTTTTTCCTATACATAGATCAAGTTGTGTACACATAGGTACAGAGATGTATTTAACACAATGAACATGCTATCTGGTAACATGAATACCTTTAAAGTCTTTTCTAAAATTTACGATCAAGTCAAAGGATTATGTAAATGCAAATTTGGGTTAAAATGCCAATTTGAACCATTCAAACAAATTTAACAGAGGGAGAAATAAAGTTGCAGTCAGAGTCCTTTAATAACCTCAAGCAATTAAAAATATTTCTCATATATAACAAGAAACAACTCTTCTCTATGGAAATAGTTACCTGGCAAGATTACCTATTCAGGGCATAGCTGAAAACTAGACAGGTAGGGAAGAGCCTTAGGTCTCATTCATAGACTCTTTACTCTTGTTTCAGACAAATTTAATTTGATCAATTCAGATCAGTTTTGTTGGTATTGTCTGTACAAAAATAAAAGTGAATACTCTACTTATAATTTGATGAATTATAACAGTGTCTCTCATGCTGTCCTTTATTTATACATCCCCTACCCACTTAACTATGAGCTGAGATAATGTTAATTTGAGTGGAGATATGTATGTCCCACTGCTTTCTCACAAAGGTGCCCAAATGCCCTTTCCACTATTGCCCTTTTAAAAAGACTCTCTTTTCTAATAATTTCTTCTGTGATCTTGTCTATTCCCAAATATGTAAGGGTGGAATAATTTCCCAGAGCCTATACGTCTTGTCCTTTGATGCTCCAGACTTCAGTTTCCAACTGCCTACTAGACCTCTCTAAATAGAATTAATTATCTTTCCTCCGAAATGTGCTCCACCTTGTTCTGGACACCATAACAATTAATGTTATCACAATATTGGTAGGTATTCAGGCTGGGTCAACTTTGACCCCTCCTGGTCCTTCTCATGCTATATCCAATTAATTGCCAGGTTCTGTCTCTCCAGTCCGTAATCTCCTTTTGAGAACCTTAGCCATAACTTGAATCCTGGATTTCATCACTCTTTGTCCGAGGCCTTGGGATAATATCTCATTGTCTCCTGACTCCTCTAAAACACAGATCTTTACCATTCTCCTTACTTCTTCATACCACCATTTGTGGTTTTTATTTGTCTACAGAATACATTTGAATGCTTTAGGACAAAATATAATGCTCTTTTGTGATTGATACTGCCTTACCATATTTTTAAATCATCATCTCCTACATGTCCACCCATATAACAACTGGCTAAAATTCTATAGGACCTTCCATGCTTTAGTCAAATACCAAGTCCCCTGTGAAGCTGCAGATCCTCTTCTTAAAATTAACTGTTTCCTCCTCCTAATACCCATCCCATGGTACTTATGGGTGTTTGCATACAACTTCCCCTCTCTCTTTCACTTGCTAGTCTTAGCTTCTTAATCAGTTTTGGCATCTATATGTTTCTTGACCAGATGAATAAATACAGCTCTATTATCTGGTTTCACAGACCAAAATAGCTTAGAAGGGGACAGAAGCATCCAGACAGAAACGGCAAGTGACAAGTTGACTACCTGATAGCAAATGGGGAAAGAAAAATACAAAAACCAATGTAAGACCTCAAAAGCGCTTCCATGTGGGGCAAAGAGCCCAAATCCCTCAAGGGCATCACTGTATTTTCCAGAAGAGCACTGTGACTGACCTTGACACTAATTATAGCAAGATATCAAGAAAATGTTAAATTATGTTTAGTATCCTGTGTGACAAGGGAAGAAAACAACAAAAGTGTGAAAAGTATTTTGGAAAGATTTTCATACAAATGGCTTTATTATTTAAAAGCTTATTTATTTAATTATAAAATAAATACCCATTATAGCAGATCTGGAGGAGAAAGGTTGACAGAAAGAGAAAAGGTACCTAAAGTCTTAGTCTGCACTCACAAAAAATGTAGGTCACATAAACACCAAATAATTATCCTAACTGAAAACATTTTAATGTTTAATGAGCTCAAGCTCACAATTACTCAGGAAATTTGGCCAATGAGAACTCGTTTTTTCAAAGGACATAGAAAGCTAAGATTTTACTGTATCACTACATAAAGTTATTTATTCAACTCTTTTGTTTTAATGTGTGACTGGAGAATGATAATAAGGTGGGGAGGAGATGAGAAAATGAGGAACAAAAACAAAAATGGAGGGTGAGAGAGACAGAGAGAAAGAAACCAAAATAAAAGGTAGGAGAACAGTCAAGTCAAATGAGAGGAAGAATAGAAAAACAAAAAGAGAGAAAGCCCAATATAATGAGCAGACACATTCAGAAAAAGGATAGTTCTCCTTTCATTTTCTCCTCTCTTGACATCCTTTGTTCTAATTGACTTCAGGCTGATGTATGTACCCTTAGATGCACGCTGAATTCCAATGAAGTCCTCCTACACGTATACTTTATACCAACACAATCCAGTTAAAAGGATTTTAATTGGTGTGCACCATTCCCTGCAATTTCAACATTTTAAAAATGAATAGTCTCTCTAGGTACCAGATGGTGACATGTACTAATTAATCAGGCCTATTCAATGAATGAGCATATTAAAATGAATGCACCTATTAGACATGTGTTGCTGACGCTCTATCCCGAGGAAGCCTCCCCTTAAACAACTGCCCACAGAAGGTGCAGATTTACTGTGCAATACTCACCAGTGTTCTCCCACAATTATTTGTAGCAGCAGTTCCATCACTCTTGTACTTCCCTCTAGATCACCTGATATTTCATGCTAAGCAGCCTGTGAGTGCTGCTATTCCTCTATAATCTGCTTAACTTTTGTAAGCAAGAGCCAGCTAAACTCTGGGTCTACCATTTTCCTATCAAAGAGAAGACCATACAAACTCTTCACGGTCATTTGTAAACAGACAACATGTGAAGGGACAATGATCAAGTGAAGCTCTTCATTCAACTCCCTTTCTCCTCTGGTTTGTCTGTCAGGCAGTCTTAGCATTGCTAGCTCAGGGAATAAAATAGTGAAAATGGAAATCCTGCATGGCAGGCTGCCATGCTCTAATTTTCTTTAAATACTGTGGGCATTGGAGAGGAAGGTATAATCTACTGGTAGGTTAAAATACTACTAGGTACACTTTTTCGAAGTGAAAGAAATCCTAGAAGCTCCTCATACTCATCACTTTTCTATTTTATATTACTTTGAATCACCACATTCCAAATGTATTCTCTCTCCAAATATCTCCAGATTTATTGAAAAGACTGGCTTCTGATCTGTTGATGGCAGTGAAAAGTGAGCGGTTGATGAGGTAAGGAAGGGAAGAAGCAGCAAGGTACAGATAAAACACACACTATGAAGAAGGGAGCACTGTGACACATGTATGTTATCTGGTACAGAACAGGCAGTGACAAATGTTAGTTCCCTCTAGGAGATAATAACAAATGGTAGGGAAAATTTTTGTTTGCTTACTAAAATAAAAATCAATCTAAAGGGAAATCTAAGAGAAGTCTAAACATGGTTATCCTTGGAGAAGTTACAGATTATAGTAGAAAATGGTGCTTGTTTGTGGTGTATGACAATGCTTATTGCTTAAAATCAGAATATCACCCAAAAGAATTCATAGGGGAGAGTAAACCAATAATAGCAACAATACAATTTGTAGTTACAGACTAGAAAAGCCTCCCAAATGGCAAACACCATTTAAATTGTATTACTTTCCCTGGGCTCTTGCCTAAAAATGAGAGGTAGACTTAATTATTCAAGCAAAATTTAATTAATATGGACATAATTAAAAGTAAAAAATAACACGACACTTTCATCAAGAGGTTTCTGTGCAATGATTCGATAATTTTTTTTCAAATTTTCTACTACTTGGTTTTAACCATTTTTGGTAGATTTCTATTATTTTTCATTTTTGGTAGAGTATTTACAGACAAATGGGTTCTTCTAAGAGTCCTGCGTTCTGAGAGAAGACAAAACTCAAGAAGACAAGATATCAAAATCAACCACAATTCCTAGTCAAAACACTTAAAAGGAACCATGTTAGAAAAACTGGAAGCCTGACTAACTGGAGAGAAAGCAGTAATTTAAGCCAACCTAAGCAGACTAAGACAACTCTTGGACTACTCTGAAAAATAACCTAGTATTAAATTATGAAGAACACAACTGATCAATAACCCACCAATCTACGCAAAAAGAAAATACAATGTTTTTTGAACATATAGGATGTGAATAGCTTAAAGTGAAACTCTGTTAAAAAGGGCACAGCACCTACTTTTATTTTATAGGTAGCTAGAACTAGAGGACTGCATTAATATTAAACCTTAGCTTAGTTTCATTTGGAACAATATCAGAGTGTAAAATAAATACCAAGTTTGAAGGCAGATAAACTGGATACACAAAAGGAGACGCACAAAAAGGAGACAGTGTGGTCTAAGTATGACATCTAACACAGTCAGAGTGATTCTACTGCTTCCGTCTTTAAGATACAACAAACTTTGAATTAGTCATTTACGCCCTTGGCTACATGGCATCTGCATCTCAGGTGCCTAGAATTCCTTAGGAAGAGGCCATGAAGATATTTATATAAAAAGAGACTCTGAATTAGCTATTCCCAGATGATATACCAGAAATAATGAAAAGACAATATTCAGAATACGCTAGATGCCACGATGTATTCTCAACACTCGAAAGAGCCCTGGTTGATGAAGGGGAGGCAAAATAGATCATTTCTTCATGAAAAACAGACAATGTCTAGAAATCAGGAAACGGTATTTACACACAAAAACATCAAATTATACAAAAGAATCTGAGGTTAATATATAGGTCTTTATGTTGAAAACACAGTAGTGAAGCCTCTTTTTAAGAATCTGCTCCCTAGGGGCACCTGGGTGGCTCAGTAGGTTAAAGTGTCCCTGGACTTTGGCTCAGGTCATGATCTCAAGGCTTATCAGTTTCAGCCCCACATCAGGCTCTGCGGTGACAGGGTAAAGCCTGCTTGGGATTCTGTCTTCCTCTCTCTCTGCTCCTCCCCCACTTGCTCTCTCTCGCTCTCTCTCTCTCTCAAAATAAATAAGAATAAACTTACAAAAGCGCTATTATTTATTAAAAAAAAAATCTGCTCCCTATAGAGGTGCCTGGTTGGCTCAGTTGGTACAGCATGTGACTCTTAATCTTAGGGTCAGGGGTTCAAGTTGCACTTTGGGCACAGAGTTTACTTAAAAAAAAAAAAAGGATCTCTTCTCTATAATCTACAATCACTAACAGTAATCTGGAATTGCTTAAACTGAACTTGATGCATTTAGCTTAGTACATGTAAATTTGAGAAGAAATGCCAAACATTTGTTAACATCTATATAGTTGATTAAAACAAAGAACTAACATCACAGAGGAGTATGTGAAAAAAACTTAATTCTGCTTTTGGGGATGGGGAAAAGAAAGAAACTAACATTTGTTGAGGTACTACAGTCACTGTGCTGGAAACTTTATATAGTATTACCTCATTCAATACTCCCAGCCATCCTATTGATAGGTATCGTCTCCAATTTACAAGATGAGGAAATGGATGCTCGACAGTGTAAAATTAGGAAGTAATGGAGTTAATATTAGATCTGAGGCCTGTCTGATTCCAAATCCTATGCTTCTTAAAATTAATGGCATTTGTAATGGCCAAGATAACTTACTTTGCTCTAGAGGTGAGTTACTGTAAGGTATATTTCTATATGTCATAATGGTCTACAGTTGATTGGCAAGAAAAATACAAAGAAATAAGAAACTTAACCATTTCAATAATAAGCAAAATATAAATGTATTCAGTAAAGTTGGAAGATACAAAACTAATACACAGAAATCTGTTGCATATCTATAAACTAATAACAAAGTAGCAGAATGATAAACTAAGAAAAATAATTCCACTTACAACTGCACTAACAAGAATAAAATACATAGGAATAAACTTAACCAAGGAGGTACAAGATCTATACTCTCAAAATTATAAGACATTGATGCAAGAAATTAAAGATGACACAAATGAAAAGATATTCCATGCTCATAGATTGGAAGAATTAATATCGTTAAAATGTCTGCACTCCCCAAAGCAATCTACAGATTCGATGCAATCTCTATCAAATACTAACAGCATTTTTCATAGAACTAGAACAAAGAATACTAAAATCTGGGGGCACCTGGGTGGCTCAGTCAGTTAAGCGTCCAACTTTGGCTCAGGTCATGATCTCACGGTTCATGGGTTCGAGCCCCGCGTCAGGCTCTGTGCTGACAGCTTGGAGCCTGGAGCCTGCTTCGGATTCTGTGCCTCCCTCTGTCTGTGTCTCCCCCACTCACACTGTGTGTTTCTCTCTCAAAAATAAACATTAAAAAAAAAATTAAAAAAAAAAAAAGAATACTAAAATCTGTACAGAAACACAATGGACCTCGAATAGCCAAAGTAATCTTGAGAAAGAACAAGATCACTACAAAGCTGTAGTCATCAAAACAGTACAGTATTGGCACAAAAATAGACATACTGATCAATGGAACAGAATAGAGAGCCAAGAAATAAACCCCTGCTTATATGGTCAATTAATATATAACAAAGGGGGCAAAAAATATACAATGGGGAAGAGACAGTCTCTTCAATAGACAATGTTGGGAAAACTGGACAGTTAAATGCAAAAGAATAAAACTGGGCCACTTTCCTATACTATACACAAAAATAAACTCAAAACAGATTAAAGGCCCAAATGTAAGATATGAAGCCATAAAACTAGCAGAAAACATAGGCAGTAGTTTTTTTGACATTGGCCTTTAACAACATTTTTCTCAATAAGAAGCAGAATGATGTGAATCAGAAATGATTCTACTGGAAGATCTTTTAAGCATAAATAATCACCTGTCACCTGTTAATGTTAAAGTTTCTATTGGATGTGTTATTTTTTCAGTTTATCTTTTATCTTCTGACCGTCTGACCAGTAGGTCTGAAATGAGTAGATTCTAAAATGAAGAAACAGAGGGGCACCTGGGTGGCTCAGTCAGTTGAGTGTCCTACTCTTGATTTTGGCTCAGGTTATGATCCCAGGGTCATGGGATCGAGCCTCACATCGGGGTCCATGAAGCCTACTTAAGATTCTCTTTCTCTCTCCCTCTTTCCTGCTTGTGCTCTCTCTCAATAATGTAACATAACATAACATAACATAACATAACATAACATAACGTAACATAACAAAATAAAATAGAAAAAAGAAAAATATTTTAAACAATAATAATAAAATAAATAAAATGAAGAAACAAAAACCGTCCAGATTCTGAATGTGGGTTTCAAATTGTAAAAAGTGAAGCTACTATGCCATATTCACAGTCAGATAAAAGTTGACTTTTAGGGTAGGGCTTCTTTAACTTTAATGTGCTTACAAAATACCTGGGTATCTTGTAAAAATACTGACTCACTTTGTCTGACAACCACACACCATTCTTTGAGTAGTATGTTTTAGAATATATACAAAAGATGGGGATGATAAAAATACGGGAAACAGGATATGAACATATTTCTAATGTTACCTGGATACTACATAGCTAAAGTACAATACCATGAAGTTTTATTCTTGTACTTTATAGCATCACTATGGAATTAAAATCAAGAGTATAACCCATAAGAGCAAACACTATTTTAAAGGAAGTTGGAAAACTGATACCACCCATCTTTAACTATAGGGGTGCCTGGGTGGCTCAGTCGGTTGAACTTCCAACTTCAGCTCAGGTCATGATCTCACAGTTTGTAGTTTCAAGCCCTGCATTGGGCTCTGGCCTGACAGCTCAGAGCCTAGAGCCTGCTTTGGATTCTGTGTCATCTCTCTCTCTGCCCCTCCCTTGCTCTCTGTCTCTCTCAAAAAATAAACATTAAAAAAATGTTTTACAAAAAGACTATAAAGCTATAATAATTAAGACAGCATGGTACTGGTGAAAAAAACAAAAAAAAGACAAATCAGTGGAACAGAACAGAAAGCCCAACAATAGATCCATACAAATATAGTCAACTGATCTTTGACAAAGAAACAGAGGCAATCCAATGAAAAAAGGTAGTCTTTGCCACAAATGAACTAAAACAACCAGAAGTATATATATATGTGTGTGTGTGTATGTGTGTGTGTGTGTGTGTGTGTGTGTGTGTGTGTGTATCTATCTATAGAAGATGTCTATCTGCTTTGGATTCTGTGTCTCCCTCTCTGTCCCTCCCCTGCTCGTGCTCTGTCTCTCTCTCTCAAAAATAAATAAACATTAAAAAAAATTAAAATTAAAAACTTCTGCTCTCCAAAAGGCAGTGTCAAGTGAATGAGAAGACAAGCCAGAGAGTGGAAGAAAAGATAAATCTGAAAAAGAACTGTTATCCAAAAATGCAAAGAACTCTTAAAACACAGTAAAAAAATGAACAACACAATTAAAAACTGGGCAAAAGATCTGCAGAGATAACTCACCAAAGAAGATATAGATAGCAAATGAACATATGAAAAGATGTTCAACATTAGATGATGAGCAATCTTGCCCTTGGTATTTGCCCAAAAGACTTAAAAATTTATGTCTACACAAAACTTGCACACAAATGTTTATAGCAGCTTTATTCATAATTACTAAAACTTGGAATCAATCAAGCTGTCCTTCAATAGGTGAATGAATAAACCGCAGTATATCCATAAAATGGAATGCAATTCAGGGGCACCTGGCTGGCTTAGACAGAAGAGTGTGCAACTCTTGATCTCAGGGTTGCAAGTTCCAGTCCCACATTGGGTGTAGAGATTACTTAAAAACAAAATCTCAAAAAAAAAAAAAAAAAAAAAAAAAAAGAAAAGAAATACTAGTCAGTGATAAAAATAAGTGAGTTATCAGGCTATGAAAATATGGAAGAACCATAAATGCACATTACAACGGGAAAGAAACCAACTAAAAAGGCTATATATTACATGATTCCAAATATATGACATTCTGGGTAGGGCAAAACTATAGAGAGTAAAAAGATTAGTGGTTTCCAAGGGTTTAGGGGGTGGGAGGTATAACCATGTGGAGCACAGGGAATTTTAGGGCAGTGGAACTATTCTGTATGTCAGTATGATGGTGTCTACATGTTGTTATACATTCATTAAAATCCATAGACTGTATAACATAAAGAATGAGCCCTAACACAGAGAGTGGGTTTGGTCTGTCAGTTTAGTGGCTATAATGAATGTACCACATTTGTGTGGGATGTTAATGGTAGGGGAGGCTGTGTATGTGTGTGGACAGTGGATGTATGGGAAATGTCCATACTTTCCATTCAATTTTGCTGTGAACCTAAAACTGCTTTAAAAAATAAAGTCTAGGGGTACCTGGGCCGCTCAGGTGGTTAAGTACCCGATTCTTGATTTCAGCTCAGGTCATGATCTCATGGTTTGTGGGTCTGAGCCCTACACTGGGTTCTGCACTGACAGTGCAGAGCCTCCCTGAGATTCTCTCTCTCATGCTCTGTCTGCCCTTCCCCTGTCTCTCTCTCAAAATAAATAAATAAATAAAACATGAAAAAAAATTAAAAAAGTCTATTACTTAAAAATAAAATCAAGAGCCTACATATTTCTAATGCTTAAAGAGACTTAATTAATAGTTAACTATAAGCATGTAAAATTTCCACAGTTAAATTAGTATAATAGTAAAATAATTTGAATTTATATAAGAAGTCACATTAATTTTTTTAATTAATTTTTAATGTTTATTTATTTATTTTTGAGAGAGAGAGGTAGGGACAGTGAGACAGATTCGCAAGCAGGTTCCACCATCAGTGCAGAGCCCAATGCGGGGCTCGAACTCACGAACTGTGAGATCATGACCTAAGCCGAAATTAAGAGTCAGACATTCAACGACTGAGCCACCCAGACACCCCTAATTTAAAAATTTAGAAAGGAATTTTCTTTTCCAAAAGGGTACTGTCTGACTGATTGACTAGGCTGAGGGGAGTTCTTACTTTAACAACAGGGATCCACAACAGGGAGCCCAGGGGTCGTGCTGTGCATGCTAGAAGACAAGGTACAGGGACAACAGTGGGTTTCTAACAAAGATCACTGTTTTCCATTTCCAGTTATGTTTTCAAGTTTCCTTTCAGGACTCTCAGAGTGCTCCTCCTCAGCTTCAGACTCAGTGCAGGCCTGGTCCAGGTCAAGGTGAAGCTAGATTTGTACTATTCTGAAGTAAGGCTGTGAGTGCAGCTCTTCCTCTTGACACTTGTAAACAGAGTTGGTGAGTAAGCAAGCTCTGCCATTCATCTGCCTACCAACTGCAGTCTATTGTTTTTTATCCTTATAGCTCCTGTTTACTAGGCTAATACTACTACTATGTAAATCATCTCTCTAATTCATATAATCACCTTGAGGGGCAACAATTATTATTTTAATAAATAAGGATGTGGGAACTGAAAAGATCTTGCCCAGTACCATAGAGCTTTGAAGTAGTAAAGCGGTGAATCCAGTCTTGACTTACTTCAAAGTCCCACTCAATTCTACTTCTATATACCTTGATAACCACCACACGCCCCTCTCTGTTGTGGCTGGAACACTTCTCTAGTTTCTGACCTCAGCACATCCCATTCCACTCTGTACTTGGCTACTCCCTTGGTTAGAACCACCAGTAGCTCTGGAAGAATGACATCCCCAGTCCCAGTATTGTATCCATGGGACTTAAACTGGCCAGGCTAGTAGCTTCCTCTCAGGGTGAAGTCATTATTAACTATTGTGTTCATCCTTCCTTCCACTCTTTTCAGTTTAACTGCTTACATTAACTAGAAGATCTATAAATTTTAGACAATGTAATATAGAGGTAAAAAACTGTCCTTCCTGGCCAAGGAGAAAAGCTAGAAAAATGACTCAAAAATCAAACAGCTGTTTAGAATAAAACAACAAAATGATGGATTATGGAAGAGTTAAAGTCTAATATGTGAAATATGTGGAAATATCTGGTTTTGGTAAGATAGAAACATTTAATGTGGGAGCTAACCTACTGACGAAAAACTACAAGAGACAAGTTATGTGTCCTCTGCCACACCACCTCCTTTATTACTTCGTATAGCAACTACAAAGCATAGGTTCTATAAAGGGCTCCTTTTAAGTGTTATCCATTTTTGAAGGACTGTCTCCTCTCCATTGCTACTATTTTAGAAAAAAAGTAAAGAGTTAAGTATCTACAGACTAGGAAGTAAATTTACAGTACAGATTCAACTACTTATTCACTAATATAATAGAAAGACAGGAAATACGTGTTGAAAAAAGTGCCATAAATAGAAAATAAATTGAAACTGGATTTTTTTTTAAAAAAGTCTATTCTAAGATCACCCTTTTATCTCTCTCTTTTAAATGTAAAATATACCCTCAACCATTCCATATACTCTCAACCACTAAGTCTAAACACTAGTAAAGGGAGATTTTCAAGGTACCCAATTACAAAGTCAAAACTCTGCATCCATTATATCCTTAGCTTATTTCTTTATCCTTCCAAAAGGGTTTTTTTTTTAACCAGAAATTATCAAACAAGCTAGCAGATGGCCAGAGCATTGAATCAAGTCTAATTTGGGTTGAATTCAAGTTTGATTATCTAGAGACATGAAAGCAATTTACCCATATTAGCATCAAATGGCTAATACTGATAAAAATGTTATGGAAGTATGATCCAGTAGAAAGCTTTCTGGACTGGGAATTAAAAGAGCCCCTCACCTCCACCCAGCAACTAGTTATAAAACTCTGGCAAAGTCATAGATTCCTTCCACCTCAGGATCTTTGTCTGCCCAATGGGATGACAACAACTAGTCCTCCTTTCTAGGAGTTGCTGAGCAGCTAAAATGGAATCTGTAAGAAAGATTCTCCTTTAACTGGGTGTGAAGGTGGAATAATGACCCCACAAAGACATCCACATCCAAATCCCCAGAACCTGTGAAAATATTACCTTATATAGCAAAAGGGGCTTTGCAGACATGATTAAGTTAGCATCTTAAGAAGAGATTATCCAGGATTATCTGGGTAGGCTCAATGTAATAACAAGGGTCCTTAAAAGTGAAGGGGGGAGGTATGAGGGTCAAAATGTAAGTGATGTGATAGGAGAAAGACCAGATCAGCCATTATTGACTTTGAACCTGGAAATGGGCCATTAGGCAAGGACTGTGGGCAGCCTTTAGAAGCTGGAGAAAGCAAGCAAAAGAATTCTCCTTTAGTGCCTTCAGAAGGAATGCAGCCCTGCCAAAACCTTGATTCTAGCCCACGGAGACAAATTTCAGATTCCTGACCTCTAGAAGTATAAGATACTAAATCTGTGCTGTTTTAGACAATGAAATCTGTTGTAGTTTCTTACAAGAGCAAGAGGAAACTAATACACTGGGTTCAATATCAGCTTTGACACTTACCCTGGCTATGTGTCATAAGCCACTTATTTATTTCTGAACTTTAGTTTCCCTACCCGTAAAATGGGCATTAAAATTAGCAATTACAGGTTGTTATAGATATCAAATAGGGTAAGTGTTGAGTGCTACTGAGTGATTAAAAAAAAGATAGCTTTTTTTTTTTTACCACCTATGCACACGAGAGCAATATAATGCAATTATTTTTATAAAACCTATAGGCAACTCATAGTTTTCATATACACAAAAAAGTGCATTAAGCTTCCAGCTAACACTAAATTTATTGGCAATATATTGATGTAGAAGTCATTGGTTTGTTCTCATAGCCTGTAAGGTTGAAGTTCTTTTAGATCTCAAAGTTCCCAAAGGGAAGAAGCAATATAGGTATAATCTGTTTTAAGCTCAGTTTATATATCCAATGTAAAGTCTATACTCTGCATTGACTTCATCCTTAGGTTATTTCTTTATCCTTCAGGAAAAGGTGATTTTTATACCAGAAAACTTTTTCAGTGTTCAAAATTTAAAGACAGGAAAAGTTAAGGTAAGGAAAACAGATCACTATAGTCCCACCTCTTTATTTTACTACTAAAAGAAAGAGAAATTCATGAGGAAGTTAAATGATTTGGCTCATTATCAATATTCAGCCAGTTCATGTCAGAGATGGACTACTTCCTGGGTTTTCCACCTCCAAATCTGTCCTATTTGTTTAGAGTAGGGATTAGCAATATGGCCCATGAGTCAAATCTAGTCAGCCACCTGTTTTTTTTTTTTTTTTTTTTTGTAAATAAAGTTTTATTGGACACAGGCAGACCCATCATTTGCATATTGTCTACTGCTGCTTTCCTGCTACAAAGGCTCAGCCGAGTAGTTGCAACAGACTGGCCCACAAAGCCTAACATATTTATGATCTGGCCCATATACAGGAAATTTGCTGACCACAGTGTTACAGTGCACTACTTCTTAAGGATGAAAATTTATCTTATAAAATGTTTCAAAAAAACAGAGTTTTAAAATTATTTCAGCAAAGTTTTAAGAATGTTACACAAATAGAGGAATACTATGGCTTAAAGTACCATACAACATTAAACACGGATGAAATTCTGTGCAGTGCATGTTCTAAGGCTCCACTAAGACATCGCAGGGGTGAGTTCAATTTTAGCTAAATGATGTTGATTTAGTAACAGCAAAATTACTCAGCTCAGCATACAAATGCCAAGCAAAATAATATAATGACTTATATTGCCACGATCATTATTCATTATGAACTACAACAAACATGTTTGATCATAATTTATATTAAAATTGGTCATTATTAAAAATAATGTAAAGCACTATGTTTCCTTCATAAAGCATTTATTCATTAACACTGGGAACCTCATTGTGGCGAGATTATACACCTTTCACAAGACTAATACTTTCTATGATCAAGTATGGGGAGAGGCACTAATAATTATTGGGTGTGAAGAACTGGCAGGAACTAAAATATATAACCACTGAATCTTAAAAATAAACATGAAGAAAGAATTCTCTTCCATTTCCGTGGCTGCAGAAGTAGACTTAGGGAAAGTGAGCATCCCTTCAAGGTTACACCATAACGGATGTTAGGTAGCTGAGTTGGGAGGCCAGGCTTCTCTGTCTCTAAATTCTCTTTTTGTTACTTTTCCTACTTTTTTTTTTTTTTAATTTTTTTTTTTTTAACGTTTATTTATTTTCGGGACAGAGAGAGACAGAGCATGAACGGGGGAGGGGCAGAGAGAGAGGGAGACACAGAATCGGAAGCAGGCTCCAGGCTCTGAGCCATCAACCCAGAGCCTGACGCGGGGCTCAAACTCACGGACCGCGAGATCGTGACCTGAGCCGAAGTTGGCCGCCCAACCGACTGAGCCACCCAGGCGCCCCTACTTTTCCTACTTTTAATGACATGTTCCAATTCAATGATATTTTTTGTATATTTCACACAGAACTATGTGTCTCAGCTGACTACCTGTTGAAGAATGTTGGATTCAAATCTCCTTTTCAGAAAATAAAAAATTGGCCTGCTTTCAGGTCCTTTCCTTTAGGAAGTAGAGTAGCCCTAAGTTTGGACAAAAAGATATATCAGGCTCCTAAATTTTTCAATAAATGTCAATTTTGCCATTTATACAATTCTGTCACCTAAAGTATATGGATCTTCCCTGGACTCAACAATATAGAACACAGGCATATCCAAGATTCATGAGAGAATTTGATAAAAAATTGATTATATCCAGTTTACTCTAAAAGTCTGCTTGCTGCTACTTGGCAGAAGCCAAACAAGGGGCATTTTAGTTATCTGTTCTCTTCAGGAAACTCTAAACTTGTGTGCAGATCATGAAACAAACCAGGGCAATATTATCCCAAAAGTCCTATGAAAAGGTCATCAATGAATTCAAGTTTAATGTTATGCATCTGACTTTTTATAGAAAGTAATGAGAAACATCTAATCAAAGAACATTTCTAGCTCTCTCACAAAGCCTCAGACTGAGTTATTTGAGTTATTTAGTATACCCAGTGTTCCTTCATATATCTCCTGGAGTTTAGTGCTAGCAAAAATAATTCTTTTCATTTATCAGCAATGAGAAACTTTTTAAAGGAACACATAAGTTTGGAATCTGGAGCAGAGGGAGGGAAGGAAATCCATTTATTGTTAAAAGGAAATTGTGAGAGATCTCAATTCCCTTTGTTGAATGTTATTTCCATAAAATAGTACATTTGCAGTCAGAAAAAAACTGAAATCCAATTAACTGGAATCCTTCATTATATGTAATGATGTTCTATCCACTATATTCAAGAGAAAGAAAGAAATAAATAACAAGATACGTAAACATTAGACTTTGGAGGATCCAAGCAAAATTAGAAATAATCCCTGCCCAAAAGAAATTAGCCTAGCAGGGGAGTTGAAATATACAAATAAAGTGGCAAAACAGAAAACAGCATCCCAAGATTTACAGATAATGAGTTCAAGAATTGAAATATTGCTTCCAACAGAAAGAATAAAGGAAATTTTTATACATAGGTGGCATAAACCTGGGTTTAAAGGATGAAGAGAATTTATTTTTCTTCCTTTTCAAAGGCATTATGTACAAAATAAAATCCACCAATTTTAAATGTACAGTATAATTTTTCTCAATTGCATACAATTGTGTAACCACTATAACAATGAAGATACAGACCAATTCCACTCAAAAATGTTCCCTGTCCCCTTTGCACTTGATCCTTTCCCCCCAGTTTCTGGTCCCCAAAACTTGCTTTCAGTCACTATAGCCATTCCTTTTCTAGAATTTCACAGAAATGGATCATATAGTACATGCTACAGTTGACCCTTGAGTGACACCAGGGTTAGGGTAGCTGACCCCCAAGTACTCAAAACTCTGCATATAACTTTTGACTTCCTGAAACTTAACTACTAATAGCCTACTGTTGACCAGAAGTCTTACCAATAATATAACACGCATTTTGTATGTTATATGTATTATATCCTGTATTTTTAGAAATAAGCTTGAGAAAAGAAAATATTAAGAAAACCATAAGGAAAATATATTTACAGTACTGTACTTATCAGAAAAAAAATTTGCACGTAAGTGGAAATTCAGTTCAAGGGTCAACTGTATTTATGTTTGACTTCTCTCACTCAGCATAATGTTTGTGAGATCATTCAAGTTGTTCTGTATATTACTATTTGGTGCCTTTTTATTGATAGAAGGATTCTATGGAATGGATAGAAGGCAATTTGTTTATTCACTCACCAGTTTTTGTCTATTATCAATAATGTTCAAATAACATTTGAACACATATTTGGGCATGTGTTTCCATTTTGCTTGGGTTAATACCTTAAAGTGGAATTGCTAGGTCAAATTGTGAATGTACGTTTAACTTTATATGGTACTGTCATATTGTTATGCAAAATGGTTATACCACTTTGCATTCTCATTAGCAATGTGAGAATTTAAGTTGTTCTACAACCTCATCAACACTTAGCATTGTTGGTCTTTTGGCTAAATGTACATTTGTCAGACAAGAAGTGATGCTGAGAATCTCTTCACATACTTAATAACCATTCATGTATCTACTGTGAAGTGTCTGTTCCAATCATTTGTCCATTTTAAAATTGAGTTGTCTTCTTGAGTTGTAAATGTTCTTTATGTACTCTGGATATAAGCCCTTTATCAAATAAATATTTTGCAAAAAATTTTCTTGTAGTCTTTGGTTTGCCTTTTTGCTTTAAGCATCTTACAAAACCAAGTTTCTAATTCTGATAAAGTACATTTTATCAGTATTTTCCTTTTGTTTCTGCTTTTGACATTCTTTTAAAGAAACCTTTGCCTAACCCATGTTACACAGACTTTTCTCCTATGGTTTTCTCTAGAAGTTAATTAAGTAGCTTTAACTTTTACATTTAGATTAAGATTCATTTTAAATCCCATAAGTATGGTTTGAGGTTAAGGTTCATTTTAACCCATACAAATCTGCACTTGCTTTGGCACTATTTCTTGAAAAGACTATCTCTTCTCCATTGAGTTATCTTGGCAATTTTGTTAAAAAATTAATTTATCTATGTATATGGATCTATTTCTGGACTCTCTATTCTGTTCCAATGATCTACATCTATCATTTTGTCAGTATCATACTGTCTTGATTACTATCACATTATAGTAAATCTTGAAATCAAGTAGTTTAACTCTTCCAACTTCATTCTTTATCAAAATTATTTTATTAGCAGTGCTTGCGTGGGTCAGCAGGTTAAGTGTTCAACTCTTGATCTCAGGTCTGGTCGTGATCTCAGGGTCATGAGTTCAAGCACCATGTCAAAAGAAAAAAAAAACCTGTAAAAAATTGTTTTAGCTATTTTAGATCCTTTACCTATCCCTATAAACTTTAATTTTTTTAATGTTTATTTATTTTTGAGAGAGAGAGAGACAGAGACGCACGACAGCAGGGGATGGGCAGAGAACAGGGGAGACACAGAATCTGAAGCAGGCTCCAGGCTTCGTCCAAAGTGTCAGCACAGAGCATGATGTAGGGCTCGTATCCACAAACCTTGAGATCACGAACTGAGCCCAAGTCGGACACTTGACCAACTAAGCCACCCAAGCGCCAAAACTGAGTGATTCCATGAAACGAAATAATATCCATATCATAGGAGTTCCAGAAGAAGAAGAGGGAGAGAAAAAGGCAGAAGGTTTATTTGAACAAATTACAGCGGAGAACTTCCCTAATCTGGGGAAGGAAACAGACATCCAAACCTATGAGGCACAGAGAACTCCCTCCAAAATCAACAAAAACAGGTCAACACCATGACATATCATAGTGAAACTGACAAAATACAAAGATAAAGAGAGAATTCTGAAAGAGCTAAGGACAAACAGGCCTTAACCTACAAGAGTAGACACGTAAGGGTAGTAGCAGACCTATCCACTGAATCTTGGCAAGCAAGAAGGGAATGGCAGGAAATACTCAATGTGCTGAATGGGGGAATATATGCAGGCAACAGTCTTTTATCCAGCAAAGCTGTCATTCAGAATAGAAGGAGAGATAAAAACTTTCCCAGACAAATAAAAACTACAGGAGTTCATGACTACTAAACCAGCCATGCAAGAGATCTTAAGGGGGACTCTGAGTGGGAAGCAGGAAAGACTACAAAGGACCAGAGACATCACCACAAATGTGAAATCTACAGATAACAAAATGGCACTAAATTAATATCTTTCAATAATCACTCTGAATGTAAATGGACTAAATGCCTGGATCAAAAAACATAGGGTATCAGAATGAATAAAAAAATAAGATCCATCTATATGCTGCCTATAAGACACTCATTTTGTACCTGAGGATACCTGCAGATTGAAAATGAGGGGATGGAGAACCATCTATCATGCTACTGGATGGCAAAAGAAAGCCAGAGTAGACACACTTATATCAGACAAACTAGATTTTAAAATAGACTGTAACAAAATATGAAGAAGGGCATTATATCATAATTAAGGGGTCTATCCATCAAGAAGAACTAACAATTATAAATATTTATGCCAATGTAAACACCCAAATATATAAATCAATTAATCACAAACATAAGCAAACTTATTAAGAATAATACTGTAACTGTAGTGACTTTAATACTTCATTTACAGCAACGGACAGATCATTCAGGCAGAAAACCAATAAGGAAACAACAGCTCTGAATAACACACTAGACCAGATGGACTTAATAGATATATTCAGAACTTTTTATCCTAAAGTAGAAGAATACACATTCTTCTTGAGTGCACATGGAACATTTTTAAAAACAGATCACATACTGGGTCACAAAGCAGCCCTCAACAAGTACAAAAAGACTGAGATCATACCATGAATATTTTCAGATCACAAGTCTATGAAACTTGTAGTTAACCACAAGAAAAAAATTGGAAAGTACCCAAATACTTGGAGATTAAAGAACATCCCACTGGGGCGCCTGGGTGGCGCAGTCGGTTAAGCGTCCGACTTCAGCCAGGTCACGATCTCGCGGTCCGGGAGTTCGAGCCCCGCGTCAGGCTCTGTCTGGGCTGACGGCTCAGAGCCTGGAGCCTGTTTCCGATTCTGTGTCTCCCTCTCTCTCTGCCCCTCCCCCGTTCATGCTCTGTCTCTCTCTGTCCCAAAAATAAATAAACGTTGAAAAAAAAAATTTAAAAAAAAAAAAAAAAAAAAAAAAAAAAAAAAAAAGAACATCCCACTGAAGAATGAATGGGTTAACCAGGAAATTAAAGAAGAAATTAAACATACATGGAAGCAAATGAAAATGAAAACACAACAGTACAAACCCTGTGGGAGGCAGCAAAGGCAGTCCTAAGAGGAAAATACATTGCATTTCAGGCCTATCTCAAGAAGCAAGAAAGATCCCAAAGACACAACCTAACCTTACACCTAAAGGAGATAGAAAACAGCAGCAAATAAAGCCCAAAGCCAGCAGAAGGGAAATAATAAAGATTATAGTAGAAATAAATGATATAAAATCCAAAAAGAACAGTAGAACAGATCAATGAATCTAGGAGCTGGTTTTTTGAAAGAATACACAAAATTAATAAACTCCTAGCCAGACTTTTCAAAAAGAAAAAAGAGGACCCATCGATAAAATCATGAATGATAGAGGAGAAATCACAACCAACAACCACAGAAATATAAACAATTATTAGAGAATACTATGAAAAATTATATGCCAACAAACTAGACAATGTGGAAGAAATGGACAAATTCATAGATACTTACACACTACCAAAACTCAAATGGGAAGAAAGAGAAAATTTGAACAGATCCATAACCAGTGAAGAAATTGCATCAGTTATCAAAAATCTCCAACAAATAAGAATCCTGGGCCAGACGGCTTCCCAGGGGAACTCTACCAGACATATAAAGCAGAGTTAATAACTATTCTTCTCAAACTGCTCCAAAAAAATAGAAATGGAAGGAAAGCTTCCAAACTCATTGTATGAAGTCATCATTACCTTGATTCCAAAACCAAACACAGACCTCACTAAAATGGAGATACAGGCCAATATTCCCAATGAACAAGGATGCAAAAATTCTCAACAGGATACTAGCAAATCGAATTCAACAGTACATTAAAAGAATTATTCACCATGATCAAGTGGGATTCACTCCTGTGCTGCAGGGCTGGTTCAATATTCACAAATCAATTAACATGATACACCACATTAATAGAAGAAAGGATAAGAACCGTATGATCCTCTCAATAGATGCAGAAAAAAACATATGACAAAATACAGCATCCTTTCTTAATACAAACCCTCAAGAGAGTCAGGATACAAGGAACATACCTTAACATCATAAAAGCTGTATATGAAAGGCCCACAGCTAATATCATCCTCAATGGGGAAAAACTAAGAGCTTTCCCCCTAAGGTCAGAAATACAAAAGGGATGTCTACTTGCACCGCTGTTGTTCAACATAGTGTGGAAAATCCTAGCCTCAGCAATCAGACATCAAAACAAAATAAAAGGCATCCAAATTGGCAAAGAAGTCAAACTTTCACTCTTCACAGATGACATGATACTCTACATGGAAAACCCAAAAGAGACTCAACCAAAAAAATTGCTAGGGCTAATACAAGAATTCAGCAAAGTTGCAAGATATAAAATCAATGTACAGAGGGGCGCCTGGGTGGCGCAGTCGGTTAAGCGTCCGACTTCAGCCAAGTCACGATCTCGCGGTCCGTGAGTTCGAGCCCCGCATCAGGCTCTGGGCTGATGGCTCAGAGCCTGGAGCCTGTTTCCGATTCTGTGTCTCCCTCTCTCTCTGCCCCTCCCCCATTCATGCTCTGTCTCTCTCTGTCCCAAAAATAAATAAACATTGAAAAAAAAATTAAAAAAAAAATCAATGTACAGAAATTGGCTCCATTTCTATACACCAATAATGAAGCAACAGAAAGAGATATCAAGGAATCGATCCCACTTACAACTGCACCACAACCCACAAAATACCTAGGAATAAACCTAAACAAAGAGGTAAAATATCTGTATGCTGAAAATTAGAGAAAGCTTATGAAAGAAATTGAAGACACAAAGAAATGGAAAACATTCCATGCTCATGGACTGGAAGAACAAATATTGTTAAAATGTCAATAGTACCCAAAGCAATCTACACATTCAATGCAATCCTTATCAAAATAACACCAACATTCTTCACAGAGCTAGAACAAACAATCCTAAAATTTGTATGGAATTGCAAAAGACCCTGAATAGCCAAAGTAATGTTGAAAAAGAAAACCAAAGCTGGAGGCATCACAATCCCAGACCTTAACCTGTATTACAAAGCTGTAATCATCAGGACAGTATGGATCACAGACACAAAGATCAATGGAATAGAATAGAGAATCCAGAAATGGACTCACAAATATGTGGCCAACTAATCTTTGACAAAGCAGGAAAGAATATACAATGGAAAAAAGTCTCTTTGGCCAACGGTGCTGGGAAAACTGTACAGAGACACAGAAGAATGAACTTAGACCACTTTCTCACACCATACAGAAAAAAACAACAACAACACAAAAAACATTTAAAATGGATGAAAGGCCCAAATGTTGAGACAGGAAACCATCAAAATCCTACAGGAGAAAACAGGAAGCAACCTCTTTGACTTCAGCTGCAGCAACTTCTTAGTTGACATGTCTCTGGAGGCAAGGCAAAGAAAAGCAAAAATGAACTATCAGGACCTCATCAAAACAAAAAACTTTGGCACAGCAAAGGAAACAATCAACAAAACTAAAAGCTGTGAAGATATGTGCAAATGATGTGTCAGATAAAGGGTTAGTATCCAAAATCTATAAAGAACTCACCAAAGTTGACACCCGGAAAACAAATAATCCAGAGAAGAAATGGGCAGAAGACACAAATAGACAATTTTTCCAAAGAACACATCCAGACGGCTAACAGACACATGAAAAGTTGCTCAACATCACTCATCAGGGAAATACAAATGAAAACCACAATGAGATATCAGCTCACACCTGTAAGAATGGCTAAAATTAACAACTAAAGCAACAACAGATGTTGGCGAGGATGTGGAGAAAGGGGAACCCTCTTGTACTGTTCTTGGCAATGCAAACTGGTGCAGCCACACTGGAAAACAGTGTGGAGGTTCCTCAAAAACTTAAAAATAGAACTACCCAGCAATTCCACTACTATGAATTTATTCATACGATACCAAAATGCTGATTCGAAGGGGCACATGCACCCCAATGTTGATAGCAGTGCTATCAACAATAGCCAAATAATAGACCCCAAATGTCCATCAATTGATGAATGGATAAAGATGATGTGGTATACATATAGAATGGAATACTACTCAGTGATGAAAAAGAACAAAATCTTGCCATCTGCAACAACATGGATGGAACTGGAGGGTATTGTGCTAAGTAAAATAAGAGAAAAGACAGATATCATATAATTTCACTCATATGTGGAATTTGAGAAACTTAACAGATGAACACAGGGGGAGGGAAGGAAAATAAAGTAAAAACAGAGAGGGAGGCAAACCATAAGAGGCTCTTAATACAGAGAACAAAATGAGGGTTGATGGGGGGCGCGGTTAAATGGGAGATGGGCAGTAAGGAGGGTACTTTTCAGGATGAGTACTGGGTGTCATATGTAAGAGATGAATCTCTGGGTTGTACTCCCAAAGCCAAGACTACACTGTATGCTAACTAACTTGAGAATGAAAAACAAAAAAAAAAAAAAAACCACAAAGTTTTAAAAAAGAAAAATGTTTGTAAAATAAAACTAAGTTTAAAAAGAAGAATAAAAAGCACATATAGAATAATCCCAGTTTTGCTAAAAACAATGCACATAAACCTAATTAAAAAAACTGAGACACAAATAAACGTTAAATGAAATGTATATCACAAATTTTCTACTATAAGCATATTTCATTCAACATTACTTTCATAATAAAATTATATTTAGTTACTAAAAACAAACAGCCACATATGCCCTGTACCCAGACACAATGTACTACTGTACATATCCTAGCCCTGATGGTACACATAAACCTTCTGCTCTGTCACTGCAGTTCTCAATGAGTCTCACAAAGATCATTCTGAATATCTATCACATGGTCAGTTACCTGAGAGTGAATACATTAAACTGTTATGAGTCTGGGGGCCCCAAATGACTGCCCTCTATTGCAAACCAATACTAAATGAAGACTACGTGTGTCCTAGGCAAGATTTGTTCTCTAGAGGTGAGAGGCTAGTGCATTAACCAGGTTTTATATTAAATGTCTTCATCATTTGTGAGCATCCAGATGGTTGGTAATGTGTGTAGATATTTTGAAACATAGGCTGGCTGATTTCAATTAGCTTTGAAGTGAGACAAATGATATTGAGGATCTATATTGCTAAGCCCAGGGGTACTAACAGAATATTTTCTTACAGATGAATACCCCATCAGCTAGTGCTCCTGCTTATATAATACAGCTAATAGGTTATCCTGGAACACATCTGCTATTGCAAAGAATCTCTGTTATGAAGCACCTAACTGGGCAAACATTTTATGCCCACGATTGGGAAACCAGCTAATGTGAGTGAGGAAAAGGAATTAAAAAAAAAACCAAGAAACAAAAAACAATATAGCCTATATGTTTATGTTTCAGAATGCACTAAGTTTTGTGAGGGATTTTGGCAGCAAATAAAAATACTCCTATGCTAAACTAGTCATTTGGGGCCAAATCAAAGACTCTGCCTGAAAACATTAGTAACTGAACAAGTGTTGGCTTTTTTCAGGCTTAGCAGGCAATGCCAATTTTATGTCATGTTCCTCAAGGTACCAGCTGTGTTGTTCCTGATGATTCTTCTCTATACTGAGAGAAAGGACACAGAAGAGTCCTTGAAAATGCTACTGTTTGGGCATGTCTTGACCTCAACAATTCAAGTAAATCAGGATAAATGAAATTAATTCCCGTATTCAAAATAAAGTTGAGAATCTAAAATTTAGTTTCTTTTCTGAATCACAGGGATTCTAACAGATACTCAGGAAAGTGACTTGATTCCAAGTCTATCAAAGAAATCAAATGATTCTCTAAAAAACATGAAGTCAAACAAACATAAAAAATTTAAAAACATAATTTAACATTTAATATTCTTTCATAGAAAACAATCCACACATTTTTCCTTCTGGTTAGCTGCACTGATTCTAAAATACATGATGTTAAGAAAATTAAATAGTTTTAGGGTGCCTGAGTGGCTCAGTTGGTTGAGCAATCAACTCTTGATTTCGGCTCGGGTCATGATCGCACAGTGAGTTCAAGTCTCTCATGGGCTCTGCATCGACAGCATGGAGCCTGCTTGAGATCTCTCCCTCTTTCTCCCTCTTTCTCCCCTCCCCTGCTCATACTCTGTCTCCCTCAAAATAAATAAATAAAATTTAAAAAAATTAAATAGTTTTAATGTTTGTTTCATTCCATTCAGTGACTAGAATGCTTACTATTTAACTAAATGCCTACTACCTTGTTGATACTATACAAGTGCCTCATATACATTATTGCTAATCACTATCCCAATGACCTTATATGGGTATTTTAATTTTAAGAATAATGAGTTAAGAGTCAAATAAATTCAGTAACCTGACCAAGGTCATATAGTTCAGGTCCTACTCTAAAACCCATGCTCCTTCCACATTTACCAGAGTTAAGTGGGAAGCTCTGTTAGTCCACTGTTCTCAGTGATTGAATGTTCTTGCACACACAAGCAGTGAAAGACACATCTGGGACACACCACTACAGCTCTGAGACAAACCATGAAGTTTCCACTACTAAGGGGGATATCTTCTGGATGCAATTTTGTCGCTGAATAAATAAGCATTATGAAATAGTGTGAACTCACAAAATAAAGGGCAAACAGCTAATCTTACAGGCAAAAAGGCAAACAAAGAGTAAGGAGACAGGAGCTACAGCTAATAAGAACCATTATTTAGACTCTTCCTATTCAAAGTGTGGTCCATTAACCAGCAGCATTGGGATCATCTGTGAGCTTGTTAGAAATGCAATCTCAGTCCCTACTTCACCTACTGAATCAGAATCTGTTTTTAAAAGATCAGTATGTTCATAAAAGCTTGAGAAGCAATTATTTTAATTGCAATTAAGCTAGTGTTGACTAAATGATGGCCAAAACTAGTTTAAAGAGGCAGAAATTAGCTTATAGCCAACAATGCCTCCAGAAATAAGAGATATTTATATGCATTTCCATCATTTGATTAATTCTGTAAATTATGAACAATGGCTTTTGCTTCACTTGTTAAGCACAATTTTATAGCAAATTTTAAAGTCATTATTCCATTCTTTTAATCCTACCTGGTAAGAAGTTTAGCTTCATCTCAACACCTTTCCCCCCATCTCATTCTTAGCTAACATCCAAGTCTAAATAGAAAAGCAACAGCACATGTCTAGTCAGAGTTGTACCTTAGAGTAAAATTTAAGCAGGGCCAAAGTGCCAAGATAGGATCTGCTGGGATGAAATGCATTTATAAGCAAGAGTTGTCCTCACCCAAATTCAAGGCCTTCTTTATGATTTAACTACAGTAGCATGCAATCTGGACATTACCCCACAAAATGCAATTTTCTGTATCAGCAGTGGTTTCTAATACTGTTGCTAAAGTTAAAGGATTTGGGACGCCTGGGTGGCTCAGTCAGTTGAAGGTCCAACTCTTGATTTTGGCTCAAGTCATGATCTTCCAGTTTGTGAGTTCAAGCCCTGCATTGGGTTTGTGCTGCCGGTGTGGAGCCTGCTTGCGATTCTCTCTCTTTGCCCCTCTCTCGCACGCGCACACACACACACATACACACACACACGCATGCACGCGCATGCTCTCTCTCTCTCCCTCAAAAATAAACTTAAAAGGAAAAGAAGGAAAGAATTTATGGATTCTTACATTAAGACAAAAGATCTTGTAAAAATTTCTTCTCTTACATGGCTAGCCACTACCTAAAGCCATTAAGACTAGCAGGAAGAATGGTAATGTGTTTGATCATAGACAGAATACTTAATTAAATCCATTAAGTAATTGATGATAAAATAAAATTATTACCACTGTCCTACTATATAAACTAAAGCATAAAATTACTGATCAATTCCTCTCCTCACTGAACACAGTTCTGCCAGATAGTTAAAAACAACAACTAAAAATAGCTGACCAGATGATAATGAGTTAATTTTAAAGGGAAAACAATAGTATCATTTAAGAGATTTTTAAAAACTTATTTTTTACATATATTTGTTAGGTTTGTAATGCATTTATAGGGAACAACAATAAGGACTGGCTCTGAGTCAAAATCTATCCCTCTGTACATATTTTCAGGGAATTTTCTCTCCAACCAGTTTTAGTCCTTTTCATATTTTTTGTCAAGGTTATTCTTTATCACTTATAATAATAAAAAATATCTGAGTCAAAATTCTCAAAAAGTTTCAAAAATAGGTGGTATCTTTTTTTCTACTTTAAGAAAAAGAAATTCAGACCAAAATACTGAGACACTGTCTGGTTTCCAATTCCAGATTCTTTTACTTTATAATTGTATAAATCCAACATTCTCACATCCTATAACAAAAAAGAAATGAAAAAAAGGTTGGTGTCACCTAGCTAATACCACGATGTAGGAAAGGATTAGCAATACAATTCAATGTTCAGATTATAATAAAGTTTTCTTAATTGTCCTGTTTTTACTGATGGTGTCCTCCTTCTTTGCTTCTTTTCTCCTTCAACGTGATTGTTGACCTTGCTTAAGAGGACTGATTTGTCTCTTGACTTATCCAATGGTTAAAGTCTGCCTAACTTGAGTAAGCTCTAAAAAAATGCTGTTTTATAAAGGTCAATTAGTTCTAAACAAAGGCATTCAGTTCACTAAGCATCTCCTATAGAGATGCTTCCTACAGGGATAAGCCAATATTTCCTGTCGTGCTCCAGTGTATACAGGGGCAAGGGAAGCTGTAAGTGAATGCACACATTACCAGCTGGAGTCCCCAGAGTTTACAATTTCTGACAGCACTTACAGGAGATTTCCCCTGAGCTGATACACAAGCATTTTCTATGATTTTGCTGAATTATGCCATTTCTAGGGAGAGGGGTATTTAAAAGAATACATTCAATCTATCATGAAATCTGAATGATTTTTTTTTTCCTCTACAGTGATTCCTGATCTTGTCCATCAATTTCCACTTCCACAGTGGCACCTTTCACATTTAGATTGTTCTAGCAGTCTCCCATCTGGTGTCTCCCTCTAGGTCCTCCCACTCCATTCATATACAGTTACTAAAATAACGTTCCTCAATTAATTTCACCATGTAACTTGCCTATTCAAAAAATTTCAGTGACTCCCTATTTCTTAGCATAAAAAACAAATAAACAAACACCACTTTCTTAGCTTGGGTTTCAAAATCCTCCACACTTCAAATCAATTATTATCCTCATTTTGAAGACAAGAAAACTGAAGGACATTGAGATAACTTGCCTGGGGTCACACAGTTAGTAGGAGAGTTGGGATTTCAGCCCAATCTGGTTCCAAAGTTTATGTTCTAAAGCATTATACTGCATTGCCCTTATTGAGAATTTGGTGTGTGAACGTTACCTTGTAATTGCATGCATGGGCCTCTGGATATTCTCCCACCTACATTATTCTCTGAAACAGTCTACTTCTCTTCTGTGTTCACACAGAGCCTATACATCATAAGACACTTATTATGCTTCACTGACTGATGTTATACCAGAATGGTTGTTCAGGCAAACTATGATACCAAGATTCCAACTACCTAGAGTCAAAGATGTCTGAATGTATAAAGTGGTTAAAATGAGGGGTGCCTGAAGGGGACAGTCAGCAGAGCACACAACTCTTGATCTCGGGTCACAACTTTGAGCCTTACATTGGGGCTACACTGGAGTTTACACTGCAGCTCTACACTGGAGTTTACTTAAAAAAATAGTGGTTAAAATGGTTTTTGTCTATTCATATCCTCATCTGCTGTAGTTTCTGCATTTTCTTGCCTAAAAACTGTTGTGGTATTAAAATTTCCCATGTTGACTCAATGTCGCTCCTCATCAGGGAAATACAAATCAAAACCACACTCAGATATCACCTCACACCAGTCAGAGTGGCCAAAATGAACAAATCAGGAGAGTATAGATGCTGGAGAGGATGTGGAGAAACGGGAACCCTCTTGCACTGTTGGTGGGAATGCAAATTGGTGCAGCCACTCTGGAAAACAGTGTGGAGGTTCCTCAAAAATTAAAAATAGACCTACCCTATGACCCAGCAGTAGCACTGCTAGGAATTTACCCAAGGGATACAGGAGTACTGATGCATAGGGGCACGTGAACACCAATGTTTATAGCAGCACTCTCAACAATAGCCAAATTATGGAAAAAGCCTAAATGTCCATTAACTGATGAATGGATAAAGAATTGTAGTTTATATACACAATGGAGTACTACGTGGCAATGAGAAAGAATGAAATATGGCCCTTTGTAGCAACGTGGATGGAATTGGACAGTGTGATGCTGAGTGAAATAAGCCATACAGAGAAAGACAGATACCATATGTTTTCACTCTTATGTGGATCCTGAGAAACTTAACAGAAACCTATGGGGCAGGGGAAGAAAGAAAAAAAAAAAAAGAGGTTAGAGTGGGAGAGAGCCAAAGCATAAGAGACTCTCAAAAACTGAGAACAAACTGAGGGTTGAGGGGGGGTGGGAGGGAGGGGAGGGTGGGTGATGGGTAATGAGGAGAGCACCTTTTGGGATGAGCACTGGGTGTTGTATGGAAACCAATCTGACAATAAATTTCAAAAAAAAAAAATTTCCCATGTTGAAATTTTCTGGTCCAGAAATATGCAATGGAGCAATCTCGGCACAGGCTTACCAAAAATCAAATAACTAGGCATAATGGAGGACCACTCCTGATGTTTAATACATCAGGCCTTTAATAGGCAATCATACAATCAAAGAAGTAGAACAGCTATGTCAAGTACAGTGTTGTGTAACCTTCAGCACTTGCAGTTTTTAAATTGAGACCACATTTATTATACTCACTGTTTTCTATATATGATGAATCTAACAAAGTAAATAAAGGAGAAAGCCCCTTCACTGAGAAGGCATTGTGAATACACATTTCAGGAGAGAAAGCAGCTAGCCATAGCCTTGTTAAATGCTAGGTAAAGTTCATGTAAATTAAATGCTCATGCTTGGCACTATGTTCTATTTGATCAATACTTAACTAAGGAAAAAAGGCGGGAATCAATACTTTATAATTCTGTCAAGTTCACAGCAACTGAAAATAAAAGGATAAATGGGTAAAGTTACAAAGACAAAAAAGACCATAACCAGGAAGAAAACTGTATTTCTCCTCTTCTTTCTCTTGTGGTTTTATGCCATTACGCTATCAATTAAATTGACTCAGAGATGTTTCAAAAGAAATCTGAAACATTATCATTTACAAATCTATAGAAATTAACCATATAAACATGATGATGGAGATACCATCTATGTTCTTTCTTTGACAAAACCCCATTATTCTATGGTTTTCCAGCTGAAGTTCATGTTCCAAGTTCATGATATATCAATTACCTGTTCTGAAAACAAGACAACGGATAACTTTGAAACTGGATCCAGACATAATTAGCTACTCCAGAGGATGCTAGGGAAACTGAAAACCAAGATGTCACCTATTTTCTCTGCCACTATTTTCTGAATAGCACAAATGCAAACTTGGAGGAAAGTTCAAAGCCCAGAGTAAACTTGCCTAATTAAAAGACAGCTGGAGGAAGTTCTATATAAATATTCTTTTGGATACAGAAAAGAGCTATTATGAGAAAAACCTTACTCTTCATAAGTCAAGATGAAAACTGAGGATAACTCTGTGCTACTAGAATATTAATACTAGCTATTACTTACTATATGTCAAGCATTTTTCATCTATTATCTCCTTTAAGCCCCCCAAATTCTAAGACTTACAAAATATTACCATTCTTATTATATAGGCAAGGACACTGAAGTTCAGAGAGATTAAGTAATTTGGTCATAGACCTAAGTCTGGGTTTATACACCTAGACTGTGGCAGATCTGGACTCTGGATTCAGATCTACATAATAATGCCAAAGTCCATGTTGCCTTCTACTTCTGCTTCTACATAGTGCAGCAGTTCTCAGCCTTTAGTGCCTGTCATGATCACCTGGGATCTTTTTCAAATACAGATCCATGAGTTTCATCCCGATAGATACTACACCAGCATGTCTTGGATGGCCCACGAACATCTTTACTTTTAAAAAGTAGTTCAGGTACTTCTGATACACATCAAAGTAGTTGTAGTCATTACTAGAAAGGGGAAAAAAAACCCAATCAAGGCAATCTAGAACTAATTTCATTGTCATTTGTAATATATATTCATCAGTAAATTTACATTTCTAATTATATATTTTGTAGGCATCCATTAAATTATCCTGTTTCTATCAGTGTGATACCCCTAAGCAAATAAGGAGGTTGGAGTAGTATAAGTGATATAGAGCCCAATTTATTATAGAAAGAACATCAACTAGGGATTAACCATTTTCCATCAATAATCTAAAAAATGGACAACAGACATATAGAAGAAGAAGAGAAATATTATTCTAATGTATTAATTTAGCACATATTTTGGATGAGACAGAGAAGAGTAAAACCTTAGAAATAAATAGGAAACAATTTAAAAGAGGTCTGAGCTTAATTTTCAGAATTTTACAATTTATAGAAATGAGATTAGGTATTTTAGATACAACCCTTTCCAAAATGTTTTCTGCTGTTTGTCTGTGGAGAACAAGAAAAAAATTCCACAGTTTAATATTTTTTTTTCTGGTAAGTACAGATTTCTCTCAAGAAAATAAGCTAACAGATTATTGTCATGAAAATAAGCTAATATACATCATTATTTTATCCATTCATTATTTACTGAGTATTTACAACATACAAGGCATTTTACTATTTCTACTCTTTTACCGGTTGCATGCTAATAATACATACTTTATGCTCTTATCATTTCTCAACTAGTACTTCTAACTGGACACAAAAAATATAGGGGGGTTATTAGGCCTGTTCTGTATCTATGTGGGTTATCACGTGACCTGAGTTCACATTAATGTTATGTTAGATAATCTACTTTGGCTTGGAACTTGTCTGATGTAGGACTTTACTTATATATGTTTGCAAGAGCCCTCACAAGTTGCTTGGTCCAAACTCCTCATTGTACAGGGGCACCTGGCTGGCTTAGTCAGTAGAGCACGTGACTCTTGATCTCAGGGTAGTGAGTTTGAGCCCCAGGTTGGGTGTGGAGATTACTCAAAATACATAAATAAGCAACCCATACTTAAGAAAACAAACTCATTGTACAGATGAAGACACTGGGATGTAGAGAGGAAGAAGAACTGGATTAAACTATCACCTGTCTGTCCAAATTTGCAGCTCCTTCACAGTCTAGCACTAACCTTGAGAAAAATGGGTAGGTTTTGGGCAGGGCTGCATTGTGGCTTCTGTGGAACCTGGACACTCTTGTCTATGTGGCCCTTCCTCCATAAAAAATCCAAAATTTACGTTCTGTGGCTGCTTTAGTATGAAGACAAATATATTAATGCCATGTGTTAAAACATTTTGTTCAACTTAAGTTCACTTTTTTCTTCTGATTTTAAAAGACATTAAAATATTTTCATGGGCCCCTAAGAGTACCAAGGGCTCTGGGTACTCATGGATAAGATGACTCCGGTTTTAGGTCCTTCATTTGACAGTCAACACCAGCTTTATTTTCCTTCAGGTGCCTTGGTTCTGCCACAAGGGACTACACATGTGGCTTCTCTGTTACTCAGGATATGCTGGCCCCTGAAAGCTCAGTCTTTTTTTTTTTTTTTTTAATCAGGCTACTTCCGTGATTCTCATTCCAACAGCTTTTCAGCACCTAATCCTTCATTCTGAACCAGGCATGCCCTTAGAAAACCTGGAGTTATGAATAGAGATCAGGTACAAGCCTCTGGGAATGAAAACAACCTTTAGGGTCCCAAATTGCATTTAAAAGGAAATATTAGGCAGATCACTTCATTGGGATTTACAGTCTTTCACAATATGGCTAGTTATCACCTACAGAGATATCCTTACACTAAGAATATGTATGAGGGTTTTCGGAACTAGATATGAATCTGTTTTCAGTATATTCACAGTGTGAAAAGGCTGTATCATTCATAAGATGAACGAAAGTGTAACTGTATTGCAACCAGGGAAATTCAGTGACTACCTAATCTCCCAATATTTACCCATTTTAAGAAACCTGCCAATTAAAAATGGAATTTATCATTCTCATAGCACTCTGATTGGTTTTACTTTAATGTCTTCAAGAATGAGGCTCAGCTTAAGTCCTAGCCTATCCAGTAACTCAACATTTATCACTTCCTTTATAATCAGCAGTATTTGACTCCTATTTTTGTCACATCTATTATTTTTCTTTAGCTGTTTCTGATCTTTAATTCAACAAATATTATTTTGTGACTACTATATGCCAGGTATGACATGATATATACAAAGATCAGTAAAATAAGACACTGCTCCTGAGGAGCTAAATTCAAGTGTGTGTGTGGGGGGGATAATACAAAATATACTAATACTTAAAACAGGGCAAACAAACAAACATACAAAACAACAACAACAACAAACCAGGGCAAACATACAGGTACAACTATAGGGTACTTACTGTATGAAGGAGGTATCTGGAAGATGTCACACAGGACATAGCATTTGAAATGAGTCTTAGGAAAGATTATTCAGAATTGAAAAAAAGGTGGAAGAGAAACAGCATAGCAAAGACAGAAACAGTAGTGTCAAATATATTTACAAAACAGCAAGAAGTATAATTTGGTTTAAAACATGCAGTACTAGTTAGTATTAAAAAGTGAAAAGCAAAATTAGGGGCAAAATATAAACAAAAAGGAATACTAATATCTGGAACCTCATTTTGTACTTCGTTTGTATTCCCTATAGCCCAGCCCTGTTGTTGGTCATACATACAATATCTGGTAATTGACTTAAGCTGTCAAAAAAAAGCATCAACAAAGTACGATAATCCTTAGGCATCTGCCCAAATGCATCTAATAATTATAGTAAACATATAATGACATAATGCACTTGGAAAAAAGTCCTCGCAAATTTCATTATTAAATAGTTGTAGTTAACAGAGAACAGATTGCAGTGGCGGGGGGGGGGGGGAGCAGAATCATTCTAACCCTACCTTTAATATAAATTTGGTAGTTTGAAAATTTCTAGGTGTGCCTGGGTGGCTCAGTTGGTTAAGCTTCTGACTCTTGATCGGGGCTCAGATCATGATCTCACAGTTCTCGGGGTCGAGCCACATGTCGAGCTCTGTGCTAACAGCATGGAGCCTGCTTGGTATTCTCTCTCCCTCTCTCTCTGCCCCTCCCCTGTTCTCTCTCTCTCTCTCTCTCTCTCTCTCTCTCAAAATAAATAAATAAACTTAAAATTTCTAGTAGGTCCTACTAATCTCATGGCATTTCTTTCAGCGAAGCTCAGGAGTATGTGAAAAGCTACACACAAGTGGGTTGCAATATAAAAGGAATCTCTAGTGGTTTAGCAAACTCAGTTGACTTTTCATCAAGTCTTCCAACACAGGGGCAAATTTAATTTATTAAAGGAAAACTGTAAGGGCTTCCCAAACAAAGGGAGGCAGCTAAAATTAAAGACAAAGCTTTACTGAGAACAAGTTGCAATTGCATAATCAAACATAACTCAGGGAATTAAAGATGGCATCTTCAGTATGAGAAACTGTGCAAATTAAACTGAACTTCAGGATTTTCTTGCAGTAAAAACAAGTTTTTAGGATACAATTTTTATTTTCAGATGTGGGCAAAATATTAGAATTAAAATACACCCATTGATGCAAAATGCCAGATATATATGGAACAGCTAAATATTCGAGCAATAGAATTACTTCACATGAAAAATTATAATGTATGCAGGTACAATGCAACAGCTACTCATTTAATGTTTTAAAAGCTTTGTAATAGAACAATTTGTAATAGAACAATTGTTATACTCCTTTCCTCTCACCATCAATCTATTCACTAACAAGTTTTGAGGATCAATATCTTACTCATATAAATTCACTTTTTGGACAAGCACCTCTTCCCCTGTTTAAATAAATATACTGTGAAATTTTAACAAAAACAGCTATTTGCTCTAAGACTAGACTTACATTATGACCTAATGCTACTGCAAATGCTTCTTCAAGAGTGGTCCACAGCCTACATGAATCATATTTCACCCAGGATGCTTGTTTAAGATGCTCTCTCCTTACTCCAACAATTCTTAGATTTCACCAAGATATAAAAGCATTGCCCTTATCATTGTAATCAGTATTCTCACTTCCATCTTTACCCAGATTAAATTCCATGAACAATTCTGTTTTTCACTTTGCAAACAAACCCTGTCCCTCCTTTCATCTCTCTAGTAGTAAAATACCAACTCAATCATCAACTTACTCTAAGCCTGATGACCTGGCCTTAGACTTGAGTGGGAAAATCATTTAATCATTTAATCATTTATTTAATCATTTTCCAGACATGACATGTATGGACCTACCTCTAACCTTTGGCTCATGTTATTCCTTCACCCTAGGAACACTCATGGAGTACAGTACTCATGCACTGGCATTAGGAGACTCAGGTAAAAGTTCCAATCCTGCCATGTGTCTGTCCTCTTCGAGTTCTATTCCTCATAGGTAAAATCAGGACAAAGTGCCAGCCTCAGGATTAAATAAGGATGTAGTCAATAAAGATTAAGAATGTATTTCACAGTTCTTATGAATTCTAAAGGGTACACAAATCTTGCCAAATTCATCTAGATAATAGCTCTACAATTTTACAACCCCACAGTTACTAAGATCTATTTCTGCACATACTTAATACCACTGGATATATCAACTTTAAAAATCTCTGCCAGGGGCAGCTGTGTGGCCCAGCTGGTTAAGCATCCAACTCTTGGTTTTGGCTCAGGTCATGATCTTGAGGTCGCATGAGTTTAACCCGCCCCCCCCCCCCCCCCACCCAGTTGGATTCTGCCCTGGCAACATGGAGTCTGCTTGGGGTTCTCGGTCTCCCTCTCCCTTTGCCTCTCCCTTGCACTGTCTCTGTCTCTCTCAAAATAAATAAACTTAAAAAAATTTTTTTAATCTCTGCCAATCTGGTAGATTAAAACAATTTTACTGCCTTTAGAATTAGTATTTGATAAAATACTAATTAGTATTTGATAAAATATTCTTACTGATAAGAATAAACACATCTCAGAGTATTTATTGGCCATTTTCTTTTCTTTGAATTACCTGCTCATACTCTTTGCCCATTTTTCCACTTCCTCCTTTTTCTTACTATGAGTATAAATAATTGCTCTATTTTATGTATGCAAATATTTTTTTAAGTCTGGCACTTATTCATTTAATTTGTTCAAAATATCTTTTGTCATAAAGAAGTTTTTCATTTTGATATATCTAAACTCATCAAACCTTTTGTCTTTAATGGCTTTTAAGTTTGCAAACATTTCTTATATTTAGATTTTTATTATATTTAGAATTTGTCTTGTGAATGATGTTAAAGATTTAATATTTTTTTTCTAAATGCATATCCTTTATTGAGTAGTCCATCCTTTAAATATTGATTTAAAATACATTTACTGTACACTTAGATTGGGAGACATACATGATACATGGGTCTATCTCAGAATCTATTATTGATCTAGCTGTCTTTCCTTATACCAGAACCATGTTGCTGCATGTTATTGAAAGCTTATTATGGGCATTACTGAGATAAATGCACAGTTTTCTCCTCTAATAAAATTAAGAAAGTAAATGATGCAAGTAGATTTTTTAATGCTGAACCACCCTTGCATTCCTGGGATAAATTCTACATAAATAACACATTGGTAAATCAATTTGCCAGTATTTTATTTATGATTTTTAAGTCTTGTCTCCAGAAGAGAGGTCTACAAGTGGTGTTCTTTGTTTTTTGTATGTCCCTCTTTGGTTTGGGTTACATTTAGCATCATAAAATCAGTTGGATAGGGTCTTATCTTTTTTAATAAAGCATGCAAGTTTACCTAAGATTTCCTTAAAGGTTTCTTAGAACTCACCTGTAAAACTTGGGCCATATCTTTAAATTTCTTTTCAATTTATTTCCATAATAATTAGTTAATTAAAAGGTTTTTACCTCTTCTTGTGGCAATTTGAGTAAATCATGTATTTCTGAAAATTACCCATTGAATTTAGGCTTTCATATTTTATTAGAATAAACTTATATAGAGAGCTCTTATACAAATCTGTGTCTGTAGTGACGCTTTCTTTTTAATTTCTAATATTGATCAGTATTCTTTTGTTTTCTCTTTCAGACTTGCCTAGATTTACCTATTTTATAGATTTTTTTTTTAATCATTCAACACTGCTATTAGATTTTTGCTTTCATCCTTATTGATTTGGACCTTTGTTGTCTTTGATTTTTATCATTCTTTAAAAAAAATCTTTAACTCAATTGTTCATTTATTTTATTTAAGCAAGTAACTTAATTTTTATAAAATGAAACATGCTTCTATAAAAAATTTAAGTAATACATCCAAGTACAAAGTAGTAAGCAACAAACTAACATCCCATTATCCAGAAGGAAAAAGTGTTAACATGAGTTGATATCATTCCAATTATCTCTCTAAGCACAAACAGAGATGAATGGATAACTCCACATCTCTCAATTTACCTTTTTCCTTCTCAATTCTCTGTCCTTCCTTTTAAACTGTTCTTAACTTCAAAAGGCTCTAACATTTTCTTTTTTAAATGAATGCAGTGCCATTCTGCATGTCTCTGAAGATATTATATTAATTCTAAAGTTCTTTTTTTGCTTTCCCTATTAACTCTGATTCCTTAGGTCCTTCCCTTTGTACAGTTTGGTACCTTCCTTCATATATTAGTTTTCTTTGAATATTTTGTGATTTTGGGTATGGGCTCATCTTTTGTTTAGCAACATTTTTTCTTTTATCTTCTTTTTTTAGGAAAGGGACAAAATTTTCCACCAGGTAGTAAACATGGGTAACTAGTATTTGGGGGCTCCCTATCTTTTCTAGATATTGACAACATTGGGGCACTGCTATGGTTTTTAAAGCAACCACAATGCCTGGTTTTGCATCATACATACCAAAAGAAGAATGAAGGTGAAGAGAGGTAGATTCATATGTCTGCTTGTCCAGCAGGGTACATATAAAGCAGCTCTATAGTCATATATTTTATTGTATTATGTTCCTGTTTGTGGTTCATATTATGGTTCTCACCCACACTGCAATCCCCTTTTTTTAAGCGTTCTTCATAATTTCTGGCCAGTTTTACTCTTTTTGTTTCCTTTCACAGTTGTGTTCAATTGATACTGTATATTTTTGGAAGGGGAAGGAAGGATTATTTTTAAAACTGTGAAGTAGCAAAGGGAAGCTTCAGCATGTTCTCAGTATACCACCTACCACTGAGGTTTCAAATAGATATGTTTTAGCAGAGATAAATGGGCAACATTGCACACACTTTTAAAGGAAAACATGTTCTTTACTATGCTCTCCGTTCTACTGGTATAGTCTTATAATAGTAAGCACAGCATACTACTCAGTGGTTTCTAACCCTAGATGCACATTATAAACTCGGGAGAGGGGCGCCTGGGTGGCGCAGTCGGTTAAGCGTCCGACTTCAGCCAGGTCACGATCTCGCGGTCTGTGAGTTCGAGCCCCGCGTCAGGCTCTGGGCTGATGGCTCAGAGCCTGGAGCCTGTTTCCGATTCTGTGTCTCCCTCTCTCTCTGCCCCTCCCCCGTTCATGCTCTGTCTCTCTCTGTCGCAAAAATAAATAAACGTTGAAAAAAAAAAAATTAAACCCGGGAGAGCTGCTCCAATATTAAAGTCTAATCCCAGAAATTCCACTTTAATTGGATGGAGTGACAACCACTGGTATAGTGGAAAAACTACAGGTTTTGATCGACAAATTTGAGTTCAAATCACCACTTACTCTGCTCTGTGACTTTAGGCAAGAAATAATTTTTTGAGACTTTGTTTCATCTGTAAATTGGGTTTACAAGATGGTAGTGAGGATTGGAGATAATGTAAGAAGAGAGACTGGCACCATGCAAGGCAAATAACAAATGCTTAATAAAGGTTGGCTCTCCTAAAGCCACTTCTAAGTAAAGTAGGCAAAAATCACACCACTTAAAAACATATCAAGGAAAACAAGACATCCCTTCATATATTAAAATCTTACAATGACTAAATTTAATTCCAGATGTCACAGAACTTCATAGGAGACAGGCCAGATATTCCAATCTGAAAGAGATTATGGAATTTACAGTGTTCCTGTCACATTTTATTACCCCCTGGGCTCTTTTATCATCCTTACTTCAATGCATTTCTTTTCAAAAGACAACTCTCAAGGCTATTACAAGATTTCTGAGCCATTCTCCAATTCTGCATTTCAATATCTGAGAGTAAAAATGCTAATAATGGCAACCTCATTCTTTATTTGTTTGTACTAGTTCAAATGTTTTGTGAGAAATGGATGAGCACTTTGAAATTGCAGGAAATGAGTAGAACAACTAGAAAGCTGTGTGGGATCCAGGAATTAAAGCAACTGTAGTGTGTCTGATGCATAAAATAATCCAACCTTAATTACATCCAGGTGGAGACAGCTCCATTTTCAGGGATGCTTAGATGATGGGCCAAACACAATGATACCCATTTGCTGACAAGGAAATGTGCATATCTTTACCATTTGTATCATCCAGAAGCACAAGTATGCACTCAGCATAACATAACTTCTTCATAATATTCAACTGACTTCTTTAAGAAGTTTTAACCCATGCGTAAATACAGTTATAATTATTTATCTTCAACAATAAAGAAAATTTATTTTCTCCTGGTTCTTTAAAATATTTAAATGTTCACAAATTCTTAATGTTCATATACATTATATGATAGTTCTTAATTTTTCAAACCTTTACTATAAAAGTAGACCCACAGCAGGACTAACAGCTAAGGCACCTAAACTAAACATCAAGGGGGCCTGATTTCTGCTGTAAACAATACACATTTACACAGTAAATTATCTGCCAATGATTTTTAACATAAAAGACTCCCTCAAAAACAAATCCTATGGCCAAAAGCACATGGAAAAGTATTCAATGTCATTAGTCATCAGTGAAAAGCAAGTTAAAATTCTCATAAAATACCACTACTTACTAAAATGGGTAAAATGATACATTGCAACAATACCAAATACTGGCAATGATGTGGAGTAACTGGATTTATAATACCTAAAAGTGAGAGTAAAAAGCACAATAAAGGACATGTATGCAAAACCTATAGCTAATATTATCTTCAAAGGTGTAAGACTGAAACCTTCCCCCTAAGATCAAGAACAAGACAAGGATTACCATTTTCACTACTTCTTTCTATTCAATACTGTCCTGGAAGTTCTAGCCAGGGCAATTGGGCAAGGAAGAAAAAAAAAAAAAAAAAAACCCAAACTGAAAAAGGGGGAAGTAAAATTATCTTTACTTATAGATCACATGATCTTATTAACAGAAAATTCTAAAGAAAATACAAACACCTTTGGAGCTAATAAACAAATTTAGCCAAGTTACATGATACAAGATCAACACATAAAAATCAATTGTGTTTTTATATACTGAACATGAACATGGAAACGAATTAAGAAAACAATTCCATTTACAATAGCATCAAAAAAACTTACAAATAAGTTTATCCAAGGAAGTGAAAAACTATAAAACATTAATGAAATGAAAAGAAACCTAAATAAATTTTTAAAAATCCCATGTTCATGGATTGAAAAACTTAATATTGTAAAAATGGCAATATCCCCCAATTCATCTAGTGATTCAAGGCAATCCATATCAGAATCTCAATTGCCCTTTATGTAGAAATTGACAAGCTGATTGCACAAATCACATGGAATTGGGGCAGCTGGGTGGTTTAGTTGGTTAAGTGTCTACCTTTGGCTCAAGTCATGATCTCAAGGCACATGAGTTTGAGCCCCACATTGGGCTCTCTGCTGTCAGCATGGAGCCTGCTTGGGATCCTCTGCCCCCCCGCCCCCGCCGGTCCCTGCCCCTCCCCCTCCCTGCTCCCCTGCTCCCCTGCTCACATGCATGTGCTCTCTCTTTCAAAAAATAAACAAACATTAAAAAAATTCATATGGAATTGGAAGGGACCCTGAATAACCAAGAAAATCCTGAAAAAGAAAAAAAAGTTGGAAAACTCACACTTCCCAAATTTGAAAATTATTATAAAGCTACAGTAATCAAAATAACATGGTACTAGCACAAGGACAGACAAATGGAATAGAACTGGAAGTCCAGAAATAAACCCATACATCTATGGTCAAATGAGTTTTGACAAGGGTGCTAAGACCATTCAGTGGGGTAAAAAATAATCTCTTCAACAAATGGTGCTGGTACAATTAATATAGACATGTAAAAGAATGAAGTTGGACTCCCTACTTCACTTCATATACAAATATTAACTCAAAATTGATCAATGACCTAAATGTTGGCACTAAAACTATAAAAATTTTAGAAGATAACATGGGGGGAATCTTCAGTATTTTGGATTTGGCAATGAATGCTTAGATATAACATCAAAAGCACAAGCAATGAATGAAAATATAGACATATTAGGCTCTTTCAAAATTAAAAACTTTTAGGGTACCTGGGTGGCTCAGTCAGTTTAAGAGACCAACTTGTCCTTCCTGTTCTCTCTCTCTCAAAGTAAGTAAAATAACTTCAAAAAAAGTTAAAACCTTTTGTGCATCAAAAGACACTACTAAGAATGTAAAAAGACAACCAACAGAATGAGAGAAAATACTTGTATATCACATATCTGATAAAACACTTTTATCTAGGAGATATAAATAACTCACAACTCAACAACAAAAGACAAAGAACCCAATTAAAAATGTGCAAAGGACTTGAGTTTATTTCCCAAAAAAAGATAAAAAATGGCCAACAAGCAAACACAAAGGTGCTCAACATCATTGGTCATAAGTAAAATGCAAATCAAGACCACAATGAGATAAAACATTAATCCACTAGGATGACCATAACCATCAAAATGAAAAATAACAAGAATTTGTAAGGATGCAGATCTCATACACTGCTGGTGAGACTATAACATGGTACAGCTCCTGTGGAAAACACTGTAGCAGTTCCTCAAGCTTTTAAACATGGAACTGCCACAAAATCTAGCAATGCTACTGCTAGGTGTATGCGCAAAGGAACTGAAAAGAGGAACTCAAACAGATACGTGTAAGTAAATGTTCATAGCAGCATTATTCCCAACAGCCAAAAGGTGGTGGAGGCAACCCAGTGTCACTGACAGATGAATGGATAAACAAAATGTACCATACATACATGATGGACTACTATTCAGCTGTAAAAATGAAATCTCAGTACATGCTACAACATGAATGAAACTTGAAAACATTATTCTAGTAAAAGAAGCCATATACAACCAGTCACATATTGTATGATTCCATTCATATGAAACACTGAGAATAGGTAAAACCACACAAATAGAAAACTGATTAGGGGTTGATAGGAGATGGGGGAAAGTAAGTTAGAGGATAACTGCTTAATGGATAAGGGATTTCCTTTGGGGGTGATGAAAATGTTTTGGAACTTGATAGAGGTGGAGATTGCACAACATTGTGTATGTATTAAATCCCATTAAATTGTGACTTTAAAATGATTATTTTTGTTATGTCCATTTTTTACCTCAATAAAAATAAATAAATAAGAAAATTTTCTGGTACTTCTTATAAATAAAATCATTAAAAGTATTCTGGGTCTTGTCCAAAGAGGACACACAAAGTAAAAAAGATTAAGAAATTATAAGAAGCAAATGATTATAGTTCCATTACAAAAAAAAATTACTTTTTATTTCACTTAGGAAAATATAAGAAAAAAATACCCTGGGGAATAAACCACCAGTAACCATATAAATATTGTTATATTTAGTTTTCCATAGAATTGCTCTTATAGATCTTTTGGTTGGATATAGGAATTTTTCTTGGCTCTAAAACTTCTAATACTATTCACTCTAGTAATAGTAAAAGAATGAAGAACAAGAGAAGAGATAGACTCAGATGACAAATGTCAATGAACTTTTAGAAGCTGGAAAGAAGGTAAATGGATTCAAGTCTTTGCTCAAATGTCCCCTTATCAATGAGTCCTATATTTACTAACCTATTTAAAATTTCAACACCAGTCTACCACTTCCAATCCCACTATCATACTATATTTTTGCCCACAGGAGATTATCACCTACTAATGGGTAATGCGACTTAATTATTAGGTTTATTGTTGATGTTTGTTTCCCCCTGCCAGAACATATGCTCCATAAAAGCAAGCAGTTTTGTCTGTTTTGTTCATTAAGGAACCCTCAGTGCCTACAACTGTGCTTAGCACCCTGTGAGTACCAAATAAATATTCATTAAGAGAATAATGTAAATTAACAGATCAGAGAAAACTGAAGCTAAGCACCTGAGGGGGAGAGGTGGGGGGGGGGAGAGGGAAAAGCCAATCAGAATCTGCGGGCAAGGGCATGTTGTAGAAATGTAAATAAGAGATTGGTCCAATGTATTAATAATAGAGACTCATAATATTCAAAATATCCAGGGTATCCAAAATTACTTGGTAAGTGAAGAACCCCATGGGAAAAAACAATCAACAGATGACAATTACAAGATGACAAAAATGGTGGAAATATCTGACAAAGACATTAAAGTGGATAGTAAGAAAATACTTGATCATGTAAGGGTAAAAGCTCTTGAATCAAAAGGAAAGCTAGAAAGTCACAACAAAGAAACAGAAGGTATAATCAATAGGCAATTTTAGAACTGAAAAATACATTTTATTTATTTTATTATATTTTATTTTAATTCCAGTATAGTTAACATACAGTGTTATACCACCTTCAGGTGTACAATATAGTGACTCAACAATTCCATATATCACCCAGTGTTCATCACCACAAGTGCACTCCTTAATCCCAATTGCCTATTTCACCCATTGACCCCTTTTGTAACCATCAGTTTGTTCTCTATAGTTAAGAGTCTGTTTCCTCAGGTCCTTTGTTTTGTTTCTTCAATTCTATATTTCAGTTAAATCATATGGTATTTGGTATTTGTCTTTCTCTGGCTTATTTTGCTTAGCATTATATTCTCTAGTTCCATCCATGTGGTTACAAAAGGCAAGATTTTACTCTTTGTTATGGCTGAATAATATTCCACTGTGTATATGTGCATATGTATGTATATATATATGTGTGTGTGTGTGTGTGTGTGTGTGTGTGTATACATACATATATATCACATCTTCTTTACCCATTCATCAGTTAATGGACACTTGGGCTGCTTCCATAATTTGCCTATTGTAAATAATGCTGCTTTAAACATCAGAGTGCATGTATCTCTTTGAATTAGTGTTTTTGTATTTTTTTGGGTAAATGCCCAGTAGTATGATTACCAGATCATAGGGTAGCTCTATTTTTAACTTTCTGAGGAAACTCCACACTGTTTTCCACAGTGGCTGCACCAGTTTGCATTCCCACCAACGGTGCAAGAGGGTTCCTTTTACTCCACATCCTTGCCAATATACGCTGTTTATTGTGTTGTTGATTTTAGCCATTCTGATGGGTGTGAGGTGATATAAGATTGTAGTTTTCATTTGCATATCCCTGAGGATGAGTAATTTTGAGCATCTTTTCATGTGTTTGCTGACCATCTGGATGTCTTCTTTGGAGAAATGTCTGTTCATTCCTTCTACCCATTTTTAAATTGGGTTGTTTTTTGGGTGTTGATATGTAGAAGTTCTTCATATATGTTGGATACTAACACTTTATAGGATATGTCATTTGCAAATACTTTCTCCCATCAGTAGGTTGCCTTTCAGTTTTGTTGTTTCCTTCATTGTGCAGAGCTTTTTATTTTGATGTAGTCCCAATACCTTATTTTTATTTTTGTTTCCCTTGCCTCAGGAGACAGATCTAGAAAAATGTTGCTATGGCCAATGTCAGAGGAATTACTGCCTGTGCTCTCTTCTAGGAATATTACGGTTTCAGGTCTCACATTTAGGTTTTTAATCCATTTGAATTTATTTTTGTGTATGGTTAAAGAAACTGGTTCAGTTTCATTCTTTTGCATGTACCTGTCCACCAACATTTGTTGAAGAGACTGTCTTTTTATCATTGGATATTCTTTCCTGCTTGTCAACAATTAATTGACTATATAATTGTGGGTTTATTTCAGAGCTTTCTATTCTGTTCCACTGATCTATGTGTCTATTTTTGTGCCAGTACCATACTATTTTGATTACTAAATCTTTGTAATGTAACTTAAAGTCTGAAATTTTGGTACCTTCAAGTTTGCTTTTATTTTTCAAAATTGTTTTGGCAATTTGGGGTCTTTTGCAGTTCCATACAAATTTTAGGATTTTTTTTGTTGTAGTTCTGTGAAAAATATTCCTAGTATTTTGACAGGGATTGCATTAAATGTGTAGATTGCTTTGCGTAGTATAGACATTTTAACAATTTTCTTCTTTCCACCTATGAGCATGGAATGTCTCTTTGTGTCATCTTCAATTTCTTTCATCACTGTTTTATACTTTTCAGAGTAAAGGTCTGTCACCTCTTTGGTTAGATTTATTCATAGGTGTTGTATTATTTTTGGTGCAATTGTAAATGGGATCGTTTTCTTGATTTCTCTTTCTGCTGCTTCACTATTAGTGTATAGAAATGCAGATTTCTGCACATTAATTTTGTATCCTGAAACCATACTGAATTCATTTATCAGTTACAATGTTTGTTTGTTTGCCTTTAGTGTTTTCTATATATAGCATCATATCATCTGCAAAGAATGAAAGTTTTACTTCTTCCTTATCAATTCAGATGCCTTTTACTTCTTTTTGTTGTCTAATTGTGGCTGGGACTTCCAGACTATGTTGAATAGAAGTGGTGAGAGGGGACATCCTTGTCTTATTCCCGACTTTAGGGGGAAAGCTCTCAGTTTCTTTCCATCGAGGATGGTATTGATAGTGGGTTTTTCATATATGGGTTTTATTATGTTGAGGTATATTACCTCTAAACCTACTTTGTTGAAGGCTTTTATCACGAATGTATGGTATACTGCTTTGTCAAATGCATTTTCTGCATCTATTGATATGATCAAATGGTTCTTATCCTATCTCTTATTGATATGATGTATCATGTTAATTGATTTGTGAATACTAAACTACCCTCACTAACCAAAAATAAATCCCACATGACAGTGGTGAATGATTTTTTAAAATGTATTGTTGGATTCTATTTGCTGATATTTTGCTGAGGATTTTTGCATTTATGTTCATCAGAGATAGTGGCGTGTAGTTCTCTTTTTTGTGGTGTTTTTGTGTGTGTGTGTGTGTGTGTTTTTTTTTTTTTTTTGCCTGCAAGCCACCTGGTCCTGGACTTCTTTTGTGGAGACTTTTTTGATTACTGATTCAATCTCATTGCTGGTAATTAGTCTGTTCATATTTTCTATTTCTTCCTGTCTCAGTTTGGTAGGTTAAATTTTTCTAGGAATTTATCCACTTCTTCTAGGTTGTCTAATTTGTTGATATATAGTTTTTCACAATATTCTCTTACAACTGTTTGCATTTCTGTAGTGTTGGTTGTTATTTTTCCTCTTTCATGGGTAATTTTGTTTGACTCCTTTTTCTCTCTCCCTCTGTCTCTCTTTTTTTGTTGTTGATGAGTCTGGCTAGAGGCTTATCAATTTTGTTGATCTTTTCAAAGAAACAGCTCCTGGTTTCATTGATCTGTGCTATTGTTTTTTTAGTTTCTATTTATTTCTGCTCTATGCTTTTTTTTAAAAGTAATTTCTGCCCCTAACATGGGTCTCAAACTTGAATCTTTATTATTTCCTTCCTTTGTTTGTTCTTCATTTTCTAGCTTCTTTAGGTTTAAGGTAAGGTCATTCATTTGAGAATTTTCTTGCTTTTTGAAGTAGGCCTGTATTTTATAAAACTTCCCTTAGAACTGCTTTTCCTGCATCCCAAAGATTTTGCACCATGGTGTTTTCATTTTCATTTCTCTCCATGTAACTTTTTATTTCTTCTTTGATTTCTTAGTTGACCTATTTATTATTTAGTAGCATGTTATTTAACGTCCATGTATTTGTGATCGTTCCAGATTTCTTCTAAAGGTTGATTTCTAATTTTATAGCACTGTGGTCAGAAAAGATGCAAGGTATAACTTCACTCTTTTTGAATTTGCTGAAGCTTATTTTTGACCTAATATGTGTTCTGTTCTGGAGAACGTTCCATGTGCACTTGAAAAGAATGTGTTTTCTGCTGTTTTAAGATGGAATGTTCTGAATATATATATTAAATCCCTCTGGTCCACTGTGTCATTCAAAGCCACTGTTTGGGAACCTGGGTGGCTCAGTCGGTTAAATGTCTGACTTTGGCTCAGGTCATGATTGCACAGTGCGTGGGTTCGAGCCCTTATTGGGCTCTGAGCTGACAGTTCAGAGCCTGGACTCTGCTTTTGATTTTGTATCCCTCTCTCTCTGCCCCTCTCCTGCTTGTGCTCTGTCTCTCTCTCTCTCTCTCTCTCTTTCTCTAAAAAAGAAATAAACATTAAAAAAAAAAAGAAAACAAAACAAAAAACAAAGCCACTGTTTTCCTTGTTCATTGTTTAGATGATCTATTAATATAAGTGGGGTGTTAAAGTCCCCTACTATTATTGTATTAGTATCAATTAGTTCCTTTATGTTTATTATTAACTGTTTTATGTATTTGGGTACTTATATTTACAATTGTTATGTCTTCTTGCTGGATTGTCCCCTTTAGTATTAGTGTCCTACTTTGTCTCTTTCCATACTTTATTTTAAAGTTTATTTTGTTTGATATAAGTATTGCTACTCTGGGTTTCTTTTTACATCTATTTGCATGATAAATATTTCTCCATCTTCTCACTTTCAATCTCCAGGTGTTTTTAGGTGTAACATGAGTCTCTTGTTGGCAACATATAGATGGGTTTCATTTTTTTATCCACTCTCATGCTATGTCTTTTGATTGGAGCATTTAGTCCATTTACGTTCAAAGCAATTATTAATAGATATGTATTTTTGCCCTTTTGTTACTTGTTCTGTGATTGTTTTTGTTTTGTAGTTTTTCTCTATTTCTTTCTTCTCTTTCTTTCATTGTTTCCTGGTTTTGTTTAGTGATACACTTGAGTTCCTTACTCTTTACTTTTTGCATATCTGTTAGTGTTTTTTAATTTCTGGTTACCATTTGGTAACCATTTGATAAACCATTTGGTTTATAGGTAACATCTTCTGTATATAGCAGTCTATATTAAGCTGATGTTCGCTTAATTTTGAACTCATCCTTTACTCTTTTCCCCTCCACATCTCACATACTTGATATCATCTTTTACATCCTTTTACTTTGTGCTTCTCTTGACTGATTTTTTAACAGATACAGCTTTTTTTTTTTTTTTTTTTTTTTTTTTTGGCTTTTGTGCTTCCTATGTTTCTTATTGTTACTTATGGTTTTTGTTAAAAAATACATTTTAAATGAAAAAACTCACTGGGAGAGCTCAGTATCAGATGATAAAAGGAAAGAGTTAATGTGAGGATAGTTTAATAGAAATTATACAATATAATATGAACAATAAAGACAAATTTTTTTAATGTTTTTGTTTGTTTTTTGAGGGGTGGGAGGAAGGGGCAGACAGAGGGGAAAAAAGAGAATCCCAAGCAGGATTTTCACTATTAGTGCACAGCCTGATGCAGGGCTCAATCCCATGAACTGTGAGATCATGACCTGAGCTGAAATCAAGAGTCAGACACTTAAGTGACTGAGCCACCCAGGCACCCCAAAATAAATTAAAAAAAAAAAAAAATCAAGAGAGCTTCAGGAACCTGTGGAAAAATAACCAAAGGTCTTTTATCTATGTCACTGGTGTCCCAGAAGGAAAGGAAAAAGATTATGGTGCTAAAAAAACATTGGAAGAAATAATGTCTGAAATTCCCAAGTTTGCAAAACACATAAATCCACAGATTAAATAAGTTCAGTGAACTCAACAAAGGATAAGCCTACAGATCCTAATCAATCTGATGAAAACTAAAAAGAGAAACATAGCTTAAAACCAGCCAAAGAAAAACAACACTTTTAGGGAACTGATTTGAATGGCCATGAATTTCTCATCAGAAACCATGAGGCCAGTATGAAGTGGCACAGTATCTTTAAAGTACTGAAAGAAAAGAACTGTCAACCAAGAATTCTATATTCAACAAAAATGTTCTTCAGATACAAAAGTCAAAGACATTTCAGATGAAGAAGAACAACATAAAAGGTTGCCAGCAGGTATGCTATAAAAGAGCTGCTTTTTCTATTTTTCAGACAAAAAGAAATGTTATCAGATGGAATTTGGAAGATTAAAAATAAATAATGAAAAAGAGAAATGGTAAATATCTGGATAACTATAATAGACTATTCTCCTCCTCTTGAATTCTTTAAAATACGTTTGACAGCTAAAAGCAAAAATTACTATACTGTCTGATGGAATTTTCAATGCATATAATGTAATATATAAGGTAACTATAACCTAACATGGGGGGGAGGGAGGAAAGTCACCTATTTGGTGATATGGTTTCTACATTTTACTTGAAGTGGTAAAATACTGATTCTGAGTAGACTACAAAAAGCTTAATATGTACATTGTAATCCCTAGAGCATCTACTAATTTTTTTTTTTTTTACAAAGACATGCAGTAAAAAAACATAATAGGTAAATTAAATGGAAAACCAAAGGATGTTCAAATGAGGAAAGAAAGAGAAAATAGGACGCAAAACAGAGGAAGCAAACAGAAAATAAATGGTAGACCTAAACTCAAACATATCAATTAAATTAAATGCAAATTGTATAAACACACCATTTAAAAGAAACTGTCACAATGGATTTTAAAAATCATGACCTAAATATTTGGCATCTGCAACAGACTCATTTGAAAAAAATGATATAGGTGGATTAAAAGTAAAAAAGGAAGGTACCTGGGTGGCTCAGTTGGTTAAGTGTCTGACTCTTGATTTAGGCTCAGGTCACGATCTCATGGTTGTGAGATTGAGCCCCACATCAGACTCAGTGAGGAGTGTGGAACCTGCTTGGACTCTCTCCTTCTGTCTCTCTCCCTCCCCTGCTCATGAGTTCTCTCTCTCTCAAAATAAGTAATTTTTAAGTAAAAAGAAGGAAAAATATGAAATGAAAGCACTAATCAAAATAAAGCTGGAATGGTTATATTATCAAAGTAGACTTCAAAGTAAAGAAAATTGACAGGGATAAAGAGGAACCTTATATAATGATAAAAATGTCAATTCACTAAGACGGTATAACCACTCTTAAATGAACCTAAAAAGATAGATTCAAGAGAGAAGAAGCAAAAACTGACAAATCTGAAAGGAGAAATAGATAAATCCATAAATTACAGCTGGACACTTCAATACTCCTCTCTCAGTAAACAGTGGAAAAAAAATCAGTAAGGATATAGAAGAGCCACACAATACTATCAATCGATGGAAATGGACATTCATAGAATGTTTTATCCAACAACAGCAGAACATACAGTCTTTTCAAGTGTACAACATTTACCAAGATATGCCATAACCTAGATCATGAAAGAAATCTTAAGATATTTAAAAGAACAGAAATCATAATGAATGTTCTCTGACCTTAAGAAATAGAAAATAAAAGAAAGGTAACAGAAAACTCTCCAAACACTTGGAAAAGGTCTAAATAACCCTTCATTCAAAGAGGAAGATTAAAGGGAAATTAGAATTACAAAATTTCTGAATTTGTGGGATGCAGTTAAAGCAGTGCTTACAGGGAAAGTTATAGTATTAAATGTTTATATTACAAAATTAAAGTCTCAAACCAATAATCTAATAATCTAAGATTCTACCATGAAAAATTAGAATATGACAAAAATAAAACTAAAGCATGCAGAAGTAAAAAAAAATAATAAAAGCTAAAGGCAGGAACATCTGAAATAGAAAAGAGGAAAACAATAAAACCTAAAGCTGATTCTTTGAAAATATTAACGATTTTATAAATTTCTAGTGAGACTGACAAAGAGAAGACACAAATTACCAGTATGAGGAATGAAAGATATCACTACAGACCTGGAAGATATTAAAACAGTATGAACAATTCTACACATTTAAATTTGACAACTTAGATAAAATAGATTCCTTGAAAATCACAAGCCACGAAAACTCACCTGAGATAAAAACAGATATACTAAAGAGCCCTGCAACTATAAAAGACACTGAACTTGTAGGTAAAAAGCCTTCTACAACAAAACAAAACAAAACAACTCCAGTAGTAGTTGGTTTTACTCTTGATTTCTACCAAACATTTAAAGAAGAAATAATACCAGTTCTGGACAATATATTCTAGAAAGTAGAAAAGAAGGGAATACTTCCAATTGATTTTACGATATCTGCTTTATTCTGATGCCAAAACCAGGCAAAACAGCACACAATTCCCAAAATCAATTAATCAAAACTAGACCAGTATGCCTAATGAACATAAATATAAAAACTCTCAGAAAAATGTCAGCAAATCAAATCCAGTAATATATAAAAAGAATAGTGCACCCTAAACAAGTGAGGTTCACCCTAGGAATGTAAGTTCAATATTAAAAAATTAATCAGGGGCGCCTGGGTGGCGCAGTCGGTTGAGCCTCCGACTTCAGCCAGGTCACGATCTCGCGGTCCGTGAGTTTGAGCCCCGCGTCAGGCTCTGGGCTGATGGCTCAGAGCCTGGAGCCTGTTTCCGATTCTGTGTCTCCCTCTCTCTCTGCCCCTCCCCCGTTCATGCTCTGTCTCTCTCTGTCCCAAAAATAAATAAAAACGTTGAAAAAAAAAATTAAAAAAAAAAAAAATTAATCAATGTAACCCACCATATTAACAGCCCGAGGAAGAAATTTTGATAAAATCCAATACCTATTATAATGAAAACTCTCGGCCAACTAGGAATAGAACTTCTTTAACATGATTAAAAGTCATCTACAGAAACCTACAGCTAACATCATACTTATAGTAAAAAATCAGCTTTTCCAACCAAATAGGGAATAAGACAAAGATGCCCACTCTCACCATTCATATTCCACAATATCCTGGAAGTGCTATGTTGTATTCAGTCTGCTAAAGGCAAAAGAAAGAAATTAAAAAGCATACAGATTAGGAAGAAATAAAATTGTGCCAATCTGCAGATGACATGAAGTTGTGTACATAGAAAATACCTAAGAACCTATAAAAAACCTCTTTGAATTAATAAATGAGTATGGTAAGGTTGCAGGATATAAGGTCAACACACAAAAATTAACTGCACTTCTCTATACAAGCAATACACAAATGGAAACCAATATTTAAAAATGCCTTTAACATCTGCAAAAAAAAAAGGAATAAAAATGAAATCGTAAGTGTACAAGTCTAAGAAAACAGATACAGCAACTGTATGCTAAGAACCATAAAATGCTAATGTGAGAAATCAAAGATCTAAATAAGTGGAGAGACATACTGTGTTCATTGAGTATAAGATCCAACATAGTAAAGATGTCAATTTTCTCCAAAATGATCCACAGATGTGATAGAATTCCAAACAAAATTCTGATTTTCCCACTGAACAATGAATGTATCATGAATAGTTTTCCATATCAATATGCATTCTTCTATAACCTTACTTTAAATGGCAGTATATTTTCATTTTCTAGATTTATCCTATTATTTACCCATTCCTTTATATTTTGATGTTTAAGTTGTTTCCAGATTTCATCTAATATTAGACATGCTTTAGTGAAGACACCCTCCTAACATAATCCTTGCAAACATCTTTATGTCCTAAATAGCACAGATACTTTTAATTTTAAAACCTCTAAAATAAATTGTATAAATGACCTCAGAAATGTTTTTTTTAATGTTTACTTATTTTTGAGAGATAGTGTGAGCACAAGCAGGGGAGGAGTGGAGACAGGGGGTAAGAGAGGATGTGAAGCGGGCTCTGCACTGAGGGCTTTGAGCCTGACATGGAGCTCAAACTCGCAAACTGCAAGATCATGACCTGAGCCAAAGTCAGACACTTAACTGACTGAGCCACCCAGGCACCCGAGGAAGGTTTTTTATCTTTAAATTTTGACTGAAAATCACTTCCTCTGAAAAACTCTCCCTGATTAGTACTTTCCCACTGTTCCATATGTGTAACTATTTGGTCTCATTAAATTACTTGTTATATGTATTGGACCATATACTCTATTACTGCTTTAATAAGAAAGCAAGCCTCTAGGGTATCTACTTACAAAGTACATAATAAGTCTCAGAGGAAATCTGAGACAGGAGAAAATACACAGGGTAAAGATAAACTTATGAGCTATGAAATGGCTAACAAAGTTGGCATAGAAGGATGAGGTACTGGAATTAGTAGGTAACATACTATTTTCCATGAATAGAGTATATATTCTAATAATTTTTAGATTTTCCTATTGTTCTGGCTTGTGTGCCCATTAAAAGGCAGTGGCTGCAGGGAGTCTTTGCATTGTCTGTATTATCTCTGGAATTAGTAAAAAAAAGTTCAAGCTGTGGAAAATTTTGTCAAATTCTCTGTATTTCCAAAATTCCTATATACCGTCTCTAGATTTCTATCATGCCTCACTTAGAAAGCATGAAATCAAAGGCTAACTGATGTCTTCTGACAGAAAAGTATAACAGTAACTCAGAAATAATGCCTGTTGGGTTTTAACTCCACCTGTGAAATACATTAAGAATAAAGTCTTAAAGTATGCATTTTCAGAATCTGACATCATTCACAAGCAATTAACTAATACAAATTAAGTCCAACATTGTGCACGTTTCACTAAGAAAAAATTAATTAGTTCTGTTAATTATGAATGTCATAGGGAAACCCAGCTGTGGGCACTCTGATAGTGCTATTTATTTTTAGGAATCATTTGCTGAGAATCACCTCCTCTATGCCCCAAATATGATCTTAAAACATGGCAGCCCCTGGTATTGCTCATTTCCTGCAAATATTAACCAAATATGCTATATTAGGAGCATATTTTACATAACTACACATGTCAGACTAAATCTGAGCCAAGAATGGGAATGAATGTTACTCATATCTGATTTATATTTGGCAAAAACAGAGATATCAAAAGCTCCTGGTTTGAATGTCTACATACTATTTCCATGGCAACTGCCTAAACATTTTCCTCATAACACACAGCCATCCTAATTCTTTACATCCCATTATTTTTTCTACTCTCAGGGGAAAGCCTAATTTATTCCCCAGGGGTTGGGGGCGGGGGGGAGATCAATGATCTTCTTAATCAGTGGCATTTGAAGAGTAGGTGGCACAGTTCTTTTTATGGAAAAGCAATTTCCACCAATGCTCTTGCTATGTGATAGAAGACTGAGGGAGAATAATAGTAGTACTTATTTTAAGGAAAGAGTGAGTACAAGTTGCAATGAAAAATCCTTCATAAGAGATGAGAATGTGCGTTAGAAGCCCACAGATGGTTGGCCAAAATGATCACATGCAACTCCAACTCCTCTTCTCCATGTGTGGAGTATCATGGAAACTCTTTTATGGGGAAGTGATCTTTCATTCCTACAGAGTTTTGACAGATTTTGGAAAAATCCCTCTGCTGCTTTCTTTATGTGATAGAGATTGTACAAAATGGCCAGCAACCAGAGGCAAGAGAAAGACTACCCACTTTAATGCAGATCAAATGACAGCTAAGAGGAAAGATAAAAGGGAACCACATCAGGTTCCTTCACTCTGTCTATTCTTTGAGCTTTAGGTAATTATCACAGATTCAAATGGCAGCAGATGGAAGACATCCCATATTGGATTTTATCTGACTATCAGATTAACAGCAATTTCTCAAAGTCCTCAAAGGGACAGTGAATCAATTAACATCCCTCAGTGGACTCAGAGCTCAGTGGGCTAGCAAAGGAAGCCTATTCAGGATGAATGTAAGTAGATATTAACTACTCTCCTTCTCTGGACACCAACCAGTGTGATAACACTTATCAATGTTTTGTTATTGTTTTTACATGATTCCCTCAAGGGACTTATATAACGCCCATCAAGTCTAACATAGTTAAATGAAGCTTTATTTATTCATAATGTATATACATTTCCTTAACACATAATGCTTCTCAAATGATGAAGCTGTTTTCCAATAATTCCCTCTACCATTTTGATATTTCCATTCTTGGGGCAGTCTTCTTACTCTCTCTACATCTATAAGGTGAATTTCTTACCATCTCCTCTCTTTAATTTACTTCTGAGGCCCACATCAAGGCAAGAGCCAATACCCTTTTATTTTTGGTTTTGTTTTTAAGTGTTCAGTACTATTTATTGAAAAGATTAATCTTTCTTCCTGGATTGTTTCCACACCTTTGTCGAAAAATCCACCACATATGTATAGATCTATTTCTGAACTGCTTATTCTTTCCCATGGATCTATGTGTTTATTCTTTTAATAATCATATAATAATATACTGTTTGATTACCTTAGTTTTACACTAAATCTTGATATCAAGTAGTCTGAGTCCTTCAATTCTGTTTCTACTCAAAACTGTTTGGGCTTTTCTTGTTCCTTTGCCTGTCCAAATAAATTTTAGAATCAGCTTGTCTATTGCTACAAAATGTTTCCTGCTGGAATTTTGATAGGGTTTTCATTCAATTTATAGAACAATTTGGGAGAATCAACATCTCAACAATATTGACTCTTTCAATAGTTGAGCACAGTATCCCTCTCCATAAATAAAATCTTCTTTGATTTCTTTAATCAGGGCTTTGTAGGTTTTCAGCACACAGACACTGAATATTTTTCATTTGATTTATACATATTTCATATTTTATAGTACCATTATAAATGGTGTTTTCTAAAATTTAAACTTCCAATTGTTAATTACTAGTATATAGAAATATGATTTATTTTTAAATCTTTTTCTTTTAATGTTTATTTTCGACACACACACACACACCATGAGCAAGGGAGGGGCAGAGAGAGAGACAGAAACAGAATTCGTAGCAGGCTTCAGGCTCTGAGCTGTCAACACCAGAGCCCAATGTGGGGTTCAAACTCATAAGCTGTGAGATCATGACCTGAGCTGAAATCAGACACTTAACCAACTGAGCCACCCAGGAGCCCCTGATTTATTTTTATATAATGACTTTGTATCCCATGACTTCGGTAAATTTACTTATTATAGTAAAAACAGATTTTTGGGGGTAGATTCTTCAGGATTTTCTACATAGAAATTATTTCATTATTTTATTTGCAAATATATTTATTTCTTCCTGTTCAATCTGTCTTCATTTTCTTTTTCTTCCCTTATAGAACTGGCTATGACCTCTAGTACAATGTTGACATTCTTGCCTTGTTTCCATATTAGGAGGAAAACATTCCATTTTCCATCATTAAGTATGATATTAGCTATAGGATATTTATATTTTCCCTTTACCAGGTTGAGGAAATTCCTTCTATTTCTAGTTTGTTGAGAGTCCTCTATCATGAATTGATGCAATATCTAACTACTGAGATAATCATGTATTTTTTTTCCTTTTTGTTGATATGTGAATTGCACTGATTTGTTTTTGAAGATTAAAACTGTCTATTCCTGAAATAAGGCCTACTTAATCATAATTTATGACTTCTACCTTTTGCTATTTTTTATTTGCTAATATTTTGTTAAAGATTTTTGAGCCTGTGTCTATAGTTTCCAATTTTGTAGTTTCTTTAGGTTGTTTTGATATCATGACAACACTGACTTAGTAAAGAAGTCTATTTTACTTTTTTATTTCCTTGCCATTTGTGTAGAATTGATATTATTTCTTCCTTAAATGTTTGGTAGGATTTGCCAGTAAAAGCATCTGGGCTTACAGTTTTCTTTGCACTGAGTGGAAAGTTTTAAACCTCAAATTCAATGTCTTTAATTATACAGGACTATTCAAGTCACCTGTCTTTTCTTAAGACCTTTGGTAGTTTGGGTCATTCAAAACTTTTTCCATTTAAGCTTTTTAATTTATAGGCCCAAAGTTTTGTCCATATTTTCTCTTGATGGATATTTAAATTTTTTCTGCCTTTAGGCTACTGTGGGTAGTATTGCTATGAACATTTGTATACACATTGTTGAAACCCTGTTTTCAATTATTTTGAGTATACATCTAGAAGTGAGATTGCTGGGTTATCTGATAATTCCAGGCTTAACTTTTTGAGGGACCACCTAACTTTCACAGCAGCTGAAACATTTCACATTCCCACCTGCAATGTATGAAGGTTCCAATGTCCTTACATCGTTGCCAACAATACCATTTTCCGTTTTTTGTTTTTTGTTTTTTTTTAACCTCGGACACATGCCTGATGATTTGGGGATGGTGTACTAGAGTCCAAGAGTCCTAGCGATTTTCCATTCTTGATGGATGGGCAGTGGGTAGAAAAGAAATGCTATTTAAGAAATCTATCTGGAAATGAAGATAGTGACTGTATTTCTCCCATTTTGCATCTAAGCAAAGCATCTGTGTCTTGTTTCCTTTTAAACTTTCCTCATATGAAACTTACCTGCCAGTTATACAATGGCCCATTATATACCATCGGATGCTACAGTACCAGAATGTTCTATGTTTTCCTCCCTTTCTATACGCCAAACCGTCAGAAGGACACAAAAGCTGGGCCTGATTCCAAGAAGAATGATTTCTTAGGGATCAATAGTTTCCTTCCATTTTTACAATTTGGCAATTTTAGATAAGCTTTCCTGTGACTGTGCGCCAAAACGGTTAATCTTTAAAATATATAAGCCCGAATGATAATACCATTTTCTCTCCTCCATTATTCAGTTGCTACTACATGGGGACAACTACTTCAGAATTAAAGTTATCAGAAGGATTGAAAATAACTAGCTTGTCTGTTAGAAGCATTCTTACAGATTTCCAGTTTTTCACTATTATAAGAGCATGGTAGGTGACTTTTCCTTCTAGTAACAGAAACATGGGGGTTCTCTGCGTCTATTATGCTCTTCAATTGCCTCCTATGTTTCGTAGTGTTCCAGCTGAGTGTCATTAACTTAAAATATTTACTGCTAATTACAGCTGGCACAATGAATCCAAGGACAAAAATATGTTCTCAACACCTACAGTAATCTTCACAATTCCTGCAGATTCCTCTCTCTCCCTCCATCATTCCATGCCCACGGCCAGGCCTTTGGTGAAAGGACTTCTAAACTCTTCTCAAAGTTCAGATAAACATCCTCTTCCTGGGTCATCTTGTCACAGTGTTTTCAGAGGCCACCTCTTCCCACACAGCACCACTGGCTTGCTACATAGCATCATTATCTTCTTGCCAATAATACATGTCTAGGAGGAAGAATTGCTACCACACGATACAGTCATTTCTTGCTCGTTTGACTATACTAGAGAATATTTCTAATTTCAGTAGTAAAAAATTGTAAAAATCTAATATTACAGAAGATGTAAGTCCACAAGAATAACTGTTTTCCCAACACATCTTTAAAGATATATTTGAAAAGGTGCACCTGGCTGGTTCCGTCGGTAGAGCATGCGACTCTTGATCTCGGGGTTGTAGGTTCAAGCCCCACATTGGGTTAGAGTTAAGGGGCACCTGGGTGGTCAGTTGGTTAAGCATCCGACTTTGGCTCAGGTCATTATCTTGCAGTTCATGGGTTTGAGTCCCACATCGGACTCTGCACTGACAGTGTGGAGTCTGCTTGGGATTCTCGATCCCTCTCTCTCTCTCTCTCTCTCTCTCTGTGTCCCCTCACTCATGTGCGTGTGCACTCTCTCTCAGAAAAAAATAAAATAAAATTTTAAAAAATATGTATTTTTAAAAATATGTATGGGTGTCTGTGCACACACACATATATACACACACATGCATATATATATATGTATATATACATCATTATGTAGCTTTTCATATATATATATGAAAAGTTACATAATGATGGAATTACATTCTTCCAAAACATAATGCAGATTTACTAAGATGACAGCAGCACTTTGAGTAGCAAGAAGAGAACAAAGCCACAACCACAAATCTCCACAACTGCCTAGAGTATACTATCTACTCCACTGTGTTCTATTTTAATTTGAACTTATGTGGAAAAAATACAATAAACATCACGCATCAATGAAAGATGCAAAACTGTATCAATGAAAGATGCAAAAGTGCAAATGCAAAATGTCATCATTTACACTGCATATTGTTTGTGAATACACACATAAGAATATATTTTACGAACCTCATAGAACATTTTCTCTGGAAGAAGGAGGATAGGAATGAGATTGGAGAGTGATATAAAGAGGGTCTCAAGTGTTCCTAAATTGTTTTATTTCTTTAGCAAGAATGACAGAATGTTAGCATTCATTTAATTCTTGGCGGTGAGAGAACAGGTGCTTGTTAGATGATTCTAAATTTTTCTTAATTCTTTTTTAAAAATTTTTTTTTTCAACGTTTATTTATTTTTTTGGGACAGAGAGAGACACAGCATGAACGGGGGAGGGGCAGAGAGAGAGAGAGAGACACAGAATTGGAAGCAGGCTCCAGGCTCTGAGCCATCAGCCCAGAGCCCGACGCGGGGCTCGAACTCACGGACCGCGAGATCGTGACCTGGCTGAAGTCGGACGCTTAACCGACTGCGCCACCCAGGCGCCCCTAAATTTTTCTTAATTCTTGGAAATTTTCATAATAAAAAAATTGTTAAAAGAAATAACACCTGGTTATGTTGTAGCTTGGAAGTAAAGCAGAATTATAAACAAAGAAAACATGAGGAACAACCTTCTTTCTTGGAGTAACATCTGACCAAAATAACATTTTATATATTTTAGTATATAGTTTGAGAGAATACTTGAAGTGATACTGTAATTTCTGACTAATTTTGGGGCAAGTACATTTGTTTCCAAGGGCTTCCATTTCCTTTTATGTTAAGCAAGGACACTGAAATAAAATATCTCAGATAACCTCTTCAATTTTAAAAGTCTGTGACTTTCCCCCCCCCTAGAAAAGGTAAGTATATCTTGGCACATGTTATTCCCTTTGCCTATAATTCTTTTTCTCTAGCTTGTTCCCTGGCAGTAAAGTCCTATTTATCCAGTAACAATTACAAAAGATACTTCTGTGCTTTGGGAAACCTTCCCTCACTCTTCCCAGGTAGGAAAAGCACTGTCACAATTCTCAGTCATATTTCCATTAACCACTTGATACACTGCTACATCTCTTTATATGTTTGCCTGCCCTGCTAGATAGTGAGCCTCTGAGGACAGGACTTATACTATATACCCTTCTTTATGTATCCCTTGTATCTTCCACAGTGACATGCTTACAGCCAAGAGAGGCTATATATACAAACCACTTGATACTATGTTAGCACAAAATAGTTTTAAAAATGTTTACCTATTGCAAATATTATTTTTCCCAAGTAAATATCTGATTAATGAATGAGCTAGTAATACAAAATGGCATGAAGTAAATGTGTGATGAATGAATGAATCAGTAATACAAAATGGCATGAAGTTCACTCCATTATTCAGGTATGTTGATAGTCCCACAAGAAGGTAGGGGTGTAACCCAGAAGATCTCTCACTCCACAGGATCATTTTGAATTTTACAGCCTCAGTTTAGAAAGCCAGAATGTAACAACTTTTGTTTTATTTTTGTTTTTCCTCCTAACACACAGCTTCCTTTTCCGGGGAGGTGAAACACTCTTCTTACTTAAGCAAAATCTCAGAAAATTAAGATTCACTAAACCTTGGACTGAAAAATGGCTATAAATGAGTAAAACATTTGATTATATATGTTTGCGTATCATGCAATTGCTGAAACATTCACTCAACCCGTCCTCAAACGGGGACTGGCTATAATTCTTATGGTGGAGGGGGACAGAGGGACAGCGATAATGGGGAGGAGAGAAAGAACTTGGTAGAAAATGGCAAACCATACATGAAAAATCTTGCTGGGATTTGAGGAACTGAGTTAAACCTATACATTCATTTGGGGAAAACTGGTTATATTTAATATGCTGAGTCTTGGTGATAGGCTTAATCGTCTTAAACCCTGATCATAGGTTACCATACTTAGTTTTCTACACTTAGAATAAGAATCTACATTTAGAATAAGAATCTATATGAAGGGACTATATACAAATTTAACAGAAAATTTATGCCATTAAGATAAATTGGTCTCTGGATTCATTACTATTTTAGTCTTTAGTGATAGTATCAGTTTCTGAGACTGAAAACCAATGAAGAACTTCTGGTGATAAAGAGAAAAGAAAAAGGCAAAGAAGACTTCAAGGGAGAACAGCTGACCAGGGAGGTCAGTTTTGCATTCTCCCCCACTCATATCTACTATCTTTCTCTGTCCTCTAAGTCTCGATCTCAAATAAAATGTGGGTCTACTGAGATCATCTTGAAGTAACTTAGCCTTCATTTAGGAATGGATTATCGTTTTTATTACATAATACCTAACACTTTTAAAATATAATCAAAATAATGATAAATTCCTGACAAAATAAAATTGGTGCTGCAAAAGAAACATCATATGTGCTTCAAGGGAGCTGAGATGAGGATGCTGCTAATAAGAACTTGTTATCTACCGCTGCACAAAGAAGCAACCGCAACACGTGGTAGTGAACATTTGTAAACCAAAACACATCTCTGATGAAGAGCTCCAGCTGTGAAGTCAGACAGAACTGGCTCTACCTCTAACTAGTAAACTTGATGTGGGGCAATTTACTTAACTTCTCCGAGAACATGTTTCCTCATATGTAAAATGGAGCTATCTAATAATAAGACCCACATCAAATACAGTTGTGAAACTTGAGAATGCATATTAATCACTAATCCCAATGCTTGGCATATGATGATCACTCAATACACATTAATTACTGTTATTTTTTTAAGTTTTATTTTATTATTTATTTTGAGAGAGACAGAGAGACAGAGAGAGTGCATGCACACACACGAGTAGGGAAGAAGCAGAGAGAGGGGTAGAGAGAATCCTAAGCAGGCTCCATGCTGTCAGCGCAGAGTCCGACATGGGGCTGGATCTCACAAACCACGAGATCATGACCTGAGCTGAAATCAAGAGTCAGATGCTCGGGGCGCCTGGGTGGCTCAGTCGGTTAAACATCTGACTTCGGCTCAGGTCATGATCTCGCTGGGTTTGTGAGTTTGAGCCCCGTGTCAGGCTCTGTGCTGACAGCTCAGAGCCTGGAGCCTCCTTCAGATTCTGTGTCTCCTCCTCTCTCTGCCCCTCCCATGCTCATGCTGTGTCTCTCTCGGTCTCTCAATAATAAATAAACATTAAAAAAAAAATTAAAAAAACAAAAAAAGAGTCAGATGCTCAACCAACTGAGCCTCCCAGGTGCCCCACTGTTATTTTTAATTCCTTTTTGTCTGGGGAAATTGTACACAGGCCTCCCTCCATAAGGACAGTTTTGCAAACAAAGGTGCTGTAGAGGATGTTCTGAAGGTCTACCAAGCTTTATAAATTTAAGATTCTAGGTGGATATATTGTTTAGAGTAGTCTTGCTATCTGCAAGAACATATCCCCTACCCTAAGAACCATAATTTTAAGCTCATAAAATGAATTTAGATAAAACTGGGTGTTTGATTCTACTTTTAACCTAGCTGGAATGTCTTTTAAATTTTAGCCTCTTCAACATGGCCATGATAGTTTGCACCCTTAGAAATCTGGATTTCAAATTTGTACAATCAGAAATCCAGTTATTCACACAATTAGAAATCGAATTCCATTCCCTATTCAAATGCCATAGATTTGGGATTTTGGAGGCACTCAGCTTGAGTGCGGCCAGCAAAATTAAATATGTAAATACAGCTGATCTTTTTAAATTCTATATACTTCATGGATGTGAGTTACATGACTTCTGAACTCGGCTATTTGGGAGAATCAGTGCAGTTCTTTTATTTTGTAGTGACGTCAAGTTGTATTCCAGTTTGCTTCTTGATGATATTATAACCCACCACCACCGCCAAAAAAAAAGGAAAAAATTGTAGTGAAAAAAGTAGAAATTAATGATTGGAGATACCTAGTATCTATAGATTTCAATGATCCCATTACTGGTTACCAAAAATACTGAAAGAAGGATTTAATGGAATTAAGAGTTTGATAAGGAGTGGTAAAGGTACCAGTAAAAATTTTGACAATATTGGTTTTTTTTTAATGTTTAATGTATTAATCACATTAATAAAACCGTTGGCTATGTAAGATTATAGAATCAGACATAATTAAATGGGGAAAGAAAACTTAGATCATCACCGAGAAAGACAGAAATTTGATGACATAGAAATGTATTATCTTCCCTGCATAAGTTAATACTCAGTACTTTAATTTCTGCTGTGTTTCAAAAGTTGCTTTCTTCAACTTTATTTTTTAATGGTTGAGAAATATAAAGAATTTACTGGACATTTAGAAAGGGCTAAATGCTGCTACGTGGGTGGTTGTGGCAAGAACACAGAAAAGTTCTAACTAGAGGTTTAAACCAGCAATTGGAAAAGTTTTTTAAAAAATCGATGTTCAGGCATTTTTTAAAATCAAGGTTAATGTTAGCATAGGAAAGAATAATGAGAACATTGTTCTTGTTAAATTATTCCAAATTTTTCTTAATTCTTGGAAATTTTCATAATAAAATTGTTAAAAGAAATAAAAATAACACCTGGTTATGCTGTAGCTTAGAAGTAAAGCAGAATTATAAACAAAGAAAACGTGAGGAACAACCTTCTTTCTTGGAGTAATGTCTGACCAAAATAACACTTTATAAATGTTAGTATATAGTTGAAAGAATATATTTATCCTGGGTTACATTTCTCAGTTTGAATAATTCTCTTGAAACAGGCCTTGTATTCCTTAGAATTATTAGGACTAGCAATTGATACTGTATTTGATTGATTTTTCACATCTGCACTTTACCAGAGGGACTTAGTTTTAGTCAATTGTACCCATTCACTACCAAGATATAGTGACTCAAATAAACAAATGATTATCCATCAAAATCAAAGTAGTACACTTCCAATGAATTACAGTTCTAAATGTTCACTAGGATTCTTTTTAAAAATTAGCAAACATTTGAATCTTACAAAACGCACTGAAACAATTATGGCTGAAGATCAAGGAGATTTAAGAAGACTGACAAGGAATCTTAAGTCTTTCTACAGTTGCTTTCCACTCTACTTAAAATGTAATAGTCCTTGTAATTTCACAAGAAGAAATAAATTTATAATTTTTTCCAGTTTTTTCCTTCTTTTCTACTCTGGATTCTTGTTTCTTTTTTTGTTTGTTTGTTTTTACAACTCTAAATTCCTGAGAAGGATGGGCAAAGGAGAGAATAATGATTAAATAAAAAGAAGATGTCAGATATGAAGGCAAAAAGATCAAGAGATCAGACACCAAGTAAGGAAACTAAAAAATAACATGAAATAAAGTTCAGAAAATAAGACTAAAAAACCTCTGCATATGTGATAGCATGCTACCACTTAATGTTGCCTAAGCTGTTTCTGTGAAAGGAAAAGTATTTGGTCAAGAATGGACCTATAAATATACTAGTACTATGCTATATTTCTACTCAAATAAGCTTATTTGTTTCTAAGTTAAGAAGTTCATAACCTGGGGGAAAAAAACAATTCTTTTGAGCAATATCAAGGCCAAACATTAAGGGCCAAAACAAAGACCTGACTATGCTAAATAAGTCATAAAATTATCAGCTTTATCTATACTTTGGTATTTGTAAGGTAAATATTTAAATTTAAAAAGAAATCCTTTCAAGTTCTATAAAAGTTCTTGGTGGAAGTGTAACACTATATGAAAATTCTGGTTACCGTTTAAATTTGCAGTTCTTCATCCATTATGGTGACAAAGGTGGTTTTAGCAGCTATCATTACATTCGTTTACAGTTTCAAAGTGCTTTGGGTCCTTCCAGGATGAATGTACTTTCTTCCTTGCCTCTCATTCCTTAACTTATTTTCAGAAGACAGCAATGTTTACTGCAAGAGAGAAAAATAAAGTAAAGCTAAATTGGAGAATAAACTAGTTTTAAATATACTAGACATTTTTCTTTCCTTTAAGATATTCTTAATTTCACCCTCAGTCAACGGTTATAATTAGTCTTATTCATTTAAGAAGTAACTTCCTTACTTAGGTGGAGGCATGGACAGAATCCTATACCCTCAATAACAATCTATGTCATACCTAAGACCCAAGTAATTTATAAGACTCAAACTAGCACCGATGTACTTGAAACTTTCTAGGATTTCATGTGATTGTCTTTGAACACCTGTTTTGAGCTATGTAAGAGCATAATTGAATGAGAAATATTAAACCCAACTTCATCTTTATAAGAACCCAATTCTAAAAGTATCAATGTCTAATTCTGATACAGCCTTTGTAAAATATGAAAGTAAGTATCTCCAAATGCAAAAATGTTTCTAGCTACTTTGCAGTTTACTTTAGGCTCAAGTATGAAATATATTTATAATTTGGCATACAGGAAATCTCCTAAAATTAAATGAATAAATTCCTATCTATTTCTGACTCTGGAGCACCAATTATATGTATTTTCAAACTGGCAAAACCTCTAATTTGTTTTCTATATAACACCAAATATAAGGAAAATAACTCTAAGAGTTAAGTAGAAAGAGAAAGAGAAATGTAATTACTTTTAAATGATTCCTGATTGTGATTACATAATACAGAATTGAACCTTTCAATAAATGCTTAGAAGAGAAAGGTATTTTGAAACAGGAGTTTTCATTTGTGCACCATATCAAACAATATCAAACTCCAACACAGTTGGATTATCCATGATCAAAGGACCACCCAATGTTCTCACAGTGTTTATATCTCCTCTTCATGTGGTACAAAGTAACATTAAGCAGTGTGTAGGAGAAATATTACCAAGAATATATATATGTGTATGTATATATGTAACCAATATGCAGATGAAATAATGATGCCCAGGATAACACACACAGTTGCAAAATTACTCCATCTTCTTTCCATTATTAAATGAGTCTTTTGAGAAGAAAAATGCAATTTATGCCAATTTTAACTGTGAAATCTGAAGATGGGAAAAAATTGAACACATGGGTATACAAATATTGGTAACCTAGAAAAGTACATCGTAATAGAAAAGTGATTTTCCAAGGGTAGGTGTTTGGCCAGTGGCAAAACTGAAATGAACACCTAAATTTCCTCACTCTCTCCTAAAGCAGTGTTCTACTATCCTTCTATAATCCATCTGCATTCTTGTCCTCTCGGCCCCCTTAGTTATTTTTTCTGAATCATTTATTCTTGGACTTGTAGGTATTCTATCATAATATAGCCATTAACACTTATCCAACAATGTAAGAGACAAAGAGACATAAACAGTGTTTAATCAAATCTTAACAGTTTATATGTGCAATCTGTAGACAGGATAGAGTTGGGTCTTATATTTTTATCCAGTCTGAAAATCTCTGACTCCTAATTGGAGAGTTTAGTTTATCAACATGTAATGTGATTATTGAAATGACTGAGTTCACAGCTACTAATTTCTATTTCTATTCTTCTCTGCTTTTTGTTTTGTTCCTGTCCTACCTTTTCCTGCCTCAATTTCAGTTAATCAAATATTTGTAATGTTTTACTTTAATTGCTCTATAATTCTTTGTACTGGGGGAGGGTGACACTAAGAATTATAATATGCACCCTCAAATTTCCACAGTTTAAAGCTAATAGTGAATATCATGCAAAGCATAAGAAACTTGTAGTAGTATAATTCCATTTACTACAAACCCTTTTTGTTAATGGTTATCATGTTATTCTACTTATATTATAAACCCATAATAAAATGGTTTTAACTTTTAAGAAGTCAGTTAAAAAAAAAAAGAAGTCAGCTTTCTTTTAAAAACAGTAATGGAAGAAAAAATAAGATATTTTTTCATATTTATCATTCTTTGCGGTCTTCAGGTCTCCTGTAGAACAGACTTTCCATTTGATAACACTGCACTTCAGCTTAAAAACTTTCTTTAATTATTTCTTACACAGCAAGTCTGCTGACAATGAATCATCTAATTTTTTTGAATCACCTTCATTTTTGAATAACATTTATGTTAAGTATAGAGCATTCTGCGTTGAAAGGTTTTCTTTCTTCCTTACAGCTCTTTCAAGATATCATTCCATAGTTTTTTTGGCTTCCATTATTCTGATAAGTCAGCAGTCATTAATATTATTGTTTCTTTGGTTTTCAAGATTTTCTCTTTATCTTTGGTTTTCAGGAGTGTAACCATATTATGTGTCTAGATTTAGTTTTCATTTACTTTGGGTGGGGGGAACATTTACTGAACTTCTTGGCTCTCCAAATTAGTGTTCTGTTAAATTTGAGAAATTTTCAGTCTATTTATTTTTTAAAATTTCTGTTCCATCTTCTCTCTTTTCCATGTTGGTTTTCTTTTTTTTTTTTTTTTTTTTAATTTTTTTTTTCAACGTTTATTTATTTTTGGGACAGAGAGAGACAGAGCATGAACGGGGGAGGGGCAGAGAGAGAGGGAGACACAGAATCGGAAACAGGCTCCAGGCTCTGAGCCATCAGCCCAGAGCCTGACACGGGGCTCGAACTCACGGACTGCGAGATCGTGACCTGGCTGAAGTCGGACGCTTAACGGACTGCGCCACCCAGGCGCCCCTCCATGTTGGTTTTCAATATACATAAGGTTGACTGCTTATAATCCCACTGGTCACCAAGGTTCTGTTTGGTTGGGTTTTTTTGTTTGTTTTGTTTTGTTTTGTTTTAATCTTTTTTCCTCTGTTCTTCAAATAGGATAATTTCTACTGATATATCAAGGCCCTTTCTTCTGTCATCTCTTATCTGCCATTAAATCTATCGAGTGAATTTTTAATTTCAGGTATTGTATTTCCAGTTCTATAATTCCCTTTTTATTTAAAAAAAAAATAGTTTCTGCCTCTGTCTGCAGAGAAAGTCTGTATTTTCCTTCATTATGTCCTCCTTTTCCTTTAAGTTCTTGACCATATTTATAATAGCTCATTTAAAGGTATTGTCACTTAACTAACATCTGGATTGACTCCTTTTTTTTTTAAACTATGGATAATATTTTCCTAGTTCTTCACATGATTAATAATTTTTGATTGTATACTGGACAATATGGATGATACGATATAGAAACTCTGTACTTTGTTATCTTCCTTTGAAGTACATTGATTTTTCTTCTAATAGGAAGTTAAACACTGGCTGATCATCTTGAACTTGTGGATGGTTGGTTTTACACTGTTAGGGTAGGTATGCTTCAACTTTGTCCTCCATCCTAGAATAAATCCCTTAGGCCTTACAGTCGTTACTTCTAAGACAGGAAGGACCCTTCTAAGATTCCAACAAAAATCCGAATGTGTCTAATAGGACTCAAACTCCAAATCTGACTAGAAATATCACCTCAAATACCACTTTCCACTAGGCTCTATGGCGTCTCCTCTACACATGTGAATTTAAAGATGAACCAAGGAATTAAAAAGAATACAAATGCAAATGTTAGGGATTTTCACCACTGAATTCCAGAACAACCTGCATGACTTGAATGGGGTTGTGGATTCAATGTTACTAACCTATCAATATTGAGTTCTTGATTGTGATAATTTTATCTTACTCTCAAATGATTCAGGAAAAATTATTCTTACAACTGGTGTGTAATTTCAAATTATTACAAGTTAAAAAGAAAAAGTTAAATGTATCAATAAACCCTATTACATTTCCAAAATATTTTCAGTGAAAGGCTAGTACAGCTATATGCTTAAAGAGGAAGTAGTTCTGTAGTGAAATAAATTGGGGTAAAGTTACCATTATATTCGTTTTTAGCAATTCACAATACATGTTAGCATATCGAATATTTCTACAAATCATGCATTAGAGATATTTCCATTTATTCATCTTTCCAACCACATAATGAAATGCAATGTTCTAGAGATAGAGGTAATAATAGAGGCAAGATCTCCTTTCACAGATTTTACATTGTAATACAGAAAGAGACAAATAAATAAATAAACTAATTTCAGATGGTGTAAATGCTCTGAAGAAAATAAAACTGGGTATTAGAGATTAGGAAGGTGTAGATACTTTTAGATAGTGCATCAAGGAAGGCTTCTCAGTAGATGATGTTCAAGTTACAACTGAAAGAAATGAGCCAAACATGGAATGATTTAGAATGTTCTAGACAGAGGATATACATGTCAAAAGACAGAAATGAGCTTATAATGTTCACGGAAAAAAGTTTCTAATTTATCCAAACAATTAAGAATTTGTGAGAAAAATCTCTTGATTACTACACCCTTCAAAGAACATGATCAGAAAGTACAAACTTCCAGTTATAAAATAAATAAATAATAGGGATGTAATGTACAGCATGGTGATCATAGTTAATAATACTGTATTGCATATCTGAAAGTTGCTAACAGTAAATCTTAAAAGTTCCCAACACAAGACAAAAAATTCTGCAACTATGTATGGTGATGGATGTTAACTAGACTTATTGTGGTCCTTGTGCCATATATACAAATATAGAATCATTATGTTGTATACCTGAAACTAACATATAGATTCACCTATTGCACACGTCAGGTATACTTCCTTAAAAATGTGAAAATTGTCCTGATTTTAAACCTATTTATTGATTCTTATATAATGACAACAATAAAATAATGTTTATTTTAAATTCTTAACTTAGTTTTCTAACTATGCAAAATGCCCAAGGAACCTCTGATATAACCTGTGACACCAAAAATCTGTCAAAGCACCATCGGCTCAGTATTGTGTGATCTTGTTTACTTTGCTATTTAATAGTAGACAACAGTTCAAATAAAAATGTCACTTGGAATTAAAACATTACAGTCTGCTAAGAATCCTACAACTTACTTGGGAGCTTTTTAATCATTTAGAGCAGGGACTGTCAAACCGTGACCCTTGGGCCAAATGCGACCAGCCAGCCACTTGCTTATGTAAGGCCCACAAGGTAAGAATAGCTTTTACATTTTTAAGCAGTTGGGGAAAAAGGTCAAAAGATGCTAAAATTTGAGATGTAAAAATTATATGAAATTCAAATTTTGTTGTCTAGAAATAAAGTTTTATCAGAACACAGCCAGCTCATTTTTAATATACTGTTTATAGCTGCTTTTATACTACAAAGGCAGAGTTGAGTTGTTGTGACAGGGACCATGTGGCCCACAAAGTCTAAAATATACACTATTTGGCTCTTTATAGATAATGTTCGACAGTTCCTGACTAAAGTATACCGAACATGTTTATACTCTACAATGATAGAATTTATATTTTAAAACATTACATCAACTGATTTATTCATCAGTCCATTAGTCTTTCATGTTTCTACTTAAGTGTTAAATAATAATTTTATATTTAAAATGACCATCCCAAGGGTGCCTGGGTGGCTTAGTCAGTTAAGCATACGACTTTGGCTCAGGTCATGATCTCAGGATTCATGAGCTCAAGCCCAGCATCAGGCTCTGTGCTGACAGCTCAGGGCCTGGAGCCTGCTTCGTATTCTGTGTCTCCCTCTCTCTCTGCCCCTCCCCCGCTTGTGCTTGCTCGCTCTCTCTATCTCAAAAATAAATAAACATTAAACAAATTTTTTTAGTAAAAAAATAAAATGAAGAAAAATAAAAAATAAAAAGACCATCCCATAATATTGAGAGAATTTTTACATAATCAAAAATTCATTTTCCTAATTTGTGAAATTTATGAGGTATGATAAATCATTTCCTTGGATCAGGTTCTGATTTAATATTTGTAACGGACTCTGAATTGTAAAATAAATAAACATTCCTACAGTTGATACAAGATCATTAATAACAATACTGAGGAAAAGTGAAATCAATGGTTAAACACTGGGTAAAAAAAAATAATTGCTTGAGAACTTCAGAAGTTTTTAAAGGTGTTAAGTATTAAAACTTATTTTAGAATGGTTCAACTTCCATTTCTGACCATGAGGGATTAAGCAGTCTAGAATAATCCCCCAATGCAATCAACTAGAACACGGTAAAATATAGGAAAGGACTATTTTCAGATACAGGCAGTGCAGGACTGTTATCCTTGAAAAAAGAGAAGCAAACAAGGCAAGCCCTACCATCACCCAAGGCTCTCAGCCAAGAAGCAATTTACCACTCCTGAGCAGCAGGGAGGAGGAACTCAGACAGAACCTGGCAATCTTGGTGACTTGAGATAGAGAAAAAAGTACAAGGAGGCCAAGGTGGCTAGAATTTATGGGGCAGAGTTCCAAAGAAACAGTTCCAGTAATTTAAATGAGAGTTCCCTAGAGTATTTAGCTAAATAAAAACCTGTGGATGAGAACGGTAAAATTTCTTTAGACCAGCCAACAAGAATTTCTAAGGAAAGAAAGTTACCAGGGAGTAGTAAGACAAAGCCTTCTCAGAGCTGAAAGAGGGTCAAGATTTCAACAAGTTCCCTCATTGAATATACAAGGCAGTTGTGACCCCAGAAAGGCCACACCACAGATGGAGGGGGACAGTAGCTCTAGAATAAAAGCTACTATAATCCCACCTGAAAGAAGCTTGAAAGCCTAGAAAACAATCAAACTAATATGTGATTTATAATGCCTGTCAGGAAAGAGTCCAATACTCTTTAAATGAATGCCACAAAATCATGAACACAACATGTAAAATTTGCAAATATCTGTCATTCAATTAAAAATTAGTGGACAAAGGGGACACCTGGGTGGCTCAGTAGGCCAAGCGTCCAACTCTTGATCTCAGTTCAGATCTTGATTTCAGAGTTGTGAGTTCAAGCCCGGCACTGGGCTCTGTGCTGGGCGTGAAGCCTACTTAAAACTAAACTAAACTAACTAAAATAAACTAAAATAAAAACTACTGGCCCAAGAAGCTGGAAAATGTGACACATAAACCAGAAAAATATCAGTCAACAGAGAAAGACCTAGAAATAACAAGCATGATGTAATTAATGGAGCAAAAGCATTGAAAGGACTATTACAAGTATGCTTCATATCAAGAATGAAAACAGGAACATGGTGAAGAGAGAAATACCCAAAATGAAAATTTCACTGAATGAGACAAGCAATAGTATATGCATTGCTGAAAAAAAGATTAGTGAACTTCAAGACACATTGGGGTGCCTGGCTGGCTCAGCTGGTAGAGCATATGACTTTTGATCTTGGGGTCATTGAGTTTGAGCCCCTCATTGGGTAGAGATGTTACTTTAAAAAAAAAAATTTTTTTTAAGTGAAGGTCAGAAAGAAAAAATGACCACAAGGCAATGAAAAAAGGTCTTACATTATATGAGAAGTGATATAATTGATAACAGAGTGTAGTAACCTAAAGAGGCATCATATAAATCCTAGAGCACAACTAAAAAATAATAATAAAAAGGTAGAACAAACAATAAGCCAGTAGGGGAATAAGCCAATGGGGAAGATTAAATGGAAAAGTATAATTAATTTAAAGGAAGGGTTAATAGAAAACAAACAGCAAGATGATAGATTTAAATCCAACCACATTAATAAATATGTTACATGTTAATTCTCTATATATTCCAATTAAAATCCAGATAAAAAAGCAAGACCAATATATATTGCATATATTGATATGCTATCAGAATCCCACACTAAAATAAGGAAATAGATTAAAAGCATGGAAGAAGATATACCATGTAAACCAAAATCTTAAGAAAGCTGGAATAGCCACATTTATATCAGACAATACAAAAGCCAAAACAAAGAATATTATCAAAGATAATGAGGAACATTTCACAATAATCAAGGGTAAACTTCATTTAGAAGATAAAATAATTCTACGGGGGCGCCTGGGTGGCTCAGTTGGTTAAGCGTCTGGCTCTTGATTTCAGCTCAGGTCATGATCCCACGGTTGCGAGGTGGAGCCAGGTGTGGAGCACTGTGTTAGGCTCTGTGCTGAGTGGATTAAGATTCTCTTTGTCTCTCTCTCTCTCTCTCTCTGCCCCTCCTCCCTCAAAATTAAAAAAGAGGGACGCCTGGGTGGCTCATGAGGTTGGTTGTGTCTGACTTCAGCTCAGTCATGATCTCACAGCTCATGAGTTCAAGCCCCACATCAGACTCTATGCTGACAGCTCATTCTGTGCCTCTCACTCCTTCTCACTCTCTGCCCACCCCCCAATAGCATCTCTGTCTCAAAAACAAATAAACTTACAGAAAAAATTCAAAAAGAAAAGGTGGGAGGGGGAGTGGTGCCTGGGTGGCTCAATGGATTGAGCATCCAGCTCTTGATTTGGGCTCAGGTCATGATCTCACCATTTGTGGGATCGAGCCTAGCTGGCAGCACAGAGCCTGCCTGGGATTCTCTCTCCCTCTCTCTCTGTCCCTCCCTTGTTCGCTTGTGTGCTCTTTCTCTCCTCTCTCTCTCTCTCTCTCTCTCTCTCTCACACACACACACACACACACACACACACACACACACAAAATAGACATTTTTTTTTAGTTAGAAGATAGAATAATTCTAAATATATATGTATAGGCTACCAGAACTACAAAATACATGAAGCAAAAACTGACAGAATTAAGCAGAGAAAAAAGTATACAAATACAGTAGGAGACATCAACATTTCTCTCAGTAACTGGAAGAATAGGTACAGGTGAAGTTCAGCAATGATAAAGAAGATTTGAACAGTACTCTCAACTGAATTGATATTTATAGAACACTCCAACCTACAAGAGCAAAATATAAGTTTTCATACTGCCTATGAAACATTTAGGAAGACCACCTGCTGAGCCAAGAATAAGTCTTAACAATTAAAAGAATCAAAACTAGGGGCATCTGGGTGGCTCAGTTAGTTGAGTGTCCGACTTCAGCTCAGGTCATGATCTTGCAGTCAATGAGTTTGAGCCCTGCATCGGGCTCCTAGCTAACAGTTCAGAGAGCCTGGAGCCTGCTTCAGATTCTGTGTTTCCCTCTCTCTCTGCTCCTCTCCCACTCACACTCTGTCTCTCAAAAATGAATGTTAAAAAAAATTTTTGTAAATAAATACATAAATAAAAGAATCAAAACTATACACAGCCCATTCCCTTATCACAGTGGAACTAAATTAGAAATTGGTAACAGTAAGATATCTGGAAAATTTTCAAGCATTTACAAATTAAACAACCTACTTCAAAAATAACTCAAGGACCAAAGAAGAAATCACAAAGGAAATCAGAAAATATCTTGAGATGAATGAACATGAAAACCCAACCTATCAAAATTCTGAGATGCAGATAAAAAGGTGCTTTGAGGAAATCTGTAGTTTTCTATGATTATATTTGGGGGTGGGGAGGGGAGGCCTAAAACCAATGACCTAAGCTTCCACCATAAAAAGCTACAAAAAAATGGAACAAATTAAACCAAAATAAGTAGACACTAACAGAGAACAGAAATCAATAACATAGGAAACTGAAAACAGAGAAAGATGAATGAAACCAAAAACAGGTTCTGTGGGGGGAAAAAAAAAATCAACGAAACTGACAGACCTCTAGCTACACTGAGTGAGCAAATACAGAAATCATCAATATCAGGAATGAAAGGGGAAACATTACTTAAGAGTCTACAGACACTGACGAAACAAGAGACTATTATGAATGATCTCATGCCAATAAATTTGACAACTAAGATGAAATGGACAAATTTTTTAAAAGACACAGATTACCAATACTGACTCAGGAAGTAACAGATAACCTAAATAGCCCTACATCTATTCAAGAAATTAAATACGTAATTTAAAAATGTTCCCACAAAGAAAACTCCAGTTGTCAAATGGTTCACTGGTGAATTCCATCAAACATATAAGGACAGAAGTAATACCAATCCTACATAAATTCTTCCAGAAAGTAGAGGAGGGAACATTTTCAAACTGATTTTATATGGCCAGCAAGCATTAGATTGATTCCCAAACCAGAAAAAGTCATTATGAGAAAAGTATACATCAATATCTCTCTCAAACATAGATGCAAAAATCTTTTAAATCTTTTTTTTTTTTTTCAACGTTTATTTATTTTTGGGACAGAGAGAGACAGAGCATGAACGGGGGAGGGGCAGAGAGAGAGGGAGACACAGAATCTGAAACAGGCTCCAGGCTCTGAGCCATCAGCCCAGAGCCCGACGCGGGGCTCGAACTCACGGACCGCGAGATCGTGACCTGGCTGAAGTCGGACGCTTAACCGACTGTGCCACCCAGGCGCCCCAGATGCAAAAATCTTTAACAAAATAGCAAGTCAAATTCAGCAATACGTAAGAAAGAATGCAAGGTTGATTTTACATTTTTAAAAACTCAATGTTATTAATCATTTAACAGAATAAAGGAGAAAAACAATATGATCATTTCAATAAACACAGAAAAATATTTAACAAATTTCCACACTTACTCATAACAAAACTTCAGACAACTCAGAATAGTCTAGAACTACCTTAATTTGATAAAGGGCATCTGTAAAATACTGACATAATAATAAATAATAAACATTGTGTTCGACATTACATTGCAGTTCATAGCTAGTGTAATGAGGCAAAAAAAAGAAATGAAAAGCATAAAGATGGGGAAGGAAGAAGTTAAGATATCTTTGTAAGAGACATGATTATACAGAAAATCCTAAGGAATCTAGAAAACAAATACAAAAACTATTAAGTGATTAGGAAGACTGTAGAATACAAGGTATATGTGTGTGTGTGTGTGTATAATATACTCATTATATTTTTATATCTATCAAAAAACTAAAAAGTTTTAAACATTTAAATACCATTTATAATAGCAATGAAAAACATGGAACACCTGGGTTTATCCCTAACAAAATATGTACAAGACCTATAAAATGAAAGCTACAAAACACTGCCAGGACCAATTAAACTGAAATAAATGAAGAGATATACCATATTTATGGATTGGAAGATTCAGTATTATTAATAAGACTATTCTTCCCAAATTCATCTATACATTCAATTCAATTAAAATCAAAATCTCAGAGGTTTTTTGTAGAAATGTACAAACTAATTATAAAATGTGTATGAAAATCCAAATGAACAGGATGACCAAAATAATTTTGAAAATTAAGAACAAAGTAGGAATACTTAAAATACCTGATTTCTAGAATTTTTTCTCTTTTTTTTAAAGTTTACTTGAGAAAGAAAGCACGTGCAAGTGGGGGAGGGGCAGACAGAGAGGATGAGGCTCTGCAGAGACAGAAGGGGAGAGAGAATCCCAAGCAGGCTCCATGCTGCTAGCACAGAGCTGGTTGCAGGGCTCAATCTCACAAACCTCGAGACCATGATCTAAGCCAAAATTGAGTCGGATGCTTAACCAACTGAGCCACACAAGCACCCCTGATTTATAGAATTATTATTATTAAGCACAGCAATCAAGACAGTTTGGTAATAGCCCGAGGATAAACATATAGAAAAATGGAAGAGAATACAAAACCCAAAAATAGACCTATATATCAACTAATTCCTAAAGGTGCCAAGGTAATTCAATTGTTAGGAAGTTCAACAATTGGATATTCATATGGAATGAAAATGAATTTTGTCTTTACTTCACATATTTTGTATATGTACAAAAACTAACTCAAACATACCATAAACCTAAGAGAAAATGTAAAATCTTAAAACTTCAAAAAGAAAACACAGGAAGACATTTTATGGACCTTAGTCGCCTGATAAACTGTACTTTATCAAAATTAAAAACTTTTGCTATTTTAAAAACATCATTATAAAAACTAAGTGGTCAGTCTGCACATAAAACAATTAAAACCACAGTAAGAACTTAATACTCATTGAAGAACTAAAATTTGAAAGACTGACAATTCTAAATATTGGTAAGGATATAGAGCTAATATTGATGCACTATCCAATATAGTAACCACTAGGCACATATAGCCATTTAAATCTGACTTGATAACCGCAATAAAAATTCAGTCCCTCAGATGCACTGGCCATATTTTACCTGCTCAACAGCCACAAGTGGCTAGTGACTAAGGCATGGGAGAGTGCAGATACAGAACAGTTTCATTATTGCAGAAATGACTACAGGATGAATTAATGCAGAACATATGAAATGCTCACGCCATTGCTAGTAGGAATGTAAAATTTTGCCAGCAAGTTTAGCAACCTCTTTGAAAGTCAAACAACTTACCATATAACCCAACAATTCGACCCTGCACTTATACTCTTACTTTGCAATAATGAGAAAACACCCTTTCACCCAGTCAGGACAATATCAAAAGAGGCCTGCTAAAACAGATGATTAAAATAAAATGCAAAGTCTCATGATATCATGCCCAAAATGTCCAGGATTTAACTGAAAACCACTTCTCATACCAAGATTCAGGAAAACCTCAACTTGAATGAGAAAAGACAATTAACTGATGCCAATACCAAAATGACACAGATTTAAGAATTATTTCACAAGGATTTTAAAGCAGTAATGATAAAAATGCTTCAATGAGTACTTACTAACACACTGGAAACAAATGGAAAATGGAAAATCTAAAAAATAGTTTCAGCAAAGAAATAAAAGATACAAAGAATGAAATCTCAGAACTGAAATTATAACAACTGAAATAAAAAAGCCAATGGATGGGCTCAACAGTAGAATGGAGGAGAAGGGAAAAAAAGAATCAGTGAACTAAAAGACAAAATAAGAAAAGTTACCAAATCTGAACAACATAAAGGAAATATACTGAATACAAATGAACAGAGAGCCTCAGGTATCTATGAAACTATAACAAAAGTTCTAACATTCATGTCTTCAGTCTTGGAAGTTGAAGAGAAATAGAGCAGGGCTGAAAAAGTATTTGAAAACAATATGGTTGAAAAGTTCTCATATTTGGGAATCTCAAACAGTGTAAACCCAAAGAAATTCACACCAAGAGAGAGCATAGACAAACGTATGAAAACTAAAGACAATGGAAAAATTCTTGAAAGTAGCATGAAAGAAATCTTTACCTTGATCTATATAGGAGAAAAACAATTAGAATGTCAGTGTATTTCTCATCAAAACCCATGGAGGTCAAAAGGAACTGGTACAATATTTTTCAAATGCTGAAAGAAAAAGAACTGTCAACCTAGAATTCTTCAACCAGCAAAAATATCCTTGAGGAATGAAGAGAATATACAATGTAGTATCTACAGCAACCATTAAAAAGTCATACAAAGAGATACATCTAAAAACACTACAGTAAATTAACATGGAATTCTAAAAAGTATTCAAATAACCTACAAGAAAGTAGGAAAAAAAAGAAATAAAAAACAGAGGGAACAAACAGAAAACAAAAAATAAAATGGCCCACTTATGTCCTATCATATCAATAATTACCTTTATTTGCAAGAGCCCCAAACTGGAAACTAAAATGTCCTATAATAAGTGAGGAGTTAAACATATTATAGTACATCCATACCATGGAATACTATACCAGTAATAAAACAGAATGAATGAACTACTGACATACACTACAACATGGATAAATCATTATGCTGAGTGAAAAAAGGCCCATGATTCTATTTATATAACATTCTATATTCTATTTATATGACATTCTCAAAATGATAAAATTGGAAAGACGGAGAATGGACTAGTGGTTGCCAGGGGTGGGGGATGAGGGATGGTAGAGAGTAGGGTGTGTGTGTGTGTGAGAGATTATAAAGGGGTTCAAGGAGGCAAATCTTTGTGGTGAGATTGCAGTCTTGATTACATGAATCTACACTTGATAAAAATGCCAAAGAACCCTATACTAACTTTATACCAATATGTATCTCTTAGTTTTTACATTAATCTATAGTTATATAAGATCTAACTAATAGGGGAAACTGGGTAGATGGTACACAGAACCTCTCTGTACTATCTCTGCAACTTCCTGTGAACCTATAATTATTTCAAAGTAAAAAGTGAATTAACTTTGTGAATTATTTTAAGAGTTCACTATCAGCATTTCTATGATACACACAAGTAAATTTGCTCCCTTTTCTCAAAAACCCCCCAAAATGATCACAGCAGCTTTATTTATAATAGCTAAAAACTGCAAACAATTCAGTGTTCATTAACAGTGAGTGACAATAAAAAGAAGAATGAAGCATTCATATACACAACATGGATGAATCTCAAAAATATTAAACTGAAAGAAACCACACACAAGACTTCACAGTTCCATTTATATGACATTCTAGAATAGGCAAAACTAAAGTGATTAGTACAGATTAACAGTTGTTAGGAGCTGGATGTAGGGAGAGGTTCTGAACAAAAAGGGGCAATTTAAAACAGTTTTCCAGGGTGATAGGACTGACTGTACCCTACCTGTAGTGAGAGCTACACGAATCTGCACGTGTTAAAGCTCACAGAACAAGTAAAAAAGTCAATTTTACCATATGTAAAAGTTTTTATTTTTATTTTTTTTATTTTTTAAAAATTTTTTTTTTTTCAACGTTTTTTTTATTTATTTTTGGGACAGAGAGAGATAGAGCATGAACGGGGGAGGGTCAGAGAGAGAGGGAGACACAGAATCGGAAACAGGCTCCAGGCTCTGAGCCATCAGCCCAGAGCCTGACGCGGGGCTCGAACTCACGGACCGCGAGATCGTGACCTGGCTGAAGTCGGACGCTTAACCAACTGCGCCACCCAGGCGCCCCTATGTAAAAGTTTTTAAATTAACAGCAACAATAATAACCATCATTTCCCATTACAATTTTCGAAATTCCATGGTCAATTATTTGATAGTTTAAAAACAATATTCTAGTTCTACTACTGCCACTGCTTAGTTGACGCTGAGTAATTTAACCTCGTACTCTTAGTTTCTCTTTATAATATGAAAGGAAATAATTAAATGCTCTTCAAAGCTTCTTCCTATTCTAAAACCTATTCCTATTCTGGGCTTCTGTTACATATTTATTGTCTCAAAATTAACAAGGAACACAAAATATTTCTGTACAGTCAAGTGGATTCTAAATTCTTGCTTCGAACAGTATGGGCTGGCTTTCAATAGTCTCTGCTATTGGTTTTATGTGATGTTTTTATGGGGCTCTGAACATTTGACCTTACTTATTAGTTTTGATTAGATGATCTTTAGATAACAGCACTCTCCCCTATTTGAAATAACCAGGCCTCAGCCTATAAGGATTATATAAGATTTCTATTCCCTTTATAACATCAGACATTCTCTACATTTTTCTATTAAAAAGTCTGTGAACAAGCATTCATGCTACCAAAATGATGCCTGTTATTTTTAATTTTATAAAACATGTGGTATTGGGATTACTGAAGAATAAAAAGTAAGCCAGTTTTAATGGCTTCACACATTATGATAAAGTACTTTCTTTTTAACCCTATATGGAAAATCTAGAGTTCCCCAAATCTTTTGCAATCTTTCACATCTCCTATAGAAGACCTGCAAACTAGCAACATTTCAGACTACATTATCTTTTACTGAAATGTTGTTTATCTATAAGGATGAGCAAAGCCAGCAATAGAGTTCATACAATTTTAATTTCAAACTCAGTGTTCACAGAAAACTCTGGTTGCAATTAACGGCCTTTGGTTTAAATTTTCTTCAGTGATGGCTTCTCTTAAAAAAAGACCAGAGAACAAATGATTACCCATTTTAACAATACTCTCAATTTCATACAGCAGAATAATTTTTGAATACTTATGAAAATCATCCAATCTTCTCACTTTGAGAAATGAAAAAAATGTGGCACATATATATGCCAACAAATATTCAATTAACTATACTGGTGTAATACTGTTTTTTTTTTTTTCTGATAAAAATTCAAATATCTAGGTAATGGCAGATGGACTGATTTTACAAATGTAGGCCAACAGATTCAGTAACTCCCCTTTATCACCTATATTTCTGGTTTAAGAAACTATGAATCAATTCATTTAAATTCTTTAAAATATAAATGATATAAAATTACAATACATTTGGAAAAGGAAAACTAATCAATATTTTCTTATAACTCCACTGCCATGTTAAACTTTGAGAAAGCTGCAAGTCAAATAAATTTCTTACATTTCCTTGTTGTTTAGATCACATATGCACACACACTCACATGCATACACACATAAATCAACATCTTTGTATTTTCCTCACTGCTGCCCTGAGATTTACTAAACATGACATTAAAAAGCATCTGAGGAGGGCGCCTGGGTGGCGCAGTCGGTTAAGCGTCGGACTTCAGCCAGGCCACGATCTCGCAGTCCGTGAGTTCGAGCCCCGCATCAGGCTCTGGGCTGACGGCTCAGAGCCTGGAGCCTGTTTCCGATTCTGTGTCTCCCTCTCTCTTTGCCCCTCCCCCGTTCATGCTCTGTTTCTCTCTGTCCCAAAAATAAATAAACGTTGAAAAAAAAAATTAAAAAAATAAAAAAATTTAAAAAAGCATCTGAGGGGCTCCTGGGTGGCTCAGTCGGTTAAATACCTGACTCTTGATTTCAGTTCAGGTCATCATCTCACAGTTCGTGAATTCAAGCTCCATGTCGGACTCTGAACTGACAGTGAGGAGCCTATTGGGATTCTCTCTCACTCTCTCCCTCTCCCTTTCTCTCTAACTCTCCCTCTGTCTCTGCCCCTCCCTCGCTCTAGCTATCACTCTCTCTCTCAAAATAAATAAATAAACTTAAAAAATACACTTAAAAAAAAGCATCTGAAAGTTCCACATATTTCCATACATCTATTAAGAACTGATCTTATATTAGAAAGCAACAACTAAATTCCATAGAAAATTTAGCACAGCAACTAAATTCCATAGAATGTAGAATTCCATAGAAAACTCAAATCTATATTAATATTAAATAAAAGCCATGGCAAAACACTTTTATTTAGTGGTGTTAGATTTGTCAATAAGACTGAAAAAAAAAAGTGTTTCAACTATCTCTTTATAGAAATAATTAGCTTAAAAATCAAAAGGCTTGGAGCACATGGGTGGCTCAGTCATTTAAATATCCCACTTCGGGGGCACCTGGGTGGCTCAGTCGGTTAAGCGGCCGACTTCGGCTCAGGTCATGATCTCACAGTCAGTGAGTTCAAGCCCCGCGTTGGGCTCTGTGCTGACAGCTCAGAGCCTGGAGCCTGTTTCAGATTCTGTGTCTCCCTCTCTCTGACCCTCCCCCATTCATGCTCTGTCTCTGTCTCAAAAATAAATAAACATTAAAAAAAATTTTTTTTAAATAATAAATATCCCACTTCAGCTCAGGTCATGATTGCTCAGTGCGTGGGTTTGAGCCCCACAATGGGGTCTCTGCTGACAGCTCAAAGCCTAGAATCTGCTTTGGATTCTGTATCTCCCTCTCTCTCTCTCTGCCCCTCCCTTGCTCACACTCTGTCTGTCAAAAATAAACAAGCATTGAAAAAAAAAATCAGAAGACTTAATCTATTAAAACCATGCCTTTAGAATCCCATGGACCATATGCGTATAAAGGGAATGTTTTAATATGAATGCGACACCAGCCTGGGAGCCTGGCTCTTTAGCTCTAATACCAAACAAGGGAAACACAAATCAGGAAAAAACCCAGTCACCTTTAAAAATTCTAAGCCCTCAGCTAAATATCATAACTTTATTACGACCATTAAATCACAGCTGGCCAATGAGAAGCTAATTGTAGTCCTTAGTATAGTCTGGGCAAGTAAAACACAGTCATATTATATTAGGCACAATTTAATGAAAGTGTTTATGTCAGGTGTTGGAAGTTTCCAGGAGACTAGCTCCTGACTTACCATAAAACAATTAAGTATCCATTACTGTAAAGTGACCTTTTTGGTTTTTCCTTTAAAGAATCTTAAAGCAACAACTGAAAAAAAGCCCTTGCACACGTTTTGAGATCAGACACAAAACTGAAAATTAAAGACCAGACTATTCAAGTCGTCCACAAATGCCATTTCTCTGAATTCCATGGGTCTGCAATGGAGTGCGAATGGGAGTGGGCTGTAAGGCAGAACTCGGTAGGACAGGGCATGTGGAAAGAATATCAGCAGCTAGGCAAGAGAATCTTTAAAAGGACTCTCAGGGAAAAAAAGATCTCAAGAACATTCTTCCTCTCTAATTTAAGCCAAATCTTACACTGTTGCTTTCAAATTTTATAATACACTTACTCCATCCTTTATGGTTGTCCTTTTTGATTAGAACCATATGAGAGATCCTGCTCCAATTTATAAGTTCTATAGAACATAGTTTATAATTAAAAACAAATTTAGTATAGAATGAAAAATAGAAATTGTTAGTGATCAAATTTTCATATCCACAGAGAAAGCACCATGATACCATGCAATCTACAAATGGGCTCCTTTAAAGGAAGAACAAATTGGTGAACAAAACTGTAAAAGAAAAACTAACATCCATATACTAGTTTTAAGACAATTTTCTTTCCAATTAAAAAAATATATATATTGTTTATAGAAAGTTACAAAGGTAAGCAGCATTATCTACAATAACCAAATTATGGAAATAGCCCAAGTGTCCACTGACTGATAAATGGATAAAGAAGATGTGGTATGTATATTTACAATGGAATATTACCCAGCCATAAAAAATAATGAAATCTTGCCATTTGTAACAACATGGATGGACCTAGAGAGTATTATGCTAAGTTAAATAAGTCAGAAAAAAACAAATATAATATGATTTCTTCACATGTGGAAGTTAAGAAACAAAACAAAAGAACAAAGGGGGTAAAAGAGAGAGAGAGAGAGAGAGAGAGAGAGAGAGGCAAACCAAGAAAAAGACACTTACAGAGAACAAACTGATGGTTACCAGAGGGGAGGTAGGTTAAATAGATTTTATAGATTAAGGAGTGCACTTGTGATGAGCACCAGGTGTTGTTTATGGAAAGGTTGAATCATTAAATTGTACACCTGAAATTAACTAATCAGAATTTAAATAAAAACTTTAAATAAATAAAAAGAAGGAAGGGGAAGAAAAGGATAAGAAGGAACCAAGGTAAAGCAATTTGTTGTTTGGCACAGCCAGGTCAATAGCCTAGAAACAGGTAACATTTTGAAAGGATACCTCCACACTACAGAGCAGAAACAGGAAGAAAAGAAAAGGAAAAAAAAAAACCCACATCACTAAAGGCAATGAAATAAATAACTGTGTATAAAGCTTAGTTTCCCACACTTACTTGTTCATTTGTTTTTTGGGGATACCCTTTTGAATGAACTGTTTTAAGTTCCTCTAGCTCACCTACAGTATTTTTGAAAGTATGTTATTACAAAGTACAGTTTCTATTTGAGTTATTTTGTTAAGGATAAAGCAACTCAAATACTACACTACTGATAAACACAAGAATACTAAAAGTCAATTATGCTTACTCCTAATCCAGGAATAAATGAAAACTAAGATTAACTCAGCTCATAGACCTTAGTTTTTGCCACCTCTTTCCCTCTTTATTTCTGCTATTTATACTGCTGAGTTCATTACCACTTTCATACTTGGAAATGTTTGCTTTTCCTGCTTGGACTTGCTTTACAAATCACTGAATTGTCACTTTTTCACACAACAGGATTTCATCACAGAGTATAATTAATCCCACTAAAGCAAACATGGTAAACTTTAGGCCCAGCTAAGGGACCATGGATGAATTAATCTCTACAATAATGATGATACAATTTAATACACAAGATTTTGGTGAGGTTAATGTATGTGAAAGAGCTCTAAATGTTTAAAGTGTCACACAGAGGTGAGGGTCTCCATTTCTTCATCTGTCATATGGGAGGATTCCAGTAGCTGACCACTAAAGACTTCCTTCCATCTCTAAAATTCCTTTAATATTTACATTTGAAACACATAAAAACTCTACTTACTGATAGGATAACATTACAGTTATAAGAAACTTAGGGAAATCAACTCAAACTTCTCATCTCATAAAAGGTGTCCAAAGGTAGGCCAGGGAACCTGCTGACTGGAAAAGTCAGTAGGAAACTTGGGGCAGGTAAGACCTGACTACAGCAAAATCTCTTCCGGCATGTGATGCTGTTCGCCATTCTGTGAGCTTAAAACCTTTCTTCGCCACAGCTTAAACAATTACCTTTCAAACTGGTGACAATGAAAAGCTCTTTAAAAATATGTAAATATTATTTTGGAAAAATGACCTAACTTCTAGTAGTTCAATTAAGAATGATACTAAGAGCGACAAGATGGTGGAGCAGCATGGAGACCCTCAGCTTGTCTCATCCCTGAAATGCAGCTATATCAGCACCAAACCATTTTGCACATTTAGGAAATTGATCAGAGGATTAACACAACAATCTGCATAACTTTAGCCACAGAACTCAGCAGGTATGCAGTTCTGTACAGGTGAACTGGGGGAGAGAAAAGCCGTGGAGGGTAGGGAGCTGTTTTTGTGGAGGACAGAGAAAGGGGGAAAGTGCAAAAAAAAAAAACACTCCCCCGAAAGTTTCTGGAGAGAAAGACAAAGAGTGAAAACACTCACAGGGGACTGAACAAGAAATCTGTTCCCCAAAACCACTGACGGAAAGGAGAGGGTTTTAATACCACCAGGATTCTATAAACTGTGGAATGCAGACTCTGAAGTTGCAAAGCTTGGTGCCTAGCTGTGCTCTGGTGAGGAAATAGGGTGAAGTCCCAGAAGCTGGCAACGTGGTCTGAGGGGTCCATGTGCCACACAGGGAGAAGCAGTTCCCCTGCTAGGAGAGCATTTGGTAGAGGCTACATGACCTCCCCACAGGCAATGGTTCCAATGGACCCTAGAGAGCAGCCACATTTGCTGGTATTGGGACAAAGATGCCAGAGTGCAGTGAAACATGGCACTGGCTGTGTTGTGATTTGCCATCATCTCTGAACCTCTGCCACTGTGTGATGGCAGGAACGATTTGTGAGGCAAGCCAGCAGGGCCCATTGTTCGGTGAGACCCTCCCACAGAGAGTCTGCACAGATCCAAGCCACAGGGGTCTCTGAAGTGTAGGGTTTTAAACACAGCCCCAACTGAGATAAAACTCTGGCAGGTGGATGGCTTGGACACGAACAGGGTAAGAGGCTGGGAGTGGATGGAAACTTGAGACAAAGGACAGGTGCCAGAGGCTAGGGAGATGGGTGAAGCCGTTTCCACCTCTCCCCGGCAGGCGCAGGCACACCACACTGACCCACCCCAGTGAGCTAAGCAGTGACACCTATTGGAGAGCAGAGGCATTACAACAAGCCCCACCCAACTGCCCCCTCTGAGCACTTCCCCTAGAAAACCAGCACAAGTCCCTCTACCTGCTTAGTGTACAGACTATAGAGTGCTTCATAGTTTGAGTTCTAGGGGAAATGGGATGTAGTAACTTCATTCGCTTTTCATTCTGTTTGCTGGTTCATTTATTCATTTTTTATACTTCTGTTTTTGTTTAAATTTTTTTGTTTTTGTTTTTGTTGTTTTCCTTCTCTTTTTTTCGGATACAGAAAGAAAAAAATTATTTTTATTTTCTTTTTTTAAATTTTTTAAACATTTTTTTTACTTTATTTTTAAAAATTGTTTATTCTTTCATTTTATTTCATTTTATCCTATTTTATTCTATACATTTTAAAATTGTTAAATGTTTTCTTAATTTTTTGTCTTTTCTTTCTTTTCTTTCCCTTTTTTCTCTATTCTATCAAGCTTCTTTCAACAAGCAGACCAAAATACACCTAGGATCTAGCTTCCTTTTTTGAATTTTTGTTTTGCTTTAAATTTTTTTAATTTTAATTTTATTTTTTTCTTCCTCCAAAATGAAAAAACAAAGGAATTCACCCCAAAAGAACAGGAAGAAATCACTGCTAGGGGCTTAATCAACACAGATATAAGCAAGATGTCTGAAATGGAATTTAGAACCACAATAATAAGAATACTAGCTGGGGTTGAAAAAAACATAGAATCCTTTTCTGTGGAGATGAAAGAAGTCTAGTCAGGATGGAATTAAAAATGTTATAACCAAGATCAAAAGGATGCCTGGACAGCAAGGATGGATGAATAAGAGCAGTGAATCAGCAATATAGAAGACAAAATTATGGAGAATAATGAAGTAGAAAAAAAAGGGAAACAAAGGCAAAAGAGCACGTCACAAGACTGAGAGGACACAGTGACTTATTAAAAAGGAATAATCTCTGAATCACAGGAGTCCTAGAAGATGAAGAGAGAGAAAAAGGGGCAGAAGGTTTATAGCAGAAAATTTTCCTAATTTGGGGAAGGACACAGACATCAAAATCCATGAAGCACAGAGAACTCCCATTAGATTCAACAAAAACCAACCATCACCAAAACATATCATAGTCAAATTCACAAAATACACACACACAGAAAGGATTATGAAAGCAGCAAGGGAAAAAAAAAAGTCCTTAACGTATCAGAGAAGCCAGATCAGGTTTGCAGCAAACCCATCCACAGACACGTGGCAGGCCAGAAAGTAGTAACAGGATATATTCAAAGTTCTGAATCAGAAAAAGATGCAGCCAAGAATTCTTTATCCAGCAACGCTGTCATTCAAAATAGAAGTAGAGATAATGGGTTATCCAGACAAACAAAAACTAAAGGAGTTTGTAACCACTAAACCAGCCCTGCAAGAAATGTTAAGGGGGACCATTTGATGGGAGAAAAGACAAAAACAAAGAAACAAACAAACAAGCGAAAAAACACCAAAAGCAACAAAGACTAGAAACAACCAAAGAACATCACCAGAAATACCAACTCTATAGGCAACACAATAGGACTAAATTCATATCTTTTAGTACTCACTCTAAATGTCAATGTACTAAACACTCTAATCAAAAGACAAATGGTATCAGCATGGATAAGAAAACAAGACCTTACTAGATGCTGCTTACAAGAGACCTATTTTAGACCTAAAGACATTTGCAAATTGAAAGTAAGGGGATAGAAAACCATCTATCAAGCTAGTGGTCATCAAAAGAAAGCTAGAGTAGCCATACTTACATCAGACAAACTAGATTTTAAAATAAAGACTGCAACAAGGGATGAAGAAGGGCATATCATAATTAAGGGTTATATCCACCAAGAAGATCTAACAATTAAAAATATTTATGCTCCCAACGTGACATATCCAAATATGTAAATCAATCACGAAAATAAAGAAACTCACTGATAATAATACCATAATAGTAGGGGACTCAACACCCCACTTAGAGCAATAGACAGATCATCTAGGCAGAAAATCAATAAGGAAACAATGCTTTGAATGACACACTGGACCATATGGACTTAACAGATATATTCAGAACATTTCACCCTAAAGGAGAATACACATTCTGCTTGAGTGCACATGGAACATTCTCCAAAACAGACCATATACCGGGACACAAATCAGCCCTCAACAAGTACAAAAAGACAGAAAACATACCTTGCATATTTTTGGACCACAACACTATGGAATGAAATCAACCACAAGAAAAAATTTGGAAAGATCATGAACACTTGGAGATTAAAGACAACTACTAAAGAATGACTGGGTAAACCAAGAAATTAAAGAGGAAATTAAAAAGTACATGGAAGCCAATGAAAAAGGAAACATGACAATCCATAACCTCTGGGATGCAGCAAAGGTGGTCATAAGAGGGAGGTATATAACAATTTAGGCCTTCCTAAAGAAGGAAGAATGGTCTCAAATACACAGCCTAACCTTACAGCTAAAAGAGGTAGAAAAAGAACAGCAAATAAAGCCCAAAACCAGCAGAAGAAGGGAAATAATAAAGATGAGAGCAGAAATCAATGACATCGAAATAAAAAAAAAAAAGGTAGAACAGATCAATGAAACCAGGAGCTGGTTCTTTGAAAGAATTAACAACACTGATAAACCCCTAGCTAGACTGATAAAAAAGAAAAAGGAAAGGACCCATAATAAATAAAATCATGAATGAAAGAGGAGAGATCACAACCAACACTGCAGAAATACAAACAATATTAAGAGAATAATATGAGCAATTATATGCCAATAAAATGGGCAGTCTGGAAGAAATGGACAAATTCCTAGAAAAATATAAACTACCAAAACAGAAACAGGAAGATATAGAAAATTGGAACAGGCACATAACCAGTAAAATCAAATCAGGAATCAAAAATCTCCCAACAAACAAGAGTCCAGGGCCAGATGGCTTTCCAGGGGAATTCTACCAAACATTTAAAGAAGAGTTAACAACACCTGTTCTTTTAAAGCTGTTCCAAAAAATACAAATGGAAGGAAAACTTCCAGCCTCATTCCACGAGGCCAGCATTACCTTGATTCCAAAACCAGACAAAGACCCCACTAAAAAGGAGAACTACAAATTTCCCTGATGAAAATGGATGCAAAAATTCTCAACAAGTTACAAGAAAACCAGACCCAACAATACATTAAAAGAAGTACTGACCACAATCAAGTAGGATTTATTCCTGGGATGACAGCTGATACAATATCCACAAAACAATCAATGTGATATATCACATTAATAAATGAAAGGATAAGAACCACATGATCCTCTCAATAGATGCTAAAAAAGCATTTGACAAAATATAGCATCTTGATTAAAAAAAAAAAAAACCCTGAAGAAAGTAGGGACAGAAGGATCATACCTCAAGGTCATAAAACCACATATGAAAGACCCACAGCTAATATCATTCTCAATGCAGAAAAACTGAGAGCTTTTCCCTGAAGGTCAGAAACATGACAAGTCTATACACTCTCACCACTGTTATTCAACATAGTGTTGGAAGTCCTCACCTCAGCAACCAGACAACACAAAGAAATAAAAGGCATCCAAAATGGCAAGGAGGAAGTCAAACTTTCACTCTTTGCAGATGACATGATCCTCTATGTGGAAAACTCAAAAGACTCCACCAAAAAACTGCTAGACATGATACATGAATTCAGCAAAGTCACAAGATATAAAATGAATGTATAGAAATCGGTTGCATTTCTATATACCAATAACGAAGCAGCAGAAAGAGAAATCATGGAAGCTATCCCAATTACAATTGCACCAAAAACCATAAACCTATCCAAAGAGGTGAAAAATCTATACACTAAAAACTATAGAAAGCTTATGAAAGAAATTGAAGACACAAAGAAATGGAAAAAAAATTCCATGCTCATGGATTGGAAGAACAAATACTGCTAAAATGTTGATACTACCCAAAGCAATTACATATTCAATGTAATCCCTATCAAAATAACACCAACAGTCTTCACAGAGCTAGAACAAACAATCCTAAAATTTGTTTGGAACCACAAAAGACCCTGAATAGCCAAAGAAATCTGGAGAAAGAAAACCAAAGCTGGAGGCATCACAATTCTAGACTTCAAGCTGTATTTCAAAGCTGGAATCATCAAGACAGTATGGTACTGGCACAAAAATGGACACAAAGATCAATGGAACAGAATAGAGAACCCAGAAATGAACCCACAAACATATGGCCAACTAATCTTTGACAAAGCAGGAAAGAATATCCTGTGGAAAAAAGGCAGTCTCTTCAGCAAGTGGTGTGGGGAAAACTAGACAGCGACATGCAGAAGAATGAACCTGGACCACTTTCTTACACCATATATAAAAATAAACTCAAAATGGATGAAAGACCTAAATGTAAGACAGGAAACCATCAAAATTTTAGAGAAGAAAACAGGCAAAAACTACTTTGACCTCGGCCGCTCCAACTTCTTAGTTGACATATCTCCAGAGGCAAGGGAAGCAAAAGCAAAAGTGAACTATTGGGACTTCATCAAGAAAAAAAAGCTTCTGCACAGCAAAGGAAACAATTCGCAAAACTAAAAGGCAAGTGACAGAATGGGAGAACATATTTGCAAATGACATATCAGATAAAGGGTTAATATCCAAAATCTATGAAGAACTTATCAAACCCAACAGCCAAAAAACAAATAATTCAGTGTAGACATGGCAAAAGATATGAATAGACACTTTTCCAAAGAAGACATCAGGTAGCTAACAGATAAATGAAAAGATGCTCAACATCACTCATCATCAAGGAAATACAAATCAAAACCACAATGAGGTACCACCTCACACCTGTCAGAATGGCTAAAATCAACTCAGGCAACAAGAGATGTTGGCGAGGATGTGGAGAAAGGGGAACCCTTTTGCACTGGTGGTGGGAATGCAAACTGGTGCAGCCACTCCGGAAAACATACACAGGTTCCTCAAAAAATTAAAAATAGAACTACCCTACGACCCAGCAATTGCACTACTAGGTATTTATCCAAGGGATAAAGGTGTGCTGTTTCAAAGGGACACATGCAATGTTATAGCAGCACTATTGACAACAGCTAAAGTATGGGAAGAGCCCAATGTCCACTGAGTGATGGATGGATAAAGATGTGGTATATATATACAATGGGATATTACTCAGCAATCAAAAAGAATAAAATCTTGCAATTTGCCACAACTTGGAAAGAACCAGAGTGCATTATGGTAAGTGAAATAAGTCAGAGAAAGACAAATATGATTTCACTTATATGTGGAATTTAAGACACAAAACAGATGAATATACAGGAAGGGAAGCAAAAACAAAAACAAAAACAAAAACAAAAAAAAACAGGGAGACAAACCGTAAGAGACTCTTACAAAGAACAAACTGAAGTTTGCTGGAGGGGTGTTGGGTGGGGAGGATGGGCTAAATGGGCAAGGGGCATTAAGGAGGACACTTGTTGGGATGAGTACTAGGTGTTATATGTAAGTGATGAATCACTAAATTCTATTCCTGAAATCATTATTACACTAAAAAAAAAAAAAATGATACAAACAGCAAAAGGGGCTCCAGATTTAACTGTACAGCTATTCATTTGGCTTGTGTGATATTCAATTTAAAGTCAACAGGCGGGTGACTGGGTGGTGCAGTTGGTTAAATGTCCAACTCTGATTTTGGCTCAAGTCATGATCTTACAGTCCATGAGTTCAAGACCTGTGTTGGGCTCTGCACTGACCATGAGGACTCTGTTTGGGATTCTCTCTGCCCCTTCCTCTCTCTCTGGCCCTTTCCTGCGCGCGCTCTCTCTCTCTCTCTCTCTCTCAAAATAAACTTAAAAAAAAAAAAAGTCTTTATAAAAAAAATAAAGTCAATAGGCATGATACAAACCCTATCTAAACTTTCCAAATTAAAGGGTTTCAATTCTGATTTTGTTACTTAACTAGATATGTGATCTTGGGCAATTTATTTATTTCTCTGATCCTCAGTCTCATCTTTAAAATAGGAATAATACCAAGTATATCACACCTGGTTACTGTGAATTAAAGGAGCTAGCTCATGTAAAGGCCCTTTGACGGTCTGGCATATACTTAGTTCCCTTCTCTAATCTCTTTAACTTCTGGGAAATAAAGAATGCTTTTTTCTCCTTTTACTTTATCAGAAAAATTCCTGAAATTAAATGCATGGGGTCCTGGTCCTCAAATTCATTTATCAGCAGTTGTGCAACAACTAAACTGAAATAAAATTAGGGGCATTGTGACCTAATGGAAGGCAAATGAGGTTTGGAGTCAACAAATCTGAATTTGAATCCCAGCCTATCTAAGAGCTTTAGACCTTGAGCAATTTACCAAACCTCTCAAAGCTTCTCATCTGAAAATGAGACTATTATCTAGCAATTTAGCATTCTGTCTTTCCTAGTCACAGAAACATGGCAAATACTTTGAATGGGACATATCTTTGTCATCTTTGTCTCTTCCATACCAAGGCAAGTTTCAAAATTATAAGATTTGATGCTGGAATAAGACAAGACATTGATAAAAAGAGATTTAACACTGCAAAGATGTGTTACATCATGGAAAGAAAACGTACAAACCCAGTTTAACTGGTTCCAACTCTAGGCATTATGTCATTGCTTCCTTTTCTTTCCTTAGGAGTGGACCTCAAATATTCTTTTCCTACAGGAAGATGGAAAGTGGGAAATACATATTAGTGAAGGTTATCTGAGTCATACTTTAAAACTGAGCATTCTTTAACATACCTTTAGGCAGAGTCAAACTGTTACACATTCTATTTAGTGGACTTGTTTTTAAGTGATGACATAACTAAGAGGTATTTTAGTTTAGAAAGTACTATTGTTTAAGTAGCCAGAAAAGTAAACTTACCACAAAAAATTACTTTCAATGAAAAACAATACCTTTGTTAAAGATAACTACACAGGATAGGATTGCATGAAGTACTGTAGTTCATTACATTATGCAAAAATATTTCTACAACTAAGTTCTTAATCTTCTGGGTAAAGGGTAAGCGGTGAGATATATAAAACTATGAGACTCTAGTGAAAGCTATGAACTGCATCTCCTGAAAAAGGCACATACATGAATCATATTTTACATATAATTTCAGTCGAGTCATTAAACCCAGTCATCTATCCTGAGAATCTCTAAAACCTGTTAGTAGACTCCAAGGAACCAGTTTTTGAGTTTTCAAAATAATGGATTTACAAGATTTTAGAACCTGAAGCAACTTGGCAACCATGTAATCCAAACTGCTAATAGAAAAATAAAGAAATACTGGCCCAGAAAGATGAAAAGAATTAAGTAAAGCCTTAGTCTACTCAGGAACAGAGGTATCCAATTATTATGCTAATGTACATAAGACTGACCATGCAAAATTTAGTATATAGCAGTGCCTTTGGGTTAGAATAATTCTCACAATGGAACCCAAAGAGGAGACTTCCATATGGTCTTTTGGCCCAAACATTACTGATAGTTAAGAGAGTGAATTTTGGAGTTCTATATAAATGTGAAAAAGTTGATCAAGTCACTTAATCTGTCTCAAAAATAAATAAAAACATTAAGAAAAAAAAATTTTTTTTTAATTTTTTTTTTTTTCAACGTTTATTTATTTTTGGGACAGAGAGAGACAGAGCATGAACGGGGGAGGGGCAGAGAGAGAGAGGGAGACACAGAATCGGAAACAGGCTCCAGGCTCTGAGCCATCAGCCCAGAGCCTGACGCGGGGCTCGAACTCACGGACCGCGAGATCGTGACCTGGCTGAAGTCGGACGCTTAACCGACTGCGCCACCCAGGCGCCCCTTTTTTTTTTTAAATAATAAATTTCCTGGTGCGCCTGGGTGCTTTAGTCCGTTAAGCATCCAATTCTTGATTTCAGCTCAGGTCATGATCTTGGGATCATGAGATCAAGTCCCAAGCCTAGGATTCTCTCTCTCTCTCTCTCTCTCTCTCTTTCTCTCTCTCTCTCTCTCTCTCTCTCTCTCTCCCCCTCTCCCACTTGTGCTTTCTCTAAAAAAAAAAAAAAACAAAAAAATAAAATAAAATAAAATAAAATAAAATAAAATAAAATAAATAAATAAATAAAATTCTTGTCTGCAACAACATGGATGATCTAGAGTATAAAGCTAAGTGAAATAAGTCAGTCAGAGCCAAATGTCATATGATTTCACTCATGTGAAATTTATGAAATAAAACAAGCAAAGAGAAAAAGAGACAATCCAAGAAACAGACTCTTAACTAGAGAACAGATGGTTACCCTAAGGGGAGGTGGGTAGGGGGGAATGGGTAAAATTCGTGATGGGGATTAAGGGTATACTTATCATGATGAGCACTGAGTAATGCACAGAATTGTTAAATCACTACAATGTATACCTGAAACTAATATAACACTGTATGCTAATTGTACTGCAATTAGAATGTTTAAAAAGTATTACTTAAAAAGTATTTCTTGTCAAGTCATGAAATTAGATATAATATGAAATAAATCTCTAAGTAAATGAGATGCTTTCCAGTTCAACAAAATAAGTGGCAAACATTTACTGAGTATCTTCTACATAATATACTATTCAAGGTGTTACTGAGGATATAGAAAAGATCAAATTGTCCTTCTTTAAGAGAAATTATGGCAAGATAGAGCTTTTCCTTCTCATTTCCATCTTGGGTTCCATTTTTTTCCTTCTTTCCTTAGGGTTCAGCTTTTTTGCCCACATTCTCAGAGTTCCCAGCAGGACTAGGAGGACCCTGCACATGATAACTCCTAATTTTTATCTTTCACCAGAGCCTCAGACCCCCATGTCCTGTTGGGTTTTTTGGATGTTTCCACCTGAATATACCATAGGTAAAAACTCAGTATGTTCAAAACTGAGCTTTTCATCTCTTCCTAAAATTGATCCCTTCTTTAAATTCCCTGTTTTGGTTAACAGCACCATAGCCACTTAGACACATGAAAAGTCCAGCAATAATTACATTTCACCAATCACCTTCAAGTCTCATTGATTCTTACTCTAAATGCTTTCTAAGACTACTTTCTCAACTCCATCCCAATCAATAGTACCCAAATCCAGGTCACTATCTCTCAATATAACCAATTCAGTTATCTAACCAGTCCACTTTTATCCTACTTCAGATTCAATTATTATACTGCTGCCAAAATGATCCCTCTAAAATGAAAATCCTGCCACATCATTCACCATCATATGTCAGACCTTTCAAAGACTTATCCATAGAATGAAGTTAAAGTTCACCCACAGAATAAATGGACAGTGTGGCATGTGAAGTACTCAATGACCTCACTCATGCCTATCTCCTCAGCTTCACTTCCTATCTCCCACTTCATCACACCACAGCCACACTGAATCTCATGTGTTCTCACGCTGGTCTTTTGCCAATATATCCTTACAACCTTTGCACGCACAGGCAATTCCTACTTGTTCTTAAGATTCAGGTCCAGGATCACTTCCTCTGAGAAGCCTGTTCAGAGCATGCTTCCCTACCCGCCAAGCTCACACATCACCACAACAAGCAAGCGGGAGATATTTGTTACACTGAACAAAAATGAAACTAAGCAAACTAATGACACAGCAGCAAGTAAGTTATAAATATAAAGCCAGCAAGAAGGGAAACTAGATGGATTTCAGTGTTTCTTTGGAGAAAAAAGGTCTTGATCTGAGGAGTAATTGTTCAGAGTGTTGAAGAGAAGAAATTAAAGTATTTGAGTAAAAATAGAGATGGAAATGAACACATTTAGAAGTGAAATGTGTATAGTAAGGCTGGAGGGATAGTAAACACCAAATATAAACTCGTGAATGTTACCATCCTTTAAAAAAAAAAAGGTTTAGGGACCACAGCTGATAAATCACCAGACTTTTGAAACAATTTTCTCTGAAACTATACAGTATAGTTGCCATTTACAGACACTACTTTACACTTGCATTAGAGAGACATTAGTTTAGATATTTTCATTTTTTAGTTAATGCCCTGTAATCTTACAGGTTTAAGAAAATACTCATGCTTAATTAGCATGTACTGAAGAACTTTATATAAAATCCTGAAATTATAATCTTTATATTGCATGACAGTTTGCTGAAATTGGATAAGCTAACATAGACTCAGGTAGGTCAAGAGCTAGTCGACCTTATTAAATAATCTTTATTATTAGAACATTAGATTATTCCAAGTCAGCAGAAGAAACTGAAAAATATAGTGAGCTTAATGTTCATTTCACAGAGGAATTTAACTGTAAATGTTTTGTTCTCTGAACGCAGGATAATTAAAGAATATCAATCTTGAAACTTAAATACACTAGTCATAGTGCAGACGAAGAACAGATCTATGAGGTATTCGCATATGAAAAGTGAAGATTAAGGTCACCTACCAAGAATAAGAAGAGGGAAAAATAATTGTCATCCCTGAACTACACTTAATGACAAAATCTACTGCTTGCAGTGAAGATAGAGAACACTCACTCTGATACATTAGCTAGAAGGCCACACAATTAGTCAGAAGGGGATCAAGTTAGAAGCATAAGCAGCACAAGTAAATCAGTCAACCCAAACTGAATCATCTCTAAATGGAGTTCTGTATCATTTTTATTTTATATATTTAACTATATAGCTGCATAAGATAATAACAACCCAAGGCATATCTTCTTTATCAAAAAGAAAAATGATTAGGAAACAGACACCTGCTGACAAAGCACAGAAGTACTTGGAGTGTTAAAAGTCATTTGCATGGAGTTGTATGTCTTCTTGTCCTTGACTCTGTAAATGCCAATTCCTTGCTTTCAGGTTTGCAGACAGTAAAAAGTGAGATACAAAGCTGAATATTAATTCTCAAGATAACACTGATGTTATGTCAGAAGATATGGGTAATTCTCACTCTCACATAATACCTGTCATTTTAAAATGCCCCTACTGAAATGAACCAACATTCGTGAATGCAAGGCTAAAAAACCCTTTTGAATGTTGTATTCAAGCAAACTGACAGATATGAACGCACAAACACTCGTCTTCGATTATGAAATCCCCTCACACATAAACATCATTGTAAAATAAATTTCTGTCAGAGAAGAGGGACTGAAAATGTTGCAAGCTTGCTAAAGAGAGTAACACCAAGCTATAAAAGAAGCTGGCAGCCCGAGAATATGACAACCACGTATGCTCAAGTGTGCTGCAGATGATCATTTAGATGCTGTCAGCCAAAGTCAGCTGAATTTCTTCAATACTCCATTTTATGAAAAACCCCTCTGGCTTAGGGAAGGAATATAGACTCATCTATCTGATCTAAAACAGCCAACTGTTTTTGTCTGGTATGTATTTATTTTTCAACAAGAAGAGAGAGTTCTATATTTCTTGTGATCATAATCTTACCCATACATTGGGGCTAATGTCTGTACTGTACAAATGTAAAAATTATTCATTAAAAAAATAGCAGATTTTATATACATACACAGCCAATTCTCAATATTTGTGAGAATTTGTAGTAGTTATGTTCTATAGTTCCCACAAACAATGAATCAGTGAATACTGTGCTTCTATTGCTTCCAGGAAATGAAAAATACAGGGTTAAGTTCTTATAAGCCTCTGATTACATTTTCACCGACCGATCATTACACAAAGTTTGTTTTATGTGTATTTCTGTGTAAAAAACATCTTATTTAATATATATTGTTGATTCATTAAAATTGAACTCAACAGCATAATTCATGACTGAACAAAGTTTATCTAACACACATATAGTCTCCATAGGGCATATCACAACCATGTTGTATTTAGTAACACTACACATCACTTCAGCACATTTGGAGGACAGCATAATCACCCCAAAAAGGCACAAAAATTATGAAAAATGTGGCACTAAGGAGACTGCAAAAAGAACACTAGATTACAGTATGAGAGTTAAAACAAGAAGGCAAATGTCACCTTGTTCAACCTCAGCTAAAAATGTACACAGCAGGCAACTCATTTTTTTTTTTAAGTCATCTCTGTACCTAACGTGGGGCTTGAACAGGATCAAGAATCCACACACTCCACAGACTGAGCTAGCCAGGTGCCCCCAGGTAATTCACTTTTTCACCGCTCTTGAGTATATCTACAAATGACTGTAAAAGCACCATAATTATTGATTTGGGGGTTGCAAATAAACTTTAGCAAGCAGATAAATTTGCAAAAATGAAAGCCATGAATAAAGAGGATCAACTAGCGTGTGTGTGTGTGTGTGTGTGTGTGTGTGTGTGTGTATGAATGTGTATGTGTATATACACCTGTGGCATATGACATATGTGACAGGAAAGACAAGTTGTGGAACTCTCTAGTATGACACTCTCCTAAGGTCCATTCCTATATTTCCACTTGGCATACTGGATACCTCTACCTGAATGTACTATCAGCACTTCAAACTTAACAGACCAAGTTCATCTTCTGTGCTTATCCCAAACCTGCCTTCTGGTATGTCACTACTCAAGTCACTGCAACTCTGACTCCTTTCTCCATATCCCAGCCAGGCACCAAATCATGTTGTTTCATCCTCTAAAATAGCTCTTTAAAGTTTATCTCTCCCCAACCCAAGCCCACTACAATTATCACTAAATGCCTTTCTATCATTTGAACCATTAGCACAGTTTTACCATCTTCTCTATCCCCTACTCCAAAATCAAAGGCTATATTACAGTCAGTGTTATTTTTCCAAGACTTAATCATACTTTCACTTCTTGGTACCTATATAATGAGTTTCAAATTTCTTGGTTGTGATACACAATGCTTTTTCTGGCACCAAATCATCCCTGTAGATTCATCTACTGTCACTCATCTCTCATAAACTCTATAGCCACAATAATCTATTCTCCATTCTTTGAATATATCATGTTTTTTAAAGACCCTTTATACATGTTAGAAATGCCACTAACAATGCTCTTTCTTCCATTCTTTACCTGCCCTTAAAGCCTCTGCTGATGTCACTTCCTTTATGAAGACTTTCCTGATCAGCCTCTACTTCCACTTCAGGTCAAGTTAGTCACTATATTCCCTGTGCTTCCATAATATCTTCACATACTTCTATTATAGAATTCCTTAACTTGGTAAGGGAGGAAGTACCAGAACGTACAAGGTTGGCCAAATACTGATTACTAATGTAGCTGAGTGACGCAGATTCATTATACTATCATTACTTTAGTGTGTATGCTAAATTTCCATTAAAGGAAAGTTAAAAAAAAAAAGTCAAGAGAGACAGAGACAGAAGGAGAGAAAAAATATTTTACTATAAGTAATTGAAAATCTGACTTGTGTGTGACTTAAACAAATATGGCATTAACTTTTTTCCCCAGATAAGAAGTCTAGAAGTACTAGTCTAGGGTCATTACTGAGGCTCAAGAAGATCATCAAAGACAAAGTCTCTATCTTTTTCCTCCATTAAGTGTGTTGATTTGTTGCTTCAAAGCCACTTGTAATAGATGCTGACATTCTCTTTGTATTCAAGGCAGGAAAAAGGATAGTGCAAAGTCACATCTTTACCTCTTTAACAGGAAAAACAAAAATGTTTTTCAGTGCCCTCAGCAAACAGCTTGTAATACATTTCCCACAAGCTGTTAAGTCATCCAACAGTGCCTTATGGCCTGATCCTCTTTGAAGGCAGAGACTATTTTCGTATTTCGGTAAGCAATCCAGTACCTAGCATACAGAGGTACTTTGTATCTAATTAATGTATGAATCTAATAAAGGAAACAATAATATGTATAATAACACAAGAACTCCACTTTGCTAATTTTCTTTATAAAAGCAATATAACAAAAAGTGCTCTAACACTTGCCAATGCTGTACAAATAAGGAACTACTAGTATAGTAGTTTGACATCCACTATCATGAGATGTTTTACTGTTCTCTTTGTAGAGGATCAGACAGAGGATTAACAAAAAATCAAGAGACCTGAATTTCTGTCTACACAAAACAATCTTGATGAAACTCAATTACTTAGAGGTAATGTTTATTAATTTCTCAGGGTTGTTCTGAAGATAAGAGAAATATAAACAATATGAAAGCACAGTGAAATGTATAAAACAGTATAAACACATGCATTAAAAATGCACTGAAAAAAATAAATAAAAATAAATGCAATGGTTCTATTAAGTCTTGAGAGGAAACTTAGTTATGTACCATGTATAAAGATATATGCCATCTGGCACATCAACAATATGAATTAAAAATTAAACACTATTAATATCTAGTATGGATGCTAAACATAGTTAGATGAGTTTCTGCATTTGGCCCTGGTTCTTTCATGGCTATGGAGAAGTAAACTAACTGTACCTTACATTTACACCTCACTAAGGAAAAAATGCTTTACAAAATAAAATTGGTGCCTTGATGCAATTATATATCCACAAACTGAAAAGTAGGATATGACAAACAAACTGGTTAACACAGAATAGTTGACACCAAATCCCAATTAATCAGTTAATAGTTAACTACCAATAAATGAACAGTACTAAAGTAGGCCAAGGTCCTAAAGCACTTCTAAGTTAAATCAAGTGAGAAATAAAAGAGTAGAAGCATTGAATATTAATTTTCCTCTGACTTTAATAACCTTGATTGAGCTTATAAATACTTTTCAGGGTTACCTTATGGCTCATACATACAGAGGCAACACTGATGGTCAGAAATATTTCTGATAAATGATAATTTCAATGGCCTGTTTTCTAAATTGGTACTAAGTTGTATATTTCCTAACCTATAAGAGTGTTGTATCAAAATAAGCAGTATGTATATACAACAAAACACAGTAGCCAATACTAAGGAAGAGAAAAATGACAGTTCTAAGTCAAGAGAATCTCTACAGAATGTTATATTAAGAACTGATGTGTCTTCACTTTTATTAGATTTGTAGACAATAGTTTCATTAGTTTCAATAGTTTCATTTAAGCAGAAACTATTCTCCATGTAGCTTACCATGGAATTATTAATGCTGAAAACTGACTCATCTTAATACAAAAAACTACACATCAAGACTGTAGGCCAGTAAATTCCAGAACACCGCATAAAGCATCATTACGTCATAAATAGAACTGAAAATTTTCAGCAGATCAGACTTATCTCACAGTTATTTTCTAAAGGAGGAACATCCAATAAGAAACCAAAATGTTAGAATAGTAAGAATGAGCTTATGCTTTATAGTTGTAGCCACCCAGTTTCAAATAAATCAACATTTGTTTTTAAAAGGGAAGAACAGAATGTTTCTCTTCCTGTTTTATGTGCATATATAGCTTTAACAGCTAAAACTTCAACAGTGGGTATTTCTCCTACAAAGAATTTGGCATACCTGAAGTAAGCAATAAATCATTTGTCAATGTTATAAAAATAAAAGTCATAAACGATACGTTTACAATGAGGAGCTATTTTAATTTTTTTTTAATTTTAGGGAGAAAGTTGCACACACGTGTGAGCAGTGGGGGGGAGGGATATCATTGAGATATTGATAGGATTGCTTTGATCATCTGTTGTTATGATATCCATTAAACTCAAAGTGATCCACAGATAATCAAAGCAATCCTATCAATATCTCAATGGTATCTTTTGTAGAAACAGAAAAATTCATCCTAAAATTTGTATCAGATTTCAAGGGACCCTAAACAGCCAAAACAAGCACGAAAAAGAAGAATAAAACTGGAGAACTAATACTTAGTGACTTCAAAACACTATAAATTAAAAAAAAAAAAAAAAAAAAGAACGGCAACAAAATAGAGAGCCCAGAAATAAAGTTTCACATAAATAGTCAAATAATTTTTGACAAGGGTGCCAAGACTATTCAACGGACAAAGGAAAGTCTTTTCAAAAAATGGTGCTAGGAAAACCGGATATCCACATACAAAAGAATGAAGATGGAGCTTTACCTAACACCATAGACAAAACCTAACTCAAAATAGGTCAAAGACCTAAATGTAAAGCCTAAACCCATAAAATTCTTAAAAGAAAACATAGGTTAAAGGCTTCACAACATTGGATTTGGCACTGATTTCTTAGATATAACATCAAAGGCACAGGTAACAAAGTGAAAACAATGAATTGGACTTCATGAAAATTTTAAAACTTTTGTGCAGCAAAACACACTATGCACAAAGTCGCAACATTGGAGAAAATATTTGTGAACGATATATCTGGTAAGGGATTAACATCATAATACATAGAGAACTCCTAAAACTCAACAAAAAGAAATAACCCAATTCAAAACCGGGCAAAGGACTTGACTAGACATTTCCCCAAAGATATACAGACGGCCAGTAAGCACATGAAAATAAGTTATCATCACTGATTATTATGAAAATGCAAATCAAAACGACAATGAGATACCACTTCACACCCATTAAGATGGCTACTATGAGAGAGAAAGAAAGAGAGAGAGAGAGGGAGGGAGGGAGGGAGGGAGGAAGGAAGGAAGGAAGGAAGGAAGGAAGGAAGGAAGGAAGGAAGAAAGGAAGGAAGGAAGGAAGGAAGAAATAAGTTCTGGTGATGATGTGAAAAAGGAAGGAAGGAAGGAAATAAGTTCTGGTGATGATGTGAAAAAACTGGAACATTTGTGCACTGCTGGTAGTAATTTAAAATGGTACATGCTGCTATGGAAAACAGAACAGTGATTCCTTAAAAATTAAAAATAGAATTAGCATATTATCCAGCAATTTACTTCTGACTATATACCCAAAAGAAGAGAAAGCAATGTCTTGAAGAGATACTGGTACAATGACAATTTACAGCAGCACGACTCACCAATGATAAATTGTGAAAGCCACTCAAGTGTCCGTTGACAGACAAATGAATACAGTGGAATATTATTCAGCCACAAAAAGGAAGGAAATTCTGCCATATGCTACCAACACAGATGAACAACCCTGAAGACATTATCCTAAGTGAAATGAGCCAATCACAAAAAGACAAATATTGCACAATTCCATTTATACAAGGTGCTTAAAGTAGACAGAATCATAGAGACAGAAAGAAGAATGCTGGATGTCAAGGGGAATGGGGAGTATTAGAAGGTGGAAGAGGGACTATATAAAGTATCCTCCAAAATGAGAAGGCATTTGGGGACCAAAAAAACAAAGCAGGCAATGCATACAATTCCCACAGAGTTTTATGCAGGGTAACTTACTGACAGGGAGGATTGGGCAGATGATGATCCAGAGCTGCAGTTATTTCCCAAAAAGTCTGGACCTCAGCCTACAGATTCTATACAGCAAGGGGACCCTGGGGACACTGTAGTGAAGCCAAGGGTTCATGTGCATTTCAGAAGGTTTGCATGCACCTGACAGACCTTGTGATGACATCTGTGTGTCAGGAAAGGGAAAAACTATTTTATCTTTAACAAATTTACAGAGCACCAGAGTAAAGCCTTCCCACATTCCAGATGTGGTGGGAATTTTTAAGGCATGTATACTAATCTCCAAAGGGCCTGGGACACGTAGCCCCAAGAGAGGTCACAGAGCAGACGTAAACAAGATGAAAGACCAAAGATGGAGTCAGTATTGTCATCACTCCAGCAGAGAGTTACTGTTTAGTAAGTACAGAGCAGTTCTACAACATGAAAAGAGTTACAGAGATGGAAGGTGCTGATGGTTCCACATTATGAATGTATATAATGCCAACTATACACCTAAAATGGTTAAGATGGTAAAATTTATGCTAAATGTATTTTACCACAATAAAAAAATTAAGAAGGGGTAAGGGGTGGAGTAAATGGGCCATTGGGGAGTAAGAGGAAAATCTAAATGTCATGAGTAAGGGAGAAATATAATAAAGAGGGAAGAAAATAAAAAAGGAAGGTAGACAGGGATAAAGAGTAGAATGGAGGGAGGGATTCTCTCTCTCCCTCTCTCTCTCTCTCTCTCTCTCTCTCTCTCACACACACACACACACACACACACACGCATACTTTGAACTCTGACCCAAATCACCAAGTACTAACTACAGCATAGAGAATGCCTCCAGGATATCAATCACTGTCACATTCTGATATCAAAGATAAAAATTTCAACTTGGTCTAAAATGACCAAATTGGGCTTAATCAGAAGTAATCAGCTGTAAATAATGCAAATCCAAAAGGTCCAGATCATGTTCCACTGTCATTCCCTAAAGTTATGTCTCAGGATACACACAGAATGTGAGTGTTCCTTGGAGCACCTGACTTGATGGATACAATGGGCAAGTACTACTGCCATTCACAGAAATAAGCATATATTTCACAGTAGCTACTGAAAATCAATGTTTTCGCCGCTTCAAATGGTAACAGAAGTAAAATATTCTAATTTCAAAATCACTCCAAGCTGCAAATTAAAAAAATGTATGTTCTTATAAACTTCTATTAATCATAAAGCTAAGTAATGTGTTACTAACAGCTGTGACTGCCTCTTCACTAAAGCCTGTGTCACTTTAGCTGACATAACAGCTCATTCTTCTTGGAGCAATTCAATCAACACCCTATCAAATAGTCCCAGGTCAAGCAGGTGAAAATGCTTTTAGTGTAGTAGGATGTCCCTACAGCTCTTTAAAATCTATAGGCATGCTCCACCGCAGCTGCCTCCTTCTGCCACTCTTGTGGTGTTGCTTGTATGCTCTCTCTTGGTGTGGACCCGGTATCTCTTTTGTGAAGCAGCAGCTGGGGAGACTCTGGTACTTGCCATGGCTGACAAAAAGCCCAAGGAAAGAGTCAAGAATGAGAACAACGATCATATTTGAAGGTGATAGGGCAGGATGGTTGTGTGGCACAGTGTAAGATTAAGAGGCATACACCACTTAGTAAACTAATGAAAGCCTATTGTAAACAACAGGGTGTGTCATTGAGGCAGATCAGATTCTGATCTGATGGGCAGCCAATCAACGAAACAAACACACCTACACTGTTGTAAATAGAGGATGAAGATACAATTGGTGTGTTCCAGCAGCAGACAGGAGGCATCTACAAAAAAGAGAACCTGCTACTTTACTCCAGAACTCTGTTCCTCCAGACCAAGAAGACACTCTCCATTACAAAACTGCAATTTGAGGGGTACTTGGGTGGTTCAGTCGGTTAAGCCTCTGACTTTGGCTCAGGTCAGGATCTCACAGTTAGTGGGTTTGAGCCCCACACTGGGCTCTGTGCTGACAGCTCAGAGCCTGGAGCCTGCTTCAGATTCTGTGTCTCCCTCTCTCTCTGCTCCTCCCCCTCTATCACTCTGTCTCTCTCATTCTCAAAAATAAACATATAGGGCCCCTGGGTGGCTCAGTCGGTTAAGCGTCTGACTTCAGCTCAGGTCACAATCTCATGGTCCGTGAGTTCAAGCCCCGCATCGGGCTCTGGGCTGATGGCTCAGAGCCTGGAGCCTGCTTCCGATTCTGTGTCTCCCTCTCTCTCTGTCCCTCCCCTGTTCATGCTCTGTCTCTCTCTGTCTCAAAAATAAATAAACGTTAAAAAAAATTAAAAAATAAATAAACATAAAAATTAAAAAAAAAAAAAAGAAAAGAAAATCGCAATTTGGTTCCACCACATCCTAGTATAGTTTTCTCTATTCTTTCATTTTCCCCTTCCCCATTTCTTTACTGTACATAAAGTAACTGTATGTGCACAAGCATACTGCATGTTTTTAACTAAATGGCCAATGGTATGTTTTGAGTAACATCAAATGGAGATGGGATAAGGGAAAATACTGGTCTCATGAAAATACCTCCTTTCTCCATTAGTGGCATGCTCATTCATCTCTTATCTTTATATTCCAGTTATTTTGCTCTTACTCTTTAACAATAAAAGAACATAAAATCATTCTGTACTTTGTTTTATTGGAGAATTTTAATTTATTTCATTTGCTGTTATAAAACCAAGGACAATTTTATAACTTTTTTGTACATGTTACATGTAGGACAATATTTTTTTTAAGTTTATTTATTTATTTTGAGAGAGGAGAAGAGAATCTGAAGCAGGCTCCATGCTGTCAGAGCAGAGCCTGATGTCAGGCTCAATCTCATGAACCATGAGATCATAATCTGAGCAGAATCCTAGATAGTTTTCCCTTCAAGTCAAGTACCTTGTTGTTTAAATAAACTTGTTTAAAAACAATTAAATTTAATTTTAAAAACAAAATCTGTAGGCACATGAAATCTGAGGATAGGATGAAAAAAAAGGAATGGACTAGGTTTTTACCTCAAAGGTCCCAGTGCTACTGCTTTACAAAATTCACTGGATTCTAAGAATCCATGCTTTTTGAATTACAACAGATAACAAATATTTGTGGGTATCACTATAGCCAATGGCATTGACAAAACTAAGTATACCCCAAATTTCAATTACAGGCATACTTCGGAAATAATGTGGGTTTGGTGCTGACCACCACAATAAATATCACAAAAAAGCAAGTCAAGTGACTTTTTTGGTTTCCCAGTGCATAAAAAAGTTAGGTTTACCCAATACTGTATAGTCTATTAAGTGTGCAATGGCATTATGTCTAAAAACGAATAATACCTTATTGCTAGAAAACGCTAACCATCTGAAGTTTCAACAAGTTGTAACAACTGATCACAGATCATCATAACAAATATAATAATGAAAAAGTTCGAAATATTGCAAGAATAAATAAAATGTGACACAGAGACAGGAAGTGAACAAATGCTGTTGGAAAAATGGCACCGATGGACTTGCTTTATGCAAGGTGTCACAAACCTTCAATTTGTAAAAAACGTAGTTATCTGCAAAGTGCAACAAAGCAATTGCAGTAGGTTGAATGGTGATATCCTCCCAAAATATGCCCTGTATTCCTGGCCCTTATCTTGTTTCTGTGCTGTTTCAGGTAATTATTATTTGTAAGGAAAACAAATGGATTGAATTAAGATGATTAAAGGAAAAAATGGTCCTTCAATTAAAACTTTTTTAAAACCCTAGAGTTGCTGATTTATTAATATTTAATGATTAAAGGTTACCCTCTTTTTCTCAACTATGCCTTTAAATAAAAACAAAATTTGATAGATTATACAGATGTCCTCATAAGTTTTGCACAACTTTTGTTTACCAATATCTTAATCACAAACTGGGACAATCGCAGAATATTTAAAGTAGGTCACCTAGCTGAAAATCACGAAGAATCCTAGCACAAAATTTAGCAGAAGAGTACTTGCTGCCTCTTTTCCTTTGAGTACTTTGACGATTGACCTCTTAAGATAAAGAAGTCTTTTCTTGGAAAACAAAAACTTATCTGCTATATTCTTCTTCATACATTGCACACTGCCCTACTTTGCTATATTTCAGCTCCTACAGGAAATCAGTACATGACATAACTCTCATTTCCTATAACCAAGACATCTGTACATCTGTATGGGCCAAAGCAAAGAATTCAGATTTTAGAAGTTCAGATGTACCAATCTTGGCTTTGGGTGGAGTTGGGGGAAGATAGCTTGAATAAAAAGAAAATTGGTTGCAAAGGAGGAATTCTGCTAAAAACAGGCAGAATTTTCTATTTTTCTGCCAGCCACAGGACTTAACAATATTTTTAAAAATCTATGAGCTGAAAAGGATTTCTCGTATGAATTATACTAGGCAATGTACCATGTCAGTCACTCTCAGTTCGCTCCCAGCTACTGGCAGCATAGTGGATTTAGTATCTGAGTTTTTCAAATGGTAATAGATTTCAAGAGTCCCTTTTAAAAGTGGGTAGTGACTGGGGCACCTGGGTGGCTCAGTTGGTTAAGTGTGTGACTTCGGCTTCGGCTCAGGTCATGATTTCACAGCTCGTGAGTTCGAGCCCCGCAACGGGCTCTGTGCTGACAGCTCAGAGCCTGGAGCCTGCTTTGGATTCTGTGTCTCCCTCTCTCTCTGCCCCTCCCCCCCTCCTCTCTCTCTCTCTCTCTCTCTCTCTCTCAAGAAATGAATAAACACTAAAATTTTTTTTAAATAAATAAATAATAAAAGTGGGCAGTGATCACTGCAGCTATGTAATGTATGCTACATTTTTTAAACTGCAGCAAAGAAAATGAAATTGATTTTGCTATTTAATGATTAGGTTTCCTCCTTACTGTGTGATTTTAATCCAAGATTAACACGGGTAGCTTTCATTTACATTACATCCCAAATTCTCTATTAAGTAGAGAACAGGAATTGAGTAATATAGGCAAGACATTTACTTCTCACTCAAAGAGAAATTAATGCCAATAGTTTCCAATCTTTTTAGGATTATTCAACATTCATTTCACATCAAATATTTATTGAAACTAATGTATTACAGGTACTTTAATCAATTCCTTTTTTTAAACGTTTATTTATTTTGAGAGAGAGAGAGAGAAAGAGAAAGAGGAAGGGAGAGAAAGAATCCCAACCAGGCTCTGTGCAGTCACAGGTAGTGCTCGATCCCACAAACCTTGAGATCATGACCTGAGCCAAAATCAAGAGTCAGACACTTAACCCACTGAGCCACCCAGACGCCCCAGGTATTTTAATCAATTCTTCCATCATCCAAAGAACATAGCACTGTATTCAAAAAATGTTAAGGTACTCTTCATCACATGGTTTTCAAAGAGGTAGATGTTAGTCTTATTGTTACGTTTTAGGCTTTCAACTTTTAAATGAAGAAAACTCAGCCATTTTAAAATAGTTTAACAACTGTACTACTGTAATTGTTGAAGATTCTAGCTATCTTCAATTTTAAACTAGACTAATACAGACCAAAGCTGTATTGTTGGTTTAGTAATGGTTATATATGTAACTAGCAACATAGGAGACAACAGTCATTTTCAGCAATTTTTTTGAAATTAAAAAACACAGTTATTTCAGGTTGATCACAACCATAAATCTACCCTTTGACTGAATTTATTAATGAAGAAACAGTTCTACAGCTTCCATTCTTTGATATGTTAACTCCAACATTGAGAAGACCCAATAACTCCCTTATCATATTTCTTACTTAGATACTGATTGCTGGGTGGAATACAATGGGTTGACTGGTCCTTTAAAATTATCCTTTCTAAAATTCTTAATTCAAAAAGTATAAGGAGACCATATGCCTTAAGAGGTCAAGGATCATAGCCTAGGATAGCAGAATGGTATAGTCTAAATTCCATCATAAGATTCACCCTTTTCCTCATTATTGGTAGTTTCTCCTCAGTCAATGTTCTTGACTGTCCCTCCTATGTGCTTCTCTGGTGTTAGCAGGGCCCACAGGGAGCTAAATGTCAACCCTTCCGGGCAACACCTAGACAGGACAAGACGATACAAAGTGGTAACAGTTGGCACTTCTTTTCCTTTCTTTCCCTACCCATCCCCCCTCCCCCCCTCTCTCCCCCCCCCCCCCAGCATGACCCAGCAAGGAGCTTTACTTCCGCTCCCACCTTTGGCAATGAGGCAAGTCAAGGAAAACATTAATACCAAATGCACTCAATACAAAGTTTCCAAGACTATTTACAAGATTATTTTTTCATTATGACAAAATTCTTTCCACGAACTCTTTCTCCTAGCATTAATATTTGATCTTAGTCTTTCCCTTTAATGTATCCAATTTTCCTCAAGGTCTGGGGATCTTTAGTTGATCAGAGCTATTCTGAATACATTCTCCCTCTCATCCTCTCACCCCCACAGTGTCTATTATTTAAAAATTTTAAAGATAAACTTAAAATCTTAAACATAATTTCAAACTTACAGAAAAGTTCAAGAATAGTATGAAGAATCTTTTTTTTAATCATTTGAGAGTAAATTGCTGACATTATATCCCATCATCCCTGAAAACTTAGGTTTGTAATTCCTTTAATGAAGACATTCTCCCAAATAACCATGATACAATCGTCAAAATCAACAAATCAACAATGATACCAGGTAATCTCTAAGCCCTATTTAAGTTTCACCAGTCATCTCACTAATGTCTTTTGTAGCAAAGGGAACAGATCTATTATCATGGGTTGCATTTAATTGTCATGTTTCTATAATCTCTTTAACCCTGAAACAGTTAGTTATCAAGTTTTTCCTTTACTTTCATGATCTTTAAAATTTTGTAAGTTACAGGCCAGGTATCTTCTAAAAAGTCTCTCAATTTGGGATTCTCTGCTGTTTCCTCAAGATTAGATTTAGGTTATATAGATTTTGGTAGATGAATCATAGAAATGATGCCCTGGGGGCGCCTGGGTGGCACAGTCGGTTAAGCGTCCGACTTCAGCCAGGTCACGATCTCGCGGTCCGTGAGTTCGAGCCCCGCGTCGGGCTCTGGGCTGGTGGCTCAGAGCCTGGAGCCTGTTTCCGATTCTGTGTCTCCCTCTCTCTCTGCCCCTCCCCCGTTCATGCTCTGTCTCTCTCTGTCCCAAAAATAAATAAACGTTGAAAAAAAAAAAAAAAAGAAATGATGCCCTGGTCCTCACACTGCATCCTATCAGGCAGTGCTTGATTTTATTTTGTCCCATTACTATTAACATTAGCTTTCATCACCCGATTAAGGTTAGAATCTGCCAGGTTTCCTTCTGTGAAGTTCCTTTTCTTTCCTTTGTAAGTAATAGATATTTTGTGAGGAGACATTTTGAGACTACATAAACAGCATTCCTTATTAAACTTTCACCCATTAGTTTTGGCATCTACTGATATTTCATGGATAACTGATTATCCATGGATAACTACACTGGTTCCCAAACTGATTTTTCTAATTCCATTCTTCCTTTTCTTCTCTCCATTCATTTATTATGTCACTGCAAACTCATGAATTCCTATTTTATTCAGTGGGCTATAATTTGATAATGAGTATTATTTGATGTTCAAACTGTTCAAAAATTGGCCAGTGAGTGCTTGCTCCTTCAAGGTCACTTCTGTATCCTTTAGATATAATACCTCTTTGAGCAATTCCTTACTTTCTTGTTTCCAGCATATCTTGTCCTTTTCTTTCTCTACCCCAGCCCTAGAATCAGCCATTTCTCCAAGGAGTCCTAGCACAGGCACCTATGTTTCTAGGCCCCATCCTATGATTTCTGGACTGAATTACTCAGGGAGCAAAGAAAGCAGTAAGAAAGCCAAAGTGCTACTTTGTTTAGAATGTGTTGTGACTTGCCCTGATTTCCTCTGTACCTGAATACATCTGTTTCTCCAACGGCTCATCTGCCTCAAGGCTGACTACACACTGCTTAAAGAACAGAGGAGACCTGTAAAATAGAGAAACCTCCCCCAAAACATAGTTGCAAAAGTTAGGAAACACTTGCTCTGAGGATGGATATTCTGAGGTCATTTTATTCCTAGAAAAGGTACCTTTTCCTTTTCTTTCTTTTTTACTATCTCTTTTATTTTGTAACAGTTTTAGATGTGTACACAAACTGTGAGGATAGCTCGAGTTCCTATGTATCCCACACCCAATTTCCCTTAACAGCTTGTATTAGTGTGATACATTGTCACACTTTTTTTCTCTTCCCCCTGCCCTCATTTGTCACAACTAATGAACCAATACAAATAAATTATTATTAACGAAAGTTCATACTTTATTCAGATATCCTCAGTTTTCCTCCAATGTCCAATTTCTGTGTGAGGATCCCATCCAGAATATCATACTACACTTAGTAATTAAGTATTGTTAAGCTATTCTTGCTTGTGACAGTTTCTCAGAGCTTCCTTGTCTTTGATGAATGTATTAATTTACTGTAGCTGCTGTAACAAATTAGACAAACTTAAGGTCTTTTAAAAAAATCCCAAAGGGACACCCAGGTGGCTCAGTTGGTTGAGCATCCAGATGAGTCCTGATTTCAGTTCAGGTCATGATCGCACGGTTCATGATATAGAGTCCCGCATTGGGCTCTGCGCTGGCAATGTCCACCTGCTTGGGATTCTCTCTCTCCCTCTCTCTGCCCCTCCCCTGCTCATGCTCTCTCTCTCAAAAATAAATAAATAACCATGAAAAATAAAATTAAAAAACAAAACAAAACAGGAATTTACCATGTGACCCAGTAACTCCACCACTGGGTATTTACCCAAAGAAAATGAAAACACGAATTCAAAAATATATATGCACACCTATGTTTATTGCAACACTATTTACAACAGCCAAGATATGGAAGCAACCCAAGTGTCCATCCACAGATATATGGATAAAGATGGGGGGGGGGGCGGGCGGGAGGTGCACATGCGCGCGCGCACACACACACACACATACACACGCACAATAGAATACTACTCGGCCATAAAACAGAATAAGATCTTGCCATTTGCAACAACATGGATAGATCTAGAGGGTATAATGCTAAGTGAAATATATCAGAGAAAGACAAATACCGTATGATTTCACTCATGTAGAATTTAAGAAACAAAACAAATGAAGAATAAAAGAAACTAACCAAAAAAGAGAGTCTTAACTGTAGAGAACAAACTGATAGTTACCTGAGGGGAGGTGGGGGTGGGGATGGGTGAAACAGGTAAAGGTGATTAAAGCACAGTTATCATAATAGCACTGAGTAATGCAGAGTTGATGAATCACTATAATGTACACCTGAAACTGGTATAACAGTTTCAGGTATGTTAACTATCCCGGAAACCAGAAGTTTATTCTCTTTCAGTTTTAGGAGTCATAAACTCTAAAATCAAGATTTCAGTAGGGCCACACTCTGAAAACTCTTAGAACCATTCCTTGTCTCCTCCAGCTTCTGGTGGCCATAGGCATCCCTTGGCTTACAGGTACATCACTCCAGTCTCTGCTTCTGTCTCTTCTGTGTCTGTGCCTTCCCTGTTTTATGAGGGACATGTCATTGGATTTAGAGCCTACTAAATAATCCAGATAATCTGATAATCCAGGATGATCTCTCAAGATTCTTAAATACATCTGCAAAGACTCTGTGTCCAAGAGAGAGAGGTTCTGGAGGTTAGGACATGGGCATACTTTTGGGGGGATATTACCATTTAACCTACTACAATGACCTTGACAGTTTTAAAGATTACTAGTCAGATATTTCAGAGAATTGTGATTTGATTTCTCATGATTAGACTGGGATAATGTGTTGGAGGGAGGAAAACAGCACAGGTAAAGTATCATTTTTATCCTATCAAGGATACAACTTATCAACATGACTTATCACTATTGATGGTGACCTTGATAACCTGGCACGAGGCAGTGTTTGTCAGGTTTTTCCATGATATTGTACTCTTTGGAGAAAAGTCACTATCAACAGTTCAACTTGAGAGGTGGGGAGTTACACTTCCTTGCAGGTGGAGTATTTAAATAAAGTACTGAAATTCTTCTGCATGGGAGATGTGCCTATTCTCCCTTGGGGTCAACATCAATTGTTTGTTTATATCAGTATGGATATATGAATATTTGTTTATATTTTGGCTTTTAACCCAACACTATTTTATTTATTTTATTGCTCACAGTGTTCCAGTTTTGCATGTTGGGAGATCTTTTAGTTACCTCTTCTATCCCTATGGCATACTCCTGTTACCGTGTGTGTGTGTGTGTGTGTGTGTGTGTGTGTGTGTGTGTGTGTGTATTTAAAGCACTTTGTTAGTTTTGGGCACTACAAGATGCTCTGGGCTCACCCTATATATTTCCTGCCTCAACACAAGAATTAGTCACTTCTCCAAGAAACTTTCATTCGTCTTATAGGATAATGGTATTAGAAACCAAGATCTGGGCACAAGGTGTGGTCATTGCTACTGGGGTTTCATTGCTTCTAGACCCTCTCAGCTGACAGAGCAATCTAACTATGTTTACTAACCTGTGTATATACACATTATCTATAAACATTTTTATATGCAATCACCTGCATCTATATTAAGCTAAACATGAGTTCATACTAAGTCTCCAACTCCAGTCCATTATCACATGGATCATATTAGCTTCTTCCCCTTGCTTACTGTAACCCCACTACAATAGCAGAAACATGTATAGCAGCTGCAGAATTGTTAACCCATATACCCTGTCCCCCTGTAAGAGAGTACAGTGTTTACATATACAGTTCCTTTTGCCTTTTAGTCTTACAGATTCTACTCATTTCCCAAATTACTTAGATCAGTACCTCATTCCTACACCCCCTTCAGTGACATTAATATATTTGTAATACATTTACATTCTTTTGTCACACTTTACATTCTACCCTGAGATCCCTGACTTCCTAAATGAGGTTTTTAAAATTAGTATATATTAATATCCACTCTTTCTGCTATAAAGTTCCACAGATTTTAACAAATACTTAATGTCCTATATTCATCACTACAGTATTATACAAAATACTTCCACTATCCTAAAAAAGCCCCTGCGTTTCACCTAACCAACCTTCCCCACAACTTGTTACTCCCCTTGGCTTCTGGCAACTACTTATCCTTTAACTGACTCTTATTTTTGCCTTTTCCAGAATGCCATATAATGGGACTTACACAGTATGTAGAATTTTCAGACTGACTTCTTTAACTCAGCAGTATGCATTTAAGATTCATCTATATCTTTCCATGGTTTGATAGTTCTTTTTTTATCACCAAATAATATTCCACTTATGGATGTACCAAAGTTTATTCATTCAACCTACTGAAGGATATCTTGGCTGCTTCTGGTTTAGCGGGGGAGATTATGAACAAAGCTACTATAAACGTTTGCATGCAGGTTTGGTTGTAAGTTTTCAAATTAGTTGTGTGACTACTTAGGAAGGTGTTTGCTGATTTACATGGTGAGACCACATTTAGCTTTGCAGGCAACAATTAGCCATACTATTTTGCACTCTCACCAGCAAGGAATGAAAATTACCGTTCCTCCACATCCTTGTCAAAATTTGCTTTTGTCAGTGTTTGGAATTTTAGCCATTCTAATAGTATGTAATGGTATCTCATTATTGTTTTAACCTTTTATATGCTTACTTGCCATCTATATATCTTCTTTGATGAAGTGTCTCTTCAAATTTTTTGTCCATTTTTTGATTGAGTTGATTTGTTTATTGCTGAGTTTTAAGAGTTTTCTACATATTTTGGATACAGGTCCTTTATCATATGTGTTTTGCAAACATTTTCTCCCCAACTGTGGCTTGTCTTTTTATTCTCTCAACAGTATCTTGCATTGAGAAGAAGTTTTCAATTTTAACTAAGCCCAATTTCACCCATTTTTTTCTTGCATGGATCACATTACTAATGTATTTTAAAACTCACTGCCAAACCCAAGATTCATATCAGTTTTCTCCTATATGTTCTTCAATATAGTTTTACATTTTAAATTTAGGCCAACGATCCACTTTGCATTAATTGTTGTATAAATCATAAGGCCTATGCCTAGGTTCACTTCTTGTAAATGTTCACTTGTTGCCTCATTTATTGAAAAGACTATCGTTTCTCCATTGAACTGTCTTTGCTTTTTTGTCAAAGACCAGTTGACTATATTTGTGTGGATTTATTTTGTTTATTTATTGCGTGGACTCTCCATTCTGTTAATTTATGTGTTTATTCTTTTGCCAATACCACTGTGTCTTGATTACTGTACCCTTTACAGTAAGTCTTGAAATCAGGTGGTGTGAGTACTCTAACTGTTCATTTTCTTTGTTCGTTTTCAGTATTGCGTTGACCTTACTAAGTCTTTTGTTTCCCATACAAACTTTAGATTTAGTATGATGATAGCCACAAAATAGCTTACTGGGATTTTGACTGGGATCGTGTTGAGTCTATACATAAACTGGAAAAAACTGAGGCTTTAACAATATTGGGTATTCCAATCCATGAACACAGAATATCTCATTTATATAGATCTTTTTTTGACTTTTTAAAATCACTGTTTTATAGTTTTCCACTTATAGATCTACATTTATTTTCTTAGATCTATACCTGAAGCATTTCATTTTGGGGGATACTTTTTAAACAGGATTTTTTCTGACACTACCAAGTTTGAGAACAACTGTCATACAAATCACCTAACCTACTTGGACTTGGTGCTTATTTGTACATGTGTATAGTAATTCCTGCACTTATCACTGTAAAGCATTGTTATAATGATAAAATAGCAATCATTGAAAAATTATATGTAAATTAGAAATCACAAAAGTATAAGGGTCATTAAATCCATTATCCTTCCTATAAGGGTGAAGAAACAACTCCAGAGAAATTAAGTCACTTGACAAAGTTTTAATAGGGGCATGGAACAATTTAGAGTGCACACAGGGGAGCTGAAGAGTATTAAATAAACAGTGTTGGCCAGAAGATTCATAAAAATGGGTAGGAAAGATAGGCCCAGAATTTGTACTCAATTATATATTTAATGAGGATCCACTAAATGACAAAGGAGTAAATAATTAATGTAGGGTCTTCTGGACATTAATCCGATTGATAGGATATAATACAAAGGAGAATGGGTAGGACTTAGAATAATGCAATAGAGTCTTGGTTAGGATTTTAGAACAAGAAAGGACTTAGAAATAATCTAATCTAACATCTTCATTTTATATACACTGTAGGTTATTCTCACTAGCAAAGATTAGTACATATGGTAAATTGTAATGGCAGTCAACACGCACATTTTTGTTTAGCCATTTTCTCTTTTTGGTCTTGGATTTCTTTCAAGTATTTTAAGAAAGGTGAAAGAAGGGTAATTAGTAAGACTTTAAAGGAATGAATGATGTAATCAGTAAGACTTCTTAAACACTCCAAGTCTAAACCCTTCATTGGACTTAACCATGGAAATTCTGAGGATACCTTTTATCCTTTGCTTTCACATCATTTACATTGTTCTTCAAAAATTATTTGGCTTTTGCACACATTATCTCCTGGGTAAAGCAACTAGAAAAAGGCTGACAGTAGGCGCCAAATACTTTCTTATGCCATTCAGAATAGAATTGCATTTCTGGATCCAGAAAAAGAAGAGTTATGATCATTTCAAATCCCCGGAAATGGCTGTATGATAGAATATGGCATTTACATTTTGAACTGCTTAATCATTCTTTTATAGACTAGCTGAAGGTTATTTTGTCTCTCTGGCATTTTCTTATGTCTAAGCTGCCTTCCTTTGTCATCCAGGGCTCAGTTTCAAGGTTGAAATACATTATAGTAATCACAGTCAACCAAAGGCATCCCTATTACAAACTCTCCATAACTTCGTGCTTTTCCCATCAATTTCACTTCAGTTAAAAGGCCAGTTAAGAGAAGAATGTATGAATAAATCTGAGCTTACAATTTCTATTGCCACTATTACCTCATACACTCAGGCTTTTTATTAAACTTGCTATCTTCACACTATTTTATACATTATAAAGATGGCATGTGGGGCGCCTGGGTGGCGCAGTCGGTTAAGCGTCCGACTTCAGCCAGGTCACGATCTCGCGGTCCGTGAGTTCGAGCCCTGCGTCGGGCTCTGGGCTGATGGCTCAGAGCCTGGAGCCTGCTTCCAATTCTGTGTCTCCCTCTCTCTCTGCCCCTCCCTCGTTCATGCTCTGTCTCTCTCTGTCTCAAAAATGAATAAAACATTAAAAAAAAAAAAAAAAAAGAAAAGAAAAAGATGGCATGTACATAAACACCTTCCGAAATTAAGTGACTCCACTTTAGAAAGCTGAACTTTCTGAAGTAAAGCTTCCCCATGCTTTACCTAAATAAATTATCATCCACATTCCATCTAGGATACTTCCATTACTTCACATTTCTTCAATCACTTCTCTCCCAACGCCAATGAAGAAAAACAATAAAAGGAAATATAAATTATTTTTTATTATTAAACCATCACTAACCTCATGCATTTTTCAACTAGAGCTTTAGCTACAGGACAAAACCATGACTATAACCCAAGCCAAGTCCCAGGTCTGATGTTTACAAGTACTTGATATTAAGCACTTCACAGTTTATCTGGGCCTTGGATTCTTTGTGTGCAAAGTGAGGGGACTGGACACGATGATCAGCAAATTTTCTTATACAAACATCAACAATCCAAACTTTTTAACTTCTACTGCTGACGTTTTCATAAAGAATGTAGGGTCTTTTTGAAAGCATTACTGGTGTAAAAGAATACGAAATCATAGTACATAGTACTATGTACATACACAGTACATAGTACACACAAAAAAATTAACATTTGGGTTAATGAAATGTTAGAATCCTAACAAAAGCCTTCCCTTAGATTCTGTATTGACCAGCTTTCTTTGTTGTTGTTGTTTTGGCTGCAAAGACAATGTTTCTATAAAACCTTTCCTGCTTCAGGAGTTCTTATGCTAACCACCTCTTGTAGATTCTCATTGCACACGATTTCCCCTCTATCAAAACATTTCAACCAGACTATGAACTCCTTCCTTAGTTGTCCTTGTAAACTGGATCGTACATACATCAATTGGATTGAATTTTAGCTTTTATGTGCACTTCCCTACTTAGACAGAAGGGGAATAATTTGGAAGGGGTCTCGCCAACAGTCACAAAATACTGGAAAAAAGAACCTTGCTCTCTTGATTGTACTTTAAAATTTTTGTATACAAGGCTGGAATATTTATCAGTTTGTAAACTCTGAAGGGGGAAGACAAGGTCTTCACATATGGTTACAACCCTCATAATACTTATTAAATGTTAGGAATATACTAGCTGCTTAATAAATGTTGAATATGGAAAAATAAAAGGTTAAAAAATCTAAGAAGTAACATAGCACAGCTTAACTTTTCCAGTATACTAATGGGTATTCAGCAGAATGAATCTGAAAAAAAATGACTATTTAAATGCAGGCTTTCTTGGGGCGCCTGGGTGGCGCAGTCGGTTAAGCGTCCGACTTCAGCCAGGTCACGATCTCGCGGTCCGTGAGTTCGAGCCCCGCGTCGGGCTCTGGGCTGATGGCTCAGAGCCTGGAGCCTGTTTCCGATTCTGTGTCTCCCTCTCTCTCTGCCCCTCCCCCGTTCATGCTCTGTCTCTCTCTGTCCCAAAAATAAATAAACGTTGAAAAAAAAATTTAAAAATAAATAAATAAATAAATAAATAAATGCAGGCTTTCTTTTGATAAGCAGTTTGAAGTAATGGAGGGAGTAGAAGTGTAATCAGACACAACCGTGTGACAACTTCTCTGAGCTTGTGTCCTTATGCTAAAACTAGATCCAACTTAGTTTACAGGGCTGCTATAATAATTAAAAAAATAATGGATGGAAAGCATCTATTAGCCCATGCCCCATAGTAGTGCTCAATAAATACATGGCAAATATTATGTGACTTATTCCTCAACATAACTTCAGCCTTAACAGCGATAGCCTTTCCTCCTTGCTTTATTGTCAACATATCCCTCCTTTGTATTTAAGTCCCTTCTAATGACATTTCAGTTAAGAATTTCAAGTATGTATGCTTTTCCAAACTATTAGCTTCATTACATAATTCTGTTAGGAAGAAAACCTTCCATATTTTAACTATAGAAAAAAAAATCAGTTTTGCTATTTCACTGCTTTTCTGAAGTCCTAGCACAGTAATAATATTTATGACACTGAGCACTGAAGTTTACGAAGCAGTAAATAGCTTTTGAGGCTGATTAAACACCTCTATTTCACTTCACATACTCCAGTACCATAGGCTTATGTTACGTAAGGACCTTTTCCGGTCCTACACCTTTCAATAAATATTAGACTGAGAAAGAAGGAAGAGAAGCTAAATTATTGGAGGAGATGCTATTAATACTAAAACTTCTGTTCAAAGCTTGGTCACCAAGACGACATCATGCACAAGTTTTAGTATTTAAAAAACAATTATCAAGGAGCACCTTGGCTGGCTCAGTTGGTAGGGCATGTGACTCGATCTCAGGGTTATAAGTTTGAGCCCCATATGTTGGGTGTACAGATTAAAAATAAAATCTTAAAAAAAAAATCAAGGGACGCCTGGGTGGCTCAATCAGTAAAGCATCTGACTTCAGCTCAGGTCATGATCTCATGGTTCGTGAGTTCGAGCCCCAATGTGGGCTTGGCACTGACAGTGTGGAGCCTGCTTGGGATCCTCTCTCTCCCTCTCTCTCTGCCCCTGTTCTGCTCTATCGCTCACACTCTCTCAAAATAAATAAATAAACTTTAAAAAAATAAAAATGAAAACCACCCAGATAAAGCTGTCCTTTGGAAAGAGATCAATTCCATTTGAAATGTTGGAGTTCAGGTAAAATCATAAATATCCAGACAATGCTCCTTTTCAATTTTTGTTGAAAACAATTATAAAAAGTCATTTTATAATTTTCACTTGATATTAATTCAGCACTTGAGTGGCAAAAGATCAGAAAAGCACAAGTTTCTGTGTCATTACCAAAGATGAATGTGTCTTCTCTCATTTGTGTGGGTTTTCTCCCAGGCTAAGATAAAGGCAAAGTTAAAAGAGAAACCTTAGACATCCCTGACAAGTTATCTCAGGGCTTTGCAGTTCATAGGAAGTTCAGCTGCCACCACCACTTTTAACTCTCTTAATTCAGGCAGCAAGTGGTAAATCCGTAATTTTGCACAGATAGGAGGAATGACCTGTAAGGCTGCCACAAGTTATAATTCATAATAAAATGTGTGTTTTTCAGCAGGGGAATAAACATCTTTACAGCTCCAAATAAATAAATAAATAAATAAATAAATAAATAAATAAATAAATAACAGTCTGTAATGTCCTGAGTGGCAAAATGCTGGATACACTGTATTTATGAAATTGAGCAGCTGATCACAGATTGAAAATGATAGTGATATGCAAATGTAATGATGTAGTAAAATGAAGGAAGTGGTCATTCATCAGATAAATCATCCCCTATACCAGTTTCTATTACCTAAATGTCCTCTGTCTCCACCCCCTATTTAATCCAAAAAAGTCTGGATAAATAACTTTTTCTGATCTGTAAGCTAAACACCAAATTGTATTTCACAGGTTCCCTCAACTAAGTTGTTCTTGTATATTTTGCATTTGCCATTAAACCTATCAACTTATTTCATTTGCAATCATCTTTATTATTTACACTAATAGAAAAGGGACAGAGTGGTAAATAATCCGAAACATTCAAAAATCAAAATTGCAGAAATTCAAAGAAGATGATAAAAGAACTTTAAGCCATGATATAGAAGGAACTGAGACTATTCTTCCCAGAGAAAAGCTACCTAGAAAAGACATGATGGCTGTCTTTACATACAAAAGTTGTCACTCCACAGACAGTGCTAAGAGTTAAAAGCCAGTGGATGAAAATTTTAAGGAGGCAGGTTTGAGTTCACTGTATGAAAGACCAACTCTTACATGTGGGTGGCACAGAACACTCAGGAACAAACAACCCTGAATAGAGAGGTGGCTGGACTAAAACTAAATGGCCTCTAAAGCCTCTTTCCACTCTTGAGTCTATGAATTTGCAGTATATGTTTAAAATCGGGACTAACTCTGGATATTTGTCAGCAGATCATGAAATTACACAAAATTCTAAGTGTGAGGTCTGAGTCTGGGGGTTAGGGAAGTGAGAAACAGAATGCTCACCCTGAATCACTCTTTTTAAAGTCCCTTATGTTCCTAGTGTGGTCAGAGTACCCATTCAAGTGCAGCTTATATTACTCAGAACTTTTCTGAACAAAGTAAACAACTGTTAACTTTCTCTGTGGGTTCTGTACCAAAAATTGACAAACAAAACAAACAAAACTAAAAATTGGGAGAGAAAAATGGTTACACTGTAAAAAGATTTAGAGCTAAAGAATCTAGGATGCTGACAAGACCTCTATTTAAGGAATTTATCAAGAAGTCCAGACAGGACAAGAATCTAACGGAATGAGTGAAATGAGCAGTTTGTATACAAGGAATGAAGCTTTTCCAGAGGAGTGAATGCAGAAAAGCTACTTTTAAAGATAGGAGCTACAATCATTTTTGAAAATTAAATGCGACTATATGCTCTCCACCTTGCTCAACTCCACAAGTTTATGCAGAATAAGTGAAACCTATAACAAAAAAATCTGCTATAGATAGCTCTGGGTGGGGATATCCTGAGGAAGTGCTGAGAGTTGAAGGTATCTACATGATAAATGTTTCAGACAGGAGAAACCTGTGCAAAGGTCCAGAGATACTAGGGAGCAGAGCATGTTTAAAGAGTTAAAAGAAAACAAGTGAGGCTAGAAAAGTGGACACACAGGAACCAATGCATGCAGTACACTACAGGCCACATTAGGATTTAGTCTGTAGCCTAAGCTCATTGGTCAACCAGAGAAGAAGCATTTTTAAACACAGTGCCATAATGATCAGATGTGGAGTTTGAAAGATCACTGGATACTGGGTAAAGCAGGTACTTTACAAGTTGCCAAAGCAGAAGCAGAAAGACCATTTAAATACGTCATAATGATGACAGTCTAGAACAAAGTGTAAAGTTGATGGAAAGTATATGAATTCAAGAGGTATTTCAAGTTGTGAAACTGAATAAAGGAAACTTCGTTTAAAATTGAGTCTAGAGGCCAGAAGGAAGAGCTCTCCTTCCTATTACTCATCACTAACTATAACCCAATAGGAAGAGACACACTTTGCATTCCCAACAAGAAACCTACTTTGCTGCTTCAACAGAAAGTGGCAAATTTTTTCCTTGCCCAGCAACAAGCTCAGCCAGTAAGAAAACACCACAACTTAGCCAATGAGAAACTGTCAACACCCAGAAATACACAGACTTTCCTTCAAAGCAGTCCCTCCCAACTTCCTCCTTTTCTCTATAAGGTAACATTCCTCTCTTTGGACATCCAGACTTGTCTAGGGTTTGTCATAACTTCCATAACACAAATTGTAATTCTTCTGCTATTCCTGAATAAACCCATTTTGCTGATAAAATAACTGGCTGCTTTATTGTTAAGGTCAACAAAATATAACAGCCAGTTATGTGACAACAGAGGTTGAGTATAGAGATCCTTGAGAATGATAGTGTGAGAATTAGGGAAGGTCTTCTGAAAGACCAGCTCTGTCTTTAAGGATTAAAAGGCATTGGGAGTACCAAGAATTTCAGGCTGAGGAAATGTTCTGAGATAAGTAAGAACACAGTAAACTAAAGAAGAATTAGTTAAATGTTTGGAATGAAGTCAGGGGTGTGTCCTGCAGAGTGGTTTTGTGTGGGGACACTGCCACGAAACAAGACTGGACAGCCAGGCAGGGTGAGATTCTGCAAGACTTTCAAGAGGAAAAATTTGAACTTTATACTCGAAACAATGCAAAGCCAACACATAATTTTACTGAGGAGAGAAACAAGATTTCATCTGCCTCTTAGAAAGACTGCTTTGCCTGTAGGGTGAGGAGAATGAATTGGAGGCATGGGGACTAGCATTGTAATGTTGTATATGAGAGAAATTTCTAAGGGTCAGAACTAGTAGAGGAGTAAAGGAATTAAATAAGATGGGATAAAAAATATTTACAAGGTAAGAAAACAGGCTACCAAATGGTAAGCAAATGGATGTGGAGAGTTAGAGAAAAGTAAGGGACTAGGATCACGCTTAGGTTTCTGTCCTGGAACTAGCTAAACTGCCAAGCCAGTTTCAGATACAAAGAATGCAGTAAGATAAAGTGACAGATGATGAGTAATCATGACCAAGCAAATGACAAAGGTATACTACATTCTGTTTTTAATCATAGTCACTCATGTAATTATCCTATTCTGCATATCATTATTAAAACTGGGGCCAGTGGGAACAGGGATGATATCAACAGAGTTCCTCTCTTTTTGCCCCTATTATGAAGCCATACACGTGGTAGGTCTTTAAATATTTCTTAAGTAAACTAATGGTAATTTTGCCAACCAAACTAATATCTGAATTTAAGACTTTGTGCTCAGCTGCTGCAATTACTGAAAAACCAAGGAACAATAGTTAACACATGGGAGTTTATCTTATTTTAGAAGTCTGGAGCTGGGCAAACCAGGGATGGTTCAACCATGTAGGTCACCAATGACATCACAAAACAAAGTCCCTTCTATCTCTCTACTGTGCATTCCCTAGCATTTGCTTTCATACTCATGCCGAACATCCAGGTATCAATTCCATTTTGACGGGACGAAGGCTGAAAGTCCCCAAAATATGTCCCTCCAGGTTTTGACTTGATTTTGGAAAGAAACCCTTTCCCAGGACGTTTGTATTTAGTATCTCTCTGGCCACCACTGTGTCACAAGGTCACCCCTGGCTGAAAGATGTCTAAGAAAGAAAGAAAGGACGGAAAGGTAGTAGGAAATGAATATTTAATGAGCTAACCTAAATTTGCCATGGTAAAATTCATATTTGGTTTATCAGAGATCTTAAGGGGGAAAAAAGGGGGGGGGGGACCAGAACTAAGAAAAAAAAATAGAGAAAAATACAATAGCACCCAAGATTTTGGTTTTTAATACTATCCTCCAATGAAACGAAACAAGGCTCCTTGAAAAATGGGTGATTCTAGGTCTGTGACAGACAACACACAATAGGCCTAGAGCATCTTGCAGTGTCAGAAAATAAGGAAACACTTAGAAAACAAAAACAAACACAAAACCTTGTTGATGGGGTATGTCCGAAAGGCAAGTGAAAGAGCTCCTAATAGCCAAAGCTGGAATCATTTGAACAATAAAATATACTATTGGGTTAAAACCTAAAGGATAAATCTCCATGAGTTCATTCTCATGATTAAATACATAAATAAACTGAGGAGAAAAGACAAATCTCCTGTGTAGAAGAATTCCTACTTCTAGAATTACTAGAGGGTAAATACTTTACCCTCAAGGAAGTGAAGCATAACTCTGATTCTTTAAGTAGAGACTTTGCATAAAGACTTCCTTCTAAAGAGCAGTGTATGAAATGGAGGGAGTAAAGTAACTTTACAATACAGAAGAAATCTGACAAACACCAACTACTTCAGCCAGGTGATCAAGGTTAATATCAACGTGATAATTCATGTTGATAGTAGGTACCTCTTGATATGATGTGATGAGGCTGGCACTTTACCTCTGTGGGCACTTTACCAAAAACCCACCACACTGCAGTATAATCATGAGATAAACATCAGATAAATTCCAAAAGAGGGATATTCTACAATATACCAGTACTTCTCAAAACTGTCAAAGACATCAGGGTGTCTGGGTGGCTCAGTCGGTTAAGTGTCCGATTTCAGTTCAGGTCATGATCTCGTGGTTTGTGGGTTCGAGCCCTGTGTCAGGCTCTGTGCTGACAGCTCAGAGCCTGGAACCTGCTTTGGGTTCTGTGTCTGCCCCTCTCTCTGCCCCTCCCCTGCTCACACTCTGTGTCTGTCTCTCAATAATAAATAAACGTTTGAAAAAAATGTAAAAAAAAAAACCTGTCAAAGACATCAAAAATAAAGAAAATATAAGAAACTGTCACAGCCAAAAGGAAGCTAAAGAAACATGAATAAACAATGGGTAGTTAATAATAATGTATCAATATTAAAATACCAACTGTAACAAATGTACCAAATTAATGTAAGATATGAATAGATGAAACTGTGTGTGGGGGGGAAGGTGTATGTGTGTGTTGGGGGGGAGGGCATATGGCAACTCTGTATCATATTAATTTTTCTATAAAGCTAATACTACTCTTAAAAAGTTTTGTTAAAAATATAGCAGCTACCTCTAATGCCACCACAGTATTAATACACTGAGAAAGATTTTATTAGTTTTTTCCCCTATGAGTGTATGTATTTGTACATCAAACAGGTTTATGGTTTTTCTTTTTTTTATTTACTGCACCCACTTATTTTTTTTAAAGCTTTTAATTCTAGTTAGTTAATATACAGTGATATATTAGTTTCAGGTGTACAATATAGTGATTCAACACTTCTGGTTTTTCTTTTTATTTTAGTTACATGATAAATACATGTTCACTGTAGACAAATCAGAATGTAGATTTAAAAAAAAAAAAACTTCTCTAATGCTATACCAAAAAATAAAAAAAAAGGTTGCCATTGTGACATACAGCTTTCCAGCCATGTATGGGAATATCTAGATGAGTTTCTATTCATCTATGCACTATTCTTTCATCAGTTACTTCCTGATTCATACATAACCATCCCTAGATTTCAGCTCAGAAGTCACTTTCTTGGGAGCTCCTCCCTGGTTCCCAGTCCAGGCTGAGTGACCTGATAGGCACTTACTTGCACAGCTCTCTGTACTGCTTTTTCCTAGTCAATATCACATTTGTAATCAAATAGTCAATTGAGGAATTAATCATTACTAATGTCTATCTTCCCTCTAAAATGTAAGTTTCATGTATTATTTATTGCAGTTTCCCCAGCATGGTGCCTTGAACACAGCAGGCATTCAATGAGGAGTCACTGAGTAAATGAATGAATAGTACATGTACATAGTGAAGTAACCATATAGCTAGTAAAGTCATGTGTACAGACATGAAAAAATATTCAAGATACCTTAGTAAAAGAGAGGCAAAACAATGTGCACAGCAAATCCCTGGTTTGTTTTCATAATAATAACAAAAACTTAATGTATGCATAAAAAAACATACAATAGTTCATAATAATTAAATTTAGGGGGGAGATTTCTGTAGGTTTTCACTTTCTAGTGTATGTATTTTTATCACGTTTCCACTTTTAATAAGTATGAATTATTTTTATAAATAGAAAAACAAAGATAAAATATGCATTCATTATAGACAAGATGGAAAATAAAGACAAGTTCTTTAAAAAAAAAAAAATATCTAATTGTCAATCTCATTATACCAGACATAACCATAGGTTACATCTGTACCTTACATATTTATTTTGGTTTGACATGGTATAGAAAAATTTGTATTTGACTTTATGTCTCATTTCATCCACATAATCATACCTTCGGATAGACAACCCATGGCCACAAAGGAAGTAGCACAAATGGGGTGATTGGATGATGAGCGTGTGACACTCTTGCACTCCCATTAGCCCTAACAGTTCAGCAAGAAATGGTCAAAGTTGAGATTTCTTATGTAACATGTAATAGGTGAATTCAAATTTAATGGCTCTATAAATGTGAATTCACCACTTTTATAATACTTTAAAAGTTGTTTATATAGACAAATATTTATTGTGGCCTTAAGGAAAAACATTAATAATGATACAAAAAAATAGAATAACTATTGATACATGTAATCAACTTGGATAGATATCAAGAGAATTAAACTGGGTGGGAAAAAAGCCAATCTCAAAGGTTGTACTATATGATTCCATTTATATAAAATTCTCAAAAAGACAAAATTTCAGAGATGGATAGCAGATTAGTGGTTGCCATGGATGAGGAATAGGGGTGAGGACTGGGAATGACTATAAAGTGGTAAGTAGGAAGGAGCTCTTTGGGGATATGGAACAGTATTGTATCTTAACTATGGTGGTAATTAGCCAAATCTACATATATGATAAAATTACACAGGACCACACACACACACACACAAATGCATACACACAAAAACATGTAAAACTGGTGAAATCTGAGTAAGGTTGGTGGACTGTACCAACATCAATTTCCTGATTTTGTTATTGTACTACAGTTTTGTAAAATGTTACCATTGGAGAAAACAGCGTGAAAAGGACACAGCAACCCTCTATACCATTTAGGCAACTTCTTATGAATATTTATTTTGAAATTAAAGTTCTTTGAAATGGACAAAAAGGCAGCTGGTAAATGATACCAAAACAAACAAACACCTCATAATTTACCCTTGTCAGAAACCCTTTATATTAGGTTTTCATGAACTTTCAATACAGAGTAACAACTAAATGGAAAGGCATATGAATACTACAGGGGGTAATTTCTTTTTTTTTTTTTTTTTTTTTTTTTTTTTAATTTTTTTTTTTTCAACGTTTATTTATTTTTGGGACAGAGAGAGACAGAGCATGAACGGGGGAGGGGCAGAGAGAGAGGGAGACACAGAATCGGAAACAGGCTCCAGGCTCTGAGCCATCAGCCCAGAGCCTGACGCGGGGCTCGAACTCACGGACCGCGAGATCGTGACCTGGCTGAAGTCGGACGCTTAACCGACTGCGCCACCCAGGTGCCCCAACAGGGGGTAATTTCTAACAGAGCTGTCCAACAACAGAATGGGAACTCAGGGAGATAGTCAGCTCCCCACTGGAGGTATCTGAACAAAGATGGGACAAGGGATATGGTACGAATGACTTTTTACTCTACATGTGGGAGTAAATCCCTACTCTAAGGCCCCTTTATGGATTTGGCAAACACATGGTGTAAGTAACACAAATCCTACTCCATCCCTTCCCAACTTGTGATGTCAGACATTATTAGACTGTACCACTCCTTCACAAATGTCCCCACAAGCCTCCTAGTTGTCAACAGGTTCTCCAGGCAGTTACTACCAAGCAGTCTGAGTTGGCACCTCCTAACAATGTGGTCAACATTCTGTAAACTCTATGATGATGGCAAAACTATAAACTTTAACTCAAAAGGAAAGCTTTGCAGAACCTTGCACTAGAACCAAGAAGACTAATAACATAAATTCCAGAGAAGACTGCCTCCAGCTCAGTAATAATCATAATCACTATGATAATGCTTTGAAATTTAATAGCCACTCTGATCTAATGACCAACATCACTCAAAATAAATTAGACTTACCTTTTAAACTACTCTTACAGAAAAGGTGAGGAATATTCTTGGTCTACATCAGGGGAAATTCTAGCACATGGAGTGAGCAATAATTTGCCCCAAATACAGTTAGAAACAAAAAAGCATACCCAAATACCACTTACGAAAATCAAGGCTTTGAATCTTTTGAGTGGTCTACAAACACCTTTAATTTCAAAAGTAGTATAATAAAGAAAATCTCAAATAGAAAAAATAAGTGTATACTTAATAATAATTAAAACTATTATCTCTGAAGTAATAAAAAAGTTAATAACCAATTTTGAAAGTTCCTAAATGAAAGTAAAGGAACCAAAACTGGCTGTAATTTCCAAAAAGGAAACTTTTGTTGGATACACATAGGATTCTAGGAGTAGCTCATGATACTAATGGAAAAGAGCATGCCAGCTCATAAATAGAACTAAAGCACAGAGAGATAAAAGGTTCTTTGAAGTGTCTCATTTTTTATAAGATGTTTTAAAGAATAAGAAAGGATAATACCAACCACTTCAACTAGCCAAGAAATGAAATAAAAACAGCAAATGTGTATCTCCTATAGGCCTCTGTTTTCTAATTTTGTGCATCATCAAAGCCCTCTCAAGTAAGTTCTGTTGCACAAGGCTATTTGTCCTAATGTTATGGACTTTCCAACACCAAATTTATAGATGCACCCAATTAGAGCAGAGCAAACTGACTGCCATTGGTAGTACCACTACAGAGGGCCCTTTACTCTTTCCTTATTTACTTTCTTTATTTGCAAAATGGGAAGTTGCTCCCAATAGAAAATATCTTTAGAAGGTTAGCCATAAAGCAGCACCAATATATGAGGTTTTGTTATGATAACCAAAATGCCTCTTTGTAACAAAAATATTCTCATGTCTTATGACATATTTTGATTTTACTCTTGGTTATCATCATTGAAATTGCTGATACATGGTGTAAGAAATAAGAAGAGTTTCTGAAAGATTCTCCTAAGAAGGAATGGCTGCCTCCCTCAGCCATGTGGTGACTTTTGGCTTTCTGACCTTGGTCTCTCTTTATTCCCTAGTGTCATTGCAACCAAGAGAAATCACCTGCTACAAAAGCTGGTAATAAAATGTCTACCCCTATCATATGGCAATTATTCATACAGCTCTCTCTCCAATGGTCTTCTTCAAGAATAAAACACTTCATCTCATGCATTTATATCCCTAGTGTTGAGCATGATGCTTGCACAAAGTAGGCCCTGGGGAAATGTTTATTAAAACATTCAATAATCACTGCAAAACCCTCTGAAGAACAACTCCACTGTTTACTAGAATTTTATTTTTCAAGTTTTTCTAGACAAATAAAACAGCAGCACCCAACAATTTGTGCTTTGTCTCTCTGCAGTTCATTATTTTTCATATCCAAGAGTCAAACATCCTTATCTAGACCAGCTAAGTTGAGCCTCCTTTGTTTCAAAGAATAGATTAAAAAAAAAAAAAAACCCATTACAAATATAAGGTAATATGAATGTAACACAAAATTAGCACTAATTATAATTTTAAAAAATAAACCATAACTGTAGACTAAAACTAACTTCTATAATTTAGAAATCTAATGCAATATAGTTTGAATCTATTAAATTTCTAAATTGTAAGAGAAATATGATCTCAGGGTGCCTGGGTGACTCAGTAGGTTAAGTAACAAACTCTTGATTTTGGCTCAGGTCATGATCTCGTGGTTTCTGAGATCAAGCCCCACATTCAGCTGGAGCTGTCACTGGGAACCTGCTTAGGATTCTCTCTTCTCTCTCTCTCTCTCTCTCTCTGCCCCTCCCCTTGCTCATGTGCTCTGTCTCTGTCTCTCTCAAAATAAATAATTAAAAAAAGAATTTGATCTCAAAATATTCCCCCATAGACTATAAGAGATAAAATCTCCCCATTTGCTCTGCCATTCCAGCCTTCTATGTTGAACACTTAACATCCTCCTCCTGCTTCCCTGTCCCCCATCTCTACCCAGAGTCATCTTTGGATTTTAGAGAAAATGACATAATGAACTTCACCATTATGACCAATTATCTTTGATAAAGGGATTCTCTGAAATATCAATAACACTTCCAACTACTCTCATCAAAAACCACACCATTCTGGGTCTTGGCAATCTTTTAAACAGAGGGGTAAACACAGAACTTTTAAACTAAGAGAAATAAAAGGACAGAATATCTCCAATAGTAACAGAAATGTCAGAACCATTTCAAAACAAAGTCATACCTAGTTCATTAAAATGAAAATTAAACTACACTTTCTTTTGGCATAAATGGAATGTAGAGCTAGGTATGTTCTGGGACTCCCTCTCTCCTTGTTTCAAATTATACTTCCCATATGATGACAGCATTCTCTGAACTCTGGGAATATTTCCCTCATCATAGAAACTTCCTGGCTGGTAATCTAGGAGGAAAAAAAAAATCATTCTTGGCTTCTGGATCCAATATCCTAGCAATGGTGGGAGGACTACTCCCTAAGATGTCAAGATGGTTCTGAATCTGATAGTACTTCATTTACCCCTAAACACGGAATCAATCAGGGTTTATTATATTCCTGATATTATTCTGTTTAGGAAGCAGCCTGACTTGTGAGATGTATAAAAAAATTACCAGTGACAAATGAGCTCATACTTTAGGCAGACAGAAGAAAAATTATTTCTTGTACTGTATTTTGAAAATCCTCAGAAATTAAGTTTACCAAGGCAGAATAATCCTAATCTTCAGAATATGCAAAGAAAATCCAAACACTTTTGATGGGACTCTTTGTTTTATGTAATAATTAATAATACCATTAGACAAATTATATTTTAAAAAGATAAGAAATAAGTAACAAGGATTTTAGAAATAAGAAAATAACCAAATATTTTCATACTAAAAAGTGGTCTTAAACGATTACTAACACAGTCTTAAAATGTTTATATTGATTTTTAGTAATTACAGAATCAAATATTTGGATGTTAAGTTAAACTAGTCCTAGTACTCATCAGAATACTGTTCTAAATTAAGTAAATCATTGTTGGGGCAAAGATATGTTTAAAATGAAACCAGTTAAATAAAGAAACAACCCAATGAATCACTGTAAATTCCTATGCCAACAAGATGAAAAAAATCAAACTTGGCTCTAATGTACTCCAAACATCTGTCTGCATTTCTTTAACACTCATATTCCTCATAAGTAAGAGGCAGATAATTATGAAACAAGTTCCTTTTTATAACGTATGTATAAATATATGTGACAACTGACCACTTTTAAAAACGTTTTGGAATATTATGTCAATAATAACAAAATACACTAAGACCATTAATTAAATATTCCTAATTAACAAAAAAGAAATACTAAGTATAGATAGCTGTTAGTTCCTCTTATGTGAACCCTGATAAACTAAAACACCATATCAACTTTAAAAAAAATTCAAACACTTGTTAGATTTTCCTTTTGATATAATCAGAATCATTGTAAAGATTCTGTTTTAGGGAGAAAAACTGCAATGTTATTACAAAAACCAAAGGACTAAACTTAAGGAAGGTACTCACACTTGGAAGATTTAAGAATTAATTGATGAGCACATTATGGAAGTAGGAATAGCACATGTGGTGGGGGGGAGGGCAACGAGGAGTGGAGGAGGAGGAGGAGGAGGAGGAGGAGGAGGAGGAGGAGGAGCGAGAAAAAAACCCTCTAGCACTAACAGTCGTTCACACTGACTTCAAGGATACTTTAATACCACAGTTCATCTCTCTCACAGTTTCTTGAAGACCACTACTCTCAGTCCCAGTGGAGATGACTAAAGTCTGATAATGGAAACTTCATTCTCCAACAATACATCAGAAGATCACTTTATAATATACCATATGGATTTTAACCCATAATGGCAGGCCCATAATTACATATACATTTTTTAAAAGCCTTACAGGTATCATCCTCAGTTTCCTCAATTAAAAAAAAAAAATGTATCTACAGTTATGGGGATTAGAGACAATATATAGCAAGCTTGTACCACAGGGATCTTGCAAGGTATCTGGCACAAGTCTATGTTTTGAATATACTGTAAAACTGTGCAATAAATATCTTTAAAAAGAATAAAAAAGGCGAGACCCAAGTCAAAGTTCTAACACCATGTAGACCAAATTTAGTAACTGATATTCTTTTTCGACTGCCTTCAAAAGTGCTCTATATAAAAATTGTACTGCAACAAAATCACCAAAGGTTCTATTCAATACACAGCCAAATTTAAAATATAAAATAAAAGAAATAGAACAAGTATTGCTTACTGGCTGCATACCACACACTAGGCATAATACTGGAAGCATAACACAACAGATCAATAATATAGGTCGTCATATTGATAAGTAAATTGAGGCTCTGACAGCTATTCATTCAGCTAGCAGTGGCAGAGCTGGGATTCAACGTGGGTTTGAGTGATGGCAGTCTCTTTTCTTTCCAGTGACACACACAATTCATATAGAAGTAATTAAGAAATTTGGAAAGCATAAACATTATAGGCAAGATAGTTGTTTTTAAAGCAAAGGAATTGTTTCCACTTAAGCATTCAAGAAACAACAATACTGGTTTTAGATCATCAGAAAACAGGGGCGTCTGGGTGGCTCAGTCGGTTAAGTGTCCGACTTCGGCTCAGGTCATAATCTCATTGTTCATGGGTTCAGCCCAGTGTTGGGCTCTGTGCTGACAGCTCAGAGCCTGGAGCCTGCCTTGGATTCTGTCTCCCTCTCTCTCTGCCCCTCCCCTGGTTGTGTACTCGCTCGTACGCGCGCTCTCTCTCTCTCTCTCTCTCTCTCTCTCAAAAATAAATAAATAAACCTTAAAAGAAAGGTATTAGGTCATCAGAAAACAACTAAATATTTATATTCCAATTAGGCAAACAAAAAAGGAAATCAGATATGACAAAACATTTATTTACCATACAAGTTGCTCAGTTGGTATAGAAAGATACAGAAGGTATACAGGACATTTTTTAGACTACAAAAAATAAATTTCTTCAAAATCTAAAATGTAAGAGGAGATATTTCTCTCTTTCTATTAAAAAAATCACATTTATTTTTATTAATGGACAAAAGTACAGCCAACAGGCCATGAAGTGATTTTGCTATTTCTGAAACTAATAGTGTAAAACAAGTGTGACCACAGATTTGCAATTTACTAGTAAAGCATGATTTCAAACCAAAATACAAAGCAAAGCAAAATTTTACCTTGGCCAGTGTGTTCCTCACATCACCTAGAAAGGTACTCTCAGAGCAAAAAGCCAGAATCGCCAATTCCTAGGTAATGTTAGAGGACTAGACACTGCCAATCAAAGCAAGGGTTACTATTTCAACAAAATAAAACTCAAGTTATGCTTCCAGATAATGGGAATTTTGTTGATTTATCGTTAAAAAGAAAATCATTCATGCAGATTATCTATAGCCAAGTCTGAAGTGAGTGTGACTTTTTTTTCCCTCTCTGCCAACTGGCACACTCTCAACCACTATAACCCTCACCTTGCTTAGACTGAATTGGTTTATAAGTGCTCTAACATTTGGTATCATCAAGCAAATCAGAAAGGTAAGTCACTGGAGAAAATTCATAGTACTACATTCTAATGATTCATACAAATGATTTTCAGAAAATCAGCAACACAACTCACATTCATTAGTAAAGATGACTGAGACATGGCCATTCTACTGATGTGTACTGCACAGTGTTTTGTCCCTGAGTTATTCTGCATCAGGTGATGATGTAATAACAGCACAACACATAAGTAAAAATGTAACCTTACAGTATCAAATTTATCAAAAGATGTAATAAAATAGCTTTCTAAAGTTCATTTCACAAAGGAAAACAAAGATGATAGGGGAAATGCTGAATATAGTCCTCTCTACCCTGAAAGAAAAAAGGTGTAATTTCCTTCCTCAATCAATTTCACTAGTCAGTTAACATCTTGGTTCTAATTTAAGAGTTGGACCTACTCACTATCTGAATTACCAGACAGAAGGAATGCCTAACACTAAAAGGAAAGAAACATAATTCTTAAATTTTTTAAATACTTTGAAATTGGGGTAAGGGGGAGCACAGTAAAAGCAGAAGTCCGTTTTAATTTTTTTTTATTTTAAAAGTAGTAATTATAGAAAATTTGAAAAACACAGAGGTGGGGGTGCCTGGGTGGTTCAGTCAGTTCAGCATTGGACTCTTGATTTCAGCTCAGGTCATGATCTCATGGTTGTTGAGTTCAAGCCCTGCATCAAGCTATGCACTGACCATGCTGAGCCTGCTTGGGATTCTCTCTCTCCCTCTCTCTCTCTCTGCCTATCATGTGCCACATCTTTCTCCAAAGCACTTATCTCTGATTGACTATTTATTTATTTATTCTTCTGTCTCTGCTAATTAGACTGTAAATTCCATGAAGGCAAAGATATGATCTTTTTTATTTTTTCTCGAGGCAGTATTCTATCTCTAGAATCTAGAACAATGCCTGGGTTGTCACTAATATTTGTGAGTGAATGACTTAATAATTGCATGAGTAACTAGAATCAGAGTTTTGTCTAAAGTGTATACTCAGTTTTTGTGATTTACTATTATCTGTTAAAGCATTCCTAATTTTTGCACAGCATCCTGTTATACATATATAATAAATTCAATTAATTTTCTACTTTAATTATTTCTAATATCATAAATATCCTTATATACACGTGTATATATGTAATATACACCAAATATCCTAGAATATATGTCTTTTTGCACAGCTGATAGTTTCTTCAGTATGTATTATTTTAAGTAAAACTGTTGAGTCAGAAGGTATGTAGATCACAAATGCTTTTAACACATTTTTCTACACTGTCCTAGAAAACGGCTATATCATTTGATTCTACCCCTAGCGATATAAGACCATATTTCTCCTCATCAACAATGAGTATTTGGGTCTTTTTACCAAAACACAAGGTCTGATTGTTTCCTGAACCTAAAAAAAGTAAGATATGATCACCATGTAATACTTTATTTGATTCTTACTAAGTTTTTTTTAACAGAAAAGCTTGATGAAAATACAAATTTTATTAATGACAGTGGCTGTTTCTAAGCAACATCTTCCACACTGGCATCTATTCTCAAACACACTTATTTGAAAGGTAAATATTCACTTGGATTTATAAATGCTGGGGTGCTTGTTTAAAGAAATAAAATCATGCTATTTTATTATTAAAACAGGGAAATTATTTTTAAAAGTCTTAGCAATCTGGTAGATTTAAAAAGTATCTCAATTTTTTTTTAATGTTGATTTATTTTGAGAGAGAGTACATGTGCACAAAGGAGGGGTGGAGAGAGAGAGTGAGAGAGAATCTCAAGCAGGCTCCACACTATCAATGAAGAGCCCAATGCACGAACCATGAGATCATACCTGAGTCAAAATCAAGAGTCAGATGCTCAACCAACTGAGCCACCCAGGTGCCCCAAAGTATCTCAATTTTTTAAAAAGTATCTCACTGCAGTTTTATTTTCAATTTTTTTGTTAACTAATGAGACTGACAATGTTTTCCCATGTTTACTGATTGTTTCTATGTTTTCCTTGACAAACTGCTTATTCATGATACACATTTTCCTATTCAGTTATTTAATTTCTTACTTCTGAGACCTCTTCTTTTATTAAAGGTGTTAAATTGTTATCATGTGGCATCCATATTTGCTCATAGTCAACATTTGTCTTTTAATTTTAACAATATTTGACACCTTTGTTTTTTCCTTGCAGCTGAATCATTTTTCTTTTTCTTTAAGAGAGGGAGAGAAAGAGACAGAGTGCATGTGAGCGGGGGAATGGGGTAAAAGGGGGGAGAGAGAGAGAATCCTACACAGGCTTCACACTCAGTGCAGAACCCAAAGCAGGGCTTGATTCCACAACCCTGGGATCACGACCTGAGCCAAAATCGAGTCAGGCACCCAACTGACTGAGCCACCCAGGAGTCCTGCCAAATCACTTTTTATATGTGGTTTATTCATTTTATTTTGCGTTTAAAGGAACCCTCATATACAACCAGCATGCTATCAATGGTGGTCTTGGACTGGGTGGAATTCTGGGTATTTTTTTCTTCTTTTTGCTTATATATTTCTTTCTTCTAAAAATTATATACGTGTAAGAAATATTTTCTTAAATGTTAAAAACAGGAAAGCCTTTCTCCACTAATTGATCATATGCTTACATATATATTTCCTCAAATTCTTCTATTCCATTATAAGAATATTTCAATATCTTATCCATCGGAAGTCTTAGTTTAAGGTGTGAAGTATGAATAAATTTATAATCTTCCAGTTTCTAAACCAATTTTCCTTCCACCATTTGTTAACTAATTCATTCTTTCTTCCAGTGAATTGAAATGATAGCACTATCATATACTAATATGTCTTCTTTTTTTTTTTCAGGACTATAGATGTTCTATTCTTAGTCATTACCATATGGTTTTAATTATTGCAGGTTTATAAAATCTTCTAATACATGGTAGTACAATTCCAACTCTATAACACCATTCCTTCAAAATTCTTCTCTTAAACGTATTCTTCTAGATCAGTTTCAGAAAAATGTGTTAAATTCTACTACCATCCCACCTCTGATCAAAAAGGTTGGTTAGGATGTTTACTAGGACTGTATTAAATTCATTGACTTGAAAGGAATCCATAAGATACCAAGTCTTCCTAATCAGAAACATGTTTAATCTCTACTTCTTTAAGTCTCTTTATGTGGTGTTGTAAAATTAAGTTTTCTTAAAATAACTTCTCTTCTTTCTTAGGGGTGTTCTTTCTAAATACTTGTTGGATATTTTTTCACTACAGCTGCTAACTAGATGTTACTGAAAATTCCTGATCTCCATATACTTAGTGGGTACACACCATATATAACTTAATACTAGTTCAAATGGGTTTTCAAGTAATAATTTTCTTCAATTTTTAGGTTGATCATCATTATCACCTGTATATAGCAATTTAACTCTTTCTTTTTTCTAATGATCATACCCCACCATGCAGTCTTTTGGGTCCTGATAACCCTTTAGTCCTGGAAAAAGGCCTCCCATCTTGCTGGCTTTCCACCTGTTGATCCTGCCTGTTGTTCTGATCTTTCATGAGAGAATTTAGAGGTTGGCTCTCATCAGTTCAGTTCCTTTCATAGCGTCACTAGCAGAAATGCCTCCAAATTTGGAAAGTCCAGAAGAATATATTTTCATATTTCTCATTGAGTCAGAAATGTTTTCTTCTACTATTATCTGCTCCATCTCGCTCTTTCCAAAATTCCTATTATTTGTACATTTTATCTCCAGACTTACCTTATTTTCCAATCATCTTCATTTCCCCACCTTTTGCCTTTATACTACCCTGGGAAAGATTTCACAAGTTTTTCTAATTTGCTACTCACTGCATCTACAGCAGATTTTATTTTGGTAACTATATTTTCTATCCCTTTAGAATCCTATCAGATTGCTCTCTTCTTATAACTGATATTCAGCTTTCATAGCTTTTAATGACTGAATCTTTTTGAGAACAAAAACCTCACTCCATTGCTAGTTGGGAGATCAAACAACCTGGATAGAGTTTGAAATAGTGGTGTTGACAGCTGCTAACATAGGGACTAGGCTGCTTATGTAGACAGGTACCTTCTAGAGAGGTATTAGCAGCAAACTGTGGGTCTATGAACACTATTTACAAAGTACCAATACTTCTGGTCTGGGAGGCAAGAGACAAATTTTTTTTGAGAGAGAGGGTGCAACTGAGTGAGAGGCAGAGAGAGAATCCCAGGAGGGGCAAGGAGGGGGAGAGAGGAAGAGGAGGAGGAGGAGAAGCAGGAGCAGGAGGAGGAGGAAAGAGAGAAAGAGAAAGGAAGGAAAGAAGGAAGGAAGGAAGGAAGAAACAAACAAACAAACAGGACTCACCTGAAATGGGGTCTGAGCTCAGTGGAAGCAGGCGGGGCTCATGCTCACTGGAAGCCAGGCTCGAAATTACCCCATGTGGGACTCAAACTCACTAACCGTGAGATCATGACCTGAGCCAAAGTCAGATGCTTAATGACTGAACCAACCAGGAGCTCCAAGAGAAATATAAATAAGGTGCCTTGTGGGACCACTCTTCAAGATTGCTATTCCCGGGCAGCCTGGGTGGCTCCGAAAATTGGACATCCAACTTCAGCTCAGGTCATGATCTCACCGCTAATGAGTTTGAGCTCTGCAATGGGCTCTATGCTGACAGCTCAGAGCCTGGAGCCTGCTTCATACTCTGTGTCTGCCTCTCTCTGCCCCTCTCCTGCTCATGCTCTTTGTCTCTTTAAAAAAAAAAAAAAAAAGACTGCCCTTCCCAAATTAATATATATATATTTTTTTATTTTTCAGGTATATTTTATCATTTTTTAAAAAATAATCTCTACACCCAACATGGGGTTTGAACTCACAACCTTGAGATCAAGAGTTGCACGCTCTATGGACTGAGCCAGCCAGGTGCCCCTGCCCCTCCCAAGTTAGGAGTCCTCCTACACTGAAGAACTGCCTACCAAAAATTATCCTAGGTTTTCTGGCATATGAGCAGCATCAAGCTCTAGTTTCTAACACATATGAAGGGGTTTTTTTTCCCCATCCATGTATTTATCTATTGGTCTTTTCAATGAGAATTTAGATGAGTGAAGGCTGGGAAATGTGTTCTGTCTGCTATTTTGCCCAGCACTATTATCTGCCTTCTTGCCATATACATCATGCTGCCTCTTCCTACATTTAATTAATCCATACTTCTAGATAATATTTTCTGATTTCCACTGTACCAATTCAAAGGGACTTTTAACATGCCATCCCTCCCACCCCAAACACCACACACTTCAGGATGCAAAGACCACACTAACACCCCTTCCTAGGGGATCTTTTACTAGGTCAGGTAGGATGATGGACTGATGGGATCCTGAATGGCCATAGTTAATAGGCCAGGTACCTGTGAATCTTAATTTTAGAAAGCAAGGCAGAAAGAGTAACAGTGACTCAAGCAGGGCTGCTATGACTAGAGCCAACTTCTCACAGAAGAAGCAAACAGATCACCCCAAAAAAGATAATCACAGGGGTGCCTGGGTGGCTCAGTCGGTTGAGCGTCCGACTTCAGCTCAGGTCATGATCTCGCGGTCCGTGGGTTCGAGCCCCGCGTCGGGCTCTGTGCTGACAACTCAGAGCCTGGAGCCTGTTTCAGATTCTGTGTCTCCCTCTCTCTGACCCTCCCCCGTTCATGCTCTGTCTCTCTCTGTCTCAAAAATAAATAAATGTTAAAAAAAAAATAAAAAAAAAAAAAAAGATAATCACAAAGTACTATACTCACTTGTCCCACAACCAAAGAGCTTCAGGAGCAAAGATTCTGCCTCATTCATGTTTGTATTACAAGAACCATGCTGGGCACAAAGAATCTAATATTCACAGCGTGCTGAGTTATTTGGCAATGAGGGCTCGCCCTTATATTCTTTCATCAAAAATCTCCCTTTACATGAACCTCTATCAGGAACCAAGGCAACTTTTCCATACATGAGTATCTTTTGAGTAGAGGGCTGACAGTAACCCATTTTGGTTTTACCTTATTTATAGACAAATAATTTGGGAGTTTATCAATCATGTCCATAAGAGCAACTCTTCAGGCCAATTAGGTTGCCACATTGCTTACACTGAAAAATGGTCTGAATCCTCATGCACAGCTCAAAGGAGTATAAACTGTCTGGCTGTTCTCAGAGCAATTTGGCAATACTTAGTAAACTTAATAATGGACTCCCAACAACCCACCAATACCACTCCTCAGCATGTATCTCCACAAAATAAAATGAAGATTATTATTGCAGTATTGTTTATAGTACATAAATGCCACTTAGGGGAGTGTGTAAGTAAGATGGATACATAGTATGCATGGGTAAGAATATGCACATGACCGAATACTCTACAGCAGTCAAAAGTAATGAACCAGAATTATATACAGCAAAAAAGATACATCATTTAAGTATTTAAAAGCCGAATTTAAAAAAATAAAATGAGATGTACAGCCAAATGGCATTCATGAAAATTACAAACTTACACACTATGTGTTTTCCAAAGATACACAAACACTAGTGTTTTTCCAAACACTATGTATTTTCCAAAGATACATAAATATCTAAAGACATATATTAACTAGATTAGAGTGGGTGTTTATGGGAGGAAGCAAAATGAGTAGTGATAGGGAAATAGACAAAGACAACAAAATAACCAGTAAGAGATGGGCCTAACCCTCAGGATGCCAGCAGTGAGAAGCATGATTGCATGCTCCAAAAGTATAGGAAACAGGGGAGTAAAGGAAATCCAAATAAACTTAAATGAGACAAGACGATACAGTCATGAGAGCTCTACTTTAAAACACACACACACACACACACACACACACACACACACACACACACAGCAAAACTTTTCTATGTATGCTAAGACAAAAGTAATATTATTTATTTTTAAAGGAGTCAGAAATATTTCACTTATTTGAGAGAAGAAAACTTCAGTAAATATCGATTTTTAAAAATCAAGGAAGAATAATCACTGAGATTATAATCAATAACCTAAAAAGTAACATGACCAAACTTAAAATTTGATTATTTGTCTGAAATTAACAGGTCTATAACATCCTGATGTCTGAGTACATCACCTGTAATATAAAGACCAAAACATAAAATCACAAACAGAAGATATACTATACTCTGGCACAAAGATTCTACACTAACTCAATTTTTAATTTACACCTTTGTCTTAGAGATAATGTTACAAAACATATGCCAAGGGCCAATTCCTGTGAATAAAATGATACAAACCACAGCATAATGCAAACAATGAACTCTGGAAAATTCAATAGGAAAAAGTCACTTTTCAGTACCCTTTTATTAGTATAGCACCAACATGAACACAATCTTTTAACAAAAGACGGGTGCGAAGAGAAGAAATCTGGAACCCATTTTATCCTTGAAGAGAACACAGGGGAGAAACTATTTCAGCATTTCATGCAAGAGTTGAGTAGGAAGAGCAGGAACTTGAAGGTCACTTCTCTTGGCATTTTAGGCTGTTCTAAGTTACAACTGAATCTGCCAATGATGCTTTACAACAGAACAGATTTTTCAAGATGTCAATAGAAAAATAATCGGGATTGGAAATGTCATTATACAGCTTTCTGCAACCTATAATAAATGATCTTGGGGGGAGAGAGAGGTCATTATTTTTCAAATGTGTACAAACACAAGCTTGTTTTGTTTTTGTTTGCTACAGAACTCAAACTAGACACCAGTTAAAGGTTTTTAAATGAGCAATAATAATTAAATTAACAGTGACAGGTTAGCATGCACAATTAGCACAGCAGACAATGGGAGTAGCCTTCTCTAAAGATGGCAATCTTGTATGGTACAGATTTAATTTAGGTCACAGGAAATTCTACAAAGAACGACAGCTTCTGCTTTTACTGGATGAAACTGGCTGCATAGATCAGCATAAATAATTAGTCAATCCTTCTTACCCCTACAGAAATCAAGTCACTTTCCTGAAGCTAATGGAGGAAGCTGCAGCTTTACCTACACTGTGAATTGTAGAGATCTTCTGATTTAACCTAGAAACGGTATTTTCTTTCAGAAACTAGTGGTTAAAGAAAATCCGCAACTTAAAAAGAGCCCTCAGAAAGAAATCTATCAAAGGCAGGCTCTCCAACTAGCAACACAGTTTAAATAATTAAGTTTTTCTGGCTTCTGTTGAGTATCCTTAACAGGGTAGCTGCGAAACACCATACCATATCAACAATCGAATCTCACTTGTGTGTGCATTCTAAAAATTCCCCTCACACACACACACCCAAAAAAAATTCCTAAAACAAAGATATTACTATTTTTTTATTTTAAAAAGTATTAATTTAGTAAGCCTCTAAAAACATACCACATTACAAATATTAAAGATAGAATGTTTGAGCATTCAAAAATTTAACCTTCAGGTCAGAACTATATCTATGCTAATATGAGAAACCAAAATAAAATTACAACCAATAATAAATTAACTCTTCAACATTACATAGCTCTCAATTAACATATTCTTTCCTATGGAAAAAAAATCCTCTAAATCACATAAACAATGCTGTTTTGAAATAAGCACGTTGTTGAAGTATATGTAATACACATAATGTTAATGTGATATTTTAAAACTTGTAAAACAGTATCAATTATATATGGTATTATACGATACCAATTACTCTATATACGATACGCTATATAAACAATATATAACATTACCATGTGAGACATAAATATTTAATAAACTATAAAAACATTGCATGGATTGAGTTTGAAAAATACCAAATTCACAGAATTGATTAGTTCTGAGAATAAGAGAGAGATGAAATTAAGAGGGATTCACAGGGGACTCAACTGTATTTATTTTAGAATTAATGTCGATTTACAAGGTAAAATGTTATTTTATAAAGCCATTTGCTAGGTACTTTATATGTGGGTCATTACATTAGTTTTTACATCTATCTGTATGCATGAAATATTTTATAAATTTTTAAAGTGTAAAACAAAATTTACACAAAATTAACTCAAAAAGGATCACAGAATTAAATGTAAAGCCAAAAACTACAAACTTGTAGAAGATGACATTAAAAAACATCTAGGTGACCTTGGGTTTGGTGATGAGTTTTTACATAGTATACCACCAAAAGCATGACCCAAGAAATAAAGGAATCATTCATAAGTTGGACTTCATTAAAATGAAAAACATCTGCTCTACAAAAGACATGGTTAATGGAAAGACAAGCCGCACCCTGCGACAAAATATTTGTGAAAGACATTTCTGATAAAGAACTGTTACACAAAATATACAAAGAACTCTTACACTCAACAATAACAAAAAACATGATTAAAAAGTGGACAAAAGGGGTGCTGGCTCAGTTGGTGGAGCATGTGACTACTTCTGATCTTAGTATCATGTGACTTCAAGCCCCACTTTGGACAGAAAGATTACTTAAAAAAAAAATTTTTTTTTTAAATAGACAAAAGATCTGAACAAACACCTAACCAAAACAGATATAAAGACAGAAAATAAGGGCCCCTGGGTGACTCTGCCGGTTAAGCATCTAAGTTAAGCTCAGGTCATGATCTCTAGGTTCATGAGTTTGGGCCCTATATTGGGCTCTCTGCTGTCAGCTCAGAGCCCACTTTAAATCCTCTGTCCAGGGCTCCCTCTCTCTCTCTCTCTCTCTGCCCCTCCCTCACTCATGCTGTCTCTCTCAAAAATAAACATTTTTTTTAAAAGATAGACAATAAATATATAAAGAAATGCTCAACATCAAATACCATTAGGGAATTGCAAATTAGAACAAGAGACCACACTACACACCGTTTAGAATGGCTAAAATTCAAAACATTGACAACACCAAATGCTGACAAGGATATAAGCAACAAGAACTCTCATTGATTACCAGTGGGAATGCAAAATAGTTTGGCAGTTTCTTACAAAGCTAAACTTAATCTTACTATATGATCCAGCAATTGCACTCTGATTTAAGAATCAATGTCCATATAAAAATCTGCACATGGATGTTATAGCAGCTTTACTCACAATTGCCAAAACCTAGAAGCAATCAAGATACCCTTCAATTGCTGAATGGATAAACTGTGGTAAATACACAGAATCAAGTATTATTCAGCAATAAAAATAAATGAACTATCAAGTTACCAAAAAAACATGGCGGAACCTAAAAGCATATTGCTAAGTGAAAGAAGTCAGTCTGAAAAGATTACATACCATATGATTCCAACTATATGGCAATCTGAAAAAGACAAAACTATAAAGACAGTAAAAAGATGAATAGTGTCATCAGGAGTTTGGGAGGAAGATGAATAAGTGAACATGGGACTTACTGAGCAGCAAAACTATTCTGTATGACACTGTAATGACAGACCCATGACATTATGAATTTGTCAAAACCCATGCAACTGTACCATATAAAGAATGAACCCTAATGCAAACTATGCACCTTAGTTTATAATAATGTATTAATATTGATTCATTAATTACAACAAATGTATATCACTATTCTGTTTCAACCCTAAATGAGTGTGCTGCAATGTCCAATTCTGGCATTAACCACCCACACTGGTCCCACCCACAAGCACAGAGCATTATCCCAAACAAGACTGCACTTACTTCAGATGCCAGCTGTACTTCAGGGGTTCTCAGGCCACCTGCATTTCTACTCATCTGATCCTAAATTCAGAGATCTCATGATCCTCAGTTTGATAATTTGCTAGGACAATTCACAGAACTCAGGAAAGCGTATGTATAATTACAGTTTTATTATAGAGGATACACAAAGGGCAAGGTTGGGGGGCAGGTGCAAATGAAGAATTTCCATGCCATCTCCCCATGAGTCAGTATGTGTCATCCTCCCAGAACATCAATATGTTCACCAACCAAGAAGGTCCACTTTGGTGTCCACAGTTCTTTTTGGGACTTCGTTACACAGGCATGATTGATTAAATCACTGGCCGCATGACTGAACTCTGTCTCCATACTTTATCCTGTGAGATCAGACTGGCCTGAAGTCCCAACCCTCTAATCATGTGGTTGCTGTTTTTGGTGACCAGACCCCATCCTGTTGCTACCTAGATATCCACCATAAGTCATCATATTAGCATAACAAAGGCACATCTCATTCATCAAAAACCTAAGTTAATACCCTCATAATAGAAGAAGCTTCTTATTTTATAACAAAATATTAAAGCAGAATTTAATGGCACAAACTCTTTTAGTTTCACGAAAGGCCAGAAATTATAAAATGATGAAAGGAAGGGAGTACTGATCAGAAGGTGACTTTTAAGGGGAGCACATTTCACAACTAGCTCAGATTACGAATCACATCAAACAAAATTTATCAAAAAAGGAGCAATGCAGACAAACTTAATGTTTGCTAACAAAACATATGTCAACATAAAACCCAGAACTGGCATACTGTTCACATAAAACCCATTCATATCTTTTTAAAATGGATATATGTATTGGTTATGGCACACGCAATGCTTAACATCTTCTATCATTGTCAAATGCAACCCATACTGAATGAATCAAACAGCTGGCGAATGAAATGGAGAGGAAATCAAGTTGTATTCTTTCCAAAATCTGCCCCTTTCCGTAGAGTTAACTGAAGGAGCAAGGACGCAAAATCTATGCTACAAACCAAAGCTCTGAGGGTCAAACACTGTATTTTAGAGAACTGTCACTTTCCTCACCAACACCAATAAATAAGTTATTAAATCTACCCTTCTGGCATGATAAAGTCATTTCAATATAACTAAAAGTGCTACAGTTTCAATGTCAACTCTTCTGAAAATAAATGTTGCTGCCGTGCCTCAGAATTCAAATTACTGCAGCAGGTCATTAGTCTTTTCTATTCTGTTGACACATTTTAACTCATTTCATAAACCTAGAATTTGTTTCTCTTCTATAATCCTAGAAAAAAAAAATGTTTACAGGAAGGCAATTTCATTTTGTTAGGCAGACACAGACAGTCCCTTGGGGAAGAGGCCAACTCAAGCAGGACTGAAGCAGCTGTTAGGAGCCAATTTTCCCACCTGTTAATTGCATCTGTGACTAGGCTGCACCAGCTCACACACCTATCTAGCAAGCAGTAGATAAATTGAAACAGTCACATCTCAAGAGTTTGAAAACTAGAAGACTCTCTCCCCCTTCCTCTAAAAGAATTCAAGTAGGGAATAGAACAGTAAAGGAAGATAAAAATGTCAAAAGTACATAAATATTAATTGTAAGAATATCAATTGTACTTTCCTGACTACCAAAAAAAGAAAAAGGATTTTATAAATAGTTAATAGAAAAAGTACGCATTCATTTGGTCAATCAACAAATATTTACTGGAATGCCTACTGTGGCAGACACTGTTCCAGGTGCTAGCAATACAGCAGTGAACAAAACATAACATCCCTGTCCCCATCAGAGGAAATAAATGAGAAATAAATATCGATTCATCATTAGATGCTAAGAAGAAAATAAACCATGGCCATGTAATAAAGAGTGTTGGGGGGGGAGTACTAATTTATAGTGAGTTGCCAAGGAAAACCTCTTTGAAGAAGGGACATTTCAGCGGAGATTTAAATGACAAGGAGGATATACAGCCAAGCAACAGTCTTCAGGGAAGACCATTGCCCACAGAGGGACAAGTATACAAGACCCCAAGGCTAGAATCCACTTGGTATATTTACAGAACAGAAAAGAAGGCTGATGTGGCTAGAGTTTTGTGAATAGGCTTAAAAATGGCAACAGATAAGATCTCCTCAAAGTGCCACAGTCATTTCAGAGTCATCAGTTGGAAAGATAAAAATAACTATGACCAATGAGCTACTCATGCAAACTCACTTTTGGACTAGTAATAACCACTTCAACAGAAAAGAGAAACATGAATTAAAGAAATGTCCCAAGGACAGAAGTTTCTGAACCAGGAAGGATTAGGAGCAGAGTCTTGGCTGAACCAGTGTTGTCACCAGAAAGAGTGTTCTGGTCACCCAGAAAGCAATAGTGTTTTAAGTTAGATCAATGTCTAGGACTGCCAATATCTGGATGAGAGGCTATCTGAAGCTTACAAAGGAAATGTTAAAACACAGAACTCATAAATGAACTCAAAACAGAAATGAGTATTTCTGAATGTGCTTGTCCTAATCACTGCCTGACCTACTCATTTCAGATAGCCCATGGATTTCTTTTTTTTTTTTTTTTTTTTTTTAGGTTTATTTATTTATTTATTTTGAGAGAGAGTACACATGTGTACAAGTTGGGGGCGGGGGGGGGGGTGTGGAGAGAATCCCAAACTTAACTGACTGAGCCACTCAGGTGCCTCTTTTTGAAATTTAAATGTAAAAAATGGACACCATAAAACAATACTCTCCTAGAATAGAAATTTTTAGCAATTTTAGAAAATCTTGCCATGTGTAACCCTCTTCCTGGAATCATAAAATAAATTAGGATTTAAAAAGAAGAAAAAAAACTTAGTAAGTACTTAGATTGCCTGTTTTCCTTCTCTAGCAAGTGCAGAACAAGCCCTCAGGTTTAAAAGTATAACATTATGGGGCGCCTGGGTGGCTCAGGTCATGATCTCACTGACCCTGGGTTCGAGCCCCCATCGGGCTCTCTGTGCTGACAGCTCAGACCCTGGAGCCTGCTTCAGATTCTGTCTCTGTCTCTCTGTCCCTCCCCTGCTCGTGCTCCGTCTCTCTCTTTCTCAAATATAAAATAAAACATTAAAAAAAAATTTTTTAAGTATAACATTAAAGAGGCAAACCATAAGAGACTCTTAAATAGAGAAAACTAAGGGTTACTGGAAGGGTTTGGGGTGGGGGGATGGGCTAAATGGGCGATGGGCATTAAGGAGGGCACTTGTTGGGATGAGCACTGGGTGTTATACGTAAGTGATGAATCACTAAATTCTACTCCTGAAATTATTACTCTATAGGTTAACCAATTTGGATTTAAATAAAATTTTAAAATAAAATAAAATTAAATTAAATTAAATTAAAATAAAATAAACCTATTAAAATAGAACAAACTCATCTATTTGAAGGTCACACTATATTTTCCAGCAATGAAAGATTCCCAGATACATGTTACATAATGCTAAACAGATTTTTTGTAATGGTACTATAAGGTTAAAATTCCCAAACAATGCTTACTGCTATCGAATAGATGCATTTTTCTACAAAAGCATTTTGGTAAGGCTCTAACTATTCACTTTAAGGAAAAAAAGGAATAGGAAAACAATGAAGATCAAAAGCTTCCTTTAGATGAGGTATGTGGCAATGTGCCTTCACATAAGCTGCATGCTTAATTTTTAATAAAAAAAAAAAACAAAAAAACACTGGCATCAGGGACTAGTATCCCACTTCTAACACTATGCTAACTGGCTGTGCAACTTTCTGAACCTCAGTTTTCCTCATCAGTAAAATAAGGCTACTGCCATCTATGCTCACAAGATTAATAGAAAGATTAAATGAAATGTAATAGGTAAAGATTAATGAATTCCAGTCTTATTATTTGGCAATCATCATTATCAGTAGGAAGAAGAGAGGCAAACACATATTAAAAAAGGGGAAAGAGAAATAATCATAAATTGCAGATTGTAAGAGTTAAAAACAATGTAAAAAGTGCCCCTGGAGTTGAATATACAGGCCAAATTCCTCTGTTTTACCTAGAAAGGAAGAAAAGTTCAGAGAGTTTAAATGATAAGCCCAAAGTCACAAAGCAGGCAGAAAAGGGGCTAAAACTCTTGTTTAAATTCCTAAATGTGGTATACATATACAGAGTGCTTTCATATATTGAAGATCCAACTGATCTTCACTATAAGATAGTTAACTGGACTGTTGAGAAAGCACAAGGCACTAAAGATAGACAACTAGTTAGTGATGGAACCACAAGTTAAACCTAGGACACTGAATACTGATTCTCTTAAAAGAGAGACTGAAAATCTTTTTTACTCATAACTTGACTTATACTTTGCAAGCAACCACATTTTTTTATTCAGGTAGTAATAATAATTTTTTTTTTAAGTTTATTTATTTACTTTGAGAGAGAGATACAGAGGGGGGAATGGGGGAGGGGCAGAGAGGGAGGGAGAGAGAGAATCCCAAGCAGGCTCCATGCTATCAGCAAGAAGCACAGAGCCCAACGTGGGGCTCAAACTAACGAACTGTGAGATCATGACCTGAGCCAAAATCAAGATTTGGGTGCTCAACTGAGCCACCTAGGCACCCCCAGGTAATAATTATTTTCAAAGTCATACTATAAATTGGGGTGCCTGGGTGGCTCAGTCAGTTAAACATCCGACTTTGGCTCAGGTCATGATCTCATGGTTAGGGAATTCGAGCCCCACGTCAGGCTCTGTGCCGACAGCTCAGAGCCTGGGACCTGCTTTGGATTCTGTGTACCCCCCTCTCTCTTCCCTTTGCCTGCTTACACACACACAAACTCTCTCTCTCTCAAAAATAAGCATTAATAAAATTTTAAAAATAGTCATACTATAATCACATAAATGTTTGCATTCTGTATTTAACAGAAATCAGCCAGCTTCTTAACATTAAAATGCTCAAATCAAACCCAAAAGATTCCACCAAAAAACTGCTAGAACTGATTCATGAATTCAGCAAAGTTGCAGGATATAAAATCAACACACAGAAATCAGTTGCATTCCTATACACCAACAATGAAGCGACAGAAAGAGAAATCAAGGAATCGATCTCATTTACAGTTGCACAAAAAACCATAAAATACCTAGGAATAAATCTAACCCAAGAGGTGAAAAATCTATACACTGAAAACTATAGAAAGCTTATGAAAGAAATTGAAGAAGACACCAAAAAATGGAAAAAGATTCCATGCTCCTGGGATAGGAAGAACAAATATTGTTAAAATGTCAACACTACCCAAAGCAATTTACATATTCAGTGCAATCCCTATCAAAATAACACCAGCATTCTTCACAGAGCTAGAACAAATAATCCTAAAATTTGTATGGAACCAGAAAAGATCCCAAACAGGCAAAGCAATCTTGAAAAAGAAAACCAAAGCAGGAGGCATCACAATCCCGGACTTCAAGCTACACTACAAAGCTGTAATCGTCAAGACAGTATGGTACTGGCACAAGAACAGACACTCAGATCAATGGAACAGAATAGAGAACCCAGGAATGGACACATTAACGTATGGCCAACTAATATTTGGCAAAGAAGAAAAGAATATGCAATGGTATGAAGACAGTCCCTTCAGCAAGTGGTGCTGGGAAAACTGGACAGCGACATGCAGAAGAATGAACCTGGACCACTTTCTTACACCATACACAAAAATAAACTCAAAGTGGACAAAGGACCTCAATGCAAGACAGGAAGCCATCAAAACCCTCGAGGAGAAAGCAGGCAAAAACCTCTTTGATCTTGGCTGCAGCAACTTCTTACTCAGCACATCTCCAGAGGCAAGGGAAACAAAAGCAAAAATGAACTACTAGGACCTCATCAAAATAAGAAGCTTCTGCACAGTAAAGGAAACAATCAGCAAAACTAAAAGGCAACAGACAGAATGGGAGAAGATATTTGCAAATGACGTATCAGATAAAGGGTTAGAATCCAAAATCTATAAAGAACTGATCAAACTCAATACCCAAAAAACAAATAATCCAGTGAAGAAATGGGCAAAAGACATGAATAGACACTTCTCCAAAGAAGACATCCAGATGGCCAACAGACACATGAAAAACTGCTCAATGCCACTCATCATCAGGGAAATACAAATCAAAACCACAATGAGATACCACCTCACACCTGTCAGAATGGCTAACATTAACGACTCAGGCAACAACAGATGGTGGCAGAGGAAGAGGATCTCTTTTGCATTGTTGGTGGGAACGCAAGCTGGTGCAGCCACTCTGGAAAACAGGATGGAGGCTCCTCAAAAAACTAAAAATAGAACTACCCTATGACCCAGCAATTGTACTACTAGGCATTTATCCAAGGGATACAGGTGTGCTGTTTCAAAGGGACACATGCACCCCCATGTTTATAGCAGCACTATCAACAATAGCCAAAGTATGGAAAGAACCCAAATGTCCATCGATGGGATGAATGAATAAAGAAGATGTGGTATATAGATACAATGGATTATTACTCGGCGATCAAAAAGAATAAAATCTTGCCATTTGCAACTATGTGGATGGAACTAGAAGCTATTATGCTAAGCGAAATTAGTCAGAGAAAGACAAATATCATATGACTTCACTCATATGAGGACTTTAAGAGACAAAACAGATGAACATAAGGGAAGCGAAACAAAAATAATATAAAAATAGGGAGGGGGACAAAACAGAAGAGACTCATAAATATGGAGAACAAACTGAGGGTTACTGGATGGGTAGTGGGAAGGGGGATGGGCTAAATGGGTAAGGGGCACTAAGGAATCTACTCCTGAAATCATTGTTGCACTATATACTAACTAATTTGGACGTAAATTTTAAAAAATTAAAAATAAAATTTTAAAAAATGCTCAAATCAAAGTCCTTTGATATATTCCCAAATTAAAACCTCCACTGATACTGACTTAATATAAGGTAGCAAGGATTTTTGTTGTTTATTCACAGATTATTTAAACAGAACAGCTGGTTTAGTGAGTTGCTGAATATTTTACCATACTCAATTAAGAAGCCCATTGTTCTATCATTAGTGACTCTAATAAACACATTTTTAAAAATTACTTCATCAATCCTCTTCTTCCTTTCATGTAGGATTCTCAAGTTAACTGATTCTCAAGTTAACTGTTAGGTCAATCACTTCTTGCACTTAAGTCAAGATGATTCATTTTCATAAAATAATTGTTAGAAAAACTACATTATTATGCAGCTAAAGGGACAGACAGGCTGGGAAACTGATCAAAAGAAGGATTCACATAGAGAGGAGCCAACTGAACAATACGATATCTAAGTAACAGTCATATTTACAATACATGTTTCTGGATGTCACTGAGAAAATACACATCTGTTTTAAAAAGGACCAAGCTTGGGGTGCCTGAGTGGCTCAGTCGATTAAGCGTCTGACTTCGGCTCAGGTCATGATCTCACAGTTTGTGAGTTGAAGCCCCATATCGGGCTCTGTGCTGACAGTTCAGAGCCTAGAGACTGCTTCGGATTCTGTGTTTCCCTCTCTCTCTGCCTCTCCCCCACTCGCACTCTCTCTCTCTCTCTCTCAAACATTTAGAAAAAAAAAGAAAAAGAAAAGACCCAGCTTTGCAGGAAGACTTTTAGGTTTAACAAGAGAACATGACACAGCAATGTAGAAAGTCAGAGCTCAGCCACCATGATGGTTTTCAAATCATTTGTGCAAATACAGTGAGAGCATTTTCTCTATTCCAAACAGATCTCTGTTAAAAAGCCATTTTCAAAGATATGAAAATGCAGGTCCATATGCATAAAAGTAATTTCTGAGTCTTGCAAATAATTGGCAGCGCTGTTGTTTGGCAGGTGAGAGCAGAAGAGAACCATTAAATTAATACACAAATGAGCAGCAACCACTCACATTACTTTCACATGAATGAGAGAAGAATAAATATATAATTTGGGTGGAGAACAAGCACTCTTGAAATAGTCATGGCCACAGAATACCATCTAATTAACTGCTTAGCTCAGTTCATAAGACTTCACTAGGGCTCAGCAAGGACTGCCACTGAATAGATGAGAGGGCACAGCCTAAATGTAGCAAGCTGTGTGGTGAACTGAGGCAGTGTGTACACCTTAAGGTATGCAGCTTGTCTGTCTTCTAAACGTTTTTAAAACTGCATTTGGTAATAATGTAACTGTGAATCCCTTTCACCTACTGTTAAATTTACAGTATACTTTTTAAGTAAGCAAAATAACAGGTAAATGAGTGTATTAGAGACTCATCTGTGGGGGGAAAAAAAAACCAGCTTGAGACAAACCCCACTCGATTTCTTATACTTCCTCAGCCACAGCTCTAAAAGAGCCATATAATTCATAATGATTAAGCTGAAGCATCTTATAAATTAATAAAGACAGATAAATTCTGTGTAGTCCATTATTTTTGTATTAAAATTATCTAAAGTTGGTCATTTATAATTGGCTATTACATAGCACAATTATTGGAATATTCCATTCCTCAATCACCTTGGACATGTAAGAGCTGACTATAAACATAGTCTTCCATTTAGAGCAGTTCACACTTAAAGCACTCCACTAATTACAATATTCATTCAACACACATTCATTAAGCACTTATTGTGTGCCAGGCACTTTTAGTGGAAACATCTGGAACTACCCTGCTGAACTGCAGTAGCCCTTGTTTTTGGAGGCAGAGGGTATGGCTTATAGATGTGCAAATATTACATAACAAAACAAGTGCTAAAACAGAAATGTGTACAAATCACAATGGAAATACAGAACGGGAAAGGACTTAATTCTTCCTGGGGAACTGAAAAAAAAGGCTTATCAGACAACCTAGTTTTTTAACTGAGTGTTATAAGGAGTTTGGTAGATATATGAGAGGCTGCTCACAAGAAAAGGGGAGCATGAAAGACCTACAGCCTGTGCAAAGTTGTATAGATAGAAAAGAGTACTTATTTGGCAGGGCAACACCATAGCCCCAAAATAAGTAAGGATGAAAAAATAAGCAATGACCAGAATGGGGAACAAAGGATCTTCAATAAGACAAGTTAGGAAGTTTGGACTTGATCCCAATGAAAATGTGAAGCACTGAAAAGTTTCCAGCAGTGATGTGATAATGGATTTGGCTTTAGAAAAATCCTTCTGGCCATATGATTTGTAATAATTTATATCATCTGAATGACCAAAATATATTTCTCAGATATATTTGATCTTCAACCACAGTTCCTGAAAACACTTCAGACCATAAAGGTGAAATGGATGTCTTATTAATGAAGGTGGTCTTTTGTATCCCACCCAAGGGTGGGGATTTGTTGCCAAGAGGATCAACCATGTGATCAGAGGGTTGGAACTTTCAATCACCCTCACTCCACCCCAGGGCCTCAGGGAGGAAAGAGGGGCTGGAGGTTGAATCAACCAATGGCCAATGACTTAGTCAATCATGACTATGTAAGAAGTCTCCATGAAAACCCAAGAGGACAGTTTTTTCGGTCTTCTTTTTCAGAGAGCTTCCATGTTTGGGGAACTAGAACGCTGAGCCAGGCCCCCAGCTCCATAACGACAGAAGCTCCTTTGTTTGGGATGTCACCCTATGTATCACCCTATGTATCTCTTCATCTGGATGTTGATTCATATCCTTTTTCATATCCTTTAATAAACTGGTAAATGTAAGTAAGAGTTTCCCTGAATTCTGTGAGCTGCTCTAGCAAATCAATTTGGAGGTCACTGGAACCAACAATCTGTAGCTGGTTGGTCAGAAGCACAGGTAACAGACTTTACAACAGGTGTCTGTGAAGTAGAGGGTGAGGGCAGTCTTGTAGGACTAAACCCTTAACCTGTGCAATCTGAAGCTATCTCTGGGTAGACAGCATCAGAATTGAGTTGAATTCTCATAAATCCTACTGGTGTCTGAGAACTGCTTAGCGTTGTGTGGGAACCCCTGTCCCCAACACTGAAATTGAATCTGGGAACCCTAAAAGACAACAAAAGGAAGGAATAATGGTGGACTCAATCAATTTTGGTAGCCCTATTAAAAGATTATTAAGGGGCAGGGTGCCTGAGTGACTCAGTCGGTTAGGTAGCACACAGCCTGCTTTGGATTCTCTCTCTCCTCTCACTACTCACTGTCTCTCAAAAATAAACATTTTTTTAAAAAGATTATTAAGGGTGCTTGGATGGCTCAGCTGAAGAAAGGTGCCACTCTTGATCTCGGGGTTGTGAGTTCGAGCCCCACGTCGGGTACAGTTTAAATAAAAACTGTTTTAAAAAAAAGATTATTAAAATCACTACTACGCTTATGTCTAGGCAACATGACTTGGCCCTTATGAGGCCATACCATTCTCAAATAACAAGCAATGCAAAGGGCCAAGAGTAAGTGCCTTACTGGGTCTCACACCCAGAGACTACTTTTCACCTAACTGGAACTCCAGAACAACTAGCTCAAATGGTTGAGTCCATTTCCAGAACAGGTCTTCATGCAGGTGTATGCACCCCAAGGCCTGAAGGGTAGCTAAGGGGTAGCTATTGAGGGAAGATTGTGGGGCGGGGAATGGGGCGGGGCGGGGGGGGGGGGTGGCAGGCTCTGTGGAGAGAGCTTGGACACTTTACCACAATAAAAAAAAACAAAATAAAATAGTTGTTCCTGGGTGGCTCAGTCAGTTAAGCATCTGACTCTTGATTTCAGGTCAGGTCATGATCTCATGGTTTCTGAGTTCAAGCCCCACGTCAGGCTCTACACTGACAACTCAGAGGGATTCTGTCTCCTTCTCTTTCTGCCTCTTCCCCACTTGTACACTCTCTATTTAAAAATAAATATGGGGCGCCTGGGTGGCGCAGTCGGTTAAGCGTCCGACTTCAGCCAGGTCACGATCTCGCGGTCTGTGAGTTCGAGCCCCGCGTCAGGCTCTGGGCTGATGGCTCAGAGCCTGGAGCCTGTTTCCAATTCTGTGTCTCCCTCTCTCTCTGCCCCTCCCCCGTTCATGCTCTGTCTCTCTCTGTCCCAAAAATAAATAAACGTTGAAAAAAAAAATTAAAAAAAAAAATAAATAAATAAATAAATAAAAATAAAATAAAATATATATCTGCAATATTACACATGTAATGTATATTATATATAATGTATATATTTCAAAATAGTTTAATTGTGGCAAGACGTATATATAAGTATATACATTTACACAGTATGTATTAATATTAATTATGCAACATTGTGAATTAGCAATTTCACAGCATACTCATGTATAAACGAATATTTGTGCCTAAAACCTACGGTTCTTTAAGATATATATCACCAACCTAAAGTTTTAAAAATTGTATTGTATCAAGAAGATCTGAAATAATTCTTTAACAGAAAACAAAAACATTACTCCTATAAGATGGACATACTAAATTCAGGATCAACTCACTAAAAAGTCAAAGCAATATGAAGGTAGATATGCCAACCAGGTTTTGAAAACAGCTTGATTTAAAAAAAATTCATTTAGTAAAGGATCGATGTGTGGCTAAAGGCAGATATTTGTTATACACAAATAAGCTACTGTATTGCACAGCCCTTCCCATCAGTGTACAGAGATGTATCACCCGCACATTAAATACAGACTCAGTGAGCAGAACACCGCAGCAAGCATCTGTTGGCTAATGACAAAGAAAACCATGGACCCTTTGAGGCTAATTTCTACCCAGCTATAAGCATGTAAGCAGCAAACACATGCACTGCTTTTCAGTATCAACCCCAAATATCCATGAAAAAGAAGATCTTCAGCATTCATGTTATTTTGTGTCAAAAGCAATACATGTATTAATTATATATGCTAACCAAGATATTAGAAAAAGTTAACTCTAAATAAGCAGAAGTCAAAAACACAACTGCATTTTATTCTCACTCCACTTTTCTTTGTATCAACATCCATGGTCAGGAAAATGACTGGTCTAAGGAAGGCACTAAATGAAAACTGTAAACTAGGCAAAGTTTGTCTTCTTACATGATCAGTTACTTTTTTCTGTCCCTGTCTCATTACCTTTTTTTCCTCCCTACCCTATCCCCAATATTCTCATATTTTCCCAGACATCTGCCATAATGTTCTCTGGGGCTTGCCTTGGCCTCTCTTTCCCCTGTGTTGAAATTTATCATACCTACATATATTTCTCAGAGTGTCATGTGAACTGATAACAGCCCCCACAAATATCCCTAACTGCTTTCACTTCTCCTCCTGTCCAATGCTTTTACCTAACTTCAGGACCACACCCTCTCCTGCCTTCTCAGAAACCTTTTAAATAGGCTTTATCTTTCCTATATATTCAACTTTCCCTCTTCACTAGTGTCTTTCCCTCATTACATAAGCATATTTTAAGACACTACCTAAGAAAGCAATTAAACCTTTAGCTTAAAAGGTAAATAAACAGGGGGTGCCTGGGTGGCTCAGTTGGTTTAGTGTCAGACTTTAGCTCAGTTTATAATCTCGCAGTCCCATCCGTGGGTTCAAGTCCCATGTCGGGCTCTGTGCTGACAGCTCAGAGCCTGGAGGCTGCTTCAGATTCTATGTCTTCCCCCCCTCACCCCCTGCCCTCTCTCTGCCCTTCCCCACTCATGCTCTGTCTCTCTCTCTCTCTCTCTCTCTCTCTCTCTCTCTCTCAAAAATGAACAAAATTTTTTATTTTTTGTTTTAATTTTATTAATAAATAAAAAAAATTTTAAGGCAAATAAATGCTAGTATATAAAACTTACCCTATGGTGTCCTCCCCTTAGTCTCTGCCTTTCCCCTCACCACATTCACTCCACAGGCCACAGCAGTGAGACTTCTGCTCACACCATTACATTAATCCAAGGGCTCTTCATCTAGAGGCTGGAGGGCCTGTGGATAGAATTCAGAAGACCTATGAACTTGGATGGGAAAATAAATTATTTCTTTATTTCCTCCAACTTCTAAAATCACTAATACTTACTGTATTTACTAATTTACTATAGGCCTGCCACTACCTTGTTGTGTATCATGCTAAATAAATACAAAATACCTTATTATAATTAGTTCGATAATAATATTTTAATATAATTGAGCTACCTCTGTAATTTGTTTTTTTGTTTTGTTTTGTTTTTTGTTTTTTTGTTTTGTTTTTTTTTTTTGAGAGAGAGAGACAGACAGACAGACAGAGCGCCAGCAGGGGTGGAGCAGAGACAGAGGGAGACAAAGAACTCAAAGCAGGCTCCAGGCTCCACACTGTCACCACAGAGCCTGATTCAGGGCTCAAACTTACAAACCATGAGATCATGACCTCAGCTGAAGTCGGACACTCAACGTACTAAGCCACCCAGGTACCCCTGGTTTCCTCTGTAATTCTATGTATTTTATTTTACCCATCTGTGGCAAACTATGTTTTACAACTATGCTGCAAAAATACCTCCAATTCCACATGCTCTTCTATGGTGTAAATTTGCTGCTCACCCACAAAGGCATCGAGTCTGCTTCTCTTCTTAAATCCAAGCTGGCATTTACCTTGCTTATAACCAAGAGAGTGTGGTGAGGTGACAATAAGTGACTTCCCAGGCTAGGTTAGGAAAAGTGATGCAGGTTCTGGGACTAGGTCTGGGGTGGTTTGTTTAATAGCAATAGTTTCCAGAACAGAATCTGGCACCTGGAACTGGAGTGGTGACATAATAAAAACATAAAACATGTGACATCAGCTTTGGGATTGGGTGGTAGATGTGAACAGGAGAAGGGCCACAGGGATCTCACTAGCAGAAGCCTGATGAGCCTTGAAGAGGCTACTGGGACTTTAAGGAGAGTGAGTTAAAATGTTATCAGAAGCTGGAGGAAAGAAGACCACTTATGAAGGGGCAGAAAGTTTAGCAAAACTGTTGCCTGTGGTAAATTAAAAAACAAAATGCTGGTAATGAACTGTTACTTCTAGCTAAGGTAATTTCCAAGCACAATGTCCAAAGTGTCAACTGGTTTCTTTTATATATATGATATAAAGTGCAACTAGAGAGATGAGCTGGAGAAGAAAGTACTCTGTTTTTGAGCAGAATTTAGAGGAAATGTAAAGAAACCAGCAATTGCTGGGTTCAAAAATAAAACTATTTTTCATCCACAATCTCTTCCAGCAGAGAATGCTGAAAACAAAGAAAGGTATGGGGACAAAGATCAAATACAGAGTGCTGAAAGGAAAATCTGGTCTCTGCACAGAGATGAAACCAAGGGTGTTGCTATAAAATCCTTTGTTAACACTCTGTTTCCCCTTCTTAATCTCCTTCCCAGTGCCTTTTCTGTACTTGTCTGCTAAAACTAGATGTGCTTAGGGGCTTTGCCCTCAATTCTGAGCAATTTCTTCTTCAACCAGTCCTGAAAAACTATTAACCTCAAAATCTCTCTCTCAAGCCCCCCCCCCCACCTCTCTCCAAGAACTGCATACAGACCTGCATTTCTCCCTCTTGAATACCTCAGAAAAACCCCAAACTAAATATTTCAAGAACTTATCTATCTCCCATCCCACAAGTTCTTTCTATACCCAAACATGCACTGGAAATAAATAGCAGTGTGGCATCCCTTTAATTGCCCAATTTAGGAATCATCCCTGATTCTTCTCCCCCTCTCTCCTTTCTTCCAATCAACATCTAATCAGTTTATCAAGTTCTATAGACTCTACCTGCCCCGACACACCATTGTCAAAATATAGGACCCACTGTGGATATGAGTACATACTTTTCTATCTAGAATGCACCTCCTGTTATAAACATAAGTACTTTGCTAGGTATTAATTTAATTCAACAATATAGAACACCTTCTCTGTGGCAAATCTGGCAGGACCTTTACCAGGACTAGGCATGCAAAACTGACAGAAACGGAAGGGACTCCACTTAGAAAGGCTCCATGTCTACTGTTTCTCTGCTAGGCTCCAATTACTTATGGTCTATATTTCACCTTGCATCTGAGTAAACCAAAGAAGTTATGATCCCACTCCAAGGAGAAGCAAAAAAGTTAACCATTCTCCACGTTCTGTCGTAGGCCACCAAACACCTGATAACATCTAAGAAGAAAGAGATCACGAGCAAGTTCCAGGACGATAGCTTCAAACCTCGGTCGACACTGGTGCCAATACCCACTACCTTTGGTGATTTATGGAAAAACACCTACTACTCACCTGACACTCGCCTTTGATCAGACCCTACCCTGGATTCCTGAAGGAACGTGTACCCTGGGCCCCTTTCCAATACAAACACCTAAGCAGCAGGGAGAGTAACTTCTTTTCTGAGGCTCCCAGATACTCCTCTGCTGTACGCTATCACTTACACTATTAAATAAACTCTCCTCTCACTTCCTCCAGGCTGTCATTTGATTTCTACCCTGCATGAAGCCAAGGACCTTCTTGGCTGGTCCTTCAGGACCCCCTCTGGGTCCTCGGACCTAGACTTCCTACATCAAAACAAAGTGAGAAATAGGTCCTGTCTCGTCTCTGGAATCACACAGAAGAAAAATAAGTACAACACAGGGGTTTATAATGGAAGGTAACATTGCAGGATGAACTAATTCTTTGGTGGGGGCAGAGATACAGCAGGCAGTAAACAAAATGACAGAACAAATATAGTACATTCTCCTGGAGGAGCAAGTTTCTTTGTTGATGTAAGTAACTTAAAAGATTTTAACATCAGGGAGCCTGGGTAGCTCAGTTGGTTAAGTGTCCGACATTGGCTCAGGTCATGATCTCATGGTTTGGGTTTGAGCCCCATATCGGGCTCTTTGCTATCAGCACAGAGCCTGTTTCAGATCCTGTGTCTCCTTCTCTCTCTGCATCTCCCTTGCTCATGCTCTCCCTCTCTCTCAAAAACAAAAAAAAACATTGGGGCCCCGGGGTGGCTCAGCCAGTTAAATGTCCAACTTCAGCTCAGGTCATGATCTCACAGTCCATGAGTTCGAGCCCCACACTAGGCTCTGTGCTGACAGCTCAGAGCCTGGATCTTGCTTCAGATTTTCTCTCTCTCTCTCTCTCAAAAATAAATATTTTAAAAATTTAAAATATTAAAAAAAATTAAAAAAAAAAAGATTTTTAACATCAACATACTCATTATAAACAGAACATAAATTTAATGAAAGATACAATAAAATACTTAAAAATTCAGGGGTTATCTTGGGCAAGAATAACTGTCCAGAATTAGAATTTCAAGTAACATTACTAAGCAGAAGGACAGACACTTTAAGTCAGAGACCCTCTTAGAAGTGAATAAGTCACATTACCTAAAGGGCCTGTTGGGTCTACCTATCCAAAAAGGCAACCAGGGCTGGGTGACCAAACATTCCGTGAAACACCAATGGATGATCAAAAAGGTTCTGTGGGACTCTTTGCTACAGCCGGCCTCACCTCCACACAGCCTTTGTGGAGGGCTTCAGACACAGCACAGAAGAGGCCTTGCAGATGACTTGGGAATCCTGAACAAACTCATTTTTTTGTCAGATTAAAGTTACCCGTAACTATGTAAAGGAAGTCTACGAAGGCTAAGAAAAATGTGACACTGGCTCTAATTCCTGCCAAGATGTTGAATTAGCAAAACTGCTGACCCTTCTCAGAAGATCAGCCCTTGCGGAAGTTACAGAGAAAAAGTGGAAAGAACTATGAGAAACACCTGGGGGCACAAGGACCCATTTGGAACTGGAATGTGTGGAATGGTGGCTTTGGCCTGAGGCAAGAGACAGCTCACTTGAGGCTGTGGGATAACAAAACAGAAGAACTCCTGCAGATTTTTGCTTTTCATAGGCTCCAGCACCTAGGTGCACACAACCTGGCTCCACACATGCATTCCTTGGACCTCAGGTCCTCAGGAAAATAGTCAGGTGCTTAGAAAACAGCTGAATACACACTAACCTTCCCTGGCCCCCTCCTTCTACTCCTCTAACACCAGAACTTGGGCAGGCGGAGTGCCAATAATCTTAGTGATGCCTCCTCCTAAAGGCAGCTTCTTCCTCTAGAGAAACAGGTAAAGAAGTGACCTGAGGTTATGTTAAATGGGGTGAGAAGTAATTGACTCAAGCTCTCTGGTGCCTAGGGCTCTCCAATTCCTGCCCCAGACATTGCTGGGACTGATATAAACCTAATCAATCCTCCCCACAGAAGCAGTGTCTGACAAGGGAAAATATCAAGTACCAAATAGAAAATGTAAAACAAGATGTTTTAGTCTATTAGAGCTGCCATAACAAAATACCACAGACTGGGTGGCTTAAACAACAGAAATATTTCTCACAGTTCGGGAGGCTAGAAGGGTACCAGCATGGTCACGTTCTGGTGAAAACTCTCTTTCTGGCTGGCAGGTGGCCACCTCTGGCTATGTCCTTATAGAGAGAGGAGAGAGAAAGAGCAAGCTCTCTAATATCTGTTGTAATCAAAGCACTGTTCCCATCAGACCAGGGAACTTCACAACTTCATCTAACACTAATTTCCTCCCAAAGTCCCCATCCCAAACACCAACACACTGGGACTTCAACACAGGAATTCGGCGGGGGCGGGGGGGGGGGGGGGACACAAACATTCAGTGCATCATCTATGTTTAAAAAATAATAATAAGGTGCAATTTGATCCTAACGTCATACCATAGGAAAAATCAACTCCAGTTGGTTAAGGACTTAAATGAGAAAAGGAACTTTAAAAAGCTTAGTGGAAAATACGAGTATCTTTTAACCTCAGGGTAAGGAAGGATTTTGTAAATAAGACAAGAAAAATCTGTAATAAAACTAAGAACCATTTTTCAAAAAATACCTTAAACATAGTGAAAATACAAGTTATAAACTAGGAAAAAGTATTCATAATACACTTAACTTATAATGCATTATTATCAAGAACATATAAAGCAATAACACACATACCCAAAACATGACCAGAAAAATGGATAAGAGACATTCAAGAGGCTTTGACAGCAGCACACATACTTATAACCAATAAATGTATGAACAATGTTCAACACTGGGGATCATGGAAATTTAAAGCAAAACTCTTTGTCGGTAAAACAGTAAAAAGCTTTGAAAACAGACCAAAAAGAAAAGATTACCAACCGTTCTCTCTAGCTCATGCATTCATTACCTCTACCTTTGCCTTTGAGCAATTTTTCAATTTAAAATTTGTAGAAAATTGATAATAATGTGAACTATTCTTATGCACAAAAGAGCAAATTAGTTGTGTCCAGTGGATTACAGGTGATAATTGCCCACTGGATAGACCAGCTTTTGCGTCTATTTGAAAAATTCATTTCAGCTTTTTTTGCTGAATATAAATGAGTGCCTCTTCAAATTTGTCTTTGAACTGACTTTAACATCTTACCAGTTTCCTCATTAACTAGTGAGTTAAATAAAATATTTGACAAGTGTTCATTTTATATCTGTATGAGAGTCACGATTATAACCCCTTTTTAAATCCTTTTAAAAATCCTTTTAACACCACAATTAGAATTCAATATCACCCATTTATGATTAAAAGGAAAAGAAAAAAAAAACCTTTCAGCAAATGAGGAGTAAGAAGGGGCTATTCAACCTGAAGATAACAACTTTAAAGTCTGAAAATCTTCTCCCTAAACTCAGGAACAAACCAAGGGCATCTGCTCTCACCACTTTTCTTTTTCCTTTTTTTTTTGGGGGGGGGGGGTGGGGTGGGGAGAGAGAGAGCCTACACAGGCATGCGAGCAGGAAAGAGGGGCAGAGGGGGAAGAGAGAAAAATCTTAAGCAAGCTCCACACCCAGCATGGAGCCCAACGTGGGTCTTGATCTCATGACTGTGAGATCATGACCTGAGCCAAAACCAAGAATCGAACACTTAATTGACTGAGCCACCCAGGTGCCCCTGCTCTCACCAATTCTATTCAATATGGTACTAGAGGTTCTAGTCAGTAAAATGAGGGAAGGAAAAGAAATACAGGTTGATAGGAAGGAGTAAAATTGTCTTTACTTACATATACATCATAATTACATGGTAAAGCCTAGAGAATCAAAACAAAATAGCAACAACCCCCCCCCCAACACACACATAAAGCTACTAAAACGAACAAAGGCTAATATACAAAATTCAGTTATATTTTTACATACTAGTAACGAACAGTGGAAATGAAATACTTCTAAAATGTCATAACAGCATTAAAAATCAAAGTGCAATATCTGTATACTGAAAACTAAAATAAAAATTATAGTTCTTGAGAAATTAAAGATGATCTAAATAAACAGATCATGTTTACAGTATTAAGATGCCTACTCTCTCCAAATTGATCTGTGGAGTGAACATGGTATCAAGTAAAATCTACAGATGTTTTTGTGGAAAATGAAAACCTAATCCTAAAATTTCTACGGAAAAGTGGATTCTAAATTGCATATAAATATACAAAGGACCTAGAAGAGTCAAAACAAATCTTTAAGAAGAACAAAATTGAAGAACACTATTTCACTTCAAAACTTATTGTAAAACTACTATAATCAAGATAGCATAGTATCAGCAAGGGAAAAAATGTCAATAAAACAGAAGACATAACCCAGACATACACATATATAACCAACTGATTTCTGACAAAGTCTTCAAAGTACTTAATGAGAAAAAGAAAGTCTTTTCAACAAATGGTGCTGGGAAAACTGGATATCCACATGCAAAAGAATGAAGTTGGACCTGTACTTAACAACATGTACAACTTATTTCAAAATGGATCAAATATCTAAATGTAAGACCTAAAAAACAATGAAACTCTTGGAAGAAAACATAGGACAAAAGCTTCATGACATTGGATTTGGCAGGGATTTCTTGGATAAGGATACCAAAGGCACAGGTAACAAAAATTCAAAACAAAATGGACCTCATGAAAATTTTAAAACCTTGCATATCAAAAGACACTATTCACAGAGTAAAAAAGAAGGCCACAACATAGGAGAAAATAGTTACAAATCATGTATCTGATAAGGGATTAATATCCAGAATATATAGAGAACACCTAACACTCAACAACAACAAAACAACCCAATCCAAAAATGGGCAAAAGACTTTAATATACATTTCTCCAAGAAGATTTACAAATGGCCACTTAGCACAGGAAAAGACACTCAACATCATTGATCACTATGGAAATGCAAATCAAAACTACAAAGAGATACCATCACATCCATTAGGATGACTACTATTGAAAAAAAAGAAAAACATAAAGTAAGTGCTGATGTGGATGTGGAAAACTTGGAACTATGCACTGTTGGGGGAATTTTAAATGGTACCATTCCTGGTACCATTAAAACAGTATGGTGATTCCTCAAAAATGAATAGAATTACCTCATGATCCAGCAATTCTACTTCTGGGTATATACCCCAAAGAATCAAAAGCAGGGTCTCAAGAGATATTGTACTCCCATGTTCACAGGAGCATTTCTCACTACAGCTAAAACATGGAAGCAACCAAGTAACCATCAACACATGAATGCATAAGCAAAATGTGGTATTATACATACAATGGAATATCATCATTCAGCCTCAAAAAGGAAGAATATTGTGCCATATGCTACAACATGGATGAACCTTGAGGACATTATAATAGATGAAATAAGCCAGTTACTAAAAGAAAAATACTGTAGGATTCCACTCACATGAGGTACTAGAGAAGTCAAAATCAAGACAGAAAGTATAATGGTGGTTGCCAGGGAGTAGGGTAAGAGGAAAATGGGGGGGTTACATTTTGTAAATGTAAACTGTAAAACACACTGTTTAAATGCTTAATACCGCTGAACTGTATGCTTAAAAATGGCCAAGATGATAAATTTATGTTATATTTTACAATTTTAAAAAAAAAAGACATTTAAAAAGAATGGGAGGAAAGAAATTGGTGAGATGAGAACAGATGAATTTCTTTAAAAAAAAAAAAAAGTGACAGAAGTCAGAAAAGTGGTTTGCTCTGGTGAGAGGAAAGAAAGTCAAGGAAAGCGCTTTAGGGAACTTAAAGAATAATACAAAATTTTTAATTTTATACAGGAGAGGATTACATAAGTGTATGCATTTGTCAAAACTCATTAAACTGTGTATCCAAGATTTAGGCATTTTATTATAAAATTGAAAAGCGTACCTCAATTTTTAGGGTTTTTTTTTAAAGATCACAATTAAATACTATTTTCGATCATTTAACTAACAAAATTTAAAGGTCTGAAAACTCCAAGAATTAAAGAGACCATAAAACAGGATCTCTTATATAATGGTGATAGTGATTTATTTCCAATCACTCTAGAAATAAATTTTGTATTATCTCTTTAAATTTACCATTTACTACCCTATGATCCAGCAATCCCGTTCATAGGTATACACACAGGAGAGTCTCTTGCACATGTACTGCAAAAGTCACATATAGGAATGTTTCTCACATTAGTTTATAAATAGCAAACACCTAAAAACAAGATTCTTATCACTCAATCCCAGAAATAAAATGAGCATGATAAGTAAGGGTACCACTTTTGAATATTTAAGATATCTTTATGTTTTAAAGACAACTCAGTTTTGGTATATACATGTTATCAGCTGGTTCAATGTGTGTATGCACAGAATAAATCAAGGTATTACAATGATTTTCTACTTTTTGAAGGTAGAATTTATTCATTCAACATGATTTTTATAGGAGTAAACACTGGAACCCAAAGAAATTCAGGTTACATAATTTATACTATATTCATATACAAAATATCCTGCAGCTATAAATATGAATGAAGTAGATCTAAGTATACAGAAATATCTCCAAGATAAGCACACTGAAAAAGCAAGAAGTAAAACAGTAAGTTCTCGTGAATTAAAATAAATTCCAAATATATATATATATATATTTGTAAAACACAGTTTGAAAGTAAATAAACTGTTAATGGTATTTCCTTCTGAAAATAGGGACAGGGGATCTAAAGTGAAGGGAAGACTTACTTTTCACTGTAAATCCTTTTGTACCATCTGGACTTCGACCGTATACCCATTTTTTCAATTTACATGGAGACAGAAGAGAAAGAGGCCCTCAAACAACATTTATGTTTCCAGTAAGCAACCTCTCCTATGCCTTACAGCAGATATTCTAAACCTTCATCATTCCCCTCAAACTCCACATCTCACCCCTATTGCCTACTACCAGAACATCACCAACCACAATATCCCTAAGCCAACAACTTTGTTTTCTACTTCTGGGAAAAGGGGAACTCCCTATACTTCCTAATTCACACCCATAAATGTACCTCTGGCTACATCCCTGAGTACCTCCTTCCCTCAGAAGAAAGAGGCCACTCCAGGCAAATCTTGTGTTCTTATGCAATCTCCTGTCCCTACAGGAAAGCCTGCTTCCTCTATTATTCCTCTCTCCACTTCTACAAGCTTGCTCTTAACTGGTCCTTTCTCCTACCACCTCTGTATATGCATGTTCAAGCCGCCTCTCTTATATTAAAAAATATCTTATGGGGGCGCCTGGGTGGCGCAGTCGGTTAAGCGTCCGACTTCAGCCAGGTCACGATCTCGCGGTCTGTGAGTTCCAGCCCCGCGTCGGGCTCTGGGCTGATGGCTCAGAGCCTGGAGCCTGTTTCCGATTCTGTGTCTCCCTCTCTCTCTGCCCCTCCCCCGTTCATGCTCTGTCTCTCTCTGTCCCAAAAATAAATAAACGTTGGAAAAAAAAAAAAAAAAAAACTTATGTTCCCCTCTATGTAGCACCCTAACCTCATTCTTGCCCTTCACAGTTAAACTTCTCACAAGAGTAGTGACAGTCTCTACTTGAGTCTCTTCTCCCATTTACTGCTCAACCTACCACAACCTTGCTTCAGTCTCCACTGCTACAAAAAAAAAACACACACACACAAAAAAAACAAAAAACCACTCTTGCTGAAATCATGAAAAGATGAAACCGTTATCATTCTGTGAACCTTATTTTACTTCATCTCTCTGCATTATCGGACATTGCTGACTGCTTCCACCCTTCTTGAATCCCTTGGCTTCTGCTGAAACATTTCTTTCCTGACTCTCCACTATGCACTGCAGATTCAAAGACAAATATGGCAAAGTCCCTGATTTCAAGAGGCACAGATTCTAAAATAAGAGAAATATATGTAAACAATAAGAACACATTGAAAAAGTGCTATGACAGTGGCAGGTATAAAGCGCTATGGTAGGTTTGTAATGGGATAAGAGAGGGAACATGCATTTTAGGAGGAGGAAATTAGCATGGACAAAGGTACATGTATAAATCAACAGTTTGTAGAGGGAATTTAATGGATAATGATTGAGCACACAAGTTTTGAAACCAAGCAATCTGATTCTACCACTTAGCATGGGGCGTGTCATATATTTGAAAGGTCTTAATAAATGTTAACACCTTCATGACAAAAACAATCAATAAACTAGGAATAAAAGGAAATTTCCTCAACCTGATAAAGGACAGTTACAAAAAAACCACAGCTAACAACAATGCTGAAAGATTGAATGCTTTCCCCCTAAGATCAGGAACAAGACAAAGATGTCTAGTCTTACCATTTCCATTTAACATTGTGCTGAAGGTTTTAGCCAGGGCACCAGGTAAGAAAAGGACATAAAAGGCATCCAGATTGGAAAGGAAGAAATAAAACTATCACTATTTGTGGATGACATAATTTTATACATATAAAATTCCAAGTAATATATTAACGACTATTAAAACTGCTAGTTGAGGGGCGCCTGAGTGGCGCAGTCGGTTAAGCTTCCGACTTCAGCCAGGTCACGATCTCGCGGTCCGTGAGTTCGAGCCCCGCGTCGGGCTCTGGGCTGATGGCTCAGAGCCTGGAGCCTGTTTCCGATTCTGTGTCTCCCTCTCTCTCTGCCCCTCCCCCGTTCATGCTCTGTCTCTCTCTGTCCCCAAAAAAATAAACGTTGAAAAAAAAAATTTAAAAAAAAACTGCTAGTTGAATTAAAAATTCAGTGAGGTTGCATGATACAAAAATTAATTATATTTCCACACACTAGCAATGAACAATCCAAAAATGAAAGAAAATAATTTCATTTACAATAGTATCAAAAAAAAAAAAAAAAGAATAAGGGGCTTAGGAACAAATTTAGCAAAAGAAATAGAAGACATACACTAAAAACTATAAAACATCATTGAAAGAAATTAAAGAACACCTAAATAAATGGAAAGATCTCCAATGTTCACAGATTGGAGAACATACTATTATAAAATCCCCAACTTGATTTATAGATTCGTAACACAGATTCAACACAACCCCTATCAAAATCCCAGCTGGACTGTTCTGGTAGAAATTGACAAGCTGATCCTAAAATTCATAGGAAAATGCAAGGGACCCAGAAGAGCCAAAACAATCTTGAATAGGAAGAACAAAACTGGAGAACTTACACTTCATGATTTCAAAACTTACTACAAAACTACAATAATCAAAATATGAGTTACTGTCATGAGAGATGTATAAATCATTGGAATAGAATTTAAAGTTCAGAAACAAACCTTACATTTATGATCAACTGATATTCTTCAAGATTCTTCAGTGCTCTGGGACAAGTGGATATCCAAATGCAAAAGCATGAAGCTGAGTCTCTACTTCAAACCATGTATAAAAATTAACTCAAAATGGATCATAGACCTAAATTTAAAAGCTCAAACTTACAAGAAAATATGAGTAAATCTTCATGATCTTGAATCAGGCAATGGTTTTTTAGATACAACAGCAAAAGCACAAACAACAAAAGAAAAATAGATACAATTAAAAACATTTGTGCTTCAGGGGCACCTGGGTGGCTCATTTGGTTAAGTGTCCCACTCTTGATTTCACTTTAGGTCATGATCTCACAGTTCGAGGGATCAAGCCCCACATGGGGCACAGAGCCTGCTTGGGATTCTATCTCTCCCTCTCTCTCTGCCCCTCACCTGCTCATTCTCATGCTCTCTCAAAATAAATAAACATTAAAAGAACCATTTGTGCTTCAAAGGACGCTATCAAGAAAGTAAAAAGACAACTCACAAAATGGGAGAAAAAAATTTGTAAATCATATATTTCATAAGTGACTTATATCCAGAATATATATAAAAAAAAACTCTTACAATAAATTGGCAAAGGATTTGAATACACATTTCTTCAAAAAAGACATATAAATGGACAATAAACACGTGAAAAGATACTCAACAGCATTACTCATTGGGGAAACAGAAATCAAAACCACAATGAGGAACAACTTCCCATTCACTACAATGGCTATAACTTAAAAAAAAAAAAAAAAAAAGACAGTAACAAATGTAGGTGAGGATATGAAGAAAATGGAATCCCCATACATTGCTGGTGGGAATGTAAAATAATACAGTCTCTTTAAAAGAGTTCCTCAAACTATTAAACATGGAGTTACCAAATGACCCAGTAAATTACACTTTTAGGTATCTACCCAAAAGATACTAAATTATATACATACAAAAACTTACACGCAAACGTTCATAGCAAAAAGCTTAGAATACCCAGAATGTGTAAACAACCCAAATGTCCAACAATTGATGAATGGATAAGCTAAATATGTTATATACATATTGAGGAGTCTGGTTCCTGATCAAAAACTTAAAAACTCTATGTGTAACTTTTCCAGCCTGACTATAAGCAATTACAAAGGTTTTACCTGGCAGGCCTCACATGGGAGAGCTGCCATACCCACACCAGACTGGGTACACAGCCAGTGCACTGCAGTCTCTGAAGAGAGCTGTAGTCAAAAACTCAGGCTTCCCTGGCTAACCATGCTCGTAAGCAGAGCTACATTCCCAGCCCAGGTGCTAGACTTCATTCAGAAGTCTGTTTATCCGTGGCCTTCAGCTGAGGCCTCTCCTCATTCACCTCTGCTGAGGCCTTCTCATTAGGGAGGAAACACTGAAGACACTTTTTCTCTACTCTCACTCTGTGCCTTTCCATCCCAAGACCTTCCACCTCACTCCTGAACCGGCCCGAGGTCCATAAAACTGCAGGAACCTCTTGTCTGGTGCTCCCTCAGTAGCGAGACAATCTACCTCCTACCTCCATACTGACGCACCCGAGTGGGGGGCCTGCACTGTCTGAGGTTTACCCTCTTACTTATACTATCTCAGTTAAGTGAATAAAAGCTCAACTCTTACTTTCATTTTGGATCATTGTTTTTAATCAGCTACCCTGACACCTGAAAGTTCAGGTCTCTCTCCCTCTTTGGCTCACCTGACCTAACACAATGGAATATCATTCAGCCATAAAAAGTAATGAGGTATCGATTCATGCAAAAACATGGATGAACCCTTAAAACTTTATGCTAAGTGAAAGAAATAAGTCACAAAAGATCACATATTGTACAATTTCATTTATATGAAATGTCCAGAAGAGGGAGAGCTATAGAGACAGAAGAGCTATAGACATCAGTAGCTGACAGAAACTGAAAGGAGGGAGGAATGAGTGATGGCTGCTAAAGAGTACCAATGTCTCTTTGGAGTGACGAAAATATTCTAAAATCAGACTGTGGTGATGGCTGTACAACTCTGCAGCCACAATAAAAAAACCCACTGAATTAAACGCTTTAAATAAATAGGTGAATTTTAAGGTATGTAATTTATTTCTTAAAAAAATTTTTTAATGTTTATTTATTTTTGAAAGAGAGAGGGACAGAATGCAAGCAGGAAAGGGGCAGAGAGAGCAGGAGACCCACACGCCCCTGTATGTAAATTATTTCTCAATAAATCTGGTTTTTATTTATTTTTTAAAATTTTTTTTAATGTTTACTTATTTGAGAGAGAGAGAGAGAAAGACAAAGAGCTCGAGCAGAGGAAAGGCAGAGAGAGAATGAGACACGGAATCCAAAGCAGACTCCAGGCTCTGAGCTGTCAGCACAGAGCCTGATGCAGGGCTCAAACTCACGAACCACAAGATCATGACCTGAACTGAAGTCGGACATTTAACCGACTGAGCCACCCAAGTGCCCCAATAAATCCAGCTTTTAAAAAACATTATGGGCGCCTGCGTGGCAGGGTTGGTTCAGCATCTGACTGTTGATTTTGCCTCAGGTCATGATCTTACGGTTTGAGTTCAAGCCCTACATCAGGCTCTGCAATGACCATGCAGAGCCTGCTTTGGATTCTCTTTCTGCCCCTCCCATGCTCAAGCTCTCTCTCTGCTCTCTCAAAATAAATAAACATTTTTTTTAATTTTTCATTAATAAACATTAGTTGAAACATTCCTACAGCATTAGTGAGAAGGAAAAATGGGTAAAGAGATTATACCCCTCTGGGCGCGCCTGGGTGGCTCAGTCGGTTGAGCGACCGACTTTGGCTCACGTCATTATCTCACAGTTTGTGAGTTCGAGCCCCGCGTCGGGCTCTGCTGCCAGCTCAGAGCCTGGAGCCTGCTTCTGATTCTGTGTCTCCCTCTCTCTCTGACCCTCCCCCACTCATGCTCTGTCTCTCTCTGCCTCAGAAATAAACAAACATTAAAAAAATTAAAAAAAAAAAAAAAGAGAGAGAGATTATACCACTCTGTAAAGGAGTTTCTAAAATATCCTTTAAGCAATGTAAAGATATTGAAAGGATTGTTGAGTCACGGACTGACACGTTGACATTCATCTTTTAGTATAAGGAATCTCATAACTGTGACAAGAATGACTTAGAGAGCAGCTGGATTCAAGGTGGAAAGACCAGATGACAGACATATAATGGTTCACTTAAAAAATTAAGAGATGAAGAGAACTGGAGTCCAGACATGCAACAAAAGAGAAAGGGCTATGAACCTATCTTTAGAATAAAATGCTACTATGGAAATTTTCTGTCAAAACCAACTTTTAACATATTAAAGGAAATGTCCTTATTTCATAAGCCCCCCAGAGGGAACTACAGAAAATAATCAAGGCCAGGAAAGCAGAGTGGTAGAAAACTCCTAATAACTGACTTATTAAAACAGTTGCTAGTTGTTGAAATCTATCACTTAACAAATTAAGGCTTTATCTTCAGGAATATCAAATTATAATGTCAATATCATTCTCAAATGTATGTCAGAATGCCAGTGCCAACTCTATCTTTGAGTATAAAGGAAAAATTTCTTTGGAATTACAATGGAAAAATTCACTCAAAACTGTTGTAGTCACTAGAATCAGCTTCATTTCCTTCAATCAAATGTCCTATAAACTAAAGTAAGCATGCTATATACGTAGCTTTATAATAAATAATACTGTATTTGCCTATTAAACTCTCAGAGGAAAAGACATTTGACAGCACCTTAAATTTTTCAAAAATAATTCTTTCTCACTATAAAATTTATTAAGGCATGTGCATTCAAAAAGTATCTCATCTCAGGTTTTAGACAAATCCACAAAGAATTGTGTATAGCATAAGTTCCACTTCAGGCAAATACCTGAAAAAAAAAAAAAGAAAAAGAAAAAGACATGGTCAATATAACTAAATCTGAGTAGAGAACCTAACTTTTTCAGTAGAACCCTAACGTGACCTTTTACTCACTAAACTTGTGTGTTCAAGTTGTACTTTACAAGTCTATAGAATGTCAAGAATCTTAATTCTGCCAGACTTCTTTTGCCTTTAATTAAACTTAAAAGAACATATACTATACTAATGAGGGTGGAAGATGGGGGAGGATCAATCCAAGAAAGATAATTTTCTTTCACTTGTTCAAATCTTCAAAAGAAAAGGCATTTTCTTTTCTTTTTTTTTTTTTAATGTTTATTTATTTTTGAGAGAGAGAGAGAGAGAGAGCAACCACAAGCAGGGAGGGGCAGAGAGAGAGGGAGACACAAAATCTGAAGCAGGCTGCAGGCTCTGAGCTGTCAGCCCAGAGCCTGACACGGGGTTCAAACCCACGAACCATGAGAGCATGACCTGAGTCAAAGTTAGATGCTCAATGGACTGAGCCACCCAGGCACCCCAAGAAAATGCATTTTTAAAAGTTTACACTCCCTATAATATCGCCATCATGACTTTCTATTCTCACAAAAAATACAAAATTCAAAAATCTGGAAATATAAAAGTAAACCAATAGCACATGTTTACAAAGCCTAAGTAAAAGGAAAGGTTAAATAAAACTGGCTCATAAATTATGAAAATGTTTATCTACATTGGCAAAGAAAATCAAATTAAAATTAAAAAATAAAAAATTATTTTTATTTAATAAAAATGAGTAAAATAGTTTTTGACATTAAAGATATAACACAGGAAATATTTGTGTGTTAATCAGGATTCAGATAGTAAAGATGAGTAAAATATATCAGACATCTGAGAGTTTTCAAGGCATTTAGAAATAAAGGACATAATCTGAAATACAAGGTTACCAAGATTGCAAGAAAAAGAATGGAGAATTCTTTTTTTTTTTTAATGTTTTTAATTTATTTTTGAGAGAGAGAGAACGAGCAAGGGAGGAACAGAGAGAGGAGGACAAGAGGATCCAAAGGAGGCTTTGCACTGACAGAAATGAGCCTGATGCGGGGCTCAAACTCCAGAAACACTAGGTCATGACCTGAGCAGAAATCAAGAGCTGGACAGACCCTTAACTGACTGCGTCATTCAGGCTCTCTGAATGGAGAATTCTTGACACATATTAGCTTCCTGACCCTTAGAAAATATAACCTATAAGTAGTCAATAAAAATTGATGGAATACCCTATCACCAAGCTGGTCTTGGTTTCTAAATTCTAAAAACCTTAAAGAATAAGGAGCCCCATCAACTAAATCAAGGGTCAAAGGACATCTGGGAGGCCAAATCCAGCCCATGCCTGTTTTTGTCTGGCCCTTGAGCTAAGAACAGTTTTTACGTTTCAAAAAAGTTGTGAAAAAACAAAAAACAATATGCAACGGACAGTAGCCACAAAACTTAAAATACTACCTCGCGTTTTACAGAAAAAGTTGCTGCCCTCTGAACTAAACAATTCCTAAATGAGTGAAACAGGTCTTAGTGGTGGCTCTAATCCAGAGATTGAAAGTGTGCCATGGTGTCCTAGTATATTAGAACTGGAAGGAAGCTCTAAGACCATCTTTCCTCCCCATCATGTTACAAAGAAAGTGACTTAAATTTCTTAAAGCCCAGAAATTCCAATCTTCCAGGTCTACTGCCTCCTGAATCCAATATGATTTACATCCTATCACACCACTCGCCCCCTTTTCTTTTAGTGGGGTAATTGGAGAATCAAAGAGAGGTACAGTAAGGGTGAGTACACTCTCCTCCAACTCTCCACTGAGCTCTTCCGATGCACAAGTAATCAATTGACCAAAGTGGGCTACTGATAAACTTCATATTTGACCAGCTCAGCATCCTATTTTCTCAGCTTCATCTCCTTCCAAAATAAGCAAATGAATCTACTTAACATTCCTGAAAAAACACCTTGTCTTTTTGGTCCTGAAGACCTCAGTATATGCGGTTTCTCTCCCAAGGGCAACTCCTCCCTTCTCCACCTACCCAAATTCTACCATCCTTCATGCCCAATTTAACAAATATGACACCTTCAAAAAGCTTATAATCCAATAGGAACATAGTTCAGATACACACACAACAAAGTAAAAAAGATAAATATCCCCAAAGATGTAACTAGAAATTCCTAGTAAAATGTCATCTCTGAGGAAAATGTTTAGGTAAGCCTTTGGGAAAGCCTCTGAATAAGATGTTGAAGGACATTAAAAAAAAGTTTTTAAGATTGGTTACACAATGCTGCGATTGCACGTAACACCAATCAACTGTGCACTTTAAAATGTCTAAGATGGTAAATTCTGTGTTACGTATATTTTACCACAATTAAAAAAAAAAAAAAAGACATCTTAAGATCACAGAGCTGGGGGCCTGGGTGGCTCAGTTGCGTCCAACTTCAGCTCAGGTCATGATCTCGTGGTTTGTGAGTTTGAGCCCTGCATCAGGCTCTGTGCTGACAGCTCAGAGCCTGCAGCCTGCTTCAGATTCTGTGTCTCCCTCTCTCTCTGCCCCTCCCCTGCTCACACTCTGTCTCTGTCTCTCAAAAATGAATAAACGTAAAAAATAATAATAAATAAATACATACATACATACACACATACCACAGAGCAAGATGATAATGTTTCAAGGAACAAGCACTTGCTTTTATCAATAATAAATTTGATATAAATTTAAATTATAAAAGCTAAACACCTATCCTAAAGCAATGTTTTTACATTTGTAAGTACCTTAAAATTAGACAATGTGGGGAATTGTGAATATAATGAGAGTTGCCTAGGAGATCAAATTCTGTAAAATAAAACAGAACCTACATCTAGAAACCACTAACTTCTGGCAGCTAGATAAATAAATGTTCACAAGATTCCAAATTAAGAAAAAAAAAAAAAAGTTTAAGGACAGAGAGGAAAGGGGGGCACTCCAGGAAGTGGAAATGGAGTGAATAAAGGACAAAAGGGACAATGTGTTGTGGCAAGGATTCTCACCGTCTTTTTTTTCCCTAGATTTGCCTCTAGCCAAGTGATGACAAGGAATATCCTCAATTTCTAAGGTACCTGGGCCACCCGTGATATTGAATAGGCTACCAAAAGCCACAGATGGAATATACTGGTTCAAGTAATCAAAGTAATTCAAAGTAGATAGTCCATTCCTGCTTCAGTTTCCAGGTAAACTTTTGTGAACAACAACAAAACTCTGCAAAACCAAATATAAATTCCATGCATTTGAGAATTAATCTGTTATTTTTATAACATTTAAGCACACCAAAGGGGCTGAGAGTTTTTACTTTTTGATTATTTTTGTTTTCTCTGAGTAATTTTATTCTATGAATAGCAACCTTTGCTATGCTGTTTATTCCATGCCTAGAGCTTAGTAGATGCTCTCTAAATACCTGCTGAATTAATATTGGGATATAATATACATTTCACTTAAAATACTCCTTTCTAACTATCAGAGTAATAGTAAGTAGAGAGACAATAAGTAACATTAATTGAAAATATTTTAAAAATCAAGCCATCTAGGACGTCTGGGTGGCTCAGTCAGTTAAGCGCCTGACTCTTGATTTCAGCTCAGGTCATGATCTCATGGTTCCTGAGTTCGAGCCCACATCAGGCTTTTCACTGACAGTGCAGAGCCTGCTTGGGGCACACTCACTCACTCTCTCTCTCTCTCTCTCTCCCCCTCCTCTGCTAGCGTACTCGCTCTCTCAAAATAAGTAAATAAACTTAAAAAAAAAAAAAAAGATTAGGGGCGCCTGGGTGGCTCAGTCGGTTGAGTGTCCGACTTCGGCTCAGGTCATGATCTAGCAGTTTGTGAGTTCGAGCCCCGCGTCGGGCTCTGTGCTGACAGCTCGGAGCCTGGAGCCTGATTTGGATTCTGTGTGTGTGTCTCTCTCTCTGCCCCTCCTCCACTCACGTTCTGTCTCTTTTTCTCCTTTGGAAATAAACATTAAAAAAATTTTTTTTTAATGAAGTCATCAAAAAACTTAAAGCATATGTCAAAACCATCTTTGAAGCAAACTATTGAAAAGTAAGTCAAACCTTTATTGCAGCCTTTGTTGTAACACTATTCACACGTGTGCGTGAACACACACACACACACACCCATTAAGACAATCATTTTTACTAAATATAATTTGAGGGAGAAAAATCACATAATTTGATACCCAGAAAAACGCCAGTTGTCTTTCACTTTGTATTCCACACAATTCCTGGCCAGCAGCGGCACTTAAATCATTCACTAAACTGAACAGTCATAGAGAAAACATTCTCTCTGCTGTCCATATGACTTCATTGTATCTCAGAGGTGTGAGTCATCACCTCTGGCAATAAAAGCAGAACTTACACCACTACAAATGCTTGACGTACGTTATTTCAAGAGCTCTTAGAAATGAGAAGAGATATCCATACGTGTATTCCCTAAATTATACAAGTGTAAGAAGATACATCATTTCACTGTTGTCGATTTCCTATATTTAGACAGCTCTGAATTGAATTACTCAAGCATATACAAATACAACCATGAAGGGGTCCCCATACTTGCTCCTGACAGTCTGGAAACAAAGGCTGCTACTGAGATAAAAGATGATAGGCAACAGGAATCTGACAGGCCAGTAATTCACTGCATTTTCTGCACATCTGAATTTGTAGGCCTCCATAGCTGTTAAGCAAAATTAGTTTCAAGATGCCAGCCAAAAAGCCTCACAGGCAACAGTTTTATGTCATTAAAAGAACTACCATCCTCAATCTGTCTGAATTTGTATTTGCTCATTAGAAGCCTCCCAGTGAATCGAGAGAGAGGTTTTAATTGCACTCTGGCTCTATCAATGCTTAGTATAGCCCTGAACTATAACAAATTCCTATTCTCCCTTCTTACTCTATTCCTAAAATACTTTAGATATAGTTGAAGAAACTACGCAGATAATCTAGCAGTTCTCTACCAAAAATAGAGCAATTTCAAAGCTACAAATGAGATCTTTATATTCATGCAGCTTAAAAAGCAAAGGTCAGAGAAAAACATCGTCATCTTCCATCTCCTACTTGTTAATCTCTGAATCTATTATGCTCTCTCAGGCTCCTATGTCTTTGCAAATGCTATTTTCCCCTCAGCTTGGTTAGAACCTCCTCCTCAAATCTGACTATGGCAAATTTCTGCTCATTAACTGGTTTTCCCAAAAAAGGTTCATGCAATATCCTTCCCCTATGCACCCTCTACATACTTTCACCAAGTACTTCTCAAACTGGGTTAACTCTGACTCTTACAGTCAAAGAACTGAACACTCCCTGGCAGAACTATTCAGCTGGTACACACTAGTACAACCTTAAGGGATGAAATACTAAAATGCTTCTGAAATATAATCTGGGAAATAGTCACCGTCCCTAACTACACACCCAGTCTTACCACCACTGCCAAACTCAACAACAAAAGCATCAAAGTCTGATATAGTATAAAAGATGGAGGGGTCCTTCAAGACTCTGAATCCAGTGCTATGGCCATCTTGGTGCCTGTGTTGTAGTGAATGGTAAATACTCTGAATATCACCCCTGCCTCTTTATGCCCAAAGCCTAGAGTACTGCCTAACATATAGCAGATCTATGATGTACTGTTAATTCTTTGTCAAAATAATGGATAACCCTATTCAATGACCCAAGGCCAATAGGTATAATGTCAAAACTACACAGACAATAATTAGATTGGTGAAAAAAAAAATCTAGGCCCTTAATTAAGTACCAGATAGGAAAAGTGAACAAGTCTACCTATTGCCTATTTCTTTCTTGCCTTCAGCCTCTGATAAAATAAATGTGTAATTTGATAATGTGGGCAAAAATCTTCAATGTGATCATTTATACAGCGTATGATTCAAGTATTTTTTATGTTATTAAAAAAGATTAAAAACAAAGTTCCTATAAAACCATGGAATTTATAAGAATGCCACCAACAGTGATCTCTGAACTATAGTCAGCATCTTGGACGGAAAGACAGGTATCACTAAGGAAGAACATAAGTGATTAATTCAAACAGAGAAAGGCAAAAATGAAGAGAGTTAATTATGAATCACATGTCTAATTACAGATTTTGCTAGGGGCTTCAGATACTTCTAATTAGTTTTCCTTGGCATATTAATTATAAATAGAATACCATGAGAGAATTTTCTAACCATAGGAATTTACTGGGTATGTAAAATCATATTTTAAGTGATCATTTTTATAATTTAATAATTAAATATCCAATAGTGCATGATAATTATTTTGAAAGTCGCCAATTAAATATACATCCCATTAAAATCAAGTTACACAGAGCACTACTAAGGTGGTGACAAATCTTTTAAAAATCCAGAAGGAGGGGGGCACCTGGGTGGCTCAGTCGGTTAAGCATCCGACTTCAGCTCAGGTCACAACCTCGCGGTCCGTGAGTTCGAGCTCCGCGTCGGGCTCTGGGCTGATGGCTCAGAGCCTGGAGCCTGCTTCCGATTCTGTGTCTCCCTCTCTCTCTGCCCCTTCCCCGTTCATGCTCTGTCTCTCTCTGTCTCAAAAATAAATAAACGTTAAAAAAATTAAAAAAAAAAAAATCCAGAAGGAGGGGTGTCTAGGTGGCTCAGTCAGTGTAGCGTCCGACTTCGGCTCAGGTCATGATCTCGTAGTTCATGAGTTCAAGCCACCCTCGGGCTGTGTGCTGACAGCTCAGAGCCTGGAGCCTGCTTCAAAGTCTGTGTCTCCCTCTCTCTCTGCCCCTCCCCTACTCGCGTTCTCTCTAAATGAATAAACATTTAAAAATTTTTCTTTTTAATCCAGAAGGATAAGGTATAAAGCTGAAAGAAGGATGGATATGTAGCTTCAGTAAGATTTTTGAACTTATAAATGGTGATATATCATTTTAGGCTACTTACTTTCTGGTAGAAAAATCACCTTTCAGTCATGCTTGCTATAGAGAATTTCAGAGGGCCGTAAGATCAAAATATTAAAACTAACGACAAAGGGAAAAATAATAGCAACTTCTCAGAAAATAAAGCTTATCTAGTTATCTAATTTCAACACTGTCCAATTAATCGAACACCAATCTTTAATAAAGCAATGCGGTACTACACACTATCCTAGTGAAAAATTCTAAAAAGTAACAAAATCTCAAAAAAAGAAGCATCATGTATGTGTTTATTTAGAACAAATCAAGGAAGACCAGCCTGATATTTTTTTGTAGTTACTAAATTAGAAACAAGAGAAAAATAAAGACCATAATATATTTTAATTTTAACAAAAGCTTTGGAAGTGTCACTAATCCTAATTGGAAATAATGATTAAATTATCTCGGCTATTAGCACTATCATTTGAGTTTAAACAGAAAATGTTCACAAATAGGTAAGAAACAGTACCAGTCACTACCATTATACCAAGGTACTAAGTACCTATATACTATACCAAACAGAATGCAAGGGTTTTTACCTAGATGGTTAACTTTCACAATCATTTTACAAGGCAGATAACATCATCCCTACCTTCCTGACAATAAATTCATGCTAGAAATAATCTAGCCAATGTCAGCAAGGAAGTGGAAGAGTAAACATTTCAAATTACTACTCCACACGCTCTGTGCTGGCTGCTATACCCCGCTGCCTGAACAGATGGTCTCAATGGATTAAAGCAAGCCAAGTTAGCAATGAAGCTCTGTGGTATATTAGCTGTTCTAAATGGATGAAGTTAAGACTATGGTCCATTATCCCAATGGATATGACCACCCAAATATCTAAGGAAAACAATATTACTTAGTAATTATATTTCTGACCCTGATTTGGAAAACCAAGGATGTTGCCATCAGCTTAACAGCTGTCACAAAATTCTATCTTCATTAAACTCACTTTTAAAAAATGATTTTTTAATGATTTTAAATGATTTTAAAAAATTACTGAACACTTAAATGTTTAAGTAGTCAAATGTTGAGGAGGAGGGAAAATCAAATAAGAGAATCTAAGTAATTTTTAGATTACCTTTAGAATCTTCTATAAAGAAGTTTTAAATAGGATATAAGCATTCATGACAGAGAATCAAAAATAAGAACCAAGATCCATGGCCATTATAAACAAAAGAAAAATATGAAATTCAATCAAGACAGATAGGATAGATGATAGGATAACAGATAGGAGACATGGGGATGAGAGATGATATAATAAAAATAAATGAGAGTTCTACTAAAAGAAAAGTACTGAAAAATAACCTTTCCCCATCTTTTGTGAGCACCTGTAACAAACAAAGAAGAAAACAAAACTTACTGCTGGTTTTTAAAAAGACAGTCATCTCGACTACATCTCTTCCAAAAACTGAGCATAAATAAATTGGTAAGGGCAAAATTACTACACACCTAATGAAGGCACACAAACAAATGTCTGATGAACAAGTAAAGGTTTGGCTAAATGAGGATGAAAATTAACAACGGGGAAGAAAAGGAAAACTAAGGGGAAAAAGTTGACCTTTCTCCATCTCCTTCTCATGTAAACAGTACCTATTACTTCAGAATACAACTTCTCTGGAAGAAATCTCCTCCTATTGTACCTCCCCAAATACCTCCTCTCTCCTAAAAGAAGGACTTATACCCAAATGACATCTTCCTTTATCCTGAACAGCCTCTTTCTAAAAATATTTTCGACTCCTTTAAATCCCAGAGGATAGTCTGAGGACCAATATTTTTGTTTCTACTGGTTTTCTCAATTGAATATTAATGTTTAATCAGCATAATGAAAAATGTTAAGTTTCTTTGATTCAGGAATCCTGATGCAATAAGGATACCGTATAGTGCAAATATAATTTTAATTTTGAAAAACAAAGGCATCCTTCACAAAGATGAAACCATCTGAAAAGAGATTTTTCCCAAAAGATATTGTTACATGAATTATTTTCTAGCTTTTTAAAGAAACCGCATCTTTAACAAAAACTGTATTATTTCCAACTCTTTAACCTCATGATCCCCCATCTACGGTACCACCTGCCAACTCAAACATCATCTTAGAGTCCCATTGCTTTACCTGACCTGATAAAACATGCTGAGCTTGCACACATCAGGACTGCACATGGTATGTTTTTTCTAACACAACAATGCTATGCTATAGCTAGACAAGTTGACACCAAGGGTGACCTCTTCTCCCAGTTATACCAAACAACTAGCCTATAATTTGAATATGCTACTATTGTTCATATGAGTTTAAAAAGAAAAAATTGCCTGTTTGTCACATTTCCTGAAACTATAAGTTTCTAAATCTAAAGACTGCACAGATTCTGTATAGCAACACTATGCACATTCTCATAAAAATGAGGCAAATAATTTGTAGATCACTTGTGAAAAGGTCAGTCACATAACAGTTTTACGAAGTATCTCATTTATTTAGCAAACTATTAGAAGATGATCTCCCTTACTTTGACATATACGGACAAGTGTAAGTCATAAGCAAAAGGCTGAATGAAATGGTCCACAGAAATTCTTGCTTCTTATAGAGTGTGGAATTCAATCATCCAGTCACCAGAAATCTTGCTGTTTCAAGCTATTATTTACATCACAAACTATGTTTAATTAGGGTTATAGTATACAGGGCTTATTTGCTGCATTTTAAAGTTACTAGAAAATAAAATCTTTCCTTTCGTTGACATTCTGAATGCATTTTTTAAAAATTTTTTTAAGGTTTCTTTATTTTTGAGAGAGAGAGAGAGAGAGAGAGACAGAGTGCAAGTGGGGGAGGGGCAGAGAGAGAGGGACACACAGAATCCAAAGCAGGCTCCAGGCTCTGAATTGTTAGCACAGAACCTGAGGCAGGGCTCAAACTCACAAACTGTGAGATCATGACCTGAGCCGAAGTCGGACGCTTAACCAACTGAGCCACCCAGGCGCCCCCTGAGTGCATATTTAACTCCACTGTGCACTATGAATTTATAAGAGTAACATTTTATATCTTAGTGGTTTTTGGAATGCCAATACCATTGCATACTTATTTGTTGAAATAAATAAATCCTTTTAAAAATCACACTGCCAATTCTCCTTGACCCCAGAAAATAGACATGTCAAAAACACAACTAGAAAGCAAATAAATCAAGATATATTTGAAATGTTATAATATGATCCTGAAGACCAAATCAGGGTCAAAATATTAAAAGACCTTCAATCTCTGCTACTAAGGAGAATTCCATGGATTCATTCATATACCATTCATAGACAAGAGGTCATCAATACATCTCTTTCCAAGCACAAACATGTTTGCTGAGATAGACTGTGTACATTCAGGGATTTTGCTTTTCCTCTCCTCATCTTTCCTGGATCTGCAAAAAAAAAAAAAAAAACTATAGCTCAGCTGAGATTATCTTTAATTTTAATTGATTTGTCTTTAATGAGATAAAACTGCTTAAATAGGCCTTGCCAAAAAGCATAGCAATCCTCTCAAAATGGGTTACAAGTTATAATGGCAGTGAATTAACTGTTCAGTTAGATAACAAGAAATAAGAGTAAAGCAACCTACAATAGTGCTGACAATCCAAGGTAACACAAACATCTTTCTCCAAAAAAATAAAAGTGGTTGAGTGCCATGCATTTCAAATAGAAATTCAAAGATTTGGGGGTATCCAAAGCAAGGCCTTCCAATAAGGACCAAAATTATCTAGTAGACCTTGTGAGAGTTCATGAATTGCCACTCTCCATGAAGCTGAAAATCCTAAGAGAATGTGAGTTAGTCTTGAAGAGTGCACTGAAGAATAAAATGTAAAAGTATTTAAATATTAAGATAAAGAGAAATTAACTTTTTAAAGAATCTCTTTATCCAGAAACATACACATATCCCAAATTTTGTATAACTTAAAAAAAATAATACTGGGGCGCCTGGGTGGCACAGTCGGTTAAGCGTCCGACTTCAGCCAGGTCACGATCTCGCGGTCTGTGAGTTCGAGCCCCGCGTCGGGCTCTGGGCTGATGGCTCAGAGCCTGGAGCCTGTTTCCGATTCTGTGTCTCCCTCTCTCTCTGCCCCTCCCCCGTTCATGCTCTGTCTCTCTCTGTCCCAAAAATAAATAAACGTTGAAAAAAAAAATAATAATAATACTTACCAAATGCCCTCATACATACAATTCTGTATCCTCTGGGAAGGCTGGCATATGCTAAAGGAAGCTATATTCTAACTGGACATACTGCACCACAGTTCCCCATATATGTAGATTCAGGGGTTTCCTGTGAATACTCTAGAAGTTGCAACTGTTCACTGCAAACCCCAGGGCTCACACACCAACAGGGGCCTTTGAGAGGGTTGGTTTGGTCCAGAACATTCGGAAGAGATTTAATCAGCTTTGGAACTAGGATTAGAAGTTGATAAAAGGAAAGTTTTCCGTGTATAGCAGCACCTGCCTAGGACATATCAAAACAAAATACTAGTCATGACAATGGGACCTGTTTCACCAATTATACACAGATCAACAAACTCATTCTATCCTATTCAAAATGCTAGTTTTCAAACCCATATTAGACTAACCACCACTCCCACTCTTTCCAGTACTAAAAACCTAGGCTTTTCTTCCTTGACAATTTTCACTATGTTTCTTTGCCTGGCAAATGAATAAACTTAGTTTTATTTTGTTTGGTTCTGTTTATCAGACCCAATGATCTTTGTTTTATTCTTTGACACACTGACTTTTCAAGGATACTCTTTCCCCTTTCTTCTACCAAAAGCAAATCAGAGCTGGCCTAGTAGCTGGTGCTGTGAACAACATTCTGCCCTATCAATCAATAAGTAATACAGGCTGGGAAAGCTCATAGATCTGACACTGATACACCTGAAATCTGCCAGACAATTAGAATCACCACTTCAGCAAAAAAAGCAATCCTCTGAGTACAGAATGGTGATGCTGACAAGATGTTGGGAGGTGGAACATAACTGATTTTTAAAGACAAATTTCCTTTTTATCTTCTTTCTGCTTATCATGTACATAGTCCAATTGTCAGAGATGAGAGAAAATCAATTATTAAGTAACAATGACAGGCATCCCCCCTCCTATTATAAATGGCAGATGGATAGGCGTTTTGCTAGAAACTCTAGAACACCACATTCACCAACCCAAGACTACGTACCTTCAATGACATAATCTTTAGTGAGAAACTTATTCCTTAGGTAATTTCAGAGTGAAAGATATTTGCCAAATAAAAAGAGTTTTATGTAGACAATATAAATTAATAATATGATTTGTCTTATTAATTCAGACACATCCCAAGCATCCCTCTCCCCATTCACAGAGACTATTCCAGAGGTTCTATGAAACCCAAACAAATAGAAAAATGGTACTGCGGGTTTTTAAATTAAGGAAATAGCATGATGAAAACTGTGTTTTAAGAAGGTTAATAACTTGACAAGATAATGTGGGACTACAATTAGGAGATAATGGAGGCAAACAGGCCAACTCAATACAAGACAATAACTGGCCCATACAGAATAAAACAATGACTATTATAATAGTAAAAAAGAACTAAACCTGACATTGCCAACAAACTTCACCTTATTCTGTTACAAATTTGGCTCATCCTGGGAATAAGGTGGATACAAGTAATCATTTTCTTAATTTGCCTCATGGAAGAAAGGCCTTAAGAGTTCACTTGTGAGGTCCTAGGGTCTGTTTTCCACCCAGGCTACAGAGTGCCTGAAATTCAACCACCAGGAAACCATCCTTTTCAATTACAACACCCTGCTGTCCTTATATTTTCTGCCTAAATACCTTAGAAGAAATAATTTCAGAAGTATTCATTAAACCATTATTGCTGCTTTGAGGACAACTAGTGTGCTTGCCTGCTTTCTTCATGTGTATCCACCTCCATTCTCACCCCCACCTTGATACAAAGGGTCTGGGCAAAAAGAAGGGTCCAAGAACCCATTTTATTTGACCTGGAAATGAAACTAAAAGAGATTAGATGCTTTGCCAGAATTAGTAATGAAACCAGAATCAGAACCAAAAGTCTTAAACTCCTAATCTCAGAGCTGTAAGAAAACCTTTATATATTCTCTGCTTTTAGATACACTATGAAAAAAAATTCTTCCTAATAAAACAAAAAAAAAAATTCACAAAGGTTTCAAACTAAACTCCATCCTCCTCTTTTTCTTTTACATTAATGGGGCAAGAGTGGTAATAGACACAGCTAATAAATCAAAGAAGATACAAACCCAAGCTTCCCTCAGGGACTTCTGCCATCATTAGAGCAAAGCTCTGACTCTATAGCCTGGTAAATAATGCCCTTTATATTTAAAACCCAACAATCCTTTCCAACCTGGTCCTTCATACCATGACTTTCCACCTCTTCATTCACCAACTGTGTCTACTGAATAATTAGAGATACCCAGTGTTTAACGTCTCTCATACTTCCCTCCATGCCATAGCTCATTCCACTTTTTTTCATAGAACCCTCTTTTCCCTTACCTACATGACTATGTAGCCTACATGGCTACATCCTCCATCTTAGATCCTGAAACACATCTCTCTCTAACACATACAAAGTCTGAATTAGGCTCCCTTTATTTCCCTCTCTCTATGTAAAAATAGAGGGTATGGTCAATTCCCAAACAAGCAAATACCTGCCACATTATAGGTACTAAAACGATCATTAGTTCCCAGTTCTGTGTTTTCTCTATGGGACAGTATTCAGTCTACTCCATCAGGGAGATATACAGCTGGGGGTTCTTCCTTCTTCTATTTTGATTTGTTGTCTAAGAATCCTCAGTATTCTTTCTATTAACCTAGGGTTTTTGTTTTCCTGGCTATTCTTTTTTCTTTAATTTTATTATTTTTAATTTACATCCAAATTAGTTAGCATATAGTGCAACAATGACTTCAGGAGTAGATTCCTTAGTGCCCCTTACCCATTTAGCCCATCCCCCCTCCCAAAACCCATCCAGTAACCCTCAGTTTGTTCTCCATATTTAAGAGTCTCTTATGTTTTGTCCCCCTCCCTATTTTTATATTATTTTTGTTTCCCTTCCCTTATGTTCATCTCTTTTGTCTCTTAAAGTCCTCATATGAGTGAAGTCATATGATTTTTGTCTTTCTCTGACTAATTTCGCTTAGCATAATACCCTCCAGTTCCATCCACATAGTTGCAAATGGCAAGATTTCATTCTTTTTGATTGCCGAGTAATACTCCATTGTATGTATATACCACATCTTCTTTATCCATTCATCCATCGACGGACATTTGGGTTCTTTCCATACTTTGGCTATTGTTGATAGTGCTGCTATAAACATGGGGGTGCAGGTGTCCCTTTGAAACAGCACACCTGTATCCCTTGGATGAATACCTAGTAGTGCAGTTGCTGGATCGTAGGGTAGTTCTATTTTTAGTTTTGTGAGGAACCTCCATCCTGTTTTCCAGAGTGGTTGCACCAGCTTGCGTCCCCACCAACAATGCAAAAGAGATCCTCTTTCTCTGCATCGTCACCAACATCTGTTGTTGCCTGAGTTGTTAATGTTAGCCATTCTGACAGGTGTGAGGTGGTATCTCATTGTGGTTTTGATTTGTATTTCCCTGATGATGAGTGATGTTGAGCATTTTTTTCATGTGTCTGTTGGCCATCTGGATGTCTTCTTTGGAGAAGTGTCTATTCATGTCTTTTGCCCATTTCTTCACTGGATTATTGGTTTTTTGGGTGTTGAGTTTGATCAGTTATTTATAGATTTTGGATACTAACCCTTTATCTGATACGTCGCTTGCAAATATCTTCTTCTTGGCTATTCTTACATATTTATTCTGCTATCAGAATAAATTGTTAGGTTCCATTGTAACCTAACAGTTTTAAGCACATTTTAGAATGTAGCTACTGTTTCTTAAAAGGGAATCCAACCAACAAGATTAAATACAAATGGAAGTTTTTTTCATAAAGGGCTCAATCGATCAATCTGACCAAAAAAAAAAAAAAAAAAAAAAATTACTTAATATTCATAATGCTCCTAAAACAAAGGACAAAGAACTTCATTTAAAATGTTCATTCTGTCATTGCCTGAACAGTGTGGTTTGGGACTCCCAGTCTGGGGAGTAGAGACTGGGGTGTCATCATTTTTCTCCCCATCACCAACAAGGTGGGGCTTCAGGTCACAGGACAGAGGGCCCACAGTGGAGGCAGGACCCGTTTACACCAATCCCCACCCCTCTACGCCTGGTAACTGCATATCTACGGGAGCGAGATTGACACTAATAGAACGAGAGGGCCCCTCCTCCAGATCAGCACAGTCACCGGTTCCAAGGCACCATCAAATATCAGACAAGCAGTTTTGTATTTTCTGATTTGATTCTTGGCCACTTCTTATTTTATATACATATATACATCCATTTTTTTTCTTTCTTTTCTTCCTCTTATTTCTTCCCTTCTCTATTCTGGTTGTTGGTTTGTTTAAACAGACATTTTTAACCTATTCTTTTTACACCTCTTCTGTATCTCCTTCTTCTTTATTTTCCTCCCTCTCTCTCTCTCTGGATTAAGCCATATAGTTTCCCTGATTCTCTGCTGGTAATTTTTTTTTTCTTTTCTTTTTCCCTGCCCCTGTCATTTCTCTCTTTGTTTGGGATAAGGCTTCTTCTACCACCCTCTCCTTTTTAAATTTTTTCCAGGGTTACTTCAACGAACAAATCAAAGCAAACCTGGTGGAAGGTTCAAACCACTACTACCACGTAGGGAGATAAAGCAAGCAGAGTCACAAAAACAGAGAGCATGCAACACACTCCAAAAACACCTTCTTAAGGGCCAGGCCCTACACAGTGTATGACCCCTTTTTAGTATAGTAGTGCTCACAAGTACAATACACACAACAAGCTATTAAAACATGTAAAGGACAGAAAACTAGCCAAAACGATGAAATGGAAGAATTCTCCTCAAAAGAAATTCCAGGAGGAAATGACAGCTAGAGAATCGCTCAAAACAGATATAAACAATATATCTGATCAAGAATTTAGAATAATAGTCATAAGATAAGTCATAGAATAAGAGTCATAAGATTAATAGCTGGGCTTGAAAAAAGCATAGAAGACAGCAGAGACAGCAGAGACCAAGGATTGCTGTAGAGATCAAGGAACTAAGAAATAGTAATGACGAATTAAGAAATGCTGTAAATGAGGGGTGCCTGGGTGGCTCAGTCAGCTGAGCGTCTGACTTCGGCTCAGGTCAGGATCTCACAGCTAGAGAGTTCGAGCCCCACATCAGGCTCTGTGCTGACAGCTCAGACCCTGGAGCCTGTTTCAGATTCTGTGTCTCCCTCTCTCTCTGCCCCTCCCCCACGCGTGCCATGTCTCTCTCAAAAATAAATAACATTAAAAAAAATTGTTTTTAAATGCTATAAATGAGATGCAAAATAAACCAGATGCAGTGACAGCAAGGACGGAGGAAGCAGAAGGGAGAATAGGTGAAATAGAAGATAAAATTATGGAAAATGATGAAGCCAAGAAAGAGAGATAAAATGTTCATTGTATCTATTTGGAAAATATTCATACAACAGCTTATGAATAATCAAGAAGTTGAAGTATGAAATCAGTTTATATCATTATAGGAAATATCTGCCTTGAGAAGAAACAGAGTTAAAATTTGCAACATCTGATTCCACATTCTCTTGGTCTTTTTTAAGTGGGATAACTGTTAAAAAGATACATCAAAATCTGATAACCACACTTTTCAGAACTCTGTTCAAAACTTTCCTCCTAGGGATTCAGACTGGGGGCTGCATGACATCCTGACACCATTACTCTAAAAGAAACAAAAAGGAAGCTTTGAGCAAAAAACCATCCAGTTATAGCCTCAAACTGGTCACAAACCCTAAGTCTATTGCAACCCCATATACAATCCACTTTTTATAATAATACTAGGTTGAGGGATTTTACCAAACCAATGGTTCTAATAAAAACACAAAAGTGTGACCTTAAATATGGTATTAAGAATAACTCTGGCCAATCTATTTAATCTTTTCTATTTCTTAAGCTCTAAAATGTCATAGTTGTTGGGGGCACTAGGGTGACTCAGTCGGTTGTCTGACTTTGACTTAGGTATGATCTCATGGTTTCTGAGTTTGAGCCCTGCATTGGGCTCTGTGCTGACAGCTCAGAGCCTGGAGCTTGTTTCAGATTCTGTTTCCCTCTCTCTCTGCCCCTCCCCCCCCCCCCAACCCCGCGCTCTGTCTGTCTCTCTCTGCCTCTCTCTCAAAAATAAACAAACATTAAAAAAATTAAAATGTAGCAGTTGTAAAGTAACTATTTTAAGATGCTTTCTAAGCCACTTGGTACACCTTACATCAGTTACTCCTGCTCTATAACAGAAGTACTCAGGGAAACATAACTTAGGTTATTAAACACTGAAAAACACAGATTGCAAATAAAAATATTAGTCAACGTGAATCAGAAGGTTAAATTCTAATGGAATGATTTATAATCATACCTAAATAATAAAAATATGTTGGGGCGCCTGGGTGGCTCAGATGGTTCAACGTCTGACCCTTGATTTTGGCTCAGATCATGATCTCACAGTACATGGGATCTATCTAGCCCTGCCTCAGGCTGTGTGCTGACAGCAGAGCCTGATTGGGATCCTCTCTCTCCCTCTATCTCTGTTCCTCCCCCACTCGTGCTTGCTCTCTCTCTCTCTCTCTCTCTCAAAATAAATAAATCAACTTTAAATAAATAAACAAATAAATAAATAAAAATATTTACCTGGGGGGTTATGGAATGTAGAAAATACGTGAGGCATTTTAAATATCAGAGTGAAGGAAAGCACAATCTAACTAGATTTGAAATTCAGTAGAAAAAAAACACAAGCTCCATGAGGATTATATTTTTGCCCTTTACCTTCACTCTTCCCTGTTGCCAGCTGCCTATTTTAGATGTTATCATGCAGAGGAAATAGCAACAATGCCATTTTCCTTCCAAATGCAATCAGATTTTGGCAAACTTAAGGCAGTATGTCAGTTAAAAATAGAAACTCAACCCTAAATGTGATAATAGCTTCTAAATTAATAATACGTTATGCAAGACTCTTGTAAGCATTCACTGAAAGCAAAATTATGCCACTTTGGAAAGAGAACTCCTTGTGAGAGCAGTTCTTAGTAGTCTGATATATCAAACCACTGCTTTTATTTTTACATAAACACTATTGTAACTCCTCTACAAGTTAGCAGCCAATTTTGCCAGAAGCTTAAACAGCTGTTTTCATCAAACAAGTGCCTTCTTCACTGGACCTTCCACCAGATCCATTCAAGAATCTCAACCTAGGGGTACCTAGGTGACTCAGTAAGTTAAGTGTCAGACTCCTGATTTGGGCTCAGGTCATGATCCCAGGGTCACAACAAGCTAGAGTTCTGCACTGAGCATGGAGCCTGCTTAAGATTCTCTTTCCTAGCCCAAATGTCCACCAATGGATGAATGGATAAAGAAGATGTTGTAAATACACACACACACACACACACACACACACACTGGAGTATTACTCAGCAATCAAAAAGAATGAAATCTTGCCATTTGCAACTACATGGATGGAACTAGAGGGTATTATGCTAAGCAAAATTAGTCAGAGAAGGACAAATATCATATGACTTCACTCATACGAGGACTTTAAGACACAAAACAGATGAACATAACGGCAGAGAAGCAAAAATAATATAAAAACAGAGAGGTGGACAAAAACATAAGAGACTCTTAAATATGGGAACAAACAGAGGGTTGCTGGAGGGGTTGTGGGAGGGGGGATGGGCTAAATGGGTAAGGAGCATTAAGAAATCTATTCCTGATTCATTGTTGCACTATATGCTAACTAACTTGGATGCAAATTAAAAAAATAAATTAAAATTAAAAAAAAAAAAAAAGATTCTCTTTCTTTCTCCCTCTGCCCCTCCCCTGCTTTCCCCACCTCCTCTCTCTCAAAAAAAAAAAAAAAAACAAAAATCTCAAACTAGGTCTACATAAATAAGGTTTTACTGAAACACAGTCATGCCCATAGAGTTACATTTCTATGGCTACTTGTACTCTACAAAAGCATAGTTGAACAGCTGTGTCAGAGATCAACAATGGCAGAACTGAATAGCTGTGCCAGAGATCACATGGCCCACAAAATCTAAAATATTTACTATCTGGCCCTTCACAGATAAAAATTACCAACACCAGGACTTTTTCAAAATAAATGGATAAAATTACTTCACCATTATCTCCACTGTTCACCGCTACGCAATGAAGGTGAAGGTGAAGGTGACAGGGCTGCTTACTGAACTTCTTAGAGCTTCTTAAATGCAATTAACATTTTAGAATTATACTACTTGGAGCCCATGTATAAGATACTTTTCTGAAATACTGAACAAAGCAGAGTTGACTCAGTAACTCAAATGAAGCTAAAACCTTCTCAGACTCAAAATGCAAAATGTCTATACCCAGCACCACCCTAATTAGTATTACTCAGCATTAAGTACGGTAACATCATAAGAAGGTTGAGTAATGACAGAGACCAATTTGTGTACCATTATTTCTACTAAAGAATTAAAAAAAAATTTTTTTTTTAATGTTTATTTTTGAGAGAGAGCACAAGGGGGAGGGGAAGAGAGAAAGGGAGACAGAGGATCCAAAGTGAGCTTCTACTGAGAGCCAAGGGCCTGATGTGGGGCGAGATCATGACCTGAGCCAGAGTTCAATATCTGTTTAGGTCACTTAACTTCAGTCAGAGGAAAAAAAAATAAAATAAAAAAATTCCAAAACTCCAGAACAGGTAGGCCAGCTTTGAGAGAACAGAAAAGGCTATGAAACAAACACCCTTTCTCCAACAGCTCAGAAGGGATTTGGGTCGCACCACAAAATCAGAAATCCGGCGCAGGGAGGGTCCTCAATCTAACTCTCAATCTACAGAGTGGAAGCCAAAGCCAAGAGAGAAGTCTGACTTTCCCACCGTCCCACAGCTAGTCATCCATCTTGTCAGACCATCTGCAGGAAGACCTTTCCACTACACCACTCAGCTTGATTCCTACTGAACTGCAAACTCAGGGCCTCCTTAAGGTAATACTTCAACTGAAAAGATATGTACAGGTTGTTGCACAATAGAAAGACACTGGAAATCTGCCAATGGGGAGAGTCTTTTACCAAAGATCTTTAAAAAATCTATCTGAACAAGACATAGTTAACTTGTTGACTAAACAAATGCAGACATGTAAATTAAGAAATGCTCACATATAAATTAGGCAATGCTTCTAATGCTCTTCTCAACTGTGTCAGTATTCTCAACTTACAGTAAGTCTCAAACAGAAATTATCTCTTCCCTTCTAGTATTCCCCACAAGAAAATTGCCATTAAGGCCTGACTACATTCCTGATAATCTTTTCCACAAAAACATTTGCCTCCTTAAATTAATAAATTAAAAAATTCATTCTTCCTAAAAAAAAATAATACATCAATACACTTTTAAAATAGCGAATGATCATACACTTTGCCATCCCCTCCGATGACTGGATGTTCAACTGCCCACATGTAAATATAATTAGCCTGTTCCTAAAATAATTTTGTACGATAGGAATTCTCTCATAGTGGGTTGCAAATATTTGTCTTCAAACATATTTTACCTTTTAAGTCAAAACAGATGAATTTATTGTTCAAATTCAAAACAATCATAGAAGGAAAGTGACTTTATTACTGTTAACAGCTAATGTTTTCAACTCCTCTTCTGTAACTCTCATGCAAATGATCTCTTTAGGCAGAACTGGAAGTTACTGTTCCAATAGAGGTGGCTGTCTAGTGACATACTCTAACAGCAAAACTAAGATTAAGTAACTAAAATAAGCAAAACAGAAAAGGCACTATCCAGAACAATGTCTTTCAATAACTACTTGGAGAGCCTTGTGGGAATTTTCAAAAAAAAAAAAAAAGGAACAATGATCTTTTCCCCAATAGCAAACAAAGGAAAACATTCAAGTAGTTGCGATGAAGAGAAAGGGTCAAACTATATACTCCAAATGAAGAACTACCAGATTTGGCAAGACTGGAGTCAGTGAATGAAAAGTGACCTCAGCATTTTGGTGCCTGGACAACTGTGTGGATGAGGACCTCCCTGACAAACCCGGAAGTCTGAGAAGAGCAGGTTGGTGGGGGGTGAAAGCCAGCAAGTAGATATATTTAGTATTTCTTAAGTATATGCAGCTGGATCACAGGTAAATTGAAATGCATACTTTGAGCCTCTTGGAGGGATTTAATCAAGTGAAAATGTTAAATAAGGTGGGCTTCTTAGGTAAAAGCTAAAACCTCAGAGTGACAGATATGACAGGCTAACACACAGCTAATGAAATTCTCATCTGACCCTGAAGTGTATTCCAGGTACCTCCTCAGATAGTTGCAGTAGTTATTCAGTGTTTACCTCCATGCACCCTGCTTAAACAAATTCCGAATAAATAAAAGATAAAAGCTTCACATTGGAATCTCATTTCTAGAGAGATTAAATTTAATACTATGGCAACAAACTCCAGAAAGCTTATCTGAATCTTCTCTACCTGAATCAAAGAATATCTGCAATTAGCCTTCTCTGAACCATATCTACATTGAACCCCCACTTAGCTTACATATATTTAACACTTTATCTTGATCATGTGTTTTTGATAAATATACATAACATTTCTATTTCTACATTTTCCTTTCCACTGATATTATCTTCACCCTCTCTTCTAGATACATTTTTAGGTTTGAATTTTGAATCCAAGTTAAAATGTGACACTACTAAAAAAAAAAAAAAATCCTCCATCAGGTCAACTGCCTTCTATGAATTGGTTCAATACCAAAAGTGCTTGAATAATATTTTCTGCTTCTTACCTTTCATAGTTGGTCCATATTCATCAATTCAATTTTCTCCACACCTTCTTTCCACCTATTTACTTTTGGGTTTTTTTGTCCCCTCCCCCCCCCCCGCCCCTCTCTGTATGTAGCCATACATTTATAAATTTCTCTGAGAAATATTTTGAACCTAATTTGGGGACTGAACTTTCTAATTTTGAGGGAAAAAAAGCTGTGGAGTGAATCAACTCTCTCACTGAGCAGCTAAGCAACTTAGGCAAATTATTTAAACTTTCTGAGCCTCGGTTTTCTCAATTGTAAAAGGGAGAGATGATACCATCCATCATGCCGGGATATTTTTCACATTAAAGAAAAAGAAATGTAACAAATCTAGTGGTAACCTGGAGGTTATACATAAAAATTCGTATTTTGTTATCAACATAATTAACTCACAGACTATTACAGAGTTTTGCTACCAAAAGCACTGAATGTACTTCCTAATTCTGGCCTCAATTCAAGGACAGAATGCAAATTACATTGCTGCAATTTTATTAGAGAAGCCACCAAGGGGAGTGTGTAATGAAAATCCGGGCTACAACATTTGGGCAGAAAGGAGCTGGAATACAGGACCAGGAAAGCCAACTCTCCAGGCTTACTGTGTTCCAGCTCCCTGTATGCCCTTGAAGGTAGTTAAATCTTTACTGCACAAGGAAGGCTACAGCACATTTCAATTTTTTTTTTTTATTTTTTTTAATGTTTACTTATTTTTGAGAGAGAAAGAGAGACAGCGTGTGCAGGGGTGGGACAGAGAGAGAGGGAGACACAGAATTTGAAGCAAGCTCCAGGCTCTGAGCTGTCAGTACAGAGCCCGACGCGGGGCTCGAACCCACAAACCATGAGATCATGACCTGAGCTGAAGTCGAACGCTTAACGGAATGCTTAACTGACTGAGCCACCCAGGCGCCCCACAGCACATTTCAATCAGAGAGCTGCTACATTCCATTTAGTCTTCCAGTTCCAAGCAGAAATAAGGAATAGTGCAAAGTTGTATTTCATTGCTGATTTGAAACACGGAACAATAATGACCACCATGATGATGAGGACAAATATATTAACTTTACAACTAATATTGAATGCTCAGTACTATGCTGTTTTGTTTTTATTAATCCTTACAACAATCCTATGAGGCGGATACTTTCATCACATGTAACAACAAAAAAAACCCTAAAGCTTGGCAAAACTGGGATTCAAACCCAGTTAACAATGAAAATTCCAAGCACTCAGTAACATGTCAACAAGTTATGTGCTGAAAGTAAGATAAATATCTCAGCAGTCAGAGCTATTTGGGTATCTGTGTGGGAAGTGGAGCATCATAGTATACAGTATAAGCAAAAGCAGGAGAGAGGTTGAAGAAGACAGGGTTATATCCCATAGCAGCAATTCCAGAACTTTCAAATATTAAAAAGCATGACACTGTCAAATTGAGCATGGCCCACCTTGGAGATAATTAGAGCTCTCTAGATCAAAGGTTCTCCACCTGTTTTCCACCTGACACATGATGATGGATGAGGGCCTTAGAAGCTGATACTATGCGCCATCTAATGCTCAACACACCTCCATGGGTCTCCACACACCTCCACACATGGCCTGTGTGAAATTCCCAAAGTATCAACTGTACCTGTGTGCCTTCTTACACTTCTCAGGAAAGCATATTAGAATAAAAATGAGTAGTATGGAAACCAATTTGACAATAAACTTCATATATTGAAAAAATTAAAAAAATGAGTAAAAAGGTAGGAACTGTTTCTGTATCAAATAAGTAAATACGAATATTTACTGAGCACTGGTATTACATATCAGGTATGTTGAAAACCCTCTATCTATATTAATCCTTAAAGCACATTATGAATTAGGTACTATTTTATTCCTGTTTTACAGATGAGGTATCTGAAACACAAAATAAGTAATTTGCTGCAGATGGCACATAAGGGAAATTGTGGTATCAAGATTGCAGCAAAGAGATCTGGCTGTAGATCCCCAGCTCTTAAACACAACAATAAACAGCCTCTCAGCTCTCCTGGGGCATGACCTAGTGGATAGGTTCCCTGGGGAATTCCAGGAACTCTGCATAATGCCACAACCAAAAAGATAAGAACTTTTGCCTCCACAGGATACACCCAAAAGGCTCCCTGGGACTGTGCGGGTTCACTCCTCCATCAAGATTTTAGTTTAATGTCACAGGATGCTTGGATCCCAGCCTTACAGGCCCAGAAGATGACTTCGTTTAAGGCCTCTCTCCTTATCCCTGGGTAAGTATGTATCTTCTTAGTACTTAGCACTGCAGTAGGAATCTTCTTAGTAAGCCTAGCAAATGATACTGGTTATGAAGTTATAAAGGATACTGGTTATGAAGTTATAAAGTGCTGCTAAGCTACATATAAGCTACATATAAGCTAAGCTCAATAAAGCTTCACATAAAGAACTGGAACACAACCCCTTGCTCTGAAACAAGATCTGTGCATGAAAGATTCACTCAGTCTTCTGGGTAGGTTTGTCACACACTGTTCATTAAACAATACTTACTGCAAAGATGCCAGGTACTATTCTAAGTGCTGGAATACATCTGTGAACCTCACATCCTTCAATCACAGAGATTACATTCCAGTGGGATGGAAATATGGGTCTATATAGACTTACAAAGCTCCAATGACAAACAAAAAAACCCAAACAATTATGGGAGAAGAGTTCTTTTTCAGCAGCAAGTGGAAGCTGAGGCCAGAGATGGTTCATAGTCCTTTGCTCTGACAGAGCAGCTCACATCCAAGAAATTGAAAAAGGGCAGGAAGAACACTACACACATAGTAAAAACTAGTTGTTCAGTTATAGGTTCTCCAAAAGTAATAATGCCAGAATATGAAGCATGATGAAGCATTAGGGATACTTTAAACTCCTAGCCTACAGATGGTCTCGATCACAGAATGGCCAAATTAATAGCAAAGCACAAAATATGGTCCAGAACATACCACTATAATTGCACTTGCCATGTAACACTGACACTCTCTTATTCTTGTATTCCCCCTCCAGGTACTAAGATGCAGGAGGGTCAGGATTAGTTCATTCATTTCTGTACCTCCAGCATCTAGCATCAGGCCCATCACAACACAGGCACTCAGAAAATGCTTCCTAAGCTGAACTGCAAGTATCCTCAACATGGAAACAATAAAGAACCACTGGTTTCTGAGCACCAAAAACTGCTCATCACAATTGTTCATTTTGAATGGTTTGGCCAAAGTTTCCTAAGTAACTTAGATAATAATTTAGATAATGCTAATCCACCCGGAAATGAGAGAGAGAGACAGAGAGAGACAGAGAGAGAGAAACACTACTTACACAAGAAAGACAGCAAGAGAGCAAAACAAGCCCTTGGATAAATTATCAGAAATTGAAGTGCTCAGAATTATAGATGTATTAATGCCAATGTGATTCAAAGATAATCTCTGCAGCCTGAACTGCTAAGTCATTTTCCACTCATGGCCCAAAGACTGACATGCTTCATTTATACAACATTTCTGCACCATTCATTCATTCCTACAACTTCATGTCTTTGTCACATTAGGCACGATGGGGGTGCCTGGTATCTAATAATGAAACACAAGGTAGCTGTGTTCTAACAAGGAAAACACAGGGTACCTACCCTCATGGATGGTCTTTCTTTCTGGTTACAGTCACCAAAAATCTATGTAGACTAAATATAAGGTGCTTTTATCTATCCCGTCTCCCTGCAGAAAAACCGTAATCATTTTTGTTCTTCCCAACCACAAGTGGGAGTTCAGTGATGCAACCACAACGCAGTTTCAATTGCATTAAATCATATGCCTAGAACAGTACAACATAATCCAGGCATTTTTAAAAGTTGAAATAATCCAACTAATTAACTAATTTTTGCTTCCTCTCTCAGTTTCCATGAAGAATTTAATGTGTTCTGCCTACTCAGAAAACAAACTTGAAGAAACCAAATGGCCCTTACCATTTCCAGATTTAAAATGGTAAGCTCGTGTAATACAAGTGCAAGAGCACTGTTTTGATTTTTTTTTAATGGGATAAACTTAAAACATGATAACTCTATGCATAGGAATGATATGTAGTAGTTAAAGAATGAGATAGAACTATATGGACATGGAAGATAGAATGCAGATCAACCAACATACGGAATCTGTTAAAGAAAATACAGACACAAAATAAAACTACACACACACAGAATAAAAGATCTGGAAAGATACCAAACTGACTGGAGTGATTACTATTTATTGGGGTAAACAGAGGGAGAGATGCAGAAAGAATTTGGTTTCTCTTTCCATATATTGCTATCTTATTTGATTTCTCCTAGATATATTATTCATCTGTAATTTGTTTAATTAAAAACATTTTTAGGGGCGCCAGGGTGGCTCAGTCGGTTGAGTGTCTTTACTCTTAATTTTGGTTCAGGTCATGATCCCAGGGTCGTGGGATCAAGCCCTGGGTTGGACTCTAGACTGAGTGTGAGCCTGCTTAAGATTCTCTCTCTCTTTCTCTCTCTCTCTCTCCCCCCCCCACTCTGTCCCTCTCCCTCATTCATGCACTCTCTCTAAAATAAAAGTTAAAAAATTTAAACAAACATTTTTAAAGAAACTGTCTCTAAAATCAGATAAACATTCAATATTTAGGATTTGGTCCTTAACTTCAAATACTACAACAAACAAAAGTCTTGTTTGACCATAAGAGACTCTTAAATACTGAGAACAAACTGAGGGCTGATGGGGAGTAGGGGGGAGGGGAAAGTGGGTGATGGGCATAGAAGAGGGCACCTGTTGGGATGAGCACTGGGTGTTGTATGGAAACCAATTTGAAATAAATTATATTTAATAAAAAAAACTTGTTTGAATAATCAGAACACCTGACATAGCATTTAAGACCCAAAAAACACTTCTACAATTAAACATGAATCTGGAAAATTCAAATTCTAAAAGGAGTAGGTCAAAAGAAAGAAATCGTACACTTTCAAAATGCATATTCTAAGCCACAGGAACTAGATAATCTATAAACACTGCTTTCATACATACTCTGTAACTCATTTATTATAACTATGTTTTACAGATTAACTGCTCACACTATTCTCAAATTGCAAACTACCATCTCCAAAATAATCATATTACAAACATGAACAACTTTGTTTTCTTCCCTAAAGTTTTGCTATACATACCATTTCCTTTCCTCCAGAAGTTCAATTTGCTGTAAATTCAATGGTTCAACTGTAGCACAAAACCTTAAAAATTTCCAGCCTTCTTGCTCTTAGTATTTCCCAAAAATGATACCCAAGGACCAGAAATTGAAATATCACCATGAAAGTCAACCTGCACTAGTCACAATATAATTTTTAAGGGTATGAAAAGTACTTATGGAAGTAAAATCATGTCCCCTTTCTTGTGCTTCTTAAAAAACAAACAAACAAACAAACAAACAAAACTCAATCCAAAAATTGTAGCTCATGGCTCACTAAATTCCCAAATCAGTTATGAACATACTTTTTTTATTTTCCACAGATTATTAGTCATTTCAACTTCAACCGTCAGATACTGACATGAAAGAACCAAAAATTAATGCAGAGCATATTGTCAATGCATGAGCAACAATGTGGCCTATATTAAAGGTGTCAGTTTTACTTTCCTAGGGAGCTTTTGCTGATATGGATTGGAATTTTTAAGGGCCTAATAATAAAAATTTTTCAGAATTAGATTACAATAAGTAGTCATGAGATCAACATCATCTTTAACCAATTATGATTAGTATTTTCTAAGCTAAGAATGAGCAGATGTAAAATACATAAAGAGCAGAAGTAAAGAAAAAGGACAAAGTTTAGATCCTTTTTCCCTTGTGTCTGAGCAAATACCAAACAGGAAAATTCAGAATGGGATAGAAATAAGCAGAGGATTTTTTTTTTATAATAGAATCACTTTTCAAAAATGAGTATCTAGCCTAGACATCAGGGAGAAAGATCAACCAGGGGAAGAAAAAAAACCAAGTTACCTCTTCCCTGACTTTAATTGAGACCCATCATTTCATTCAATCAATAGATCACTCAGTTTTCATTCAGCCATATGCTCTACACTGTCACTGCATATCTCTTTCCTTAATATGTACTGTATTTCTTTCTTTCTTTTTTTAAGTTTATTTAAGTAATCTCTACACCCAATGTGGGGTTCAAACTGACGACCCTGAGATCAAGAGCCACATGCTCTTCCAACCAAGCCAGCCAGGCATCCTGTACTATATTTCTTGATTTTGACAATGTTAACATTTACTGTCATGTATAGAAAATGAAAAACAAAAAAGTCAAGTGTGATCTGATTATCCTTCTGTCACTAAATATCCAAAGATCCCCAAAGGTGTTGGTGAAAGTAGAAGTAGGGAAATATAATGAAAACAAAAACTGCCAACTACTCTCAGAGTGCATCATTTAGTTATTTTCCTAGCACACAGATAATATTCAGCTGGTTTCTCAAGTTCCTCACTCCCAGGAAACAATGAGGCATACTGTCATTATGCACATACTATTTTACATGAGACTGCTTACTTCATTCATAAGAGATAAAAGGAAGCCAGTTTATCAAAAAATATACCCTAAAAATGGGAAATATCCAAATTTTCAATTGCTACAGATGACTCAGTGAGTGGGCAGCTACAGAAACTCATAGCTGATGCTAGAAAAAGCTAATGTTTTCACGAAGATCACTTTGAAACACTGTTCTGGGTGCACATTATTTGCTCTTGCATTATAATGTTGTTTTACTTCCACACTAAGTATTTATGAAGTGCTGTATCCCTTCTGGAGGAAAAAGATGGAGTTTCTCCCATCATTATATAAATAAGAAAGCCATTCTTATTTGGGGCATTTTCTGATTACTAGACCACATTGCTGTAATTAAAATATTGCTACTTTGCCTCAACAATTTTGGTGTCCAATAAGCATGCATTTGTGTCTCAAATTGGCTGATTTTTAAGCTTATTATAAAGATAGACCACAGCGGAAATAGTCTTGTCTATCTCTCAATAACTACAAAGAAATTATTAACTCTTTAAGCTAAACAGGTCAAGATATTTAAGTACTAGACGTCTTTTAAAAGTAGATTAATTACAACATATTTTTGAGATATACGTATTTACAGACAAGATCTGATAAATAAAATAATAATAAGTAAAAATAAAAATACAATATGCAATCCTATTTATTAGTTGTATGGGGAAATATTAATTATTACACTTATCATATTCCAGTCAAAGAATTAAATAAGAAGGGGCACCTGGGTGGTTTAGTCAGTTAAGTGCCTGACTCTTAATACTGACTCAGGTCATGATCTCACAGTTGTAAGATTGAGCTGCGCACTGAGCGTGGAGCCTGCTTGGGATTCTCTTTCTCTGCCCCTCCCCTGCATGCGCTCGTCCACTCTCTCTCTCTCAAGAAAAATAAACTTAAAAAAAAATTAAATAAGAAATAGCACAAACGAAGTAGACATAATACCTTCCACTCATAGCACTCTCAGTTTAGAAAGATCTTTACATATATTCAGACTTTGAAGACAATATTTATTGGGTGCTAGTGTGTAAGACCCTACAGTAAGTCCTAGGGACATAACGATGAATAAAACATGTCCCTTTATTCTCCATTCATTCTATTTGATAATCAAAATCATATTAAGAAAACAGGGCAAGATTATCTCCAGCCTACAGAACAAAATAAAGATTAGAAATATTAAGGAATTTTTTCACATGATCACAAGCTAAATTAAAAGCAAATTTTGTTCTATACTCTTCTATTATACATTATATATTCACTAACCTTAGGTATCTTCCCGATCATGCCACATCTTTCTTATCATGCCACAAATTCATTTTAAAAAGAGGAAAATGATTTTAATTGCTACTGTTTCTTAAGAAACAGAAGATTATGGGGACTATGAGGATTACGATAAATGTGTGTGCATGTATACATAGCATATAACATACATAATTTATCTACACATATGTAATATGTACATGTGCATATGCTTTTGTTACTCACTTCATACAAGTACTCTCTACAAGGAAGGATAAATATGTCCTCAGGTCTTCAACTACAAAGTGTACTCACAAACTCTTAGTTATCCAAAATCCTTGAAATATGGAATTGATCTTATTGGCCACTCTGAGAATTGCCACTGCTTAAGTATACCCAGTAAATCCTTACACGCCTACAAATTTAACATTATTCTGTGACATGAAGGTCCACAAATGTAGGAATATGTCATTTTATTAAGGCAAAGTTTTAAAATTTTGTAAGACACCAAAATAAGTGCTCAGCATCCCCAGTGCCACTTGGCTTTGTAGTTTACTTCTCATGCTAACCTAACCCCCTCCAGAGCACCTGCAAAGTGCTATTTTATTCCATTTTATGGGAGAAATTATATGCTCTAGGACTGTGATAATACTAGCCACATATGCTACTGAGCACTCAAAATGTGGCTAGTCTGAATTGAGATGTGCTATAAGTAGAAAATATACACCAGATTTTGAAGACTTAGTAAGAAAAAAAAATTGTAAAACATCTCAATAATGTTATTACATTGAGTACCTGTTGCAATGATAATGTTTTAATTATACCTAGACTAAATAAAATGTATCATTCAAATTAATTCCATCTGTTTCTTTGTAGTCTTAAAAATGTGGCTACTAGGGGCGCCTGGGTGGCGCAGTCGGTTAAGCGTCCGCCTTCAGCCAGGTCACGATCTCGCGGTCCGTGAGTTCGAGCCCCGCGTCAGGCTCTGGGCTGATGGCTCAGAGCCTGGAGCCTGTTTCCGATTCTGTGTCTCCCTCTCTCTCTGCCCCTCCCCCGTTCATGCTCTGTCTCTCTCTGTCCCAAAAATAAATAAACGTTGAAAAAAAAAAATTAAAAAAAAAAAAAAAAGAAAAGAATTTAAAAAAAAAATGTGGCTACTAGAAAATTTGAAATTACATATGTGGCATGCATTATTTCTTTTGAACAGCACCATTCTAAGATATGCCCAAGAGATCTGAGACACACTCCTTGAGACTATCAAGGGCCTATTCAACTAACGTATCCTGTATTATTGCCAGTTCTCAATCTCTCAGAAAGTGAGCATGGGATGGTAAAGGGTTAGGGTTTTTTGATGGCACAGGAAAATGTCCATAATATATTATCATAAAAAAAGCAAAATATGAGATAATTAAAAAGTAGAGATGCTTCAAACATGCATGTAAGCCATTCAAATTAAGTTTAACAGGGGCGCCTGGGTGGCGCAGTCGGTTAAGCGTCCGACTTCAGCCAGGTCACGATCTCGCGGTCCGTGAGTTCGAGCCCCGCGTCAGGCTCTGGGCTGATGGCTCAGAGCCTGGAGCCTGTTTCCGATTCTGTGTCTCCCTCTCTCTCTGCCCCTCACCCGTTCATGCTCTGTCTCTCTCTGTCCCAAAAATAAATAAACGTTGAAAAAAAAATTAAAAAAAAAAAAAAAACAAATTAAGTTTAACAATATGAAAAAGAGAAAAATATCAATTCCTCTAAAAGAAAAGCATCTCCTATAGTGAGCACAATCTCCTGTCTCCTCGGCCAGTCTCAGCTCCTACATGCCTCTCACAGTATGACCAGCTTACTGTACTGACTATAACTGACACATAAAGCGTATCTCTACTGTCCACAGTATGATGTCAACTAGGCATTATGAAATACATATGCACACAAAAAAATAGGGGAAAAGGCACCAAATTATTAGTACTGGTTATCTCTGGATGGCAGAATAGCAGATTTCCTACTTTTAACGTACCCTATATTTTTCCAATTTTTTCTACAATAAAAGTTAACTTTTCCCTATCATAAAAGCTAGTAATTTTTAACGATGTGTAGTTTGATAGCTAGTAAAGATTTAAAGATAAAAAGGACAAAGAGAATTAGAGGGAAATCATTCTATACAGGACTCAGTCTCCTGGTCAGCCAACCAGTCCATGAAAACCCAGACCACACAGTCCAATAGGAGATAGAGATAACATTCATGCAGCTACAAAGCCCTGAAAAGTATTTGTCTTTTACAAAAGAATACAAAATACAACCTTCTCTAGATGACAAGATTTTTTGCTAGACTTCCAGAGTATAAAACTGAGAACAGAACTACAAGTTGCATTTATAATAGGATTCAAATTGTTTTTAATTTTATTTATTTATTTTGAGAGAGAGAGAGAGAGAGAGAGAGAGGCAGAGAGAAATGGAGATAGAGAATCCCAAGCAGGCTCCATGACATCAGCGTGGAGCCTGATGTGGGGCTCAGTCTCACAAACCACAAGACCATGACCTGAGCCAAAATCCAGAGTGGGAGGCTTAACCCCCTGAGCCACCCAAACACCCCTATAATAGGATTCAAATTTTATGTGCTTATGTTTAATAAACATATTCATGTGAAATAAAATCTAAGTCAATAATTAAAGTTCAACTCCCTAAATTAGGAACTACTGTATTTATAAATTATTTCTATGCTACTGATAGTGCAATTTACATATGCACTAAAGGTATCATTCCATAAGTTATATTTGTATGGGAAGGAGTATATTAAGAAACAATGTAAACTTGTTCTTACACTGTATAGAAGGAAAGAGGTTATCAAACCACAAGGTTCTCTTCTGGACTTCTCATCACTCTTTACATTATTATACTAACTGCTTACATTACATTAACTTCCTTACTGAATGTGGAAACTAACCACCTATTTTAACTTCAGGATGAATAGTTGAATTAAGATCTGGCAGTCTACCTGCAATATTTTGTTATGAGGTTTAACACTGCAAATACAGCCAGTCTCTGATAGGTAAATGCCGAAAAACAGTCTGGGGGGACATTGCTGCTAAAAGAATTTCCAAGTCAAGGAGAGAACTGGCATTAGGAAAATACTTTTTTATTGCTTCTCCAATGCCTTAAATCATCTTTCACACAAACTCCCACAATTACTCCTACTTCATACCCAAATAAAATCTATAAAAACTGCTGCACACCTGGGAAGAAGGCAGTTTCTCAGCATTTGAAATATTCAACTCAGTGTTCCAAAATATTGAAGAAGCATACCGTGGCATCTTCCCTTGTAGTAACAAAAGTAACTGAATCTACTTTGAAAATTCTGGGAGGGTGAGGGGGTTAGACTAACTTTAAACAATGAAAAGTACTTCCGTCATATAAAGGATTTATGAGAAAAACAGGTTTCCTGTTTTCCTGTTTGGTTCATCAATGGAACCAAAGAAACTCAGGAAGGTAGAGGTAGGAGAGTAAGAGGAAAACTTGTGGATTAAACTGTAAATACACTGAAGTTAAAATCTTTCATTAGTTTTTAAATACTTCTACCATCCTTTATTTTATTCAACAAATACATGATACTTCCTATGCCCCAGGCATTATTTTAAGCACTTTGTAAGTATTAGCTCATTAAAAACCCTTTGGGGGTGCCTGGGTGGCTCCGTTGGTTACTCGAGCAACTTCAGCTCAGGTCATGATCTCGTGGTTTATGAGTTCAAGCCCCACGTCGGGCTCTGTGCTGATAGCTCAGAGCCTGAAACCTGCTTCAGATTCTGTGTCTCCCTCTCTCTCTGCCCTTCTCCCACTCACATTCTGTCTCTCTTTCCTTCAAAAATAAACAAACATTAAAAAACAAAACAAAAACACCTTTGACTTTGGTACTATCATTATGCCCATTTTACAGATAAGAACACTAAGGCATAGAGAAGTAAAGTAACTTTCCCAGGATCACACAGCTAGTTAAGTGGCAGAGCTGAGATTCAATCCCAGGCAGTGTGGGTCTAGAATCCATGCTCTTGACCATAATGCAATGCTGACTCTGAAAAAGTAATATGTTCTCGAAAGCCCATTTCTAACTTATAGTTACATATTTCATAAAAACCTGAAAAACAAATTAAGAGGAAAAAAATGGAGATAGCAAAAGAGTGGAAACCCTATTTTTCATAGTTCTAATACATCACTATGAATAATATATTGATATACTACACATCAGCCTTTTTTCTTTTTTCACATAGGATTTTTTTTTCTCCTTTAATTATCACTCAGCACACATGATTTGCTAGAAAAGGAAAAACTTTAAGATACTAGTCTCTCAGTATTTTTAGAATAACAGTTAAAATTAATTAAACACTTATATATCAAAACATTTACATGCCTGCTATCTATTACTTCACTTCACAAGTAGGTATAAATAGTCCTCATTTTACAAATGAGGAAGCCTAAGAATAGTTAAGAAACAAACTTAACATCAAACATCTAGTATGTAGTTAAGCCAGGATTCAAATTCAAGCAGTCTGACTCCTGAACTAGAACTCTACTGCTAGAGGGTAGGATTGTGGGCTACTTAAAAAGCAGTGATCATGCTTTTACAGAGTAGTATTATTTGTCTTAGTCTAAAACAAAGATGTTACCATACAGATTTATTTTACCTTGCCCTAATTGTGACTTAGACAAACCAAAGTTTTTAGTATCCTAAGTCTTCTTGAACAAGCTAAGTAACTCTTCATGTCTTACCTCATGTCTGCAAGTATCATACGTACTTCCTTCACCCAACAATCATTTGAGTATCCATTATGCACTAGGTACCATGCTAATAAGACACCAAATTGGCAAAGTTGTTATGCATTTATATATATCGGTGTGTTGTATTTATTAGTTGTGAGAAACTTAAGCATACTTATATGCTGAGTGGAAAGAGACTCTGCCTTAGGTGCCAATCAATTCGGTGGAATAAATGAGAATAGAATCCTGCAATTCTCTGCCCCCTATTCTATAAAGTAGATAAATCCATTTTTTCTTACAATTCCTTCAGAGTGACTGAGAAATAATAACTCAATAGGTATGATTAATCTGTCTCATTCTATACTACCTCATCAGCAGGCAATGAAAGCCTATCCATTTTTAGTACAAAGGAGATGAAATTAAAATATTTTACTAAAAACCTCAGTTTACCAGGTTATAAGTTTAAATTACTTTTAAAGTTCTATAAATGTATTTTGGGTATGACCTTAATAACCAAATGATAAATGGGAATGTCTAAGGCCATCATAGAAAGAAGCAGTCAAAAATTAAGCATGTTTATAGAGAAGGTAAGGTGGCCATTGCTGCTTGATTTTACATGGAAACATTTTATTTTAAGCAGGCCTGAGTTGAACCCCACTGATTTTGAAAAGGCAACAGAAAGCCAAAAGTTAAAAAGTAAAGTGCAGCAGAAACCCTAACCAGTTCACTGAGTGGCTTAATTGATAGCCAACAACTATAGGCACCAATTACCAACCCAAAACCTTAGAATGGCAAGGGACCAAGAGCAGAAGAACCTAAGAAACCAAGGTCAACACATGGAGGAGCTTCTGCTTGTTGGTAATTACTAGTTGTGTGCATGACACCCTGATGAGTTTCCTGACCGGCACGTGCTTATTACATTAATGTCTACATGGAGCTGGCGTACATGAGTTTGGCTCTTATGCCCATGTCGTCTAACAAGCTTCTCTAGGATGTTGTATCTATACTATCATCCAGTATTTGTCTTCCACTGCTAGTCTTTTTAAGTCTGAAATTTGTCTCATCCTAGATTGCAAATTTATGGAAGAAGGGAGCAAGGTTAACCCCAAAACAGTTCGGTGCCTTGAAAATAATACATATTGAATAAGTGCTCATTACTGATGGATATGGAATCTACCCTATAGCCACATCCTAATCCTTATCATTTTGCAGAACTAATCCTCCTCATCTCTCTGACCAGTAGGTCCCAGGGGTCAGCCCTTGAACTTCTCTATCAACACTCACTCCTCAGGCAATTTCACCTATACAGACAATTCCCAAATGTATGCAACTTGGACCATTCTCCTCTGAACTTCAGATTCATTTGTTCAACTGCTGACTTGACATCTCTATTAGTATGTCTATTAGACATCTCAAAAACCTAGGCAGTCTGGAAAAGAATTCCTGAACTCTCCCCAGAAATCTGCTCTGCCCACAGTCTTCACATCTCTGTTAATGACATCTCCATCCTTCCCTTTCTCAAGCCAAAAACCATGGAGTCATCCTTGACAACTCTCTTTTCACATTCCACATCCAATCCATCAGCAAATATAGTTGGATCAAAACATATCCAATTGGAGTCACATAAGTATAAAATGCCTGCCTATTTTTATATACAGAAATAAATATAGATATGTGTGGATGCAGATTAGTATATGTACACGTATTTCCTAGCTCGCTGTCCACTGAGCGTGACTAGAAGCAGTGACATTCCAATAACAACAAGCACACCTACCATCCAGATCTTGGCCTCCAAATACCACTCTCTGATAAAAGGAACCACAGCTTCTTAAAAAAATGAGTCTAGGGATGCTGCAGGAAAAATACACAACAAGCCTGAAGCATCTAGTAGTACCAGAGAATAAAGACATGTACGTGTACACACACAAAGGATAGAAGAATGTCAAAGGACACAGAGTCAACCTAAAAGAGATCTCAATGGCCAAAGCTAGAATAATTTGGGCAATAAAATAAATAACGTTAGCACTGCACTATAACCCTAACAATAAAATAAATGTCCATGAATTGAAACTGATATAAATGATTAAATAGGTAGATAGAAAAATAGAGAAGGAATAAGCCTTCCTTACAAAAGAATTCCAGTTAATAAATACAGAAAAAATAAGAGAAATAAAGAAGCACTTTTAGAACACCATAGCCATAATTACTGCAGGCATAATCTACAGATGAATGCTAAAATTAGTGAGCAGAAACAGGATACTGGCAAAGCCTCTAAGTATCCACCCCAAAATATTTACCAATTACTGTAGTGGTTTTAATATATGTCCATAAATTCTTTGATTCTCCTCCTCTAGGAAGTGGGAGTTTCATTCCCCTCCCCTTGAGTGTGGGCTGGTCTTAGCAACTTGCTTCTAATGAACAGAGTACAGAAAGGGAAAAATAACTTTCCAGGGGAGAAATTTGCCAGAAAACACCTTAACAAAATGATCATCAGTGATGTCGCGTTGGTATCATGCATCTCCTAAGAGCACTTCACTTTTTTTCAATGTTTATTTATTTTGAGAGAGAGGAAAAGGGAGAGAGCACACATGTGTGTGCACACACGTGCATGAGCTGGAGAGGGGGCAGAGAGAGAGAGGGAGAAAGAATTTCCTAAGCAGGCTCCGTGCAGTCAGCACATGGAGCCTGACTCAGGGCTCAATCTCACGAACTGTGAGATCATGACCTGGGCCAAATCAAGAGTCAGATGCTTAACCGACTGAGCCACCCAGGCGCCCCAAAAGGGCCCTTCACTTTTATGGTATTCTTACCCCCAAAATCCATAACCCCGTTTAAATGAGGAAACATCAGAAAAATCCAAATGGAGGAACGGTCTACAAAATACCTAACTAGTACTCTTTAAAAGTATAAGGTCATAAAAGAAAAGACCAAGAAACTATCATACATTAGAAGAGATAAAGGAGACTTGACAATCAAAAGCATTGTAGTATCCTGGTTTGCATATGGAATGGAAAAAGGTTATTAGTGGAAAAACTGGTAAAATACAAGTAAAATTAGGAGTTCGGTTGAGCATTGTAGGACTGTTAATTTCTCAGCTTGATAAATGGTTACGTAAGATGTTAATATTAGGGGAAACGGGGTGAAGCGTATTTGGAAGTGGTTCTTAATAGAAGCAATTTTGCCCCATAAGAGCCATTGGGCAATGTCTGGAAACATTTTTTTTTTTTTAATGTTTGTTTACCTTTGAGAAGAGAGAGCCCGAGTGTGAGCAGGGGCAGGGCAGAGAGAGGGAGACACAGAATCCAAAGCAGGGTCCAGGCTCTTAGCCATCAGCACAGAGCCTGACATGGGGCTCAAACTCCCAAACCACGAGGTCACAACCTGAGTTGAAGTCGGACGCTTAACTGACTAAGCCACCCAGGCACCCTTGGAAACATCTTTTGATTGTTACTGCTGGGGGGATGGTAGTAGCATCTAGTGGATAAAGGCCAGGGATGCTACATAACATACTACTGCACAGGGCAACACCCAGCAACAAAGGATTATCTAGTCCAAAATGTCAATAGTGCAGATGTAGAGAAACACCAGTTTAAGGAAACTCTATGTACTATCTCTGCAACTGTTCTGTAACTCTCACAGATCCAATCGCTTCTCATCAATTCCCAGGTCCAAGACAGCACTATCTTCCAACTTCATATTTTGGAAAGCCTCCTAACTGGTCCTCTTGGCTTTACTCTGTACCTCAGACTACTTTCAACACAGTGGCTCAGAGTGAAGCATTTAAAGCATAAATCCAATCATGCCATTCCTTTGCTCAAAATCCTGTAATAGTTTCCATCTCACAAAGTAAACATCCAAGTGCTTACAAAGGCCTACAGGTCCTATGAAATTCGGACCCAGTCATTCTCTGTGACCTCACCACCTTCTTCTCTTCTATTCACTCCAGTCCAGGCCCACTGGCCTCCAAGAGCTCAGAGAATACAACAAGCACACCTCTGCTTCGGGGCCAATGCAAAATGTTTCTTCCACCTAGTATGCCCCTTACTTCTTTCAAGTTTTTGCTCACTTTTCACCAAGTCTTTCTCAGACATCCTTTTCAAAAGTGCACATACCTGGGGTGCCTGGGTAGTTCAGTCGGTTGAATGTCCAACTTTGGCTCAGGTCATGATGTCACAGCTGATGAGTTCAAGTCCCATGTTGGGCTCTGTGCAGATAGCTGCTTCAAATTCTGTGTCTCCCTCTCTCTGTCCCTCCCCTGCTCGCACTGTGTCTCCCTCTCTCTCAAAAATAAATATTTTTTTAAATTAATAAATAAATTTTAAAAAGTGAACATACCCTATGGCATTCCTGTCCCTCTTGCCTGCTTTTTCTCCACAGCACTTATCTATCACCTTCTGATACTCTCACTTACTTATTTTGTTTAATGTCTGTCTCACACTCTCTAGAATGTAAGATCCATGAAGGCAAGAATTCTGTGTGTTTGGTTCACTATTGTAACCTGTGCACCTAGAATAATGCCTGGCACGTGTACTAAATGGTCAACAAACATTTGTTAAATGAATGATCAGCTCTGAAATCCTAAATTAAATATCCCAGTGTCTTTGCACCACTTTTCACCACTACTGCATCTTCTGTCTTATCTCCTTAGTTGAGAAGAATATGATTTGGGGGCACCTGGCTGGTTCAGTGGGTGGAACATGCAACTCTTGATCTGGGGGTTGTGAGCTCAAGCCCCCCACTAGGCCTAGAGCTTACTTAAAAAATAAAAATTCTAAAAGAAGAAAACGAAGGAGGGGGAGTAAGTGGAGGATATGATTTGGAGAAAAAAGAATGGGCTTTGCATCATGGTTTCATCACTTGATAGTGTATGTTTCTGGACAGATTATTTAACCTCTCTAATCCTGTTTCTTCATGTCACAGAGAATGACAAAGGGAAGACTGTAAGATTAGTAACACATTGTACAGTAAGTGTTAGAATTAGAAATAAAGTGTTAAAGTGTCTAGCATATAGAAGGTACTCCATAAATAAAAGCTAATATTATCGCTTCCTCCTCACTAGCTCTTTAGCTTCACAATGACATCTATCTAGCTGTTCATGCCCTTTGTTTTCTCCTAATTGAATCACCCCTTCCAGGCTTCCTGTTGATGATCCAGCCTGGACTCCACAGTTCCTTGATTTAGTAACAATCCTCAATATCTCTAATTTCCTTGTCCTTTAGGAATCTCTCCCAAGCAGGCATCTGCAAAGCAATAACAGCCTGGGCTCCGGTACTGAACTACCAGGCTTTGAACTCTAGCTGTTCATCTTATAATCAAGATTAACAGTAGGAACCTTACGAGTTCTTGGGAGTATTAAATGGTTTCCTTCAGCTATACCCAGAGTGATCATGCTGGAGAAAACAATCAAACAACCATGCAAACTGTTGCCTCTACAAATCCAAGGTGTACAATTTCAAACGGGCCCTCCAATGATGCCTAACAATGCTTCTTCACTTTCTTAGTCATGTGTGTATCTGTGTGTACGCCCCTCTCTCTCGCTCCTCCTCCCCAGAGCCCTCACATTCCCTTGGAAGCTGTTATAAAATCACATACCTTTTTTTTTTTTTTTTTTAAACTCACACACACTTTGTAAGAACTCCTATTCTACCACATTCTCCTTCACTCTTAGCAGGTACTCAAAAATGATACATGTCATCAACTCATTCTCCTTCCTGCCCTTGTCAGTTACAAACTTTACCTCCTTCATTTTGGCTCACTGGGGAAAGGAAAATCATCTCCTACCCAAAGCCAATTTCTCTACCTATGCCTTGGATCCCATCCCCTCCTATTGCTTCCAAATCCTTAGCTCAATCAATCATCTCTCTCCCCCTCCCCACCCACCCATTTCTCCCCAACTGTAGTTCTTTTCCATTCCACAGAAATGTGCACAAGAGTCTCTCAATTTAAAAAAAAAAAAAATTATATTTTTATTTTATTTTTGAGAGAGAGACAGAGTGCGAGTGGAGGGAGGGGCAGAGAGAGAAGGAGACACAGAATCTGAAGCAGGCTCCAGGCTCTGAGCTGTCAGCAGAGAGCCCAATGGGGGGCTCAAACTCAAGAGACAGTGAGATCATGACAGGAGCCGAAGTGGGACACCCAACCGACTGAGCCACCCAGGCTCCCCAAGATCCTCTCAATTTAAAAAGGGAAGGGGAATAAACTTCTCTAAATCCTTTGCATCTCCCTCCACCTATACTCTCCTTTCAGTTCTGTGTTGAAAACACTGTATTAGCCCTTAATTAGCTAATTAATGCTTAATTAGCTAAGCATCTGTCATTCACTCTTCAACCCCCTAAACGCATTACAATGTAGCTACCTGCACTTACTGAAGTTACAAATGACAATCATCAAGTCTCAGAGATTTTATTCAGCCCTTACCTTTTTTGGCCTTTTCATGGCAGGATACAGTGTTGACCACTTCTAGTCCTTGAAATATTCTCCTCCCTCGGCTTCTGTGACAAATCTCTCATAGCTTCCTTTTTTCATCTTTGGTCAGTCTGGCACAGACGGTTGGCTTCTCTTCAGTTGCCTGCCCCATTCAGTAGCTCACCACATAAATGTGGGAATCATCCTAAATCTTCAACCTTGCTCAACTCCATAATCTGATTATGTACCCTGAACTGCTGATAATATAATATTTCCTAAATCTCTCATATACCCACTCCTTGCTTTATATCCCTCATCCTTTCTCAACAAGAGTGGCTGGCTTCCTAACTGACCTTACTTCCAGTTTTGCCCTTCTCTAATCCAGCATTCACTTCACTGACAACATGATAGGTCTAAAACACAAACCTGATTCCATCACAACATTTTTTCCCCACTAAATCCTCACAGCCTTCAGGATACAGTTAAAGCTTCTTAACATGGTTCATAAGGCATTCAGTATTTTGGCTTCTTACCACGTTACTGGCCCTTGTTCTAAAACTGTACTGTCCTCCTGTGGCTACTGAGTACTTGAATGTGACTAGTCTAAACTTAAGATGTGCTTTAAATGTAAAATACAGGGGTGCCTAGGTGACTCAGACAGTTAAACGTCTGACTTTGACTCAGGTTCTTGGGATCAAGCCCCATGTCAGGCTCTGCGCTGACAGTGCAAAGCCTCCTTGGGATTCTCTCTCTGTCTCTCTCTCTCTCTCTCTCTCTCTGCCCCTCCCCTCGTGCTTTTTCTCTCTCTCAAAATAAATAAGTAAACTTTAAAGTAAATAAATAAATGTAAAATACATACCAGATTCCAAAGACTTAGTATGAAAAGGGAGATGTCAAATATTTCAATAATACTTTCAAAATACTGATCATGTGTTCAAATGATAATATTCTAGCTATATCAAATTAAATAACATATTATTAATATTGTATTATTATTACAGTGTATTGTTAAAAGTAAATAACATTTTTTTTAATGCAGCTACTAGAAAATTCAAAAATACATATGACATATTTGTGGCTCCTATTACATTTTTATAGGATAGTGCTAGTCCAAACTGTCCTTTCCCTCTTTTCTGTCCTTTCTCTGAACCTAGTTAAGTCCTATTTTTGAAGATTAGCTCAGGGAATCCACAGGGATGCATTTCAGGACTGCCCCTCCCCAAAACCCCAAGTCTTAGTCAACTATCCCTCCCGTTGCTTCCATCCATAGGAATCTACTTACTCCTGTGTCATATATCACATCACATTGTTAATTATCAGTTATCCACTATCTTCTCCTCCTAAACTGTGCCCTGCTTGCAAAAAGGAATATCATTCTACATATTCTCAGGGTCCACCATGCCTAACACTTAAAAGGCAATCAAAATATTTGTCAAATAAATACGAACTATCTATTCTTGGCCTCAAAGTTCTTAGAATTTCTAGTTCTTCAATGAAAACAAACCAGCAGTGAAGGAGCCTAGACTTTCAAAGGAGCTCTAGTAATGAAAGGACTGGGGTGGTGGTGAGGAGTAGGAATTAAAGAGAGAACAGCAATGAGAAAGTAAAGCTCATCACACATATCTGCCTCTTACAGTGAAAACAGGGATTTGCAGCAGTGATATGGAACCTTGAACTCACACTTTGCATGCCAGGGGCCACAGTTTGGTTCCTAAATTACTCAAACAGCCCATCTAACAAAAGAGTATGATTTGGCAGGTTTCAACACAAACAGCGAGAGCCCAGCACCTGTTCCACTTAAACAGCACATCATTACAGTTAAAAACAACAAATCTCTCTCATGAAGCAAATGCTAATCTCATGATGCTTCACCATGGAGCAATTTAGAAGAGTTATTATATGAAATGTGCCAAAGCATGAATTTATGGCTGATGCTTATTTGGCAAATATGGTTGGCACTGCTAGATGTTGAAAAACATGTATGCAAATAAGCAAATAAAAGTTTTTAAGCCCTCAGACTTAAATATTTACATTACCATAAATGTACAAAGATAAATGTTTATATGAGTACACATATAATGCATTCCAGGAACATTTTTTAATGTGATTGTCAGAAACAGTTATGAAGTGGCATTATTTCTTTATGGGCCTCAGGATAGGCTTTTAAAAACAAATTCTGACAGAATGTTAATGGGGTACAAACATCAGTGAGGAAGTTTCTCTGTACTATCCCTGGGTAAAATGAATACTCGCCGTGTCATAACAGTTCAAAGCAATCATATCTTTTCCTTTCACCAAACTATTTTCTTCCCATTCTGGAACCCAGCCAAACATAAATATCAGCCCCTAAATGGGGGGTAGAAGATGGAAAGGAACACCACACATCACAAAGCCTTAAAGAAAATAATTTGACATTTTTTCCCACATAATATAATCAACTTGAAGTCTCCAAAATAAAGACATGATAAAATATTTCCCCCCTGACAGCTATGGAAAGATGTTTGTTTTTTCACATAGTTTGTGAGTTGGTCATAGCCAAAACTCACTAGCAATGGTATGAATTCTGCTTCCATTGTTAACTATTAATCTCTGGGCTGAAGCTGTAACTCCCATCTTTGAAGCCAAGAAAATGTACCATATCAGCCATTATAGTTTACTAAACGAGTCACCAAAGAGAAGAAGTGCCAGGCACTTCAGAAAGTAATTAAGGCAGCCAGTGAATTGAGCTATCTAGAAATGCTGTGAAATTACAGAAGCCATCATGAAGCAAGTATCCAAGATTGCTCATGGAAAGTTTTACCCCTGTGCATAATTCACGTTTTTCACTTCCACACTGCGGAGAGCAATATGGGTTCTCCCACTACACACATTTCTACATCATTTATCAGGGGGAAAAAATTAAAAAGCTGTAGCTGAACAAAAATCAGTACGCAGGCCCAAAACAGAATCCTCAAGGCAAACCCAATTCAGGTGAAAAGCTGTTGACATACATCATCCAATGACCTAAAAATAGCCTTTTATGTAAGTCTCCAAATATTTAATTCAACATAGAACCTTACCATATTTAACAGAAGAAGAAAAATGTATTAGCTTTTCTATAGCAAAGCCAATAAAGATGAAATCATAGTTTTCTTTTAACTCGTCACTATCCCCTCAACGCCAGCCTTCTAATAACTCCATTCCAAAGCTCTCAAATTCTTAAACTTGGATATTGAAAACAAACAAACAAACCGGATTGCAAGAAAGTAACATTTAAAGGTGGGAAAGCTCCTCTTTCCTGTCGCTCTCAGCAGTCTTTAAGGTTGTCAAGGGAAGAAAAAAAAATCAAATTCTCAGACGGATGGTGCAGGAGACGGGGCGGGGGAGGGAAGGGGGTTCAGACCGCTAGTCTTCAACGCGGGAGGTAAGGAAAGTAGCAAGAACGGATGAGTCAAAGGGCAAAGGAGAAACAAATTGACCAACCGAACCACTGAAAATCCCCAAACAACCGAGCAAACCCGCACGTTAGCGGGCTCACAAGCCGCAGGGCCAAGTTGAATAGGAAAGAGCCGTGGGGTTTCGTCCTGGCGCGGTTGGCGAGCCTGCGCCGGATCCTCCTGGGTTGGGAGCGGGATGACCGTGTAGACTGAAGAACGAGAAGCCCTCCCTGCCCCACTGCATCCAGCTCTTTACAGGCTTCACTTTCCCCAGCAGCCTCCCAGCCGCGCCCGGGGGCGTCCCTCGTCTCCAGGTCCCAAGTTTCCCTCCTCTGGGGGGCGCCGAGCTACCGGGGCCCCAGCCGCCGCGGGAGAGGGCGGGGGCGGGAGCGGGGGGCGCCAGAGGGCCCGGGGGCGGCGGGGCGCGGGGGTGACCGGAGATCCCGCGCCTGGCGGACGCACCCACCGCCTGGGCCCCCGCGGCGGCGCCACTCGACCCTGCGCCGGCCCCCCCCCCCATTCTCCCAGGTCAGCGCCCTCACCCCAGGACGACCGTGGTCCCACAAATCGGCGCGAGAGGAGAAGGGAACCGAGGGGACGCGGGCAGCCCTGCCCCCGTTACCTGAAAGGAGCACATGCCGCTGTGGTGACCACCATTGCCGGCCGTCCCGTCCCCTTCCTGGTGACCAGGGCCGCCGCCACCGAGCAACTGACACTGACTAACAAGTAACTAACTACTCGCCGCCGCCGAGTCGGCCGCGCGCTCCCGGCCGCCCGCCCAGCCCACCAGCCTGCCCGCCTCCTCCCAGCCCCGCGCGCCGCCCCTCCGCGCGCACACTCTCCTTGACGAGCGAGCACGCGCGCGCGCACGAGCCCTCGGTACTCGGCATTCTCCCCAGTCTCGGCTCGGCCCCGCGGGAGGAGTCACGGTGAGGCCCCTCCTCTCGCGTGCCTACCTCCAGAAGATGAGCCTATGAGGGCGCCTGACTGGCTGAGGAGGGCGTGGCCAAAGGAAGAAGGCGGGACGACCAGGACCTTGCACCGAAAGCGAAGGGAAATTTTGGTTCCATTAAGTTCCAGAGGAAAAGGGCAACGAAGTACTGGCCCTTGTGGTGCCGAAGTTCCCTGGTCAGCCTGCCCTCGAATACATAATGTGTATTTTCAAGGACTCCAGTATATAGTAATTACCGATTTAAATCCCAATACTTTCTGCAGGCCTTAGCAATTAAAAAAAAACTACATATCCCAGAAGTCTCCGCGAAAATAAATCTCACCTTGCGTAATCACGTAATCCTTCGCCGCATTTGAACAAAATAATCCCTTCATTATTCTGAAGGTATGGGGAATAATATTCCATTTTCCTACTCACCGGAACAATTTTAAATGCTACTGCGATAGCAAAAGTTGCCTATGGGAAGATGGTTAAGCGATTAAAGGGAAAGAGACGATATCAAAATAAAGTACTGCGGAGGAATTTTTTTCATGCTGTGAGACGTCGGAGTGAGAAGAGTGAAGGCGATTGAGAGGGGCTCAGGGAATTGTCCTCTGTGCAAGGGACTTTCTTTAGGCCCCAGGCCCCTGCCCACCCCTATCGTCAGCAGGTCAGTAAGCAAGGCGAGCTTCGGGGTGGCCACAGTGGAGGTACCCTTCACCCCTTGAAGATCATCTCTCTTTTGCTGTTGTTACTGGTTCGTCTCGGTTTGAGGCCGTCTGAATGGGGGCGCTTCACTTCCGGCTGGGGGAGGGGAGGAAGACCGTCCTGGGGGAGGGGGAAAACATAACCCATTTCCTGTGGGGGTAGGGTGATGGATTGGGGGTGTCCAACTCACTTCTAGTGCCGGTGAAGGCTTGAAAAGGTGATACTTGGTGCCATTTGCATAGACGGTATCTTAAAGCCTTGGGATTGTGTTTTACGTGAAAAGTTATGTTGTTCCACAAAGTTGTGCTAATCACCAGCCTCCAGTCAGAATTTGAGTTTTGTTTCCATGTGTAAGATGGAAAATTTCCTTCCCCCCAAATTTTTTTAAATGCCTTCATCAAAGTATTTGAAGACCCTTGTTAAAATTTCTCAGTTGTACAAGACAGACTTTCTTGTGTGATTAATGAATTGCCCACCTCTGCTCCCCTACTCAAGTCCAACCTTGACTGAGTGAGGTATAGTGGTGTTCTCTGCCATGACATGCCACAGGAACTCTGTAGCTGCTCTTATAAGGAGGTGGTTCATTATAGGACTCAATGGTTTACATAAATTATGAGGCATTTTCGCCTTACAAGCGTGGAAGTATTGTACTGAAGTACTGAAATACTTGGTATTACCTCGACTGATAACCATTGTTATCTTAAATTTTTAGGCCTGTTTATTTTAGGCTACAGATTTTACTCTGTACCTGAAAACAAGTTCCTCAGCCTTAAAAATTCTTACATGTAACTTAACATATAGCATTTGTGAAAGTTGTGCTTTAGTACATTTTTCCCCTTTATAACTTAATTAATTTCAGCACCAACTAAAAACTGGTATCTGCTCTTTGTGGTTTTAAATCGTGGTGCAAGGATCATGGTACTCAGCTAGATTTTAAACAAGCGGAAAATGTGGCTCACAAAGGACCAAAGATGAAATAAGACAGAACTTTTTATTTTTCCTACATTCTTAATGTTTTATAAAAAACAAAAACTATATGTAAAGTGGTAATAAACACAATTTTGATTCCTTGGCTGCTCCTTTCAGGTACCACTGTGTGTGCGTGTACTGAAGGAATCAAACTTTTTGGAGCTTATGAAATCTCAACTTTAGTAATTTTAGAACATCAAGTGAACTGTAATGTCTTTAAAGACATTTTGAAAGAGTAAGGCCTGTGTACTTTTTCCTTTGGGATTTGTTACCTAATCTATCCTCAGAATTTGCAGCTGTTTTAATTATAGTTCTTTTAAAAAGCTATTTCATTTAGAGTTTAATAGAAAATGTGTTTTCAACTAAAGATTACAGTAAGGAAAATATGTTTTAACCTTCTGTAGACATAAAAACAAAAACACTAAGGCCCTAAAATCAGTGAGTAACCTTTTGAAAGACAAAATTTCTGCAATAATTGAAAAGGCAAGACATGATAATGTCTCTTATTATTAATTGAAAGTTAGGAACATGTAGACTGCCTCGAGCAAGTATTAATTAATTGATTAGAAAGTGTTCACTATCGTCCATATTAATGTAATATAAAAGAAAATATGATATGACCACTCTGATAAATTAACTATTAAACTGTAGTATTAGGAATTCTTAAAGTAAGCAAAGATTGTGGAACTGAATGAAAAAGATAGAGGAAATGTAGTTAAAATATTGATTGAGATACAAAGGCAGTGTTGCCTTTGGAAACTGGGAAGCAGAGTTTTTTTTTAATTGGTCTTTATGCTATCCCATGGAAGAATTGTAGTAATACAGAAATAAGAAAAATCGGGGCACCTGGGTGGCTTAGTGGGTTAAGCAACCGACCTCGCTCAGGTCACGATCATGTGGCCCATGAGTTTGAGCCCTGCGTCGGGCTCTGTGCTGACAGCTCAGAGCCTGGAGCCTACTTCAGATTCTGTGTCTCCCTCTCTCTGCCCCTAACCCACTCGTATTCTGTCTCTGTCTCTCTCAAAAATAAACATTAAAAAAAAAAAATTGTTGATGCCTTTAGGGTATTCAGATTAGATAACCCTTTTCTTTTCCAAAAACAGTCACTGGATGTACTGCTCCCAAAAGTTTGAAATATTAAAATAATAGGTCAAAATTCTGGATTCCACCTCACTGAAATTTGATTGTTCACAGAGTACTAGATGCTATATAAAGTACGAAAGTGTCTTTTAGTTCTTTTGACCACCTTTCTTTGAAAAATCATGCTAATGTTTGACAACTGTTGTTTTGTTGTACGTTTGTTGTTTTTGGTAGTTTGTTTCTGACATGGGGTTGAGTAGTAAAGAGAATATCCTATCAACTTGAATGGTTTTTAAACTTACTACTCTGCTGTCTTTATCTCTATTTCAAGACCTTCAAGTGTATTCAAATGAGAATACCCCTTGCATGATTTTTCATTATGCCAGCAATAGTTAACTGAGTGCTTATTGTGGGATTAGACCCTGTTCTAGGGACTTGTACTGTATCAGTGAGTATGGACAAATATCCATATTCTCTTGGAGTTTACTGTCTCCAAATGAAAAGTGGAATATTGCTCCCTTGGCATTCCTAAATAGGATTGATCGTATAATCATTGTCCGTATTCCTTCAAGAAGCAGCCCTAAATTTCATCTCTCTTGATCTTGATCATTAAGCCGTTCTAAAACCAGTTTTGAATATTTCAGCCTAGTTTTCCTCCAGACCATTAAAGCCCCTCTGTTAAATATGTAGTCCTGTTCATTGATACATACATCATGAACTTGCCATTCTGTCCTCCTTTATACAGTAAACACAAAAATGAGCAATAGAGAAAATAGGATAACAGAGAGGTCTGGTTTCAAAACTGGTGTCCACCTTTTACTAACTGAGGTTGTTACCTTAAGCATTTTACTTGATCTCTCGGAGCCTCAGTTGCCATAAACCTAAATAGGGTTGTTTGGTGGATCAGAGATATTCTGTGTAAATCACCAAGCACAGTGCCTGGTGTCAGGAGCTTAATGAACACAATTATTTTATTCCTAGTCTTGCTTCTGCTATTTTGACCGTTAGGATTTGCCTGCCTGTGTGTTTTAAGCCTTACATGTCCCCAAAAAGTATGGAGATGCAGTGCTAGAATTATTGAAATTAAGCCTTCTATCAGCCCGCTTAGTTAGCTATCAAGATTTTATTTTTTATTCCTTGTAGGAAGGAGAAATCTCTAATTTCCACGATCACTTTAGAAAATACACATACTAGAAAAGTTTTGAGGAAAGATTAAGGAATCACCAAAGTAACTTGAATTGTTACAGAAAGTCTTTCAAATGATTCTTCTAACCCTATTTAAATGCTAAGCCTAACATTCAAGAGCCTTCTTTCATTACCCATCTACACATTCCTAACAGGATTGGTCTCTGAAAAAAATTCTGTACTGTACTTAGCCTTTCAATCTTTGTTCTTGCTATCTTCTGCCTGAAACACTTTCTCTTTTCCTAGGAATCCCTATCTATCAAAATGCCATCGTCTTGGAAGCCCTACCACCTTCAACTTCAAGAAGTATTTTCTGATGTCGGTCCTTCTCACTCCACTCTCCCAAGCATATGTACTCTGCCCATTGACCCTCCAGAGCCTTTTGTACTTTCCTTATGGCATTTAATATCCAGTGCTGCTGCTGCTGCTGTTTGTTTTTGTCATTGCTATTTTTGTATGTAGAGTTTATGTACTGCCATAAAAGGCTGCAGACTATATCTTATTCCTATCTATGTCTGCTGAAATACCTGGCACAATGCCATTCACATCATAAGTATTCAGTGAATATTTGTGGAGTCGAATTGGCATTTGGGGTATGATGAAACTGATTAAGTTTTATCCACAATTTACACATTAAGCACAGCGACCAGCATACAACTCAAATATTTGCCAGATGAAGGAATGAGTAAGTCATCATTCTCACATTTGTGAGGATCTTAGGGTGTCAGTGTATCAATGAGCATATATTAAATGTCTAGTATATGATCAGAACCGTGAGAATTGATCCCTGCCCTCAACTTAATTGGAAAGAAATAAGTTGCAGTTAATATGTGTAGACTCTGAAGACTTAAGGTGTTTGAGTGAAAATGGAGTAGTCAGTATGGAGTTGTTTGCATTGTGAGAGATAACCCAAGCTATCTGAACTTGGAAACAATAGATTTGTATATCAAGAGGTACTTAACTTGCGTTTCCACTCATAGGTTTGCATACCCAAGAGAATTAAAATGTATTCACACAAAAACTTTTATGCAAATGTTCATAGCAGCATTATTCATGAGAGCCAAAAAGACAATAGAAATAAACCCGAATGTTCACCAATTGTTGAATGAGTACAGTATAGCCATACAATGAAATATCATTCATCAATAAAAAGGAATGAGGTAGTGATACATGCTATAACATGGATGAACCTTGAAAATGTTACACTCAAATAGCCAGACACAGAAAGCCACATAATGTATGATTGCATATGTATGCGATATCCACAGAGACAGAAAGTATATTAGAGATGCCAGAGGCTGGAGGTGGGGATGGGGAGTAACTGCATATGGGTATGGAGTTGCTTTTGTGAGTAATGAAAATGTTCTGGAATTACATAAGGTGATGGCTGTACAACCTTGATACTAGAATACCTTATATAACAGCATTTTAAAAACCACTTAATTGTACACGAGAGATATGTGAATTATATCTTTAAGAAAGAGGATCGGGTAAGAATGGGTATGAAGGTTTCTGGCTGTCTTCTGTCTTAATGAAGCAGGCAATGAGTCAATTAGTCTAGAAAGGTGTTGACAAAACAAAAAGACATCCTAGGATTTTGAAGGAATCTTCAGATTTCTTTTTGATTTGGTCAAGAATGTAGTATATAGTCAACTTGGTTTCTGTGTGAAGGTCATCTGAGTTTAGAGGGTGAAAGTATCAGAAGGCAAGGGGGTCTGCTAGCAATCAACAGTGAAGTTAATGGGGAAAGTTGCAGAACAGAGACTAAGCAAAGATATTAGAATTTGATTCTAACACTCTCCTGAGGTGATAAGAATAGAAAATCTTAAATGAGAAGGAACCAAAGGCAGTGACTGGAGAAGTCAATGCAAATAAAGGTATCCATTTGAAGAAACGTTTGAGTACCTTTTATGTGCCAGGCACTATTAAGTAAAACGATAGCTATTTTCCTTATTTGAATTACTGTCTTAAGATAAAGTCTTACGAGTAGGTTTATTCGTTTTAAGAGTATGGGCATTTTATAGTTCTCGATACAATAGTTATATTATTTCTCTAAAAGGCCATACTAATTTTTGACATCACCAGCAATGTTTGAATGTTGTTTTTGCCATAAATTCACAGCAAGTTTTTGGCTAATTGAATAGATGTAAAATTAGTCTTTATTTTGGCTCTTGCTTTTTTAATATACCATTTTCTATACCATGGAATTGGCATCTATTGAAGCATGAAAGAATTCAAAGCCTTTATATTTGCTCCCCCCATCTAAAATGGCTTTTTTAAAAGATAGGGATTTTTTAGGACCCTAGAAATGAAACCAGCTCTAACTTGAATCAGCCTAGAAACTACCGTATTTTCTAAATGATACTCACATTTCAAACCACAGTTAGCCATAATTCCAAGTACCATTTGATTAACTTGGTTCTAATAATTTGGTGTAGTAGGTATTAGTTAACTTCATTTTACATATGAGAAAATTGAGGCTTAGAGACCTCAGATCACTTGCCCACAATCACTTAACTAATATGTGATAGAGACATGATTTGAATGCCTCTCAGGTGAATTATCATTCTCATACTCCATGACCCCTCAGTATCACTACTAAAATTTTCTAGGGGCTAACAGAAGCTGGAAGAGAAATCTGAAGTGGAATTTGGATAGTCAGGCACCTACTTCTGCTCATAATGAAGCAGTTAACAGAGAAGTTTTTCATTCATTTCATTTTTTTTCTTGGGGGGGCTATCATGCATAGACAAAGAGAGGAAGGACTCTCTGTAAGCCACATTTTCAGGGCCCTTTCTGTTTTTTCCTAATAGTCAGGTACATACTGTCCCAAAATCTACAAGGGAGGAAAGGAGGATGAAGGCACTGGTAGGAAAGCAACTGCCTTGGAGTATACACAGTGAGATCCATCTGACAGTAGACGGAGCAGACAAATGGCCCTAAGAGAGTCCCACAAAGTAACTTTTAAAATAATAATTTCAAGGCACCTGGGTGGCTCTGTCACTTAAGTGTCCAACTTCGACTCAGTCTTGATCTGTTTGTGGTTTGAGCCCTGCATCGAGCTCTGCTGACAGCCAGAGCCTGGAGCCTGCTTCGGATTCTGTGTCTCCCTCTCTCTCTGCACTCCCCCACTTAAGCTCTGTCTCTTTCTGTCTCTCAAAAATAAATAATCATTAAAAAAATAACAATAACTTCAAGTCTAACCTGGTAACAAGGTTAATACGGTATTCAAATCATGGTAGGTGTTAGCAAAAGAAGAGAGATTCTTCCATTTTTATTCAAGTATAGTATATTCACTAAACTAATTTAAGATTAGGAAAATTAAACAAGAGATGCCATGTTCCAGTACTGGCTTTTATTAAGATAAAACATAGTCCAAAGGCAGTTAAGGCCCAAAATTATGCACCAAGCAAATGACACAGTTGGTGCCAGAATATACACCTCCTGCTTCCCAGCACATTTTACTGGGAAAATAATTTTTTCAGTATATAAATTGACTGAAGTAAGGGACAACAATAACGTGTGTGGTCATTTTGTAGTTTATATGTATAATTTTTCTTTATAATTTATTATCCTTAAGAGCGATCATTTCTCTGTATATCTTCAAACAATAATAATAGAGATCCACACACCAGATTACTAAATATTAGAATATTAGGTTAGAATAAGGGATACTGAAGATCAAGTTAAACCCTGGTGTATCAATCTATCTGTAAATTACACCTAAATAATATTTATCTGTATCCGGTGTTACATTGATGAGGGTGAGAAACATATCTTTTGAAAACTTACACAGTAACATTATTCACAAAAAATTGTGATGTATATGTTTGTGTATTTGTATTCAAGCATTGGAATTTTCAAAACAGCCCAGTCCTTTTTCCATCCCTACTCCTTTAAGTGAAACTAATACCCCTCCTTCACAAGAAATAATATCCAGATACTCTACTTTTTTCTTTCTTAGCCTCAAAATGTGTATCTTTATTCTCTTTCCCATCTCCACACTTCTTTCATTCCTGTAAACCATCAATTTAATTCCTATTCTCTTAACACAGACCTTTCATTTTTGTTGCTGGTGGTTATCACAATTACCACAACTCTTTGGGGAAACAATATAGCTGTTTTATAAGCAGTAATAAAGTGTTCATAGTCTTGAGCCAGTAATTGGACTGATAGGATTTTATTCTGAGAAAATACTTCAAATAAGGAAAATAGTTAAAGGCACAAAAGTCAATAATACTGATATCTGTCTAAAAAAATGGAAACCTTCTAACTATCCAACAATAAAGAAATGGTTGAGCAAATTATTATCTATCTGTTCAGTAGGCTCTTAGACATTTTTCACAATAGCTTCTTTTAAAATACATAGAAAAATGTCTTAAGAATTTTTTGTCAAAAGTTTTTTTTCAAAAAAGGAAAAAATAAATAGAAGAAAACAGAAAATTTATGTGATTTGTATATATTTCTGAAGCATTTGTTTTTCCTGTATAATAACTGACATTTATTGAACATTTACTGGTGTCGGGCACAGTACTAAGGCAATATTATGGAAGTAGTGTTGAGTAGTTAGTAAGAAAAGTGCTCTAGAGTCAAATTCTAGCTCCATCACTTACTACTATGTGACCTTGAAGAGGAAATGGGATATAATAACCGTATCTACATTAAATCCACATAAAGTGCCTGTCACATAGTAAGCCCCCAGTAAGTGTTTTTGTTACTAGACTTTTTACAGATATGCTTCATTTAATCTTCACACCCTTGTAACAACTTTATAAGGTAGTATTTTCATTTTAGATAAAATTGAAACTCAGAATGTTTAAATATCTAGGTTAAGTAACTTGCTAAAGTCACAGCTGGTAGACAGTAGAGTTTTGGTTGAGAACCTTGCTATGACTTCCACTTCTGGCTTTGAAGGAGTAGGTTGCTACAGACTAATGCTTTTGGTGAGAACAACATGAAAAGGCAAATATCAAAAAAGAAAAAGAAAAAAAGCATCAGAGACATACTAAGATAGCCAGGACTTAAGAAACCAAAATTATGGAGCCCAGGGAACTGCAAAGCATATGTTCTATGCTTCATTTTTTCCCTGTAGGAATTTGCTTAATTCATAGTACAAGAGAAGAAATTATGAAACTTAGCAGAGGATTCTGCTAGAAGTAGAGGAACAAGTGTAGGTACACAAAAATTGGGGTTTAGGGATCCCTGGGAGGCCAGGACTGAAGGGCCAGAATCCTAGAAGAGAAGGTTAGGCACTAAGAAGTGATTTTTTAAATTTATTTTTCCCTCAAGGTATTTGCTGCGCAGAGTCAAAGGCTAAGAAGCTAAGCACAAAACCTCTGAAAAGCAGAGTGAAATTTTTGTCCATCTCATAATGTTAAGAAACAAAAGTTAAAATTGTGGTCCCTCCAAGGAGGAAAGAACCTATAAACATCCCAGACTCTCAAGTAGGATTCCCTAAAGGACTACATACACCCTTAAGTGTTGGCAAACTAGAGGTAGAGAGGGAGCCCTACAAAAATTGCCACCTAACTTCAAATCAGTTCAGTTTCAGATGGAAATAAAATGATCTATTCTGTTGTTCCTCTCCAGAGGAGAGGATGATTTCTCTCTGAAGGAAGTAATATCATCCAAAGCTTCCATAATTTTTCATATACAAGATCTACCTTTGAGAGCAAAAATTATCAGGCATATGAAAATAGTAGGATTGAGAGAAAATGCAATGATAACAGTTAAAGAAGTAATCCAGATTATCAGGCACAGACTGTGACTAGTAGATTTAAAAAAATAGATGCTAAGATAGATCCCTTGAGGGACCACATGGGAAGATCAAGGGAGGGTGCAGATAGAGAGAGCCACAGGACCTGGGACATCTGCTTTTATGAGATTCCATGGGTGAAGTGTTTTGGACTTCCCAGGCTAAGGCTCAACTGGTCAATTGAAACCAAAAGAAAAGAATTTTGGTAAGCCCCAAGGGGATCTTACCTAGGAGGCACATAAGAGGAAAGCCCTGGGAGGCCTTGTTATTATAAGGGCTGTTGGGGAAGTCATATGAGGAACTTACATTTATGTGTGACACTACAGGCTACTGTCTAAGGCATGTGCTTTCATGAGGGGGGAGTGTCAGTTTAAGCCCCCCTCCCCCCGCTGCTTGGCCAAACAAAATGGACACCAAGGCAGCGATACCATGGAGTAGCTTAGCTAAACTTTTGACATAATGACTGAGAATTTTCCAAAACTGACGAAAAGACATCAAGACGTGGGTTTCAAAAGTGCAATAAATCCCAAGCAGAATACATGCAAGGAGTACCAAACTTGGGCACTGCTGAAAGTATCCAGAGAATTAACGACCCTTCATATTCAAAAGAACAATGATAAAACTGTCATCTGACTTCTTAACAGAAATAATGGAGGTCAAAAAAACAGAGGAATGAAATCTTTAAAGTGCTTAAAAAAATAATTGTTTATCAATCTAAAATTCTATTCCCAATGAAAATGTTGTTCCAAAGTAAATGAGACATAAAGAGATTTCCAGGAAAATAACTGAAACAACTTATTACATGTAGACTGTCACTGATGGATACAGCCACATTAATATTGACTATACAAAACAATAATGTCTTCTGGGGTTTTAACTATATATAAATTTAAAATGTATGATGATTGTAACACAAAATGTGGGATCAGTGTAAATGGCAATGAAATATACTAAGGTCCCAGCATTGTCTGGGAAATACAGTTACTAATGTTTTATTAGACTAAAATAAGTCAATGATGCTTCTCTTGTATAACCAATAAAAGAACACTAAATGAATGTGTACCTAAGAGAAAAACAGAATAAAAAGTTACTAGATTAATCCAAAAGAAGGAAAGAAGAGAAAAAGAACATATAACAGATGAGACAGAAACAATAACAACATAATAGGTAGAAACCAAATTTTATTTAAAAAATAATTAAAACACAATCATTGTCAGATTGATTTGTTTTTAATCCAACCATGTACTGCTTATGAAAGACACACCGTAAATGTAAAGACCCAGAATGACTGGAAGTAAAAGAATGGAAAACATATGTCATATAAACACCAAATAAAATATACATGGTATAATATATAATATATAATAGCAATATACAGTAGACCTGAATACAAGAATGACTAGAAATAAGAATATTTCATAATTATAAAGGGGTCATTTTTTTAAGATTTTTTAAAGTAATCTAACCTCGACACGGGGCTCAAACCCATAACCCCAAGATCAAGAGTCTCATGCTTCACCGATAGCCAGCCACACACCCTAAAAGGGTCATTCTATCAGCAAAATGTAAGGGCTGTAAGTTTGTACGTGTCTAGTAATACAGCTTCAAAATTTTTTTTTTCAAGTTCATGCACAGCTTTTGCCAAAATAGATCATATGATGGGCCATAGAGAAAGCCTCAACAAATTCAATCCAGAATATGTTATCTAACCACAGTAGAATTAAGTAAGAAATAGATTATAGAAAAGTAGCTAGTAAACTCCCCACAAAATACATTTCCAAATAACCCTTTGAATCAAAAAGAAAGCACTATGGAATTAGAACATATTTGCAACAGAATGATAATGAAAATATGGTATATCTAAATATATTTGAATCTTCTAAAGCTATATTTGATAGGAAATTTGTAGCTATAAATGCATGTATTAGAAAAGAAAAAGTCAAAAATCAGTGATTTAAATATCCATCTCAAGAAAATGGGAAAAGAACAGCAAATTAAACCCAAAGTAAATAGAAAAAAAATTATGAAATGTAGAAATTAATGAAATAGAAAGCAAATGCACAATAGGAAATATCAACAAAGCCAAGTTTGTTCTTTAAAAAATCAGTAAGATGCGCAGACCTTTATCAATAGTGATCAAGAAAAAAAGAGAACACAGTATTAGGAACGAAAAAGAAGACATTTCTCTACAAATTTTACAGATCTTAAAATGGTAAGAGATATTATAAACAACTTTATGCAAGCAGAGTTAAATTTTAGGTGAAATGGTAAACATACTTTACCAAAATTGGCACATTGAAGAAATGGAATATATGAATACTGTCTGTTAAAAATGTTGAGTCCATTCTTTAAATTTTGTTTGCAAAGAAAACCATACCTAGGTGACTTTACTGGTGAAATCTGAGAAATGTTTAAAGAACAAATAACTCCAGTCCTACTCAAAATAGAATCCAACTTGTTTTCTGAAATCAGCAAAGCCATGATGCCAAAACCCAACCATGACATTTGGAGAGAAGATATTTACACGCCAGTCTTTCATGAACCAAGTAATACATTTGTATTACTTGGGAATGTAGAAAGTCCAAAAGAATCTACAAATTATTAGAATTAATAAATGAATTTAGCAAGGCTACTTGATGCAAGGTCAAAATACAAAATTTATATACAAGCAACAAAAATTTAGAAAATGAAATTTATAAAAACAGTACCATTTACAGTTGAATCAAAAAAAATCGAACTTAAGTCTTGCAAGACCTTTTGACAGAGACTTTGACAGAAATTAAGAGCTAATAATCTGTAGTCACATTGGGAAACTCAGTACTGTGAAGATTAACTCCTTCCCAAATTGTTTTATAGCTTGAGTAGAATCCTAAAAAAATGCCAGGTATAGGGTAGAAAAAGAGAATGATAAATTGATTTCATTTTTTAAGTTTATTTTGAGAGAGAATGCATGTGCATGAGCGGGGGAGGGGCACAGAAAGAAGGAGAAAGAGATAATCCCAAGCAGGCTGTACAATGCCAGCATGGAGCCTGACATGTGTCTCAAACTCAGGAACCACAAGATCATGACCTGAGCCGATATCAAGAGTCAGATCTCAACTGACTGAGCCACCCAGGCACCCCGCAAATTGATTTTAAAATCCATATGGACATGAAAAGGACTAAGAGTAGTTAAGACAATCTTAACAAAGCCGGATGACTTTCATTACCAAGTGACAGGGTTTACTATAAAGCTACAGTTATTAGCATCACATTTGCACAGAGACAGACAAATGGATCTATGGAACAAAATAAAGAGTCCAGAAACATTGTACCATATATGTGATTACTTATGACAGCAAAGGCACTGCAGTACAGTAGGGAAAGAATGGATTTTTCAGTCAATAGTGCTGGGTCATGTGAGGAGAAATAAAATGAATCTTGATTCCTACCTCACAATAAGAATCAATTCCAGTTGGATCATAAATCTAAATGTTAAAGATAAAAGTTTAGAGAAAAACTGAAAACATCCTAACAATCTTGGAATAGGTAAAGATCCAAAAAGGAAGGAGAAGATTGATTAATGGGACTTTATTAAAATTAAGAAATTCTGTTCATCAAATGACACTATTATAAGAGTGAGAAGACAGACTTGTAATCCATGTATCCAGTAAAGGACTTGTGGCACTCTTTAAAATCAGTAAGAGAAAAAAAGACCATCAAATTTCAAAAAGGACAAAATACTTGAAAGTTGCTCCACAAAAGAAATTATCCAAAGACCAATATGCATCCATTAATTGTTAATCATTGAATAAATTCAAATCAAAACCATAGTGAGATACCACTGCATACCTATGAAATGGCTAAAATTTTAAAAGACTGACAATATCAAGTACTGTTGCTGTGGAACAACTGAAACTCATGCTACTGGTAGATGTGTATGTAAATCATTATAACTCTTTTGGAAGTCACTTTGGCTGTATATTCTAAAAGTAAGCATACGTATATCCTCTAATCTAGCTATGCCTGGTGCATACCCAACAAAAATCTATACATACATTCACCAAAGGCAAGAATGAACAAGGGTATTCATAGTAGCATTATTAATAGCCTTAATAGCAGAAAGAGTGAATAAATTATTCTTGTAACAACATGGATGATTATCAAGCATATTGCTGAACAAAAGAAGCCAGACAAAGATTAATATATAGTGTATGGATTAAGTTCAAAAATGAACAAAACAAATTTATGGTGTTAGAACTCACACTAGTTACTTTTATGCGGATAGAGAATGGGAGGGGTTACAAGGCAAGTGAAAGTCATACTTTTCACAAGGTATGCACTTACAATTTGTATCATTTAGTTTACTTAACCTCTTCCAAATGATTTTAAAGGTTATGTTATTTTCCTAGACACCCCACACACTATTTACACCTACCACTCCATCAAAAGGGTTCTTGCCAGATCACTAGTAACTTCCATGTTGCCAAAAAACAGACATTTTTCACATTCTCATGTTACTTCTCAGCAACATTTGGGTTTATCTTTTTTTCTTCAAGTACTCTGACCCATTCACTCCTGGTTTTCTGACTGCCTCTGTTCATGTCTTCTAGGACACCTTAGCGAACTCCTCTGTTCATCTTCTAATTAAGGAGTTCCTCGGGACTCAATACTCTTATTCTACCATATCTCCCCAGGATATCTCTTACATTCTTGACTTAAAATACCAGCTACCATATGTGCTGAAAATTCCTAAATTCCTATCTCCAGTCCAGACTTCTGAGCTCTAGGGTCTCGTAGCCAGCTTCCAACTTGATATTTATCTCAACAGCATCTTACAGTGAACATGTTCAGTGTTAAGCTCTTGTTCCTTCTGTATTTCTACATCTTTGGTCTTCCTGATGTCTAGAAATCTGAACTCCAAAAATATTTACTAACTTCCTAATTAAACATCTTGTATCATTCTTAAGACCTTTCATTACCATGCACATGCGCATGCATGAACATACACAAACACACACCCATCCAGACCACTACTAGATTATATTGATTTTGCTTCCTAAATAGATCTTGAATTCACCCTCTGTGCTACATCTCCACTCCCAGCACCCTATTTCAAGCCACCATCGTTTTGTGTGGTAGACTATTGCAATAGCTTACAACTAGTCTTTTTTTTTTTTTTTTTTTTTTAATATTTGTTTCTTTATTTGGGGAGGAGGGTAGCAGACAGGGAATCCCTAGCAGGCTCCACATTCAGCACAGAGCTCAATGCAGGGCTTGATCCCACGACCATGAGATCATGACCTGAGCCAAAATCAAGAGTCGGACACTCAACCAACTGAGCCACCCAGGCGCACCACCAATGGATCCTTCTAGATCCATTCTTACTACCCGTTAGTCCATTCTTCACACAGAACTTAGAATTATCCTTTCAAAAGTATAAATATATCATGTCTTTCCTTAAAATTCTTTCTAGGTTTGCTCTTATGCTTTGGAGAAAACCCAAATCTTTAACATAACCCCACGTCTCTGCAGAATTTAGTTTTTGCCTCTCTCTTTACTGCTCTCCTTTCCTGTAATTTTCTGCAGCCTTCTCTCACTTCCTCCAAAGCACCAAGTTCTTTCTCACCTCAAGGCCTGATAAAGCTAGTTATTCAGCATGGAATGTACCTATTTAACATTCCACTCCCCCTCCTTGGAGAAGTGCCCTGTCTAAATGACAACTCCTATTATTTTATAGTGTGCTGTTTTCCTTCATAGAATTTTTTTATTTTAATTTTTATTTATTGGTCTATTTGTTTGATGTCTTTCACCTCAAACCATCACGTTTGTGGCAACAGAGATTGTTTTGTTCCCTGGTGTAGTCTGGTATCTTAAATAAATGCCCATGTTATGTGTTTAGTAAATATGGTAAATGAGAAAAGATAGCACGCCCCCTTAGGTAAAGTATAGGTCGGGAACCATTTCATATGTGTGCCTATACCCTGGGAGCATGAAGGGGTTACTTGTTCCCTTTGGTTTAGTCCTTTATTTCTTCAGAATTGCTCTCTGAGAAAGGGACCGCGTAATCATTGTATTGCCTGGAGACCATTTTTGATGGTAAGTCAGTCTTCTCGGTGATGTATATTTTATGTGGTAAGCTGAACTGTCAGTTGTGGGCAGATTTTATTTAAGCCCCCAAAGAGGACTATGCCTGCCCACATTTCTTAGGTTAAAGCTCTTAAAAACTAGAGGTAAAGTGTTCTCAGTGGCAATCTTGACTAAGTAATTTTTTTTTCTTGTAATTCCTTTTTTTTTTCTTGTAATTCTTAGGGCACTAAAAAGGAAAGGTGGTCTAACTGCATTTGCTTACTGCTAAGATTGACAATATTGTTTGTGTAAAGATTATTAGCTGCTTTGGTCGTATAAATATGTCAAAATGCCACCACAATAAGTATATGACAAGCCTTTTAATCACAAGGCAAAAACAACTACATTTCATAATACTTATGTCTTCATATATGTTTTATAAGCTATACAGACCTATCATGATTTGGTATTACAGAATATTCTTTATTTTCTTAAGAGCTTGTGTTTGTTTTCTTCATCTTAGACTTACTTTTTAATTAAAATTTTTATGGTTTCTAAGCTAATTTCAATAAAATGAGATGCCAAATTGTATATTTGGTAGAAAATGGTAAGTCCAACAATTTGAAACAGTGTTCAGGCCACTAACATGAAAAAAAATTCCTGTTTACTACCAATTTTAGACCAGATAAATTTCATTTCAAGAGGAACAGTTTTAAGGATTTATCATATTTCTTAATGTACTGTAAATGAGGCATTCTTTATGTCTAAAATCTAAATATTGTACTTAGAATTCTCCCATAAATTGAAAAAAAAATGCCAAATGTTTATTGTGCATCTAATTATGTAGGTTCAGGGCTGTGGTGGAGAAAGGGGAATAGAACAGGAATGAGGATTTTGAGTGCTTAGAAAAGTTTCTGACATCATCGTCATCATCATTACTCTCCCTTTAGAGAGTTAATTGTTAATTTTCTGTTAATGAAATAATTTTTAAACCTTATCTATTTATTGATATTTGCACATTAACCAGGCATTCATAGCTATTTTCATATCAATGAAATTAGGACTCATAGGAGTTTTAAAATGTCTGCTCTCAGGTATGACTAATTAACTTTCTGAATTTCACAATCCTCTGGTTGCTACTGCCAGCTTTTTCTTCAGGTTTTTAAAATGTAGATTAGTGACTCTAGAGCTAGTGAAATAATATATTAGAGGAATATTTGAATTTCTTTCTATAGTATTACAGCAATATATAAATGTGGTACGTTATGGTTATAGAGGGGGTGGGGAGTTTCAAGTACAGGGAACTCTGCCATATGTAAGAACAGTCTTCTCAAGCTAATTGCCAATTTAGGGAGTGTATTAAATAAACATAATGGTTTTTATGTTTGTTTCAAAAAAGGGGAAAGAGCAGCTTTGTTTTGCCAGAAAGACAATGTCAGCTGCTACCCATTTATTTCCTAGCAAAACAAACTACTTGGAAAATTCTAATTGGCAGGTTTCTTCTCCCTGGCGTTTAATTAAAATCTTTCTCTAGCAATACATGATACTGAGGATAGTGTACAGATTCATTTATTGTACCAAGAAAGACTTGGGCCAACCATATCTTCATAGCTTTCAGGCATCACTAATTATGTGTCTTCTCTGATTTGTTTAACACTATCATTGGTAAGGAGTAGCGTAAATACATTGTTTACAATCTTCCCTATTATGCCTATGTCACCATTTCTAGAGTTGTAGTCATTTCTGCAAAGAGTTTAATGTTTTTTTTAGATAAGTAAAACTTTATCACACTAGAAATTACAACTCAATTTTTGTGTGCAGCTTAATGTCTGTGATGTAATAAAATAATCCTGGTGCATAGGATTGGAATTGATCTCTATTTGCATCCTACCTTAGAGTGCTAACCTATAGATGAATATTGCTGCTTCAAGGGAGTGGAAGACTAAGGATGAATTGATGTAATTGCATCTTTATTATTAAAAAATAGAAAATGCTTAGCCAATAGTAAAGCAACCATTTTTATATATCAAGGACACCATCTTGTTAGTCAACAGTTGATATCATCTGATAGGAGGCTTGAGTTCAAAGATTTGAAATTCAAAATGCTGTTTTTCAAATAGATTAAGTGGATTTAAATTCAGTGGTTTATCATTTTTTGAGTATAGTATAATGATTGTGAGAGCTTTTTTCCTCCTAAGCACTTACATTGTTAATTAAATCATTTCCTTTTTTTTTTTTTCTTCCAAACTGTTCCTTAAGCATGTGTTTAACCTGGTGTGTTCAACTCTTAGCTGAACTTCATGTTTAATTGTTTCAGTACTTAGTAAGTATGCATGATAAAAAAATAAATTGTAGCTACAGATCTGAACTTACTTTGCTATGACCTGTAATAGTCTGCTCTACATTCTGCTCTTTGTCTTTCAAGGAAATCACATCACCCGAAACTTATAACCTACTTTACTACAATAGTGCTGCCATGTTTTGGGAGCCTAGAAGGCAGATTGAAATTTAACTGGCATCATGGGATCTCAGTTGGTTTAACAGCTTCTCCTACCTTACATACCTACATACTTGGCAGTGCATGTATAATACTATTGAATGGCATTCACTGTCAAGAGATTTTGGAGTTGATAGTAATAGAAATGTATTGCAGGAAAGAACATAGATACTGTGGTTAAAAGGTTATGGGAGAGAGGCACCTAGGTGACTCAGTTGGTTAAGCATCCAACTCTTGATTTCAGGTCAGGTCATGATCTCACAGTTCATGGGTTCAAGCCCTGTGTTGGGCTGTGCGCTGACAGCACAGAGCCTGCTTGGGATTCTCTCTCTGCCTCTCCCCTGCTTATGCACAGTCTCTACCTCTCCCTCAAAAATAAATAAACTTAAAAATAAATAAACAGTTATGGGAGAGACTAGAAATTAGTCTGGTAACTTGTTAATTTGAAGAGCTAATTTAAACATGTGTTTAAATATGTATGATACTGTGGAAAATAATCTCCCAGTTCAAAAATTAAGAGTAAACTCCATCATAAATAGAACTAAAGGTATATATGAAGCATTAAATTTTATGATACTCATTTATTTTATCTTTTCATAATTGTGTTTCTTTCATGGACATAAGCTATTTGATATAGTTTATTGTTCTTTTATTTACTAAGAAGGTCAAGGCTGAGCTTTTTACTGAGTATTTACCAGCTCCATGTAACAGTCTTATTGGCAAACCAGATGCATCTTACACCCTAGAGGGTAAATTTGTGAGATATTACCTGTGAGTACAAATAGAGGGTACTAAAGATGTGATTTCAGTGTAGGGAAGATATAGTTGTTTTTAATGTTGTTTTAATTTAAACTTTTTGTGGTCTATTTCATATAAACATGTCAAGGTTCCTTCTCCTGATCTCAAAACTGGCTTAAGGTGATCATTCGCTATTACAGAGCCAAATGTTATTGCTTATTCTAATGATAAAATAATGTATTCGTATTGTAAAAAATTTGAAATTTAAACACTCAAAACAAACATAACTTTTATACTTACAGAGAAATTTAAAAAGAAAATAGTAAAAAAAAAAAACACTTGGAGACAGTGGGTAGCCTCTTGAATAATTTTAAACAAGGCGTGATATGCATGATTAGACTTGTATTCTAGAATGATCACTGGCAGCTGTATGGAAACAGATTGGTGGCAGGAAGGACAGGTAGGAGGCTGTTGGTGTACTCAGGCCAAGAAAACTAAAGGCTTTAACTGGGGCATAATAACAGAACACAGAAGAGAGGACAGAATCAGCTGGGCTTGGTAAGAGATTCAGTGTGGTGGGAAGAGCAGGGGAAATGGCTGAAAAGGACTCCACGTTTTTTGCTTTAGTGACAGAGTGGAGTACTCTCAACTGACATGGAGAACATGGGGGCTGGAATAGATTTTGGGGAAAAGATGATGGATTCAGTTTTATAGCTGTTAAGTGTAAATTGCCTATAGCACATGAAAGGAAGATCCCTGATAATAGAGTTTAAGTGCCAACCGTTAGATGAATAAAAAGTCAGTACCTCCAGAGGAGTTCAGAAAAGTCTGAGAGTTGGATGTCAAATGCTAAACTCACTTGGCTATCCTAGCACATTTAGTTTTCTCCTTTGTAAATCAGTGCATCATTGAGCAGTGTGCAGTTTAAGCGTTCAGTTCATTGTTGCTGATGAGAATCTTTACTTGTGTGTAGGATTTCCCTGGTTCAGTCTGATAGATGACCTTCACTGTCTTCAGGCATTTAATCCATCCATATTTCTGTGCCAGATCCATAAAAACATCAATTTCATGGCACCTTTGGTCTTGGAGAGCACAGCCATGCAAGATTTTTTCTCTCAGATTCCAGTAAAGCATTATTGGTGCACCTGGGTGGCTCAGTCGGTTGGGCATCCCAACTTTGGCTCAGGTCATGATCTCGGAGTTTGTGGATTCAAGCCCTGCTTCGGGCTCTGTGCTGACAGCTTGGTGCCTGGAGCCTGCTTCGGATTCTGTGTCTCCCTCTTTCTCTGCCCCTCCTCCACTCATGCTCTGTCTGTCTCTCTCTCTCTCTCTCTCTCAAAAATAAATAAACATTAAAACATTTAAAAAACAAATAATAAAGCATTACTGTTGGTAGATTTTCCTTCTTGTTCTTTATATTCTGCCTCAGAACTTTCCCAGAGTCATGAAATGAATATATTTTATTTTGCATAATTCATGTTGCAGATGATCTGTAGATAATCTTAAATCTGTCTTGATTAGTTTGTGAAATAAAGGACAAAATGGTAAGACTATGAGATTGTAGCTGTATAAAAGGGCAATCACAGATATGAAATAATACAAGCAAACTTTTAGTGTTGACTTTTTAATTTTTTTTAATGCAGTTCCTTTTTTTGGTTTTTAATGTTTATATATTTTGAGAGAGAGAGTGCACACACAAGCTGGGTAAAGGCAGAGAGAGAGGGGGAGAGAGAGAATCCCAAGCAGACTCTGCACAGTCAGCGCAGAACCCAACACAGGGCTCGAACCCACAAACTGTGAGACCATGACCTGAGCCGAAACCAAGGGTCAGATGCTCAACTGGCTGAGCTACCCAGGTGCCCTGTGTTTGGCTTTTTGAACAGAATGCCTGAGTACTACCAGAACATACGTTATCTTGAGTGTGAAAAAATCTCATTCTTGTTTTATATTTATCTCCTGAACTTTATAGACTTTTAATGTAGAGACATTAAAATACACAATTCCATAAATGCTTCAATTGGCTCTTTGAGGTTAGAGAAACACTTTTATGTTTGTTCATGAAGTCCGCTCTGATTCATCGCTTTAGACATAACCAGTGCTTTCTATATATTCGTCCTTATTTGGTATGTACTGGCCAAAATAATCACCCCTGACTTGACTTATTTTTTATCTAAGAAATACACTTCTCATCGTCCCTGCCTAAACATTTGGTGGTAGACATTCTCCAAATCCAAGTGAGTTAGGTATCTTTCATAAGGAACTGTGGTATTCTAATGTGTTAATCATTGAGAGATGTTCCTTCCTGCTCTCATAAGCATACAGATGTGACCAGCTATATACTGTAAATTTTGACCTACATTTAAAATTCATATTTTGATTAAAGATCTACAAGCTAGTAATCAACTCAGGTTGAAGCTTAACTTTAGAATACTTTGGTTGAAAGAGTAGAGTTCAACAGAGATGCTGAGAAAGCAAATGAAAGAAATATGGACTAATAAAAATACAGAATTCTAGAATTTTTAGAGCTGAAAGGAATCTCAGCAGGCATTAGAGAGTATTGGGATAACTGAAGGAATATGATTTAGAAGAGGGAGCAAGAACACTTGTTCTGTTTTTCCCCAAAGGAGTAGAATGAGAACCCAAGGGCAGGAGCTCCTTAGGAATAGATTTGGAGTTCATCATGAAGAAAATCCTAATGGTCAGAGCCTTTCAGACATTCTCAAGAGAAGCATTCAGGTTGGGACCTGAACCTTGGATGTGTAGTTAGACCTGATGATCTTTGTGGGAACTGTCAGTCCTGGAATTCTTACCTAAACGAATGCTTCCTTTTTTTCCTCTAACTTTAAAACAGTAAAGTGCACAAATGTTAAATGAACAAGTCAACAAATCTGTACATATATAGGCACCAGTGAATATTTCCAGCACTTCAGAAGGCTTTCCTGTCAGTACCCTCGTTCCCCCTACCCTAGATAACCGCTATGCTGATTTGTGCCCCAAAGAGTAATTTTATCTGTACTTGAACATCACATAAATGGATTCACAGAATATTTACTCTCTGGGTCCGGTTTCTTTTGACATCCTTTTGTCTGTGAGGTTCATTTATGTTGCACGTAGCAGTAGTTCAATCTGTGCAGATGTTGTGCCGATCTCGTTGTGGAAATATACCATAATGTATCCTTGCCACTGTTGATGGAAATGGGTTGGTTCCATTTTGAGCCTGTTTTTAATAATGGGGCTATGCACATTCTTATACATGTCTTTTGATGAACATTAGTACTCCTTTCTCTAGAATATATTACTAGGAATGCAATTGCTGGTTCATAGGATAGGTTAATTTTAGCAGTTACTGCCAGTTTTCCAGAGTGATTGTGCACATTTAAATTCCCACCAGCAACATAGGAGAATTTCATTTCCTCCTCATGCTTATCAACACTGTGTATTGTCAGTCTTTTATTTTAGCCATTTTGGTGAATAAGCTGTAGTATTTCTTTTTCTACGGCTATTGATCATTTAGATGGGCTCTTTTATGAAGTACTTGCTTTATTTTGTATCCCCTTTTTTAAAAAATGGATCATTTCTCTTCACCTTACTGATTTGTAGGAGTTCTTCATACATTCTGAAT